>NC_135611.1:56212500-57462500 GCF_053574225.1 Canis aureus | reverse complement strand
GAATAATAGAGACACTTAACGCATTGTTTATTGTTTAATCAGTGAGCATGAAGGCCCTGTAGTGTCCATGCACCATCTCATTATGCTCTTTATCATCAAATATATTGTTCCTGTCTAACTTCCTATCTCCCATCATGAAAAAAATGTAGCAGTGCTGTTACTACTCACAATGCCATGACTCTTTGTAACTTCTGTTGAAACAATATAGTTCTTGCTTCTGCAGTATCCTAATGCTGTTAAAGTAATGTTAGTCATAACATTGCTCATTAAGTTCCACCTATCATGTTGCTCCAGAATACTGGCTTCCAGTGATTATCTCAAAGAATGTGTTCTCTTGAGGATGTCCGCAAATGCAAATCTTACCCAAAGTATGCAGGAAAATAAGTGATCATTTGTTTTCTAGTCACACTAAACTTACTACATATCTTCCCACCATGTCTTTTCTTGATTTCTTTGAATCACAATCACTGCATTCCTAGAATGGGATCTCTTTCAGTGTCAGCAGCACCTTACCTTCCAGGTGGGTGGATCCAGTCCAGCAGTTGCATTTGCCTGTGAGGAATACTCTTGACTAGCCCGGGAGAGCACAAAGTCACCACGTGATCAGAGACCAGGGAAGGTAGCAATCTGAAGGGCCAGTTATAAACCTCAGAGGATGAGATGCACCACCCCCAGGGGGCTACCTAAATCAGAGGCTGGATTTTGGCTCAGTCATTACAAGTCTGTGTCCTTTGGCAGATTGTTTGACTTCTCTGTATCTCAATTGCTTCATCAGTAAAATGGGGGAACCTATTTTACTGGGGCAAAATAGGCCTGGATTCCAATTATGACCCATGGTTCACCAGTTACAATGTCAGTGAGAAAACATGTTGTCTGTATAGAACTCTACACAAAATTGTTTCACCTTCTCTGTGTTATTTCATGCCATTTCAGCAAGTCATGTCCCAATATATGCTTCTGTTTAGCAGTCTTTTGTAAAGTAAATGGGATACATTTTAAAGTATTTTAAAGTTTAAAGTAGCTGGCATATAGTAACACTGCATACATATTGTTACTACCACTACTACGACAGATGGGTGCACATACAGGTCTAGGCCACTGGGAGGCAGCAGAGGAAACAACACCTGAAATCCATTTCTGTCTAAGGTTCCCGTGTACCGAGATTAAAGAAGTTTAATTGTACCTTGTGGTTAGTGCAGAAAAATAATTCAGTTTAGGAATGAAATAATTCACCTCTCTAGAAACACCATTCATTGCTCTTTGGTTCACTAGTCCCATTTATATACATGTGCTCCGTAGCTCAAGGAGCTCTTTGTATAGCCATATAGCTGACGATAACCTGTCGTTCAGTGACTAGGACTAAATTGTGGTAGACTTACTTAGAAGCTAACATTATATTGCTACACTTTATATTTTGAGGTAGCAAATAACTACCTAGTCTTGCATTTGGAAGGCCTTTGGTTGACTGTGGTATTTCAAAGTTTTAAAGTTAATGTGATTTTCCTTTGTGCTAAAAAAAATGCAAAAAGCACTTTGGAAATCCACATTGTTGTTTCTTATTACGATCCTGCATTTGTGTTTTTTAATGGAATTGGAGATTGAGAACAGAGGAAGGAGACAAAGAAGGTAAATATAAGTTTGATTCTGCAATTCAGCTTTGGAAAACATAAAGAAAGCTGAGTTAAACACATCTAAACATTGAGATTATATTTGTCTCCTAGAAAGGAGGCAGCTTAGATTGTGGTGAGGGGCTGGGGGAAGCTGACAAAGTTGAAGTTAGGAAATGAGCAGGTCTGTGTGTATGCCAAGCCATAGCATTTGATGTAGTAGCCAAGATCATTTGGTAACGAAATATAAGGTAGTATTAGCATATAATTGATTTTGATTATATGTCTTTAAGTTATATAAATCCATTAGGCATAAAGGGGAAGAAGTACAATATTCCTAATGGAAAAGTTTTGTCTAACTGGCTGTAGAACAAAAGAATATTCTGAACAAACATACACACACAGATGGAAATATGATTTGTTTAATTGGAAATAGTGTACAATGAAATACTAGAGATGTGATCTGCCCTTCAAATGTTCACATAGTTGCTATAAAGCTCTTTGAAGCCGTGTAGAGAAACCAAAGAATACTTTAATCCTTTGCTAGAAAGCTGTGTGGAAGATTATGATTACGTGATTTAGAATATAAACTGTGTATGTCATACTCTGAAGGAGTTTGATGTAGAAAGGGCTTCCAGAATCTAGTAAAAAGAAAGTTTCCTGGTGTTAGTGTGTATAAGCAACAATTATCTTCTTTCTGGTGATGTAATGCTTTAACTTTATATTATATACTCTTTGATGTTTCTGTTAACTGAAAATCTTATTGGAGAGTATTTACTGTGCTATAATCCCCAGAAACTAATAAAATAATTCTGAACATGGTATAAAGTGTTGATTGAACTATTCTGTCCCAATACAGAGGAGTTTCAAAAATTCCCAGATAAATAGAGTGATAGAATTTTAGTGCTGGAGGAGACTGGAGAACAAAGTGGACATGACCTTCCGTATTTACACAGCTCATTTACATCAGAGCCAGATGAGGACCCTAATTAGCTTCCACAACTTCTGTTTTCTTAAGGATCCCTCTTGTGGGGCACCTGGGTGGCTCAGTGGTTGAGTGTCTGGTTTTGGCCCAGGTCATGATCCTGAGGTCCTGGGATCCAGTTCTGCATCAGGCTTTCCGCAGGGAGCCTGCATCTCCCTCTGCCTATGTCTCTGCCTCTGCGTGTGTGTATCTTTCATGAATAAATAAATAAAATCTTAAAAAAAAAATGACGATCCCTCTTGTCATGTCAGTCATGTCAGTCCTTGGCTACTTGAAAAAGTTCAGTACATGAACATTCTTTTGAAAGTGGAATGTCAGCAAATGTTTTTAGAAGAAGAATTGAACTCAGTGATAATTTCCTTCTAATGGAGACAACCTGGGCCTACTACTATTCCAGAAGATTGTATACATATGGACCTGTATACATTTAAACATGAACATAAACATCTTAATGGATTTAAAATGCACCTCAAGAATACATTTGCTTCAGTTCCTTGCCCTACAACAGGTAAGGTATCATTAACTATATTTTATAGATGAAGTGATTGAGTCCCAGAGAGACTAGCTGACTTGTCCATTAAGTAATGGTGAAGGAGAGACGGATCTCCTGTCATCGCAAAGTACTACACTAGGCATCTCTTATAAATTTTTTTAAAAAATGGTCTTCAAATTCATTTTCTATTGGTTTCCATGAAGTTTGTAGAACCCATAATTTCACACAGAATAGACTCTTTCTTCCACAATTGTGTAAAAGTAGATTACTAAGTGATTATATTTCAGTTACTCAAGTTCTCTGGTCTCCTTGAAAGTGAATCTTGAACATCAGCATGACAATTGATGGTCCATTACCCAGTAAGCAGCCATGATTTTGGTTTTAAAAGACACATGAAAGCTCTCATTTTGCTTGTTTTAGCCAATGAACCAGTTGCTTAAGTGAATGTGACAAACATCAGGCACAAGATACTACATATATCAGAAATAATCAGGATAAATTAGAAACTTTCAGATATTAGAGGTGTAGCGTCACAGAGAAGAGTCAGGCAGGTCTCCCCTTTTGGAGTTTTAGATAATGGGTATATACAAATATAGATGGCAGTCTCATTTCCCCAAATGGATTTTGAGTGCAAGGGTGCAAATTGATAATGAAAAGGCATGGATAGTGTCTCTACAGTAGAGCATAGAAGGGAAAATTTCTAGAATAAACTTCTTATGTTATGGCTATAAAAATGTTCCTAGTGTGGAGGTGCTACCAATAACATTTATGATACTAATGATGATAGAATAATGCATCATCTTCCCCTGGTTATGGCAGAATTGACACAAGACCTTGCATGGGCTTCTACCGTACATGTTACCAGTTTAGAAAGGGCTTTTAGTATAGGTGCTGCCAAAGCGAGCACAGAAAGGGCTTTTCATCCTGTTGCCAAAAGGTCAGATATTTAAGATCAAAGGAAATTAGAGAGTAATGGAAAACATGGAACACAGAAAAAGTAACGTGTGTTGGCACTTATTTTAGGAAAGGCACTATGCTGAGCACTTAGCTTATATTAACACCTTTAATCCTCACAACAGCTCTATGAGGTAGCCGTTATGTGCAGGTAACAAGATGGTGCTCAAAAATACTATTTTTCATACAGCTAACTGAGTAACAACCGAGATTCCAATTCTGATATGACTTCAAGATCCATATTGTTTTCATTAAGCCAATATTAAACCAATATCATTGGCACAATGATCAGATAAACGGATTTTGGAAATAACACCTTGAATGGACTCAGTCAAACAAATCTCAGGAGAGAAAAAGGTGAAGAGATTACTTTGAAACTCCATCATCACAAAAATAAAGCATCTGTTAAGCAAACTGAATTGTGAGAGGCGCCATAATCAAGGTTTTAATTCAATACCTTCAGGTTTGCTTTCCTCATTATCCTCATCCACCCTGTCTCCAAGGAAGCTATAGCGACCTTGCAAGTCCTCACCCATGCAGAAAAGACTGGGTGCTGAAATATCTCTCCAGTCCTGACATGAAGGAATACGGATGTGTTTGACATCTTCCTTTCCAGGAATAAAGCCAAAGAGTTTCTTTATGCGCTGCATGATGATGAGCCGTGAATGCTGCTCTGCAGCTTGTTCAAAGAGCTCCCTCTCGTTGTGCAGGTGGTTGGTCCAGTAGCAGTGCTGCAGAGAGGTGAGGGGGGAGCAGCACCTCGCCAAGCAGCAGGACACGAGGATAGCGATGGTTGCCAAGGTGATCAAAATCCAGCCCAGCATCTTGATATAGTTATTTAAATAAAAAACAGAAAACATCAATATAGTAATTATCAAGGAACAGGCACAGTAAGAGGGATTCTTACGTAACTGAGAAGTGGGTAAGAAATTTGTTTTTCTAGTCTTTAAAATACTAACAAGGTGCTGATTGCTTGATACGGATATAGGCATGATGGAGAGACTAAACCCAACCATTTTAATTTGGTTTGGGGCCTATTAAGGATATTGACCAGTTAACTTAGAATGGATTAGAAGTCCTGTCCTTGAAGTGGCAGATGCTATAACCCACCAATTACTCTTATGTAAGGTACAATAAACTATATTTAACTCCCCTCTCTCCCAACCATTAGGTAGGTACAGGTCAAGCATCCTTTGGGTTCTTAACAACTATTTGGTAATGATTGTGATGAAAATGATGATACGATAGATAATAATGGTAGCTTCCTAAGTGCCTTCTTAATAATGTGCTAACAAGTGTTCATTAATATTTCTTCCTGAACTGCTCTTCCCTTTTATTTTTTTTGTGACCAGAGATGACTTTTATGTCCCTAAATGGAAAGCACTTTATTATTTTCCTTTTCATTTCCCTCCTCCTTCAAATAGTTATTGGCTGACCAGTTTAATGATTCATTTTTGAAATATACTTAGAAGGGAAAATTAGCCATATTTTATTTGCAATTATTTAGTGTCCTCTTTGAAAGATTGATGTAAATGGCTGTTTTCGGGCAGCCCGAGTGGCTCAGCGGTTTAGCACCGCCTTCAGTCCAGGGTCTGATCCTGGAGACCCGGGATTGAGTCCCACATCGGGCTCCCTGCATAGAGCCTGCTTCTCCCTATGCCTGTGTCTGTGTTTCTCTGTATCTCTCATGGGTAAATAAATAAAATCTTTAAAAATAATAATAAAATAAATGGCTGTTTTCTAGTCTTGGAACTCTTTTTTTTAAAATGATTTTTTAAAGATTTTATTTATTTATTTATGAGAGACACAGAAAGGCAGAGACATAGAGGGAGAAGCAGGCTCCCTAGGGATTAAGGATCCTAGGATCACTACAGGAGCCAGAGGCAGATGCTCAACCACTGAGCCACTCAGGCGCCCTAATAATTCTTTTTTTCCCAATCGTTAGCAATTATGTAAAGTGAGAGAGGCAAGTTCCACACCGATAAGGAAGCCAGCAGGAGGCAGCCACAGTCTGGGAGGTGAAGGTCTCTCCCACAGCTTGTGATTCTCCAGCAGACCTGGAATTACCAGGGTGAGCACAGCAGGGGAGCTGCACTCAATGGAGGCTAAAACCTACAAAGTGACACAGCAATTTAACTTGAGAGAGGCCAGCACAGTGGAGGAAAGGCCATCTGAGATGCCCATTAATTATCAGCCATCATTTATTGAGTACCTGGTTGACCTCTCACCATGTTCTATACATGGTGGTTGGTTATGAGGACTTAGATGTGAATACATTTAAGATACATTCACCCTTTCCACAGTCTTTCAACCAAAGGAGGAAGACAAAATAGCAAGCCAAGAAATATAGTTAAATATGATAGTTTTTTTTTATACCAGTAAGCACAATGGGAAAGAAATGAACTCACTTAATGAAGAGAAGTATCAGGGAGTACTTCCCAGAGGAGATGATGTTCAGACTTAAATATTAAGGAGCAGTTCACCAGATGCAAGAAATTAAGAGTTCTGATAAAAGCTGATAAGAAAAATAAGAGCATGAAGAATTGGGAGAACCTCAAGAAGTTTGTGCTCACAGGTCATAGGAGTCCTGTGGAAAAGTCAGGAGCCAGACGCTGAAGGACTTTGTATGCCCTGACAAGAATTTGGGTTTGTGACTGGGCCAGTAGGAAATCATTCAGGAACTTTATATAGGGTCTGGGGACAGTGATCATAATTCGATTCACATTTAGAAAGATAATTTTGGCATGGCTGTAGAAAGTTGACTGAAATTGGATAAAACTATGTCAGGAAGCTATTTTAGAATGACGTATGGGCAGAGAAGGGGTTTGAACTTTATAGGACCTTGTGGTCAACTCAGAAAAATCAAACAGAAAAATCAAACAGAAAAAACAGTGTATACTTCTCAAATGAGACTGAAGTTCAAGGTAGTCGTGAAATGTGGCTTGGTACAATGGAAACAGTATGACCTTTGAATATCTCTCTCAGCCCTTTATTAGCTCTGTGAGCTTATAAAAGTTACATAAACTCTTTAATCTTTGCTTTCCTCATCTGTAAAATGGGATTGATTATAGCTCTCTCTTAAGATTCTGAAGGTTAGAATTAAAAATGAAATATTTGTACAGTATATGATAAACATCTTACTAAATATTAGTTTTGTGGTCGCTGATCCAAAGAAGTCCACTGGCTGATGGCACTCAGAACCATAAAACTGTCTTTTCACGTAAGTCTGTGTAATAAATAAGGTATTTTATTTTCACTTTAAGAAAATCTTACCAGTGTGTAATAGATCTTAGTTTTTCTTGAGCAAGAACATTTTTGCAAGTTAAAATGGTCCCATTAATTATTTGACGTTTCACCTATCCTCACATAGCTCCCTCCTCTATCCGAGTTCTAGGGCTAGTATAAAAGGTTGAGGCACAGCATACCTTAATGGGATTTCTAACTTTGCTTCAATCAGGCCATATGCAACACTTGAGTATTCTGTGTGTTGATAGTAATTTTTTTCAACAAAATAGCACTAGCACTTCTAAATTTTAATAGCTAAAAAAGTGATGGGTCAAAAATGTGTATGCCTTTGCAATAAATAGTTTAAAAATAATGTATTTCTATTGTACTGCAGTGGTTTGCCAATGTGTTTTTATCCTCAAATCCCTCACAGAGAGCGATGAATGCCAATGATTCTTTCTGTATTGACAAAATGCACTTTTACAGTTCTTTTTTTTTTAAGATTTTATTTTTTATTTATTCATGAGAGACATAGATTGAGAGAGAGAGGCAGAGACACAGGCAGAGGGAGAAGCAGGCTCCATGCATGGAGCCTGAAGTGGGACTCGATTTCAGGTCCCCAGGATCAGGCCCTGGGTAGAAGGCGGCGCTAAACCACTGAGCCACCTGGGCTGCCCTATAGTTCTTAAATTTAACCTGTAAGTGCAGTAGATACAGGCCTTTTCTCTGCCTCATCCCACCCCCTCATGTAAACTTGTCTAAGGACATTAAATTTAGAGCCATCGCTGGGATTTATTTTGATCATTATTAAGCTTCCTATAATTTTAGGTAAAATGTTAATACACAAGAATGAATATTTCAGAATATCCAAGATGGAATGAAATGATACACTATATGGTAATAATAATTTTAATGACGATATCTAAGATGTATTGTTTTTTAACATGGATTGTAGACACAATGCTGAGCCTTTTAGATATATTAGCTCATTTATTACTTCAACCTTATGTGGTAGGCCCTATTAATATCTCTATTTGCAAATTGAACACCAATAAAAAATAAATGTATATTAAAAAATAGTGAAAGGGAATTAAGGAGAAAGGAGAAAAAATGAGTGGGAAATATCAGAAAGGGAGACAGAACATGAAAGACTCCTAACTCTGGGAAACGAACTAGGGGTGGTGGAAGGGGAGGTGGCGGAGGGTGGGGGTGACTGGGTGATGGGCACTGAGGTGGGCACTTGATGGGATGAGCACTGGGTGTTATTCTATATGTTGGCAAATTGAACACCAATAAAAAATAAATTTATTAAAAAAAGTAAAAAAAAATTTCTATTTTACAGCAAAGAAAAGTAAAGCGTGGTTAAGTTATATAACTTGCTCAAGGTTTTGCAGGTTAATAAAAGGCAAAGCAAGATTCAAACACAGGTCTGCTGACTCCAAAGCCCAACATCCTAACCATATGTATAGAGCCACTCAGTAGAAATCACTTTGATAAATGGCATCAAGATTGTGTTGTATATTCGGATACTATGAGAAGTAGTAGGAATGTGTAATGTCTCCAATGGCTGCAGTTAAGATGGGATAGCATCGCAAGAAAAAAAATCAAGAACTTACTTGTGACTGGAATCTGTGCAGAAGAGCAACTTCATCTCTTGCCAGGATCATGTCAGATGGAGCTGATTTGGGACATGGAAACCCAGCTAGGATCTCTTTTCGTTTGCTGGCACTGACATTGTCAAACACTGGGTAATGATCCACAGATGCGAATTCACTTGCTGCACATTCATAGTAGGTGCCTGTCAGCAGGGTGACAGCCAGCCATGTTAATGGGGCAACAAGTGCCCTCCCAGTGATGCTGAAGAACCGAAGACAAGCCAGCTTGCGCTCCAGGGGGCTGATTCTCCGGTGTGAAGGGGCACAGCTGCAGCAGTATTCACTGGTCATTGTCCACATCTGGCTTCTCAGAGCATAGCCAGCAACCAGAAGGATCAAGGCTGGGATGACTAGAAACGCAGAACCATAGTAGAAATTTTTTCCAACCTGACAGGGACAACTGAATGTGAAAGAAGAGAAAAGCTGTTGCCCACCAATAGTCAAAGCAGCAATGAGAGAATTGATAAATGTCCCACTTCTCTGCAGGGAAGATACGATATTGTTGAGAGTTCGGCTCATCGTTGGGAAGCTCTGAAACAAATGGCCCTTTCTGATCATTAGACTCTACAGCTATAACCATTTTATGGGATCTTACTGGTTTAACTGGCTGTGTCAAGCGACTGAACATCCTTATATGTTTAAAGGATTCTAGCATCTTTCCTTGTGTACTTTGTGAATCCTGAACTAATAAATGCCCTTCGGCTTACAGCTGGAAGAAACTAGAGAGATTAATCTGGTACGAGTGACAGGAAACACTTCTGCAGTATATCTTCCTGCTAAAAAGAGAATGACCTGCTTTGCAAAGCAAACTGCTGCCATCTTTCCATGTGCTGCTGTGTGTGACACAACGTGCTCAGCACCAGCAAATAGAACATTGGGAGCAAAACAGAGAACATTCTTACCCTGTACTAGACCAGGATTTAGTTACCATCAAATTATGATATAAGAACAACAGAAATTATCAAATAATAGAGCAATCCAAACATTAGGGCTGTCTGGAACATCCAAAACCTAAGAGTTCTGTCAGAAGATCCCAAAAGCTTTCCCCAAAAGGACAAGAGTTGGGTACCCATAAATCCAAATCACAACAAAAACATTCCAACTTTGCATTAAAATGCATTTGTATTGATGGAATATAATATATTAATGTCTGGCTTTATAAGTTAATTTGCAAATTTGGGTTTATATGGTATCTTTTTGTTACATGAAAATATGATACTTAGGTATTAATAAAATTATATATCTATAGAAAGAAGTAAAATGATCAAATATATAAGGTGTTTTCTATATTTAATCAGAAAATATTTATTGTATAACTTCTATGCAAAAGGCACTGGACTAGGCTTGGTTGGGCTAATAAAAAGTGAATAAGATACAAATTTCTCAAACTCTCAACTGGGTGTTGTTAAATATGTAATTAGTGAATTGAAGCATAATGCTGAGGAATTCACCCGAAGTACAGTATAAAAAGAAAAGAAATAAAATACTATATTTTAAAAACCAATTCAACGAACTAGAAGTCAGACTAAGCAACTCTATAACAGGACTTCCAGAAGGAAGAAATGGGATAGGCAGAGAAACAATGTTTCAAGAGAAGTAACAGAGTTTTGCAGAATCAAAGAAAGTTCTCATATCAGAAGAGTGTTAGATGTTCTGAGCAGCGTGAATGAAGACAAATCTACATATAAAAACACCATAGTAAAACTGCAGAGTGTGAAAAATGAAGAGATACTATTAAAAGCTACCAGAAGGGGATGCCTGGGTGGCTCAGTGGTTGAGCTTCTGCCTTTGGCTCAGTGTGTGATCTCCGGTCCGGGGATTGAGTCCCACATCGGGTTCTTGCAGGGAGCCTGCTTCTCCCTCTGTCTATGTCTCTGCCTCTCTCTGTGTGTCTCTCATGAATAAATAAATAAAATCTTTATTTACCAGACCAGAGGCAGTATCTTCAAAATGCTTAGTACCAGATACACTATCACTCAAGACAGAACAAAATAAAGATACATATGTTAATTTTAAAAAGAGATACAGAGGGGAGGAGCAAGATGGCGGAAGAGTAGGGTCCCCAAATCACCTGTCTCCACCAAATTACCTAGAAAACCTTCAAATTATCCTGAAAATCTATCAATTCGGCCTGAGATTTGAAGAGAGACCAGCTGGAATGCTACAGTGAGAGGAGTTCGCGCTTCTATCAAGGTAGGAAGACGGGGAAAAAGAAATAAAGAAACAAAGGCCTCCAAGGGGGAGGGGCCCCGCGAGGAGCCGGGCTGAGGCCGGGGCGAGTGTCCCCAGGACAGGAGAGCCCCGTCCCGGAGACGCAGGAGCTGCACCGACCTTCCCCCTTCCCGGGCGGAAAGGGGCTCGTGGGGAGTTGGAGCAGGACCCAGGAGGGCGGGGATGCCCTCGGGCTCCCGGGGACAGTAACAGGCACCTGCGCCCCGGGAGAGTGCGCCGAGCTCCCTAAGGGCTGCAGCGCGCACGGCGGGACCCGGAGCAGCTCGGAGGGGCTCGGGCGGAGGAAGAGGCTCCGGGCAGAGGGGGCTGCGCGGTTCCAGGAGCAGCTGGGGGGGCTCGGGCGGCAGCTCCGCGGAGGGGGTTGCGCGGCGGCGGCCCGGGAGCGCGAATCCACCAGCGCAGGCCCCGGAGCACAGGGCGCCGGGACACAGCCCAGGATCCGGCCTCCCCCGGGACAGGCAGAGGCCGGGAGGGCCCAGGACAGCAAGGAAGCTCCTGCCCCGAGCTGAGCAGATCAGCGGCCCCGCCCCGGAGCCTCCAGGCCCTGCAAACGGAGAGCTCCGGAGTTCCTGCCGGAGCTGACTCCAGGTTTCCAGAGCTGCCCCGCCACTGGGGCTGTTCCTCCTGCGGCCTCACGGGGTAAACAACCCCCACTGAGCCCTGCACCAGGCAGGGGCACAGCAGCTCCCCCAACTGCTAACACCTGAAAATCAGCACAACAGGCCCCTCCCCCAGAACACCAGCTAGACTGACAACTTCCAGGAGAAGCCAAGGGACTTAAAGTACACAGAATCAGAAGATACTCCCCGGTGGTTCTTTTTTTTTTTTTTCCTTTTTGATTTGTTTCCTTCCCCCACCCCCTTTTTTTCTTCTTTCTTTTTCTTTCTCTTTTTCTTCTTCTTCTTTTTTTTCTTCCCTTTTTTTCTCTTTCTCTTTTCTTTCCTTCTTTCTCTCCTCTCTTTTTCTCTTTTTCCCAATACAACTTGCTTTTGGCCACTCTGCACTGAGCAAAATGACTAGAAGGAAAACCTCACCTCAAAAGAAAATCAGAAACAGTCCTCTCTCCCACAGAGTTACAAAATCTGGATTACAATTCAATGTCAGAAAGCCAATTCAGAAGCACTATTATACAGCTACTGGTGGCTCTAGAAAAAAGTATAAAGGACTCAAGAGACTTCATGACTGCAGAATTTAGAGCTAATCAGGCAGAAATTAAAAATCAATTGAATGAGATGCAATCCAAACTAGAAGTCCTAACGACGAGGGTTAACGAGGTGGAAGAACGAGTGAGTGACATAGAAGACAAGTTGATAGCAAAGAGGGAAACTGAGGAAAAAAGAGACAAACAATTAAAAGACCATGAAGATAGATTAAGGGAAATAAACGACAGCCTGAGAAAGAAAAACCTACGTTTAATTGGGGTTCTCGAGGGCGCCGAAAGGGACAGAGGGCCAGAATATGTATTTGAACAAATTCTAGCTGAAAACTTTCCTAATCTGGGAAGGGAAACAGGCATTCAGATCCAGGAAATAGAGAGATCCCCCCCTAAAATCAATAAAAACCGTTCAACACCTCGACATTTAATAGTGAAGCTTGCAAATTCCAAAGATAAAGAGAAGATCCTTAAAGCAGCAAGAGACAAGAAATCCCTGACTTTTATGGGGAGGAGTATTAGGGTAACAGCAGACCTCTCCACAGAGACCTGGCAGGCCAGAAAGGGCTGGCAGGATATATTCAGGGTCCTAAATGAGAAGAACATGCAACCAAGAATACTTTATCCAGCAAGGCTCTCATTCAAAATGGAAGGAGAGATAAAGAGCTTCCAAGACAGGCAGCAACTAAAAGAATATGTGACCTCCAAACCAGCTCTGCAAGAAATTTTAAGGGGGACTCTTAAAATTCCCCTTTAAGAAGAAGTTCAGTGGAACAGTCCACAAAAACAAGGACTGAATAGATATCATGATGACACTAAACTCATATCTCTCAATAGTAACTCTGAATGTGAACGGGCTTAATGACCCCATCAAAAGGCGCAGGGTTTCAGACTGGATAAAAAAGCAGGACCCATCTATTTGCTGTCTACAAGAGACTCATTTTAGACAGAAGGACACCTACAGCCTGAAAATAAAAGGTTGGAGAACCATTTACCATTCGAATGGTCCTCAAAAGAAAGCAGGGGTAGCCATCCTTATATCAGATAAACTAAAATTTACCCCAAAGACTGTAGTGAGAGATGAAGAGGGACACTATATCATACTTAAAGGATCTATTCAACAAGAGGACTTAACAATCCTCAATATATATGCCCCGAATGTGGGAGCTGCCAAATATATAAATCAATTATTAACCAAAGTGAAGAAATACTTAGATAATAATACACTTATACTTGGTGACTTCAATCTAGCTCTTTCTATACTCGATAGGTCTTCTAAGCACAACATCTCCAAAGAAACGAGAGCTTTAAATGATACACTGGACCAGATGAATTTCACAGATATCTACAGAACTTTACATCCAAACTCAACTGAATACACATTCTTCTCAAGTGCACATGGAACTTTCTCCAGAATAGAGCACATATTGGGTCACAAATCGGGTCTGAACCGATACCAAAAGATTGGGATCGTCCCCTGCATATTCTCAGACCATAATGCCTTGAAATTAGAACTAAATCACAACAAGAAGTTTGGAAGGACCTCAAACACGTGGAGGTTAAGGATCATCCTGCTAAAAGATAAAAGGGTCAACCAGGAAATTAAGGAAGAATTAAAAAGATTCATGGAAACTAATGAGAATGAAGATACAACCATTCAAAATCTTTGGGATGCAGCAAAAGCAGTCCTGAGGGGGAAATACATCGCAATACAAGCATCCATTCAAAAACTGGAAAGAACTCAAATACAAAAGCTAACCTTACACATAAAGGAGCTAGAGAGGAAACAGCAGATAGATCCTACACCCAAGAGAAGAAGGGAGTTAATAAAGATTCGAGCAGAACTCAACGAAATCGAGACCAGAAGAACTGTGGAACAGATCAACAGAACCAGGAGTTGGTTCTTTGAAAGAATTAATAAGATAGATAAACCATTAGCCAGCCTTATTAAAAAGAAGAGAGAGAAGACTCAAATTAATAAAATCATGAATGAGAAAGGAGAGATCACTACCAACACCAAGGAAATACAAACGATTTTAAAAACATATTATGAACAGCTATACGCCAATAAATTAGGCAATCTAGAAGAAATGGACGCATTCCTGGAAAGCCACAAACTACCAAAACTGGAACAGGAAGAAATAGAAAACCTGAACAGGCCAATAACCAGGGAGGAAATTGAAGCAGTCATCAAAAACCTCCCAAGACACAAGAGTCCAGGGCCAGATGGCTTCCCAGGGGAATTTTATCAAACGTTTAAGGAAGAAACCATACCTATTCTCCTAAAGCTGTTTGGAAAGATAGAAAGAGATGGAGTACTTCCAAATTCGTTCTATGAGGCCAGCATCACCTTAATTCCAAAACCAGACAAAGACCCCACCAAAAAGGAGAATTACAGACCAATATCCCTGATGAACATGGATGCAAAAATTCTCAACAAGATACTGGCCAATAGGATCCAACAGTACATTAAGAAAATTATTCACCATGACCAAGTAGGATTTATCCCTGGGACACAAGGCTGGTTCAACACCCGTAAAACAATCAATGTGATTCATCATATCAGCAAGAGAAAAACCAAGAACCATATGATCCTCTCATTGGATGCAGAGAAAGCATTTGACAAAATACAGCATCCATTCCTGATCAAAACTCTTCAGAGTGTAGGGATAGAGGGAACATTCCTCGACATCTTAAAAGCCATCTATGAAAAGCCCACAGCAAATATCATTCTCAATGGGGAAGCACTGGGAGCCTTTCCCCTAAGATCAGGAACAGGACAGGGATGTCCACTCTCACCACTGCTGTTCAACATAGTACTGGAAGTCCTAGCCTCAGCAATCAGACAACAAAAAGACATTAAAGGCATTCAAATTGGCAAAGAAGAAGTCAAACTCTCCCTCTTCGCCGATGACATGATACTCTACATAGAAAACCCAAAAGTCTCCACCCCAAGATTGCTAGAACTCATACAGCAATTCGGTAGCGTGGCAGGATACAAAATCAATGCCCAGAAATCAGTGGCATTTCTATACACTAACAATGAGACTGAAGAAAGAGAAATTAAGGAGTCAATCCCATTTACAATTGCACCCAAAAGCATAAGATACCTAGGAATAAACCTAACCAAAGATGTAAAGGATCTATACCCTCAAAACTATAGAACACTTCTGAAAGAAATTGAGGAAGACACAAAGAGATGGAAAAATATTCCATGCTCATGGATTGGCAGAATTAATATTGTGAAAATGTCAATGTTACCCAGGGCAATATACACGTTTAATGCAATCCCTATCAAAATACCATGGACTTTCTTCAGAGAGTTAGAACAAATTATTTTAAGATTTGTGTGGAATCAGAAAAGACCCCGAATAGCCAGGGGAATTTTAAAAAAGAAAACCATATCTGGGGGCATCACAATGCCAGATTTCAGGTTGTACTACAAAGCTGTGGTCATCAAGACAGTGTGGTACTGGCACAAAAACAGACACATAGATCAATGGAACAGAATAGAGAATCCAGAAGTGGACCCTGAACTTTATGGGCAACTAATATTCGATAAAGGAGGAAAGACTATCCATTGGAAGAAAGACAGTCTCTTCAATAGATGGTGCTGGGAAAATTGGACATCCACATGCAGAAGAATGAAACTAGACCACTCTCTTTCACCTTACACAAAGATAAGCTCAAAATGGATGAAAGATCTAAATGTGAGACAAGATTCCATCAAAATCCTAGAGAAGAACACAGGCAACACCCTTTTTGAACTCGGCCATAGTAACTTCTTGCAAGATACATCCACGAAGGCAAAAGAAACAAAAGCAAAAATGAACTATTGGGACTTCATCAAGATAAGAAGCTTCTGCACAGCAAAGGATACAGTCAACAAAACTCAAAGACAACCTACAGAATGGGAGAAGATATTTGCAAATGACATATCAGATAAAGGGCTAGTTTCCAAGATCTATAAAGAACTTATTAAACTCAACACCAAAGAAACAAACAATCCAATCATGAAATGGGCAAAAGACATGAAGAGAAATCTCACAGAGGAAGACATAGACATGGCCAACATGCATATGAGAAAATGCTCTGCATCACTTGCCATCAGGGAAATACAAATCAAAACCACAATGAGATACCACCTCACACCGGTGAGAATGGGGCAAATTAACAAGGCAGGAAACAACAAATGTTGGAGGGGATGCGGAGAAAAGGGAACCCTCTTACACTGTTGGTGGGAATGTGAACTGGTGCAGCCACTCTGGAAAACTGTGTGGAGGTTCCTCAAACAGTTAAAAATATACCTGCCCTACGACCCAGCAATTGCACTGTTGGGGATTTACCCCAAAGATACAAATGCAATGAAACGCCGGGACACCTGCACCCCGATGTTTCTAGCAGCAATGGCCACGATAGCCAAACTGTGGAAGGAGCCTCGGTGTCCATTGAAAGATGAATGGATAAAGAAGATGTGGTTTATGTATACAATGGAATATTACTCAGCTATTAGAAATGACAAATACCCACCATTTGCTTCAACGTGGATGGAACTGGAGGGTATTATGCTGAGTGAAGTAAGTCAGTCGGAGAAGGACAAACATTATATGTTCTCATTCATTTGGGGAATATAAATAATAGTGAAAGGGAATATAAGGGAAGGGAGAAGAAATGTGTGGGAAATATCAGAATGGGAGACAGAACGTAAAGACTTCTAACTCTGGGAAACGAACTAGGGGTGGTAGAAGGGGAGGAGGGCGGGGGGTGGGAGTGAATGGGTGATGGGCACTGGGGGTTATTCTGTATGTTAGTAAATTGAACACCAATAAAAAATAAATTAAAAAAAAAAGAGATACATAAAGGCTAAGGGAATTTACCACTCACAGGAACTCATAAAGAGCATTATTAAAGGATATATTTCAACAAGGAGAAAAATTAACTCTAAGGAATGACATAGGACAAAAAATAATTATGAGTACAAATATGATATTTTTAAGTTATTTTCTTTAATCATTAGCTGTGGAAAGGATTACTTTTTACTTTAACAGGTGGAACTAAGGCAATACATGGTTATGATATGACATCAGTATGCAATAGCTAAAATTAAGAAGACTGACCATATCAAATGTTGCTGAAGTTTGCAGAATAACTGGAACTCTTTTTCTTTTTTTTTTAAGGTTTATTTATTTTAGAGAGAGAAAGAGTGTGGCAGGGAGGGGCAGAGGGAGCAGGAGAGAGACACTCAAGCAGACTCCACACTGAGCATGGAGCCCAACTTGGGGCTTGATCTCATGACCTTGAGATCATGACCTGAGCCAAAATCAAGAGTTGGATGCTTAACCAACTGAGCCACCCAGGCACTCCCAGAGTAACTACAACTCTTATATACTGATAGCGGGAATGTAAAATGGGATATTTTTGGAAAATTGTCAGTTTCTTTAAAAGTTTACTATGTACCCACTATATATGGTACAGTCATTTGTCTCCTAGGTACTTGCTCAAGAGAAATGAAAGTATAAGTCCACACAAAAAATTGCACTTGAATGTCCACAGTAGCTTTATTTATAATAGCTACAAACCAGAAACAACACAAATGTCCATCAACAGGTGAGTAGATCAACAAACTGTTATATATCCATATGATGAATACTACTTGGTAAGATAAAATGAATAAACTATTGATTTATACAATAAGAAGAATGCATTGAAAAGAATTTTCTGAATTAAAGAATTTAAGCAAAGAAGTACATAATGTATGACTCTATATAAAATTCTAAAAATGCAAATTCATCAATACAGACAGAGAATAGGCCAGTGCTTGCCTAGGGAATAGAGGAGGAGGAGTAAGAAGAGAGAGTACCAAAGGGCCTTAGAAAACTTTCAAAGGTTGTATCAATTTGTACTGATGGGGTTTTAATTTATGGAGGTGATTGAGTGATGACACGGAGAAGCCAATGCCATTGATAGGAGATTTCTTATTTTCATTTACGAAGAGAAGAGGGCATGCCAGGCCACAAGGGGAAGCATCAGGTTTGGTCAAGAGGCAGAAAGGAAGACAGAAGAGCCTCGGCCAGAGCTTTTATTGGGGTTTCCATAGTAAAGGCAAGGTAAGGCAGGGGAAACAGCCTAGGATTGGCTAGTTTAAATAATTCTGGTGGGCTTTGGGGCATAAGGGCTGTCACTGCTTGTCTAGTACCTGGTCCTGGGTTGATCTAGAGCAGGGGAAATATTGACTTGGTGTGTGAGAGGTAGATAAGAAGATGTTCCGGGTCTGATCACATGGGAGATATTAACCGCTTTGCCTGTTAGTGTGGCCCTGTAATTAATGGATGCCAAATAGACAAAGAATCTAAGATAACATAGCTGAAACAAAGGTAATGGAAATGTTAATTATGTTGATTAATTTGATGGCTTTGGGGTTTATATGTATGCCAAAACTCATCAAATTTTATTTTATTTTTAAAATATTTTATTTATTTATTCATGAGAGACACATAGAGAGAGGCAGAGACACAGGCAGAGGGAGAAGCAGGCTCCATGCAGGGAGTCCAATGCAGGACTCGATCCCAGGACTCCAGGATCACTCCCTGGGCCAAAGGCAGATGCTTAACCGCTGAACCACCCAGGCGTCCCAAGACTCATCAAATTTTAAATCAATTCATATCTCATTAAAGCAGCAAAATTGTAAGCATAATTATTAAATACTTGAAATATAGGGTATAGATCATTCAAAAGCAGGAAATTAAAAGGGAATATTAACAGAAAAAGAGACTGTAAAGAAAGGGAAAATGATGGTAAAAAGAAAACACAAAATAACGGTAAAAATGAGACCAAACACATCAATAATCACATATAAAAAAATTTAAATACCTAATAATTACTGTGGGCTTAGGGACATGTCAGGCACAGTTATAAGAACTATGATGAGGGATCCCTGGGTGGCGCAGCGGTTTAGCACCTGCCTTTGGCCCAGGGCGCGATCCTGGAGACCCAGGATCGAATCCCGCATCGGGCTCCCTGCATGGAGCCTGCTTCTCCCTCTGCCTGTGTCTCTGCCTCTCTCTCTCTCTCTCTCTCTCTCTCTCTCTCTCTGTGACTATCATGAATAAATAAATAAAATCTTTAAAAAAAAAAAAAGAACTATGATGAGATACTAATATCATCCTCAACTGGTTTACAGATGAGAATGTTATCCTCAACTTGCTTACAGGTAAGAACTTATTTTCATGAAAAGATTCAGGAAATTGCACAGGGCCATACAGAGATGGGTAAACTTAGCTCCAGGGTTATTAAAAAAATAGAGTCATACTGCTTACAAGGGACACACCAAAAACTAGACCACACACAAAGCATGAGAAATAAAGGCACTGAAATCTATATAACTGGGAATAATGATATTAAAAGAAGGCAAAACTGAACCCAAGGCAACAAGTGTCAAAAGGGCTAATTTGGGACACTCCATCATAATAAAAGGAACAATCCATTATGAAGATAGAGCAATTGTCAACTTGTATGTCTGTGTATGTAGTATCCCATCACAGTATTTCCATTCCATTTCATTAGTAATGTCCAATAATGAAGAAACAGATGAATCAACTGCAGAAACAGAATGCTGTAGACGAGGGGTTGACCATCTAAGGCTCATAGACAAAACTGGCCAACTGCCTGTTTTCTTCGACTTGAGTTAAGAATGGTTTCTACATCTTAACACAGTTGGATGTAACAAAAAATTTGTTTAGTATTTTATAACATGTGAAACTGCATGAGATTCAAATCTCCATGTTTACAAATAAAGTTTTATTGGCACACAGGCACACCTGTTCCTGCTTTCCCATCACAATAGCAGAGTTGAGTGGTTGTGACAGAGTCCATATGTTTGTAGAACTTAAAACACCTACGCTCTGGGCCTTCTCAGAAGAAGTTTGCTAATCTCATCTAGAAAGGCTGTGAAAATAAATGAGCTAGAGTGACAGCCATGGATATGGATAAACCTTAACAAATAACTGGGAAGAAAAAATGCAAGCTGTAGGATATGTACAGTATGATAAATTATGTCATTTTAAAACAAACTGATGGGGCATCTGGGTGGCTCAGCAGTTGGGCATCTGCCTTCAGCTCAGGTTGTGATCCCGGGGTCCTGGGATTGAGTCCTGCATTGGGTTCCCCATAGGGAGCCTGCTTCTCCGTCTGCCTATGTCTCTGCCTCTCTCTGTGTGTCTCTCATGAATAAATACATAAAATATTTTAAAAAATAAAATAAAATGAAATGATGCTACATATTCTTTGCAGTTACTAACATATAGAGAATTTTAAAACATATATAGAAATAATAAATATCAAGTTCTATGTAGTGGTGACCACTGAGGAGGACAGAATAGAATTAAAGAGGGTGCTGGCTATTTCAACTGGATCAGCATTGCTTTATTGCTTACAACAAGACCTCAAGTATATCTAGCAACTTGTTCCATGGAACGTGGTAGTAAAAACCACATTTTCCTTGTGTTTATAATTTCATATTTTAAAAGTCCATGTAATGGAACATACGGGAAGTGAGGAAGAGAGAAGGAAATTGTAGACCAGTGTTTCAGGGAACAACGCAAGAAAGGATGGAGCACTGATAAATGAGAAGTCACTATTGGAGTATCAAAGTCTTGCCGTAAAGGAGTTTCTTGATGACAAATTCTTAATTTTTTATCGTTGTTTACAGTCAAAAGAACTAATGACTTCCTCAGGGGTCCTGTGTGTAACTCGTCAGTAATTGTGAATGATTACATCTATGATGGATCAATTTTCTTTGGGGTGTTACAACCAAATGGTCTTTTTGTTAAAGATAGCTTGCTGTCACCTGTCTATCCAACATATTAAATGTCTACTTGTCAGCGGAGACCCAGAGGCTCCCTGGCTGAGGACGTGCTGGCACACGGATAGGGAAATCAGATCTGACAGCTAGAGCAGTCCTCAGAGGGCTGGGGTGCTGAACATATTATCACTCATTTTATGTAAAGAAGTGTGGTTAAAATAAATGCGAAAGGCAGCTTTAAATAGAAAAAGAAATTGCAAAAAGGTAAGACACTCCTGAAGCAGATGTGATGGCTGTGTCTGATAGTTTGTGGGCAATCTCAGAGGACGATGACACAGCTGATGATGGATCAGTAGGGGTTCCCCTCTGTCAGCACCTCCCCAGTCTACTCAGCTGCCCAGGTACCTCCCAAGGGACCACTCTCGGGGACTGGCTCAGTTCATCGCTTCCTTGGGCTGGTCGGTTTGCAGTGCCCTATGATGCCATCGACCATTGCATCATTCTCCCAACCCTGGCTCCAAGTCTGTCCTAGGCTACCAAAAGAACTCTTAATAAAAGAGGAAAAGCTCCTCCTCTGCATTATTTTGAAATGATTCTTCTTCCCAGTTCACTGCCAAGACAGAAATTATCTACCAGCTACCTGTTTGAAACATACCCTTTGTACTTTCTTCTATTTAAGGGAAGAACGTGAAGAAAAGAAAGAGCCTGGGGCACACCAGCCTGCCTTAGATCATAAAGGCCACTGAAGGTTGGTGGGTTTCAGATTCTGGGACACAATCCAGTGTCCCAGCACCACCGGCTGCAGCTGTGTTCATGCAGGCTGTGCCTCTCGTGCAGGAACGCCAGGCAGGGACTCCTTCCTCAAGCCTCATGGTCCTGGGTGAAAGGGCAGGAGAGAGGGGGAGGCCTGGCAGTCCAGAGGAAGAGCTGGCTTGTCCCAATGTGCCCACGATGTCCTGAATCCTCAAGGTGGCCGTGATGTTTCCACACCACAGTCATTAGAGTTCAGTGAAACGGATTCCTGGACCACCACTCTCCACGCACCAAGCACACAGGCCTGTGCTGTTTTTCTCAGGACTCAGCACTGCCCCCACACTAGGCTCAGCAGCGTGCTCTCACCAAGCCTTCGTAGCCATTGTGAGTCCACCTCTAAATTATTTTGCTCTAACATAAGAGTGTGTACAGTAGAAAAAAATGTTTGATTTGGAGTCAGCAACTTGAGCCTAAATCCTTCCTTGTTGCCAACTCTCCAGCGGCTTTGAACAAATTTCTTAACATGACTTTTAGATTCTTATCCTAGGACATGGCAATCAATTACAGATGGTAATTGAATTAGAGGGAGATAAAGTGAAAACCATGTTTTAAATTGTAAGCTTTACATAAATATAAGGTGGTGTTAATCCACCACCAAAAAGCACCCCTCGCCCCCCTACACCACCACCCAGCAAAACTGACTTTTCCTGGGAATAGTCATGGAATACAGGCATTAATAGGAATACCCTAAATATTGTGGAACCCCATTCAATATACACACGAGAAAAAACTACAGTAATTAGTGTTTCTATGGTGCATTATAATGTGTTTTATAGCACACATTATCTCTTTGATACTCACAATTATTCTGTGAGGTGGATATTATTATTGCCTTTTTGCAAATGTGGAAACTGAGCCATAGAGCAATAAAATAGCTTGTCCAAAGTCACTCAGCCAGTAAATGGTAGAACTGCAGCTCAGCCTGAGACTTCCAAATTCTCCTAGGCTCTTTCAACTCCACCACACTCTTTCAAAGTAGTGAGTAGTCTGTCTTTATACTATATACTTTATACTTGCTATACTTTATAGCAAGAATTTTCGAGAACATACAGGGCTCATTGACTCAGATGGTAAGAAGTAGGAAACTACTTTCTTTAAATTGAGTTTTAGGCTTCTGTTTCTGGAACAGTTTTGATCCTCCACACCCTGCAGCTGTCAAGATGAGGGAGTTTCTCGTTTTAACTTTAAATATGTATACTCCTACTTAAATAAAGAGAGGCTTCAGGAGCTAATATCTCAGGGACTACAAAAGAAAGCTGAGGGCTTGCTTTCTCTGCCAAAATCATTATACATTATTCAACTGTAGAACACTCATTTAGAGCAACAGTTTCACGACAAAAAATACTAATACCCCCAAATCCATCATTCCTTAAAACTGCTGCTTATGAAAACAAAAGTACCAAATATATTTGAATTTGGTAATCATGAAAGATGGGGGTGTGCGATACCTATTAGAGTTGTTGATTAGGTTTGAACCCAAGGGGTAGTACCTACAGATTGCTGATCCTGTCTCGAATTCACACAACAATCAATACAAAGACTGAATAATGCTAACAGTGAGATCTGTCTTGGATTGTGAAGGTTTCTGTTTGTGATTTTAGAACAATGCCTTGGCATGAGAGCAAAACACCACTCTTATATCCCTTGGGCTAAAGAATTTTCAGTAGCTGGTGCTTCTTATCTGACTTCCCACTATCAGCTTTTATGCCTCTAGATTACAACTTGTTCTCACCAGTGAAGCAATATTTGATCCGTGGCAAGAAACGTGCCTATAAGACAGTCCTGCTCATGATTGTTTTCCTCTACAGCCCAGCCAGGAGCAACGCAGTAGGGTGCAGAAGTAGCACTCGTCTCAAAGCAAGAAGGAACTTGCAAAAAACGGAAGGACAGAGATTGATATGCCTCTAAGGTAAAAACCAGTGAAAAGAAATCGAAGATCACATTCTCCATCTATCAAGCACTATGTCTCGCCCTGCACACAGAAGACCAGAATACCATAAAATCGTAAGTTCTTTTTATAAATATATTCTCAAAGAAGGTTTTCTTCTACTTCAAGGAAAATGTTTTCTTGAATGATTTCTGATTTATTTTAAATGGTGACACTTATACATAGACTTTTTTTTTTTTTCAGTGGAGCAAAGGTGTGTTTAGTAGAGTGGATCATAAAAGACACCTCTGGGAACAGTACAATGATCTCTAACACACTGTGACAAAATAATTGATACTTTATACATATTTTAGGGTTTTCTTTTGTGACTAATTAGCTCTATAAAGGGTCAAATTTATCTTTTGTGTCTGATAGAAAATATAAAAAGATGAAGCAATTCTTTGTATTTCTTACTTCAGAACTAGGAAATGAAATGTATGTGAAATATATATAAAATAGTGATTGTGTGTTAAATTAAGGGGAATAAATCAGCAAAAAAACCTCAGCATTAAAAGATTGCCTTTAGAAATATATTTCCTTGTCTCAAATGTAAGTATCTATTACTATAATTTGATATGTGCTATTAATCTTTCTGTATATTCCAAGCTCAGAGTTATTTTCAAAACTTAATTGTTTGCAGATTAGTTTTGGATAAATATTCTTTTATAATCCTCTCATTAGAAATTGCAGATGTGAAAATTTATCATTAAATTAAAGCTCTTTTAATTATTTCAGGAAACTGATGAGCATTGAATAAAATTAGGTAATTTCAGTTATGGGTACTTAGAGTTGTATGATTAACTGGCACATCCCAAATGGGAATGCTTGTAGATACCCCCTCTGGTATTCTGGGATCTTGACTTATTTTTATGTGAGGCTCTGAAATACTAAAAGATTTTGTAGAGTTGAGATATTGTACCTAAATCACTTCATTTATGTGTCAGTTAAAACACACTTTTATCCTAATATATCCAAAACCTCAAATAATTAATGGTGTTCTGTTTTTTATATGTGAAAATGACTTTTTATTGTTTTATGAACTATGTCAAATTTTATGTTGACATTTTCTGTGACCAGTAGTATGGATTTGAGACCTACTGGACATGTAGTTTAAGGAATCACCTTTTACTAGGATGCAGAATGGAAAATGGGCCTCATGGGTGTTGAACTTAAAATTCAGCTACGAGTCAACTGTAGTGACTACTCACCCATCAGAATAAGCGAGAAAGAGGAAGAAGAAAATGCCATGATTTCAGTTTGGTTATATTATAAATGGGCACAATGTTGAGGCTCTGGCATATGAGTAGGGTGTAATTTCATTTCCTGTTACCTCTTGGTCAAATTCTTCTATTTTTCTTGCTAGTGGCAACAACCACATTATTCTCTCTGTCTCTCCTTCACCTTTGCTTATTTTTATGCTGTGGTCTTAACCACATAGCATAATTTATCTTCCGTGGTGGCTCCTTATTTGTTGAGAAGATACTTCATGTATAATTTACAGACATTTCTTATAGTGTATGATCAAGTTTTTCAAGTTAAATAAGAACAGAATTAAAATTGAATACATTGTGACTCTTTAGTGATTTAACAATATTTATGTTAAAATCACTTGCTTTACATTTCTTCTTTTCTAGTAGAAATATTAATGTACTTATTATTTTCCTATACCTGATTCATATAGATTAGTCCTTGATGTAATGTCAATTAGTGTATATAATGTACATTCTACGCACACTTATGACATTTTGATTTATATTTTCAGTGTAAATTATATCCACATATGGACTTAATTTTTATAATTATTTAGATTCTATCCATTTAAAACTTATTTAGTTATTACAAACATTCTATCTGATTAAAGAAACATATTTGTTATGACATAAACCCACGTATATGGAAGTGGATTCTTGTGGTATTGGACAAATTTTGGAAGTATTTGGATCAAAATTATATAACATTTTGTTGAAAAAATTTTTTATTGGTTTGGTTAGCCATTTCTGAGGCTTGTGCCTTAAAAAAAAAAATCTTATCAGGTCTTATCTTACCCTCCATGTTAGGCTACCCAAGACACCTGAGTCTAGAGGTATAGACACCTCTTCTAACTGGAATCCACATTTACCTTTTCATGTAAACACAAGATTATGCTATGCACAGAATAAGATTATTTTAAACAGTGGATCCCTTCCCTCCCTCCCTCTCCCACCTACCTATTTCAAATAGGCCTTCTTTTGTGCATCTCAGAGATAATTGCTATGTCAGAGTGAAGCCTGCAGTCTCAGGTTCCACCCTGGCTCTGCCAGTTGATGGCTAGTTGGACAAGTCACTCATTCCTCCTGAGGCCTCATTCCCTCCTCTGTGGGACTGACAGCATTGGAATAAATTATCCCTAATATCTCCGGCCCTTACTTAGATAGTATTCAATAGCAGAAGCAAAATAGAGAGACTTTGTCAAGTGGATTGGTCGAGCTTTGTGTGTTCTGTTTCCCATTATTTTCAACCTCTCAATGCTAAACCAAACATAAATTATTCTTAGTCGTAGTTTTCATATTTAGTTCACTCTGAAAATAGGCCATATTTTGGAGATCTATAAGGAAAGTACAAATTCTCCTTTTTTCACTAACTATAAAGAAAACAACACCTCACAAATTTGCTGCTACAGCTGGGTTTTCATCCTGCTGGCCTCCTTGGCAGATGTGGAACCCATTAGGGATTGTGCAGACTCATGAGAAGTCTCAACCAATTATTTCTTCCAACTGAAAACATGGTCAGCCAATACCAAAGGCCATTCTAGAACAACAGAAATTTATGTTGGCAATTATTCCTTTTTTAAAAACTTGCTCTGTGAAAATACCTTGCAAGCTATATAATATAGCAAATGCATACAAAGATTTCTCCTGTTAAGAAATTTATTTCATTTCACAGTGTTTTTTCTCATCAGCAATGGATCCAAATATGGGTACAACTTTTTCTCAAAAGTCAAAATTATTGCAATAATTAGGAGGGTGGAAAAAATATGAAGATGATCTCCAAGACTTCTTCTAATTGGAAAATTTGTTTAAAAAAATAGAGTAGCATATTGTCCATAGCTTTACCTGTAAAGTAAAACCAACCCTTTTTTCTCTAGAACAAAGATCTCTTTGTCCTCACCTATGGAGCACTGGTTGCCCAACTGTGCAAAGATTATGAAAAAGACGAAGATGTGAATAAATATCTAGATAAAATGTAAGTAGAAGTCTTTTATTCTCATGGAATGTATATTGTTTCCTCACATCCTCTGAATTTTGTCTGCTTCTAATGACTTTGCTTGCTCCACTTCATGAGCTCTTCTATTATTTCAATGAACCACATTTTAAAGCTGAACATAATTTCTGACAAATGCCATTTGGGTTGTCATAAAGTATAAAGTAAGAGAAAGGAAACTTTTTTTTTCTATGAAAACCAAGCATGGAATATATTCTTTTTAGGGAGAAATCATTTCTTTGCTAGTCAATTATAAGCAAAAGTATGGTAAAACAGACTGTTCTTTCAACAATGTGATGGATCATCAAACTGATTCTTTTCAGAAGTCTTTTGTTCTAATATAACCCCTTCTAATACAAATATGTGCTTATATAATACAGATTATCTGTGTAAGGATATGCAAAAAGAATGCTAATGGCAGTTGCCTGAGAGAACTTGGAGACAGGATTATACATAGAAGAGAGATTCACTTTTTCCTATGTAGTGTTTTTATTGTTTGAACACTTTTACCATTGCTATGCTTTACTTAAAAATATATTAAAGGGAGAAATGCACTCCTTCCTTTTAAAGTCCATTCTCCTTGTATACTTCTGCATAAATTCAGCCTTTAATTTTCTCAGAGTAATTATATGATCATCAGATTATTGCTCAATAATAAAATATCTGTCAACATTTTTTAAACCTCTTAATTATGGATCCTGAAAAGGACTCTAACAGGGCAATGACTAGAGAGCCTGTATTAATAGAAGATTTAGTTAGAAAGGTTGAAGGTGAGATTTAGCCTAGTTGAGGCTCTACCCTATGAAACATTCCCTTTACACACTGTGGTGACTTTATCTTGGTGGGCCTTCTATTGCTCCGTTCAAATCATTTCACTTGTCTATGTACATGTGGTTGTGAAGTTAATAGACAAATTTTGTGCCAGTTGTTTAGCAAAAGCAGTCTTATTCCTTTTTATTTCCAACATTAAGGTCATATTTGCTCAACTAGATTGAAAGTTCTTAGGTCTGTCTTGCCACAAGTGTCTGCTCAGCCATCTCAGCCGCATTATGACATCTCAATAAGATGTTCTCAACATTGTGCTTCAGGTACTACTGAATCCATTTGTAGTAGGGTGGAGCTAGCCCGTCATACAAATACTTTCCCCCAAGTCCCATAGATTCAGTTTCCCTAGAATGAAAAATGAATTTTTGGATGTTGCTTTTTTTTCCTTTTCGTTAAACTTCAAAGTTCTAACTGCAGAAAACTACACAGGCAATAAAAATAGATTTTTCTTTTCCCTTCTTCCTCTCCTTCTGGTGCTCATCCTGGACATGCCTGTCTTCTTACCATGATAACTATGCTAAGAGAAGAATGAGCAGCCATGTACCACATCTATAGCAGACAAGTTAGCTAGATGCTCATTCTGTTTCCATCAACAGCCACTGATGAGAAAGTTCTTTGCCAGTAAGAGATATTAGGCTACAAACACCAACCTCCTCTAACTTTACATTGTCAAATTTGGGCCAACCTTTCCTTTTCAGGCTTCTCTGCTCATAGGAAACTAGTTAATATTTCCCGGACAATTGCTCTCTGCCAATAGCCATTGGACTTGTCAGATTTGCTTTGTTATCCATGCAAATGCTAAATAGAGGACTCCATCCCTAAACATTGATAGAGTTCATTATTCAAATATTATTTACAGACCACACCCTTTCCTTCATCACAGGGGATATGGCATTGGAACACGGCTGGTGGAAGACTTTTTGGCTCGATCTTGTGTAAGAAGATGCCATAGTTATTCAGAAATTATAGACATAATTGCCCAGGTAAATGCATTTTTAGCTCTTTCAATATGTTTTGAAAATCTTTGACTTTCCTCAGTCTTGTGGTTTTCTGCTCTGATTGGATAGGCTCTATCTGTATTCACTATTAGGTGCTAAGAGATTCTGATTGAAACCATTTTATTTCAGCCCAGGAATAAAGCTATTGTGAACAGAGGAAAATGCTTTTAGGCATTTAAACATCTATAGATTTTTCTGGCCACACTAGGAAAAATATTTTGAGAAGGTAAATAGAAAAGGAGTGTAATAGGGCAACCTGGTAACATGCACACCCCAAACTGGTTTCTTTGTAATCACTTCAGCACACAGAGGAGGTGGTCTTTGGCTGCCTCAGAGAATGCAGTTGTAGCCATTTTATTCCCAGAACAATATTTTCCCAATTGAAAAATAAAGCTTCCTATAAAAGTATGTGCTCTAAGAACTTTCACAGCCCTGTTATATGAGAGACAACTTGGAATCACCTGAGAGTAGCTCAAATATCTTAGATAGAAGATGAGATCAGGAAATGCATCATTAGCCAAAATCCTTTTAATCTGCCAGCCTACAATTATTAAACTAGTGTTGTTGTTCATTTGTGGGAGACCTGGACAGTGTATATGGGTATCGGACACTTTAAGGTTCAGGTATACTGCCTCCAGGTTCCCACAACAGACCTATTAAGTTGGTCTCATTCTTCTCTTCTCTCCGGATCCTTAATATCATGATATATTGCCATCCTGACTTTTCATGTGAGTGAAAATAATAGTTCTACATGGTGCAATAATAGTTCTACATAGTGCTTTGTGACTCCAAATGCAGTTTTATGTATTTTTTGTTTTTTACCCTTACAGTATCCTTATGAAGTAAGCAGAGTAGGAGTTGTTCCCATTTTCCAGACAAGAAAACTGAGTCCCAGAAAGAATATGATAAAAATTGAATACTAGTATATACAAAAATTTATGCATTCAAAACATAATCCAAATGAAAGATTTTCCCCATTCTTGTAATGATTACTTTCATTATTTCATTTCATTTCTTATTATTTCATTATTTCATGAATAATGTGGATAAAATTGAAATCCAAGTTTTCCATTCTCTACACACACACAACAAATTTTGGTGAAGATGTGGAGAGATTGGAACCCTTGCACACTGTTGGTAGGAATTCAAAATGGTACAGCTACTATGGAAAACAGTTTGAAAGTTTATCAAAAAAAATTAAAAATAGAATTACCATAAGACCTACCAATCCCACTTCTGGGTATTTATCCAAAAAAAAATTGAAATCAGGATCTTGAAGTGATATGAGCACCTTATATTCATCACAGCACTATTCACAATAGCCAACATGTGGAAACAACCTAAAACACAATTGACAGATGAATAAAGAAAATGTAGTATATACATATAAATGTGGTATATACATATAATGGCATACTATTCAGTCTTTAAAAAAAAGAAACATTCTGCAATGTGAGACAACATGGTTGAACCCAGACACAGAAAGACAAATACTGCATGATTTCACCTAGATGAGAAATCTAAATCTAAAATATTCAAATTCATAGACTCAAAGAGGGTTTCCAGGGGCTGTAAGGAAGAGGAAATAGGAAGTTATCAGCCAATGGGCATAAAGCTTTAGTCAAGCAAGATGAATGAGCTTTAGGGGCTGTGGTACAACATTATCGGTGGTCAACAATAATGTATTGTACACTTACAATTATGTTACAAGGGTAGATCTCATGTTAAGGTTCTGATCCCATTTTTAAAAAATCTTAAACGGAAGAGATCTGTTTGATATAAAACTAAGAACATGTAGAACATCACTTTCCAAATATCTCTCCTCTAAACTTTTTATGTCTTCTTGATTTTTCTGATGTCACGGAAGTTCTTGTCTGCTCCTCCTGTCCTCAAAACACTGGGAACAAATCCACTTCCACTCCTTTGCAAGATTCCTTCTTGCAATGAAGAGAATATTTCATCACCCTTACCCTTCTCTTGTGCATTGGGTTGTCTCCTGGCCTTTGCACTTTCCTTCAAAGGTCCAGTTCCCTCCCTCTTAATCATTTTCACTACTCCAGCAAATGTTCTTTTACAAAATGTTACCCAATCCAGAAGCATTTTAACACAGAGGAAGGGCGGACCTTAGTTACATACTCACCCACTAATGTTTTGCTTGTGTGTGACAGCTTTCATTAAAAATCCGGCCTTCAGCAGCATTATTTCATTGATCCTTGTAAAGGCTCCTGAGAGGAGGCAGGTGTCAAGTGTTAGAATCAGTTTTAGAGAGGAGGGGGGGAGCAGAGGAAATTCACCATAGTCACATGCTGCCCATGGAGCATAGCAGGGTCAGGAATAAAACCTAAACCTTGTAACTTTTTTTGGCTGCCCCCTCAGACTTTGCCCTTATACAGAACACCATCGTGGTCCTTGCATCCTCACCGTTTTTTTTTTTTTTTTTTGACAAAGCTTTAGACCTCAGGTTGCGCCATCTAGTGGTCTGAAGAGAAATCCCATGACAGAGGTCAAATCACAAAAAAGTCTGTAATCAGGCCTTATATTTCATATAAAAAAGAGATGACAGGCTAATTCTAAAGTCATATCCCTGCAACATTAAAATGTATCCATTTTTAAAGTGTGATTTAATCACAAGTCTACTTTTTGTGGTGATTGCCTTAAAGTACTTTAAATTCTAAATGTAAATGTTTTTTTTCTAAATGTAAAATTAAATACAAAGATTGTCAGTAGCATTATAACGTGATGTTGAAAAACTATTAGTAATGCAGCGCCTTTCTTAAGAAAAGCTCAAAGTAATTACCACCTATTATTTTTTTCCCTTCCAAGAGTCTTGTGAAGTAAAAACGATAGCCACCGTTAGCCTCATTCTACTGATGATGTGATTGGGACTTGGGATGATGTCATCACAGTTACATAGTCAGAAAACCCAGCTGAAAATTTAATTTTTCTGGTCTTATTCCAGTGCATTTCCCCAAAATTAATTGTTTCTTTTAAACGTACATTTGAAGATTTTCTCCTGTTATGACCACTTTTCTGAGAAAATTGAAAATGTGGAATTCACAGTAGAGTCACTGTGGCTGCTTTTAGTTGTAGTACTGAAACACTGGAGCGTTCAAATGTAATTTAAGAGGCATAAATCTGGGATCCCTGGGTGGCGCAGCGGTTTGGCGCCTGCCTTTGGCCCAGGGCGTGATCCTGGAGACCCGGGATCGAGTCCCACATCGGGCTCCCGGTGCATGGAGCCTGCTTCTCCCTCTGCCTGTGTCTCTGCCTCTCTCTCTCTCTCTCTCTGTGACTATCATAAATAAATAAAATTAAAAAAAAAGAGGCATAAATCTTTCAGTTTATTATAAAAGCATGAATAAATAAATAAAAGATGAGAGAGACAGAGAGAGAGAGGCAGAGACACAAGCAGAGAGAGAAGCAGGCTCTATGCACAGAGCCCGATGTGGGATCCGATCTCAGGACTCCAGGATCACGCCCTGGGCCAAAGGCAGACACTCAACCACTGAGGCACCCAGGCATCCCAAATAAAATCTTAAAAAAAAAGAGAAAAGAACTGGTACCTCACTTTGGTCTAAGGTCTAAAACACACTTCCTTAGTTACATAAAAATATATTTCATTGTTTCCAAACACATCCACGACAAATGCTTTATTATTAAGATAAGCTAGAGATAACTTAATCTTTTGAAGTCAAAATGATTGTAAAGTTTAGACTTGATAAAAGATTATAACACTGCCTTTTAAAGTTAATTTAAACACAAGAATCTCTGACCCTCATCAGATGCAAAGTGATAATCTAACCAAATCTAATGTAGTGGAGATTAAGAGTCCACATCCTACTTAGCCACATTCCCAATGTGTGACCCTGAGCAAGTCACGCAGCCTGTCTGAACCTCAGCTTCCCAATCTGTAGGTAGGACCTGTAGTTTCAGCTGTAGTTTTTCCAATTTTCAGGCTTTGCTTTCCATAGGCAAAATCTGGACATGGAACTATAATCATAAAGAGCTGAGTGTGATGGGTGTAGTTCCTTAGGCCTCCCTTGGAGCATCCATAATGTCTCGTTACTGGTGGTGTTTACAACTGCTCGCCTTAGCACAAATTCTGCTCATCAAAGCTGGGAAAGCTTTCCACTGTTGTTAGATCAATGTCATCATGATGTCATTATAAGGGATAGAAGGAATGTATAATTTTTCAGTATAAATATCACACCAGGAGTGTTGTTACAGAAAGATTAAATTTGTAGAAAAAATATATGATATATAAAAAATATAAAAAGACTTATAAGACTTGAAATTCTGTTCTTTAGGTTAAAAAACTGCCCTTAATATATTATCCCTGGAAATTCTGAAAGCAAAAATGAGATCTTTTCCTTTTAATAGTATAAATTGAAATTTTACCTTAACTAAATAATAGGAGTAATGATTTTTTTTTCTTTGGTGAGTGATGTAAAATCAATGAATAATTGAAAGGAAGTATTCATTGGGGGCAATATAAGTAAGGATGCCTAAAGCAGGGAGGAAACCTAATGGTGAATGTCAGAAGCAGGAACTTGAGGGCAAAAGATTTAGGAATATAATCCAGAGAGGAACTTGAATGGCAGAGGTTTTTTTTTTTTTTTTAACTGGATGATCATTTTTAACTCAATAAATTGGTCCATTTAAGATTAGAGTTGAGACTACACAGAAAGATTCCAGTAAATCATACCGGTCTTATTTCTCTTACCTTGCTTCTGATATGAATGCACAAAACTACCATGGATGAACAGATACAAGTAATTCAAATATTTTCAAGCATAAAGCTCCTGAGTCATTTCAGGATGGTGGCATCTGCAATAGCCATAGAATTGCAATCTCCAATACCAATTTGTGATCAGAAGCACAAATTTTATGCTTCTACAAGGACATCCAAATCTGACTTTATTAGACATTTTCAGAGGGGTGTGTCATGGCTTGCTTGGAAGGTGGGTCAGTGAGGCCCCATCAAGAGACAGAAACCATACAATCATTTCAATCAAGAAGAATTAATATAAAGCATTATTAACTATTTATATGGAATTATCTTCTAAGAAAGGGAAAAAATGCTGAAGAATACCCTAGTGCTGAGAGAAACTACCCAATCCAGAACCACATTTTGAAGAGGGATCATCTTCCCAAGGCTGGGTTTCAAATGTCTTTGGAGGCATGTGATTACAGCTCATGGATGCTGGAAGAGGCCTTTGGGTTGTCAGGTTGAGATATGTGGGTAGGCAATTATGGATCAAAACTGGTAAACAGAACACCCCCACCGAGGTCTAAGTGTGCTGAAGCTGGCAGTGAGGAACCCATGGGAAGGGAGCGGGAGCTCAGAAGGGAGAGCCATTGGGGGTCCCATGTACCACCAGTCACCATTTCCAGCAGACAAGGTACCCCAGAGCCAGGAAGAGATGTCCGTCCTCCTGTCTGTCTACTTGGCAAAGGAGAAATATTTGCAACATCTACCTTCAGCATCACAAGCAATGCAACGAAGCCGAGAGGCATCATCTGACAACTGGCACAGAAGGCATGAGTCAGTGTGATTGTCACATACATTTATACATTTCTGTGGCTTTTAATTTTATTTATTTATTTTAACATCGAGTGGGCTCGCGTTTGGCCCTATCCAAACTGCTGGCTCACACAGGAACTACTCTCACCTCTCAGGGTAACTCAGGCTGGCTGGGGGGAAGAGAGATGTGATAAAGGAAGCTGCATTCTTCTCTTAGCAGGGTGGTGTCAACTTCTTGCAAATGAAGATGCAAAACAGGCTGAAGAGCACCATTTTCAGTATGCAAACTTCTGAAATAAAAACTTTCTGTTAAACGCTGACATTTATTAAATACAGCTACTGCCTCTTAATGAATTTCTCTATGACCAAATCTGTTCTTTCTCCCATGACTATTAAATCAACTCTCTCTATTTCATTACTGTTCAAAGTGCCATTAAGTGACCTTACTGGCCAAAAACCCCAAACACGACTGGTGCGCTCTTCCCAAGAAGTCCAAAGAAGTGAGGTGCGTGGTGTAATGGTAGATTGGTGCTTAAGCCGCCACTTAGTGAAAGGTAAGTCTGGGACTCAGACTTACCATCTGTGTTAGGGTCTCATGAGCTTTAAATGGACCAGGTCCATTTTCTGAAATGTGCCAAAGGGTGAAACTTAAATTTTCTTTGTAGGAGGCAGGAGCTGCAGTCACAGTGAGTAAGCAAAAATGACAGAGCGACTTCAGGAACGTAAGGGAACCCACGATTACCCTTACTGAGAACATTTTTTATTGGGAAAAAAGAGCAACATGAGTCTGCATTTTAGCTTAATATCTCAGTCTGTGAAATGTAATTTTACTGGGTTTTGTGCCCGCTGATCTCCCAAGAATTTCCTGTTGACCGGCTTTTTTGGCGTATATTTCTGTCCTCCATCTAACTACCGCCAAAGCATTGTGCAAAGAATGGAAATTAATACAGGGTTTTCTTGAGTTGCTTTGAGTTGATGCTGCAGTGAGATTATCTTTCATTTCTGGGAAATCTCATTGCCCCATCCCATCTGGTAAGCTTTTCAAAGGGAGGGATAATTTCAGACATTCTTGGGGTTTGGCCCGCAGTGTCATGGCAAAGCAGTACATGGTAGATGTTCGTTAGAAACTGTCGAAGTGAATTTGGAAAATATTTGCAGATCTTTTCATTCAAGGGCACACTGTTGCTCCTCCTCTTCTGTCCAGGAGAGGGCAGTGGTCCACACTCATCTCCAAATTAAAGCCTCCCCCTCCCTCCCTGGCTCCCACCAGCTGTAAAAGCTCTTTTATTTCCAGCGATATTTACTGCATTGAAAATCCAGTGCTCCAAAAGTGTGGTGGCTCACGACGGCCGATCTGCAATAACACGATTTGAACTGCAATGGGATCCTGGACAGGAAAAGGGCTGATTCTTGTTAAATAATGGACAGTGAACTCAACTTGGTAATTTTATGGAAACATTTCGGGGCTTTTTTGCCACTATTTATGAGTGTAGCATGTTTCAGGAGAAGAGAGATATTCGGTCTTGCTACATTGAGGTCAACTGTGATCACAAAGTGCAAGGAGGATCCCTGAGTGGCTCAGCGGTTGAGCACCTCCCTTCCGCCCAGGGTGTGATCCTGGAGTCCCAGGATGGAGTCCCACATGGGGCTCCCTGCATGGAGCCTGCTTCTCCCTCTGCCTGTGTCTCTGCCCCCCTCTCTCTGTCTCTCTTTGCATCTCTCATGAATAAATAAATAAAATATATAAATAAAATCTTTGAAAATAAATAGGTAATCAAATCATTAGATACTAAATTTCACTTAACTGACTCAACAGGCATCTATCACTTCCAGTTTATTCTAAGAGCAGATAGAAAATACAGTTATACCTTTCTCTAGTCTAAGAGCTAAAAAAGCATCTCCTTAGTTGTACAAAAGTGTTTTTCATACTTTCCAAACCTGTTTGTGGTTAAGATTTCATTATTAAGAGAAGCTAATTAAAGATAAAATTGATCATTTAAATAAATCATTTCCATTAATTATGGAAAATATTTGAAATGTATCCTGAACTTCATCATGGAGCCGAATTGTGTTGGATAGATTCCTTTATGCCACTGGTTGGTGGGTTATGTTGGGTCATAGTGGTTGATTGTAAGGATGTTCTGGGACACAACAGATAGGCCTCATGGCAGAGCAGAAATCAGGAAATCCCCCATCTACCGTGTCATGTAGGCGTCTGTGGCTCCTTGCTTCAGTCCTTGTCATTTTGGTGACTCAACTATTCTCTGCCTCTTTTGCTCTTGCAGTTACCTTCTGACATCTTTCTATTCTTTATTTTCTCCACCCGTGTCAGACTCTCTGCCTCAGGACATTTGCTTACTCTCCTTTACTCCCTTCTCTCTGGGTGTCTTTTGTTTTCTGTGACTCTCTGTGTCTTATAATCAAAGTTCCAGAAAAAGCCCCTAATCTGTGGGGTAGATCACTTGCCCTCTGTGGGTAGAGCTTCCATCCACGCATCTTCCAGCCTGTATCAAACTGTGGGCAGACTGCCCCAGCTCTCAGATGCCCTTCTAGTCCATTACCTATGGCCAGAATGGAAGTAGAATGAGTCACAGAGCCTGGCCATCATAGGGAGCCCCCCCAGGAAGGGGATTTGGGTATGAAAACATCCTGAAATTTCTCAAAATGGAGCAAAGCAATTGGTAAAGACCTTGCTCTTCCTGTCTGGAGATTAGCAACATTTATTTATGAGTCTTCTTTACCTGTGAACCCTCTGCTCATATTTGTCTTACTAATGTTGGAATTTTCCATTGTTCCAGAGGCTAGAATTCCCATATAGAAGAGTGTGGCAGGCTCCATGTAGCATGTGAAGTATAAGGTTTTGAAATAGAATTGTCCTTGTTATATGTTTTGCAGGTAATAATCAAGTAAGAAAACTTAAAATACTTCCTCTGGGAAGCAATTTAAGCCAAATCACATTATTTGTTGTAAATAAATATTTTATTTCATTTATTTATTTTTAAAGACTTTATTTATTTATTCATGTGAGACACAGAGAGAAAGAGGCAGAGACACAGGCAGAGGCAGAAGCAGGCTCCATGCAGGGAGCCCTATGTGGGACTCAATCCCCGGTCTCCAGGATCACACCCTGGGCTGAAGGCGGCACTAAACTGCTGAGCCACCGGGGCTGCCCGTAAATAAATATTTTAGACCATTAGCCAAGAGTGGGGCAGACATTTCTTAGAACAGTAAACTTAGAGGGCTGCTTCATCCAAGGGAGATAGCCAGATTTCTTCTGAGAAAAATGATGCTGTGCTGCAACAGACAGTATTAGGTTTTCTTTTGAATTTCTTATAAAGGAACCAATCATAGAAGTTTGTTCTGATCCTCTAATCCCATGGGCTTTTTGCTTTTGTTTCTTTTTCTAAATCTTTTTCAGTCCTTTCTCTTGGCATTCTGTTTTTTTTTTTTTCTTTAGAGAACATTACCAGAGATGACCTGATTTTTTTATGTGAATAGGAAAACTGCCCAAGTGAAATGAACTTGAACCAGGCCATTCAAGACAGAGACATCAGAGTATCTTAGGTGTCTTCTTTCTCTTAAAAACATAGCAAAACAAAACAGGTTTTGTTCCTTATGCTTCTGTATTTTACTTTCCTTCCTTTAAAATTTTTAAAAAGATTTATTTATTAGTTATTTTAGAGAGAGAGAGAGAGAGAGTATGCATGTGGGGGGGCAGAGGGAGAGAGAAAATCTCAAGCAGACTCCCCACTTAGCCTGGAGCCCTCTGTGGGGCTTGGTCTCACGACCCTGATGGGATCATGACCTGAGCCAAAATCAGGATTCAGATGCTTAAGCAGTTGAGCTACCCAGGTGCTCCTCCTTCCTTTTTCTTCTGATTATATTTGGCTTCTTTCATTTTCTTTTTTAAATTTTTATTTTTTTTAACATTGTATTTATTTATTTGTCAGAGGGAGAAAGAGAAAGAGAGAGAGGGCACAAGAAGGTGATGACCGGAGACAGGGAGTGGGAAAGCTGACCAGAGAGCCCAATCCCAGGACCTTGGGATCATGACCTGATGGGAAAGCAGACGTTTAACCAACTGAGCTACCCAGGTGCCCCGGCTTCCTTCATTTTCTAAGCATTGTACATGTTTAAAAGGAATACTTTTCCTAAAAGGCATCATATTTCACAATTCTGGGTGTAAACCTAAGTGTACTGCTCCCAGTACAATGCACAACATTCGAATTGTGTCAACATCCTAGTTCTGTGCACACAATCAGGAGACTTTTTTCTGTCCTTTGAATGTTTTTTAACCAGGGAAAAAATTTAAATATCAATTTTAAAGTTGCCTCTGTTCCCACCCACCCCCACTTCCCCTGTCTTCCCCGCATCCTCGCACCCACACATACACTCTCCTTCTTATACACAACATACTAAAGGGATAGACTGAATGGCATAGGATAGAGGGAAACCTGGAGCCCTTTTATTACTGGGCAACCTCTGCCCTTTGTTAAAATCTCCCATTGATGGTTGAGGTCTGGTCTTTGCTGATGATCCTCTCAAAAGGTGACTCATCTCATCACGGCTGGGAGCACCTCACTGCCCCTGCTCTGCTGTCAACATGACCAGATGATATGCCCTGATCCAGCCTCCTTGCTTCCAGGATACAGAGAGGAGGCTCTGGGCTCCCCACACAGATACTAATGGAGGGAAACTTCCCCTCAGATCAGATCTGCTCCACCTTGGGCAGCTCAGTGCTGTACTCAAGATAATCTCTAGGCAATCTGGATAATTCAAGGTGAAGATTGGGGAGAGGGTGCAGGGTGGCTACCACTTACTTCACCTACATCAGACAGCCAACAGTCATGACTGTCAATTCAAAGATTCCCCCTTCCCCGCCACCATCCTAAAATACGTTGGTGTCTTGCCATTGTTTGATACTAGAATACTCTGTAAATAGATGTTTGAGAATGTGGCCATTATTGTATGTGCCTCCCACCCCCACCCAGAAGATTGAAGTCAGAAACTGAGGTATTAGAACACAGGGTCCTCAGAGTCTAGGGGGAAACGAGTAACGGGTCTGGACAGAAGTAGAGTGTGAATGTTCACAGGCGACAGGGTGTAACTGGAGACCAGGTCACAGAGCGCTGTTCCCGGTGAGGAGCAGGTGGGGCTGGATCCATGGGAGAGGGCACTGGAGGGGACCTCACCCTCGCCCTCCATGCTGTTCTAGGGTTATACTTCCTTCCATCCCTCCCCCAACAGTGGAAGCTAATCAGATTAAGCCTAAACAAGGTTGGTTTTTTTGGTTTTTGTTTTGTTTTGGTTTTTGTTTTTGCTATTAATCACCATTTTTCAAAGGCTAACTCACACTGTAGTGTTAGGGACCTATTCAATTGCTTTCCTTTTTCCACTTTTTCCAACAGATGATATTAAAATAAGTGGGAGCCCTTGATAAACAGGGGTTGAATTCCATGGAAGTCACAGCACTGCACCACACAGCATTCCAGAGAAGGCTGGCCTCACAGCCAACTGAATGTCAGGCCATTTTCTTACTTGGTAACATTTTTGAGCAGGGAAGAAGGGAGTGGAAAAAATTAAATGAAAAGAAAAACCCTTTATAGTCATAAAATCCTCAGTATTTAAACAAATGAATATTAACAGCAAAAGGAACCCGTCGAATATTTTGAGAAATCTTCCCATTTGGGCCAGAAATATAACAGGTACCTTATTAAAAATCAGAAGCTTGTTTAAAGAAATAGAAACGTTTGGGCCTAACTCCCCTGTCTGAGTAGCCAAGAACTGCCTTACATAAACACCCACTCACTTGGTCTATTCCCCTTTGTACCTCTGGGAGGGGTGAAAGAAGAAAGGCGTAGGAAGTTTTCTTTTGTGGAAGAGCCTGTGTGCAGAGCCACAGGGTCTGTGGATCCTGTGGACGGCCTGGGCCTAACCTAGCAGACCACATCAATTAGCCACGGCCGAGTTCCAACAGGAAAGCAGGGCACCTGGGCGAAGATTACCCCTAAGCCTTTATTACGACGACGCTTGAGTAGTAGTGTTTTTCCTTTAGTTGCAGAGAAGTGTTTCTTAAGGCTCAGCTGTCAGCAAATTCTGCAAGTTATCCCCTCTTACCGACGAATGTCCATCTTCCAGTTCTGTGTATGATCAGGTCTTATAGGAAATCTGGCTTTAAATCTAGGCACCTCATCTCCTTGGCACTGTTACCAAAGGTGCTCCAGGGGAAAGTCTTCAATGTGCCAGATATCTCAGCACATGAAAACCTCGGCTGTCCTAACTTTGCGTTAGAGAGTCTCCTTTTTAGTCCTATTTCTTAACTCTTTTGGATGAGATTCATAAGAGCCTGACTTAGGAAACAAACTGAAGTATGCAGATTGAAAATAGGAGCATTTTGTCCCTGTAACTATTTACAGTGAAATTCCTTCCCAGGAAATGAAAATGGCCAAGGGAATACTCTGGGGAACCAAACCCCAAGGGCTGAACAAGGTCTGTCTGGGCCTGATGATTCAGAGACTTATCTGGAAGACAGCCACACTTGGGAGCCTCCTTGCTCAGTGTTCTTTTTTTTTTTTTTTTTTAAGATTTTGTTTATTTATTCATGAGACACACAGAGAGAGAGAGAGAGAGAGAGAGAGAGAGAGGCAGAGACACAGGCAGAGGGAGAAGCAGGCTCCACGCAGAAGCCCAACGTGGGACTCGATCCTGGGACTCCAGGATCATGCCCTGGGCCAAAGGCAGGCACTAAACCGCTTAGCCACCCAGGGATCCCCTAGCTCAGTGTTCTTAATTCATGTCAGAAGTAAGATTTTGTTCAGACTTGCCCTGACCTCTCAGTGATGCTCCAGAGTAATGGTTCTCCATTTTTACTGCTTCATAGAATCACCTAGAGCTTTCAACAAAAAAAAAAAAAAAAAAAAAAAAAATTCCAGATGCCCAGACCCTCCCTACTTTTGACCAATTGAGTGATGGTCTCTGGAAATAAGACCCAGGCATCAGGACTTTCAAAATGCTCCCCAAGTGATTTGCATGGGCTTTCTCTGCTTTAAAGCAAAAGTATGCCAACTGTGTCCCTTGGTGAGTGCTCTAGGGTGATTGCTGTAAATTCAAGGAGGTATGTGAGGGCTGCCACTCCTCCAGGCCCTCACCCCCAATTCTTCCAGAGTTACCTCTCATTCGATCTCTTCTAAGTGTTTCCAATAAAATAAAATGTCATTGGGAAAAAAGTGGATAGTCTTGATTGAAACAAAGGCCACCCCACCAGCGGTTGGGATGACTAGCTTATCTCATGGGGAAGAGGTAGGAAGAGAAACTGGGTCTTCTAGGACATTCACTCCAAAGAAGATTGAAATTGATCAAACACTGGTTTGTGACTGTATATTTTTATTAACAGCTTATTTCCTATGCAGAGTCAGTAAGACCCACTTATAATTAGCCAGATGTTTAAGGAAGTAAGCTTTTTTTAAGCACTGATTACTATCCCTCATGTTTCCTCCCATTATTCAAATACAAAAAAACCCCCCAAAACCCTGGGAGAAAGAATCTTGTTCTGTTGATACCATCAGCAATCATTGTTTATGCAAACGCAAATCCGTTCATGTTACAATCTAGGAATAAAATGTTCTTACAGTGCAACTAATAACTGTTTTATGAGTTACGTACTCTGTCCAAAGATGTAATACATTTTGAGGTATTCTTTTTTTTTTTTTTTTTTAGGATTTTATTTATTCATTTGAGAGAGAGTGTGTGTGCTCTAGCAGGGAGGAGTGGTGGGGAAAGTGAGAAAGAATCTGAAGCCCACTCCGCTTTGAGCACAGATTCCAATGTGGGGCTTGATCCCACAACCACGAAATCATGACCTGACCTAAAACCAAGAGTCAGATGCTCAACCTACTGTGTCGCCCAGGCGCCTCTTGAGGTTTTTTTCTTAAGCAGAATGACTCAGTAATACGCCAACACGAGACAACATTTCTGTGGTGGAAGTTAAAAGATCGGACAAATCCAGGTCCAAATTTAGGCTCTATTCTCTTAGGCTTAACCTTGACCTTTTTAAACTTCGGTGTTATTCATAAAAATAGAAACAATAATACCGTCTCCCCAGGACGCTTGGGAAATTTTTAATATAAATTACACGTAAAGTATCTATCACATGATAAGTTGTCAATAAACATTAATTCAGTCTTCCCTCCTTAGTGGAAGAGCAAAATTTAGAATGTGATCTCAGAGCTCAAGTGTTCTTTCTGCATAACTCAGCTTTAACCAACTGAACATAGAAAATTTTATTTGAGGGGCACCTGGGTGGCTCAGTTGGTTAAGCATCTGCCTTCTCCCTTGGGCTCAGGTCATGACTTCAGAGTCCTGGGATTGAGCCCCCCACTCTGCAGGGAGTCTGCTTCTCCTTCTCCCTCTGCCCCTCTCCCCCTCCTTGTGTGCTCTCTCAAGTAAATAAAATCTTGTAAAAAAAAGAAAAAAGAAAAAAGAAAATATTATTTGAAGCTGCCTAAGAGCAGATTTCCTTCCAGACTCAAATAGGACATTTTATATTTGTAATAAATATGTTCCAATCCCAGAAGGGATTAAAATCAATGCTCTTGATCAAAATCTTACTCGAACAGGTATAAGTTTAAAGTTCTGGCACTTGTCTTGCTTGGAGACCCCTTTCTGGGGCTTCCCTCCATGCTCAGGCTCCAGCCTCAGTAGCTCAGCTTGTCCTCCTGTCTCTCTTAAAACCTCACTATGTCCCAGTACACAGTTTGGGCTTCATTAAGGTTTAGATTAGAACTGGAACCAGATCCTTCCTGATGTCAGTGCCTCAGGCGGGGCTGCTAGGCTCCCTGGGGAACGCTGGGCAATGATGGGATTGAGAAAAATATTTGAGAATCAAGACAGCAACCACACAAAGATCTTCATCTTTGCAGCTGCCACATAAGTGTGTGGATCCCCTGTTCCTTGCTGTTTACCTCATAGGTCTGGGGCTACACATGTCAAAAAAATCAAGGATTGACTGTATTCTGGTCACATGGACAGGTGGAGAGAAAGGAGAGGGTAGGAATAGATGAAATGAGAATCCAGACCACAAGATTAACTTCATTTTTAAAAATTATTATTCAATTAATGGAATTCCAATAAAAGTATAGCAGTGGTTTAAAGGTTCTGAATCCCGGGATCCCTGGGTGGCGCAGCGGTTTGGCGCCTGCCTTTGGCCCAGGGCGCGATCCTGGAGACCCGGGATCGAATCCCACGTCGGGCTCCCGGTGCATGGAGCCTGCTTCTCCCTCTGCCTGTGTCTCTGCCTCTCTCTCTCTCTCTCTCTCTCTCTCTCTCTCTCTGTGACTATCATAAATAAATAAAAAAATTAAAAAAAAAATAAAAAAAATAAAGGTTCTGAATCCCAAACCATAACATTTCTTGAAAATCATGTAATGTAACAAGGAGAATACGAGGAAATTCACAGGCCCACTTTCTTGAAACAGAAGAAAATGTTTCTCCATAATGAAAGAGTGTAGCTTGGAGCAGGGAAAACCTCTCTGAAGGCATATCTAGTAGCATTATTGGACTTTAAAGATGTGAAAATACAGGGCACCTGGGTGGCTCGGTGGTGAAGCGTCTGCCTTTGGCTCAGGTCATGATCTCAGGGTCCCTGCTCAGCAGGAGGTGAGCTTCTCCCTTCCTCTGCCCCTCCCCCCACCTCATGCTCTTTCACACTCTCTCAACTAAATAAAATTAAAAAAAACAAGATGTGAAAATATAGGCAAAAACATCATGTTAGGAAATCAGGGTGACATTGAATTTTTCCTCAGCAACATTCAGTAACAAAAGAAAACAGAGTAACACTTAACATACACCCAAGTAGAAAAAGTGTGAGCCAGCTAAGCGGTCCTTCAAGTAGAGAACAGGCCAACATTTGAATATCTAAGAATTCAGGGAATAATATTCCCTGAGAACCTTTTCTGAGCATGATCCTAGAGAGTACAATCCAGGCAAGCAGGAGCTGATTGGCAACACTTCAGTAGAAAACTGAGGTGAGCATAATTTATTTCATTGCATAACTATTGTGAAAAATTTCAAGCATACACAAATTTAAAGAGAATGTATTATAAATCCCATGTACCATCTATCCAGGTTCAGTAAGTATCAATCTTTTGCCAATCTTGTTTCATCTTTTAGCTACCCTCCTTTTTTGTGCTGAAATATTTTATTTTTTTAAAGATTTTATTTATTTATTTGAGAGACAGAGAGAGAGAGATCACAAGCAGGGTGATGGTGGAGGGGGCAAGGTAGAAGCAGGCTCCCCACTGAGGAAGGAGCCCAACTGAGGACTCGATCCCAGGACCCTGGGATCATGACCTGAGCTGAAGGCAGACGCTTAACTGACCCAGCCACCCAGGTGCCCCTGTGCTGGAATATTTTAAAGAAAATTCTAAAAAAAAAAAAAAAAAAAAAAAATTCTAAATAAATGCTAATTTACACAGAAACATTTCAACATGCATCTGTAACTGATAAGGACTTTTTAAAAGCTATAAACCACCATGCTATTATTATACATAACATGGTATATATTTTATATACATGTGTTTAGCTTATAATATTATTATAAATAATTCCCTGAAGTCATCTAATACCCACTTAATACTCATTTGTGAATATTTCCCTAAATATCGCAAAGATATTCTGTTATAGTTGGCTGTTTGAAACAGGTTACAATAAGATTCATATATTGTTTTTGGTAGTTAAGTCTCTTGTCTCTTTTTTTGTCCTTTTTTCATGTCATTGGTCTGTAGAAAACTGGGTCATGTGTCAAAGAGAATGTCCTGTATTGTTGATTTACTTGGTTGCTTCCTCATTAACTTGTTTTCTTTGACCTCTATTTCCTGCGAGGTAGTAATTGGGTCTAAATCCTTGATTAGATTCAGATTTAATTCTTTAGGAAGCAGTACTTGACAGGTGATACTGTGTACTTATTCTTGCACTGTGCAAGAATATCTGGCTGTCCCATTTTTAGAGATACTAAGGAAGATGAGGGGCTTCAAGTGGCACAGTCCTCATCCCACCATGCTTTCCTCTCGTAGTTTAGAATTCATTATTTATTGTGTAGATCCATTATGTCATTAGGGGTAGCGAAATGGTTATTTTCTAATTCTGAAGAGCTCTACAAAGAATAAAATAATAATATGCATAAAGAAATAGTTTTTTCATGCACTTGACTAATCACGACTTAGAAGATATCATGGGAAAAAAAAAACCATTGACTATAGCAGAAAAGAAGAATGCCTACAAATACAGGAAACTTAATAAAACTTGTGTGAGGAAAAATTTAAAATATTTCTAAAGGACAAAAGGTAGCCTTGAAGAAATGGAAAATAAATGGAAAGGCACCCCATGTTCCCAGACAGGTTGATAACAACATAACAAAGGTGTCTAATTAGGTAGCTCTCCAGTGGGACCCAAGATTCTGAATCTCTTCTAGCCTCCCCAGCATGGCCTGCTTTGTGCTTTAGAGCATTTCTCAAGGTGTGATCTCCAGACCAACAGCATGAGCATCACCTGAGAACTTGATTACAAATTGCATATTCTCTTGCCTCACCCCAGACCTACTAAATCAGACACCTTGGTCCCAGCAGTCTCCATGTTAACAAGCCCTCTGGATGATTTTGACATGAGCTGAAAGTTTGAGAACCATGGCTCTAGAGCTTCTGAAATTTCAGTTGTGTAGGAATCACCTAAGATCCTGTCAAACTGAAGATTTGATTCAACAGATCTGGGATGGGGTCTGATTCTGCATTGCTAACAAACTCCCTCATGATGCGGATGGTCTGACCACGACATTTTGAAGAGCAAGACTAGAAGAACAATCTGTTTCTAGTTTCCTCAAGGCCAACCTATCCTGTACCTTCTGCTTCCATTTTGTTCTGAGTATTAATGACAGATCATATGCTATTTCTCTCAGTAGTATGTCTATTTAAAGCAGAATTTAACCCACAGAAGTGTGTTCCTCTCAAAACAAATTTACCCAGAAATAATTGCATATTAATCTCAGGCTTTGGTGGAGCAATTTTGAAGAGATGCCTAGTTAGCATCTTTTAAATCATGCCACCAAGGATACTGCTGAATGGAATCTAGAGGAACAAATTAAGGAAAAGCTTACCCATAAAGAGAATTTTATATAAATCTATGTGTAAATCCAATTCACCTCTAATTTCTCTCCCTTAATAAATTCTGATTATCATATTTAAGGTTTAGGCTATCTATGGCTTCATAGGGACCCAAAATTTGGTGGCTTAAAACAACAAACATTTATTTAAGCTCATGATTTTCTGGGTCAGGGATTTAGGGAAGACACAGTAGGGAGTGCCCTGCAATGTCCACAGCCTCAGAAGAGGTGCTAAAAATCTGCATGGTGGGAAAGGCTTTACGAGGACCATAGCCCTGAAGTCTTTGTTCTGGCTCTTGGTTGGGTTCCCTGGTTCTTTTCCATGTCACGTCTACTGAGGCTGTTGAAATGGCTTCTTCACTCGTGCGTCTGGCACCTAAGCTAGCATGACTGGAACAGCTGGGGCTGACCAGCTCCTCTCTCTTTCTCTCTCTTTCTCCCTCCACTTGGCTAGCTTGGCCTTCTTCAGAACTTGGACCTTCAGGTAAGTGGTCTTCTTGTGGTGACTGGCTTCTGCCAGGGTGAGCATTACCAGAGACAAGGCAGAAAGTTCCACAAATCTGGCTTTATTTCTGCTACGTGCTTTGGGTTCACTAAGGCCGGATTCAAGGGGAGAAGGGTAAGACTCCATCTCTCAATTGGAGCCATTGAGCTGTACTACCATGGCTGGGTTTTATTAAAGTGAAACCCAGATGCACCAAAGATGCAATGAAGTTGCTTTGGTTAGAATCAATGTAAATGAAAACTAGCTTTAATACCTTCTCTGAAAGGCTCAAGAGAGCCGGTGGTTAACATCTCTTCCTCACTCTGCCTTCAGTGATCTCACCTTGGTAACTTAAATATGTGTCATAGAAATTGGCAAACATTTCAAATCAGAATCTTTTTAAGAGCCAGTTGTTACATATTAATCACACACCATGTTTAAAATCCAAATAATATATCACATATGTTGCAAATATACTGAACTTTACATCCTCCACCCTCCACTCTGTGTGTATGTATGTATATATATATTTAAAAGAACATGGGTATATTACATAGTAGATGCACATTTTGCATTTGGTTTTGATAAACATAAAACTGCAAAAGCAGTTTTGACAGTTTCCTCAGACCTCTAGTCAGGAACCCTTTCAGCACAATGGCTACTATACCAAGGACCCATGATATTTGTTGGGGCTCACGAAGGTGTTTTTAATTTCTTTTAAAATCAGAAGAAAATGAATGAACTTTTGGGTTGCAAAAAATGCTTTAATACATAATATCAGTGTATTCGTCTTTATATTAATACAGTCATAAATGTGTGTGTATGTGTCTTTTTTAATGTAGAAAGGGGTTCATGCAGGCAACAGTGCCTCTGGCCCCCAAAAGTCAGAAGACAGCCCTGACTATAGGGACATATTTTCAGCGCACAGTGGAAACATGTGAAAAAGCTCTAAATTTTAGGCATCATATCCTTTGACTGTGTTATTCGTGAGAACTGCTGTCTTCAGCTTCCAAGGAAATGAATTCCAAATGGTAGGATTTCATACGTCCTTGAAAGGTAGTAGAATAGACTTGCAGGACAAGGATTTCCTCCGACGAAACCACAGATCCCACTGTCTCCAGCAGTCTGGCAAGAGTTTCTTGCTTACTCACAAGTCACCACTTCTGTCCCCAGATGCCATGACCAATGTTCACAAAGAGTGGCCAAACTTCTTGTATGAGTCTTGCTTTCAAACCATAAAAATCTTAGAACTTGAAGCCACTGAACCCCAACCCCAACCCTTGACTAGTCCCTAGGCATCAGTTTGAGTATATCTTGACACTGCCTGCCCTTGGGAGCTGCAAAGCTGCTTCCCTTTGGGCTCTTGTCTTCAAGAAACACTAAATGTGAGAAAACACAGAGATACACCGGGTTGCTATGGATGCAGCCCAAAATGTCAGAATGAGTGTATCCCGATCCCTGTGGTTCTGCAGTAGTGGATGGACTACACACTGTGGGCAGTACCCACAAGCACCATTGTGGTCTCATCGTCCTCAGGGCTAAGTTCCAGGCCATCTTCCACCACCCTATGCAGGGTACTGTAATGTTGCCGGCTCTGGTGGAAAGAATGCAGCTCTGAAGCAGCCTCCCAGGCCGCAAAGGAGGGCATAGGGAAGACATCTGGTCTCTTGTTTTCAAAAAAGCATTTCAGGTTTCTCTCGCTCAGCTTGTTGGCGTACTCCAGGAATGTATTTTCCAACTGCTCCTTCTCCTTTTGTGCATATGTCTTCCAAAAACTCAGCTGAAGGTAGCTAACTTTAGATCGGCAGCGAGCGTAACAAGTGGCGAGCAGAGAGAAGAAAGATGCTGAACAAATCAGGCACCATCCTAGAATCTTAGAAAGAAAGAAATATTGAGGACGCGGAAAAGTAAAGCCACTTCCCAGGCAGCGGAGGTGGTGTTACCGGTAAGTAAGTGCCTGGCTAAGTTAACACCACAGTCATGGCCACGCCTCATGTGAAATCCTTCATGTTAATTTTTTAACAATACTTTTTTTCAACAGTGAAAGTAAAGTTCAGGTTTGCTTAATCCCTATTATCCATCCTACCCCCATTGCTGGTATGCAACTAAATAACCAGAAGGCAGACAAATGGAAAAGGGCAAAAATAGAAATTATCCAAGAATCAGCTAAACCAAGCCCTCAAGTAGTATTCGCTTTTAAAGGAAAGAATTCCGTGCATGAGTGAATGTGGTCATGGGAGCAAATGAACAGTTTCTCAGCCAGGAATTTTAAGGCATTGATAAGTGCATATTCATGGCCAGTGACTGACTTTTCCATGTTACGTTGTTTGCAGAGAACAACAGACCCTCTCTGAGAGAGATCCCACTACTCATCATACATGATAAAGTGAGACAGACATAATACAATGGAGAAACTGAAGCTAAAAGAATGAAAAGGCTGTATAAAAGCCAAAACAAAACAAACAAACAAAAAAAAAACCAAAAAAAACCCCCAAAACCCCCCAAACAACCAGAGTCATTCTAAACCTTCAGGATTATTGGTTCTGAATTTTGGCAATTGGAAAAAAGAAAAAACAACAACCAAATTCCTTTTTGAGGACAGACTGGTTCAGCTGGCATTTTTTTTTTCCTCCAAATTTTAAAAGCAAATAAAATAGTTCAACTTACCTCCTAAACTCTCTTGTTCTTAATTATATTTGTCACAATTGGAATTAATCTCCTATTTGGACAACTAACAGAGCCTTTTCACAGTTTCTCTTGACATTTTCGTTAAATGACCCTTAGTATTTCTCAGCAAATGGGCCTATTTGAAAATAGAAGCAATAATCCACAAATGAACCCATTCTGACCCTAACAGGACTACAAATACACTCCAGTGCTTTAAATCAGGAGTTCCCACACTCTGCTCAGACTGTGGAGTCATTGTGAAGGTCCCAGACTCCACAGGAATGCCAACTCTGGACTGGCGCTAGGTGGGTTTAAATCTCAACCTTCCCCTTCCTCTGGGTGTTCTCATTTCTTATGGGTGCCTCATCTCCTCAGTCATAAAATGGGAGTTACCCACCACAGAGAGGAAATTGGGGAATTAAAATAAGTCCCTGTAGACATACATATGCATTCAGGAAGTGTTAGCTATTATCACAGGCTGCTATTTTTCAAACGTATAGATGTTTGTGTAAAAGCATTACTGAACTCAGGGTGTCTTCCTGTCATGATTTACCAATGAGGCACAGCTCCTATCGTATGAAAGTCCTCATATTTACCTCGAATCACTTGTGCTTGGCTATTTCAGATCTTCCTCTTCCTCTTCTACCCTCCTCTTTCTATAGAGCCAGGCCTCCTGTAGGCCATTGGGCGGTCTTGTCTCAGTATCTGAGCCAGTTCTGAGTTACACTATTTGATCAACTACAGATTCCTCCTCCCACATTGCTTGGCCTTAGCGTCACCTCGCTCTCACCCAAGTGCTGAGCACTGAGCCCTCATGTTCTTCCTCAAATCCTAGTACTCGGAATCTATCAGACATGGTGGATGCTCCCACTGCAGCCCTCAATACGTTCCATTCCACATGAGCCTCCTCTCGCAAACCCTGGTGGTTTTCTCATTAATTTAGAACACTTACTTTGAGTCAGCAGCTTTATGCTCAGGTATGTCCATTATCTCTACGTCTTCCAGCCACCCTCCAAAGTAGGTGTTCTGACTCCCAACTATGAGGACACAGGGGCTCAGAGGGGTCAAACCATTAGCTCTGGGTCATAGAACTGGTAAGTGGTGGAATCAGGATTCAAACCTAAGGCTAGCCAACTCTAAGACCAAACTCTTGCCACTAGTCCACTCAACTTCCTTAAGAATAGAGAGGCACCCAGCTGGATTTCTTGTTTCTTTGCTCCACCCCTGGATGGGGCACTTTTTCCACTCCCACCCACATACCCAACTATTGATGGTTCCTCCTGCCTGGCTGAACCACTTGTGGTCAGCACCTGCCATTGATACAGCTCCCCTTGTCCACATCCTGCTTGCATCCTCTGCTGAAAATCAGCCCCAGGTCCTTCCTATTCTGCTGTAAACAGGTAGTGTGCCCAGACTAAGCTATGACAGGATACGCATGACTTCCTTATGCCTGTGTTTAGAGAAGAAAAGCTCACACAGTGATAAGTGTTTGGATCTGGCACTAACTGAATAGAGTCTGGTGCCTGAGGACATAAATCATAAATCACTCATTGTATCATAACATTTGTAATTAATACCTTCCTTCAACAAAAGAAGGAAGACATTTGGGATCCTGGCAGGTTTTTATCTAAGATGTGCCTTATGCATTAATGAAAAGATTTTGTTTGGCGGGGGGGAGGGGTGCATATTTAAGCTTCTCGGTTTGTGCAAAAAGTCTGGTGCGACTGTACTGCCAGCCAGCTTTGGAAAGTATGATTTTAAAACCAGACTGCCTCGATGAGTTTGTTGAAAAGGCAAGTCCTTGCTGAAAAAGTAAAATTATACCATTTGCGGTGTGTTCATTCTGAAATGAATGGCATTCCTGACAAATTGTGGCTCTGTTTATCTACCCTTATTAGTTGTTTTGGTTTGGGGAATGTGATCCTACTGCTCACAGGTAGGAATTGGGCCTTTTCCCGAGGCCAGGGCAGGGCTTCACATCTGGATTTGTGCTCATGCACCTGGAAGGGCGAGCAGCTACTTCCCTGTGTCCATTAGGTAAAGCTACAGTTTCCTTCTGTTAAATCAGTGTCCCAAACCCTGAGCTTCTATTGTTTTGTTTTGTTTTGTTTTGTTTTGTTTTGTGGTTAAACCCTGAGCTTCTAAACTGCTGTAAGAGCTTCTGTAGCTGGAGAGCGCAAAGAGCAAAGGACGTAACCTCCCTGGAGAACATGGTCCCTTTCCACGAATGGCTGTGTCCAGACTGCCAACGCCCCGTTTACGCGGGAAATCTTTCTCAATTTTGACAATATTCATACACAGAACGAACAGTCGCCAGGAGTCGTTTGAGGAAAACTCTGCGCTGATTATATCACATGCAGCTTTGAAAAATATTAGATCACTTGGTTCGGCTGGATTTTAATAAGCGAGTGCCACATGCACAGGTTCTCAGAAACCAGTTTGAAAATAAATAATTGATAGAAGGCAGCAATTTCTAATCACAGCTCTGCCATTAACTCTCAATTATGAGTTAGTGTCGTGCATTATTCACAAAGTCAACCCCAAGAGGTGGTTCTCAAAGCACTTAAGTATTTACATCTGCTCCCCCCAGGGGACAGTTTCTTTTCGGAAGTGGAAAAGACACAATCCAATCAGCAATTTCACGGAGCCACCAACCTCCAAAATAGCTTTTCCGGAGATGGTGTGCAGGCTGCGTCATGTCCCAGTTTTCATTTAGTGTCACAACGTGCCCGCAGGATTGCGGCTCGGCTGTGCCTGGAAGGAGGACGGAGCGAGAGTCCTTGGAGCTCCTGCGGGGGGAAAGAGCAGCCTGTCCTTTCTTACCTGGGACTGGGCTTGCAGGGACAGCTTCAGTTCTTCGCTGTCCGCGGCTGTCAGGCTGGTTTTGCCACAAGAGACTTTGTGCAGCTCATCCCAGCACTCCCGGGGCTTGTCCTTGCAGATCAGGCCCAGGAGTTTCGAGCTTTTGGTCCCGCTCATGGCACATTCATAAAAAGTCCCATTGAGCAGAGCCACGGAGAGCCACATCATCGGAGCCACCAGGGAACTCAGCGTGATCTGGCCCAGGACATGGAAGAAGCGGCAACTGTGGCCTTTGGGGAAGATTTTCCTGGGGTTCACACAGCAGCCTGTGAAGAGCCTCCACGACCTGCTGTTCAGGAAAAATCCCAGGATCAGCAACACCCAGGCAGGGGCAACCAGGAACACCAGCCCATAGGCCACGTTCTCCTTGCTGCAGGGACACTTAAAGGCCACAAGGGAAAAGAGCCGCTCACTGCCCACGGTCAGCAGAGCCATAAAGCTGTAGCCGATAACAGTCTTCTGGTTGAGGAAGAATTTTAAAATCCCCTGAAAAGCATCCATGCTGAAGGGCCCGGCAAGGGGAACCCGCTCGGCCTTACTTATGGGCAGAGCAGCCGGGGCAGTGGCCGAGGGTGGAGCTCCTTCTTCACTACGAACAACAGTCCAGACTGTTCTCCAGACTGACTCCAGCCAGATAAGGAAACAATGTCATGCCCTAGGAATGAGTCTTTCCCAACCGTGTTCAGATAATGCCTCCTACTGGTGGGATTTCACGCCGTGGAACCGGGGCCCAAACACTGAGGATCCGAGTTAAATTCAAAGTGCCCCGCTCCCATTTGACGTTATTTTCACGTGGCTTGGATTCTCAATCATATAAATAGCAGTCTAGGAATTTTCCAGCCAGAGGAATCAGCATGAGCAGAAATAGGTTTCAGCCAATTCACTGGGAGCCAAGTCTCCGATTGTGGAATTTCATGCAGGCTTTTCCTTTGCAGCTTAAGACGTTTCGCTATTTTGCCTTAAGATCTGAAAGATGCATTTTGGATCCCCTGGAGCTGACGAGTGTCAGAGATGTGAGCCGAATTTTAGGATTTGGGCTATTTGAAATTTATATGGAAAAGTTTAGGGAGCATTTGAATTTTGAGTGACAGACAAAATGAGAATGGTCCTCACCGTTTCTTTCCCAGGCGATGAGAGCAACCTCTCGATTAGTATCTCTGCCTTTGCCCTCATGCCCACCCCTATCTTCGACCCTAATAATGACTAATATTTTAATTTCTTACCTTCTTGCACAGTATTTATTTTGGAAAACGATTTTTTGAGAAATAATACTTAACTCTGTTTCGCAAAGCATATTGTTTCCACGGAAAACTAGTCCCTTAAGATATTCCATAAAAACAAAAGGGTTTAAGACTTGTACAGGTCTCAGGGTCAGTGCATTCCAAAGCTGAGTATTCCAAAGTCTGAACTCAGACTTTCTGACTACAAACTCCACATGCTTAACCATTGTGTGGACCACCTGGAAGAGAATATTTGGGTCCTCTGCTAATGGATATTTCTTCCTGACCAAGTTCTAGTAGGGTTTTTTTTCCTCTTTATTAGGTTGCCTTTAAGATGTACTTGGGGATTACACCCAGTGTGACCTGTAACAATTCAAGCAGAACTGAATTTTCCCTGATCCTAGACAAGAATCCGCTGGTGGAGTTTGTGGAAGAGCTCCCTGCCGGGCGATCCTCTCTGTGCTACTGCAATTTACTCTGTGGGATTATCAGAGGTGCCCTGGAAATGGTAAATCACATATTTCATTTTGCCAGGTATATTCGTTATCTAGTGCTGTGTAACAAATTACCCCCCAATACAACTGCTTAAAACAACAAATATTTATTATCTCACACAGTTTCTAAGAATCAGAAATCTGGGAGTCTTGCTATGTAGGTTGTGGCTAAGAGCCTTTCAGAGCCTAATATCCATGCAGTCCAGCCGTTGGTCATGGCTGCAGTGGTGGAGACTTGACTGAGGCTAGAGAATCCACCTCCACACTTACTCACATGGCCTCAATGCATTGCTGACAGTGGGCTAGAGGCTCCATGAAATTCCTTGCCACATGGGCCCCTTGGTAGATCTAGTCACAGCAGGTGCTGCCAAGCCTGGTATACTGTGGGAGGGAACTACCCAAGGGTGTGAATAACAGGAGGCGGAGATCATTGTGATCTGTTTTGGAGACTGGCTTCCATACCTGACTATTCATCGACTTAACAAAGACAGTAATCAGCATCTGTTCAAAGGCACTGAGCATACAAGATGAGTAAGACATAGTTGCTGCCCTTTGAGAGTTTCTGTGCAGCAGAGAAGTCAGATGTGTAAAGAAGTGTCGATGATGGCTGGGTTGGCGTGGGTGGTGGGGCACAGATGACTTCCTAGAGAAACTCTGGGCTAGCATGTGAAGGATAAATAAGAATTAGGGGAAGGAAGGCCTTAGGATGAGGAGAGCAGGGGAAAATCATTTCCAGGTAAAATGAGTAGCATGTTCAAAGGCACGAAAAGAATGTTTCATGCAAGGAGCAAGGAACCTTCCTTTCAATAGTGTGTGAGGAAGTCAGCCTTTTTAAACTAGTAAGACTGTTACAGGCCTTCTGTTTTTATAAATATTCAAAAGACTTCTGGGTTTTAAATGTATTCCTATTAGGTTCAGTTTAGTTTTCCTTTGAATGTGATTGTAGGTGTGATATAATTATATATATATATATATATACATATACATATATATATATATATTTAAAAAAAAGGAACAAGGAACTTGAATTAGTTCAGTATGGATGGCATGTAGATTGAGAGAGATAATGTCAGGAAAAAGGAGGTTTAACTTCTTCACAGAGGCCTGACTTTTAGAAAGTGGTGGGAGCATTAATATGACCCAAGTTGGGAATTAGGCTTTTGTAACGAAAGCCGCAAAGACCTATTAGAGGTTGATAAACAAGGGAATGATATTTTGAGATTTGTGGTTTAGAAATTTCATTCCTTTGTCGTCAAAGCAGAAGTGTACAGTAGAGTAGGATGCTGGAGGGAAGAAGAGGGCAGTTGGGAAGCTGTTGATGGTAACGTCAAGAAAAACCAGAATAAAGCCCTGACAGTAGGAATGGATTTGAACAACATTAAGAAAGCAGAATAGTAATTAATTAGACTGAAGACTAGGATATCAGTTGACTGAAAGAGACAAGATTGGGAAGAAGAGTCAGGAATTATTCAGGGTTCTGAGCAACCTGTAAGGATGGTTGTACTATTGACCAAGAGAGTGAACCAAGTACAGTGGGGTTAGGAGACACAAAGTGAGGAGTTCAGCTTGGGAGGTTCTAGGTTTGAGGCCTCTAACACACAGGCAAGTGATGATATCCAATAAGCAGCTATTACACATGTCTGGAAGCCACAGAGAGATGTGGGCTGAGGAGGTTTTGGGACTGTCAAAAGCGTGTAGGGAGTGTATAGAGGAAGAAGGAAAAGGAGTCACAGGTGGAACCCTAGGAAGTGATAACACGTAATGAGTAAGTTGAAGAGAGAATACAAAGGCTGCAAAGGGTACCAAGAAGGAGTAATCAAAGGTGAGAAAAATGCAAGGACAGAATGGAGTCAGAAACAAAGGAGGAGAATATTTCAAGAAAAGGGATAGAGTCACAAGATCAAGGACAGCAGAGAGGTGAAGCAAAACAAGACCTGAGAAATATTCAAAACAGGCAGGGACCCAAATGTCAGGAAGGACCTTAGTAAAAGCTGGTTTGGGAAAGTGAAGGAAGAACACCATCTGTCAAAGACTGTAGAGCCAAAGGCAGCTTAGAAAGAGGTAACAGTCCACAATGTCTCATTTTTCCAGAAGCTTAGTTATTAAGAGTGGTGGGACCAGAGAGTAGCCAAAGACTCGACATGTGTTGACCCACCCAATAATGAGACATTCATGTAATTTTTCAATTACTGCTGATAATTAGAGGAAGGACATAATAACAGGGAATCCAACAGAATACAAGAATTGAAATCATGTTTTATTCACATAGATCTTGCATGTTTCTATCCTACCAATTTTTAAAGATTGCCTTATAATCCAGAAATCTCAAGAAAGGGGAAGGGAAATATTCCCTTATAAGCAAAGGGATGATCCATAAAACAAAGGCAAAAATAGGATAAAGAATTCTCCAGCTTTCATTGATAACAGTTGATTCTATGTGCTATATGACAAACATATCAGACCTCATGCGGCCTCCAATATCCAAATAGCTTCAACATAGCCTCCTTGTTCATTTTAATTGACCTTCTGTTAAATTTTGACAAAAAACAAAAAAGATCTCATGGGGTGGGGGGAAATGACGGTAAATATAACTTCTGTATTTCAATTGCCTATTAAACTCAGGTTTTATCACTTATAATTATTATTTGTTTTACCAACCAAGTACTTTTGCTTAGTTATCTTACTTATCCCAATGACGTAAAATAGCTGAACAGACACTCTACTGAGGGTAGTAGGTAGCAATATGCTGCTCTTATGTGAATGCATTTTAATGAATAGGGAAGTAAACCCTGTGGGATTACGTCAATGTATGGGAAGTGGGAAATGCTTTACAGAGGGAAAGAAGGGCTGGATATCAAATATTCATGTCTGTAATTTCTATCATTAATTTTATATTTATAATTTATTTAGCTGATGCTTTTTCAAAGCTCTCAAAGCCATAAGTGATTCCTAAATGTTGTTAGGACAAATGATTATGTTATTTAGCTGATGACAGAATGATTGATTGCAAGTCACTGGGAAAGAAATTGTTTAAGAATCCATTTATCCTCAGAAGTTCTGTCTGACAAGGCACATTGGATCAAGGCTATCTTTCAGTTGGGAATTTGTGTTCTTCTTGAGATGGACCCATAGTTCAGCTCTGCGCTGTGAGCAAGAGTGGGCTCATCTCTCTGGGCTTGCCCCCAGAGGCATTCAGGTTGGGCCCGGCCTGGGCCCCCCTTCTCTCTGTGGACTCACACCACAGAGCTGCCACTCGGTCAGACCGTGTCTGGAGGACACATTGCAAAGGGCCCTTCATCTCTCAGAGCAAGCTCTTTTTTATCATTCCTAAAGGAAAGTCAGCCCCTTCTAGGGTAAGTAAAGCTGAAAGCAGAGACAAATTTAGAGAGGTGGTTTTTGTTTGTTTGTTTGTTTTAAAAAATTAAATGATGCAGGCCTGGTTTATTTTTTATTTTTTCCCTTTCCTAGGTTCATTTGGCTGCTGATGTTACATTCTTGCAAGACACACTGAAAGGCGACCGTGTGACAGAAATAGGAATAACATTTCTGAAAAAGCTAGATGAGAAAAAATACAGACGGAAAAAATGAAGAATTGCATGCAAAATGCCACAGGGTGGCCAGTTGAGGAGTAATATTATCTAAATATATAGAGCCATAGAAATTTTGAATTGTTTAATAATGGCATGGGCTTTAAATGGTTTATATATCAGTCAGAAATTTGAAGTGCAGAGCACTAGGATTTAAAGCTGTTTTTTTTCCTTTGCTTATAGATTACACGTTTTCAATCTTATTTCCATAAGATTTCATATACAAATAAGATAGCATACATGAATTCCACATATCATATGTGCATCCTAACAGAGTCCACTTATTTCATTTATTTATGATAATGAAAAACAAAGCATACCAACTGCACAGTTGGTATATTTATCCATTCTTATTGGAAAAATAGATGAAATGATACAATATAGAGTTCACTATATGTAGACAACTTCTAGATACCATATATTACATTCTCTATAGAAATAGTGCCATTTATAACACTTTTCCATATTTTTGAGTAACTATGGATATGATTTCTCTTATATATTGGCTCGGGTTATCACTTCAGCCTCCTAAAGCTGCTCTCCCTTGATTTATAACTACCAAGGCAAGCTGTTTATTTGTATGCTAATTCTGAAATATTTTAAAATAGTATTTAATTTTAATTCATGTAAATTTTAGATAATATTGACCAAATGTCTTCCTTTTCTTATGAAACATTGCTGATGGGCAGGCCAGGAAACCTCTAAAATGAGAGGTAAATAATATTTTTTGAAAATACTTTCTTACCCCAAAGCTTATTCAGTTAGAATTTCTGCTATCATTTTTTATTCCCTAAAAAACCTTACAAAGCATAGTTTGTGACCAGAACATATTTAAAATTTAAAATGTACTGGATTAAATAAACAATAATCTTTACCAGACCATCAGCATACGCAGGTAGCCTCTATGGCAGTCCAGGATCTACTGGACTCTGCAGAAAACTGAAATTCCAAGTACATTAGAATTAGTGTGGGTCCATCAGTTAAAACTAGCATAAAGGATATGATCGTGGTAGACCTCAACAAGGACTCAGGAGCCTGAAGAGACAGTCCCAGGTCTATTTCTAGTGGATTCAGCTGATCCTAACTAATGGCTCATCTCGGGCCAGGCACATAAAAGATTACGTGCTCTCTCTCATCTATACAATGACACCATTGAATGTGATAAATATCTAATTATATAAATGGCTTTAAATGACATCAGGAACCACTGAAATTCCATATTTTTGGATTTTGAAGACATTAGGAAATTATTTGTTCCCTACCTACTCAGCTATCTCTTCAAAAGGACATCGAGGTTGGTATTAAGAACCAAATAGCATCACTGGGGCAGTTGCAGCAACCATGGAGGGAACTTCAAACCAGTTCCACAGAAGACCAAGAGTAGAGTCTCGAAGAAGACTACTACCTGACGTCAGAAGGGATATCACAATGCCATGTATTTTAAACTGATGCCTCCAGAAGAATGTTTGCCTGCCATTCATCCCATAACTTCTTTTTGGGATATTTCCATCTTCTGTTCCTCTTTCTCCTTTATAGTACACTCACCCCTCCAGGAACCCAAAATACTCATGTCTAAGGGCCTTCCTCTTAAATCAGTACCCAACTAACCTTTTGTAAAAGTTCCATGCTCTGGAATATTCTCTAACCTGACTATATCGTGCTCTCCTTTCTTTCCTGACCCAGCCATCCAAACTGCCTTGGCGCTCTGTCTTCATTGCCCACCCACCTGAGGACAGGTGAATCTGATGCTCTCAATGATGTGGAGTGTCAGAACTGGTGAGGGTTTTGGGATAAGGCTTGTTCTCCTTCCTCTTTCTTCCCCTCATCTTAGAGTGGGAGACACCAGTCTTTGGGATTGAATTTGTGGTATGAACAGTGACCTATTTAACTGAGAGAATAGTCCTCCCTTATCCACAGAGGATATGTTCCAAGACCCCCAGTGGATGCCTGAAGCCACAGATAGTACTAAACCCTATATATACTATGTTTTTCCTATATATACATAGCTGCAATAAAGTTTAATTTATAAATTAGGCACAGTAAGAGATTTATAATAATAATAACAAAATAAAACAATAACAACATACTATAATAAAAGTTATATAAATGTTGGATTTCTCTTTTTCAAAATATCTTACTGTACTATACTCACCTTTCTGTGATGATGTGTGATGATAAAATGCCTATATGATGAGATAACATGAAGTGACTGATGGAGGCATTGTGATGGAGAGTTAGGTTACTATGGACCTTCTGACCAGAAGTCAGAAGGAGAATCATCTGCTTTCAGACTGTGGTTGACTGGAAAGCAAAACTGCACGTGAGGAGAGACTACTGTATTCACGAGGTGCTCTATCCTGAGGAAAGTTAAGAATCTAAAAATACTGTTAGAAGTAGAGCCACATATATAAATTTTCTAATAGCCACACTCAAAAAGTAAGAAGGAGGGATGCCTGGGTGGTTCAGTTGGTTGAGCATCCAGCTTTTGGTTTGGCTCATGTCATGATCTCTCAAGGATCTCGTGGGATTGATCCTTGGTCCATGCTCAGCACTGAACCTTCTGATGATTCTCTTTCTCTCCCTCTGCCTCCCCCTGCTCTCTCTCTCTTAAATAAATAAATAAATAAATAAATAAATTCTTTTTAAAAAAGGTCAAAAGGAGTAGGGAACACCAATTTTAATAATATACTTTATTTACACTATGTATCCAACATTTTATAAGTGGACTAATTATCCAAAGTATTATTATTTCAACATTTAGTCAATATAAAAAGTATTGAGGCCATTTACATCTTTTACATCACATCCTTGCTTGAAATGTCTTTAAACTGTAGTGTGTATTTCATACTTTTAGCACATCTCAATTCAATGCTAAATGTTCAAAGCTTCCAGTAGTCCTACCAAAACAACAAATCTGTGTTTGGTGTTGTTTAATAGCTTCAATTTTTAAATTTAAATGAACTTAAATTAAAAATTCATTTCCTCAGTCACACATCATATTTTAAGTGTTCAATAGCCACAAGCAGCTAGTGGCTACTCTAATGTACAGCACAAATTCCCAAAGACCTACCGGGTCTCCTTGAGCTTAGACACAAAGAGTTAAGGGGGAGGATTCAGTTTAATAGAGAGGGAGAAAGGAAAAGGTAAGAAAGACCATCCGAGATCAATGAAATGCTGAATGGTGACCCATAAAAACAGAAAAGTTTCTATGTAAAGATTTCATACTCCAGAAAGGTTGCACACTGTCCTCTGGCTTCCAAGTATATTTTCACTCTCTTGGTGTGAAGCTGAGTCTTTCTAATAATGTCTTTGTGGAAGTTGCACAGTGTAACTACAGAGTTACACCACATTTTTATTTCATAAAAGCCTTCACTCTAAACCCTAAACCTTGAATAATGCAGAGATTTTTTTTTTTTTAATTGTCTTGGCAAAGCCAAAAGGGAAGAAAAATTCCGGTCAGAGAGAGAGTTTATTGCTATTCAAACAACATCACCAGATTGCTACCTGAGCCATTTACAGGGGAGACCTACTGTGGTTCCTATTCAATGAAGTTGCGGGAATCAGAAATACTCCCCTCAAGAGCCTACATACTTGCTTATTGTCTTCTCACATCCCTTAGGTTCATCCGTTAGTTACTAGAAGCTTGGATCTCTTTAGCATTTGGAATGGGCTATTATGAATAAGTGGAAAGTTCCCTTTACTCTCTGTTTATGAAGGACTAAAGTAGAAATATGGAAAACCAGATGCATGAAGTGAGAGAATGACATTAAAACTCTTGTAACCAAAGAGGCCACTTTCATCAAAAGCTACTAAATATTAACTAACACAGTCAACATTGAAAGAGATAATATTATTCACTGTTAAGGGCCTGTCGGGTGGGACTGTAGACTCTCAGTGATTGCTATATTTCACAGCCTTGGAGGCTAATTAAATCCTCCTCATTAACACTGAAGTCCGTGATGAAGGCAACCTCTCAACCCCAGAAACTTAGTAGGACAAACATTTTCTTCTTTAAAAAGAGAGCCAAGCTTTGTTTATTCTGTTGGTTGCATATTAAAAAAAATTCTGTCCAGTTGTACTTCTTCATTCTGATAAACCTTCCAGAACTTCAGCTGGACATGACCAGTGGTTGACCAACAGTGGCTATGGCAAATAAGCAGACAGAGGGAAAGGGGATGTGGAAGTATAATGTATCAGTCTGTAATTTGAGAAGGAGACACCCAGTTCTTACTCAATCAGCAACAAGTCACCCTACAAATGAGAATAAGGCACAGCCACAGCAATCATTAGCCAAACTTTCTTTTTCAAGTGTTTCACTAAGAAAGGAAGAGCTAAACAAAACATATCAGAAGTTGGAAATCCTTCTCTAAAAACAGATAAGAAATAAATGTCCTAGGATAATTCCTTGTTCTCCCTCAAACTCAAACTCTGTCTTTCCCAGTTAAATTTTTGTTTTTCTTCTTTTGGTTTCTTTTGTCTTCCGTTTTTTTCTTCTTGGAGCTCTGTTACCACTACCTATGCTTCTTTTTCTTTTTCCCAAAGATTCTTCCTGCATCTCCTTTACTTCGTCCTTTATTGCCCCTTCCACTTCTTTTATCTTCATTAAGCTTCATGTAATGGATGTTTGTTGGCTGCCTATATTCTCCACTAATAGACTGACGTTTTTCTGTTCAGCAGCCTGTTATTTTTATTTATTTATTTATTTATTTATTTATTTATTTATTTATTTATGATAGTCATCAGAGAGAGAGAGAGAGAGGCAGAGACACAGGCAGAGAGAGAAGCAGGCTCCATGCACCGGGAGCCCGACATGGGATTCAATCCCGGGTCTCCAGGATCGCGCCCTGGGCCAAAGGCAGGCACCAAACCACTGTGCCACCCAGGGATTCCCCAGCAGCCTGTTATTTTATTAGGCAATCTATCTTTCAGGAAAAGTCATTGCTATCTCCTGCTCCATTGCTATCACCTGGGCACAGTGGCTCTTTCCCATTTGAAAACCATCACCTTGGGATCCCTGGGTGGCGCAGCGGTTTGGCGCCTGCCTTTGGCCCAGGGCGCGATCCTGGAGATCCGGGATCGAATCCCACGTCAGGCTCCCGGTGCATGGAGCCTGCTTCTCCCTCTGCCTGTGTCTCTGCCTCTCTCTCTCTCACTGTGTGCCTATCATGAATAAATAAAAAAAAAAAAAAAAAAAAAAAAGAAAACCATCACCTTGCCAGTCCGATCTCAGCCAGTCAGGACATAGCATTCCCCAGACCACAATCATTGCTGCTGACAAAGGGCAGAGGACAAGGATGAATGGACTGATAACAGAAAAGTCTGCTTGTTACATGAACTAATAAATTTACTGCATTCTTAGAGCAAGTAGAGTTTTCTGTTATGTAATGCAACAAAGTCCACTGCCTGATAAATAGGCGATAATTTGCAACATAATGGAGAACACCAAAGAGAAAAACTTTAATTTTTTCAAAGATTGTATTTAGAGGGAGAGAAAAGGAGAGAGAGCGAGGGAAAGAGAGAGAGAGAGAGAGAAAGGAGGAAGGGCAGAAGGAGAAGCAGACTCCCCACTGAGCAAGGAGTCCAATGGAGGACTGGATCCTAGGACTTTGGGTTCGTGACCTAAGCCAAAGGCAGATGCTTAACCAACTGAGCCACCCAGGTGCCCAAGAATAAACTTTATTATTACATTTCTTGCATGGTTGAATGCCCAATGAAATAAATTTGGCTATACAATAGCTTTCCTCCTCACAGAAAGGAAAGGATGGCAGGAGAGAGAGACTAGCAACCATGCATGATAGTGCGCATCTACCTAGCATACAAGTCCCAGAAAAGGGAGACCCCATAGGGAGAAGACATTTTGAATCAGTGGTAGCTCTTTAAAAACAAACAAAACTCAGACATTTCAGGTACTTCAACTATTTTTACAGGAAACTCAAAATCCCATCGAATTACCCAAAGATTTCAAAGTCAGAACAATCCTCCCAGAGCCTCCCAGTGGCCTAAATCTTTTAAGCCAGCAGACTACTTGGTGATTTGGCCTTTCTGTGCAGTATGTGAATCACAGGTTTTAATGGCCTAAAAGAGGAAATGCTAATTCCCTGTGGTCTGGATATACCTAACAATAGAAGCACCTGGAAATGCTGTTTTCTTGGTTTTGGATTCAATTAAGATATTTATCTGGTGCTAGGTACACAATTATGTGGTGTGTCACTTAATTTTCATAACAAGAAAGACAAGACATTAGGTTGGTAACAAAGACAAAGAGTTCAGTATGAAACTAAAAAGGAACTGGTGCTTTAAGTACATTAAGACCAGGCTGATGAGTGGAGGGAGATGACAATGGCTCCAGAGTAGCTCCTGTCTCACTTGGGAGGCTGACTGGGGGACCACAAGAAGAGGAGGCAGCTTAGGAAGAAGCTAATAAGCTGTGAATATTTTGAGTTTGAGGTGACTTTGAAACATCCCAACAACCACAGAAGCTCAGAAAAGAGGCCTGGACTGAAGACGGGCTTTGGAGTCATGGGTACATGGATAATAGTTAAAGTAATGGATGTGGATGGCAACATCTGGGGCATGAAGAGCATGGACTTCAGGAAATACAAGGAACAAAGAATCTGGACCAACACCACCATTGAAGAGGCATCAGGGAAAGAAGAGCACAGGTGAGGCTGAACTTGCCGTCACAGATGGAGATGAGAGAACCTGATGACATGAAAGTGGTCAGAGGCATTAGAGGCCAGAGAAGAGCCAAGAAAGGCCAGAAAAGGAACATTCTGTTTGATAAGGAGAGGGTCTCTGTCTCAGAGCAATTTCAGGACAGAGACAGCAATTTCATGGAGATAGCAGACTCATCACAGTGGAGTGCAGAGACAGCAGGAGGAGAGATGCTTTGTGACTATCCTGAGATGATTCCTGGAACTTGATTGCAAATGGAAAGAGATGGAGGATACCTGGGTAATGTTGAGTGGTTGTTTGCTCTTTTATTTTTATTTTTGTTTTTAAAGAATGCAGGCATTTGAAGATACAAGAGAGAGGGACCGACTGAGGAAGCAAGACTCTGGGGACGCAGAAGGGGTCAGGATCCAGATCAATAAAGTTTGACTCTGAGCTGCACAATGACCACCCCAACCCCTGAGAAAAGAGCGAACAAGGTGGAGAGGGCTGGCATGATTGGGGTTGGGATAGGAGACATCAGGGGAAGACCTTGACAGAGCCCATCACCTGGGGCCTCAATCTTCCCTGTGAAGCAAGTTTCAGCGTCTTTGTGGAGATGGAGGTGGAGGGAAGCCAGAGGAGGTTACCTTGTGCTGTGGGCCATGGCTCATGCTCTCCCATTCACACCCAGAGAGAGAAAATAGCCCAGCCTTTGGGTTGAGCGATCAAATACATGCCTGGGGAGAAAATATAGATCACCTTTACCTCTGTGCTCCACCCTCACACCGACACAGGCGGATAGCATCCTGACGGGAGGCGCTTACCTGAGACTCCACTTGGATCACAGGCGGGATTTCCTCTGCCTCCAAAAGAAAGAGAGAGATCTGGTTGCAGGCCCTCTTAGAGAGCTCCTCCATGCAGCAACTACATTTGTAGCTTCAAAGTTGCCTCAGTTACCCCTGTATTCTGAAACTGCCGATGGTACACATGGAGAAATGACCCCTCAGGCCAACCACAGAAAGCCCCCAAACCGGACTACCAAGATTGTAAGGTGATTTTCCCAAAGATGTAAAGGAAATGACATTATTTCCCTTTGGGGAAGATTTTCCAAGAGTTCATAGAGAATCTTGTTGAAAGCTAACAAATGCCACTATAGGAGGGGTGGAACACCCAGGGAAAGCAGCACAAAAGCTGGAACTAATAAGTAAACATGTCCATAGACATAATTTTTACTGCTGCAGACACATAAAACCAACAGGAAGAGGCAAATCCCCTCCTCTACAGTCAGTGGAAACTAACCTGTGACTGTTTTGTGGCCACCTAGGGCATTCCTGACAGTCGGGAAAAGCTCCAGGTCTAAACAGTACACTTTTCAACACCCTTGGGAGGTGAAAAACGGGCCTGTTAAGCTCTCCTGCACACATGCTGGAAGGGGTCCCTCTGGAGGGTGTCAAGTCTAAATGAATGGATGAGAGGTAAGGAGCCCCAAAATCAGTTGCTTGAGTTTAGACAGCTCAAGGGGCAGTTCTTTGCCAAGAATCCAACTACTCCTGGCCCGGTAGTTGATTAAGATGGTGTTTCTGTGCATGGACGGGGCCAGCTGTCTCTTGGCAAAGATGTGTACTCCATAATCTAAAGTTAAATATAGTTGAACACAGTTGAACTAAGTCTTGATGATGTGTCTCGTAGCTACCTGCTAGAGGCAGAAATATTTGCAGCAGATTTGGCTAGGTGGCAGGGAGAGAGACCACACAATAACTCAAAAAGTTCTTTTCCAGTTCTGGGATGATGGACTTTATAGAAAAAGCCATAAAGATAGAAGTTTAGGGCCAAACATGGTCTTGGAGATACTTAAAGTGTACCACTTTTTTACATTAATAAGGTTGCTGAGACCTGAAAGGTTGATAATGTTGTCATTTTCAACAGAGAAAGACCCCAGGAAAGAGCAAATTGGATAAATAAATAATAGCATGTGGAATTGCTTATTCTGATAGAGGACAGGCATGTCCTAGTTCCCACTGCCTCGTCAGAGACCTTAACTCTGTCACCCTCCCATCTTCACTTCCACTTGGCTCCTTCTCATAAACCTAAAAATACACTCAAGACTCTACTGTCCTGGAAAAACATTCTCTTAACACTGCTTCCCTTCTTCTACTGGCAAATTTTAAGAAAATATGAGGTAGCAAGAAAATGTTCTATGGTCTGAATATTTGCCTCCCCCTCAAATTTCGTATGTTGAAGCCCCAATCCCCAAAAGGATAGTATTTGGAGGTGGGATGTGATTGGGGTTACATTAGGCCTTGAGGGTGGAGCCCTCATCATGGGATTAATGATCTTAGAAAAAGAGAAAGAGATCCAAGATCTCTCTGCCCCCTCCATGGGAGGGTGCAACAGGGCAGACACCAGCAAACCCATGTCTGGGGAGGGTCCTCCCCAGACATTGATGCTGCTAGCATCTTGATCTTGAACATCCCCGCCTTCAGAATGGTGAGAAATAAATGTCTGCTGTTGTGTAAGCCACCAAGTCTGTGCGATTTTGTTCCAGCAGAACCAAGTCACCTAAGAAAGAGTGCCAGCTTTGAAAGTATATAATTCTATGTTAAAATACTGACTAGCGCTTACTTTAAATTTCTCTAGTCTGGCTCTTCTCTTGTGTTTCAGCTGGCTATTGATTATAAGTCTCTCTCATTCCTCTCCAGTTCTGCTTTCTTTCCCTAATTTTGCTACATGCAGGCTCCATGGTTGGCACTTTGCTCAAGGCAGACGTTCCCCCCTGGGTAGTACAACCTGACACAGAAAACCTTTCCTCTCTCCTCTCTGCACACATCTGCTCCTATTCCCTGCACCACTTACATGTCCCAGAAGCATGTATTTGGTGTGTCCCAAAGGCAGCTCATTATGTCCTCTCCCTGCAAAACCTCTTTTTCCTCCATCACTCTATGCCGTAGATAACTGTCCCCATTGTTAAAACTAAAAGCCTCATATTAATTTCTGACTCTTCCTTCCCTGTAACCCCGACATCTTATCTGTCATCAAGGTCTTTTAATTCTACACCCCAAACTTCTGATCTTTCTTTTCCCCTTAGCTCAGGGCCACATCTATACTCTTTAAATTGCTTTCTGATGTGAATTTTCATGTCTATTTCTCTCGACTCCAGAGTCAAGTGATCTCTATAATATACAAATCAGATACTGATGCAGCCACACTGCCAATCTCTGTTTTCCTGCCTACGGGATATAGCTTCCAGTACATACTATACTCCTTATCCATCAGGGGAAGTCTAGCTCCACCTCCCACATATGTCCCCTACTCAATGGAGACTATCCTAAATGGCCCATCTAGCCCCTGCCCCGGACCTGAGTGAATTGCCCACTAATTTCTGGTCTCTTTAGTACCTTTTATATATCTTTACCCTATATGCTGAGTATCTTCCTACATGCTCCTCCCTTCCCCCCAGTTAGTCTGTGAGTTCTTCTTTGGCAAAGAGCACATCTTATTTATTTTCCCAGCACATGGCACAGTCCCTGAAAATCAACACTTACTAATATTTTTTGAGTGACAAATATATAAAGTGAATGAATGAATGAATAAGATGATAACTTATAGGTCTTATTGACCCATTTTGGAAGATTGCACTCTATTTTGTCTTCTTCCTGTGGCCTTCTATTGTTAATGTCAAATTTTTGGGAAAGTTTCTCTGAAACATCAATATGAAGTACATGGAATGTGTCTGTGTAATCACAGACTCCTTTAGCCATGAGGATTCCTAGGGTGCCTTGACTGATCATGCATAGAACTATGACTCTGCTTTGCTCAAGAAGGTGGACATAGGCAGGAAACCATAACTTCACTGCATATTTGCTCTGCCTCTTAATTTTCTGGTGTGACAAGAGCCTCCATGAAAAGTAGGGTGAATGTTCTTTATTCTCCTTGTCCTTTAGCTCCCTCAAGGGTTCATTTTCTCAAGGTAACTGCCCTAAAATACAAACCATATGGTCTATAATAGAATGAAAGTATACACGTAATCAAAAGAGATTTTTTTCACCTTCATAGGTAAGTTGAGGTAATCTTAAAGGAAAGTAAAAGTGCTTATTATATCCCCAAGTCTTGCTAAATAATACTCCTGTCCCTTCTCTAAACGTCTCTTGAGTCAAATTTCTGTTTTCCCTACACAGTACCACTGCCCTAGTTTTTAGCCTATCACCACAGCAGTGATTCTCTCATTCTGTGCTCCCTGAAAACCCACCATTATTTTCTTCATTATGTTATGTGTGAGAGTGGTGTGGTATATTTAGGGTATTGTCATCTCTTTACAGATATATGTTAAACACTTTTGGAGAAAGACAACATGTTTGTATTTTTCTTTAATAATTCACAAAAAATAGTAATCAAATTTGGAAAAATGTTTATTGTGGATGTCTGCATAAGGCTATTCATATGTATTAATTACAAAATAAAAACAACTAAATGTCTACCTGTAGAGGGCTGATTGAATAAACTATAGTACATCCACATAAAAGAGTACTATACTGCTATGAAAAAGAAATGAGTAACAGCTTATTTATTCTATGGCATGGTGATCTGTAGATTATATTGTCAAGAAATAAAAAGGAAAGGAGAAAAAATGTACATATATATTTTCTGATGGAAGGCTAAATCAAAACCTTTTTTTGTTTTTAAAATATTTTATTTACTTATTTTATTTTAGAGAATGTACATGTGCACATGTGTGAGCAGGGGGAAGAGCAGAGAGGAGGGAGAGGGTGGGAGAAAGACTCTCAAACGGACTCCCCATTGAGCGGGAGCCCCCACGCAGGCAGATTTCACACCCTTAGATCATAACCTGAGCAGGGACCAAGAGTCAAAGGCATAACTGATTGAGCCATCTGGGCCCCCCAGTTAAAAACATTTTTTAAAAGGATACCATTAAGAGAGGGAACAGTATGGAAGCCATAAGGATAAAAGCTAGATTTGTCAAAATACACCTTTTGGGATGATTTGGTTTTGTAACCATGCAATCACTTCACATAATAGTTAAACATTTTAAATTAAAAGCAATTCTTTTTTTTTTTAAAGATTTTATTTATTTATTCATGATAGTCACAGAGAGAGAGAGAGAGAGACAGAGACACAGGCAGAGGGAGAAGCAGGCTCCATGCACCAGGAGCCCGATGTGGGATTTGATCCCGGGTCTCCAGGATCGCGCCCTGGGCCAAAGGCAGGCGCCAAACCGCTGCGCCACCCAGGGATCCCTTAAAAGCAATTCTTAAGAAATGAAAGCAAAATAAATAAATGAACCCAAGTACATATTGAGCTAGTGGCATTGAAAGCACCAATTCAGGTGATCTTAAACACAGTGATTTGATTGCACAACCTTAGAAGGATATACCTTAAGGACAAAAGGTAGCAGAAAAACAATAAAAATAAAAGTCCTAAACTTCTCTTAGAAAGCAAATCATCTACTGTAATGTTGATATCATTATTTTGAGTCTTTGGATGTGTATTGTGGTATACAGTGATGTAGTAATCCTGTGGCTATTAAGACCTGGGATTTTGGAGATGAGGAAAAGGAGACATAAGGTCAGTTTGACAGAGTTAAATCTAATTTTTAAAAAAGGCTTATAGTCCAGAATTTGAGTTGGAAACTATCAATATAATGTATATTAATCTTAAAAAAATCCAGATATGATACCAAAAACACAGACAACAAAAGTAGTATATCAAAATTAAAAATTCTGTACATTGAAGAACACAATTAACAGGGTGAAAAGGCACTTTACGGAATAGTAGAAAATATTTTCAAATAATGTATCTGATGAGGGGTTAACATTCAGAATAGATAAAGCACTGCTATGGTTCAACAACAAAAAATAAACAACTCAATGAAAAATAAATGGGCAACATTTTTACAAAAAAGATCCACAGATGGCCACATGCAAAGATGCTCAACTTCAAACTGTCAGGATAATGCAAATTAAAACTGCAATGAGATAGCCACCTCACACCCATTAGGATGGCTATAACCAAAAAGCAAACAAAAGAGAAACAAATATGTTGAGGATGTGAAAAAATTTGAATCCTGTGAGTGGGAATGCCGAATGGTGCAGCCTCCATGGAAAACAGTGTGGTAGTTCTTAAAAAGGTTAAACATTGAACTAAAAATATAACTCAGCAAACTCCACTTCTGGGTATATGCCCCAAAGAATCAAAAGCAGAGTCTCAGAGAAATATCTATACACCCAGGCTTACAGCAGCATTATTCACAATAAACAAATAGTGGAAACAGCCCAAGTGTCCGCCAAAGGATAAATGAATAAGCAAAATGTGGTATATGCTTAAAATGGCATATTATTCAGCCTGAAAAAGAAGGACATTCTGACAGAAGCTACAACGTGGGTGAATCTTGAACACATTTCACTAAGTGAAATAAGCCGGTCACAAAAAATATAGAAACTGCATGATTCCATTTACATGAGGTACCTGGAGTAGTCAAATGCATAGAGACAGAAATGGAATGGAGTTTGCCAGGAGCTGGGGCAAAGGGATTCTGGGGAGTCATTGTTTAATGAGTACAGAGTTTCAGCTTTGCAAGATGCAGAGAGTTCTGGAGATGGATAGTGGTGATGGTTGCACAACAATGTGAAATACTTAGTACTACTGAATTGTACACTTAAAAATGGTTAAGATGGGGATCCCTGGGTGGCGCAGCGGTTTGGTGCCTGCCTTTGGCCCAGGGTGCGATCCTGGAGACCCGGGATCGAATCCCACGTCGGACTCCCAGTGCATGGAGCCTGCTTCTCCCTCTGCCTATGTCTCTGCCTCTCTCTCTCTCTCTCTCTCTGTGTGTGTGACTATCATTAAAATAAAAATAAAAATAAAAATAAATTTAAAAAAAATTAAAAAAAATGGCTAAGGTGGGGGCACCTGCGTGACTCAGTCGGTGAAGCGTCTGCTTGTAGTTCAGGTCATGATCCCAGAGTCTCAGGATCAAGCTCCAAATCGGGCTTCCTGCTCAGTAGGGAGCCTGCTTCTCCCTCTCTTACCTGCTCAGTGCTCTCTCACTCTGTTTCTCTTTCTCTCAAATAAACAAAATCTTCTTAAAAAACGATTAAGATGGTAAATTTTATATTATATATATTTTACCACAATTAAGAGTTTTAAAAATAATGAATCAAGTGAGTACAATATAGAATTGATATTTTTAAAAATAATTTATTTGTTCATTAGAGAGAGAGAAAGAGAGGGACGGAGCATGAGAGGAGGGAGAGGGCAGAGGGAGAAGCAGACTCCCCATTGAGCAGGGAGCCCCATGCGGTTTCTATCCCAGGACCCTGGGGTCATGACTTGAGCCAAAGGCGGATGCTTAACCAACTGAGCCACCAGGTACCTCTCAAAATTTGATATTTTAAAAAGATATTTGGTAGTATATGGACCTTATCTGAATACCAATTCAGACAAGTAATATTTTAGGGGTGTCTGGCTGGCTCAGTTGGAAGAGCATATGGCTCTTGATCTCAGGGTCATGAGTGTGAGCCCTACACTGGATGTAGAGATTACTAAAACAAACAAATTAAACAAAGTAATACCTTTATGAAGGATGTGGAAAGGAAAATACTGCCTGGATATTTGATGATATTAGGGAATTATTGTTTTTTAGGCGTGATAATGGTATTGTGGACTTTGCGTTTTGGAGTGGTTTTTGTTTTAGTTTTTGTTTTAACTAAGACTTTGTTTTTTTAAAGAAGCTTTAAGGTTTACAGCAAAATTGAGGGGAAGGTACAGAGCTTTCCCATTAACCCCTTGCTCCCAGGGACACCTGGGTGGCTCAGTGGTTGAACATCTGCTTTTGGCTCAGGTTGTGATCCTGGGGTCCTGGGATCAAATCCCACATCAGGCTCCTAGGGAGCCTGTTTCTCCCTCTGCATGTGTCTCTGCTTCTCTCTGTGTGTCTCTCATGAATAAATAAATAAAATCTTAAAAGAAACACTTGCCCCCAAACACGCACAGCCTTCCCCATTACCAACATTCTCCACCAGAGGGGTGCATTTGTTACAGCTCATGAACCTATACTGACACATCATAATCACCCAGAGTCCATAGTTCACGTTATCACTCACTCACAGTGGTGTACATTCTGTGGGTGTTTTAGGTATTCCTTTCTAAGATATACACTTACATATTTACAGATGGAATTGTACGACATTTGGGATGTGCCTCAAAACAATCTGGGACTGAAGGGAAGTTATATTGGAGTGTAGATAAGATCGGTAATGAACTGATACTTGTTGAAACTGACTTAGGGGTACAAGAGGCCTCCTTACATTATTTTCTCCACTTATGTTTATTCTTGAAACTTCCCCATAATAAACACTTTTTAAAAAAAGATTTTATTTATTTATTCATGAGAGATACACAGAGAGAGCGAGAGAGAGAGGCAGAAACACAGGCAGAGGGAGAAGCAGGCTCTATGTTGGGAGCCCAACATGGGACTTGATCTCGGGACTCCAGGATCATGCCCTGGGCCGAAGGCAGGTGGCCAAACCGCGGAGCCACCCAGGAATCCTAATAAACACTTTTTAACAATGTTTGCAATTCTGAAATCTATGTTTATGTATAGCTCATTATACTATTTTCTTTTTCTCTGTGCTTATGTAAGTTTCCTAATACCAAGTTAAAAAAAAAAAATCCTTCACCAGAATGATCATCCATATCCAAAGGTATCACCAATTTCCTTACTACCTCTCATCGTCTACAGGGTGAAGTGTAAGTTCCCCATGATGAAAACGAAGCCCTCAGTGACCCACCCTCTACCCTGCTTTCCAGCCCTTGCGTACAGGGCAATGCTAACGTAATGTGGTTCCTAAATACACAGCGCTGTTCGTGGCTCTGCCTTTTCACATGGTTTTCCTTCTTCCTGCAATGTTCTTTCCCTGCTTGTACACCTGGCAAAAATTCATCTTCCAAAAACCTCTTCAGGGCTCATGTTCTCTAAAACCTTCCCTTTTTGCCTCTCTCAACTCCTTAGTTTATATCTTGCCTCACTCACATAAATATCTGAGAATGGTCCAGGGCAAATCGTCACTCTACTACTTCTCCAACATGTACAAACACTACTCTTCACACAAATTTCATTACTTTAGAATTATTTGATTATGGGGCTGCCCCCCTCACGAGGCTATAATTGTACAATGGATGCTGGATGCATATTTATTAAATCACACTGGCTCCTGCTTCAAAAATTTTTGAGTGACATTGCCAAGAGAAGGAAAGGCTAAAATGAACAAAAACCTATTCAATAACCAGAGTATTGTTTTTCATACCTTAAATCAATAGAGAAAATACAATAGTCACCAGAACTAATTAAAGAGGTCACTAAAGATTTTGTGTTATCTCAGAACACACACACACACACACACACACACAAATTCTTCTCAACAGACAGATCATATGGCTCCAGTCATACAATTATTTTTGATCACTTCAGAGAACATGGGAAAATCTTTAGTGGAAGGTAATATCATGTAGGTTTTCTTCTCTGTAGATATAAGAACCTTATTTGGAGGACCCCTGAAAGGGACTTTGGCGTTGTAAAAGATGTAAAGCACTGATTAGGAACATTGGTAACATTTGCAGATTCTCTCCATACATTTTAATGATTATTTTAGTAATTCTCTTGTTTCTCTTTTCTTTTAAAATTTACCTTTTTAAAAATATTTTATTTATTCATTCATGAGAGACACAGAGAGAGGCAGAGACATGCCCTCTATGAGGGAGAGGTCCATATCCTTCCACTTCCTGATCCCTTGATGGAACTCTGCAATCTAGAAATCCATGTTCTTCCATCTGAGGAAAATGTATTGAATTATTTCTTAGATGATATCTTATTCTATTCTACCTATTTCCCTTGCTTTCTCCTGGAATCTTCTTAGTAGGATGATAGATCTCCTAAAGGAGTGTTCTAATTTTCTTTACTTTTCTCTCTTTCCCATCTCTTTATCTTAATCCTTTACTTCCTGGAAGATTTCCTCCCAGTGTATCCTCCAATCCTTCTATTGAATTTTTAATTTCTGCTATCATGCTAATCTCCAAGGACTCTTTTGTTTTCTAAATTTTTTTAATACTATTCTATTCTTGTTTCATATATGTAATGTCTCCTCTTATACCTCTAAAATCATTATGGTGGTTTTTTTTTTTTAAGTTTTCTTAGAAGAATATAATTTCGGGGCACCTGGATGGCTCAGTCATTTATTTGGGTGTTCAACTCTTGGTTTCAGCTCAGGTCATGATATTGGGTTCATGGGACTGTCCCCGCATCAGGCTCTGAGCTCAGAATCTTGTCTGCTTGTCCCTCTTCATGCCCCTCTAAACCTCCTCCAACTTGCTTGCACATGCACACACCCTCTCTCTTTCTAAAATAAATAAATAAAACCTAAAAAAATGTGTACAATTTTTTTCTTCCAAGCAGCCTTTTCCAACAAGCCTTTGTTTTGACTTCTTTTTTACTTCTTTCAAATCTCTGAAGCTCCCTGGTTGTCCACTCAAATCAGATAAAATACAAACTTTGGTAGAGTTTGTTGATTATGGACTTCAATATAGGATAATAAGTTGGGGAATTTAAATGTGAATCTCAAAATGGGTTGTTTTATTGAAATCTCTTTTCTTAGGTGGTTAGATTTACTAGATATGGCTCCTCTGACCTACAGCCTGGAGAATAAAGGCCTGAAAGCCAGCGTTCTGGGAGCCAGGTTGGGTAAGAAGGTTGGGGAAATAAAAATTCAGTATGCACATTTTAACTTAATTTCCATTTGTTCAATATAATGTCCCCGCCTGCAACTAGCCAAGTGTTCCTTAGTTCAGAAATCTTTTTGAAAAACCGTATGAAGAGATTGAAATTCCCATCTTTCTCTAGGGTACAGAGAAGCAGTTGCCAAGCCACTTGGGATAGGGGCAGAGACCTGAGGGACCAATTCTTCTTAAACAAGCTTTCAGCCAATGCTGTTTTTAGCCCCCATACCACCCGCATTTCCAGAGGAGACTGGTGCTGCTGATTGCTAAGCTTTTTTTTTTTTTTTTGAAGGTTTCAAATGTACTTTATTTCTTAAATCATGCCATTTTTTAGTGGGTGCACAGTGTTTCACTTGGCATCAATTATGAGTTGGTTTTGAAACAATTCATTATTACACCAGCTGGGATTACTGATCCCTCCATTCCTTTAGGGGTGACTCTGCCAACAGGGGACAGGTTCCATTCTATCCCAATTTGTGTTGCTGTATATGCCCATACAGCAATAGAGAAAGTGGCTCCACTAGCTAATACAACATTACCATATTTGTCATGGAAATCAGGTGCCCATTTCTGGTGACTGCCTTGCCATTGTTTGTGGAATGCTTTGAACTCGGGAAGATTTTGAGCCTTTCTGGCCATGGGAAACATCCTGAAGCTGAAGGCAGAAACGACGCAACTGCGGTTACTGCTTTGCTACAACTTCGTGCCAAGTACCCTTGCAAAGAGCCCTGAAACACAAAATGATTCCCGAGCTTTTAAAGAAAAGTCTCATGGCACAATCATATCATTTTTTATCTTTCTCCAGTTCTGTCTTGGGATTTAGATTTCTCAAGCCCATTAGAAAAATTATCATTTACCATCTGCTTTCCAAATTCCAAAAATTGTCTTGCTTTCTCTTCTCCTCTTCTCTACTTGCTTTGTGATGTGAAAAAAAAAAAAATCCCTTTGCTTTGTTTTATTGTGGTTGAACATGTACTTTCAAACCAACAATTTCCTTTAAAGAATTTATTTACTGGGATCCCTGGGTGGCGCAGCGGTTTGGCGCCTGCCTTTGGCCCAGGGCGCGATCCTGGAGACCTGGGATCGAGTCCCACGTCGGGCTCCCGGTGCATGGAGCCTGCTTCTCTCTCTGCCTCTTTCTCTCTCTCTCTCTCTCTCTATCATAAATAAATAAAAATTAAAAAAAAAAGAATTTATTTACTTATTCATGACACACAGAGAGAGGCAGAGACATAGGCAGAGGGAGAAGCAGGTTCCCTGTGGGGATCCTGATGTGGGACTTCATCTCAGGACCCTAGGATCACACCCTGGGCCAAAGGCAGACACTCCATCCTGAGCCACCCAGGCGTGCCTCAGCCCAACCGTTTTAACCAGAAGTACCTCTTTCAGTTGTCTTTCACCACCAATCATCCTTTGACCAAGTCTTAGTGTAAATTATTCAGTCTCAAGTTGGAGGGGGAACATAGAGGATCTGGAATAAATGTTTAGATTTTAAGACAATGAATGACTTTTATAGAGAAAGCTTCATCATGCATCTGCAAGGAGAGGGAGGCAGTTTGCTAGCTGGGATAACTGTGCTTATGAGGCTGGAAAATTGTGGGATTCTCTTGGTATGAACAGTGGCAAACAGACTTAAAGAATGTGGACTGATTTTAAGTTAGTCTTCTTCGATTGCATATGAATTGAATGGGAACAGTCATCTCATCAAGAAATCTTGAGCAGAGGAGCTGGGAGCTGAGAAAGGGGTTCGGACTGTTTTGATTTTTGAGAGGCAAAACATCTGTTTTTGATTTTATGCACTGCCCTCTCTCCAGGCGCTTTTAAGTATCTTTAAAGATACCTAAACACATGATGATCTGGTCTCTGTGAAATAAAGTATGGTTTAATAAATCCAGATTGTATCCATCTACTTGCTTGGACATTTGAAAAAAGTTGCCCCACAGCTTGACCATGTCTCAGACTTGAGTTTATCCAAGTTGCTATTTTTGGATAGACTGTGCAAAGTAAGCCAAATAACAGTTGATTTTCCATCTGCCTCTGATTATCTGAGGTAATGTTTCCCAAACTGTGTTCTGTGGAACATCAAAACCCAAATTGCCAGTGGGTACTCCATGAAAAAAATTAACAAAACAATAAAAAGCATTCGTCTTCTAAATTTTCTTTACTATGTATAAGTAAAATATTAAAATATATTTATACAATTGCTTTTCTTATTCTATAATCTGTCTTTAAGAAATGCAGTGCCATACACAAAGACCAACAAATAATATAAGAGATCACCTGATTTGTGAACACATGGTTTTCAAGTCCAAGAATGATAAGTGCAGATTTATTACATGGTTATATACTGTGTCTCTTAAAATTTTAAGAAACATCTGTCATACTTTATATGTTTTATCTCAAAATATTGAAAACTTGAAATTATTGAAATTTGTTGTTGTTAGTTTTTTTTTACTATTTTGTGCATTTGTAAGGTAATCTTTTCTAAAAATCTTCAGAAGGCATAAAATCATGCTGAGAAAACACAGTTATGATACAAAGAGGTATACGATCAAGTGCCACAGTGACTTTGAGAGGTGAAGTCATACGAGTTCAGAGAAAGAAGTCACTATGGACTGATGACATTGGGGAAGGCTTTGAGTAGGAAGTGTGATTTGAAAGAGGTCTTGAAAGTCAGAAGATATTGTGCATGCTCTCACATGTCTCACTAGTATGCCAAGAATGCAAGGCTCTGACTGCTTTTAACCCAGGCCATTTCTCAGGGTGTATTTGCAGCTTAAGCAACTTTGAAAGATGAAATAATTTCCCTCTTGGAAAAGAGCAGTCTTGATGACTACATGCTATAAAATGATGGTGCTCCAATGCCTGAGTGGCTCAGTTGGTTAACCATATGACTCCTGATTTCTGCTCAGGTTATGACCTTAGGGTCATGAAATCAAGCCCCATGTTGGGCTCTACGCTCAAAGGGGAGTCTGCTTGAGATTCTCTTTCTCTCTTTCTAAGCCATGACCTCCCTTTCTCTCTCTCTAAAATAAATAAATAAATCTTTAAAAAAATGGTGGTACCCCAAGTTCTTTGTTCTCACAAATAACACAATTCACTGAGTGTGATGGAGTTTGGAGGTGATTAGATCATAAGGGCAGAATCCTCATGAATGGGGTTGGTGTCCTTACAGATGAGATCCCCAAGAGCTCCCTTGTCCTTTATACCATGTGAGAAGACAGCTATCTATGAACCAGGAAGTGGGCACCGACCAGACGCTGAACCTGATAGTGTCTTCATCTTGGACTTCCCAGCCTCCAGAACTGTGAGAAATGTTTCTGTTGTTTATAACCCACCCAGTCTATAGTACTTTGTTTTCAATGATTGAGCTATTAATCATGGCATTATAAAGACTCCCACGTTCAGTTGGTATTCTCAATATACGTTTGGATGTTTCTTGAACAACTGAAAATGAATGTATCAAGAAGTTGATTGTGAACATGAGGGGTTTGGTTAAGTGGGGCCCCAAACTTGACAAGGAGAATAACTTTAAAGTGACCCACAGAGTTTTATTTTTCTAAATTATTTTCCAAGTCTTTCAAAATCAAATGCATGTAATCATTTGGATTGGAAACAAAATTGTATACACACACACACACACACACAATTTTATATATATATATATATATATATATATAAATCTTACAATGATATATAATCATATATATATATATATATATATATATAAGATATATATATATCTTACCTGGATATATGTATATCAAGGTAAATAAAAGCCATATCATAAATTCTACTGCAAAAAAAAATAATTCCTAGAGTAAATAAATACATTTAAAAAATGTGACAAATTCAAAACTTATTTAACCTAAATTGAAAATTAATGAAATCCAAAAATTATCACTATTATTATGCTATTGGGTCTATTTTATTTTATTTTTTATTTTTAAAATTATTTTCAAGTTAATTAACATATAGTGTAGTATTGGTTTCAGAAATAGAATTTAATGATTCGTCACTTACATATAACACCCAGTGCTCATCCCAAGTGTCCTCCTTAATGCCCATCCCTCAGTCAGCCAATCCCCCCACTAACCTCCCCTTCAGGAACTTACAGTTTGTTCTCTATACTTGACAGTCTCCTGTGGTTTGTTTCCCTCTCTGTTCTCATCTTATTTTAGTTTTTTCCTTCCTTTCTCCTATATTCATCTGTTTCTTAAATTCCACACATGAATGAAATCATATGATATTTGTCTTTCTCTGGCTGACTTAGTTCTTTTTTTAAATAAAAATTTTATTCGTTTATTTGAAAGAGAGAGGACATGAGCAGAGGAGAGGGGCAGCGAGAGAAGGAGAAGCAGACTCCTTCCTCCCTGCTGAGCAGGCAACCTGACTTGGGGCTCAATCCCAGGATCCTGGGATCATGACCTGAGCTGAAGGCATACACTTAACCAGTTGAGCCGCCCAGGTGTCCCCTGACTGACTTATTTTGCTTAGCATAATACACTTTAGTTCCATCCACATCATGGTAAATGGCAAGATTTCATTCTTTTTGATGGCTGAGAAATATTCCATTGTATTTATATACCACATCTTCCTTATCCACTCATCAGTTAGATTTTGGGCTCTTTCCATCGCTTGGCTATTGTTATTAATGCTGCTATAAATATGAGGGTGCATGTGACCCTTCAAGTCAGCATTTTTGTATCCTTTGGGCAAATACCTAGAGTGCAATTGCTGGGTCATAGAGTAGCTCTATTTTTAACTTTTTGGGAAACTTCTATACTGTTTTCCAGGGTGGCTGCACCAGTTTGCATTTCTATCAACAATGCAAGAGGGCTCCCCTTTCTCCACATCCTTGCCAACATCTGTTGTTTCCTAAGTTGTTATTTTTTGCCATTCTGACCAGTGTAAGGTGATATCTCATTGTGGTTTTGATTTATATTTCCCTGACAATAAGTGATGTTGAACATTTTTTCATGTGTCTGTTGGCTATCTGTATGTCTTCTTGGGAGACGGGTCTATTCATATCTTCTGCCCATTTCTTCACTGTTTTATTTATTTTTGGGGTGTTGATTTTGGTGAGTTCTTATAGATTCTGGATAGTAGGCCTTTATCAGACATGCCATTTGCAAATATCTTCTCCCATTCTGTAGGCTGCCTTTTAGTTTTGCTAATTGTTTCCTTCACTGTGCAGAAGCTTTTTATCCTGATGAAGTCCCAGTAGTTCATTTTTGTTTTTGTTTCCCTTGCCTCCTGAGACATGCCTAGTAAGAAGTTGCTGTGGCCGAGGTCAAAGAGGTTGCTGCCTAGGTTCTCCTCTAGGATTTTTATAGGTCCTGTCTTGCATTTAGGTCTTTCATCCATTTTGAATATGCTTTTGTGTATGGTATAAAAAAGTAATGACCCTCAAAGTTTTAAAAGCAATCTCTGAGTACACAAGTTCTTTTGAATATAGAAGCTCGTTTATTATCTCCATTATAAATAACCTATCAAACCAAGTTTCCTTAAGTTAATACTCTCCCATTTAAAAAAAAAAGAAAAGAAAAAGAAAAAACCTTTCAAAAATGTCCTCACGGCACTATAAGAGCACTCACACACACACACACACACACACACACACACACACACACAGATCTACACACACATACACATATACTTTTCATCTGATTTAATTCCACAGTAACATCTTTCATTAGGTCTTGGGCATCATTTCCCTAACTCCAGGACTGTGGCTGTCTGTAGACTAAAAGAGGGCATCACTTCCTCTTTTTTTAATTAACATGCTCTTGCTTTCTGTTGATTATCTCAGTGTATCCAATGGTCTAACTCAGTTATCAGTTGATTTATGCTTTGTATGGAATGTGTGTGGTTATTCAGTTCATTTACAGTAAAAACCAAACCAAAGTCCTTACAGTAGCCCAGAGACCCCATGGCCTCCTTCTGTCCCCTAGCTCACTACCTAGGCCACACCAACTAAGTCCTCACCTCTTCAAGGCTTGGCTCAAAGGCAACTGCTCAGTGAAGACAACAGCTCTCAGAACTCTAGCATTTTAATGTTCTCCTTTTTCTACCCCCCCCATATTCTTTTCTTCCTTACATTCAATTATTTGCCTATTTACTATCCTTATTGTTCATGCTCTCTCTCTCCCCTTAGAATGCCAGCTTCACAAAGTCAGCAGCGTCTTTGTTGTTGGTTTACTGATGTATCCCAAGTACACAGAACGTGCCCAGAACAAAGTAAGCATTTAGTGAATATCTGTTAGTCTAGATGGATGAATTACAATGAAATAATATAAATCAATAAGAAAAAGACAGACAACCCAAATAGAAATAAAATGGGCAAAAGGCTTAAATAGGCCTTTCATAAGAGGATATCCAAACAACTAGTAAACCAAGGAAAGATGCCATAAAGCTTTAATGGTTAGGAAGATGTGAGTTAAAAAACACAGTGAGGAGGGCACTTGATGGGATGAGCACTGGGTATTACATTATATGTTGGCAAATCGAACTTCAATAAAAAAAATTAAAAAATAACAAATAATAAATAAATAAATAAATAAATAAATAAATAAATAAATAAATAAATTCAAAGTGGATTACAGAAAAAAAAAACCCACAATGAGAGGGGTGCCTAGGTGTTTCAGTCAGTAAAGAGTCTGACTCTTGATTTCGGCTCAGGTCAGGATCTCAGGGTCTTGAGATCAAGCCCTGTGTGCTCTAAACTCAGCACAGAGTCTGCTTGAGATTCTTTTCCCCTTTCTTTCCCTGCCCATCTGCTCCTCCCCCTGCCCCCGCTTGCTTTCTCTCTCGCAAATAAATAAATTTTGAAGAGATTTTAAAAAGCACGCACACAATGAGAAATACCATTACATACTCACCGGGGAGACAAACAGTAAACAACTGGAAATACCAAGTGTTGTCAGCGAGAAGCAGTGAGAAGTCTCATAGTAGTGTAAATTGGCACAACCCTTATGGCAAACATGTGATATTATCTAGCAAATTGGAATATGTATATGCCCTCATGCTTCCATCTGTTCCAGGAACACATTCTGAAGCAACACTTACACATGTATACCAGAATTCAAATACATGAAGATTCACTCCAGCGTTGCTTATAAGAGCCAGAAACTGAGAACAAACTGAATGTCCATCAGTAGTTAAATGGATAACTGGATTTGCTATATTCATGTAGTAGAATACTATCCACCAATCAAAATAAATAGGTTATTCTAGACATACTATGGATGAATCCATCAAATAAAAACAAAAAAGAGGATAAAGTAATACTTAGAGAGTTGATTAGAGAATGTTTTCATTCATAAAAAGTTCAACAATAGACAAAAATAACCATGAATAATTTAGGAATGCAAAAAAAGTGGCAAAACTATAAATAAAAGGAAGGAAATTATCACACACACACACACACACCGCCCCAATTTCAGGCAGAAAGAGTTGAAACTGTAAAGTGACACTTGGGTAGGGTCAGGGTTTTCTGGGCTGCTGGAGAGGTACTCTTCCTTTCCCCTCGGGGGTGGTTACATAGATGTTTACTGTGTAATTATTCTTTAAAATGCACACAAATACTTCATATACTCTTCTCTAGGCTGGATATCCCACAATTTTTAAATGACAAAAAATTGCCTAATCTTATACAAATTTCCTTTGGAGGATTTTAATGTTTTGTTCCTTGTGGCAAAGGATCTTGACAGACCACATCCCTTTTTTTGATATAGTTCTCTTTCCTTAGATGAGAATGTAATATAATCAATTCCGTAGTCCTTATTTTGCAGTTCACAAGAGAGATTGCGTAAGGAGGCAATGAAGAGGAAGAGACAAAACAGAATCAACCAACAGCCTACTTTCAGGGCAGACCCAGTGTCTGACACACGGTAGGCGCTCAGTGGGAGTTTGCCATGGACAAAATAGACAATGGTGGCGGCTGCTGGGGCTGACTCAGGGAACATTTCTCCATCTTTTATCTTAGGAAGAGTTCTTTACAATAGGCCACCTGGTAGATATGTTTCTACATAACACCTGGTGTTATGAAACCTACGGTTGGGGTTTCAAGATGTTTTTTGGCCAGACACATTTGTGTAGGGGGCTAATTCTTTTTGCAGATGCTTCCTCGACTTGCTTCTTTAGTCGGTTTGTAGAGCATTGATATTTCTATCCATGGTTTTGAATGGAGCAAAAGAGACCATGCCTGATCTTACTATGCTCTGTAAATGGTCTCATCTTGCTGAACTCAACACTGTGTGGAATCATTTCTTAAAACAATATGGTTGTTTCGCAGCAAATATTATTAGCAGGTGCCATGTCTGAATCTCTTCTAAGGTTAAGCCTTTAGGGCAACATAAAGCCAGGGTTATTAAAAAAAAAAAGCCAGGGTTATTATAAGAATCATTTGGTGAGCCAGCAAATAACTACAGCTGGACCTTGAACAACACAGATGTGATTTACACGGGTCCACTTCTAAGTGGATTTTTCTGTATACAGTACAATACTGTACATATATTTTGTCTTAAGATTTTCTCAACATTTTCTTTTCTCTAGATTATTTTACTGTAAGAATACAGTAAATAATACATACAACATACAAAATACATGTTAATCAACTGTTTATGTTATTACTGCTTCCGATCAACAATAGGCTATTAGGAGTTAAGCTTGGGAGTGGGAGTCAAAAGTTATACATGGATTTTCGACTATGTGGGGTTCAGCCCCACTATGTGGGTAAGCCCCAAATGTTCAAGGGTCAACAGAGTGTAGAAATGCTTGTGAACCCATACTGTGGTCTGTATGGGGCCAGGCTCCTAGGAGTAGAGTTTCCTACCAAACAGTGGTGACCATGTTCCCACCCTGAAATAACTTCTGTGTCCAGATATCACTGTGTTTATTCAAAGTGGTCACAGCTATCAACAGTTACCAAGTTCCTGAATGAGATGAAAAACATTAAGGGTCACTAAGGACATCTACATCTGTTCTGCTCATGAGGGCATGTGGACTAAAATGGGAAAAACCTGGCCCAGTAATAAAAACACCAAGTGGCCACTTTGAACCACGCAATCCAGAGAGGCTCAGTCCCCTAGATTTAGTTCTGCCTCCCAGTGACTGTATGACCTTGGCCTAGTAACGTAACCACTCTAACCTTCAATTCCTCACTTGTAAGTGTGAGTGATGTATTTCACGGGTATCCCACAAACTTGTGAAAACAAAATGAAGAGAGACACATAAAATCTCCTGCTGAGTGTAGAGCCCTACACCCTTCTAAGGATTCTTTTTAATCTTTTCTAATTATATTAGAAATTATTCTAATTTCTTTTCTAATGAATTATATCATTCATTACAAAAAAAAAAAAAAAAAAAAAATCCAAAGATCAAAAACACATGAGGTTTAAAGAAAAAAATCCTTTGCCTCATTATTAGTCTTGAGAATTGACCAAATTTGACAATTTGGTGCATATCTTTATATACTTTGTGAACGTGTATGTATATTTCTATGCGTATTTTTTTTAACAAAAAAGGGACCATATCTTACAAATCAATAGAATACTATGCCGTAATTTCTTATGAGGGAAATTATTATAAATGGACACGGAACAATGATATTTTATGTGAAAAGTTGCAGAACCACATTTAGAGTATGATTAATATTTGTGTAGACACAGAGTACATGGCTCTGTTGAAGCTGTGTAATGAATGTACCTAAGCTCATAACATTGTCCTCTCTACTTCTGTGCATATTTGAAATTTCCCATAATAAACGGCTTTAAAATTTTCCCTCTGATTCTACAAATGAAAACCAACAGTTTTGCTCGCAATTATCCTAGTTTTCCACATTTCATATTTTTTAAATTTTACTTTCCTTTTCATAATTTTTCATTTTTGCTTCTTTGTTTGCAGGAGGTATTTCAATGTTCCAAACAGTGTGTTATCTGCAAGAAAGTGAATTTGAAATTAACATTAGATAACCTAGAAGAAAGGTCAGGAGTTCATTCATTCTTTTAGATTTTGCTTACTGAGGTCTTTTATTTGACAGCATTATTATTCAGTGAAAAGGACCCTAGACCAGGGATTAAAAAACTTCTGATCTAGTTCCAGTTTGTCACTTTGAGTGAATCATTTGACTTTGCTTCCTTTTTTAATATAATGAATATAATAAATAGGTAAAGTTATAATTTTTTATTTGATTAAAAATTGTTTTCACAATTTGAAAAATTGGGGAAAAAAGCAATCAGACAATACCAACGTTTTTTTTTATAAATTTTTATTTTATTTTTATTTTTATTTTTTTTAAGTTTTTTAAAATTTATTTATGATAGTCACAGAGAGAGAAAGAGAGGCAGAGACATAGGCAGAGGGAGAAGCAGGCTCCATGCACCGGGAGCCCGACGTGGGATTCAATCCCGGGTCTCCAGGATCGCGCCCTGGGCCAAAGGCAGGCGCCAAACCGCTGCGCCACCCAGGGATCCCCCAACGTTTTTTTTTTAATTAAGCAATAACTCAAAAGCACTTTCTGTGTATTCATTAATAAGGTCATAACTCAGCAGCAGTGTTTATGTTTATACCAGGTGTATCTACAAAGCCAAGAACAGGAATCACTGCATCTCCTTCTTTAGATATGATACTATGAGTCTTCTCTTTTCTGTTGACATATTTGTGCAACATGCTGTAGTACTGCTCCTTCGGATTGAAAGTATATAGAGATGAAATTTGCTGCCAGTCTTTCATGCTGGGGGTATTGCATTCCTCTGGGTGTAAGCATTCAAAGAAACACTTAACATTCTCTTTTGCCAGTTCCATGGCATGCTCTGTGGCCTGAGCTTTAAGGATCTGCTGCTCCTGTTCCAAATAGATTTTCCAGAATTTCAGCTGCAGGAAACTAACTGGAGATAGGCATCGGGAGACAGACGTAAAAATCAGAAGGAAGATGATGACAAGTGCTATCAGGATCCAGCCCAGCACCTTCGGAAAACACAACAAAACAGCAATTTAGTCACATTTTTTTGAGAAACAAGTTTTAAAATCTGGGCAGCCGGGGTGGCTCAGCGGTTGAGGGCCTGCCTTCAGCCCAGGGCGTGACCCAGGAGACCCGGGATCGAGTCCCACATCGGGCTCCCTGCATGGAGTCTGCTTCTCCCTCTGCCTGTGTCTCTCATGAATAAATAAATAAATAAATAAATAAAATCTTTAAAAAAAATCCTTCCATAAAGTCTGAACTGCTCACAGTTGATTATGACGAACAAGCAACAGTTTTAGAAGGGGTTGGTAACCTCGCAAGCCCCCCATGCAGCTGCTGGACGGGCCGCCTTCCAGGTCACGTCCAGGGTCCAGGGTCCAGGGCCCGGGGAGGAGGCTGCCCATCTGCCCGCCAGAATCCCAAACGCGGAATTTCGGCGAAGCCAAAGAAACCAGCGTTCGTTTTCAAGACTCTCGGAGCCGCGAGTGCCCAGAAGGAGTGCGGGCTGGTGGCCTCAGGGCCAGGACGACCCATTTTGCTGCAGCAACTCTGCTCGCTTGCAGCGGGACACGCAGCGCGACCCGGACAGAACCACGGGGCTGGCTCTCGGGCTCCGAGCGGGGCCTGAAGCTCCGCGCGCGCCTTCCCTCCTTCTCCTTCCCTTTCCCGAGGCCTTCGCCGCTCTGGTTGGCCGCCCCCGCGCCCCGCGCGCCCGGGTCGGTGCAGGCTGCGCCCCCGCCCCCCCCCGGCCCCCGCCCGCGCCCGCGCCTCACCTGCGACTGCGCCTTGAGCTCCCTGAGGAGGCCCTGCGCGTCGGGGCCCTGCGCGGGCAGGCAGGGCGCGAGCGGCAGCTGGGCCTCGCAGGCGGGGGCGCGGCCCCGGCACATGCGCCGCGCCAGGGGCGCGCTCCCGGCGGCCGCGCACTCGTAGAAGGCGCCCCCGAGCAGCGCCACGGCCACCCAGGTGAGCGGCGCCACCGCGGCCGAGGCGCCCAGCTGCGCGCACACCACGGCGCCCCGCAGCCCCGCGCCGCAGCCCCGGGCGCGGGAGCGCGAGCTGCGCGCGCAGCAGCCGGTGAGCAGGCGCCAGGTGCGCGCGTTCAGCACGTAGCCCAGCAGGAAGAGGGCGAGCGCGGGCACCAGCAGGAAGACCAGGCCGTAGGGCAGGTTCCAGGCGGCGCTGCAGGGACACTGGAACAAGGCGGCGGAGAACAGGCGCTCCCCGCCCGCCGTCAGGAGGCTCACCAGGCCGTAGCCCAGCGCCCTGTGCTGCTTGAGCTGCAGGTCGAGCACCGTCTGCAGCTTCTCCATGGGGCGCCGGGCTCGGGCCTCGCCGCCGCTGCCGCTGCTGGTGCTGCTGGTGCTGCAGCTGCTGGTGCTGCTGCTGGTGCTGGTGGTGCTGCTGGTGCAGGTGGTGCTGCTGGTGCTGGTGGTGCTGCTGGTGGTGCTGCTGGTGCTGTTGGTGCTGCTGGTGCTGGTGGTGCTGCTGGTGGTGCTGCTGGTGGTGCTGCTGGTGGTGCTGCTGGTGCTGGTGGTGCTGACGGGCCTCGCTGTCGCTGCTGGTGCTGCTGCTGGTGCTGCTGCTGGGCCTCGATGCTGGTGCTGCTGCTGCTGCAGGGCTCCGGGTGGGCCAAGCTCTGGGGCTTTCCAGGCTGCTCAAGGGCAGCTTCCGGACAGGGGAAGAGGGCTTCACCGGCCTCCGAGAGCTTTCACTTTCTTCTTGCAAGTGGACCCACTCTGGCTGACACACCGACTTTTCTCGCAACAGTTCGGAGACTGGACTGAGGACGGACCCCCTCCGGTTGTCACCTTTGTTTCCACCCAACCGACAAGCCACCTGGGGGGACCCTGTTTACTCTTCCCGAATCAGTGCGGCTGCCCGATGATAAGAGTAGTAAATTTTAGCTAGGTGTGAGCAGACAACGCCAGGATCTCCCCTATTGCAGCCACCCCCCTTCCTAGGCCAACTCCCACTCAGGCCAGACGATTACCCAAAACCTAGTCACTTACAGGAAACACTCAAGGGACAAATTCTGGTTTCTCTTTTACAAGCTGATTCACAACAAAGCCCAGCTCAAGTCCCAGGACCTCCGTGATCTTCTGTCCCCTTCCTGTCCCCCTTCTGGACAGATCACCAGCCTAATTCACACTGACCGTTCTCGCCTCTGATCACCCACAGAACATTAGACTGAGTGTATTGGGTTGGCTCTTTTATTAGGTATGCCCCAACACTGCCAGGCCCTGGACGACTGTCCAGTTCTTAGTGACCACCACGCTGATCAGAGGTGAGTGGAGAGGCAGGGGAGACATGGTTATTCAGGAAACACTAATTGATCCCCCAAAAGTTCAAGCTGCAGCTACATCTAACCACCATGTTTCCTCCACCTTCACTTTCCTCAAAGCAGCTTTGCTCTGACTCAAAATGTAACCACTACTGAGAAACTGAGCCTTACCGTGTGTGTGGCTCCAGAGTGAGGTGAGGTGTACTCGAAAAAACATAGGCTTTGGAGCAGGGGGGGCACTGTGTGTGTGTGTGTAATAACTTCACCCCTCTGAGACTCTTATGTTTTTTTTTTTTTTTAAGATTTTGTTTATTCATTCATAGGAGACACACAGAGAGAGGCAGAGACACAGGCAGAGGGAGAAGCAGGATCACGCCCTGAGCCAAAGGCAGACACTCAACCGCTGAGCCACCCAGGCGTCCCACTGTATCTTTATTTGTAAAAGTGGGATGATAGTCCTCACCTTTCAAGATCAGTTGAGACAAGCACATTGAGCAGCATATGTACAACACCTTTATTGATAGGATGTATCCCATTAAACCAGTGTTTAATGTGACGGATTACCTCTTACATTGCAATGTTGGGAATAGACAACACATAATTGCGTATGATTTAAGAATCCATATCAATGCTCGGTTGTAGAGCAAGGATTTTATTCAGTGACTCAGTGATCTTCTACCCCCTTAAGAGAATTGGTGGGCCCTTCGTAGTCCACCGTGCTACAAGGAGGGTGTCTGGTTATGGTTTTGGTGGGCAGGTCACAGGGAACTGGTTACTGTCAGTACCCATCCACTGGGTTTGCCGTATTTACTTGGGAAGACTAAGTGGGCTACACAACCGTGTGAATTGTTAGAGAAGGGGGAAGAAAGGTCTTAGTCTTTTCTTAGCCTAACTTGCCTTCGTAGCTACCTCCCACTACCAGTGCCTGCCACAAAACCATGATTCTGTAGCATTTAAGTGAAAAGCTATGCTGTATGTGTGAGTCCAAATTGTCAGGCAGGATGGTTGGTGCCCTCTCCTCTGAGATTAAACCGCGTATTGCAAAGTTTCCTGTGAACTTGCAGCCAAGTTCTGTATTTGAGGCGCATCATTTCTGCTATGATGATCATCTCTTTATTCCTACATTTCAAAACAATTTTTTTTCCTCCCTTGTCCCTCGGGTGACTCTGCCTCTCTTACTGCTAGCCTCTTCTTCCCTCCCACCACACATCTCCTAAAGATGTTGCCTCCCCACTCCCCACTTTCTATATACCATCGTGAACAAATCCCATTGTATCCATAACCTTTATGCAGATGGCTTTGGCCAAATCTCCCTTAACTGTCACCTAACTAAAATGTGCCCTCTGTCCTTTTGAATAAGGTTTATTTTGTTCTCCCACATTTCTCAAAACGAGAGGGAGCGTTGGCTGGCATTCTCCCGTTACAATGTCCAAACCCAGGCTTTTCCATTCTTCTAATAGTTTATTCTCCATTGAGGCTCAAGCTACTCAGCACAACCTCCTCCCCCAACCTCCCTCCTGCCATCTGTGTTCATTCCCTTCATTTATGAATACTTTTGTATCTGGTGATAGCTTTCTTCTTCTTCCTAGATCCTGCTCTTCCATCAAGGATTTGATGTCTTTTTTTTTTTTTAAGATTTTATTTATTTATTCATGAGAGACACAGGGAGAGAGGCAGAGACACACGCAGAGGGAGAAGCAGGTGCCCTGCTGGGACCCCGGTGTGGGACTCGATCCCAGGACTCTGGGATCACGACCTGAGCCAAAGGCAGATGCTCAATCACTGAGCCAGCCACCCAGACGCCCCAAGGATTTGGTTTCAAACATTTTTAGTTACAGAAATTTCCATCTTGTCAGTCTCCTATCCCAGCTAGAGTAATTAATTTGTTAACAGTGTATTAATCAGTTCATTTGTTCATTCAGTCATTCATTTAAATGTTTAATAAACCCCCAGAATATGATAAGAACCTACAAAAGTGCCTGGTATTATTGAGTACAATAAGAAACAAGACAAACAAATACCTTCCTTTCATTGAGCTTACATTACTGTGGAGATAAATAACGAGGAGGAAACTCCTCAAGGTTATGCAAATAATTAAATGGAATTGTGTGGTAGAGAGTGTCCTGAGAAAGCCTTTGTAAGGAGAGGGTATTTAAGGATGGATGTGAATGACCTAGGCTCTGGGATGCAAGGGAGCTCGATAGTCTATGGTTGGAAAGAAAGCTAGCTTGCTGGAATATTAAAGGTGAGCAGGTAGCTGGCACATTATGAGGGCAGAGCTGCAGGTGGAAGGTCAGGTTTAGGGGCTTTATAGACACCAGAGCATGCGATTTGCAGTCCTGCCCCTGAAACTCCTTTCAGACTGAGCTGCATCCTGACTTATTATGCTATCTGCTCGCGTCTCCAAACACTACCTCCTGCGGTTGCCACCACTGTGCTCCCCCGGTCATGTATCTCCCAGATACTAATTATCACCCTGTGCTTATTACAGGTTCCTGTAATTGTGAGAGTCTGAGTTCTGCCTGCCAATCTGAATTTTCTCCCAGTCCCAGCAGATGAGTCCAGTACCCTGACCTCTACCCCTGCCATCACTGAAGCAGTGGATGGTTCTAGTTCTGAGTCTATTGAAGATTGCTCAGTCCTCTATACCTGGCTCTGTTTGGAGAAGACATTGCTGAGAAGTTCAGTTCTCTGTAGCAATAGAGTAATATACTAATGGTGTGGACAGGATTCAAGAATTTTCTCTTGAGAGTAGACCAAGTAATATTTGAAAGACTTTTACACTTTTGAAAATCTATAATTTAACACCAATTTACTTTAGCTTTTATAAAATGAGTGAAAGATTCTCATGGTAAGCACATTGGAAAACCAATAGTTATGGATTTTGTTTTAACGGTAGTACTTTGTTTCTTGGCACTATCATCATCATTGTCAGGAATGGGGTTCAGAAGCCACAAAACAAATCTTAGAAAAGAAACTCTTGAAAGAATTCCACACTGTGAATCTAAGAGGTCTTTGTAGTTGTTTTCAAGTGAGCTAGTTTTCAAACATTTTTGAGAACTCAGACTAATGGTATGACCCTGCTTGGAATGTGACTTCTAGATTCTAAAAAAGTGTTGATCCTGGTCTCAAGACCCACCCATGAGAATCAAATCAAAATTCATGGATATTTTAAATATCCACCATGTGCAAGGCACAACTTTAGGTGCCAAATATAACAAGTAAATTTAGATCTGACATTCTTAATCTTAAAGAATACTTTTCTGTGCATTATAATTTATGGACATATTATGTTATGTATTTGAAAATCTGAACCTGTTATTAAGATTTTTGAATGTTTATAAAAGTTCTTTCAATGGAAGTATAGAGCAGAAGGAGGGAAAGATCAGACACTTTCCCAGACACAGGAATGTCATTTGTTAAAATGGCAATCCCATTACATTTCAAGTGACCTTTTTACAGATTATTTTCCCCTTTTCTTAGCATGAATTTTCCAAACCTATCACAAAATTTTAAATATTCACTGATTCACACACTAATTTTTTTAAACAAAAGATGATTATTTTAACCCTGAGAGCCTAGATATGGCCAGTCTTTGCTATTATTACTGTTGTCATCATCATCGTCATCATCTGATACCATAAGTCTATAAAAGGTTCTAGTTTTCCTTCCATGGTTCCTTTTTTTTTTCTTTTTTAGAGAAAGAGAGAGTATAAGCAGAGGGTATAGGGGGTAGAGAGAGAAAATCTTTTTTTTTTTTTTTAAAGATTTTATTTATTTACTCATGACACACACACACACACACACACACACACAGAGGTAGAGGGAGAAGCAGGCTCCATGCAGGGAGTCCGACGCGGGACTCGATCCCGGGTCTCCAGGATCACACCCTGGGCCGAAGGCGGCACTAAACCGCTGAGCCACCAGGGCTGCCCCGAGATAGAGAAAATCTTAAGCAGACTCTGTGCTGAATGTGGAGCCCAACATGGGACTCAATTCCATGACCCTGTGATCATGACCCCAAGCTAAAATCAAGAGTCAGATACTCAACAGACTGAGCCACCCAGGTGTCCATCCTTCTATGGCTCTTAAAAGTCAGGTCTAGCCTCCTTTCCAACCAGGACCCAGCAGAATGGCTCCCACAAAGAAAGGTGGTGAGGAGAAGAAGAAGGGACATTCCGCCATCAATGAGGTAGTGACTAGAGAATACACCATCAACATTCACAAGTGCACCCATGGCATGGATTTCAAGAAGCGTGCCCCTCAGGCACTCAAAGAGATCTGGAAATTTGCTGTGAAGGAAATGGGAACTCCAGATGTGTGCATTGACACCAGGCTCAACCACACTCTCTGGGCCAAAGGAATAAGGAATGTTCCATACCGTATCCACGTGCAGTTGTCCAGAAAACATAATGTGGATGAATATTCACCAAACAAGCCCTATATGTTGGTTACCCATGTACCTGTCACCACCTTCAAAAATCTACAGGCAGTTAATGTGGATGAGAACTAATTGCTGATTGTCAAATAAAGGTCTAAAACTGCCAAAAAAAAGTCTATTAGGAATTTTGGTAAATTACATAATGTTTTTCCATTGACTCAAATTATTTCACAGGTGATTTTAATGTGTGCTAGAGCTTCATTGTCAATGGCCACTTACTTATACTTTGCTTCATCACAAGCCCAGTTCCTCTGCTGTTAAATTCAGTTTACTAGTTTGTGAACTATGATCAAAGATTTGGATTTCCAAGGATAATAATAATAATAATAAATAGCAAAGAAGATTAAAGGAATAAAGGAAAAATCTCCCTAAAACAATTTATCACATAAGGAGTGCCTGACTGGCTCAGTTGGTAGAGCATGCAACTCTTGATCTTGAGGGGTATGAGTTCAAGCCCCACAGTGGGTGTAGAGATTATTTAAAATACATAAATGAAATAACACTTAAAAGGAATATATCACATGAAAGATCTGCATATTTAAAACATTCACATCTATGCAATAGAATGCAAAGTAGGTGCCTATGATTGAGGTAGATCTGTATGTGCTGATATGAGTGAAAAGACAGAGTTGACATGTTAATTGGAAAAGATAAAAACGTTGCATGTCGTACATTTGTGTAAAAAAAAGAAAATATATGCATGTCCCTTGCTGATGTGTATGATATTCTGCAGGATTAAAAAAATACTGTCAAATGTTTACCTCTGAGAAGTAAGGCTGAAGGTTGTGAATGAAGGCAGGGTGAGAGACTTGCTTATCTTTCTTTAGTGTTTGTCTTTTTTTTTTTTTAACCTGCATGTGTTCCTTCTACAATTAAGAAATGCTAACATGAAATGTTTTGATCTAATGGAGAATCTCTGAAGAACAAGTCCAGGAAGAGGTAATTTCACAGGCTCTTGTTTGTCCTTCCTTCTGTGCACACAGAGCTTATACTAAGGGTTGATCCTTGAACCTGGAATGCCAATAATTCACCTCTTCTTGCCAAAAGTAGTAAGTCCAAGGAAGAAACCGACTGTGTTTGAAGGATATAGAAGATAAAGGATTGGAGTGTTTGAGAACTGGAAGATGGCAAAAAAGCAGTAGGAGGAGAAGAAGAAAAGACCAGATGGAAAGGTGGGATTGGGTGGCATTTATCCAAGCCTGAGGGAAATGAGATGTAAGAAGCCTCTGCTTGCTTCAGAGAGGGCTTCAACTGTGCTCTGTAGGGTCTTCTAGGTACCCATAATGGCATAGGAACAAAGCAGAGACGAAAGGCAGGTGGAGAAGAATGGAGGTGGTTGAATGGTTAGGTAGTAGAGCTTCTGAAGAAGGACAGCAGGACCTTCAGCTTCCAGCTGTTTAGAAATCACCATCACTTCTTTTAAATGTTGATCCAGACTAGTTTTTCCCCAGTTTACAGAAGTTACCTGTTTTGGTCTAGCTTCATTAAAAGCCCTCTATGTATGGGAGAAAATCCAGAAAACCAATAGCATTTGGGTGAGTTAAGATATTGTTTAATGTAGGCTGGGAGCTGCTCCTGACTGAGCCACAGAGTGTTAGGGAAGGGGAGGTGACTCCTAGTAGACAGAATTCTGATTTATCCCAGGTTCCCTTTCCTGAGGGGCTATTGTCAAATTATACAAGAACAGTAAGAAAAGAAAGGAAATACCTTTAAAGTGTTATTGGTCTTTTCTTATAGGAGGAGGAGGGAGTGGGGGGCAGATATTAGAAAGCACTTTGGGAATTCATTAGTGAATTGAAATGGCTTTTCACCTATATACACTGACAAGTAATCTTCAGGGCAACTAGAAAACCAGGCCAGGGGGACACCACTGTCTTCTAGATAGAGTCTTGGCCTTCCTAAGAGCCCCATATTCTCCTTGCTCCAGCTCTGGGGGCTCCACACCCTGCTCCTTTAGGAAGTAACTCTCCCCTCTTTAGGGATTGCTTTTCAATGATGAACCTATAGATCATCATCTCTGTGTCTACATTCTTATCCTAGGCAAACATTTGCGTCTTGGGAAGGTCTGGATAATTCCATGACTTCCTGTCTCGGGTCATTTTCTATTCCTTCTTCTCATTCATTACAGACAGTGCTGTGGTCAGAATATGTCCCCTCCAAATTCATATGTTGAAACTCTAACCCCCCCAAAGTGAAGATAGTATTAGTAAGTGGGGACATTCTGAGGTGCCTATGTCTTGAGGGTAGAGTCCTCCTAAGTGGGATTAGTGCTCTTATAAAAGAGGCACCAGTGAGATCCTTAGCTCCTGGGGGTGGGGGTCTCCCGGTAGCTCTTAAATGCTTCAGCACAGTCTCTTGGTCCACCTTACTACAAGGGAACAAGGACATGTAATCTTTCCATTTGCCAGAAAGAAAGAAAAGAATGGTCATTAGTTCTACTATAGGCCACTCTTTTGTTTCACTTTCGTTCCCACTGCAGAACACACCAAACTTCTTCCCAAAAGAAACAAACATGAAGTCCAAACCTGGAGCTCACAGTCTAGAGTCTGGGTAGTGTAAGGTTCATGTGCTACTCATACAATGTTGGAAGGCTACAAGTCCAGCTGGGTTTATGGTTCCTTTGACTATAAATCTCTCCCAAAATTATTTAATAAGCTGCTTGTCTCTGATTTCAGTAAACTATATTTGCTAAAACTGTTATGGTTCTTTTTAAAACATGGTTCCCAGATCTACTACATGCTTTTGCTTTCTTGCCCCATTCTCTCTCTCTCCCCACTAATTTGTTTCTATCTGTCTTTCTCTCTTGCCAGTACAGCGGGTACCCTGAGTAAACATGAGATTATAGTTTTCTGTGGGAAAACTTCACCTTTATTTTGAGCTTTCTGTGGCTCTTTACCAATTGAATTCCTTACTTTTATCTTTGCCCTAAAGTTCCTGAACTTACTGAGAGGTATTATCAATAGGTGTAGAAGCCATACTTTTAATTTGGCCTTTCTATGGATTTATTTTATTTTATTTTATTTTTTAAGATTTTATTTATTCATTCATCAGAGAGAGAGCGAGAGAGAGAGGCAGAGACACAGGCAGAGGGAGAAACAGGCTCCATGCCTGGAGCCCGACGTGGGACTCGATTCCGGGTCCCCAGGATCACACCCTGGGTTGAAGGTGGTGCTAAACCGCTGAGCCACCAGGGCTGCCCCTGATTTATTTTAATGGACTTTTTCAAGGCTACCCCAAATTCTCTCTTAGAGTTTGGAGTCTAAAACCTGTCAGGTTTTCCAATTTTGCAAGTCCTTACTTTTCTTAAATATCTCTATTCCTTTTCATTTCTGCTTACAAATCAACCAATTCCTTTTTGAGCTTATAAAGCCTTGCCAAAACATAGTCAGCAGCAACCAATATGCGCTAGAAACATTGTTTTCTAATTTTTTCCCCTCAGGCCACATTTTCTTTAGCCACATAATCTTTCCAAATTAATGCAGGAGTTAGTTTTATTAGTAGCCAGGTAAGAATTGCGGTCTTTCTAGCCCTCCATTATCAGTTTCCATGCTGCTCACCAGTAGACTGCTAAGCTAATGTCACATATTTTAGGAAAGGAAGTGAAACTTCTTTAAGAAAACTAATAATAAAGCACAGAAAAAGTTATTTCCTTTTGGTTGTTGTCTACAGCTAAAGTAAAAAGAAAAATCCCTCCCTTAATTCATCCCCTTATATGTGGGTATGGGAAGATAGTGGAGAAATGGGGGCAGATTGTGGGAAAGATGATAGATTATTTTTTATCATAGAACCGTCCTGCAGCAGACACCAATATTTGGTCCAAACTAGTCACAAGACTCCATCAAATTGCAAGGGAAATGGTGAAAGAGAACTGGATAAGCGCAAGCATGTGAAGTCTACCGTGTGTTGTAGGATCAGTTTTTCTAAATTCCCCTATTCACCCCTTAATCTTTTTAGCCTTCTGTTTGTTTCCTTATTACATATGACAGTTTTATAATCTTTTATTTGCTACTTACTGTTTTTTCATCTATGCAACTAGATTATGTGTTTCATGAAGGCAAGGATCATGCTTGATTTAATTCCTTTTTGGTTACACAGTTCTTAGCATAGTGCCCAGGATGTTATAGGTGTTCAATAAATATTCATGGATATAATGAGTGAATCAATGAATGAGTCAATGAATGAATGAGAATCTGACTTGGATATTCTCTTCTCTTACTGCAGAGCTAGCACCATGTCTACTTTGTTCAGCTCAGAATTTGAACCCTTTTACAGATGCCTGCCTGAGCATCTTGAATTGTGACAAACAGTAGGTAAATCTACCCAGGGAGGAGGAGGACAACACCATGGAGAAGATAGGGCCATGGGACAGGTTCCAGGTTACAGTTGAAGGGCCCTCTGGACAGCTACTCCCACTCAGTTTTGTCAGAGTCACCAAGCCACAGTGGGGGGATGACAGAGCTGCAGGTGCTGGCAGAGTAGGGATTCTCCCATAACTTCCTCCTTCCTGCCCAGCTCAGCTTGTTTACTCAGCAGAGTTGTCTGGTATACAGAACTCATCTTCCCCACTACCAGCCCCATTTCTCCACCATCTTCCTCTGCCATACATCACTGAATTTCTCAAGGGAGGGATTTTTCTTTTTACTTTAGCTGTAGACAGCAACCAATTTTTTTTTCTATATTTTATTGTTAGATTCCTTAAAGACGTTTCACTTCCTTTCTTGGAAGCAGTGAGCCAAGCAGGAATAGGTTTTGTTGACACCTGGTCTCAAGCTTGGGTATTATGACTCTACTTTGGCACTCTACCTCCAGGAGTGCCAGGCACCTAACTTAACTTCTCAAGGTAACTTAAGTTTGACTATTAATGACACTTTTGCGGCTCTCCTCCTAACTTGGTGACTGTTCATCTAAATGTCCTTCCCAGGTTCCTCCTCAGAACCATTGATATTGGTACTCGCTAAAACTCAATTCTTTCCACATACACTACTTGCATAATCTTCTCTTGGGGCCACCACTGGCTAGATGTGTGACCTTGGGCAAGCTTTTGACCTCTCTGTGCCTCAGTTTTTTCATCTGTAAAATGAAAATAACAGTATTATGTGCCTCCTTGGGTTGTTGTGAAGATTGAATGAGTTGATACATATGACATTCTTTTTTTTATTTTATTAAGTTTTTATTTTAATCCCAGTAAACATACAGTGTTCTATTAGTTACAGGCATACAATATAGTGACTCAACAATTCTATACATTGCTCAGTGCTTGGCAGTATACTCTTAATCCCTGTCACCTATTTTCCCCATCCCCCGACCCACTTCCCCTCTGGTAACCCTCAGCTGGTTCTCTCTTAACTGAGTCTCTTTCTTGGTTTCTGTCTCAGTTGCTCTTTTTTCCTTTGTTCATATGTTTTCTTTCTTAAATTTCATGCATGAGTGAAATCATATGATATTTGTCTTTCGCTGACTTATGTTGCTTAGCATTATACTCTCTAACTCCAGTCACGTTGTTGCAAATGGCAAGATTTCATTCTTTTTTATGGCTGAATAATACTCCATTGTGTGTATATATCACCTCTTCTTTATCCATCCATCCGTCAGGGGGCACTTGGGCTGCTTCCATAGTTTAGCTATTGTAAATAATTCTTCCATAAGCATAGGGGTGCATGTATCCTTTGGAATTAGTGTTTTCATATTCTTTGAGTAAATACTTAGTTGTTCTATTACTGGATCATAGGGTAGTTCTATTTTAACTTTTTGAGGAACCTCCATACTGTTTTTTACAGTGGCTGCACCAATTTGCATTCCTGCCAACAGTGCACGAGGGTTCCTTTTTCTTCACATCCTCACCCACACTTGCATTTCTTTTTTTTTTAATTTTTTAAAAGATTTTATTTATTTATTCATGAGACACACACACACACAGAGAAAGAGAGAGAGAGAGAGAGAGAGAGAAAGAGAGAGGCAGAGATACAGGCAGAGGGAGAAGCAGGCCCCATGCAGGGAGCCCGATGTGGGACTCGATCTTGGGTCTCCAGAATCACACCCTGGGCCGAAGGTGGCACTAAACCACTGAGCCCCCTGGGCTGCCCCACTTGCATTTCTTGAGATAGCTGTAACATTCTTGGAATAGTGCCTGGCACATGGTAAGTGCTCAGAAAGTGCTGTCAATGACTGTTCTCTTTTCCCGTGTCTTTGACAACCAACCATATATTACCACTTCTACATCTCTACCTCCAGCCCCTCCCCTCCTAAGTTCTCCAGAGGCTTTTCTAGTTGCCTAGCAGACATTTTTGCTCATATGTCCAGCCGTCATCTCAAACCCCAAAAAGAGCTTATTTCCTTCCTAAAACTTATTTCTCCTCCAGCTTTTTGATGACCCTTAAGGATGTCAGTCTTTTAAGCTAGAAAACTTAGGGTCCCCTGTGTGTGCCACTCCATTTCCTGCGCAGCTCGATGCTGCCTCAGGGCTGTCCCTCATATCAGACCTCTTCTCCACCCTCGCTGAAAATAGACCGGGTCATTATTACCTCACTCTCCTCTGGTGGATGCCACACAGTCCTGTCAGAGTTAGCTTCCTGGAAGAAATCTGAATAGGCTGGAGAAACCGTTCTGCCCATGTGAATAGGATACAAAGTACAAAAGCCCATGGCAATATTGTTCATGTTAGGCAAGAATTGGCTTAAAAAAGTCAAAGAACAAATATCCGACAGCATCACACAAAAGAAATTGCAAAACACTCAGATGGGAGAATGCTACTGAGCCGCTGAAGTACATAAATGGCTGCTACAGCACCAACCAACCAGGATGAGTCTTACAAACATGTGGAGCAAACACAAAGAAGATTTTAAATATGATTCCAACTATAAAAACTTCACAAGCAGTTAAAATGAAATTTTATTTTCTGCGGAAGTAAATGAAAGCAGTGAAACAGTAAAGAAAAACAAAGTAGTGGTGAAGAATCACAAAGACAGTGGTTATTACCTTTGGGGTTTGAATGGGGTTACGATTGGGATTGGGAGAAGAGGTAGGTGTTCGCAATGTTATATTTCTATTCCAGGATGAGGGGTACAGAAGTGTTTGCTTTAGAACGATGCTTTATACAGTATATTTGTTTTAGTAGTTTTCTGACCATGGGTTATATTTTTCAATTTGTGAGGCAGGAAAAGAAAGAAATCCAATCACGTTATTTTCCAGTTGAAAACGCCCATCGTCAAGAGGACAAATTTCGTATTCCCCGTGTTGACCCGAAAGCTCTTCCCAGTCCTGCTTCAGTCACCTCTGTCCACTCCATCCCATATACCTCAGTTTCCTAAAGGACTGACCCCGTACATTACCCATTCTTATGTATCAGTGTCCTTCACTTCAGTTGTGTCTTTTCATTTGCTTGTATTGCTGCTTTGTTTTTTTTTTTTTTTAAGATTTTATTTATTTATTTGACAAAAGCAGGGGGAGCGGAAGAGGGAGAGGGAGAAGCCGACTCCCTGCTGAGCAGGGAGCCGGATGCAGGCAGGCCTCTATCCCAGGACCCCGGGATCATGACCTGAGCCGAAGGCAGATGCTTCACCAAATGAGCCACCCAGGTGCCCCTCATGTTGCTGCTTCGAATGACATTTCCCTGTTCTTCACCTGGAAAACTACTCTCCTCCTTTAATAGTCCAATGTCCTCTCTTCATTGATGCTATCCTCAAAACCCCAACCAGAGTCAGTGGTCCTGTTTCCCTCCTCCCACACTATTGAAGAAGAGAGTAACTCAGCAGTAGTTTTTAAGGTGCCTCTTGCAACATTCCTTTCCAGAATTCCATCTCTCCTACTAAGGGGGGGGGGGGTGGAGATTAGAAAGAGTGTCACACTCCTACTGTCATCACAGTGTCACTCAATAAAGTCAGTCAGTCCCCGCCCACAGCTCTTCTCACTCCTGAAGTAGCCCTCACCACATTGTGTATTAGCTTTCTCTCCTTACACAGTTGTCTCAATTGATGCCATACAACTTTTGTGAGAATTAAAGTGAGATAGTGTAAAGAACCCCGCACGGTTTCAGTTACATTTTCTAAGATTTTTTAGCAGTCATTACTCAGAAATGTGCTAGAGGGCGCTAATTCACTGCCGTAATAGGTTATTGTGCTCTGTGGGGTGTTAACACTTGACTCCGATCATCTAGCAGAGAATCAAAGAAAGGTTAGTAAACAAAATATCAGCCATCTGTATTCAGTGAAATAAATGAATATAGTTCAAGAATTTAAGTCTGCAACTTACTTGAAATTATCTGGGGGGAGAACAATCCAACAGTTGGATTGATGGCATCATAAACTTGTTTGCATCCCTGTTTCTTTATTTCCCAACCTAGGACAGGGTGCAGCTTGCAGTGGAAATGTTCAAGCAGGCAACGTTGATTTTGGTGACGCCTTCATGTGCACTAAAGTGAAGAAATGCCAAACATGGTGCTTCTTCCACTGTGAAATGAGAGGATTGGGCTAGATCATCTTCAGAGTCCCTTTCAACTCTATCATTCTGTAAAACACAATTCTAGTTCTAGAAGGAAATAGGCATGATCTCCAAAAATATATACATTCAAGCAAAGAGTGACAAAATTGAATCAAAAGGGAAAAACAAAGAATTGCTTAAATCTTCCAAAACAGGAAGACAAAACAAAATAAAAGAACTGTTCCATTTGTTCCTTCCATAGAATGCTGGGATTTAAAAAGCAGTGTGAGTGACAAGTGACTGGCTATCTGAAAGATGGCACTGATTCTGAAATATTTTCTAGCCTCTCTTACACTGAATGTTCTCCACACCCATTAACGATTATTTCAGACAAACCTTTGTCTTCTTTAGGAGGGTGATAAAGTAGGCTTACTTTATATGAAGTATTAGCCAGCCAATTTAGAGCATTATAGTTTTACAATGACTTCATTCATTTCAACCACCTGAAAAACCACAAGCTGTTATGAATAAGAGCAGAGTTCAGGTAGTAACTCTTAGTTAAGAGATGAATATGAAGAAATCAGTAAATAATTTGCTGTTATGTTTATGAGGCATTTCTACTTCATAAGAATCAAAGTGACTCACAGTTTGGATATAAGATGAGACCAGAAACAGAACGCTGAAGTCTGATTTTGCACTGATGGTATATATCATATGCTCTCTGCAAGCTGTGCTGCGAGATCTTAAATTATGACAAATAGTTGTAATTCCTAAAACACGGGGGATGTCTTTTTAGAAGAGGAGGCAGGCTGGGACCCAAGGGGGGTAACACAGTAAAAATACTGCTTCAGTGGGCAACGTGGTACAGGTTCAGAAGGGCATTCGTCATAGTGACGCCAAAGCCCAGGTAAAAGGGAGCAGTGGTGAAAGATGAGAAAGAGCCCAGGATTGAGCCAGAAGCCCAGAAGAGTCAGGCGGGAGCAAAGAAAAATGAAAAAGAATCAGCAGGAGAGAGGCCAGTCCTGTGTGAGGAACCCCTCACCCCCAGATCAGAAAACCTCCCCCAGTGGTAAATCAGCCTCACTCAAGATCTGCTCCTGGAATGCGGATGGGCTTTGAGCCTGGATTAAGAGGAAGAGTTTAGCTGAAGTGTAGGAAGAAGCCCCAGAGAGAAGAGACCAAATGTTCAGAGAACAAACTATCAGCTGAACCTCAGGAGCTGCCTGAACTATCCCATCAGTACCGGTCAGTACGTTCAGACCAGGAAGGGTACAGGGGCGTGGGCCTGCTGTCCCACCCGTGCCCACTCAAAGTGTCCTATGGCACTGGGGACAAGGGACATGATCTGGAAGGCCGAGTGACTGAATTTGTTCTGGAAACAGCCTATGTACCTAACACGGGTGGAAGTCTGGGGTGCCTGGTGGCTGGCAGTGCTGGGATGGAGCCATTTGCAAGTTCCTGAAGGGCTTGGCTTCCCATACGTCCCTTGGGCTATGTGGGGACCTCAGTGTGGCCCATGAAGAAATCCACCTTCTCTACCCCAAGGGAAACAAACAGCATGCTGGCTTCACTCGACAAGAACGTCAAGGCTTTGGGGAGTTGCTAAGGCTGTGCCACTGGCTGACAGTTTGGGACACCTCTACCCCAAACCTGGGCTATGCTTATACCTTTTGGACCTACGTGAGGAATGTTCCATCCATAATCGTTGGTTGGCACCTTGATTACTTTTTGTTGTCTCACTCTCTCTTACCTTGTGTTGTGTGACAGCAAAAGCTGTTGCAGGGCCCTGGGCAGTGACCACTGTCCCACACCCTAAACCTAGCACTGGGACCCCTCCCCTAAATTACTGTAAGCCTGGGAAATAAGTCCCCCAAGCTAGCTTTAAAACTTACCCCCCAAATGTCTTTAAAAACTGCTCTCTGGAGAAATCTGCATTGCACTTTCCCATCTAAAAATGTGAATTCTTTAATCAGGCTTCTAGTGACACTTAGGTTTCTTTTGAACCCCCAATTTTCTCTCTCTTTTGTGCATTTCTTTTTTCTTTTATATTAAGCTTCCTTTGAACTGTTTACAGGAAAATAGAGCCGTCATTTCAAGATAAAATAAAACACGGGGATGTCTTTTAGTCTATGTTATTTTTTAAAGTCTGCTTTGACAAAAACATTTTTTGCTTGCTCTTTTCAGCTTCACAAGGTTGAAGGTAAAAGTTGCAGTGAGACTTTAATAGTTTTGACATGATGATGCTCACAGCTCAATAGTTTCAATTATTAGAATGTGGCATTTTAAACATTTCAAATAATTAAAAGCAAATATTAAAACTTTGTATTTTGCGCTTCATGAAGTAGCCCATAATAATTGCTGGGTATCTCTAGTCCCATTTCTTAACCTCTCTGAGCCTCGTTTCCAAATTCATATAATGGGCTGTAACTTGTATCTTCCTTATTTATATCCTTACTGCATTGGTGTGCAGATGGGTGCAAAATTCTTCTCTCTGGGTCTCAGTAAGATGGCTATTATTACCACTGCTAGCCAGTATGCTTTAACATAATAATGGTGTAAACATGGACAGGGCAGTGTGTTCATCAGTTGTTACACATTTTATAAAATAAGCCTCCCATGTGGGCTCTTTGTAGCCTATTTCAAAAACAGAACTTATTTTGTCATCCATCCTTCATTCCTTTTTTCTTCCTCTGGCACCCAAGTTGTTGTTGTTGTTGTTGTTATTATTATTATTTTAACTGAAAAATGACCTCGCTGAAACAGTGAATTCACAAAGGTCCTCTCATCATCTACGAGACTTTTAAAACATCCACTAAGCAAGACAGAAACTCTAGGAGAAAAACATGTAGTAACTTATCCCAGCTACTCCTCTCGCCAGGTTTTCTCGGGAAGTGGGATGAACTGGTAGATGCCCTCCCCCGCCACACTGTCCCCGGTGCCGGTGCCGGTGCCGCAGCGACTCAGCTGCACTGGCCTGGCCTCTCTTGCTGGAATTGCACAACGTTGTGAACTCGAAAGGCATTCTCCTGGGCAATTACTGAAGCTTAGCAACAGTCTGTTGACTACTGGTGGTTTACAGCATCCCACACAAACGTTGTGTTATTTTAAGTTGGGCTTTGATTTGGCATCGGGGCTTTCTGCCCCACTGGGGACCACTGCGTGTATAACAGCCTCGAGCAGCTGCATGGGCGCCCTGTTAACCTCTGTCTTTCTCCTGCGCCCTGTCCTGGAGGTGGACTTTTCGAACCACCACGTAGCCCAGAGATGGCAGTGCTGAAACAGTGCTAGGATGAGCACTGGGTGTTATACTAAATGTTGGCAAACTGAACTTCAATAAAAACAAAAAACAAAACAAAACAAAAGAAACAGTGTTAGGATCCAGTGGGAGCATCTCTCAGGGCCAAAGTTCACTGCTACGTGGGAGGTCTATGACGTGAGCTCACCATACCGGCTGGAGCTGTCCAGGGGAAAGTCTTCTGAGACACGGTTGTCTGTGCTCCATTCATGTGTTCAGTCTGGCAGTTGGTCAAGTGTTTTTTGAGTACCACGTAGGTGCCAGGCACTGTGCAAGAATCATGTACATACAACGAGCAGGAGGCCCGATCCCCGCCCTCAAGGAGTGTGGTCTGGTGGGGAAGTCAGAGTAGTGAGTTTTGTTTTCTCATTCTAAGTGTCAGCTACCCAAGGGCAGTCTTCAATAACAGTAATGTTGTGAGTTGTTATTGCAATTTGTGTTTCAACTTTGATAACAAGCTCTGTAAATGCATCTTTCAAAAATAATCACATTTTCCTTTTTTCGGTCCTTTTTCTATCAGGAACAGAGCTTTAAATACATACCAAGAATTCTCAGAACTCTAATAAATGGCATGGATCCATCCCTCTGTCATTAAAACAAATTCCTTAGAGAGTGGGATGAAGGAGCTAAGAAATCAAGATTGTCTGCACAGGAAGGCAACAAATTTCATTTATTTCCTGGCTGTCTCTTACCCTGAACAAGATTAAAAAGTAGTAAACAACACTTCCTGAAAAGTGAAAAGTAGAGAAGACTGACAAGATGTTCCCTTCACAAAGAAAAGGTAGTTCCTGTTATTACACTTCCTTTGAAAGAAAACGAAGGTGCCTAAACCAATGGAAATTTTTTGTTGTTGTTGTTCAGAAAATAATTCCTAAATACATACTAAAATTACTTTTCATTGTTTAATTTGGAAAGTGTGGGCTAACTGAAATGTTTTTAGAAGCTCTTACCTTAAGAAAAACTCCATTAGGGGCACCTGGGTGGCTCAGTCAGTTAAGCATCTGCCTTTGGTTCAGGTCATGATCCTGGGGTCCTGGGATCAAGCCCCACATCAGGCTCCCTGCTCAGTGGGGCATCTACTTCTCTCTCTCCCTCTGCCCCCACCTCAAATAAATAAATAAAATCTTAAAAAAGGAAAGACAAAAGAAAATTTCCCTTAAACCAAAGCCTCAGAGGCCCATCCCAAATCATTAACGTTTCCTTTGGGACCCACCACTAAAATCATACGATCCTTCCATGACGAAGATTGACCCATAACTAACTTCTAGACACAGCATGAGGAACAAGCAGCAGCCTTCCCATTCAGATGGTACTTCAACTGCTTGAGTTAATCAAAATGCCCATCCCATACCATTGGTACTATTATTTAAAAGTCAGATTAAAAAATTAAGGGGAAAAAGGGGGCATTACCTTTCTAGTCTTGTTTTCCACCACCCTCCATTATACACCCTCTACTCCAGCCACTCTAATCAACGTGGAGTCCCTGAAACACACAGGCTGAAAATAGAAAGGGCAGGAAGACTTAGACAATTTCCAAAGTTTATTAAGGGACAGTTGGGGGGATTGGGGCAGATGCATGGGAGGCAACTGTGCTCTTCTATAGTCTATGGGACTCAGAGGCACATACATCCTGAAGGCCCCTGGATTCATCATCTTTGATCTACATACTTCCACAAAATATCTATCCATCCCTTTGGTCACATGCTTTGCCTCTGAGCTGTGCCTTAAATATTCCCTCTCTAGACTTAGTTTTGGAACTGATTATCTCCTATCTATGGAAGGAGACAGACTATGGAAATGGCTTCTTATCTCTTCCCCACTGAGTCCATCCTCTATGTTGAAGCTCAAGTTGTCTTTCTAAAATACATTTCTGATTATTTCAAAAGAAAATCCTTCAATGGCTCTGCACTGCTTGCAGTGATTTCCAACTAGAGGGAATCCTCTTGCTAGAATGAGTTTATGGGAAATAGGGGCATATCAGCGCCACCTCGAGGATTTTTTGAAACCACACACACCTACACACACAGATGTGTGACATCTTCACCTCCCCTCTTTCAAGTCCTCTTAGCCCCCCATCCGCATATCCCACCTGGTGAAAATCACTGCCATATTGGATCAGTAATGGGCATTGTTGGTCTCCCTCGGTTATCCTAAAACATGAAAAAGGCTGAGGAGCCTTTACTGCAGAATAACGTCCAAATTCCTTAAGATGCTATACAAAGACCTCTTTAAAATTCTCCTAGCTTTACATTCCAGTCTTATCTTCAACCAGACCCCATTTCATGCCCTAGGAGCCAACAATGCCAATCTGGATGAATTCTTGAACGAGACTTGGTTTTTCATACTTCTGTTTCTTTCTGCTGTTCCATTTAGTTGGAATGCATTTCACCCCTTACACAGCTGGTGACTTTCCATTTAACCTTTAAGAAGGCACCAACATGAACTATTGGGACTTCATCAAGATAAGAAGCTTTTGCACAGCAAAGGATACAGTCAACAAAACTAAAAGACAACCTACAGAATGGGAGAAGATATTTGCAAATGACATATCAGATAAAGGGCTAGTTTCCAAGATCTATAAAGAACTTATTAAACTCAACAGCAAAGAAAAACAATCCAATCAGGAAATGGGCAAAAGACATGAAGTGAAATCTCACAGAGGAACACACAGACGTGGCCAACATGCACATGAGAAAATGCTCTGCATCACTTGCCATCAGGGAAATACAAATCAAAACCACAATGAGATACCACCTCACATCAGTGAGAATGGGGCAAATTAACAAGGCAGGAAACCACAAATGTTGGAGAGGATGCGGAGAAAAGGGAACCCTCTTACACTGTTGGTGGGAATGTGAACTGGTGCAGCCACTCTGGAAAACTGTGTGGAGGTTCCTCAAAGAGTTAAAAATAGACCTGCCCTACGACCCAGCAATTGCACTGTTGGGGATTTACCCCAAAGATTCAGATGCAATGAAAGGCCGGGACACCTGCACCCCGATGTTTCTAGCAGCAATGGCCACAATAGCCAAACTGTGGAAGGAGCCTCGGTGTCCATCGAAAGATGAATGGATAAAGAAGATGTGGTCTCTGTATACAATGGAATATTACTCAGCCATTAGAAATGACAAATACCCACCATTTGCTTCAACGTGGATGGAACTGGAGGGTATTATGCTGAGTGAAATGAGTCAATCGGAGAAGGACAAACAGTATATGTTCTCATTCATTTGGGGAATATAAATAATAGTGAAAGGGAATATAAGGGAAGGGAGAAGAAATGTGTGGGAAACATCAGAAAGGGAGACAGAACATGAAGACTCCTAACTCTGGGAAATGAACTAGGGGTGGTGGAAGGGGAGGAGGGCGGGGGCTGGGGGTGAATGGGTGACGGGCACTGAGGAGGGCACTTGACGGGATGAGCACTGGGTGTTATTCTGTATGTTGGCAAATTGAACACCAATAAGAAATAAACTTATTATTAAAAAAAAAAAAAAGAAGGCACCAACAACTCTATCTTCAGCCAGAGCCCAGGCCTGGATTCCAGGACCAATCAGGTGTTTAGAAAATATACAAGCTCCCGACTCACCTGCCCCTAGTAATTCCTCCCGCAGCTGGCCATGTCTCATATCTGCCACTCCATTCTTCCACCTGACTTTTCACCTCAAAATCCGAGTCTTTGCTACAACCTATGAGGGCGGGTATGATCAGATCTTGTTTCCCAGCATCCTCCCCTCTCCCAATCCACTCCAGCCACACTGGCCTCCTATTTTTGAAACACCAAACACATACTGATGACAACAAATGCTGACACCAGGGCCTTTGTAACTTCTGTTCTCTCTACCTGGAATGCACTTCTCCCAGAAATCTTCCTTCCTTTTAAGTGTTTGCTCATATGTATCACATCTGAAATAGCTTTTTATAGAACAGTACCAGCTCACCATCACTTTTCATCCCCTCCCCTTGCTTGTTCTCCATAACGCTTATCACTACTTGACATATTGTATTTTATTGTGGTTGTTGTCCTTCACCTCTCCCCCTCACCCACTCACATCAGAATGTAAACTACCTGAGGATCAGGTTTTATGTTGTCCTCTGGCAAATCTCCAGTTCCTAAGAGTACCTGGCACAGAGTAGGTGCTCAGTAAATGTGTGTCATTGTCATTCCTACTTATCAACTCACCTGAAAAGTGATGTGGGGCTTCCAGTTAAACATACTGCATTCAGTATGAATTTATATCTGTTCCTTCCTGAAATGCCATTAAATTGACAATAAAAGGATTTTTTAAAAGATTTTATTTATTTATTCATGAGAGACACACAGAGAGAGACAGAGGCAGAGACACAGGCGGAGGGAGAAGCAGGCTCCATGTAAGGAGCCTGATGTGGGACTTGATCCCGAGTCTTCAGGATCACGCCCTGGGCTGAAGGTGGCACTAAACCGCTGAGCCACCTGCTTTATTGAGCTGCTCAATAAAAGGATTTTTAAAAATAAAAAAGAGAATGGTACTGAGGGCCTCGATAAAGCCTACCCTGACCACCCTATTTAAAATTACACCCTCCCTAGGGCACCTGGGTGGCTCCGTCGGCTCAGCGGCCAACCCTTGATTTCAGCTCAGGTCATGATCTCAGGGTCCTGGGATTGAGCCCTGAGTTGGGCTCTGTGCTCAGGAGGAGTCTGAGTCTGCTTGAGATTCCCTCTCTCCCTCTCCCTCCTCCTCTCTCCCCCATTCTCTCCTTCAAATAAATCTTAAAACAAAACAAAACAAAACAAAACCACTGCACTCTCCCCTTCTCAATCTCAATTTCACACACCAGTACCTATTTATTACCTTTTACTAGGTCATGTAAGGTACTTATGAATTATGCTAAGTTGTCAGACTCATCCCTAGAACATAAGTGTCAAGAAGGCAGGATCTTCATTTCATTAACGTAGTATTCTAAGTGCTAGACCAGTGCCTAGAACTAAGTGGGTTCTCAAAAAATTTTTTTTTGTCGAATGAATGGATGGGGAATAGAACGAGACTGTGCAGCCGAGAGAAAATGGATGAATGGTAACTAAACAGGAGGCTGAAATCCAAGCCAGCAAGAGAATGGGGTTGCCATCAATGGATACAAGCCAGTTTGCTCTGCAGAACTGCAACGAGGCTTGGGAATTGGCAGCAGGTACCTCTGTCAGGGGGGATGCAGCTGGAAGCCGGAGGTGGAACTGCTGCAGGCAGAGCATACTTTGACTCCAGCAGAACAGGGGGCTTTGACTACCAGGGGAAACTGAGAAGAGGGATTCTGGATTAAAGACACAGCACAGCTGCGAGTGGAGATGCTGTACTTAATCAGAGGGTAAGTGAGACCTCTAGGCCTCTTCCTTCCTGCGTGCTTTGAGAACATGTGCAGCCAGGCCGACTGAGTACCTCCCTCTGCAGCATCCCACCACTGAAGTCACCGAAGCAAATGGAAACTTTCTCCAATTAACATTGCTCTGTCTGGGAGAAAACTCAGTACCATTTCGGAGGTCATGGAGTCATGCCTTCACAATTATGAGGAAAAGTTATTTCCAGCCTACACTTGTTGGTTAAATGATAGATCAAGTGAAGGACAGAATAAATATTTTAAAAAAGATTTTTACTTTTTTATTCATGAGAGACACAGAGAAAGAGGCAGAGACATAGGCAGAGAGAGAAGCAGGCTCTGCGAGGAGCCTGATGCGGAACTCGATCCCAGGACCCCGGGATCACGACCTAAGCCTCAACTGCTGAGCCACCCAGGCATCCCGAGAATAAACATTTTTTTTCAGACATGCAAAGGGGTAAGATGTTTACTGCTTGTGCGTTCTTCCTCAGAAATCTGAGAGAGGAGATGCTCCACGGAAATGATATATTAATGAAGAAAAAGGAAGCACGGGATCCAGGAAACAGAAGATTTAGCCAGCAAAAGGCATAGAGAATCCTCAGAATTATGGGGAAAGGAGATCTGAGGACAATCAACATACGAGGAGGGCTGGCCCCAAGAACAAAAAGAACTGCCCGATTACATGGAGGTGTTGAATGGAGTCTGATTTCCACTCTTATTGGAAAAGTTTGGGGATAAAATGAAATTGCTTAACAACTGAGCAAATTCAAAAAAAGAAATAGCCATTAACTTTGGGGAAACCAAAGTTCTACATGCAAGGAAGTCAGATAGTACTCTATGTGCTCTAACCTGCAAGGCCTACTTACCATAGTTATAGCATTTAAATACTGAATACTGACTTAACCAAAAACTATAATAGCTCTGTTAGAAGGCTGGGGGTGAATGAAACAGGTGTGGAGAGAGGGGAGGTGGATAAGAGAGCTAAATCCTCTTGGTAACAAGTTTTGGACCTTATCACAAACAAGGGCATGATGGATGCCACAGCTAAAACAATCAGAAATTGGTGACTTCTGGAAAGCACGAATTTAGAGTGTGAAAGGAGAGGGCAGGAAATGTTTAAAAATACAAGCCTTTTTAATAATATTTTACTTTTTCAATCAGGCATGTTTATAACTTAGGAAAAAAAAATCTAAACCCAAAAAAGCAACCTCCAACACAGAGAGGGGAACTATACAGCCAAGAAAAACAAGAAAGTTCTGATGCAATTTGGACCTTTATTCTTCACATGGTGATGTGTCTTATGTAATAGAGTCTGAACCGATTAAAATAGATGACCAAAAATTAAATGTTTAGATTATGTAGTGGATTGTATGATTTCTCAGTTATTTCCTGAGAAATGTCAGTAGCTGGTTGGCGTTACAGCATAAAGCAGATATCTAGCTGAAACGCTGCTGGAAAAGTGTTATCTTTGCCAGTAAGCTACATAAGCTGCAGAAACTGACTTCTTCTCAGCACAGACCTAAAGACAGAAGAATCTACCCAGTGAGTTTTGCCAACAAAAATGAAATAAGCACAGCAATAAGCATGGACAGGAAGTGGGAGACCCTATTTCCCCACCTGCCAATTTTGGAGATTCAATCAGATTATCTCAAGTTCCTTTTTTTTTTTTTTTTAAAGATTTTATTTATTTACTCATGGGAGATGGGGAGAGAGAGGCAGAGACACAGGCAGAGGGAGAAGCAGGCTCCATGCAGGGAGCCCAATGAGAGACTTGATCCCAGGACCCCGGGATCACGCCCTGAGCCAAAGGCAGACATTCAACCACTGAGCCACCCAGGTGCCCCTCAAGTTCTTTTTTTAGTACTAAAGTTCAAGTCGGACCTTCACACGCCCCATCCTGACCCCTTATATTTCCTGAATTAATCATCTATGGCATAGATGACCATATGTCCCAGTGTTCTCAGAACAGTCTTGGTTTATATCTGTTGTTCACTTCTCCTTTAACTCTAAAAAGTGCCTAGTTTAGATGATAAATTACATGGCCTTTCTACCCATGATAGTATCCATTTTAATCTTGTCTTATATTTCTAAGGAAAAACATGAATTTATTTTTTGACTTACAAATACAACATTCCACCATTTGCTTTCTCTGAAAAATTTGTGGAGAAATCTCGAACTCCTTTGTGGGTGGTTTGTGAACTATCAACGATGTTTTTAAAAACAGAATAAATATAAGGTAAATTTTTCTTTTAAAAATCAGTGGACATAATATTCTGTTAAAAGCATTAAATGTGAAATTTTGCTACTTCTTTAAAATCATGGCTGAAATATTTGTGGAAGAATTAATTCAAAATCCTAGTGATACAATAAATTTTAATGATTAAAACAGTCCCAGAGTAAGGTCTTCCACTTGACTTTATTAACAATTATAACAACAATGATCTCAAAAGACTGTTCGTAGCAGATGAGATGTCTCATCCATCATCCTGACTGTTTAGAAGCTAAGGAGTTACCAACCAGGGAATATATCCCTTCTACTGCACAGACAAGCTCTGTATGCTAATAATTCCCAAATTTTCTTTAAGGCTAGGACTAAGAGCCCTGCCAATCCCTTGAACAACAGCTTACATATTATTCAGGGAACTTGAAACACTCCTTTCATGGTGAGCAGCACTGAAACAGATTCCGTAATTGATTACTCACTTTACAAGGAAGATTTAACATTTTTTGGTTTTCTGGAAGATACAAAGAGTTCCTTAGTTTAATTCAAATATGATATAAAACATGTCTCATTATAAAGAGTTGTGCTTCCTTTCAGCATTTTTTTTAACTTAACCACTTAAGTCATTGCCTGTGGAAATTTCTTTTTAAGTGAATTAGAGGTCCAATTGGAAGAAAAAAAAAACCATTTAATCAATTTTGTTTCAAAGATCCATGATTATCATATTTTTAAAAATTAAAGAATGAACTAACATGTTAGACTGCAGCATGCTATGATGACTAATTTACTGTTTGCCCTAACCTAATGAAAACAAAAGGTAAGCTGGATTTGGCACTCACTTGCACTTTCTATCCGTATTAGAAAGCATGCCTTGAGTTTTTGGATCTGAGATCAGGTTCGCTTTGGTAGCCTCAAAGAGCAATTTTCCCTTTTTTTCAAAATTTGCTTTTGATCGTTTCAGACAATTCATCTTCTCAAATGAGAAAGAGAAGAGAGGAATGTTGAATGAGGTTAAGTAAACGGAGAATCTGTCACATAAAGCAAGTTTAAATCCCAGTAACAGCATCCATCCTTCCCAGGACAAACGGAAGCATTATTCTTTTGAAAACATTATTCTTTTAAACAGTGTGTAATGACATCCTCCCTAGAGACTTCCTCCACAAAAGAAGAAAAAATACTTCCCCTTAGAAGTCATCTTCTAGATGCCAAGCGTAAAGAGTGAAGTCAAAACTTGTGTTTTCTCTGTGTAAGAAGGTTCAGAATTAGAACTGCAAAAAGATGTTTCTAAGGGTTTCCTTATGCCCATTTTCTGTCACATACTGGTATTTCCACGAATATAAAGGACTAATTAAGAGAAAATATTGCCATTATTACTTTAGACCTACAAATCAGCGAGTGTGTCCTTACTAAACTTTGAGCCAAGTGTATTTTCTGGTTTCAAGGAAGTCTGCAAGACTCAAATATATGGAATATAAGTTAATTTACTCTTAAGTTCCCTATAAGTAGGTGACTTTCTTCTGCTGAAATATAAACCGTGGAACATGTTTCCAGCACTCTGTGCTCCTGTTACCACCTGAGAACTTGCTTGACAAGAACTATGAAGATTTTATGTCTTTAATTACTTAAATATCAGAAGTTGGCTTTTGTTTTAAATGTTTAAACTATGTCTAGACAACTAAAAGGTAAATAAGCAGAGAAATTACTTCTTTCAATTCAAACACTACTTAACAAATTTAATTAATGCGTGCCCAAATAAACAGTTCTCTTCAAGGATTTCAAAGCTGTTGCAAATGTGTTTAATGTAATAGAACAAAGAAGACTCTATAGATAAATCATAATTACGATGTTTATTTAGCAAAATAAACTTAACATTTTCTATTAAAAAAACATAAGAATCATATCCAAATTTTAGCTTCCCAATCTTCTTTGGTATTGAAATCAATGTTTGGGATATAAAATATTTCATTTTCAAGTTGAGCCACTGGCTCAACTGTACAACAGTTTTCCATATGTGGAAAATAGAAAATTAAGTTACCTGTAATTGTCTTACTTATTGAACAACCAACTGATGCATTATGTGTCTGCAGAGACCAACATCAAGGAAATATTCACTCACTGATATGTTTTTCTACTGAAAATATATTTAAAAATTTTAATGATTGTCTGGCATCATTTTATTGTGCTGTCCGAATAGTAATCCAATATGGAGATCCTGTTTTCATTTAACTAATGAACTACTCGTCAAGAAAGTTAACACCACCATACCAGGACTTAATAATACTTATTTTTCACCATGACTACACCATTTAAATTTTTTCTGAATTTCTCAGCACTGTGTGCTTCAGTCTTTTCCATAAAATAGTATCTGGAAATTGCTAATAGCATTAAATTAATATCAATAAAACCCAAATCTATCTAAATCTTTTCCTTAAAACCAGACTTGTTGTTTCTTCTGAAGAGTAGTATTATGTGTACCACTAAATTAGCCACGCCAAATACTTCCAGAAACACCATGGGACAACCAAGCTACTCTTATTCCTCTGATAAATCTTTGCCTTTCCAATTCTGATTTCTCCATATCCCTGGCTTCTTGTGTGAAAGTATCTTCTTCTTAATTTGTTAAAAGGAATCTGAGATTAAAAAGTCCAGTAACAAACTAGGGATTTTTTTTTTTTTTTTTTTTGCATAGACTCTTGTGACCACAAAATGACCAAACAATGTATAGCTTTAGTGCTAACACTGTGATTGGGAACAAGAAGAATACAACCACAATAAAATACAGCTATCTATTAGAAGGACTGCATAAAGACATCTTTGGCCATGCAGGCTCTGGGCCCTCTGGAAATAAGTCAGTTGCATTGCCAACATGACAAAGAAAATAGCAATGTTCAGGATCAGGAACAGTCTGGTGTAGGAAGATGACAGCGACGGGGCTCTGCTGCGCGTTGTTGTCATCATCCGGGCCTGTCCAAACCGGCCTTTCAGGGCACCACCGTTTTTGTGTTTCTCATATGTCACATCTGCAAAGTCTAAAAGGTCTTTCATTTCTTCATCTTCATCTATGGGCAGTTCTTTCTGTGCCAAGATCTGAGCTTTCTGTCGAATCTTTTTTTCATTGACTTCAATCTGTGCAAAAATATCAGGGACGGCGTCCACAAATTTATAACGTTTGCCTACCCTTCGGTTTTTCTTTGACTTGCTTTGCTGCTGCTGCTGCTGCTGCGATATGGCAAAAATCCTATCAATGGCCTCCTCCGTCTGCCTCTTGTCTGAAAACCTCAGCAGGCGCTCGGCAGTCTTTCTAAAGCTAGCTGTGTTGCGGACCCGGGACAGGATCTGCTTCTCCAGCAGCTGGAACACGGGCTTAAAACGCTGCAGGTTCTGTTCCACCACAGTGGCATAGTCCTTCACCTCCGGCATGGTGGTGCTCTTGATGGCCGAGCTCCGGTCGAACAGAATTTTCTGACGATCTGCAATGACCTGTGCAAAGGCGGATTGTCCCGCGGTCTCTCCGCTCCAAAGGTAAGTGGCGTAGGCATGCTGGCTGGTGGCTATGAACACGTCCAGCTGCTGGGCGTCTCCGTGGACGCTGAAGCTCTGAACATCTACCGATGGCCCTATGAAGAGGTAAGCTGTCCTGGTGATGGGACTCCGGAGGTGCACGGTGACATTCACATAGTTTGTCCCATTGTAGGGATAGCCCCGAGGGTACGTCACTGAAGCCAAGGTTGCTTTCTCACTGTAGCCAGTATCGTCCATCCAGTACATTTTGTAGAGACCGTCCCGCTGCCTGATGAAAGCCCCGTGGACCCCATCTACCGCTGTCTCCTCGAAAGGGACATCCACATTGTGGAAGAAGCTTGCCGCCGTCTCCAGAGGACTCTTGTCTCCCAGGTGTATTTGGTCCACAAGGAGAAGCAGCTGTGGATGCAGGAGGAACAGATTCCTTTGAACATTCTTCAGATTCAGCTGTGGGTTATAAGCTCCCACGCCTTCTCCTCGGATGAAAACCACTCCGTTTTTCTCCACTGCTGCAACCACCCTCCCCTGACAGCTGGCTGCCAGGTCATGCTTGTATTTAGACCATTTTGAAGAGCAGTCTTCCGTGACCTGACCCTCCCAAGGAGAAAAGCAGCTCTTTGACACAGCTGGGGAAAACATCAAAACGTTGTTGAAGAAGGTGTACTTTGGCCCATAGAGAGCCTCAGTAATGAAAGGCACGCCATTGGGAGCAAAAGTAAATGAGTTTTGATCAGGATGTTCATGCCCTGCATTAAAATTTCTCCATCCTTTGATCCAATCTTTGTATTTGTTTCTGTGGACAATGTCATATATTGCACGGCCCCCAAGTTTTCCCGACTTGAAAGAAAGAAAAGATCTGTTGATTTCTGCGGGCAGGGCACTTCCGTAAGTCACAACACCCCAGTCTTCAAAATAATGCAATGTAGGGGTGCCAAAATCCGGAGGTGGAACAGATTTCAAGCTGGCATCGTACCTGAAAGGATTAGTTTTTCAAAATTAAATGGTTTTCTGGTGGAAGTTAAAATAACCCGTCAGTACTGTTATGCCACTTTGCACTGTGGCTGGAGGAAACACCACAAATGATACCCAGAGTGCTGGCAGTGGCTTCTGGAGGAGGGACACGTGGAAAACCCATGGATGAGCATGCATGGGGGAACACCCTTCGTGAGGGGGAGAGGAGTCTATCTTCATTACCTGTGATCCTTGGGTTTGAGCCTGAATGACTGTTGCCTCTAATCACCACATGGACCTTCTTCACTTAATGATTTCAGAGCTGCCATCCGAAGGACCGGGGCTCATAGAATTACACTTCTAAACTTCTAGTCTTAGGGGCTCCTATTCTTGAGAACCCCATGTTAGGATCTAGATTCTAACAAGCCTAGACTTGTAAGGAAGTATTGTTCTGTGACAACTGACACTGAAAGCTTGGTAGAGTACTTTTCGCCCTCTAAAAAATTAATTTTAATAGAATTAAACTTCATATATTAGATAAAATTTACTGCTGATACCACATCTAAGAATATAAGTGGATAAAATTCAAGAAACTACTAATACTGGGAGATTATAAGTGTGGCTACTACTGCCTACCAACAACCACAGGCTTTGTTTTAATCTTCAGATGATATCATGGACTTTGGACAAAAAAATGGCCTCTCATTTTTATTTATGACAAATGTTTATTATTAAATTTATACAATAGTTAACATTAAACTTCCGCAGCGATTAAGAACACAGGTTTCTGAGTTAGAGAGGGGCCCCGAAACATGATTATTTGCTTTTGATGATTTGAGATAACATTCAGACAGGTTTAGATGATTTCCTCAAGGGAAGAAAGGCAGGCCTATACTATTAGCTCTTAGATACTTCTCTCTAAAATGAATCAATCACCTATGGTTAGTATTACTGGTGTTTGATTTTGGCCGTTTTGTCTGTTGTTCTACGGTCTCAGGCCATCAGAAACTGTGTCTCTACTCAGGTCTAGTTAATAATGTTGGCTTAATTATTGTGATTTAACAAATCCAGACACAAGATGAATTGGCCATACTTCTCTGTGGTCAGTTTGCATATTCCTATGAATGGCAGACTTTGAACCAAGTTAGACTTAGCATTAATCTGACACCTAGAGTCAGGTTTATAGAACACTCCTGGTTGTTTATTTAGGGTAAGTGAAATCAGTATTAAATAATTACATCACACCCCTAACAGGAGTCATGAATTGTTATATGTTAATATATCTACTTCAACTGTAATAGTTTTTAAAAATGCTGGTTAAATTATAACCAGTTATAACTTTATTAGTGTTTTTGTTCTTAATTGTTTAAACTAGAAAAAAAATTATGATGAGAAGCAAATCAAACCACAGAAGCTTATTTTGGAATTGAATACACATTTCAATAGCTTGAAAAGACATCAAGGATTAATGAGTAACCAGTTCCCTGTAATTTTTATTTTAATTTATTGGATGCCAACAATGTATTTGGCAGTACTTTAAAAAGGAGACTGGCTTCTCTTTCTGGGCTTAAAAGATTAAGGCAGAAAAAATTACATGGTTCTTTTATTATCAAAGTGAAACTGTCAAATACTGTCAAACAATTTTACACAGTTTTGAAAATTCAGTAACAGTTTTGTTATTAGAAGATTATAATGCTCCATTTACTAAAACAAAACATTATCCTACCTTTATTTATTTATTTCTTTGGTGTGATTGTCGGAATAACCCAGTCTAAATTTTGTGCTTTTTATCTTTATGTGATCTCAAAAATGATGTAAGTTAAAACATGCACATCTATGAAAGGAAATGTCTCTAGCAGAGTGTCAAACGCTGTGACAGGAATTAAAACTGCCAGTGCTGAGGTGGCATATGGAGAAGGGATTACAAAGTGTCTTAGTTTTTCTATTTTTAAATGCAGAAAACTAGCACACTGTACCTCTTGGGACAATTTCTTTTTAAAGATAGCTCAGCATGTCCTACCAGAGAAATTCTGTGTGAAGAGTACACCAGCGCTGCCCTTTGGATGGTGTCCCTGGACCTTCCGTCACACGGTTCCTCCTGATTTGGTCAGCCAGCCAGTTACCACTGCCGTTACGCATGACAAATTTATCCAGGAACACTAATTGGCTTTCTGGACCATAAAACCAGTTGTAATTTGAGTCTGCAATAGCCACAGTTCTTTGAAACCCTGGGGAAGGAAGTTTGACAGAATTAAGATAAATTTAAAACTGCACGCTCCCATAAAGATCTAAACAATGATTTTCAATCCTGCTTGCAAATTAGAATCAACTGTGTATCTTAGATTAAAAAAAAAAAAAACCCAAAAAGCATGATGTCCATGCTTCACCCCAGAATAGTTAATGATACTCCCTCTGAAGGTCCTCCACAAATCTAGTGTGCAAGTTTGTATTTGCTGTGTGGTAACTTATCTTTGGTAGTGGAAGTGCCACAATTCTTAATGCTTAGTATACACCCCACCTTCCTCATTTTCCAATGTCCATGTTATGTGTCATTATAACTGCAGACACATATACTCTCCTCTGGTGCATGGTGAGCTCCTGAACCTGGAATGAGCATCAGCTTTCCTACCAACTCAACCAACTTTCCACACCAAGATAACGACATAAGGTGCTTCAATTTGGCAACCCAAAAAAGTGGAAGTTATAAGGCTTAAAGAAGACACTGCAGTTCTATAGGAAGGAAATTTAATAATTCCCATAGAAGATCGTGCTAATATGTACTGCTGGAAGTTAAAGAGAGGAAATGCAAAGATCATACAGCAAAACAAAAGCAGGTTAAGACTGGATATGCAGGTGTTCTTGAAAAGGAATGGGACACAACTCTGGGCCAGACAGGAATAATCATTACTAGAATAGCCATTGGAGAGGGAAAAAAAAGAGAGAAAGGTTGTTGAGAACAAGTTGACTTTTAATATACAATCCCTTCTAAAATGATACCATGATCATATTTACATAATTTACAGCTGATGTGTTTTGCTTCTATCAGTTTAGTAAATGCTATTCAGAGTGAGTCCTTATGGTAAAATGTGATTTTCTGAGTCTTCTATTAATCTGCAAATTCCCTGAAAGCAAGTATGTTTTATTTCTCTTTGAATCCCCTGCCTGGTACAGTGCCTGGAACATAGCTATTCAATAAGGGTTTGCTGGATTAATTGACACAAATACATGAATCTTCCTCTTAGAGGTGTTCATACTGTCTTTCCAGTTTAGGAGGCAGTCACAAACAGCTCACAGCAGTGATATGGCTGGCTGTCAGATCTCAGATCAAATTACAAAGCACTGAGACCTCTTCCAAGGTCCCTGGCTTTAGATGGCCTTTGTCTATCAAGATAAACTACAAAACAGGCCTCTCCTGCCTATCTAAGAATAAGCAATAAAACACTAGGGTTCTGAAAGTTAAGTCTCAACTAAACTTTAAAAATCTTATGATTCTTTTGCTCTGCGTTACTTTTTGGATATTTAACGCACTAATGGAGATTCTATTCAGTCCATATATATGCAACCAGAGCCAAAAGATTTATAGACTGGATTCTTTACTGTAGATCTAGAATCACTACCTAAAAATTGCATTTCACTGGAGGAAAAAATCCCCATCTTTGTTTCCTTTTTTTTTTTTCTTTTCAAATTTTAATTTAAATTCTAGTTAACCTACAGTGCAATATTAGCTTCAGGAGTAGAATTCAATGATTCATCACTTACAATCAACACCCAGTGCTCATTACAAGCATCCTCCTTAATTCCCATTGCCCATCCAGCCCATCCCCCAACCACCTCCTCCGATCAACCCTTAGTTTGTTCTCTATCTTTAAGAGTCTCCTATGGCTTGTTTCCTCTCTCTTTTTTCTTTCCCCCCTCCTCCCATATGTTCATCTTTTGTTTCTTAAATTCCACCACATATGAGTGAAATATATGGTATTTGTCTTTCTCTAACTCATTTCATTTAGCGCATAATACACTCTTGCTCCATCCATGTTGTTGCAAATGGCAAGATATCATTCTTTTTGATGGCTGAATAATATTTCATTATATATATACACCACCTCTCCTTTATCTGTTCATCAGTCAATGGACATTTGGGCTCTTTCCAGTTTGGCTATTATTGATACTGTTGCTATGAACATCAGGGTTCATGTGCCCCTTAGAATCTGTATCTTTGTATCCTTTAGGTAAATACCTAGTAGTGCAATTGCTGGGTCATAGAGTAGCTCTATTTTTAACTTTTTAAGGAAGCTCCATACTATTTTCCAGAGTGGCTGCACCAGTTTGTGTTCCCACCAATAGTGTAAGAGGATTCCCCTTTCTCCACATTCTTGCAAACACTTGTTTCTTGTGTTGCTAATTTTAGCCATTCTGACGGGTGTGAAGTGGATCTCTTTGTGGTTTTGATGTGTATTTCTCTGATGATGAGTGATGTTGAATATCTTTTCATGTGTCTGTTGGCCATCTGGATGTCTTCTTTGGAAAACTATTCATGTCTTTCCCCATTTATCAACTGGATTATCTGTTTTTTGGGTGTTATAAAAATCCCCATCCTGATGAAAATATACCTACTAAACTTTTTCTGACATCTTAGTCCTGTTTAGAAACAAAGAGTTATAAGGCTGTTCTAGAAATGAAAGTGTTCCTAAATCATATACATCTTTTTTTAGAGCTAGTTCTCTTAGAAGGCTGAGCTACATGGCAACAAGGAATTAGAAGTTTTGTAACAATTCATTTTTCATTTTTTTCTATTTTATACTATTTATTTCAGTAAACTATTTAAAGAAAAGATTAAAGCTCCAACAAATATGTAGGTATAATTTTTCATTTTGAGTATCTGAACAGTTTGAAAATAAAAAAACTAAAAAACAAAAGAGGATCAATTTGGGATTGCATGTAAAGGAAAATTAACATGTAACCATAAATGTTTATAATTTGTTAAGATTCAAGAAAATGAGTTTATATATGTACCCAAGTTTTACATCTACAAAAATAAAAGTGCTGTGGGAGCTACAAATTATATTTGATCCATCCATTATGCTCTGAGCTTTATAATACATAAATCACAAATCTTCATAATAACTTCCCAAATGCTCTGGTTATACGCAACTCTTGAATTCCTTGATTTTTTATTAAAAAATCCGTTTTATTTCAATATCAAACTCCACATTTCTCTTCCTAGTCTAACCCAGTTTCATAATTAGAAAAAACTGTAATAGTTAATGATTCTTCACTATACCTGGTAGGATGGTTCTATACATAAATGCAAAGTGTTGTTTAAGCCATGGGTGGCCAAAGTGGTTGATGTCAAAGTGCCTCTGAACCAGAAACATATACTGGAAGAGTGATCTAGTGGTGTAGCTGCCATATGCAACTCCTTCGTAGAGGGAACCATCTGTCACCTCTCGGAGCAAGACCAGAGACTTCTCCATGATGGTCAGAACTTGTTTGGTCCATAAATAGGCTTCTTGAAGATACCCTGGAGAATGAAAACACATGGAAACAATGACTATGGCTGCAATGAAGCGTAGGGAAAATTATGGCCAAATAAAACCCTCTGAGTTATCTGACTACAGTGCAAATAGCATTTTGTAAAACTCTCACCTACCAACATTATAAATCACATTTTGCTAATCCAGGTTTGTGTCGGGTCTGTGATATAAGTTAAAAAGTTCTTGAATACAAGTCAGTTATTAATTAAATGAAGATAAACCTTGAAATGAGTATTAGTTTCTCATCTAATCTATAATAAATTTGAAATCCCATCACATCTAAGATTACAAACTGCATATAACTTTAAGTTTACAAGAAAAGATCTGGGGGTACCGGGTGGCTCAGTCAGTTTAAATGACTCTCAGTTTCGGCTCAGGTGGTGGGGCTCTTTCTTGAGTGCAGAGTCTGCTTGTCCCTCTCCTTCTGCCCCTCTCCCCCACTCTCTGTTTACACATGCTCTTGCTCGCTCTCTCAGATAGGTAAATAAGATCAATCTGATATTTATATTGTATATATTAAAAAGATCTGTATATTGAGACTTCTATTCAGTTTTTCTAAAAACCACTACTTGAAAATATTTTTGAAGCTTATCATTCATATAAATTGTGCCATTATTTTATAGGATTTTTAACAAGCTGCAAATACTATACAAGTTAAGCAGATAGTCTTCAATTTGTTCCTTCATTAGAAGACAATTTCTCATCCTGTATGTGCCTTTAGATTCCACAGGATCTCAAAAGGTAGCACAGTAGGTTGAGGCACCACTGGAGTGACAATCTAATAAAAAATCTAGTGAAAAATATCAACTGGAAAAAATAAACAAAAATTTTAAAAATAAAAATTAAAAAAAGAAAACCAACTGGGAGTGCCAAATATGCCAAAAAAATGAGCTACAAAATTTTGTGCAAGCACTTCAACCTGTCACATTTTTCTACTTCTGCAACTAAAAATTAAAGGCCTTAAAATTTTTATGAAATACTTTTGACTCAAAACTGCTAGCTTTTTATAATTCTTGCAAGACTAGCATTTAGGTAATAATAACAACTTGCATTTCTAAAATATTTGTAATTTACACAGCACTGAACACAACCTTACTTAATCCTTTTACTAATTCAATTAGGCATTATTACTCCAGAATTACAGAAAGCTTGACTTGTTCAAGACCTCTGACACATGACCAAAAAATGAACATAACCTTTGATCTGAATCTAGGTCTTTAGATTTCAATTTTGTTTTGTGTGCTTATATTTAATACATACAACTGGTAAGGATACAATTAAGCTCATTGCCTCCTGATGTGGATGGAGTCTTGTTGCTTTGCTCCCCAGATGTGTATGATCACCAGTGTTGAACACTACCATAGCCTACTGTGCTCGTGTTTTGGGTGTGAGGGCTTCCAGGGGCCCCAGGACCACCAGATCTCAGCATGAATCCAAGGTCCCAGACTCTGTCAGACCTGGATCCCATCTCATGAGGGCAGCACTGATCTCAGGCTCAACTTGAAGAGGTGGCTGTGAATGTACCCTGACTCCTCCTATCCAGCTCTACACCTGACATGCCAGTCTTCTGGATAGCTTTTAGTTTCCATTCTGTAATCATTTGGGTTTAAAATTCTAGTCGTCTTCATCTTTTTCTTCTTTGTATCCTCCATCTCTAACCAGACTCCAATGGAATGCTTATAATCAGTCCTGCTACTTACTGCTCCCTGGTATCACATTACCTGGTTTTCCCTGTTTTTTTCCCTTACAACCATCTTGTTCAGGAGATAATGAGGCAATGTCTACCTTTGTAAACTTCAAATCTGTCAATATGAGGCACTGATATTGTTATTTTATTTCTATTTAAATTTTAGTTAACATACAGTGCAATATTGTTTTCAGGCGTTGATATTGTTATTGATGCTATGCCCTGTGCTTTACCACCAGCCATACACCCTGCTGGAATGTTCTTCATTATTTTCAGTTATCCATATCCTATTTATCTTTCAAAGTTCTATGAACCTTCTCAAACTCACCTAAAGAACATTGTTGTCCTGAATTAAACTCAATACACTCAATTGATATTTAACCATAGCTTCATGACATCCCTTATCTCATTGCATATTCATTTAGACATTTCATATGTCTTCCTTCCAACTGATTTGTAAGCTGCTTCTGTGTGATCCCGTGGTCCCTATGCACCAAGCCTTAGACAGAGTTAGGACATCAGAGAGAACATTCTAATTCTCCCACTTCTGAGATTGTATGTGAGTCCAATGGGAAGTGTCAGTACACTAAGCTCCCCAAGCATCTATGAGGCTGGTCTGGGGAACATGGGATTGTCGAAACAGCCTGTGAGGTAGCTCCTAACGGTAGTGAGCATGCCTAGAAAGGCAGGATTATAAGCCTGATTATTAACTGGGATGGGCAGGGCCAGAGATTTCACCTTTTCCTCTGTCCAATCATCTTATAAATATGTGCATTTCCTATGTGGCGATTCTGCAACACTGTATCCCTGAGCAACCCACAACTGTAATAGGAAATAATTGCACATGGAAACTCCTGCCAGAGGAGAATTATACATTTTGACCCAATCTGAACCAGTATTTTCGATGCCTGCAGGTTACTGGAGTAATCTTACCTACCATGAAGAATGAAGAAATAAGCTCTATTCCAGCTACTAAATAACTAAAAGTTTATATGAAGAAATAATACTATACTAGACTAAAACCCAAGACTCCAGGCTGAGAGCTAGCTTATCCTGGGTTCCTTCCACCATTTCATGATGATGTCTTTTCACAGGACTTGGGATTTATTTATAAATAGTTGAAGATGTGTATTTTGATATTTTATTAATTTTTTTTTTTTGCATTTTGATCTTTTAAATCTTGTTTGTTTCTGTGAGATTAGAGGGCTATAGGAGCTAGGATGAAACTTGGCCCTCATAAAGCTTTCCTTAAATTACTATAAATTGAATCTCTACTCCAAGAGAGGCAACAAAATATAGTGGAAAGAGAGTGAACTTTGAGTTTGGCCAGAACTGGTCCAAATCCCAGCTACCTTATATGGCTGATGGGACAATTAAATTAAATAGGAACAAGGATGAACACATGTCATATGTTTGATTCATATTAGTTTCTTTTCCTTTAAGACTAATTGAAAATGATGGCTGGTTGATAAGATAAGGGAGAAAGCCAGACTTAAGGAAATCTGATGCTGGATAATCTACAAAATGCATAGTAATTCTTGTGGGTAAGTGGTCAAGAGTTCTGTTAGACTTGTGGGCTCCAAGTATATACTTAATATCCTAATAATTCACTGTGATCTTAGGGCTGCTTTTCTTAAATATAGTCTAATTAAATCATACATAGACTTTCATAGGTGTTTTAATTAATTCAGAATTACAAGAACAGAGAAAATGTAAATATCAGCAATTATGTTAGGACATTAAAGCAAAGTAGCTATGTGACCCACAAAAGTCATCTCCAAATTTGACCTAAATGATCTAGACTGGTTGTTTTAAGTCCTTAGAGAAAAAATTGGTGTTGTAATGATGCACATCTGTATCCAAAGAACATTCATTTGAAATAATAAACCACCTATTTAGCTTTTAAAAACTACTACGTTTATCCAGGAAGGCTGTCTTCACAGTCAAAATTCTCTGGGGAAATGAATATTCACCACTGACTGCATGCTGTAGGGATATGGCTTGACACGATCCAAAGCCTTACTTAAATAACCTGCAGGCTGATGTAACTAGCAGAAATGAAGAATAGATGTCTCTCAACTGTCTAAGAGAAGCCCTGGATATTACTTCATCTCGTGAGTCCAGTTAGGATCCAAGTATGAACATGTATGAAGGCTAGGTATAAAAATGCTCTGCTCACAAGACAACGGTGACAGATGTTGGCTTGGGCATTCCCTCAGCTGTATTCATACGCACCTTGATTCATCAAAACAAGGCTTCCTGTGAGCAAGGCCATGCAGTTGGTGGGCTGATGATTGTGAAGGTACTGAAATCCCCATCCTCTCCTGTATGAAGTTTCATACATATATCCGGACACATTGGCAATCACTTCAAGAAACTTTTCCTGTTGTGTCTTGCTCAAGTAGTTGTACAAGAAGTCATAGGCAGTGGCAAAACCAACCAGAGAGTGAGCAAGCGGGACTTCATCCCAAGGAGCATCTTTCACCAGCCTGCCAAGGAAAATCAACCACATGAATGAGTGCAACAGTCCCACAGCATTTATCACACTTTTCGAGGGTCTGTTTCTTAGGAGGAAAGGGCACAATGGAAGATACAATCTAAGAGGTTTAATGCCTCATAATTAGCTTCCCTCCACATTAGACACAGCATAAAGTCTGTCTCGTGTGAAAATTTTAGAGCGAATGCTTTCCTCTGTCAGCTTTCTGGCCACATCAAGATGTTGAGAATTTTTACTTTTGACTTTTTATTTTTGATGAGAGGTAGAAGAATATATTAAAATAGATCTAAGGCACATAACATGTAGTAGCAGGGCAAAATCTCAGAAACATCTATTTAACTACTACTCACACTACCCTCTTTACAAATAAGAGGTTCTCAGTTCTGTTTTTCGGCCGCCTTGGCAAACCAGTGGAAGCATGTATCCCATCCTATTTCCCACAGGCTGGACCAGGTGAAGGTATCCTGGCTTATAGTTTATGACTTCTCAATCTGGACAGACCCACTTGGTCAAGGCCACGAGGAGAGTGAGAGTGAGGAGAGTGGCTAAAAATCTGGTGTTAGTGAAATGAACTGATTCTAACTCAGATCTTTACATCTTGTTCCTTCTTGTAAGATGAACTGCACTGCCTTTAAGTTCCTTTAAGTATCTTTCAGAGAAGTGTAAAAACTGACCTGTGAAGTATGAAACCGTTATTTTCTAGGAAGCCAAGTTTCTGCTTGGCTGGCTACATTATTCTGCAATGTTTTATTTAACAGTGCATGACCTGCGTTACACAGGAAGCTTCGAAGGGATCTTTCACAATCACAATTCCGTGGAACTATCTATCCAGAAAGCCCTCCCCATGTGCTCAAGATGTATTTGCATAATCTCTGGGACAGAGACACGAGTGAAGAGTGTGCTGTACAGGTGGGCGGTGGAAGAATACTCTTGATTGGGGATTAAATGAAAGCTTAATATTTCTATGCCATGAACCACTTGACCTCTGGGCAATCTGGTGAAGCCTCGGCCTCTTTCTCAGTGTTTGAAAATTCATAAGATAGAATACAAAGGGATATAAGGAAATCTGTTACTTTGACATGTATCTATCAATACAGATTTTTGGAAAAAATTGTGATCTCTGTGCTTTATTACGGTACTAAAAAATAAGATTTAATAGCAGGGACAGTAACTACTATAATTTATAAGTAGTGATAAGCATAAACAATAGTATCTACAATAACTATATTGTGATATGAAAATATCAGGTGATACTTACCTATGTCAAAGTTGTAAGTTCTCCCAATATTACTATAGGGGTATCTATGTTCAAGATTTGGAAGAATTGCTAAATTTCAGTTAGAGTCAATGAAAATGAAGATGCAGTATTTCTCCCATACAAACCCCATCGATCTCAAGACAAGAACACTTAATATTATGAGAGACCATCTCTTCTAGACTATATTCTTCTTTTAGGAGTTTATATGATGCCTTCTGTGGTCTGTGGTCACTTTGCAGTATTTCTTTTTTAAAATTTTATTTATTTATTCATGAGAGACAGAGAGAGAGAGAGAGAGAGGCAGAGACACAGGCAGAAGGAGAAGCAGGCTCCATGCAGGGAGCCCGATGTGGGACTCGATTCCCGGTCTCCAGGATCACGCCCTGGACTGAAGGTGGCGCTAAACTGCTGAGCCACCAGGGTTGCCCATGCTGCAGAATTTCAACATCACTCCCCAACTGATGGTATCTCATTTCCCTTTCTCACTTTTTTGCCTTAGTGTTGTGTGTGTATATGTTTATGTATCCTCTACCAGATTTTAAGTTCTACAAGTCTAAGGTTTTATTTTTTTCTCTCTTTTATTCACTACTGGATCCCTAATCTTATAATAGTGTCTGACACAAAGAAGATGCTCAGCAAACCGTTTTGGAAAGAGGAAAAATGAAGGAACAGGCCTATAAATCTAGGCCACACTATTAACAGTGAGTAAGTTATCATCACAAAATCAGAAATCTGGAGCAATCTCTTGGTACCTAATCATTATTTCAGTGTTTGGTTAGCTGTGGTGCTATGGCCTGGTGCTATGGCCTAGTTATGCAACCCATAACTAGGGTTGATGACTTTTTTAACCATCTGGATACAGACAAAGCCACCTTGCCCGTCAGCTTGCTAGTGTGTACTGGTTATAAACAGACTATGAAGAGTGCGAATTAATTCCCCACTTTTAGGGAAAAAACCAACATCTCCTGCAAGCTCAGTGCCAGGGAGTTAGGAACACAGTCTTCAGTGACTCCTGGTGGTTGGTGAGTGAGGCAGAGAATCTGAGTCATTTGTTTCCCAGCCTGTGTCTTGGAGCCATGTCACGATGCATCTATACATGACAGCATGTCCACCTATTATGGTAGAGTTGACATCAATGAACCACTACTGTCTGCCCAACCCTGGCATATTTGATTAACCAGTGAACTTATTTCTCTTTTTACCAGTGAACTTATTTGTATAGATCAAAGAACATTTATTATAATTTTCATCCTTCGGGAAGTATTATTATGCAATCTCTGTGAAAATCTCCAAGCTCTCCCATTACACTTGTTTATTCCAGGCAGTTTTCAACTCAACAAATGCTAGGACACCAATAAAAAAAAGTTTATACAATCAAGCTCAACACTATATCATTATGATATCAGACCTGTAATAGTTACATTCCTAAAAGGATTTAGATAACAATCTACATTGTTATTTAGATAACAATCTAAACATCTAATATCTAATTGTTATTTAGATAACAATTTAGATTGTAATCTAAATCCTTTACCAATACAATCTGACCCAGCCGTAGATACCAAGAGCCATGATGAGAGAGAGCATTATTTGACTGTCATGGAAACCAAAGGAAATTTGCTTCTAGCTCATGGATGGCAGCAAAGAAACTATCAGATTCAATGTGATCCTTACTACTGGTTAATAAATCTACTAGTGGAAAAGTTGGTTGAGTGGTGAATCATTTAAAGAAAAAAGTATAGATATTAATTTATGAATTTTATTTCAGCTTAAAATATCTATGTGTATACACATTCACCAATCTTTTGAAGGTGAGCTAAAAGCCTTTTCTTTAAATGTGGGTCTACAGATTAGGTCATTGCGGTTCTTTCTGCAAAGCACACACACAAACACATCATCACAATTTCAAGCTTAGTTTCACAATTTAGTTTCTCTATGACATAGGAATTAAAAATACCTGTGAAGGAATGTGGAATCCTTCCAGATTTTTAAGTTTTTTTTCCCCTAAACTTTAACAAATCTCATCCACACTAAATTATGATAGTAATCTTTTACAGTAAGTAATTCCAAACCATTTAAGTTAGTTTTAGAAACATACATTCTTTTCCTTTTTTTTTTTTTAAGATTTTATTTATTTATTCATGAGAGACACAGAGAGGGAGAGAGGGGCAGAGAGAGAAGCAGGCTCCATGCAGGGAGCCCAACGTGGGACTCGATCCCAGGACTCTGGGGATCACACCCAGGGCCGAAGGCAGGGGCTCAGCCGCTGAGCCACCCAGGTGTCCCCATTCTTTTTCTTTTTGAACTCACACTTATTCTATTTATATAATATTAAAATTGTATAAGAACAAGTATTGTTGAAATTGGCATAAACTGATTTGAAAACAAATACCACTGACATTTGCAAACTATCTTATTCTAGAGATGAATGGACATAGCAGAGGGCAGACAACTGGCCTTGACACTCAGCCTTCTATGAGAGTAGTCGCTGCCAAGGTTACACAAGTCAGTTTAGAGGAGGGTTAGGAAAATTTTTACTGTAGTCTTCTTTTTATGACCTATACCTTCTCCCCTTAAGAGCCATTCTTAAAGTAAGGTCTATGGACCCCTGGGGTCTCCAAGACCCTTTGAAGGAATCCTCAAGTAAAAATTATTTTCCTAATAATATAAAGATATTATATGTTGACAATTGCACTGATGATGCCAAAGCACTGATAGGTTAAAAATGCTGGCAGCTTAAATGAGAATCCAAGCAGGGGCGCTGAACTTCAGGTGATTCCGCATGCTGCCATGTACCCTAAGTTACAAAAGTAAAAACTAAAAAGCCGGTTTCATTTAAGGATATCCTTGAAAAAGTGGTAAAATGAGAATTTTATAAAATCTCAACCCTCTGAGTAGATCTCTCTTCTGTATTCTGTGTTATGAAATGGGAAGTATGTATAAAAAAGTGCAGTGAATACCAAAGGGCAGGGACTGTCACAATTAAAGGAAATTGTGCATTAAGAGCTGAGCTTGTTCCTTTTTTTTGTCATGAAACATCATTTTTACATGAGAGAATGATGAACTGACAAATTCTAGTTATTTAGACTTTGGTATTTTTAAGCGGAAGTTTTCTTGAAAATGAACAAGGAAGCCTGCCAGTTCAAACAAAATTGAAAGCCTTTGGTGCCCAGGACAAAATTTGAGCTTTTTCAAGAGAAAATAAAATTTTAGAAAGCTTGTATTTGCTGTCATGCGCTTAAGAGTTTACCAATATTCACAAACTTTTCTGATGAGGTCAGTGATAACAGATGTGATTTATTTTTATATTGTATCACTAAATATGTCAATACTTGGAGGACTGTAAGAACTCAGCAAACATTCAGAATAAAAAGGCATGATATTACAAAACTGTACACAGATAAAAGATAAGTACAAAATATACCAGTGGATTTTCCTACCAATTAGAAGAGAACATGGTTTCATATTCAATACTGAAACTTTTATGATCCAGAGTCAATATAAAATTAGCTTGTATGAAACTACCATTGGTCAAGTTCTAATCTAGTATCAGAGTATCCACAATTATCTGAAAAATTCTTAAAATACTCCATTCTTTTCAATCACATATTGACGTGAAGCAGCTGTATGCTTCATAGAAATCAACCAAAATACCAACTGCAACACACCAAATACAGCAAAAAGGCAAGATTTGCAAACATGTTAAACAATGACCTCCTTTCACACTATTTTGTTTTAAAAAATACAGTTATTTCCTCCTAAAAATATGTTATTTAATGTTAATAGGAAATAGACTTTCACCCTAAAGGAAAAAAAAAAGAAACAGACTTTTCCAATGAATGCATACATATTTGAAATATTTCTCAGCTTTTTAAATATAATAAATACTGATATTTAAATATCAATATAGTCCAGACAAGCAAAAAGCCCTTTAATATCTTCATTAACTTTTAAGAATGTAAAAGAATTCTGGATCCAAAAAGTTTAAAAACTGCTGCCTAGAATATTTTCAAAGATGAGTTTAAGTGATTTTATGTGACACAGAATGATGTGAACACGAAAATGAACTCTTAATTGCCTAGGCTGGGGGGTATGGCATGGATGGGGAAGGGCATAGAGCTTATCAAGATGTGCTTCTTCCAAGAATCAGGCAGATTGTCAAAGGAAGAAAAAAGGCATAAAAATCTTTCCAAAATGTAATAGCTTCATTGATTCAAATTTTTATAATAGTTTTATACAAACAGAATGCCTCCATTATCATAAGTGCCTTTTGAACTATCTATTATGTATAGAGTTATAACAGGAAATCTAAGCCTCTATTATTTAAAAGTGGGCAGGTTAGTTGATTAAAAAAACTAACAAAAAGAAGTCTAATAATAATGTTGGCATCTATTTTTATTTATATACATTTAAGAATGATCAAATGATTATATTTAGATTTTTTCATATAGTTTTAATAGATACATATTCTTTAGAAAATAACCATCTGTGAAAAGATTAATGTTAGTATTACAAGATTCACAGAATACTCTTTACATAATCTTGTTTAACTTTTTATGTATTTATTTCATTTACACAAATTCCGTTAAAGTAAATATGTGGAATAACAGTAATCTGGCATTTAAAATCTAAGAGGGGCCAAGAAATCACTGATATTTATTTAAATGAATCAACAGTATACAAAAAGTAAATACTACAAACCACAGGGTAACTCATAATGCCCTTTGTAATGTTATTATGACTATTAGTCTTGCTGCCTAGCACTTTTTACAGCCTAACAGTTCTATGTCAGGCTTTTCTATATGTAACTATATTGTGAAGATCATGATTTGATCCCTGGTATAGGCAAATTTATGTATTTTTATGTTTAAATGAAGCTCTACTGTGTAACCTTTATAAAAAGCAGAACTCCAAACAATCCTTTTACTCATTCTGAGAGAACATACAGTTTTAGAAGCCCATAAAATATTTACTTAGTAAATTCATAAAGTAGAAGAATCATGTTTAAAAAATCTGGCTTATTTTAGACAATATATATTTATATCAATATAAATTTAAGAGAAAATGAAGGAAGGCTGGAGCAGTAGCAACTTCACTTTTGCCAGCTTCACTGCAGCTGTGTCTACTGTAAATAAGCCACATTTTTGCCTACTGTGCACTTGGTCATACCACCTAAGTATGCCAAAATAAGGTTTTGTTCTATCTTAAAATGTAAATTAGTCTATTCATTCTAAAAGTGTCCTGAAGACAGTAATCTGATAGAAAGTCATTCAATTTTCACCCAAATGTCTTTGTGTGTTTGGAAACAACTTCCAGTAAGTTAGGAGAATCCAGTATTACTACTGTTTTTAAAAAACATGACTAATGGCAGTTGTGATTCATCTTTTTTTCCTCTGTAAGTTAAATGGGAAAACCATAACATTAAATGTCAATAACAAGTTAAATTCTGTAAGTTATTCCCGTAAAACTTAGCCAAAGGAAGTGGATTTCTAAGCTGTGTGGCCTTGCCTGTGAAGCATACTGGGGCCTTGACAGTGATTTGCCAAGAAGAGCAGGGTAAGCCTGGAATTTACAGAGCCTTGATGCAGAGACCTCTGAGTGGGTGGTCAGGTATCCAAGGGGCATATTCAGCTAAATTCTGGCCTGGCTTGGTGTCTATATTCTTGTTTGATCAGGTGGCTAAGGGTGGCATTTGCAACATCAAGCAAAATTCACTATTTATAGTTAAGAGGAAAGAGAGAAGTTGTACTTCATATTATATAGTAAGCACATAGTATGTGCCAAGCTCTTCATATACTTTATTTCACCTAATCTTCAAGACTTATATTGGGATATTACATGCCCATTTAATAAATTGTAAAACTGGTATTTAGGTAGGAAAATTCCATGTTTAAGATCACAAAGTTAAATGGTGGAGCCTAGGATGGAATCCAAGACTATGTGAATCTAGACTTGTTTTATACTTCTACCTGGTGAGGGAAAGCACAGTGCTTTCAAAGAAAGTCACCATGTTTGCAATAGGAACCCAGCCAGAAGAAAGTGCTAAAGTTAGCAGACCTACCAAGAGCCAGGCCAAAAGGCACTTACAAGGAAATACAATCCAGGGTTTGAGCCCCACCATGTCCATGATACCAAGGGAGAATATAAGGTAAGAAATGTGAGAAAAAGGGCAGAGATTAGAAGAGATAACCATGACTCCATGTTCATGTGGTTGCTCATGACCCACTCAACAACCTAAGATACCAATCATACAGAACGCCTGGAACAACTCTTCCTCTCTCCACAGACATCTGCTTAGTGTGGGGCTCATAGATTACTACTCTAGGTACAGCTGGTACAAGGGCTAGTGGGCCTGAACTTGCACACTGAGAGCCATCAGCTCCTTAGTAAGCTGGACAGGGCTACAATGGACAGAAATGGACAATGAGCTTCCCTTTTTCAATATCTAGTTTATTCCCTACCCGATAAAAGTAGTGCTGGAAGGATAACAGTATGATAGATTGGAAATTGACTGTATATTGAGAAATTGGGTCACTTGGGCAGTGCAGTCAGTTGAGTGTCTGTCTCTTGGTTTTGGCTCAGATTGTGATCTCAGGGTTGTGATACTGAGCCTGTGTCAAGCTCTGTGCTCAGAGTCTGCTTAAGACTCTTCCTCCCCCTGTCCTTCTATCTCCCATGCTCTGCTTGTTCTCTCTCCAAAATAAATAAATCTTAAAAAAAAGTCTTCAGGAAAAATAACTTAGCCCTAAGATATAAAAACATTTTCTCTCACTATCCATATTTCTATATTCATTAAATTACCAGATTCAATATAGCAGTACCCTACCACTTAATTTCCTTTTAAAGCTTAGAATTCAATACTCCAAGTATTAAATTCTAAAATACAAAAATTTAGGTCAGGTTGGCTCCACTCAAGCAGAACACTGAGGAATCAATTATATAAAAGCAGAAACTAAAGAGAATATCCATATTGCTTTAAAAAAGTATGATAAATAATGTGTAGAGAAAGTGAATTTGAATGTCAAAACATACCAAGCTAATGAGAATAAAATGTAGAGTAATGTTGTTAAATGGGAAAAGGCACCGCTATGTCATTATTCCAGTGTTTAATTCACTGACACAAGGTCTTAAGCAAATATCCAAGTATGCCATCCAAGCATAATATAGTTAAATAGAATCAAACAGCATTTATAATTGTAATCCCTTTTAGCTGACCAGTGGGCTAGTGTCCAGGCTGGGCTAGTGTCCAGCCTGGAAAGATAAGAGGGAGAAATATGATAGGCAAGAGGATTCAAATATGATAACAAGACTCCTATGTCATTGGAATGGCAGAGTTCAAAGGGCTAGGGTTAGTCCTTACCTATCAAATTCTAATGAAAAATTATCAAAGAACTCATAATGGAGAAATTCTGAAACCTACAAAGAATAGGAGAGAATAACACAGATTTATCTATATTGTTCACAAAGCTTAATAAAATGATTTTTGCCCATTTAAAAAACTATCTTGGTATTTTATAAGTTTAACATACTTTACATTTATATGTGTACAATATAAAACAAGTTTCAAAGAGTTTAGGTTTCAGTAGGACACCTTATTGCTGTCATTGCTTTAGTCAATGACTATACAAACAACCAGTGACCATGTAAGAAACAATGCCTGGAAAGAAGGAAAAGAAGAAGAAGAAGAAAGAAGAAAAAAGAAAGAAGAAAGAAAGAAAGAAAGAAAGAAAGAAAGAAAGAAAGAAAGAAAGAAAAAGAAGAAGAAGAAGAAGAAGAAGAAGAAGAAGAAGAAGAAGAAGAAGAAGAAGTAGAAGAAACAATGCCTGAAAATAGTCAATGTGATGGTAATAAAAAAATTAAGCATGTGAGAATAGCCAGGGAAGTCAATTAAAAAAAGAATAATGATGGAGGGTAATTAACTCTGCCAGAGAAGAAAACATGGTGTAAAATTTCACCAATCAAAACAGAGTGTCATGACATATGAATAGACAGACACATTAATGAAACAAAACAAAAAGGTGCAAAATATATGGAAATTTGGTACGTGATAAAGGAAGCATCAAAAATAAATAGGGAGGGATGCCTGGGTGGCTCAGCCGTTGAGCATCTGCCCCTGGCTCAGGGCATGATCTGCAGTCTCAGGATCGAGTCCCACATCAGGCTCCTCTGCCTTTCTCTCTCTGTGTCTTTCATGAATAAATAAATAAAAGCTTTAAAAAAATAAATAAATAGGGAAAAGAAGTAACTTTAAAAAAGTTATACTGGCACAACTGGACAATTATTTGAAAAAAGATAAAGTTAAATCCAAACTTCACAGAATACAACAAAATAAACTCTAGATAAATTAGGCATCTAAATGTAAAATATGAAATCATACTATTATTAGAAGAAAACACAGATGAATTCCCTTGTGATCTGGTCAGCTATGATTCAAAAGCAAAAAACAATAGAAAAATAAAGTGACCAGGGATGCCTAAATGGCTCCATGGTTGAGCATCTGCCTTTGGTTCAAGTTGTGATCCTAGGGCCCTGGGATCGACTCTTATATCAGGCTCCCTACGGAGAGCCTGCTTTCTTCTTCTGCCTATGTCTCTGTGTCTCTGTGTCTGTCATGAATAAATAAATAAAATCTTTTTAAAAATTAAAAAAAAGAAAAAGAAAGTGATCATTTGGACATGTAAAACTTTAAAAACAACTTTTGCATAGGAGAAAAAAACCACCACAAGCAAAATCAAATACAAATAACAATTGGTAAAAAGTATTTACATCATATATCTTGAATAGTTACACTTACTTAAACATACAAAAAGCTCTTAAAATTTAAGAAAAAGATAAAAATCTCATTAGAAAAATGAACAAAAGACAAAGAATACAGTTAGCAAAAAAGAAAGGTAAATATCTTCCCTCCCAAATTCTCATCTCCACTTATAATAAATATTATAGGGATCTTAGAAAGAAAAGAGGGAAAAAAGGGCAGGAGTTTATTCAACAAAATAATGGCTAAGGTAGGGAGAAATAAACACACATCCAGATACAGGTAGCCCAAAGAGTTATAAAAAGATAAATCTAAAGAGGCCCACAAGTTGCATTTAAATTGTCCAAAATCGAAAATAAAGAATCTTAAAAGTAGCAAAACAAAAGCATCTTGTTAACATATAAAGGAACCCTCATAAGACTATGAGCAGATTTCTCCACAGAAACCTTTCAGGCCAGAAGGGAGTGGGATGATATATTCAAAGTGTTGTAATAAAAAACTTCCAAACAAGAATACTCTACCCAGCAAAGTTGTCTGTCAGAAATGAATGACAGATAAAGAGGTTCCGAGACTCTAGAAGGAGTTCATCACCACTAACCGGCCTTACAGGAAGTGTTAAAGGGACTTCTTTAAGCTGAAATGAAAGGATGCTAACTAGTAACATGAAGATATAGGAAAGTATAAAACTCATAGGTAAAAATAGATATATACTTAAATTCAGAACACTCTACTATTGTAATGGTGGTAAGTAAATCACCTATAACTTTAGTATAGATTTGAAAAGAAGAATATTAAAAATAATTATAACTATAATAATTTGTTAATAGATACACAATATTAAAAAATGTAGGGATCCCTGGGTGGCGCAGCGGTTTGGTGCCTGCCTTTGGCCCAGGGTGCGATCCTGGAGACCCAGGATCGAATCCCACGTCGGGCTCCCAGTGCATGGAGCTTGCTTCTCCCTCTGCCTATGTCTTTGCCTCTCTCTCTCTCTCTCTCTGTGACTATCATAAATAATAAATAAAATTAAAAAAAATGTAAACTGTGACACCACAGTGGGGAGAAGTGTAAAAATGTAGTTTTTGTATGTGTTGCAAGTAAAGTTATTAACTTAAAACAGGCTGTTAAAACTAGAAGATGTAAACCTCATGTTGACCACAAAGGAAAAAGCCTATAGCAGATAACCAAAAGAGAAAGGAAACACTACAGAAAATCAACAAATCAGAAAGTAAGAGAGCAAGAGAGGAAGAAGAAAGGAACAAAAGGACTAAAAAACAGCCAGAAAATAACAAGTCCATATTTATCAATAATTACTTTAAATTGTAAATGGATTAAAGTCTCCAATCAAAAAACATAGAGAAGCTAAACAGATATTTAAAAAGACCTATCAAAAAAAAAAAAATAAATAAAAAGACCTATCCATATGTTGCCTACAAGAGACTTACCTCAGCTTTAAGGACATATAGACTGAAAGTAAAGTTAGGGGAAAAGATATTCTATGCAAATGGAAAGCAAAAGAGAGCAGGAGTAGCTATACTTAGATCACACAAAATAAACTTTAAGTCAAATGATAACAAGAGACAAAGAAGGTCATTACATAATAATAAAAGGTCAATTTATCAAGAGGATATGACATTTTAAATATTTATGCATCTAACATAGGAACACCTAAATATATAAAGCAAATATTAATAGTTCTGAAGGAAGAAACAGAGCAATACAGTAATAGTAGGAAATTTCAGTACCTCAGTTTCAATAATAGATCATCTGAAAGTAGATCATCCAGGCAAAAAAACCAATACGGAAAACTGTACTTATACTACACCTTAGACCAAAACTAAAACTACACATTAGATCAGATATACATAAAAACATATATACACATAGACCATATATATATAAACATATATATATGAAATATTTCATCCAATAGTAGCAGAATACACATTCTTCTCAAGCTCATGTGGAACATTCTCCAGCATAGATCATATATTAGGTACAAAGCAATTCCTAATAAATTTAAGAAAATTAAAAAAATTTTTAAGAAAATTAAAATCATAGTAAGCATCTTTTCCAAACATAATGGTATGAAGCTAGAAATCAATTATATGAAAATTGACAAATATGTGGAAATTAAACAACATACTCCTAAGTAACCAATGGGTCAAAGATAAAAGCAAAAGGGAAATCAAAAAATATCTTGAGACAAATGAAAATGGAAACACAACATACCACAACAAATTGGATGCAGTAAAAACTGTTCAAAGAGGAAAGTTCATAAAGATAAAAGCCTACACTAGGAAAACAGAAAGATCCCAAATAAACAAGTTAACTTTACATCTCAAGGAACTAGAAAAAGAAGAGCAAATTAAGCCCAAAGTTAGTAGAAGGAAGGAAATTACAAAGTTGAGGCAGGGATAAATAAAACAGACTAAAAAGACAATAGAAAAGATCAATAAAACTAAGAGCCGATCTTTTGAAAAGATAAATCAATAAATGTGATACACCCACATTAATAAAATGAATGATAAAAATCATATGATCACCTCAACAGATGCAGAAAAAGCATTTGACAAAGTTCAATATCCTTTTATAATAAAAACTCGGCTAAATGGATATAAAAGGAATATACCTCAATATAATAAGAGCCATACATGACAAGCCCACAACTAACATCATTTCCAACAGGAAAGCTAAAAGTTTTTCCTTTAAGATCAGGTACAAAGGAAGAATGCTGACTTTCACCATTTTTAAAAATATTTTATTCATTCATGAAAGACAGAGGCAGAGACACAGAGGGAGAAGCAGGCTCCCAGCAGGCAGCCCAATGTGGGACTCGATCCCAGCACCCTGGGATCACACCCTGAGCCAAAGGCAGATGCTCAACCAGTGAGCCACCCAGGCATCCCTGACTTTTACAATTTTTATTCAGCATAGTACCAGAAGTACTAGACAGAGCAATTAAGGAAAAAAGAAAAAGAAAAAGAAAAAAGAGTATCCAAATCAGAAAGGAGGAATACAACTGCTTCTCTTTAAAGATAGCATGATACTATATATAGAAAACTGAAGATTCCACCAATGAAACAAAACAAAACAAAACCTGTTAGAACTAATAAATGAATTCAGTAAAGTTACAGAATAAAAAATCAATATATAAAATTGTGTTTCTATATATAACAGTGAACTATCAGAAAGAGAAATTAAGAAAAAAATCCCATTTATAATAGCATAAAAAACTTAGGAATAAATTTAATCAAAGGAGTAAGTGATCCCTTTCATGAACTGAAAGAACTGAAATTGTTTTTTTTTAAAGATTTTATTTATTTATTTATTCATGAGACAGAGAGATAGAGATAGAGAGGCAGAGACACAGGTAGAGGGAGAAGCAGGCTCCATGGAGGGAGCCTGATGTGGGACTCGATCCCGGGTCTCCAGGATCAGGCCCTGGGCTGAAGGCGACGCTAAACTGCTGAGCCACCTGGGCTGCCCAAGAACTGAAATTGTTAAAGTGTTCATACTACCCAAAGCTATCTATAGGTTCAGTGCAAACCCTATCAAAATTCCAAAGGCATTTTTCACAGAAATGGAACAAAAATCCTAAAATTCATATGGAACCATGAAAGACTCTGAATAGCCAAAGCAATCTTGAGAAAGAGGAACAAGGCTAGAAGCATCACACTTCCTGACATCAAACAATATTACAAAACCACAATAATCAAACAGTAGTAGCACTGGTATAAGAATAGACATATAGCTTAATGAAGAACAGAGAGCCAAGAAATAAATTCATGCATATATGGCAACTTAATTTCTGACAGAAGAGCCAAAAATATACGATGGGGAAAAGATAGTTTCTTTAATAAATGGTCCTGAGAAAACTGGACAGTTTCATGAGAAAGAATGAAACTGGACCCCTATCTTATACCACACTCAAACAACTCAAAATTGACCATAAGAACTAAAACCAAAAAACTCCTAGAAAAAAAACAAAACAAAACACAGCAAAACTCCTTGATTCTGGTCTTGGGAAGGATTATTGGATCTGACCCCAAAAGCACAGGCAAGTATGATATCAAACTAAAATGCTTCACGGGGGTGGGGGGGGGGCGGGAGGCACAGTAAAGGAAACCATCAGCAAATGAAAAGGCAACCTATGGAATTCAAGAAAATATTTGCAAAACACGTATCTGATAATGAATTAATATCCAAAGTATACAAGGAACTCACACTACTCAGTAACAACAACAACAAAAAATAACCCAATTAGAAAATGGGCAGAGGAATCGAACATTTTTCCAAAATAACATATACATTTTCCCAAACTATATGTACAACAAGAAAAGGTACTCAAATCATCAATTACCAGGGAAACACTAATCAAAACCACAATGAGATGATCCCATCTCATACCTATTAGAATGGGTATTATCAAAAAGACAAGAGAAAAATACTGGTGAAGATGTAGAGAAAAGGGAACTCTCATACACTGTTGGTGAGAACATAAACTGGTACAAACACTATCGAAAATGGAATGGAGTTTTCTCAAAAAATTAAAAACAGAAACACTCTATGATCTACCAGTCCCACCTCTGGGTATATGTGCAAAGAAAACTAAATCAGTATCTTGAAGAGCTATCTGTACTCTCATGTTCACTGCACCATTATTCACAATACCTAAATGTGGGAACAATCTGTGTCTGTCAACAATGAATGGAAAAAGAAAATGCCACCCCCTCACACACAGAAGAATATTATTCAGCCATAAAAAGAAGGAAATCCTATCATTTGTGATAAGATGGATGAACCTGGAGGCTATTAAGCTAAGTGAAATAATTGGCACAGCAAAAGACAATACTGCACAGTATACGTAAAATCTCTTTTTAAAAAGTCAATCTCAAAGAAACAGAAAGAATGATTATTGCCAGGGTCTGGGGAGTAGGTGAAATGGGGAGAGGCTGAGAAAGAGATATAAACTTTCAGCTTTAAGATACATAAGGTCTGGGGGCACCTGGGTGGCTCAGTGGTTGAGCGTCTGCCTTTGGCTCAGGTTGTGATCCCTGGGTCCTGGGATCAAGTCCCTGATAGGGTTCCTTCAGGGAGCCTGCTTCTCCCTCTGTCCATGTCTCTGCCTCTATCTCTGTGTCTCTCATGAACAAACAAACAAAATCTATTTAAAAAATAAGATGAATAAGGTCTGATGATCTCAAATGTAACATAGTGACCATGGTTTATACTCTGTATTGTATCATTGAAATTTGGCTAAGAGTGCAGAACTCGAGTGTTCTCATTTTATTTATTTATTTTTTTAAAAAAGATTTTATCTATTTATTCATGAGAGACAGAGAGAGAGAGAGACAGAGAGACAGAGAGAGGCAGAGACACAGGCAGAGGGAGAAGCAGGCTCCATGCAGGGAACCTGACATGGGACTCGATCCCGAGTCTCCATGATCATGCCCTGGGCTGATGGTGGTGCTAAACCACTGAGCAACCCGGGCTGCCCCATGTGTTCTCATTCTAAAAAAGGTAAGTATGTGAGGTGATGGATGTGTTAATTAACTTGATGATGAGTTTTCTTCCCCAGTGTATATGTATGTCAAATCATCATGTTGTACACCTTAAATATATTACAGTTTTATCTGTCAATTGCACTTCAATAAAGGTGAAAAAGTTTGAGTGTGAAATAAAGCTTTAATTTTAAGATAAATTGAAAGCTGAGAAACTCTGTTATCAGCAAACTTGTGCTACATGTAATGTTACAAGATTTCCTTCAGGCTGATGGAAATGATAAATGAAAACTGGACTCTATACAGAGAGGAATCAAGAACACCAAAAAGGATAACCACGTGGGCAAATGTAAAAAGACTTTTCCCTCTCATGTTTATATGTGTACGGATGCTCATTCCTTCAAAATTTTTAAGAAAAATGAGTACCTCTTTAAAGAAAATATAAGTAACCTGAGGTCTGTTTTGCTGGGCTTGTTAAAAAAACCTACAATCCACACTCTTCAGCAAGATCATTCACTTTCCTTGCTTCTTTTCAATGCTGCTCGGGCCAGAAAAAGCTTTGGCTGTCACCACAAATAGACATGATAAGCACTTGGCAAAACTGCAGGGTTTTTGGAGTGAAAACTTTTCAAGCACACTATCAAAGAATGAGGCAGATCCCGAAGATGTTCGCCAGGGAAAGCAATCTTGGCAAAGTCCCGAAGTGAGAAAGCACGAGGAAGAGGAGAGATGCTTAGATCAGGGGTGCTGGGGCCCCTTGACCACCAGCAGCAGCATGTACTTGCCCCTACCAGACCCACTGAATTGGAAACTGAAGGTGAGCCTGGCAGTCCTACTAGCCCTTTGGGGGACTCTGGTGCATGCCAGTGATTTGAGAACCACAGACTGTGCTGTGCTTAAATGTTTTAATATATGGGCATTCCCCCTAAGCTCTGAGGTACACTTACATTTCCCTCCATAAGTATAGACCTGTTTTGTGTATGATTCTTTGCAGAAACTGTTCATGTCTTTATTTCCTATGCTTTTTCCTAAAGCCCCTAAAAGATCTCCTGGAAATACTGAGAAAGAATGATGTGGAGAAAAATGCCATCAAGGCCATATTCAGATGGATGGAAAAACCTTTAAAGTAGATTAAAATATAATGAGAAAAAGAAGAAAAAAATACAAGTAACAATGTATTATGGGGTTTATAATAAATATAGAAATATAACATATTACAGGAACAAAAAAGGAGGGGTATTGAATGGAATTACATTGCTGTAAGGTTTCTACATCTTTTCTGAAAAGGTCTAATTTATATCTTGCAAATAATTTAATTCATAGCAAACCACAGGGTAATTCAAAGTATAGCTAAAAGCTAACAGAAATAGAATAAAATACTAAAAAATATCTGACTAACATAAAAGAAGGTAAAAGGGGAGACACAGAGGAACAAAAACAGAAAACAAATACCAAGTTAGTTCATTTGAGCCAAATCATCACTAATTACAATAAATGTAAATAGACAAACCCACCATGTAAAGAGATTGCTGTATGTAAAAAAAGCAAAATGGAAATATATTTACAAAGGCATGCTTTAAACATATAGACATAACAAACAGGCTTTAAGTAAAAGATGAGAAAAGGTAAACATTCAGAAAAAAATATGGGAATGGTTATATTAATAACAATATAGGCTTTAAGACAGGAATATTACCAGAAATAAAAAGATAAGTTTTATAGTGAAAGTGTTCATTCACCATGAAAATATAACAATCCTAAATGTTTATACACCCTCCTAACTGACCTTCAGAAAAATATAAAGCAAAAATTGGCAAAACTAAAGAAAAAAAAAGCAGATCCACAATTATGGTTGGAGATTTTAATACTCTTCTCCTATAGATTGATAAAAAGAAAAAATTGTAAGGATATAAAAGATTTCAATAGTACTATCAACCATCTCAACTTAATTGACCTTTATAAAATACTACATCCAACAACTGTAGAAAGCACACACATTCTTTTTTTTAATTTTCTATTTTAATTCCACTATAGTTAACATGTAGTGTTATATCTGTTTCAGGGGTCCAATATAGTGATTCATTAATTCTATACATTACTCTGTGGTCATCACAAATTAATCCCTTTTACTTATTTCATCTATCTCCCCTCCCACTTCCCCCTTGGTAGCCATTAGTTTGTTCCCTATAATTAAGAATATATTTCTTGCTTTCTCTTTTTTTCCTCTTGGCTTATTTGCTTGGTTTCTTAAATTCCACATATGAGTGAAATCATATGGTATTTGTCTTTCTGACTTATTTCACGTAGCATTTTACTAACTCCATCCATGTTGTTGCAAATGGCAAGAACCCACCTTTTTATGGCTAATATTCCATCCTATATATATATATATATGTGTATATGTGTATGTGTGTGTGTGTGTGTATATATATATATACACACACACACACCACATCCTCCCCATACACTCATCCATCAATGGACACTTAAGGTGTTTCTAGTATTTGGCTATTGTAAATAATGCTTCAATAAGCATAACAGTGCATGAATTAGTGTTTTTAAATTTTGGGGATAAATAGTAGTGTGACTACTGGGTCACAAGATAGTTTTATTTTTAACTTTTTAAAAACAGCTTTATTTATTTGACAGAGAGAGAGAGAGAGAGAGAGAGTAGGCACACAAGCAGGTAGAGGGAGAAAGAGAACCAGGCTTCCTGCCAAGCAGGGAGCCCAATGCATGGCTTGATTCCAGGACCCTGGGATCATTACTTGAGCTGAAGGCAGTTGCTTAACTGACTGAGCCACCCAGGTGCCCCTATTTTTAACTTTTTTTTTTTTTTAATTTTTTTTTTATTTTTAACTTTTTGAGGAACCTCTATACTGTTTTCCACAGTGGTGGTGCCAGTTTGCATTCCCACCAACAGTGCAGAAGGGTTCTTTTTTCTCCACATCCTCCCCAGAATTTGTTGTTTATTGTGTTTTTTATTTTAGCCATTCTGACAGGTGTGAGGTGATATCTCATTGCAGGTTTGATTTGCATTTCCCTGATGTTGAGCATCTCTTCGTGAGTCTGTTGGCTCTGTAGGTTTTCTTTGGAGAAATGTTCATGTCTTCTGCCCATTTTTTAATTGGATTGTTTTCTTTTTTTTTTTTGGCTTTGAGTTGTCAGGTCTCACATTTAGGTTCATAATCAAATTTGAATTTATTCTTGTGTGTGGTGAAAGAAAGCGGTCCATTCTTTTACATGTGACTCTCCTGACACCATTTGTTGAAGAGACTGTCTTTTTCCCATTGCATATTCATTCCTCCTTTGTTGAAGATTAATTGACTGTATAATTGTGGTTTATTTCTGGATCTTCTATTCTGTTCCATTGATCTATGAGTCTATTTTTGTCCCAGTACTATACTGTTCTGATTACTACAGCTCTGACTGAGTCAACCAGGTGCCCAATTACTAAAGCTTTGCAGTATAACTTGGAAGTCCAGAATCATGATGCCTTCGGCTTTGCTTTTCTTTCTAAAGATTGCTTGGACTATTCAGGGTCTTTTGTAGTCGATGGAAATTTTAGGGTTATTTGTTTTAGTTCTGTAAAAAATGCTGTTGGTATTTTGATAGGGATTGCATTCAATGTGTGGATTGCTTTGGGTAGTATAGAGATTTTAACAATACTTGTTCTTCCAATCCCTAAGCATCAAATATCTTTCCATTTCTTTGTGTTATCCTCAATTTCTTTCATCAATGTTTTATAGTTTTCAGAGTACAGGTCTTTTACCTCTTTAGTTAAGTTTACTCCTAGGTATTTTATTATTTTTGGTGCAACTGTAAATGGAGTTGTTTTAATCTCTCTTTCTGCTGCTTCATTATTAGCGTATAGAAATGCAACAGATTTCTGAACATGTATTTTGTACTCTGTGACTTTACTGAATTCCTTTATCAGTTCTAGTATTTTTTTTGAGCACACACATTATTTTAAGGGCACATGAAATAATTACCAAAGCCTACCTAATGCTGGGCTATAAAATAAGTTTCAGTAAATGAAAAAGGACTGAAATCATTTTAAGTATGTTTTTGCAACAAAAGCATTAAAATAGTAATAAGAGGTAGATAGCTAGAAGAGTTGAATATATATAAAAGCAACTCCTAAATAACTCATGGGTCAAAGAACAAATTACAAACAATTACAAATTACTACAAATGATAATGAGAATATAACATGTCCAAATTTGTGGGATGTGCTAATAGCAGTCCTTAGAAGAAAGAAAAAGGAGAGACACCTTGTGGCTCAGTTGGTTAAATGGCTGACTCTTGATTTTGGCTCAGGTCATGTTTTCAGGGTTGGGTTTTTACACTGGGTGTGGAGCCTACCTAAGATTCTCTCTCTCTCTCTCTCTCTGCCCCTCCCCCCATCCTTGCATGTGCATGTGGGTCATGCACACACACTCTCTCAAAAAGAATAGAAAAGTGGCACCTTAGTGGCTCAGTTTGTTAAGTGTCTGCCTTCAGCTCAGGTTGTGATCTCAGGGTCCTAGAATTGGGCCCTGGTCAGGCTCCCTGCTTGGTGGGGAGTCTGCTTTTCCCTCTCCCTTGTCCCCTCCCCCTTGCTTGTGTGCTCGCTCTCTTAAATAAATAAACCTGTAAAAAAGAAAAGAAAAGAGTATAAAAAACAACGATCTAAGGGGCACCTGGTTAATTGGTTGAGCGGCAACTCTTGGTTTTGGCTCAAGTCATGATCTCAGGGATCAAGCACATAAGTGGGCTCAGCTCAGCAGGGAGTCTGCTTGAAGATTTTCTCCCTCTGTCCCTCCCCTCATTTATGCACACACATATGAGTGCTCTCTCTTTAATATATAAATAAAACTTAAAAAAAAATCAATGATTTAAGCTTCCACATTAAGAAGTCAGAAAGGAAGGGCAAATTAAATCCAACATTAATAGTATCAAACAAAAATAAAGACAAAAATCAATGAAATACAAAACAGACAAGTAGTAAGAGAAAATGAACCATGGCAAAACTGACTCTGGAAATACAAATAATTGTTGAATCCAGGAACTGCGTATTTAAGTTGATGTTAACTACATAATTCTTTAACTTCTACAGATACTTGTAAGTTTTCAAATTAAAAGGTTCAGAAGAAAATGACAATTTATAAATAATGGCTCTGACAGTAGCTGATCAGTTATAATAATTCTGTGTATCTTTATATATTTATCTTCTAAAATCCAATATATATTTTATAACATGCAAAATTAAAAATGTCTATTTCTAACATAACATGATATATAAAGGCTAAGTACTCTATGACCTAAAATAAAGATCTAAAGATTCTGACATCAAAGGTTTCCCAGGGAAAAAGGTGGAGCCAAATTGTTATCAACCTTATAGTGCACAAAATCCCTTCCCCAACACACACGTAGAATGGATAATCAGCTGTTTAGAATCTGTGGTAGGCAGAACAATGGGGCCTTCAAAGATTCTACATTCTAACTCCCAAAATCTATGGATATATTACTTTCCATGGCAAAGGGGACTGTGATGATGTGATTAAATGAAGGACTCTGGTGGTGTATTTTCCTAATTTATCTAGGTGAACCAAATCATGTGGATTTTTAAAAGCAAATATTCTTTCAAGGAACACCTGGGTGGCTCAGTTGGTTAAGCATTTGACTCTGGATTTCAGCTCAGGACACGATCTCAGGGTTGTGAGATCAAGCTCTGCATAGGGCTCCACACTGGGCTGGGCATGGAACCACTTAGGATTCTCTCTCTCTCTCTCTCTCTCCCTCAGCCCTTCCTCCATCTCTCTCTCAAATAAATACATAAGTAAAGATCTTTCCTGGCTGTGGTCATAAAAACGATATGACTATAGAGGAAAAATCAGAGACATTTGATGTTACTGGCTTGGAAGGTATAGGAATGGAGCCAAAAACAAAATAATTTATGTGGCCTCAAGAAGCTAGATAAAGCTCTTACCAGGGCCTCTGAAAAGAAATGCAGTCTTACTGACACCATAATTTTATCCCAGTGAGACCCATGTTAGAGTTCTAACCTTACACCTTATCTTGTGTAAGATAAGTTTGTATTATTTTAGTCACTATGTCTGTGGTAATTTGTTTCAGCCACAATAGTTAACTAATATAAAATTCTGCATATATGAACAGTCAGTTAATGACTACCAGAGTTTTAAGGAAATCCCATAATATGAAAGAAGAGGCCCAGATTAGCAGAATGGTAAATGCAGCTTGGGAAAAAAGATTATGCAGTTAGAAAAAAAACCCTTGAAAACAAAAAGGAACTCTTGAAGATGAAAAATAACAGGAAGACAAGCTCAATAGAAGGAGTTGACTGAAAGCTGAAGAAATCTCAAGAAAGAGAAATATGAGACAATGAAACAGAAAATGGAAAAGAAAGTTAGAGGACTAACCCCAGACGTTGAATATCTAAATAAGAAGAGAATAAAGATGAAAGCAAATAAAAACAAAGGGGAAGAAATCAAATGTATGAAGAAAACCTCCTAGAACTACAATGCAGGAGTTTCCAGACTGGAGGAGTCCATCAAGTGAATAGTATGTGGATGAAAAGAGATTCATCCCAAACCAAGATCCAGACTTTTTCAACACTGGTGACAGAAGAGACCCAAAAAAGCTTCAGAGAGAAAAATCGGGTTTCATTCAAAGCATCAAGAGTCAGATTGGGATTGGACATTTCAACAGCACACTAGAAGCTGGAACTTTAAAACTCAAGGAGACAATAAAAAAATGAAAATTAAAAATTAAAACTCGGGTAAACAACACAAGCTATAATTCCATACCCAGCCAAGCTACATTCAAACTCGAGTGCACAATAAACACAAGCAGACAGCCAAGTAAATTTCCAAATTTACCTCTCACGACACTTTCTCTGGAAACCAATGGAGAATTTCTCCACCAAATTAGGAAAAGAACAACATGATTCTCATGGCCCAGAGAATCCCACACAAGATAGGAGAGGAGAACAAGTCAACAGCTATACAGCAGACCTAGATCACAGCAAGTCAAAAGGCTCTGGCAGTTATTTCTTGATGAACTGTCAGATGAACTGTCAGGAATATAGGTATCTCCCACCTTTCCAAAATTTGAATTGTACAACTTCACTTTTATGAGAGACCTGCATTGGTGTGCATTGTTCGCTAACTAAAAGAAATCTGAAGAGGATGTTCCTTTTGACAAAAAAAGTTGAAAAGCAAAAATAGTGTTCAGCATTTGTTTTGCAGCAAGCAATGGGAGGCAGCACACAACCCAAACAGCGACAGTGGCGCCACCAGGCTCCTTCCCCGGGAACTACACTAGGTAACTCAACATTAGACTGCCAAAACTGTGCTGAGCATCTGTGCTTTATTTGGATTTATTTTGTGCATCATTAGCAAGATGCGTCCTAAGTTATCAGAACAGCCTAAGACAGGTTATTTTGGGGGTCTGGGAACACTAAAATGTATTTCCATATAAATTAATGGTGGTAACTGGCTCTTTGCTTTATGCCATTTCTGCTTACTTAAGTTTTATAGGAAAGCTCTATTTTTGGATAGCAGGGGAAACCTTAAATGTCATTAAGAAAATCTCGTGGGCAAGTGTCTGGGTGGCTTAGTTGCTTAAGTGTCTGCCTTTGGTTCAGGTCATGATCCTAGAGTCTCGGGATCAAGCCCCCACTGGGCTCCCTGCTCAGTGGGGAGTCTGCTACTCCCTCTGCCCTTCACCCCCCCTTCTCTCTCGCTCACTCTCTCTCAAATAAATAAAATCTTTTTTTAAAAAAAAGATCATCTCGTGAATTGATTGAGAGAATTACATAACTAAATAAAAGTCTGGTTGATCATTAGTGATAAATATATAGGAAATTAACTAAATAAGAAAGCTGTTATTAATACTAAAGAAAACAAAAGCTGTACACAAATTGAAAAGAGATCATAGTACACAACAGGGTTTAGGTGTCAATAACATTTGCCTTGTTAAAATATGCAAACACTTAAAATTCATCTAACTAAAATGATAATCTATACAGGAAGATGGAGGGATAAGAAGTATACATGTGTTAATGGCAGATGGTATGTTGAGAGACAGATGAGTGATGTATCTACAAGCCAAGAAATGCCAAGGGATGCCTACAACCACCTGAAACTAAGACAGTAGCATAGGGCAGTTCCTCCTTTGGAGTCTCCAGAAGGAACCAACCCCACTGACAACTTGATTTCAGACTCTTAGCCTCCACTTGTTCATTTTAAGTCTGTGGTACCTTGTTAGAGCTGCCTCAGCAATGAATACAAGAATCTCACCAGCCATCACCACTGTCCTGTACCTGCCACCTTCCTGCCGATACCTGGACAGGACATTCCTCCCATTTATTTTAAAGAGCAATCCCCTAATATTCTGACAACATGCAACATGCAAAAGGGGAAAGAATTATCTGCAATAGAAAGTTTAAAAAGTGAAGGACACCTTACCAGGGCAAAAACTGTACTCAAATTGCTGAATCTTGCCACCCTAATGGTAGGAAAATATCAAAACCAAAATGAGGCAGACTTTAATGTGCTAAGATACAAGAAAAGATATTTTACTTTCTCTTATAATCTCCTCAGTAAGGTTAATATTTACTTAAGATACCCACTTCTTAATGCTTTATCAAAATTGTCCTCCTTTACAATATGCTTTTTAAAGGTTTTACTGAAATTGCCTTTTTGAAACAGTGAATAAGCTGTGGCAGATTTGATTTTAGGCACCGAGAGGAAATAATGTGCTGCAGAATTTATTCCACTCAACCCTGGAAACCTGAAATGCAATCATCAATCACGGACTTTGCACTCTTTCCTAATGAAAAAAAGCTGCTTCCTAATATATTTTAGAAACAAGTACTCTAAACACTCAAATTATGGAAGAAAGAGGCCACCTCAAAGAGCAAAGGAGTCCCTTCAGTGGCAAGATTTAAGAGGCATGTTAATTTAAGAAAGGGTTTTCTGAAAAGGAATCGTGTTTATCAGAGTGTTAGGCAGCACTTTCAAATTTTAAATCATAAGCTATTTTTTAAAGATTTTATTTATTTATTCATGAGAGACAGAGAGAGAGAGAGAGAGAGAGAGAGAGAGAGGCAGAGACACAGGCAGAGGGAGAAGCAGGCTCCATGCAGGGAGCCCACTGTGGGACTCGATCCTGGGACTCCAGGATCATGTCCTGGGCCGAAGGGAGGTGCTTAGCCGCTGAGCCACCTAGGCGTCCCAAATCATAAGCTATTAATAGATTGTGAAATAAATATGATGGGTTATGACCAGTACATTTTTAATGGAATTTAATGAAGTGGAATAGAATAGAAACTTGTGAAATGCAAAGCATGACCTAAATGCAAGGGCTGGGGGCTCCTGGGTGGTTCAGTCAAGTCTTTGCCTTCAGCTCAGATTGTGATCCTGGGGTCGTGAGATTGAGCCCCAAGTCGGGCTCCCTGCTCAGCGTTAAGTCTGCTTCTCCCTCTGCCCCTCCTCCTTCTCATGCTCTCTCTCTCTCCTTCAAACAAATAAATCTTTAAGAAATAAATAAAATAAATGCAAGGGCTGATTTGTACAACTTTCACTCATATATTTATATTACATACACATGCATAGACAAATGTAGAGTTAAAGTTAACCTGTGTACTGAGTTGGGATGCAAACTTTCTTACTATGCATCACATTCAAAAAGGTTTGGAAAGGTCTTAGAGGGTAAACTGGACACCAAACAAGCAGCCAGCCAGATGCATCCTGCAGACATAGAGGACCTGGGCTCAGGGCCTGCTTCAGTGGGTGGAGCTTGGTTGAGACACAGCCACCCAGAGCACTTTCCAGCACAAGACCAAGCCAATGCTGCGGGAAAATCACACTGTGAGATCACCAGGAAGGAACCCAGAGCACAAGTTCAGTCTGGTTAAAATAGAAGGCAGAAGGTACTGTATGATAAAGGCAGACACAAAACACCAAACAGGCTCAAGGCAGTCAATTCAGGAATGAAAACTGATTTATCACTATGCAGAAAAACATCACTCATCCTCCTCAAAGTGATTTTGTTTGGCTTTGAAGCCAAATACATTCAAGAGAGACAATGAAATAATGCCTATGAACAGTGGATGGTACCAATAGTTTATTTCATGTCCTTAGGACCCAGTTTCAGAGTACTTCTTAAAAAGCAGTGAAGTGGAAAAGTCAGTTTAGGATTTTTCTTTGTGAATCATAAAAAAAATCTGCAGGATGTACTATCTCACATGTTGCCAGAAAACAAAATTAATGAATAAACTAAATTTCAATTATGAGCCAAACTTGTAAGCTATCATCAACATGCCATCTGCATTAAATACTCCCAAGTTTTAATGTAGAGTTACGTCATTTTGAAAATAAAAGTTGACCCTACCCCAAAAACTGAATGCAATCCCATCCTCCACATCTTCTCTGACCAATGCCAGGCCATGGTAAAAAATAAAACAAAACAAAACAAAAACACACACACACACAAACAAAAACAAAAAAACAGGAGGAAAAGATTTAAACTGGATTCAGTAATACTTTGAGATCTCTCCCATGTCAACAAGTTCTCCAAAGAAGGTAAAATAGTAAACTCCATTTGGGTTTTCAAAATTATGGCCAAAAATTTAGGGCAGTAAGATATTAAAGTTATATAAAGTTTTTACAATATCTATGGATTAATTCTTATCTTCTCTTTTACCCAGATTTTTTTCTTCTAAGAGTGAACTTCCTGTAAATGAATCACAGAAATGAACTTAAAATTGCTCACTCCATTGTTACAAGCCCGAATGGTTATCCACATACTTCCTTGAGAATCTTTTCTCTTTTTCTTTTTCTAACTTTAAGGAAACAGGAGGATTCACTCAAGCTGATGCATTCCTCCCGGAGTGCCGCCTACATGGTGTTTCATTTTGGCTTCAGCTGCAAAAAGTAACGTGAAGACACCCATGTGGCTATAACACTGTCAGGCCTTTGCCTTTTCTTTTCAGTCTTCTGATTGTTATTCATTTATTTATCGTGGTAGGCCTACTTTAAATCTGACCTTCTTTAAACTTTCTTTCTACATTTTTCTATAGTCAACAGAAGTTACATACATTGTATTTCAAAACATATTTTATATTTGATAAAATCTTTTTTGTGGTGACTTTTTTTTTAAGTCACAATACACTCATGGCAAACAGGAAGTAGCTAAAAATAACACTTGAGAGTTGCAAACCCAGTATCTCCTCTTGGGTTCATAGACCCTTCATACTCTGTATATCCAAAAACCAAAATCTTGTTAGCATTCCCCAATGAGTGTTGCCATCTCACAGAATGGTCTCATCATTCTCTCAGCATCCCATAAAAAAATTCCTTTGTTCTTTTGGTCCTTCAATACAGTTGTCAAGTCTTATACATGCAAATTCTTAAAAGTTTCTGGAACCCAGCATTGCTTTCCATTCTCAGAGCTCCTATTCTGGGCTCTCATCTGGATGATAAACACAAAAGGCCTAACTGGTCTTTCTGGTTTGACCTCTGCAATCTACTCTCCACATGTGGCCAGAGACTCTTCCCAAAACACAAATCTGTCACATGGAGAAAACAGCAGCCATTTTATGTCTCCCGCTGAGAAAACAGTCACTCCCTACGCTTGTGTCAGAGTGACCACAACAGGTGGCAGCAGCTCCTGGGTCTACAGGAAATAGCAAGGGTGGAGGAGCATCCCCCGGAGCTATACCTTAAACATGCAGTCAGCAACCTCCAGATTGTGGGGAGCTGCTGTGCAGGTCAACAGTCCCAGGTTCTTCCACAGATAAATTATAACAATAATAAAGAGATAGAGGAGAAACGGCTTAAAAAAAAAAAGACTTAGTGAACATCTGAAAAACAAGCAAGACTGAACTTGTGCCTAGGGAGACACACCTGAATGAACTATAAAGAACACATGGGTGTAATGACTGAAGTCAGAGGAGGCTTTGTGGGGACAGACAGAGTTGGGATTGGGATGGGGCCCTTGGAGGCCTTCTCAGGATGGCAGGCAAAGTGCCATTTCTTGGTCTGTGTTGTGGTTACCAGGGAATTTCCTTTAGATGCTTCATTAAGCGACACGCTTGTTCATATGGTATTCTATTTCACTTTGCATTGAAAAGGTTAAAACACACACACACACACACACACACACACACACACACGAGTTGGATGTCACCGACCTGTTAGAACCCTTCAATGGCCTCACGGTGCTCAGAAGTAAAAGTATAAGCTCCTTCCTTCACATGGCAGATGAAGCCTTGAGGCACCTGGCTCTCTGCTCAAAGCCACAATAATTGCTAGTCTCCTCCCCACATTAAATTTTCAGTTCCTCAAAAGCATTGGGCTTTCTTATGTCATGGCCTTTGAACATAAGTTACTTCTACTCAGAACAATCAAATGCACTCTCTTTCCCCTTCACTTGGCTGATTCCTGTTTGTCCTTCAGGCCCCAGTGGAAAAGTCTGTTGAGTGAAGTACCCTTCCATCTACCCATTACACACTGTACTTTCCCAACCATGGCATTCATCATCTCCATTAATATTTATTAGTGGATATCTTCCGTAGGTCAACAACAAGCCAAGATGTGTAACTTGCCCTCAAATTTTCATATCCCCAATTCCTAGCACAATGCCTAGAATAGAATAAGCACACAATAAACATAAATAAAATGAATATGTACATCCATTTGTTATAAATGAAAATTACCTTTGTTGGCATCAATTTATAGGAAAACAAAATATAAGCAAAGTAAAAAAGGTAACAATATCATTATGCTAGATATTCTTTCATTAACTCATTTAATGCTCTAAACAACACTATGATGTATTGTATTTATCAGCAATTCATAGATGAGGAAACTGAGCCATGGAGAAGCCAACTAATATGCTCCGGGTCACAGAACCCATAAATGGGACTAGAATGCAGGCAGTCTGGCTCCACAGTCCTTGCTCTCATTCCAATAAACTATCCCTCCCACTTCCCACTGCCTAACATCACTACCATACATTTCAAAGATTGAAGCAGATGGCTTTAATGGGAAAACAAAACAAAACAATATTCTATTGAGGTTATTTGATAGGGAATATTCATGAATATTATATACATATTAAAGTGCTGCATGCCAAAATTTGAGGACCTGGGAAGGAGAGAATACCAGGTGCAAGAGCACTTCAAAGAGCAGGTAATCTGACTCTCCTGATAAACTGTGCACTGAGATGTCAAATCCTGACATACCTTTTACTGGCTTCCAACTGGGCCAGGGAACAATACCTCTGTGATTACAGGCTGACAACAGGCAGGCCTTCAGAGCAACAGTGAGGCAGACAAATATAAGCATCCATGGCGCACAAGGTATCAAATCTGATGCAAAATTTGTAGAGACCAGGACTTCAGCTCTCAGTAAACTCAGACTTTCAATCAAAATACATTCATTCATTCAATATAATGTATTAGGTCTTTAAAACCATATATATGGCTCTCAGGACTCAAAAGTAAAACATGATGATACTGCCACATTCAATAAGCTTATGTGAGGTAGGTAAACAAATAAACCAAGAATTCTAGTACGACAAGACATCCAAAAAGAAGTTTACATGGTTCCCTTGGCATATCTGAATCACACTGGACAAAGTATGGGTAGGAGCTAGAGCCCAGGATGTTTCTAGAAAAACATTTTTGAGGGGCTCCATCTTGAAGATATATATTCCTGACTAGAGAACCAAGTAATAAAAAACCCAGTTACTATTGCAAACCAAAAAGTCACATGAAAAATAATACCAGTGGGAACTGAGAAGGGTAACAGGCTAGAGAAAATCTTGTAGGGGATGGAGAAGTTAAACTGGATCTTGAAGTCTGGGTAGGGCTGGAGAGGAGAAGGAGGAAGGAAAGGAACAGATACATGTGGGATTCCTGCAGGCACAAAGGCCAACTTGGCACTGGTCTGTAGTGCCACTAGACTCAAGGCAGAGTAGAAGACGCCAGTACCTGTGGTCCAAGTGGACAGTGGGGGAGATGCACATCAATGCCTATGGGTGAAAAGCTTAAAATACGTAATCGCAAAATTCTAGGAAAAATAAGACTTTAAAAACCTGTAAAAGCTCTGGTTAGGGGCATGTTTTATGATGAGGATAGCAACAGGCTGATCTTGCTTTTGACACCCCAAAATACTTTTCCTTGAAGAGCTCACCCACATTCAACAATGACACAACAACAGCAAGATGCATTCACGGAGTGGTAGTAGTGTGGAACAGAATAAAGGGGAGGAATGAGAGAGATGGCAGAAGGTAAACCATGTGGCAGCAACAGTGCAGAAGCCACAGAACAGGTGAAAGTGGAAGACAGTGAACTTATGAAAGTAACAGACATGGCCAGGAGGCCCAAGTAAGTACAGTAATAAAATATACACCAAGATACCCACCACAGGTATCTAGGAGCCTTTGTGATGACAACAGGGGCAGAGGGCTTTGAAATTCGTCGTTCACACAGTTGGTTGATACTAACAAAGTGAGACAGATGAAGTAGATAGAAGAAATACACAGTGACACCAAGACACATGTAAAAAGTGAACTATCTTCTCTCTCCTATATTCCCTACCACATCTGGGCATTACTGTGTAACCATTTCACCCAAGACAAAAACCAAGTACCATTTTTTAAAACCCTCTTTTCCTTTTTAAATTTTAGTGTGGGGATCCCTGGGTGGCGCAGTGGTTTAGCGCCTGCCTTTGGCCCGGGGCGCGATCCTGGAGGCCCGGGATCGAATCCCACGTCGGGCTCCCGGTGCATGGGGCCTGCTTCTCCCTCTGCCTATGTCTCTGCCTTTCTCTCTCTCTCTCTCTCTCTCTCTCTCTCTCTGTGACTATCATAAATAAATAAACATTAAAAAAAAAGATTTATTAAAAAAAATAAATTTTAGTGTGTCTCAGAATCACATAAGGGACTTGTTAAAAGGGCAGGTTCCTTGGCCTACTCCGAAAGACGGTGATTCACGCAGTCTGTGTAGCGCCCAGGAATCTGTCTTTTCAGGAATACCTGTATGTTACCTCATATCAGTCAGAATGGCTAGTTAGCAGAAAGTCAAGATGTAATAAGTATTGGTGAAGATAAGGAGAAAAAAGAATCATGCACTTCTGGCGGGAATGTAATTTGGTGTAGCCACTACAGAAAACACTATAGAAGCTCCTTAAAAAAATAAAAATCAAAGTAACATATGACCCAGTAATTCTACTTCTGGGTATTTGCCCAAAGAAAACAAAAACATTTATTCAAAAAGATATATGTACTCCATGTTTATTCCAGAATTACAATAGCCAAAATCTGGAAGCAACCAAAATGTCCACTGATAGATGAATGAATAAAGAAGATGTGGTTAGTATAAACACGGGATATTATTACTCAACCAAAAAAAAGAATGAAACCTTACCATTCTTGACAACATAGATGGAGCTAGAGGGTATTATGCTAAGTGAAATAAGTCAGACAGAAAAAGACAAATACCATATGATTTCACTTATTATGAACAATCTAAAAAAACAACATAAATGAATAAACATATACAAACACACACACACACACAAACAGAAACAGACTCATAAATACAGAGAACTGGTAGGTACCAGAGAGGAGAGTATGGAAGAATGGGCAAAATAAGTCAAGGGGATTAAGAGGTACGAACTTCTAAAAGTAAAATAAGTCACAGGGATGAAAAGTACAGCTCAGGGAATATAATCAATATCATAACAACTTTGTATGGTGACAGGTGGTGACTACAGCCATGGTAAGCATCCTATAATTGATATAATTGTTGAATCATTATATTGTACACCTGAAACAAATATAGTATTGTATGTAACTATACTCCAATTTAAAAAAAAACTAAGCTATTGGTAACTGTACTTGTTATAAATTAATTGGACCTGTAGTATGAATTTTACAGATATGAAATAAAGACAATTTCTAAAATTTGTATGATTTCTTTTAGTAGGCTTCATGTCCAACATAGGGCTCAAACTTGAGATGAGGAGGAAAATGAATTTTTAATTCCCCCTGCACAAGAAAAGGATACCTTTGGAATTCTGATGAAAGAATCACACTGTGAGAAAGTGTCTCAAATCCAATCAATCTCCGTGTAGATTCTCCGCCCTCGGTGTCTCTAAAAGTCATTCCTTCTTCTCTCCACCCTCACTGTCTTAATTGTGGTCTTCACTTCCTTCCTGGACTAATTTTATAAGCTTCCACCTAGTTCCCCTCCTCCTAATTCCCGCCCCCCCCCCCCCAAGCCATCCCACACACAAAGCTTCTAAATCACCGGCTTATGTGGGATAAGCAATGATCTGGAGGCCCCAGACGACAATGTCTCCTCCTGCTGTCCTAATGCAGCGTATTCACACTGGAAAGGAAAAGGAAGGACAGGTGACACAGTCCGTGTTAAGCTAAAACATGTTCCCTTAATGGATATGGGAGTAGGAGATGAAGAAATCAGAAAGCCATTCTGAAGATAACTAAGGTGAAATGAACCACCCGGCTTATAAGAGACCCCACAGACATACTCATGTCATTACTACTCTCTAGGAATTATAAATATCTGCTTAGCATTAGTAAGAAGCTAACGTCAGCAAGACCCTACATCTTAAGTAGTACTAGAACTGAGGAGTGATTTTACCTAATAGATAAGGCCAACTTAAAAAAAAAAAAAAAGATGACAATGAAGCATCATTGGAATAGAACATGGGTGCAGGACGCCTCGGTGGCTCAGTGGTTGAGAGTCTGCCTTTGGCTCAGGGCATGACCCTGGGGCCCTGGGATCGAGTCTTGCCTCGGGCTCCCTGCAAAAAAGCCTGCTTCTCCCTCTACCTATGTCTCTGCCTCTATCTCTCTCATGAATAAATAAAATCTTAAAAAAAATACTTTATCCTCATTTGCATTTGAAATAGATGGAGAACACTGTCAGATACTGAACAATCATACTCTAAAGAATAAGTGGGAAATATCAGAAAGGGAGACAGAACATGAAAGACTCTTAACTCTAGGAAATGAACTAGGGGTGGTGGAAGGGGAGGTGGGCGGGGGGGTGGTGACTGGGTGACGGGCACTGAGGTGGGCACTTGACGGGATGAGCACTGGGTGTTACTCTATATGTTGGCAAATTGAACACCAATAGAAAATAAATTTATAAAAAAAAATTAAAAAAAGAAGATACTAGTAACTCTTCATGTGCTTCACATGCTTCCTCCTGCTATGGGTCATCTAACCTCAATCCTCACCCAATTGCTTTATTATTGTACTGGGAACAACCTATTAAATAGCCTTCAAGAAGACAATTCCCAGACCTGGTTCCTAACATATGTTCCATAATGATCATCAGGGGTGCCTGATGCTCCATTGGTAGAGCACAAGACTCTCAGTCTTGGGTTTCTGAGTTCAAGCCCCACATTGGGGGTAGAGATTACTTATACAAACAAAATAAATGTAGAATTTCTTTAAAAAAATCTGATCATCATAAAAAGCCTCATAGTCGGGGATCCCTGGGTGGCGCAGCGGTTTGGCGCCTGCCTTTGGCCCAGGGCGCGATCCTGGAGACCCGGGATCGAGTCCCACGTCAGGCTCCCGGTGCATGGAGCCTGCTTCTCCCTCTGCCTATGTCTCTGCCTCTCTCTCTCTCTGTGTGTGACTATCATAAATAAATAAAAAATTAAAAAAAAAAAAGCCTCATAGTCATCAGTTTTAGTCTTCTATTTCTAAGGATCTAAGGTAGGATAAAAGGGGATCACTTCTTTTAGATTGCAGAATGAAAAGAACAGAGAAAAAGAGAGGCAAAAAGAGAGGTAGGGGGAAGGGTAAAAGGAAGAAGAAACAGGAATGAGAAAAAGCCAAGGGAATTGGGGGCTGGGTTTTCGGCATTTGTTTCCCCAGGTCTACTGGATTTGTTTCCTGGAATCCAATGGGTTCCAGGTGCATTCTGGGCTAAGCCTCCCAGTCTTCGCCACTGTTAAGGTCACGAGATCTTTTTACTCACAGTGCTGTGGGTCCACATGTTGGGGCCCAGCTACACCCTCCCCCTTCCTTTGATTCCCAGTCTTAACGAACAATTTAGAAAAGTAAAAAGTCTGCAAAACAGCTGGCCATGCTGAGAAAGACAGGCACACACTTCATTTTGGAATGTACAGGAATAAAACCGATTGGTTCATTTCCATATGCCAGAGGCTTTTCTTTCTTTTTTTTTTCCTTTTCCCTCTCTCTTCCATTTTATTTTGTTATTTTATTTTACTTTATTTTGCAAATACGCTCTCAGATATCACTCTCCAGAAGTCTGCAATCCACAGGCAAGGATTTAGTACTCAGTCTGTTGAAAATGTAAGTACAATTACTTCTCTGTCCGAAAGTTCAACTTTCTTTGTTTCCCTCACCAGTTCTGATTTCCTGTAGCTGACTGGCTCCAATGCAAGAGTGAAGTAATTTCTCTCCTCTGTGATTTATTTTCTGACGATAAGTGAGCAAAAATACTACATAGAAAGGAGGAAAGCAAGATTCACAATGAATCCTTCTCAAAAACGCGACTCCAGGGTGACAGAGCAGGTAAAATGGAGTACTGTGTATCAAGAAACTTGAGAATCAAGCTCTATGTTCATACCTATTTCTGTGTAATTTATAACAGTCTTTTTAGTAAAACTATGTGCCAGGTATATAATGCTAAGAGCTTTACATGCATTATCTCATTTAATCCTCAGAACCACCTTTCATGGGAAGGATCATCCACATTTTATAGATGAAGACACTGATGTTTAAAAGTTAAAAAACTTGGGCAGCCCAGGTGGCTCAGCGGTTTAGCGCCGCCTTCAGCCCAGGGCCAGATCCTGGAGACCTAGGATCAAGTCCCATGTTGGGCTCCCTGCATGGAGCCTGCTTCTCCCTCTGCCTGTGTTTCTGCCTCTCTCTCTCCCTCTCTGTGTGTCTGTCATGATTAAATAAATAAAATCTTAAAAAAAAAGGTCAAAAACTTGCCAAAGGATGCATGACTAATAAAATGGCAGAGTCAAGGTGCAAGCGCTGCTCTGCCTCCAAAAAATCACTATGCGAGGGCCATTCCCCAGGGTTTACAATGCATAGGTAAAAGTCTGTTGTCAGGAAATGCACACAGGATAGTTAGAGGCTATCAAATAGAGCTGAACATATCATTTGTTTAAAATTCTATTTTATATCTCTTTTAAATGCATTCATCTCGTCATAGTAAGTAAAATAGCCTCAATGTAACTGCACCTTTCTTAAGCAATTCAGGATCTGCAGTGTTTTCCAAAAATCATTTGAGTGTACTTTTTTGCTTCTTTTGCTTGTTTTTAGTTATAGATCACTGTAAGAACTGCCTGAGAAATGTAATGGCATCTATCACAAGCTTGAGTGAGATACACCATGTACACGGAGGCCGCCTGATACACGTGCAGAATTCTACTGAAGGATTCAGCCACATTAGGGAAAAAAAAGGGGCCTGAGGCTAAACCATATATCCATCCCTTCCACTTCCACCTTTATTTCAATGAACTTCACTTTGGAGATGCTTTATCCAGGGATGCTACAGTATTCATTCATTCATTCATTCATTCATTCACTGGGCAGAAATCTACTTAATGCCGTGCTAAGAGGTGGAGGATATATGAGTGAGCAAAAGATACAACCTTGCCTTTAGTCTGGTCTGGCATAAAAAATAGCCTTGTGCAACCCATCACACATGCACTGTAGGGATGTTCATGAGACTACTGTGAAGGTTCTTCACAAAAACCCCAAGAGACATTGCTGTCTGATACTTGGGTCAAGAGTAGTAGTTCTATAGAATAACTGATGTTTTTGATCCCATGGACAGTCTACACTTACTGAGCCTCTTCGCAGCTAAAAACCACAGGGCTCACTATGACCCACTTGTGGTCTATTAGATACAACATTTTAGCAACTGTCTCATTCCTAATTCAGTTGATGTCCCAGATCTTTTTCTTCCCTTTTCTTTCTCAGCTACTTTGAATTTTATTTCCTTAATCTTCTGGGGGAAAGGTAGAGTAGAAATAAGTAAATAAAAATAAAAATGTGAAAAATTTAGGAAAGTAGCGTACTATGTGTTAATTCCCCAAACCAAAATTGACTTTTTGGAAATATCTTTTAAATCTCTATTAAAGAGATTGGGCACCTGGGTGGCTCAGTCAATTAAGCATCTGCCCTGGGCTCAGGTTATGATCCCAGGGTCTCCAGGGTCCTAGGATCCAGATCCACATAGGGCTCCCTGCTCAGTGGGGAGCCTGCTTCTCCCTCTACCCCATCCCCTGCTCATGCTCTCTCTCTCTCTCTCAAATAAAATATTTGAAAAATAAATAAGTCTCTACTAAGAACTGCTTTTGTTATTTTCCTATCTTAAAGTTTAAGTTTTTGTAGGGAGGACCTGATGGAGAATACTTGGAGTTTAGCTGTGTTCTTTAACTATGTAAGGTTTGAAGACAGAAAGCAATCATTTATAAATGAGAATACCCTATATGCCAATTGACATACGTAGAACTTGCTCTAGTGACCAGGTGACATTTTATAAAAAATGAATTCACTTTAAGTGGATTAAAATCCGTTTTCTCTTGTTACCAGGTCTAGACTTATGGCCTCAGCTCACTGAGCTTTCTTCAAGTAGCTGCATATTAAATTCTTTTTAAAAAAGATTTTATTTATTTATTCATGAGAGACACACAGAGAGAGGCAGAGACACAGGCAGAGGGAGAAGCAGGTTCCCTATAGGGAGCCTGATGTGGGACTTGATTCCAGGACTCCAGGATCATGACCTGAGCCAAAGGAAGATGCTCAACCACTGAGCCATCCAGGTGCCCCCAAATAGCTGCATATTAAGTTCTAATCAAGCTTTTATATAAAATACGGAGCCAACTGCAGTGCAAATCCTAGTTCTCATTTGGAAGATGAGATCTATAGGGGACACCCACCCCCCAAAGGCTTAATCCAAGGGTTAAAGATATTTTTGGTGATTCTGAAAATGACTTGCCACTTTATATATAAGTTAAAATAATATCTTTTAAAATTTGATTTTTAGAACTAGGAACAAGCTTAAGTTACTGTTAATTTTACTGTTATGAAGAACATTTGAGCCTTAGCAGAAGTCAGAACAAAGGAGTGCGTGAGCAAGGACATGGCATATCTGCAAAGGCAGATACTACAGAGACAGGACTCATCCTTTTGTGGTGCCAGGAGGTACATACAAGTATAATGCTAAAATAAGAAGTTTTGCATGCTGTTGTTTTCTAATCACTACCATTCTCATGATAAATCTTTCAGATTCCCTTTTACTTGGCAGTATGTGTCATATAAAATGGCACAGAACAAGATTCGTATAGACAACATTTTCCTTTAACTTTTTTTATAATGGCCCAAGAGCCCTAAATAACTGAATATATAGATGTTACTTTTAGCTCTTTCCTTACAAAATACTCAAATGAAAAATGAGCCATATTAACAAATTTGTATGCATGTAAATATCAGATGTACTTCTTTTTAATACCAGACAAAAGACACATCACTGTTACATTCCACTAAACCTTCTTCATTGGCATTACCATCAGATTCTTATATGCATTAAAAAAGGGCCCTCGGGAGCATCACTGAACATTTTAACAGAACAAAGCCAAAAGAGAAATTTAGTGAGTTAAACAGATGTGCTAGTTTAGAGAGTCATTTGAACAAAGATGAGTAAAATCTCCACATAAATCCCAAATACTATTTCCTTAGAGTCTACATATACTGATGTATAAGCCAAAACAGGGTGTAGGTACTGAATAAATAACAGTAACAATACTTATCATTAACATCATTATTCTTATTTATTGAAGGCTTACTAGGTGACAGGAACTGTGCTGAGTACTCTCCATTGTTATCTTGGAAATCCTCCTAATGAGGCTCTGAGGGAGATATTACTGCTATTGCCACTTCACATTAAGGCACAGACAAAATGTGGAAAGCCAAGATTCAAATCCAGAGGGTGAGTGTGGAGTTAGCACTTTCTATCACACCAGAGTGCATGCAGCACGATACAAACCTTTGTGTCATGAACGAAAACTAATGAAATCTCTCATTTCTGAGAAGAGGGCACCGCCCTCACTTAGCTTTCAAATACCCAGTGTTTGCACTTCTCACTGTAGGGGTGACTTAAACAATTTCTAGGCCATCCCTTCATCTTTGAATCCCTGGTACGCAGCCGAGTGCATGACACACAACAGATACTCAGTAGAAGTTAGCTGACTGAGTGAACACAACTAAATCATTGGTTTTAAAAGGAGTAGAAATGCTCTTCAAAGAAAATGGAAAAGGTATTCAGTCTGATAAAGCCATTGTAGGAAGCTTTCTAAAAAACAAATCTATAGTATGAATTATTGATCTTTTTGGTAAATAAGAGCTAGTTCTTTTTTCTCTGAAACTAATATATGTGAACTATATCCTAAGACAGTATCTCCCCACCAAAAGCTTAAACTTTAAGGCAAGAAATAATAAAAGCAGTTCTTAGTAGAGATTTATTTATTTTTCAAATATTTTATTTGAGAGAGAGAGAGAGAGAAAGAGTGAGTATGAGCAGGGGATGGGGTAGAGGGAGAAGCAGGCTCCCCACTGAGCAGGGAGCCCTATGTGGAACTGGATCCCAGGACCCTGGAGACCCTGGGATCATAACCTGAGCCTAAGGCAGATGCTTAATTGACTGAGCCACCCAGGTGCCCCTTTAGTAGAGATTTAAAAGAGATTTCCAAAGTCAATTTTTAGAGTTTGGGGAGGTAGCACTTTACTTTCCTAAAATTTTCATATGTATGTTTTTATTTACTTATTTCTACTATACCTTTCCCTGGAGATTAAGGAAACAAAATACAATATCCACATTATACTTCTCTGTGCATTGTGGGAACATATCATTGAGTTGATTTATACAGTGACAGCTGAACTACAGAAGTATTTAAGCTATCAAAAAGTGATTACATTCAACTATAAATCTAAGTGAAAATATAAGAGTCCAAGAGTTGGGCATGGTAAATTTAAAAAAGTTAAAATTTCCATGAAATCATTTAAAAGTAGAACCTAGTAACAGTAATTGTCAAGATAAAATGTTCCAGTAGCTCTTCTTTTTCTGCTAGGATCACTTCTGGCACTAGAAACCAAATGTAGAGGTAAACTTTCCATTTCTGACCTTCCTCTTTCAAGGAGGTCAAGAGAAAGGAGTCAATTGTTCAGCTCTATCAAATCACAGAATGACTTTCTGGTGACCAGATACAGCACAGAGTTATATCTATTTTTATCAATACTGCCATGAATGAAGTATTAGTCTCTTGGCAAATTTATACATACCTCCAAAACCCAGTAAATCTCAACTTGTACAAACAATATAGAGACCACCATTTTTGTAAAGCTATTTAATTTTCCCTTTTTTATCCTAAGAGTCTAACCCTCTCTAATGACAGCATTCATTCAAGTTGGTATTTATACCTCTGAATGTTTTATATTTTAATGTTTGCATCAGTTTGGTGTAATTCTCTTAATGTTATTGTATTTGTGTTAAAAAAATCTTCATGAAACAATGGTACTTCAGAGTCAGCTACTCTGTTATAAAGTGAAATAGCTTTTCACAGGAACTATTCTCTTGAACATTTTCATTAGTATCTTAATCTGACAAATTTAACTTCTCTATCTAAAAAGGGACTTTAAAAGAAAAAGTAGCTTTTAAGCAACAGAGGGGTTTCTTTCTACAAAAAGTATTTCACGGTTGCCATTTTTAACCAATTACACAATGTCGAGTACTTATAACATTTGATAATATAATATTGTAGTTCAAATATCAAATAAATTTTCATACATCTTTTATTTTCTTTCTTGGTGTCAGGAATAGAGTAAAATCAGTTAATTAGAATCAAAATCAGAAACTACTGCATACATGGCTCAGTTTTGAAACAAACCAAATATAAAGGTTCTTTTCAACCTAAAATATTATAAGCTTCAAAATGTTATACGTACCTAACAATAACTCTTAAAAAGTTAGCTCTGATATGGATTTAATGCTGGCTCTTCCATAATCTTTTTCATTAAGAAATGTCCTAATATCCTTCAAATTCTATAAGCAAACAGCATTCTTTGTCATATTGGTAGAAATTTAGGAAAAATTAAATTTTGTTACGATATTGACAGAATTCAGGAAGCTTGCAAACTACCATCTTTCACTTCCATTATGGGTGAGATATAACTTATCATAGCATTAAATGCATTTATTGATTTTTCTAAGCATTTAAAAATGAGCTCTCTATAGTCCTATAAAAAAGAAATTTCTATAATTTTAAAAAGGTATTTTATATAGTTTGTAATTTTTCTGGTGCAAGTATACCATGAATATGTACTAAAACACAGTTTGGGTAAGGATACCCATAGAATCCCTAATCAACTCCCCCCATATCTCCTTGGAAGCAGGCAGACGTATTTATTATAAAGAAATAAACTAAATTTAAGCTAATTCAAAAAGGAACAGCAAGTTTGTTTTCAAATCTTAGAAAATCTGAAGATAAATTATTATGTAGTTAGAAATGCTCACAAAATTATACAACAGGTTTTCCTACAGGTTTGGGCAGTTTGGTCGTTATCGGATAAGATCTTGTTTATTGCCAGTTAATCCTATCATATTCATTTTTAGCTTCTAATTGTCATAAAATTTAAATAAATCTTAATTGGCCCAAATGTCTTGCTGGCAGAAGGTTTTAACCACTTAGAGGTTGATAAGAACGTAAAGCCAGATGACCATACTACATGCTCGTTAAACTTAGAAGAAAGAATTCTCAACAATTGGATGATAGTATTTACTCAATGCAGCAAATTATGTTTTCTTTGGCTAGGATATATCTAAATATTTTCCTCTAACTTTAAACATGGACATTACTGGGTCTTTTGAAATTATGGACCATTCATTAAGCCACTAACACCACAAATAACGAGTAACCCCTCCCCTTCACTCACACATGTATGTGAAAACCTGGCTTCCAAGATTTCATCTGAGTATAAATTCATGTCTTTAAATTGCAGAGTTCATACAGTAAGAAGAAAAAGACAAAAATCTACCAACTAGGCTGAGCTGCCATCCTCTCCATGTAGTCTTTGGCCATGTCTCGGGCTTCAATGTTCTCAGGATACAGCACACAAAACATTGCCAAGGCGCCCAGGTTGTTGCCGTAAATTTCATTCCAGCGGGCGCTGTAGTCCTTGGGGTCCCAAGGAGGGAGGTATTCCAAGGGGCTGGACAGCATGGTGTGCACGGCCTCAGTGAGCCGGGCAGCAATGTGCTCATGCGAGCTGGCGGCCCTGAGCTGGAGCTCTGCGACCTCCGCCCTGGAGAAGTAGAGCATTGGGTGGCTGTCGTAGTTGGCGTTGGTGAAGGGAATCATGACTTCTGGGTTCTCGTCAGTGATGTATGCTGACACAAAGCAAAACAAATATATGAAAAACACACTGGGGGCCCCCCGTGTGTGAGTCCTCATCGTGGCATCAGATCTCCAAATCTCCAAGGCAGCCAAACCATCTTCGAAAGATCCTACAGTTGGAAAAAAGAAAAGGATATGTCAACCAGGGAAACGTGGCGAAGTAGGAAGGACAACCTTGCTTACTAGAAGCAGGTCTAAATATTAAAAAAGAAAGCTTATGAATTTAGATTTTTTAAAAAATACAACAAAAATTTGAACTAGAAAGAGACTTACTAAAGCCTAATAACTTAGTCACAGGAAGAAAAGGTACAACATAAGGAATATGGTTAATGATATGATAATAGCATTGTATGGTGACAAATAGTAGCTACACTTGTGGTGAACACAGCATAATGTACAAACTTGCCAAATCACTAAGATGTACCCCTAAAACTAATAAATATATTGCATGTCAACTATACTCAAAAATAAATTAAAACTCTAATAATTTCATTGGATAATTAACCAAGTAAACATGATACTGCAGACCTGTAGTCATTGAAGAAAACAGAACTTTGGACTTGGGAAAACCATATTATATTTGCTCAAGTAGGGAAGACAGACTCTCTGTGGCATCGTTTTCATATTTTATCACGCAAAAAAAGTTTGATTTTATGGTATTTTTTTTAGACATGAACATGAAAACCACAGTAACCAAAAGCTGGTGGTGAAATGTTGTCTGGGAATCTGGATGGTCATTAGGAAAAAAGAGAAAATCCTGTCTTTCTTAATTATAGGCTCCATCACTCTGGCTTCTCCTGGCTTCCTAACATTCTACATTCTGCAGCAGGGATTAGGATCAATACATCTATACGAGTATAGGCAGACAAAATATTATGAGTAAGGTTATATCCTCTTTGTGTCAGCAGAAGGTGGGGACAGAGTAGACAAAAGCAGAGTAACCGGCAGCCAAGCCCATGGATTCCCTGGGCTGACATCAGCAGGCGTGTATTGAAAGGCCAGACAAGGGGCTGCCGGGACTAGAAACGGATGGGCCTTCATTGAGAAAATAAAATCCCAGAATCAAAAGGCTGAAATAACACGTGTGCATTTTCCCCGTATTATTTGAAACTGCTGCCTACTTTTTCATTTTGCATAGGGGATTTTGGTGTCATTCAGTAAGTCAGACAATGAAACCAAGCTCATATTTTCTTAACTGCTTAACTTTCTTAAAAATCCTTTTTTTTTTTTTCAGTGGCACAGGTTAAAAGAACATCTTTAAAAAACAAGAACATTTTTAAAAAAGTAAAAGAAAAAGGAAAAAAAAAACCCCAAAACCTCAGCCTAGTCTATGTCCCACATCTGGGATAAAGCAGGCATAAAATCCCCCAGAGGAAAGTCAGGGAATTCTTAAAATTCTTCAGAGGGGAAAGGTTATAGAAAGCAGACCAGAAAAAGACAGTTTTATGTAAATAATGAACAGTAGTTTTCAATTATTAAAGAGAGAAACTGATGGAGAAAAATCAACCTCCTCAGCTAAACACAAACTATTTTTCCAAGAGAAAAACTGCCTCGTCACATTCATAAGAAAGAAAACCAAAGATTTAACACACACTGGAGATCAGTCCTTATTCTCAACTTGCTGCATCTCCAAGACAGAGGCAATATGGCATCACTTATGGATGCTGCCATTAATTCTACTATTCCTTATATTTCTGAGTGTGTTTTAGACTACATATGAAATTCAAGGGCAGCAATTTTGTGAAGCATTTTATATGTATTTCAAGAGTCAAACTTGTGATTAATAAAAAAATTGGTATAGCCATGCTAAATAAAGTACATAAAATAGAAATAAGTCTTGGACTCTACTCATATTATGTCTAGCACCCAACGCTTTGAGGCGGCTGGCTAGACCCTTCAAGGTCAGAGACCTGGCCAAAAGAAATAGTCCTTTGTGGTTATGTCTGAGGAGGGGTGTGGTCTCTGGCAACACAGAGATGCGGCTGGGTCTGAAGTAATGCTGAATCCCCACCACCCCGCCTCCGCCCCGAGGTTTATTTTTTGCTCTTTTCATTGAACATCCACACAAACAATTTTCTTAAAAGCCTGCCTGTATTAAATCCCCCAGACTCTAAGATGGAATGCAGTTATCAATGCAAATAACGTTGTGGAGGTATTTTAGATACCCAAAGTGAGGATGAATTGGAAGTTTCTCCTTTAATTGACCCCTACAGGGATGCCTGGGTGGCTCAGTGGTTGATTGTCTACCTTGAGCTCAGGGCATGATGCCGTGATGAGTCCCGGGATTGAGTCCCTGCATCAGGCTCCCTGTGGGGAGCTTGTGTCTCTGCCTCTCTCTATCATGAATAAATAAAATCTTAAAAAAAGACCCGTACATGGATAGTATTAAAGATCTTCTCTCAATTACTGGTTTTTGAATGTGTAGCTAGGTATTTGTGGGAGGTTGGGTTTTAGGGGGATGGGTGAGAACTCACAGGGAGACTAGAATTCCTCTATCTCAGATTCTGCACCCACATCCCTAAAGGTAGCTCAAACCTGATTTGTTTTATCCTCTTCCTCCTCCCGTAGCATGCTACCCTCTGGCCCAGGCCCAGAGTCACTAAGGTAGTGGGGGCTGCCCCAGAGAGGACTCATGCTATGATCCCAGCCACTTCCGCCACATTGCTTCCAGATACATAGGTCATGCCTGAGTGTATTTGAACAAGAAGAGTTGCTTCTGAAGCACAGAACCTCATTAAGATGTTGTTTTGGGAATCGTGCCACCTCAGTATGCCAACTGTTATTGAAGGGTCCCTAGTTATTGCTTCAAATTCATGTGAGGTCAGGGCAGCAAGGCTGTGAGCTACCACACATTTCAAACATGAATTCTTGTTGGGCTACCATGTGGGCCAATGCAGAACCCACAGAAATTCTATAGAACAAACATGCACAAAGACTACCTGGGAAGAAGGGACTGTAGCGTTCATCCCGTCACATACTATATTGCCTTCCTATTATTCTGCACTCCAGTCATCCAGCCTCCACTACTCTCCCGCGATTAAGGCCTTTGTTGATCTATCCAAAGAGTTCATTTCTTCTGTATCTAGCACATACCTCTATCAAATGGAACTGTTTGGGCTGTTTATACGCTTTGCCTCAAGAAGGTGGGACGATGGCTTCCTCTTTGCATCACAGGACTTAGCACTGTGCTTGACAAGGAAAAAGCAGCTCTTAGATGCTGGCTGAACTAAGTTAACACTTGGACTTAGCAGGTGGAGTAGATATCCTTACTAAAATGAGTGAGGAGGAACTGGTATGCCCCATTATTTGTAGTCAAAGCAAGTTTAGAATTTTTCAGAAGAAAAATTTCTGCTAGGAAACTAATAAGGGGAAATACAAGGCCAAGAAACTCCTGTAGCCTAAAAATAAATTTCAAATAAAGAAAAGAAAAATAATTAAATTTAAAATGTAACCCAAACTTACTTTAGGCTGATAACCTAAAGGGAGACATCTACCATCTTTTTTCTTTTTTTAGATTTTATTTATTTATTCATGAGAGACACACAGAGAGAGGCAGAGAAATAGGCAGAGGGAGAAGCAGGCTCCTCACAGGGAGCCTGATGCAGGACTCAATCCTGGGACCTCGGGGTCACCCCCTGAGCTGAAGGGAGATGCTCAACCACTGACCCACCCAGGCATCCCTTACCATCTTGAATCTGTCCAGAAAATTACACTGAAAAGCCTTCATTTCCAGTCTTTGCATTTCCCCTTTACACTTCTACCTTCAGCATCCTGCATACTACTCTGTAGAGGGAAGACGTGAAGTTACGTGAAAGGAGTGTTTCTCATGATCATTTTAGGTGGACCACAGGTAGACAACTTTTATGTCAACTTATTTCAATGGAAAAACTATAACTGGTACCTCTAACCGGAGATTTCAAGAGATATAAAGTTCTGTTTAAAATACATTTACAGGGATCCCTGGGTGGTGCAGCGGTTTAGCGCCTGCCTTTGGCCCAGGGCGCGATCCTGGAGACCCGGGATCGAATCCCACCTCGGGCTCCCGGTGCATGGAGCCTGCTTCTCCCTCTACCTGTGTCTCTGCCTCTCTCTCTCTCTCTCTCTCTCTGTGTGACTATCATAAATAAATTAAAAAAATTAGAAAAAATAAAATAAAATAAAATACATTTACATTTAAAAATAAAAAAAAAGTAAATGGATAGGGCAAAAATTGTTGAAAGTTGTAGCTGAATGACTAAAATGTGGGAGATGCTGAAATGCTGAGTAAAACAATGGTCACTGAGTTTACCAGAAGGACCAACCCTGACTCTCCCACTGCCCCACCACACGTGCGTGTGCATACACACACACACACACACACACACACACACACACACACGTGCACGAGCTGCACAAGTCTGTACTCTCAGATGTCTATGGGTGATCTCTCAAGCCACGCTCCCCTTAGTTCATGTGTTGCAGACACAGAAGAGTACTGCTTGCTCTCTTAAATCTTCAGGCTGCACTTGGGCCAGCTCAAGAGCATGGCATTTTCAATATGGCAACATCACAGGTAACCCCTGGCAACTGCCACTAATATTTCAGTTTACCCTTAATTCAATCCCCAGGATGTTTCTGAATGACTCTAGAAGGCTCATTTCCCCTAAAAGACTTTCTTTTTCTCTTCCGCTACTATACACTAACTTTCCTCATCGAGTTTTCCTTTCTTTGTCTCCCTCTACACAGCTTGGAAAGCAAAACATTCCTAAATTTTGACCTAATCAATGAGTACAATATAGTCATTTAAAAATTAACCTGTCACTACCAGATAATTGAAATAGCAATTTGATCATGCCCTGCCTGTATCTGTGGCAGTCCAAGTTTGACATTATGCTTAGGCCAAGCCAAATAATACAAAAAGTATTTAACAAGATGTCTGAATTCTAATTATTTTAAGTAGGTCCTCACAAAGTAACAATAAGCCTAAAATTATTTTGCTTTAATCCTTGTTCCAACAATCTGCTGCAGCTATTATGACTGCTGACACACAGAAATTTCGTGTGAAATACTTTTCACATATTTGATCTTTTACTTTATAATAACTTGATGTGACAAATAGTATTAAGAGTTAGTGTCCACCGGAACTCCAACAGTATCTTAGAGGCAGAACTAGAACACTATCTCCTAAATCCTAAGCCAACATTCTTTTCTTTAACCAAATTTTTAACAATATTCAGTGACATTAAAGTTCCCATGTTTGCCATCCTTACACAAAGAAAGTACAGAAAGAATATGTTCAGAAGGAAAGAACGGAAAAGTAGACTAGTAACATCAAGTTTCAAAAATGAAGTCGGTTTCCAAATGGTCTGGGACTGTTTATAAATGTAACACATGGTAGCACAAAAGTTCTTTCAATTTCCCTGGCTTTAGAAAATATAGAAAGTATAAGGATCGAAGAGTGATATTACCCTGTAGAAAGTAAAACATGTCCCAAATTAAGATGGATTAAAAACACTTTTATAGCATGTGCTAATAAGTCTAAGGAGAACAGCATTACCATTAACACTGGGCATGGACAAAAGAATAAATCCCTGCTCTGCTGTCTGCTAGTTTTGATCAACTGACTCATGCTCTCAAAGTCTCCATTCTCTCATCCATAAAATGATCCCACTTCATGGGGTGATTAAATATTATATGATGCACTTAGCAGAGAACCTGACATGAAGAGGTCTCTCTACATTTTTAATAAAAAGGAAGAAGTTTCAGACATACAAGATGAACCTATCCATAAAATATTTTATGGATTATATTAACCATATATTATATTAACCTACCCATGAAATATTTTTTGAAAGAAACTAAATATTATAAGCAAAAGAAGGAGAATCACAGATGTTAAGTGACTAGGCAAGGTCATACTACTTTTTAGAAACTTAGCTGAAACTCAAACACAATGCTCCTGACTCTCTAACACATCATTCATTAGTAAGCTCAACACTCACTGGAAAAGAAAGCATATGACCCTTACGGTTTTTCAAGTATTTGTCAGGGGTTTTGCCCTCAAAGAAAAGAATAATGATTAAATAAATGATATCTGAGTTTGATTGCCTCCCAAGGCCCGTAATTCTTGGTGTATAAAAAGTGACTGCTTCATGATATATTCTTTCAAAAGACCCAGTCATACAACAGGGGCTGAAAAATAAAATCTCTGGTGGGAGAGTGTTTCCTACTAATAAATTTATATGATTGAAGGGGTACATGGTATTTGGGGTCATCGGCAAGAGCTGATACGGTAACCTCGAGGGTCTGGTATTGGCTCAGACAATGTCATCAGTATCTCAACTGATCATCCTGGGATATGCTATCCAGTATCAATAAAACTAAAACCCTCCTCCCCCAACATATATAAAACCAGAATGTCAGTGCATTCATTTACAAGAAATATGACCATTGAGCAGATTGGGAAATATCTTCTGGCTTCATCAGAAAACTACACAGGTAGTAAAATTACTAGATAATTGCCTGATGAAGGGCCCAGGCTTGGGGCAACTCAACCAGTCAAGATTACCAACATAACTCACTTGAAAGGAGGCTGTGTTGTTAGCATCTGTCACAGATGCCCTCGGGATATCATTAAAAACAAAAACTTTAAAATGGAATTGTAATGATAGTTAGGAAAGAAGTGCAAAATATACATACCCCACAGCTCCTGCCACCACCCTCACCAAGCTCAGCTCAAGATTACCTGTTCCTGTTTGCCCAGGCCAATGGATGGGCCCAGCAGTCAGTGACCTGATTAGGACACTTAAATACCTCCCACACTAGAACCGGATGTGTCCATATCCACGAAGAGCTAAAGCAATCCTGCAGACCATACTACAGAATGCACCGACGTCGGATCCTCCTCCCTGGGAAAGGTAGAGGCGCTGCAGAAGTTACCAACTACAACTCTTTCTTCATTCTTCTACTGAAACCCAAGTTCCCTCATTTTAGGCCTCCAATCGGGTTTTAGGCAAACTCTGATGCCCTGAGAGCACCAACATATCTTAACAGAGCTGCACATTTTCTTCTCTGATCTATTTTAGGATTTAACTCTCAGAGAAACTTATTTCCAAGTATATGAGAAATATCTTGCTGTGGTCTCACACATACTACTTCACTGTTCCCACATATTTTAACTAAGGGAATGTACATATTTTTAATATGCTCCTTACTTTTCTATTTCAATTTTATTAAACGTATAATGAGGAGACATTTTTGAAAAATAATTTTACCTCAATATCAAAATAAAACCTTATATGTCCTTGGTAAATTTCTGTAGTGAAATAAATCTAACATTATTCTTACATACATCAAATCCTAAGAAAACATATGGTTTTGGTACTACACAATCATTCGCTAAAATTACACTCCCTGATGTGTAAAGCCTGTAGACTCAGCCAAGAAAGAACATTTTAAAAACCAAGGGCTCTTAATCAAAATGAAAGTTCCTTTTACTGAGGGTTTATTGTTTTCCTTATTTAGGGTGAAATGAAATATATCTCCCCAAAAAGTCATTTCCAAACAAAAATCCACAATATGAAATTATAGCATATGGAACCCCCAAGAATTTACACACACTACTGAGGGAGTAATTACAACCCTGAACCCACACAGCAAAACCACACCGTGTATAATAATGGTGCTCACCACCTTCACACTCAGCACTGGAGAAATTTTAAGTTAGGTTTGTAAGTTAAGTGCAGCTCTGTGCAGTCTAAAACCATTTCTATATTGTTTCTGGAAAAGTTTTTTTGTGAAGATAACACATTTTCTCCCAATGTAATCTGAGGCTGGATCCTTTTCTAGACCAACAATGATAACTATGTAACTTCCTTCTATGAGAAGAATTGTTAACCTAAATTATGTTTAAAATGAAGGCTCTATCTCCCATTCACCAGAGGACTACTTGAATAAGTAATTTACTGGCTATCAAACTGAAGGCATAATTTAGTGGTAGAATTATGCCTGGTGCACATTATTACAAAACTAAAAACCAATAAGATGCAGCTTTTTTGGTGCCTGGCTGGCTCAGTCGGTAGAGCATGCAACTCTTGATCTCAGGGTCGTGATTTCAAGCCTCAGGGTCGTGATTTCAAGTTGCAAGCCTGTGTCCACATTGGACACAGAGCTTACTTTAGAAAATAAACTAATTAAGGTATTACATTAAAAAATTAATAAGATCCAGCTTTTGAGAAGGTGGCTGTCTTATAGAAAATAGAAAGGAAGTAAAATCTGTATTTTCAGGAGGCAAAGAGAAAGCAGGGTAGAGGTATGGCGGAGGATCTACAAAGTCACTGAGGAGACTAATAAAGCAGCTAATTTTGCTTACAAAAAGTCTAAAAGAGGAAAATGAAATAGTTATACTTTCTAAACTGTAAGTAAATTCTAGTTTATCTAGCAGTCCAACAACTGGACACCTTCTAATTGTTACCTCTTTATTATAATTTTGATGGGTTTTATTAATGCTGGTGTTAGAATACAAATTGCTAAAGTATTTTCAAAAGTTTTGATTCTGGGGGCTGCTGGGTGGCTCAATCAGTTAAGTGCCTTTGGCTCAAGGTCATGATCTCAGGGCCCTGGGATCCAGCCCCAAGCCCATGTCAGGCTCTCTGCTCAGCCAGAACTCTGAGTCTCCCTCTCTCTCTGTTCTCTCTCTCTCTCTCTCTCTCAAGTAAATAAAATCTTAAAAAAATTTTTTTTACTCTGATACTATTTTCAGAAAATGTTGAATATAATTAAGTCAAGTAGTAATTTATACACATTAAGTTTTCCAATGCACTGTCTTCCAGAACTGGAAGATCAATTTCCCATCCACGTTAGGGGTAAGAATTTCTTGTAAATATTAATTATTTCAGCTATGTATTGAACAGCTATTAAATCCTGGAACTGTGCTAGCCATGGGGATAAAAAGTAAACAAGAATAATGATTATAGCATTAAAAATCTAGGAAAATGATGTTTCTCAGTTCTTTCTTTTAAAGATTTATTTGTTTGAGAGAAAGAGTGTGTGCACATGCATGGAGGTGCAAACAGGGGTAGGAACAGGAGGGGCAGAGGGAGAGAATCTTAAGGAAACTCCCTGCCAACTCAGAGCCCCACATTGGGCAATCCCATGACCCTGAGATCATGACCTGAGCCAAAATCAAAAGTCAGTCGCTCAACCAACTAAGCCACCCAGATGCCTCTGAGTTGGTTTACTTTAAACTGCAAAACTTGTATTACTTTGACAATAAATATGAGTAGGAATTTTCCCTTAGTTTAACATATTTAACTACTATAGCTGGCCCCAAAATAAAATTAACAATCTTTTTTTCCTCCAATTTTTCTAAACGGTAAGTAACCAAAGATTCTCTGGAAGTTTCTATAAAACCAGCTATGGCTTTCTCAGCAATTGCTTTAACCATGAAAACACTCTTTTCTGGCATTACTGGGTAAAAATATAAAGCATAGGAAAGAAGATAAAGATAATGAAGTTAGTGGCTAAATATAACCTCATACAATTTCAAATAACAAACAAAACCATAAATAGACATGAAAACTAAAGTACAAAAAAAAAAAAAAAAAAAGAAAACTAAAGTACAATTTTTCTTCCTGCCACAGATTGACCAGGGCAGACCGGTGAGGTGGCTCAAAGGATTGACAAGGGGATCAGAGTGGCTTTTGTTCATTGCTCTGTGATTCTGGACGAGCCAGCTAGTCCAACTAAACCTAGTTCCTTATTACAAATGAAGATGAAAATAGTATTTGTCTCATAGAACGGTTGGGAGATTAAATAAATACCTATAAAGCATTTACCACTTTCTGGTGAGAGTTCCCCCAAAATGCTAGTCATCACAGCTCACCTCAGAACATGATTAGTGGCTGTGGGCAAAAGCCAGAGCCACCAGACTTTCAAGGTTTGAATCTCAGTGCCACCACATCCCTAGGCATGTCCCTGTTTTCTCCTGCATAGACTGGATAAAATAATACCTTCCTCAAAGGGTTTCTGTGATCTTCAATTAGCTGATACACTTAAAACATTAAAAGAGTGTCTGGAATTTAGAATTTGGAAGGTGTTCAGTAAGAGCTAGCAATCATCACCATCTTCTCAATGAGACCACCAAGGTCAGTCCAATGGAGAGGAAGCGTGCCATGACACCAGGAGGAAGCGCTCACAAAAACTGTGACACAGAGAATGTTATTTTTAAGATAGGTACAATGCATTGTGTGTTCAGAACCTTGCAGAGTCATCAGGAACCTAAAAATATCAAATATTTTGACAAATATAAAGTATGTGAAGCCAAGAAGTTTCTCCTTCTTCCTGCTCAATGGCACATTTATAACTTCAGGCTACATGTTCTAAGAAATTCAATACATCTAAGAAATCTGCAAATCTAATACTATTTCTTCATCAACCAATATTTATAGAGAGAGATAGAACTTTCTATACCATAATGACACACATGTGTTTACAGTCAGGAAAATATCCTAAACATAGAAACACCAGTCTTGATGACACTTAAAAGATGACAAAAATCACTTCTGAACCTAAATATAACTTTAAAAAATCTGATGTTTGATTGAAATACATTCTCTACATCCCCAAAATGGCAATACACATTAGCCTTCAGTTGGTAATGTAATTCCTTGAATTTGTGGATAAAACTATTTTTAATTCTACAACCAACTCTCCTCCACCCCCCTTTGATTTTTAGATATGTGACTTTCTTTCTTAACCAGTTTTGGTGGTTAATTTCGTGTCATTGTGATGGGCTACAGGTACCCAGATACCTGGTTAAGCGTTATTTCCTGGTGTGTCTGTTGAGGGGGTTTCCACAAGAGGTTAGCATTTCAATACATAGACCAAGTAAAAGTATAGACTGTTCCCTTTGATGAGAGTGAGCCTCATTAGTTCACTGAGGGCCTGAACAGAACAAAAAGGCAGAGGGAGAATTCCCACTCATTCATGGGCATGCACTCTGGGCGCACTCTGCCTGCCTGCCTGAGCTGGACCAACAGTCTTCTCCTGCCCTTGGATTGGGGTTATACTTCTAGCTTTCCAGGGCTCCAGCCTGCAGACAGCAGATCATGGGACTTCTCAGCCTCTAGTGTTGAATGAACCAATGCCTCAATGTCAACCTCAGGGCCAACTTTCTTCCTTTCCCTTAGCACCATGTGTTCCTGCAGGTCAATTCCTCTGCTCCCCTGGCCTACCGGCTGCAAACGCCCATGGAACAAGTCATGACATCAATTATAGATTCTCAGGCTAAGTACCACAAAACACACTTAACCTCTTATAAGTAATCTACTCAGTTTCACTCATTTATGAATTTAGCTAAAACTGTATATATTTTGGGTATGTCCTTCTATCATTCTCCTTCAGGATCAGGTTTTATAGTTTTAGTCTCTAATAATGACCCTCAGAGACACTAATACCATCCTCCAGGCCCTACCATGCTAACTAACCATGCTATGCAGGAAAAGATTAACCCAGTAGGCCTACTGCTCAAATCTACAAGATTTCTAAGAAAGGTCTGTCTTTTCAGGATTGGCTCAGATGAGCTCTGAGAGCTTGTAATAATCTGCCTCATACAAGTTTTTTTTTGTATGCCTGAGGCCTTGGGCCATGTAGTAGCAACACGACCGGATAGTTTATACTAACAATGTGATTCATGACAAACTCCCTATTTTTGCTCTGAGGGGCTATACTCTGAATAGCTGAAGTCACAGAGTGCCTATATGACTGGACCCCTGGAAAAGCCCTGGACACTAAGGCTGGGGTGAGTTTCCCTGGCTGGCAACACTTTGCACATGTTGTCACATATTGTTGCCAGGAGTGCCACTCCACTAAGAGAGGTGAAGCCTTACCTGGTTTCTCCTGAAGTCTGCCCCCATGTATTTTTTCCCTTTGGTGATTTTTAAAAAAGATTTTATTTATTTATTCATGAGAGACACAGAGAGAAAGAGAGGCAGAGACACAGGCTGAGGGAGAAGCAGGCTCCATGATACAGGGTGCCTAACGTGGGACTCAATCCTGTGACTCCAGGATCACGTCCTGGGTTGAAGGCAGGCGCTAAACCACTAAGCCATCCAGGGATCCCCTCCCTTTGGTGATTTTAATCTGTATCCTTGGCTCTTTCAAACCATATTCATGATTAAAACACCTTTTTGTGAGTGTTTCTAGTGGATCACTGGGTCTGTTGGTGGTCTTGGGTATTTTCTTTTTAGTCCAATCATCTAAATTCCTGTTAGAAGTAGGAGTCTTGATATACAATTTGCCCCATTAGAAAATATTGTGATACTATTCACCAGATCTTTTTCTCTACTCAACTTTTGTTATTTTTCTATGATTTGTCCCCAGAAAAATGATTCTGTCCAAGGATATTTCTTTTGAAGCAAAGGGCACAGCAGGATATACAGTAGTGGACTTATGGACTGCCTAAAAGCTTTAGGTATTATCCAAAAAATGAAAGACACAGATGTTAGGCAAAAGGCTTAAAAGAATTTCATGGGAAAGTAATTTGCTGGCATTAAACTTATAATTCCAGCTTATTCAATAAAAATAAAAATTTCACTTACTGGATGAGTATATATACTCATGAGTATGTATACTGAGTAGATATTGGAGAGTGATGCTTTTTTCACTATACATGAAGCTCTTTCTCATTCCTTACTTATACAAGTATTTTCCACTTTTCCAATCTTCAAATACTCACCAATGATAAAACTGAATTTTTTTGCTGCCTTCACATTCTCAAACATTTTTATGTGCACCTTTTTTTTAAAAATTCTCATTTTTGTCTCACAGATCATAGTTCTTTGGCACCGAAATCCCTGAGTACTTTCCAAATGTCCTCTTATGAATCATAATCAAAACTCAGAATACCACAGACTTGGTTTGTAAAACAATGATACATACGTGTAATTAACCCAAAGACACACAGGCACTGTCTTCTCAGGACTTGCCCATCTCAGTTACTGGCAACCAATCCTACCAGCAATTCAGACCCAAACTCCCCTTGCTTCCCATACCCGCTCTGTCTCCAAATCTAAATCATCAGGCAATTCTGTTAACTCCATCCTCAAAATATACCACAAATCCAGACACTTTCACCACGGCCAAAATGGCCAAGCCATGCCATGTCTTGCCTGAATTACTGCAAAAGCTTCCAAACTAGTCTGCCTGCCTTCACCCTTACCTCCCAATGGCCATTCTCAATGCAGGAGCCAGAGCCGCCCTTGTTCAATTACAATTCAGATTATGTCACTGCTCTAACACTCTCCAATAGCTTCCCGTCACTCAGAGTAAGAACCAAAGTGCTTCAAAATCACTCTCAAGGCATGACGTGGCCTGCCCCAGTTGCCTCTATGCTTTCGTGACCTACAGCTCTGTCTCTTTCCCCACTCTTGCCATGTGGCCTCCTTGCTCTCCTTGTGCTCACGGGGTGTGCTCCCTCCTCAGCACCTGAAGGCTTGTTTCTTCTGCCTAGCATGCTTCCCCCCAGACATTGACGTGGCTTGCTCCCACACCTCCATTAAGCCTTTGTTCAAATATCACTTCCTCAGCAAGTCTGGCTGTGACCATGTCATTTAAATCAATCACCATCATTCCCTAACTTCTTTCCAGATTTTAGTTTTCTTCATAACACTTAGAACTTTCTAATCTACCATATAATTTACTTATTTCTTTTTGTCTGCCTGGCTGCCCCCTCTAGAATGAAAGCTCCATGAGGGCACTTTGCTTTCTGCTCTATCGCTAACACCTACAAGAGTGCCCAGCACTTAAAAAACATGCAGAGATAATTTACTGAATAGATGAACTAATGTGTCAAGATGTAAACCTTTAACAACTCAGAAAGAACTATACATATAATTATATAACTATATAAATGTAACTACATAAAAAGCAGCAATAAAACTCTTTGCCTACTAGGACAAACCATTTGGAGGTAAAATACACTGCACCATCTGACCCTTACAAGGTTACTCAGGGCGATTATTACAGTTTACTGACAGCTGCCACCATGCCCACTGCCCTCCCAAACCTCCCTCGGGTACAAAGCTCTCACTATATCTGCCCAAGGCTGCAGGTGGCTTGCTGTGTCCTCAATTCTTGCCATGCCCTTGTTAATGTGCTGGCCTACCTCAGATCACACTCTATGTCCTGAGTATACCATTTAGTTTTCCAACAGTCCATAGATGGTTTTCATCCCGGGTTTTTCTCCGGGTTTTTTTCTAAATGCCACCTCAAAACTTTCAGCCCATTTTTCACTGGATTGGACATTTTGCTACTTCTGCCATCCACTCCTGCCCAGACCAGCCAGGCCTCTCTTTCTGCTGGATGGTTGGTTGTCTGGGGCTAGCAAGACTTTTATTAAAGTTGTTCTATTTTGAAATTTAGGGTGATTCCCTTCATGTCTTCATTTTTAACTGTATTCCCAAAGATGATGATTATTATTTGATGGCTTGGTATAAGGGCTTTATTAGTGCTATTTGTAAATTAAAAAATCTTCCTGTATTAATAACAATTCTTTTAGCTAGAAAATTCAAAAGAATAGGATGCTTTCTAATGAATTTTTTCTCATACACTTATGCCAATCTTATTATTTTGTGCTAAATATCTTATTATGGTGAGTTTTTATGGCTCTATAAAGTGTTATTAGCCAGGAAACAATCTAAGGAAAAGGAAAGCTTTACTAGACTGCTGGAGACTATGATCACTGTGCAGAACACACAAATAACTGCTGGCCACAGTTCTGCAGGCCAAAAACAAGTCTCCTGACAGAAATACCCCAAGTCAGAGCCTGGAACATGGCCAGATAGTTAATAGTTGTGTTGTATGTCCAAGGCCATGTATGCTTAACTGGATGTCTTGGTCAATCAACCATCTCTATTTCATACTGTCTTTAGCATCCTACTCTGGGAACGTTAGTTCTGTTCTCTACATCTCCCTATCTAGGCATACACTTCTCATCTTGACCCTCCCCATTTTACCCAACCTCTGCTCACAACAAGATTCCACCCAGCTATTTCTTTGGGTCCGACCTGATGGCATTATCTTTGTGGAGCTGGATGCTGAAGAAAACTCCTTTTGTACACATCTTATTTTCTAAACTTTCTTCTCATGTATTATCCTAAATGAATGTGGAAGCAATTCCTGAAAATGGGGCAGGGGTGGAAGACCAAGTGTCACTTAGGTTATCTTCCAATCCAAATTAAAGATCTTATAAAGAAATTTTGGCTCTTTCAATGACATCCTCTCCTCTGCTGTGCTCTTTCTGGAAGGCCACACCTCATTCTTCCCAACCTGCAAGCAAAGTGGGGTGAGCCTCTTTGATTCCTGGAACCACCCCTTAGTTCTCTCAGTGATAACTCCTAATACCTTCACTACCTGAAATCACCACTTGCGCATGTACTCTTTTTAACCATCACAGGCAATTTCTATTGTTTGAGGATATTTCTAACTTCCTTAGTGGCTTATAAACCTCAATCGCAATTGCCCATTCCTCCTCAATCACAACTATAAACCTGAGAGGCATCAACTTTTCCATCTTACCTCTGCATATATCTTTTCTATCTTACCCCTGCATATATACCCGCTTACTCTTCTCCAATCAACTCTTTAGTAAAATCCTTACCATTGATACTCTGGATTTTTGCCTCTTTCCAAAAGTATTCAATTCTTTCTTTATCACTTATACTTTGGGACAGTAATATATCATCCAAAGTTATAAAGGCTGAAATTACCAAGTGCAAGTATAATGTCCCTAAACTTATCTTAATACCTTTGACTCCAATCCTCAAATGGAAAGAAGTCCTAGAGACTGCCATGTTGGAAAGAAGAAAGAAATGTAAAAGATCCCTTCAGGAGACAGGGACATACTGATATCCCAAGGCTCTCTGTGACATGAGCATCACTGTGGCCCTTCAGAGAATGGTGCAGGTCCAGGCAAAAAGGAGAAAGAAGAGCCAAGGGAAGCTCATTAACGGTTTCTCATACACACCTGCAGATTCCTCCCCTTTTCTATAATTCTTCTGGCACACAATAGTCATAATGTGATAGACTCAAAAGACTTGATTTGGAGTCTGTCATGGGTTGAACTGTGTCTTATAAAAGTCATCATGTAGAAGTCTAAATCCCCAATACCTCAGAACGTGACCGTATTTGGAAACAGGGTTGTTGCAGATATAATTAATTAAGAAAAGGTCATATTGGAGTAGGATAGGCCCCTCATCCAATATGACTGGTATATTTGTAAAAAGAAGAAATTTGGAGACAGACACACAGAGAATGTATCATGTGAATGTAGAGATTGGGTTGAAGTACTGTCAAGCCTAGGAATGCCAAAGATTGAAAGAGACCACCAGAAGCTGGCGGAGGCATGGAATAGATTCCCTTCCTAGCCTTAGAAGGAACCAACCCCATCAACACCTTAGTTCTGGACTTCTAGCCTCTAGAATCGTGAGACAATAAATTTCTGTTGTTTAAGCACCCAGTTAGAGGCACTTTGTTACAGCAGCTCTAGGAAACTAATACAGAGTCCTAGCTCTATAATTTTCTTATTTCTAAAGTAGAAATTGCGAGCACGTGGGTGGCTCAGTTGGTTAAGTATCTGCCTTTGGTTTAGGTCATGATCCCAGAGTCCTGGGATAGAACCCCTCATGGGGCTCTCTGTTCTCCCTCTCCTCCCCATTCTTGTTCTCTGTTGCTATCTCTGTCCCACTTTTTCAAATAAATAAATAAAATCTTTTAAAAAACAGATTATAATTCTTATTGCTTATAGCAATATTGTTTATAACAATAAATATATGTAGTGCTTACCAAGTGCCAGGAACTGTGTTAAGTACTTCACATGGGTTAACTCATTTAATCCTCACCACAGGCCCATAATGTAGATATTAATATCATTCCCTATTTACAGATGAGGAAACTGAGGCATAGGTAGATTAAGTTACCCAAGGTCACACAGACAGTGAAGGAACCAAGAGAGAAACCCACATAGTCTGACCATAGTACCCATGAAACAACTATCTTTATAAACCATAGAATTCCTCACAAATTAAAGAATCACCATTATGATATCATTTTCCTACTCAAGAGCCACTATTCTCACAATAAAATGAACAACTCTCTCATCCAAGAGCTTCTGCAGTCTAACACCTCCTACCTTCATTTTATCACTCATTTTCTCCCTACACAAATTCTCCCTTCACACTTAGCTACTCCTCCTTGCTTGAGCACAACTCTTATTTTTCTCCTTTATTCCCATTGTTACTCTCTCCCATGGGGCTCCTCCTCTGTCCTGCTCCACACCCAACCTCTTATCTTTCTCAAATACAACATTCTATTAAGCCTTCCCTGCCAACTCCATGCTTAAGTGGTCTCCCCCTGTGGCCTCGTACATGCAACGTTCAGTATTCCTTGAGAATTCAGGAATAACGCCAGCCAAGAAGGCGCTTACACCATCCTATAAGATGGCAAGAGAAATGAAACATTTACCCAAACCATTAAAATAAAAAGAAGGATATCTGCATGAGAATGACAAACTACTTCTGAGATTTACAGAAGTTGACACATCTGGCTGGGGTGGAGAAAGAAAGAAGTACTGAGGCAGTGGTGCCTGAATTGGGCCTAAAAATGGGGTAAGAATGTTGATAGCTGGGTGCCTGAGTGGCTCAGTGGTTGAGCGTCTGCCTTTGGCTCAGGTCATGATCCTGGGGTCCTTGGATGGAGTCCTACATTAGGTTCTCTATTGGGAGCCTGCTTTTCCATCTGCCTATGTCTCTGCCTCTCTCAAAATCTAAAAAAAAAAAAAAAAAAAAAAAAAAGAATGTTGCTAGCTTCATTATGTGTTTACTAAAGTACGCATTTAGTACTAGTGAAGGTATACTTCCTTTCTCATAGTTAACTGTTTCAGTCCTCTCTGGATCCCAAAGGGATCTGAGGTGAATCTGACCCACTGGGGTAGAAGCTGCTGTAAGGCAGGGGTCTTCTCTTTCCTATACCGATATGCACGCTGATTACAAGCAATCAGACACCTTCAGGAAATACTTGTGGAGAGCCCGGAAAGAACTGATGCAGAGTGAAGGAAGAAAGAAAAGAGAATGATACAGGAGAGAAGTGAATTCCCACGATTTGCCCAAGTTCTCCTCAATCTGGCAGCCACTCTATTTCGCTGCTTCCTGTGCCTTGGCTCAGCTGCCCTGCTTGTGATGTGTTTTTTCCCTTCCCCTTTCTGGCATAAAGTCCTCTGAGACCCAAAGTCCTCTCCTAGCTGGGGGTATTATCTGCCTGGGTAATCCTATGGATCTCCTCTTTCCTGCAATTTTCTACTGCATGCATTCAGCTCTGGTCAGCATTTAGTTGTTCTCATAAAGTTTCATACTTGGTTATCCTTCACCAACCAGATTTTATAGCTCCCCAAGGTTGGAAACCATGTCATATTTATTTTGTATGCTTCCCTTCTTCGCCTCCACACAGACGTCTCTTCAAACACAGAAGTACCTGGCAAATACTTGCTGAATGACTAAATCCTTTCAGTATTTCTATCGCTCAAGTATAATGTTCTTTCATCTAACTCTCCAGGTTCAAAAGTACATTGGAAAAAGTTAAATATCAAAGCATTCATTCCCAAGGAATACAGATTTATCTTTTCTAAAACTTGCAATCACTGAACCAAACTTCAGTGGCTTCACCAAGAAAAAAAGGTGTAAGCACACAAAGAAGGATCTATTATGTAACCGCCCTAACACTGCTAGCTCAATTCAACTTCTTTAGACACAGAATTTATCATTTTATGGCAACTGAGTAGATAAATACTACACGTACTTCTTCCCCAAGAAAGAGATACTGAATGTGGTCCAACTTAACCTAAAACTTGTAAGACGAAATCCAACAAGTAGAAGTGAAATTGAATTTGTAAAGTTCCCAAGTTCCTAGGGCATATTTTCAAAATACTATTAATTTGAATTTAACATGGAATAATTCTATGCAAGTCACAGTTAAGTCTCAAAATTTTAATGGTGAGGACTTTAGAACCTTAAGATAACATATGGTTAATGTGTGATGAATCCAATCTGAACAATGCTGGTTTCCTTAGGAGAAACAGTGGAGCTTAACATTTTTAAATGTTCATTTATCTAAGTAATCTCTATACCCAATTTGGGGCTCAATCTCAATACCCCAAGATTAAGAGCCACTTGCTCTTCCAACTGAGCCGGCTAGCTACCCCAACAGATTGATTCTTATTTTGCTTTCTATTTCTACTGGGTTATCAATAGAACCGATCGATAGGCTCTAACTTGTGAAGACTTAAAGATAAAGGAGGTTAAGAAGAAATTAAGCTGATCATCAAAGGAGTCAGCAAAAATTATCTTACCTAAGATAACTCTGCAGGTTTTTCAGTGCCTCCAAGAATCAGCTTCCTCTGAGAGGTAATTGTGAAAACATTTCAAAGCTGCTTTAAAACCATGGACTGTAAAACTAAGTTGAGATACTTATTCCAATTGCCTAAGACATTGACTTTTCTGGGCTCTACTTCTTGCCCACTGACATTGGCTGGGAGTGCTTTTCCCAACACTTTGTTATATCAAAATGAACTTGCTTTTAAGATAATTACACCTCAAGTAGTTTAATGTTAATACTGAAAAAACAAAACAAAACACCAAAACCAAAAACCAAAAATCAGAACCATTGGCCTAAAACCACAGAATCAATTCTCTTGGAGAGTCTATCTTCCCAAACAAAAGTGAAACAAAGTTCACATTCTGGTTTTATAAATACCATTATTAATTTTTAATCATAAATACTGCTATAAGAAGTTTGGTAAATGAGAGAAGTTTCCAGACTCCTTCTGACATAGGCAACCTCTGTATTTTGACCACATAACTGATGAATGCCCCATATGTTCCTGTGGCCACTACTGCCAGTCTAGTTATACTATAAAAAATGGAGCAGAAAAAACATAAAAGGTATTACTGAAAAGCCCAAATGGAATACTATAGTCTGGTGCCAAAACCTTTTTTTAAGATTTTCTAGAATAAAAAAAAGAAATGTAGAGAAAAGCGACCTGTTCGGGGAGAGAAAACAGAGTAAGTATAGAGAAAAGGAATTTTCAGATATTATAATGCACACCTGAATGAAAGTTTAAAGGACTCTTACACATGATCAATATTTACCAGTGAGCAAATACTTTGCTCTAATAACAAAAATGCTAAGAAGAAACCATAAAGGCAACTTGAGTGTCAAACACTAAAACTGACCATTTCTTCTATGTTCATATAATTAAATCCTTTTTAATTCCTAAGATTTTCATATCCTGATGAGCCAATGTCATAAAATTAGAACCTGACAAGACATCCCTCCAGGACAGCCTCACTTAAACCTTTCTAAACACAGAAGAACTCCAAGGACTCCTTCAGAAAGCCATTCTAAAGGTTAAAACATTCAGAAAAACTTCCCTGTATTTAGCATAAATCCCTCTTGATGCTCGTTGTAAGTCGATTTCCTCTTCTTTTTCTTCAGGGAAGATGGAAAACAGCTGTTCAACATTCCCTTTCAGGCTACTTTTTCCTTCCTGCCAGGCCCATTCCCCCCAAGGGAGAAGTGTAAACACTGCAGGTGATTCCAAAATGCAGCTGGCCCAAGCCTGATTATCCACAGGGTTGGTGGGTCTGGCCCCATATGTACCTCCTAGGATGATATCATTAAACAGCAAAGGCCCCAAGAAGAGTTCTTCACCAGAATTTATGGAATTCTAGAAATCCATGACTTACAATAGTCTATCCTCAGTAGACTCAAATAACAAAAGCAGTGCTGCTTCAAGAAGAAAGAGTTATAGTCAGAGTTGTAAAAAAGGTAACCAGTTACTGTCCTGCAGCCAGGCCACCTTCACTACCGCTTTACCCAGTGTGTCAGGGTGTTGAGAGTACCTTGGCATAGAACACTTTTAAACTACTTAGTGATTTTTATCATGCGATTCTTGAGATTCTTGTCACTGACGCAACTTTCTGGATGCAAACTAACTTCAGCAATGCAATAACCCTTTCGGTACTTCAATCTAAGGGAGTATTCTATTGGGAAGTGTCAATCTGTAGTCTATTACGTCTGCAAATGAGTAATCCCTGCTGGAATCACAACATAATCTGCAGATTACTACCTTATACACTAAAATTTATAAAACCAATCTAACATTGTTACTTCCTATTTCATGAATTGCTAACAAATATCCCCATTTTTCTTGCAATAGCCATTAGACTCCAACAGTAAAGCCAGTATATGACCTGTGTACTTCATCAATAAAAATATTATAGACTCACAAGTTTGCTAGCCCATTTCCTTTACAAATTCCTTTTAGGAGTTATGAAATGCTGATTCAACTTTGTTGTGGTGTAACATCTGCATGCATTAAGTGCCTATTGCTTAGTAGCTAAGTTTGTTACACGCGAGAAAAATGCAGAAGCCTTGATTTAATCAACAAATACAAATTTACAACTCTAAGGCATCTGTGTATGCAATGAGTATTTCAAATGGAAAAATTTCACTGACAGCTCTTTAACTGATTGTGGACCTATTCAATTTCTACTAGAAGAGCAAAGTATACTAATTTAAACGCACACAGGGAATTTTGCTATGATTACCTATTTTTTTTCACATTAACTGGGGAGGAGAGGCAATATTAATTCCTTAAGTAATAGAAAAAATCTTTAGGCATGCAGACATACACATTCGGTTACAAACTCTCTCTGACCCTTCCTAGGACAAAGCAAATGGACACAACCTACAATGGATATGCCATATACATGTAATTGAGAGTTACCTGCATATATGTCTTCTGTCCTATTTTTAAAACCAGGACCATACTAATCCAATGGCTATAACCATTACCAAATATAAAATGTCAAAACAAACTATGCTTATTATCAGTATGTTTATAGCCTCTACAAAGAGGCAAATTCTGTTCTTTCAGGAATTGTTTACTAACATTTGATGACAACACTTACCAAGTTCATGCTTATGGAATATCCCAAGGGAGTTGAAATAACTAGAAGGAAATCCAGTGGTAATCTTAACACACATTAAAATTCACAGTGTTATTCTGAATTAAGGACTGAACAAACTACTCTATTCGAGAAATAAACAGATGGCCTCAACTGTCTTTTCTTCTCTTGCCAAATTAAAATCATTCCTTTTCCTTCTTTGTGATCTCCAACAGGCTCTGAGAACACTCACTCTGCCTCCTGCAGGTTTATACTCTTCTGGGCATCTAAAAGAGGATCTGGATTCCACACCCTCAACAGGCTGGAGCTTGCCTGGATAGGCAGAAGCAAGCCACACAATTGGTGAAGCACCCAAAGACCTGAAGGCAGCTAATGAGAACTGAGTGATGAGCCTAGGGCTCTGCAGGAATTCATGAAATTAGAAGAGGCCCCCCACAATGGAATCCTTACAAGGCCCAGAGTGGAAGCAGAGGGAACTGCAGGAAGGGGTTCTTCTATACGGCCAGTTTACAGAAGTCTGGGAAGCACGTAAGTATTTGACAGAGCTGACAGCCCCTGGACAGCAGTAAGTAGTAAAAGGCATCATAAACTACATCTGTAGGAAAATGAAATGTAAGAGTCTTCAATAACATGAACTTGGAGTTGTGAAGGAGAAAAGTAGAAATAAATGTGCAGTGTGGGTTCATCTTGATTTAAGGCAGGCTGCTAATTATTTGTAAAATGACAGACAAGTCAATACCTTCATGGTATTTCCATTTCTGCACCCCTAAAATGAGGATAAGATACCTGCTCTATAGCATTCTCCACTTCCACTAAAATATGCTAAGATATACAAATATTAGATTTGGAAAAAATTTAAAAGTACTAGGCAATTTCAAAATGCAAGTATTCATGTAGCCATATGATCTATCAGGGACTTTCCCCTTACCTTTAATTGTCTAAACACATGAATTTGTAAGCAAGGTTTATTAATCGTAATGGCCCCTATTTACCCCATCCATAATACTTTCCACTAGTTTAAATCTTTTCTGTAACACTTTTCCACCAACAACTAACCTAATCACTCTTCCATATGTGCATAGAAGTTGTGAAACACTAAGCGTAGATGGGTCAGAGCGTAGGACTAAGTTTATTCCTTAACAGAAAGATTTTCTTTAAAGAAAAATTATTTCAAGGGGCACCTGGGTGGTTCAGCAGTTGAGCATCTGCCTTTGGCTCAGGTCGTGATCCCAGGGTCCTGGGATCAAGTCCTGCATTGGGCTTCCCATGGGGAGCCTGCTTCTCCCTCTGCCTATGTCTCTGCCTCTCTCTGTGTGTCTCTCATGAGTAAACAAAATTAAAAAAAAAAACAATTATTTCAATTAAAAACAGTATCCACTTAATGCAGAATTTAATTTTTTAAAGGGGATTTCTTATTAAAATTGGGCCTTAGTGGGATCCCTGGGTGGCGCAGCGGTTTAGCGCCTGCCTTTGGCCCAGGGCGCGATCCTGGAGACCCAGGATCGAATCCCATGTCAGGCTCCCGGTGCATGGAGCCTGCTTCTCCCTCTGCCTGTGTCTCTGCCTCTCTCTCTCACTGTGTGCCTATCATAAATAAATAATAAAAAAAAAATTAAAAAAAAAATAAAATAAAATAAAATTGGGCCTTAGAGTTGGCAAGACTTTTTGAAATTCATCCATTTCTAATTATCACCGTCACCAAATGGACGCATGGATCAATGCCTCAGGAGTCTGGGATTTTCATCTCTAGTTCCTATTGTGCCACTAACTCACCAAATGAATTGCATGGGAAAACAATTTTTCTTTTTGGTAGTCTGGTCTTATACACTTGCCTAATTCCCAAGTTGGGCACTGATTCTAGGTTTAGAGAATTTTATTGTGTCATCCAAACATCTGTTGGTAATTGGGTGACCCCCAAATAGAGGAAGATAGTATAATTCCAAGATGAGGAAACCCTCAGGCATCCAGTAACAATTGTCTTGTCCTCTGCTTGGACAGATTATTTCAGAAGGCTGTTGCCCATCGAACCTCACTGAGTACCCTTACCCACTCCTTCAGAATAGTGAGGTCCAGCCCTCTCAGTAAATGAAATACTAATATTCACTATGATGATGAAGTTCTACCACAGGCTCTTCCCCTGCTCCAAGTCCTGTCACAAACACATCCCAGGAAAATAACACTATTTCTCTTTTTTTCTTGGGCAGGGGGAGTGCTGAAAAAAAAAAAAAAACAGTAAGAATACTTACTACATTTTAGACTCAAACATGCTAATAGTTAAATAATACTTCATATCCACTGGAATGACAAAATGCTAGTCTTTTTACCACTTCTTTACCCATTTGAAAACTTAGATTACTGACATATTGAAACCTAAATTTAAATATTTTGTCCTTTTTTCCTCTCCAATCATTTGCTGCAATCATAATACTGAATGGGAATAACATAGTTTCTTTCACACAGTGTGATCCACGGCAGTAGAAATAAATACCAAAATAATCTACCATAAAGCATATGAAGATACACATAAGTACTATGTACTTGCAGAATGCATTTTCACCTGTGTTTATAAAACACGTTTTCAGAGATTAATCTTTAAAAAGAAGCCCTGAGGAAGGTAGGGCAACACCTGTGAAGTTAAGAACCTTATGGATGACCACCAGGTCCTCTCAAGGCAGCACTGCAAGATCACTGGACCAGCCAGACCACAAATCTCACTGAACACCCGTATTAGCTTATCTGTGGACTAATTTTATAAATACTAAAGTTGATGCTCACACAAATGTTAGTCACTACATTTGTAGTGACCTGATGTGACCAAACTGGTTGACTCGCTACCGGTGTCTTCCACACTAGCCCCTAACCTCAACAGCTTTTACCCAGCAGAAGCAGCAAGATCCTAATAACCCCCATGGTGGCAAAGGCCTATACTGTGTGTGCTGCTGCAAATTTTCCTTTTTGTCCAAATGCTTTCTTTTTGAGAACTCCCTTTTACTTGGTGACTGTACTATCAATACTTATTTTTTTAAAAACGATTATTTATTTATTCATGAGAGACACAGAGAGGCAGAGACACCAGGCAGAGGGAGAAGCAGGCTCCATGTAGGGAGCCCGATGGGGGACTCGGTACCGGGTCTCCAGGATCATGCCCTGGGCTGAAGGCAGGCACTAAACCACTGAGCCACCAGGGCTGCCCACTATCAATACTTATTAACCTGAATGTAAAAATGCACTTTGCAGGAAAATGTCTTTATTAACGAAGAATTGATGAAAGTCCTACGGACATGATATACCAATCAATGGGAAATGACACTTCCCAGGCCCAAAGTCTCAGGGGCTTCTTCAAAGCAACTCCAGGAGCACCAGGGCAGTTTCTTATACACCCTTGTCTGTCTCCCCGAATACCAGCATCCCGGTATTGCACTTTTTTGCTGAGGGGGGGGGGGTCCCTAGAGGACGGAGGCATGAAACCCCGTCTTTTCTCTGTTTTTCACTAAAATACATCTAATTTACACACTTCATAACACGACTTGTGCCTGTATGGTGACCTTAAAAAAAAAAAAAAAACACATGATAGACAAAGACCCCCGTAATCATGACATTTTTGTGACCCCCTTTCCCTCCCCGTTGTGGCAGTAGCGTCTGAACAGCCCACCAAACGTGGCGCTCTCTCTCTCTCTCTCTCTCTCTCTCACACACACACACATCATTTCGGAAGTTGTCATTCATGGAGAAATCGTTTCAGAGCTGAAGAAAAGCGAATTCCTGAAAGATTCAATTCTGTGAAGAAAGTGTGTGTGTGTGTGTGTGTGTGTGTGGAACTGTTTTGCAACGAGAACGTCCACTCTCAAATTTAGTGTATCAGTAACGAAAACCAGGACTAACGAAAAGACAAAAAAAAAAAAACAAAAAAAAAACAAATAATTTTTTTTTTTTTTTTTTAAAGAAGTTGACACGAAGAAGCCTAGAACCTCAGTGTCCTTTCCTGAGCCAAGGAACCGCCGGCAGGCGAGGCTCCCCTCCCGCCCCGGGCCGCGGGGCCGCGGTCAGCCTTCGACGGCAGCCGGCCTCACGGGGGCTGCCGCTGCCTCAGAGGAGCGACGGGGCCCGGGTCGCCGCCGCAGCTCGACACGTCGGGCCCCCGCGCGCGCCGCGGACGGGGCTTCCCAGCCCGGGAGTCCAGCGCCCAGCGCCACCGGGAGGGCCGGCCCGGAGCTTCGCCCCAGCCTCGGTGCGGGCGGCCCCCGGGGCGGGGGGCGGCGGGCGGCGGGGCGGGGGGGCTCGGCGGGTGCGCGGGCGGCGGGAGCCCCAGCTCCCGGGGCGGGAGGAGGCCCCGCACGCCCCGCGCCCCGCGCGCCCCGGGACGTGGCTCTCCGCCTCCCGCCGGCGCCCCGCGACCCGCCCGCGACCCCGGAAGAGAGCTGCGCCGCGCGCCCCCCGGCTTACCGCTCCCCGCCGCGGCTTGGTCCTCGCCTCCCCGGCCTGGGCGCGGGCTCCGGGGCCCCCTCGGTCGCGGCCGCCTCGGTCCAGGGCGCCCGGGCCTCCCCTGCCCCCGCCTCAGCCCGCGGCGCCCTCGGAGCCGAGGCCTCAGGGCGCCCGCCGCGCCTCGGGATGCGCCGCTGCAGCCTCGGGCGGCGCTGCTGCGAGCCGGGCGGGCGGGTGAGTGTGGGGCGGAGGGCGCGGAGGGGCGGAGGGGGCGGAGGGGGCGGAGGGGGCGGAGGGGGCGGAGGGGCGGGCCGCGGCGGAAACCGCAACGTCACCGGGGGGGGGAGGAGGAGGGGGAAGCGGGGACCCCCCCGCGGCGGGACCGCGACCTCCCCCCTCCGCTGGGGCGCGCCCCCCGCCCCTCGCACCCCTGCCTCGCCAGGCCTCTCGCGCCCCAAGTTGCTTCAGCTTCCGAGCGACCCCACAGGCTTCGGGGTCGACTGTGAAGCGACGGAGGTCGGGAGGCCCCGGGGGAGGAAAGCCGCGCGGCCCTCGCCCTCCCCGCCGTACTCACCCCTCCTCTGCTCCCGCGTGTTCTACTCTGAGGGAGAAGGGAGGACATCACCGCCTTGGAAGCTGCCCTCCCTTCCACTGCGCTGACGGGATCGCTAAACCCAAAAGCCAACTCCACGGATTTTAACCATCCAAGGTAAAGGGGGTCCCGGACAGAGCATTTGATGGACGCGGCCTTCGAGAGGAAATTTCCTCCACCGTGTCTCCTAGGCCCCTTGGGGGCGGGGGGTGGGGGTGGAGGGTGAGGCAGGAGGAGGGAGAGGAGACGGACCTCGGATCCTCAGAGGTTTTCAGGTGGAGGATTTGCAACCTTAGTAGTCACAACCCCTTTGGAGAAGTTTCCTCCCATTTCTTATTTTTTAAAAAAGATTTCTATTTATTTATTCACGAGAGACACAGAGAAAGAGAGAGAGAGGCAGAGACACAGGCAGAGGGAGATGCAAGCTCCATGCAGGGAGCTCCAAGTGGGCCTCGAACCCGGGTCTCCAGGGTCACGCCCTGGGCTGTAGGCGGCGCTAAACCGCTGAGCCACCCGGCTGCCCCGGCCCATGTCTTAAAGTAGCCCCCCTGCAGGCAGCTTGGTCCAGCCTGACTCCAGGGAGATGTCCTCTAGGACCAGGCCATCACATCCTCCAACCTCGGTGTTAGGGTGTAATCGAACCTACCAGAGCTAGAAGTACAAAAGTGACAGATGTTTAATCCAATTCCTTAGAACTGGAGATGTTTTACCAGAGAGCAGTATTTTTCTTCGTTTACCTCAAAGTGCTTTGCTGGAATTCTAAAGGGCCACCTCCAGCCCGTTTCCCCTGTCCTCACAGGTTCTCAAGACCTTCCACATTAGGCCACATTAGGAAAAACTCTTGGTCTTTTAGGCTTCTCTAAAAAAAAAAAAAAAAAAAAAAATGCCTCTGAAGAGAGATTCCTTACAAACAGCTCAAGAGGAAGTGGTTTTATTAAATTTTTTAAATGTTCACTCAGGTAAACCACTGATTTGCATAAACTTCCAGAAGTTATTTTTTTTTTTCTAAGATGCTATTTATTTATTCATGAGAGACACGGAGAGAGAGGCAGAGAGAGAAGCAGGTTCCCTGACAGGAGCCTGATGTGGGACTTGATCCCAGGACCCCAGGATCATGACTACTGAGTCACTCAGGTGCCCCAAACTTCCAGAAGTTTTAAAGGTGACCTGTGGAGCAGGAGAGAATGGGCTCTCTAATTGAGAACTGATTTAATCTGGTTTGAATCCTTATTTTGATAAGGATAAACCAACTACAGATCTTAGTTCCATCATCTGTAATGTAGAGATACAGTACCTCCATTGAATGGTTATACATGGTTATACAATACAAATAGCTAATATTTGAGTTACTACAGGCCAGACACTGTGCTAAGGGATTTATATGTATTAATTCAATTATTAGAGAGGGTAAATTGTGAAAGTGCTTAGCTGTAGAAGGCAATCCAGAAGTCTTCATTTCCCTTGATCTTCTTGAATTTGGAAGACACCTTAGAAAAAGCATCTGGTTTGATTTATTTAGTTTCTCAACAAGTAGTCATCTAGCCCAGTGACTTTCCAACCTAGAACAGTAAGTCAGCAGCAGGGCTTTGATAAAATACTTTTTAATGAGGGCCCCACACCAGACTGATAAATCAGAATCTCTAGGGCTAGAGTCTCAAGCTTCAGCATTTAAAACTCTCTTCCCAGGTGATCATAATATGCAACCAGGATTTAGAGCTCTTCAAAGGTGACAGTACCCATTGTCATTTGCTCCCCTTATCCCCAGTTTTGCCTTCAATTGATCTAGAATCTGCTTTTGGATAACATCTACCTCTTGCAAAGGCCCCCAGTGCAACAGGCCTCAAATATCAGCAACTTTGACCTCTGGAAGCATCTGGCACCTTGATCCCACAGAAGAGTACTTCAGTTTGGCTGGGTACCTACCAACTCCATCAAGCTTCTCTTCATTCCTTTCTGAAAACTTCTCGGAAGGCAGTTTCCTTTGCCACTGTCCCTTTCAAAATCTGACCCCAATAATAAATTCAAGGTTTCATCCAAAGAACACAGGGTAAAAAGATTAAAAAGATATTTAATGGCTTTGTTCTAATTAGTGTATTTCCTCAAGTAAATCCTATGAGTTATTACAGCAGCAGTATTACCCTGATGACTCTGGATTATATTCTCCTAAAACTCTGAAGTAGTCAAGGTTTTTTACAGTTGCTCTCCAACACACCTTCCGCAGCCTACTCATTCTAGTTAGTGTTCATCCCTTAACGTGTGATTCTATGAAGTTTGATTGTGCTAAGTCAGGCTTCTTCTTTTAGCTCTTTGACATGTTGAATAACACTGATGTAATTAATTGAGTAATTCTACCTCCCAATTTTATGTCTTCTGCAAATTTGGTCTGTATGCCATGTCATCATTCAAGTCCTCATTCTCAGGCACTTTCCACTGCCAACTGACACTGAATTAACACGCCATTGATGAATATTCTCATCAATGGAGGACCCACGTGTTACTTAGTCATATTTTCTTTTCTTGTACCAGAACAGCAGCTACAGTGCATGTGTGCTTGGCATCTTTGTGGATATTAGAAAAAATTACCCACCCATACCCAGGCCAAGGATTAGGAAAACGCCACTTCTTCCTCCCAGATACAGCTTAAACAACAAATGTGTCTATGAGATGTCCTTGTTCTACTGGTGTAGCAACATGGTCAAAAAAAGGAAATGACTACTTAGAGAATTCTTGTTAACTTCTGGATTTCTTCCTTTTCTAAGTACCCAGATACTACTGTAAGAATAGGTTTATTAATTTTGCTCAGGATCTGTAAAAAGTCTCTTGTCTTGCTTTCCGGAGTCTAGCTGCTGCTTTTTTGAAAATTGGAACTCTACTTACTTGTCCACCTCTGGTCTTTTAGTGTTCACCTCTCTCTGTGCTGATTTGAGATGAAAGTTCTTATTTGCAAACTCTCCTTGCTGAGATGTAACTTTTGTAGACCAGAGGAGTTAAGCTTTAGAGAGCTAGTTTATTTTCTTGCAAATTCTTCACCTAAGTTTGCAATTAGCTCTCACACAAAGTTCATTGGACGCTTTCAGTTGAAGGGTTATTTTTTTTTTGTGATAAAGGAAGAAAAAAAGGAATGAGTTCTGCTTGTCGTCTGTGTCAAATAGGAGCATCCCTTCTATGTTCTTTTTGTCTGAACAAAACAAAAAATATATAAACAAACTATCCATATATTGTTGTCCTTATAGTTTATTCTTGGCTCTAGCCTAATGGACCCCATTTATAGGGCTGTTAAAAGTGCATGGTTTCTGTTCTCTTGTTTAATTCATTAAACTCAAATTTGCCCTTTAGGTTTTACTAACCAGCCAGCTGGTCCATGACTGTACAACTGTCTCAGTTCTTGAAATACTTTTTTTCTTTTTCTCCCTCAGGCCAAATTAGTCTATTTGTGAAACTGCTTTACCTTACACCTAAAAGATTCATCCTTGAGTCACTGAAGAGGTATGATCACCTTGGTTTGCTTAAGCCCAGTTGCACTTGAAGTGTTCTTAGTAGTAGTCTTCAGTTTCCCTTCCATTTCTGAGCATCCAGTCCTGGCCAGACATCTACCCCAGGCTTCTCCAACCCCCCCGACTCAGACCCGCAGCCTCCCTGACTTGTCCAGTGCCAACCTGCCCCTCTCCATTGCCCAGACTGTTCTGTTGCTACTGCTTCATCTCCAGATGACTCAAGCTTCCTGAACCTAGTTTTCATCATTAAAACAAAACAAAACAAAACATTTACCTATATTACTAATCATAATTGAATTCTAACCTCTCCATCCTCAGTCACAATTTAAGGCTCTTCTATAGAATTCTTCGTCAGGTACATATTTCCTGGCCTCACCATCTTCTAACAGGTCAAGTATGCTAGGCAATTCCATATGTGTCTCATTTAATCCTCACAGGTACTGATGTCGGCATTATTACTATGTTCATTTGACTGGAAACAGGCTCAGACAGTTGAAGTGGATTTTCCAAAGTATAAATGGCTCAGACTACGTGACATAAACGTAACATAAGGTTAATGTTTTCTGGTATTGGATCCAGGCTCTTTCCCTGAAATCACTTGGTCTGTACTAACTTCATATCTAAAATCCCACTTTCAGTTTGAGAGTCCTCAGGTGAATTATTCTCTATTCTCAATTGATTTTTGAAACAGATGATTTTTATATCACTTACTGATTTATTTTAAACTACCCAAGGTGGGGGTGCTTGGGTGGCTCAATGGGTTAAACGTTCGACTCTTGATTTCAGCTTCAGATCATGATCTCAGTATTGTGAGATGGAGCCCTGTGTCTGGCTCAGTGCTGAGAGGGGAGCCTGCTTAAGATTCTCTCTCTCCCTCTACCTTTGCCCCTTCCCTCTCTTTCCCTCTCTTGAAAAAAAAATAAAAAAATAAATAAATAAAATAAACTACCCAAGGTGTCCCATATACCTACCAAGTTACAGCACTATTCTCCGAAATTAAGCAAATGATTATAGATATATGCAACATGAATGACTGATATTATTTATTCTTTTGAGTCATGGAAAGAACCAAAGAATAAGCATATTGCATATTCACATTAATATTTTTCTTAAATGTGGCTTTTGAGAACTGTCAACATCACTGAGGAGTTTAGAAATGGATGTTCATTGAGGCTTGATTTAGTTAGTGATTCCTTATAAACAGGTGCTTGGACAGTTCTTAATCCTCTCCACTTTTTACCAAAGTCTGGCTTCTTCCAGGAAAGTACAATTAAGAAAGAATTGCCTTAAGAAGATTCTGAGGTCAGGGATGCCTGGGTCAAGCTCAGTTGGTCAAGCGTCTACCTTCAGCTCAAGTCATGATCCCGGGGTTCTAGGATCAAGCCCCGTGTTGGGCTCCCTGCTCAGTGGGAAGCCTGCTTCTCCCTCTCCCTCTGTCCCCTGCTTGTGTTCTCTCTCTCTCTTGCTCTCTATCTCAAATAAATAAATAAAATCATAAAAAAAAGAGATTCCTAGGACTAGTTCATGGTCCCGGAATCTGATTGCCCAACGTCCATGTGCTATTATAGTGTGTTATTTCAAGAAATAACCCAACTTCTGTCTTCATGCACTCTACCTGCTCACAATGCTGCTGAGAGTAGTTGAGATTAGGCCAGGTTTGTATTAGTTTGGAAGCCAAACCTTATGGAATTTTATGCTAAAATATTCAGGAGGATAAGGAGTTGCTTTGGCAATATTCTGTAGTAGTAATTCTAACCCCATATTAGCATCACCTGGGGGAGTACCTAAAACACAACAATGCTCAGGCTCACTCTTAGAAATTCTGATTTAATTCTTTCTAGGATGAAGCCTTGGCATCCCATATGTTGTTAAAGATACCAGATGGTTCCAGTGTTAAGCCAAAGTTAGAACCAATGCTCCATAGCATTAGAACAATCCAGGGAGCTTTTAGAGCTTCTGATGGCCAGGTTGTATCCTATGCCAATCAAAGCATACTGACTGAGGTGTTTAAAGCCCTGTGATTCCAATATACAGAATGTTCAAAAACCGCCATTCTGTAAAAGTGTTACTAAATGGGCATTTGAACCAAATGAAGCATTAGATTTAGATAATATGTTAATTTACCATGTTTGTACTGGCCTAATGATTATGTACAATATTGTGAAGGTTGCTTTTCATTTACACTGGTTCACTAATATATTTATTTCTGAGTACTATTGCTGGATACGCATTTTGGGGAAGTAATACTTGATTTTAGTTTTGGCTGAACTAGTGAAGTTGTTTCAGTAGTTAATGTTTCACTTCAAATTTCTGCTGCCCAAGTATTATAAATAATAATTTTCAATGAAACATTTAACAGCTAGGCCATTCAGGACTTTTTCTTCTGCCAATGAGATTAACTGTATTAAGCAAGGAAAATCATGGTGGTTTTGGATTGATGGTGTCTTTCAGATGATCTTTTGGATGATAGGAATAATTGCCAGTTTGCTGATGTTAAACCTAAGTATGTAACCCAATGACAGTTTTCTATACATTTTTGTAACTTAGCTCCAAAGAATGCAGATTGTTTCTTCTGTCTTCCAGATTTTATAGTTTTTATAAATAATTCCATTTTGGGGTGGCTATTTTTGCTCTTCACGGCCAAGTGGAAAATACTGTTTTTTTTTTTTTTAAATGCTAAAAAGAAAAAAAAAGGCTAGAACAGCAAAATTTAAAAACCCAACTACAGTCTAAGAGCAAAACAGCTTTCTTAGATGCACTTATCATCTATGCAAAAAAGAAGAAAGAAGAAATCTTGGAATAATCATATCCTAACCCTTTCATTTTCCAAAGAAACTGAGGTTAATATAGGTGGTGATTGCCAGTTCCTGCTGCTAATTACTGGTAGAGATGGGAAAAGAAGTCAGGCCTTTGGGTCCTACCTACATGTTCTTTTCCCCACTTCTCCATGCTGCATCATTGGCCAAAAAAAAATATAACTTCTCCTTTTCAGGTTCTCATATTTTATATGAACTGTGACAATTTATTTAAAAATGTAAACTTGCATTCTTTCCATTAACAAAATTATCAAATTATCAACACATAAGGAAAAGTAAGCTTTATTTTTGGAAGAAATCAAATACCTACTCAAAATGTAAATTGATAGCACCCTCATTTAGCATTGCTAAGCCCGATGATGTATGCTACATATAATTTTCCACTGATATATGGGCAAAGTATGCTCCTCAATACATACTTAGCAATTGCCACCTAAGCAAGGTCCTGTCCTTGAGGTGAAATCCTCAATAAGCTTTTACCTTCCTGAGTCATTTATTCTCATTAGACCTGGGATTTTTAAGACATTCAAAAGTTTTAACAGATTTTTACATTTTTATTGCATAAATCAATTTTCTATGTTTCCTGCTACTTACAAGAAGAATAATGCTAGTGGCAATGTTTCTACTCATAGTGGGCACGTTACTATTACAGGGTGAAGATTGGCCACATGCACGCACATATATACATATAAATGTGTGTATATGTATGTATATATATAAAATCTCACTTTATGATTAATCATTAAACATGTCACAACAAATAGCAACTATTATGGAGCAGACATAGAACACAGAATACAACATTCTTGGGATTGTACTACAATGAAAAAGCCACTTAAAGTGAATCTACCTGAATTAAACAAATAAATGTTTTGAGGGGAAATGAATGGGTCAATCTTGGAAATGGAGAATGTTGGGTTCTAGGACTAAATCTTTCACATACCAGCGTGTGGCCCCAGAAGAAATTTTTTACTATTCCTAAAAATCAGGAAAATTCAGCAATAGCATACATGTTAACTAGAGCAAACCACTTAACCTCCTTGAGTTTCAGTGTCCTTAGCTATTAATTGAAGCAATTGGCCTTGGTCCGTGGTTCTCAGTCCAGGTTATACATCAGCATCACCCGGGAAACATTAAAAAATAATGATGCCCTGCACTACCCTCAAATTGAAACAGAATTCCTGGGGGATGTGGCTTCAGCTAGTGTACTCAGAATGCGGTCTATGGACCACCAGCATCAGCATTACTTGGTCTATTACTCAGCTTGGGCGGCCACAACAAAATACCATACCACTGTGTATCTTACACAACAGAAATTTATTTCTCACAGTGAGGGAGGCTCAAAAGTCCAAGATCAAGGTGCTTGGCAAATTTAGTTTCTGGGGGAGCTCTCTTCCTGTTTTCTCACTATGTCCTCACATGGCCTTTCCTTGCTGCATGCATGTGTAGAAAGTGAGGGATCTTTCTCCCTTCTTCTCCTAAAGCCACCAGTCCTACTTGGGTTTATGATGAGATTATGACCCTTATGGCCTTAAGTAACTTTACCTCCTAAAAGTCCTATCTTTAACATACGAATGGTGTGTGTGTGTGTGTGCGGGGGGGGGGGGGGGGGGGGGGAGGGTTTCAGTTCAGTCCATATCATTTGGGATTTTGAAACCCTTCAGACCTAAGCCCAGATGTATTGAATTAGATCCTCTGGGAGTAACGACCAAGAATCTATGTTGTAATAAATTCTAAAGGTGATTCTTATATGCACAAATTTGAGGATCACCGTGGCTTAGGCCACTTTTTGTTACACTAGGTTGCACATTGAATTACCTGGGATATTTTCAAACCTTTGATGCCTGGGGTCCAATGCCAGAGGTTTCCATTTGTTACCAGGATGCTCATGGTAAGCAAGTTTTAAAGCTCTGGAGGTAAATCCAATCTGAGGAACACTGGTGTAGACCACTAAGAGTCTTTCCGTCCTAGAACAGTATGGACTTTAGACATGTTTTTAAAACATTTTTTATTTATGTATTTGAGGGAGAGGAAGCGAGGGAGAGAACATAAATGGAGAGGGAGGGGTGGAGAGAGAGGGAGAAACAAGGCTCCTTCCCAGGACACTGGGATCATAACCTGAGCCAAAGGCAGATGCTTAACTGACTGAGCCACCCAGGCACCCAATAGTATGGATTTTAATATGATTATATATGTATGTGTATATATATATGTAATATAATGTACATAATCTAGATAATGTACATCAAAAGGAAAGTGATAGAATAGCTCTATTTTGTAGTTTCAGATACAAATGCATTTGTTAATCCCTTTACATTAATCAGGTAATGTAGTGCATTAAATAGAGTTCTTTTTTAAAAGAGTACATTTGCTAGATACAGCATTAGTTTTTCTTCATAAGAATTAAAGATTTATTTGATGGTCAGTGTCTTTCCACTATGTAAGACTAACTGAGGGTTTGGGTAGTAACCAGATGCTTATGATACATTTTTAAAGAATCTTATAGAGTCCAGGGAGAATTCTAAAAGATAAACATAATATGATTATTTTGTAAATCTCCAAAAGGTCATTCAACCATATAAATAAAGGAACTATGGGTATTTCTTAGTATTAAAATGTATGTTCTGATTTACACAATTTCAAAATCTCTTTCAATACTAGGATATAGGTCACTCTAGGATAAAAATGCCACTTCTACCCAAATATATAAGAGTTATATAAAAATATCTCAAATCACCAGAGGCCTGACCAGTGAATTTAATAGTAATACTCTCAGCACAAAAGTTAGCACATAAGAGTAGGAAACACAACCCCTTGATATTTTTTCTTTTCTCTCCCAGGCACATGAAACAGTTAAAAACACAACTATTAAAAACTTCAAACTCATCAGAGAGGAACAAGTAACTAATGAATCAAAACAATCTCCTTAATAGACCTGGGGTTTAACATGAGAGTTATTAAAAATAGTATTTGAAATTATAAGTGAAATGCTAGAATACATGTCAAGATGTGACCTTCTTTCCATTTGCAAATACAGGATAATATTCCTTCTCTGTAAGCAAGTTTATTATTATTACAATGTAATCATCATCATCATTATCATCATCATCATCATCATTATAATCTGGTGGGGAATTGTTTGAAAACAATGCTGCCATATGAATTTTGCTTTTATTGGATGACACTAAGAATGACCATGGTCTAGCAATTTAACCTAAGAGATCTTGCTTCACAAGTCAACGATACCATTTTATGAGTAAAGCAAGCTACATCAATACTTAGAACCACAGATGAGCTGAGATTAACAAATGCTTGAAGGAAAAATTATAGAATTCTTTGTAATAAACTGAAAAACTCCCAGCTGTTTCCACTTAACCACATCACCTGTTACATATACGGTACAGAAACCAAAGATCTGTATTACAGTTTCTATTTTGAGTGTGAAAGAATAGTGCTGACTTTTGCATGTCCCTGATCTATCCGATGTCATTCTCTGAAAGCTAAGAAGCTTCTGAACTCCACTAAAATGAAAACAGTATTTACTACTTATAGGATACGAGATATATGACTATAGTAGCTGAGCTATAATTGTAAATAGGAAGAAAGATATGTTTAATTTAAATTTGGTCATGATGGTTGACAATGACTACTGAAATCCACAAACAGTGATAACAATGGTTATTTTTAAATTACATTTTACTACTAAGAAGCTGGGCAAAGTACGCTATTCACGTTCAGTGAAGAAATTGTTAAAATGCTATTTATTCTAAATATAAAATTTTGTTTTTATTGCAAGAATCATTATCAGAACTAGAACTATATATTTTCTTAGTTCAGAAATATGTAAGCAAGTCTTGTTTGCCAGCTTTACCAGAAACTGAAGCTAAATATGTCCATGTCTTTCTTTTCCCAATAAGTAGAATAGGTGTAATAAAGGATAAATGAGAGAATGTAAATTATTTTTGGCCTCAATCTTTGTAGGTGATTTTTGTTTTGCCATTGGGATAGCAAATGGTGGCTCAATTATTCTGGATCGACAATTCAAAAAGTGCCACATTCTATATCCTGAGTGGGTGGCTGAAGTGTCAGAGTTGTATAGGGAAGCAGTATTTCTCATGATACCTTCTCCTTCAGAATTGTGTTCTCCTTTTCCATACCATTATAAAGTTCTCTCTTTTTTAAAAAGATTTTTATTTATTTATTAATTTATGAGGGACACACACAGAGAGAGGCAGAGACATAGGCAGAGGGAGAGGCAGGCTCCATGCGGGAGCCCGACGTGGGGCTCGATCCTGGGACTCCGAGATCATGCCCTGTGTCAAAGGCAGATGCTCAACTGCTGAGCCACCCAGGGATCACAAGTTTTCTTTTCTTTTAAAGATTTTTTTATTGTTGTTCATGAGAGACACATAGAGAGAGGCAGAGACATAGGCAGAGGGAGAAGCAGGCTTCCTGAGGAGCCTGATGCAGGACTTGATTCCAGGATGCGGGATCACAACCTGAGCCAAAGGCAGATTCTCAACCACTGAGCCACCGAAGTGCCCCTAATTATAAAATTTTCACTTTAGATTTCAGTTCCTGGTTTGGTAGTCCTACTGCTCAGAAGTATAAACAAGTCTCAGTGGCTACAGACTTCCAAGTACATGTTTGAGGCATAATACATGAAAGATAGAGTCTGAACAGGTGCCCAAACTTTTCTACATCCTCTTTCATTTAACACATGTTGACAGTCTGGTCCCATCAAGGCAAGCCCTTTGAGGAGCTGACATTCTATTTGCCTCTAGTGCTGAATGGCATCAGTGAGGAGGAAGGTCAGCCAGGTCTGGCCCAGAGAGCTTAGAGCCATCCAAGCAAGGCCTCTGATAATTTATCAAGATGTCCATAAGACTTAGTAATCATCCCGTTTTTTATGTTTCTACATACAGTTTTAAAAGGCAAAAAAACCAATATGGGAGTTGTGGGAAGAAGAAGTTGTGAAAGAAGGATCTCATCACATCTGCAAACTTAGACGAGGTGTTTCCTCTTCAGTCATCAAGAAATCATAAGAATTGTTATGATGTCTAATAATTTATTTCTGACAGTTCCCCTAAGGCAGATTTTCTTCAAACTTTTTTTTTCTTCAAACTTTTTTAAAGCTAAAAACTAACAGTATATAATGACAGAAACAGATGATCAATAGTTGAGAAATATATAGAAATAGATATGTATAAAACAAAGTTTCAGAAACCAGTATTTATATTTTTCATATTAGTATATTTTATTTAAAAAAATAGATTCTCAGTAACTAGATAGATTTCAAGACCCACTAAGTGGGTTGCAACTTGTAGTTTAAAAACATTGCACTGGGGTTATCCTGTATGTGTAGAAAATACCATTCATGTTTACTTTCTGAGTTTACGATTATGTGTTTAAGTCTAAGAAATATGAAACTGAGTGGCGCCTGGGCGGCTCAGTCAGTTAAGTGTCTGCCTTTGGTTCAGGTCATGGTCTCAGGGTCCTGGGATGCTCACATACGTTCTGTCCTCAAATAGATAAAATCTTTATTTAAAAAAAAATAGTTTTTGAGAGAGCATGAGTGGGAAGGGGGGGGGGGCACAGGAAGAGGGAGAAGTAGGCTCCCCACTGAGTCTGATTTAGGGCCCCATCCCAGGACCCTGGGATCATGACCTGAGCTGAAGGTAGATGCTTAACTGACTGAACCACCCAAGTGCCCCTAAATAAAATCTTAAGAAAAAGAAGAAAGAAAGAAAGAAAGAAAGAAAGAAAGAAAGAAAGAAAGAAAGAAAGAAAGAAAAAGAAACTGAAACAGTGTCTTCTGAATTTGTTCTAGCTGTAGTAAATCTGGCTATAAAGCACTTGTTTGATGCTTTAACCAAACAAGTAGACAAGTGTGCCAAAAAAAAAAAAATTAAAAGACTGGCATTTAGAAGCCTACTTTTATTGGTAGGAGGAGAAGAAAACAGTAGTAAATAGGTACAGCTTAAAGTAATATGTTACTTTTAAGATTTTCCCAAGGGCCACGGAGATCTTCTAACAGGAAGATTATGTGTTTGTGAGGCACACCAATAAATTTGGCAAGTGTTCAAGCAGTAAGGCACTTGGGGCTCCTTACAGCCTAGAAGTTATCACCTCATCAATGAGAAGGTCCACCTGAATGATCACCAGTCATCAGTTTTTGCCACTAGGAAGGATACTTCCAAAGACTGCCTATCCCAGACCACACGTACCATATTCCTTCACTACCTCATCTCAGGTTTTTAGTAACTAAAGAATAGCTCTTTCCCTCAACAAAGCTAGACTTTTAAAAACTCTTCTCAACTTCTCCAGCATACTCTAAAGTCTGCTGTCGTGCAGGGTGCTGATACTGTGATCTCTAAACATGTCATCTGTTGATTATTATTTTCATTCTCTTCATGGGGTGAATATCTTGATGGTCAGAATCAGTGGTAGTAAAAGACTCTTGTACATGTTGCGGGAAAGAGGGCCAAGGTCAGAAATTTCTGCTACGTTGGACTACAGGATTTTGGAGCCAGGCAGGGAGGACTTGCTTCCTTTCTGCCAGAGGCAAGGATTCAACTAGAGAGTAAAGAACTGAAATTAGAAAGTATTTGGTTGGGCACCTGACTGGTTCCGTCAGTGGAGAGTGTGACTCTTGATCTCAGGGTTGTGAGTTCAAGCTCCACATTGAGTGTAGAGATTATGTAAAAATACAATCTTAGTTGAAAAAAAAAAAAAGAAGAAGGTATTTTGTGACCTAGGCCTGAGAAATCCTAAAGCCAGATTTATTCACATATTCTTTTGCCTGGGGCATTTTAACTTATCAGTGAGTTGGGTTAATTATTCTATAAATTCTATACTTGACAGCTCAGCTTAAAACTCAGGAATCCAGAAGGATACACATCAAAATGCAAAGATATGAGGCAGGTATTTGTCTGTGTCTTCACTGACTTTGATACACATAAATAGATTTTCATACATTTTGGACATGTACATACATGGATCTCAACAGACTTGGAATCATCCAGAGAAGTAGGTTCCTGGAAGGCACCATTTAGAGCAGCAAATATTCCAATAGAGATGGGAAGAGGATGCTAGAAATATTTTTGGATGCTAATATTTGGATGTAAATAGTCTGTTGAGTGACTCTTGATTATCTACTGAGGTCATAAACTCAGGGTCCTGGGATCGAGGTGTGCATTGGCTCTTAGCTTAGGGAGGAGTGTGCTTGGGATTCTCTCTCTCCCTCTGCCCCTCCCCCTGTTCAATAAATAAGTAAGCAAGTAAATAAACAAAAACAAATAAATAAAATCTTTAAATTCTTAAATAGTTTATTAAAGGGTGAAAGAGAAGGAAAAATGATTTTTGTTTTTAAAAAAAGTCTTATATAAGCAATTCTTCTGATGCCATGTAAAAAATAACTTGTTTTTATTGCTAAAGGGCAGGAGCTGGGGAGTGGCTCACCACCCATCAGCACTTGATCCTTCTGAAGAGTGAGCTAGTACTAGAGAAGTGAAGAGAAGGAGTGCTGTTTTGTGGTTGCCAGAGAAAACCAGGATGTGTAGACATGGGTGGGGGGATCATTAAGGAATTTCTAAGGTTCATACTACTCAATTAGGTAGACAGTTTTTGTTTGTTAGTTTTTTGAGCCATGCTTTGGAAAAATATCAAGACCTCACCAAAACCACAGCTCTGTGCAGAGTCAAACTTAGTAATTAATGTGAGATGGTGAAAAGGGGAGACAGAAGCTTAAGGTCCAAATATGACTCTTTAGTAATGAATTTTGGAAGCACCAGCTATGCACACAGGAGCCTATGAGCATAGACTGCAATAGGGGCTGTGGGTGGTGAAACCTGTTATACCTCAGACTTATAGGAACCCTGAAGCTATCACCATAGCTACTGCAGCCAAACACAGGCAGCATGGACGAGAGAAGCTATCCCTGGATGGTGATCCAAGTATGTGTGATTCAGGACATCTTGGCTCTGCCATGAATTCAGGTGACCTCAATAAGGCACTTCACCCACCTGGGTGCCAGAATCCTCATTTATGAAATGAAAGGGTTATATCATCTACAAGATTCCTTGAACTTTAGAATTTCATGACTCAAAATTCCTGAACCATGGAACAAATGCCTTCTGGATCAGAACTGTCCAGCAGAAATATAATGTAAGCTGCATATATATAATTTTAAATGTTTAGTAGTTACATTAAAATATGTAAAAGGGGGCTGCCTGGCTGGCTCACTCAGTAGAGCATGTGTCTCTTGATCTTAGGGTTGTAAGTTTGAGCCCCATGTTGGGTGCAGAAGTTACTTAAAATCTAAAAAAAAAATCATAGCACTTTTGTGATGTCATCATCTATATACAATAAATAAGTAAATATATACAAGGAAACAGGTGAAATAAGGTTTTATAAAATTTTGGTTGACCCAATATATTCAAAATACTGTTATATCTTTGAAATCTCAAGTAGTTACCCACACTTCAAGGGCTCAATGGCTATATGCAGCTAGTGGCTACTATCTACCATACTGGACAGCATTGTTCTAGACAGTAGTGTAAAGTTCTTAAGAGCAGGAGCTACTTTCTCTTTGATGCTCTGGGTAGTGGTTCCAAAGAATTCACCAAAATTACTGAAGGAACTCAAAAAAATATTTCTTAGCCCTCCTCGTTCTTTGTTCCTTGGGCGTGGGTCATATCTTAGAAAAATCTCACCAGATAAATCTAATGTGCAGCCAGTTCATACCAGTCAGTAGGAGAGTGTTTGAAAATCTCTTTACTGACCGAATTAAGCTGTTCAGAGGTGGGTGAAATAAAAGAAGCAGTGGTCATGTGGTTAACCTCCCCACCAGAGACTCTCCAGATTGTTATCAAAGGACTATCTGCTCTCCACTCAGTGGGCTGGGAGATTTCAACACTAATCCTCATAGCACAGGGTGCTTTCAGTTATTGAATACTATTTCACTCTTTCAAGTTAAAAGGTAATAAAGAACAATGAACTGATATTGCAAAACAAAGAAGGCCAGATTCCACTCTGCCAGCTGGTGACTTGAAGGAGCTGCAGCTGTAACTATGCATCTATTTCTGAGTCTGTTTAACATTTCTGTGTACAGTAGTTGCCCTCAATCTAGGACTGATTTGCACCTTTGGTTGTTCTTAGGTGAGTGGTAACTGAGCAGTTGAGAAAACTTATCAAAGTGAGGAGTCTCATAATACTTTCATTTTACTGACATGAAAAAAAAAAAGAGTCAATGTATCAGAAGTCTCCCTTCTAGAGGTCCATAATCATTTAAGCATGGACAAAGGAGGCTGCCAGGGAATTAAAAAAAACAAAACAAAACAAAACAAAACAAAAAAAACAATACATTTCAATTAGGTTGACTGAGCTCTAGCTGGTTATCCCAAAGGGAAAAGAAAAGGGTCTTAAATGTAGGTGAGGCTCTTTGTGGCTTAACAGGAGCAGAAGGCTGAAAAGTATCAGCTGAAAGACTGATGGCCAAAATGGTAACACAGAGGAACCCAGCCTCCTTTCCCCTACAACAAAGATCAACAATTAGACAGCTGTTCACAAACAAAATGAGCTCTAGGAGAGCTCTGGCGCTCACTTGAAAAACTTTAGCAACACAGTGGAACAAAGCACCTGAAATTGCACAAGGGAATGGGGACAGCTTCATTTCCCCGTGTTCTCCCATCCCCTAGCCAGCACTGTTCTAGTCAAGAGGGAAGTTCCCAGGTAGAAAGAGTTCCCTTTGTGAGGAAAGGAATTAGTGGGGTGAGCAATCAGTTTACCCAGCCTTTTGCAACACTACACAATGGTCCTGCTTTGCTTTCACCCTACCCAGACCAGCACAGCTGAGGTAGAGACAGCTAGAAATGCAGGCACTACCAATAGCCGCCATGCAGCAGGAGCAGCCACAGGTGACAGGGACCTCATCTGCAGACTAATCCAGCAGAGTCGGCTACTGAAGAAACAAATGGCCAGCACAGATGCGCCAGAACCCCTGCAGATTTCATCAGCTTTTACCCCACAGGTATTCTTATTTGGTGATGCTAGCCACCGGAGTCCCTCTGCCCCCCACCCTCTGTCTTACCCCTCATTAGAGATTGGAACTACAGCAGCAACCAGCCCAGGCCTCTGCAACTGCAGGAGTGCAAGACACCAGCACAAACCACCACAGCTGACTCCCACTGCTGTGTGCACATTCAAAGTTAGCCACTCTGTGCACTTGCACCCAATGGCCTGACATCCGTCCCTAACCTCAATTGCAATGAGCACACCCAGGGAGAGACTGTGGAGCTGCAGGAGAATGAGTTGGCAGCCAGGGCCCCTGCAGATGCCCCTGCCAATGTTGCCTGTCACTACCCCCCATCGTGTATATCTGCAACCAGCTCTGGCCCGTACATGGGCACCTGCAACTGCATTAATAGCAAAGTATGTGCACATCACCAGCTCCAGCCACCACTGTTGCCTGCCCTGCTCCCTAGCCACTGGACCCGGAGGCCACCAAGAACCCCAACAGCCCTTGCAGCCCTTATGAGCCCCCACTGTGTTCACCAAATATCACATAGTTGTCAATGCTGTGGACCCCAGTAGCCTAAGGCAAGAAATCATGTCCCTCCCACTCCCAACATACATTCACACTTGGAGCCCAGTACCACCAGACCTGGGGTCACAGTATGCTCCAGTGTGCCCACCCATAGGTGAAAGTCTTCCCTTAATGTAGTTAGTCCATAAGATCTGGAAGAGCTATTCAGAGGTGGGTGAAATAAATGCACAGACACCTATACAAGGCTACAGAGACCATGAGAACTCAGGGAAACATGACTCTACCAAAGGAATATAGTAAAACCCTTAGTAACTGGCCCCAAAGAAATGGAGATCTAGGGATTTCCCAACAAACGCTTTAAGATAATTGTCCTAAGGATGCTCAGAGAGCTACAAGAAAACACCAATATAAAATTTAACAATATCAGGAAACAATACCAGAACAAAATGAGAAGGTCAAAAAGATATAGAAAACATTGAAAAAAAATGTTGGAGCTGAAAATACAGTAACTGAGCTGAAGAATTACTTCAACAGCAGAATCAATGATCTAGGAAACAGATCAAATGATCTAATCAGAGAAGAGAAAGAAAAATGAATGAAGAAAGACTATGGGCCTTATAGAGCACCATTCCAAGAAACGATATTTGTATTATTGGAGTCCTAGAAGGAGAGAGAAGCAAGGGGTAGAACACTTATTTGAAAGATTAATGGCTAAGATCATCCCAAACCTGGGGAGAGATTTGCATATCCAAGTTTATGAAACTAGTATGTCATCCTAAAAATTTAAATCTAAAACAGTCTTTTCCAAGGCACATTATAATAAAGTTGTCCAGGGGCACCTGGCTCTGTCAGTTAAATGTCCAACTCTTGATCTCAGCTTAGGTCTTGATCTTAGGGTTATGAGTTCAAGCCCTGCATTAGACTCCACACTGGGCATCGAGCCTCCTTAATAAATAAAATAAATAGGGGCGCCTCGGTGGCTCAGGTGATTAAGCATTTGCCTTCAGCTCAGGTCATGATCCCAGAGTCCTGGGATCAAGCCCGTATCAGCTCCCTGCTCAGAGGGGAGTCTGCTTCTCCCACTCCCTCTGCCCATCCCCCCCACCTTGTTCATGCTTGCTCTGTCACTCTCTCAGATAAATAAATAAAATCTTTAAAATAAATAAATAAATAAATACATACATACAGAGTTTGGATGGATAAAAAAACAAGATCCAATTATTTGCTGCCTACAACAGACTCACTTCAGCTTTAAGAACACATATAAGTTCAAAGTGAAGGGATAGAGATATTTCAGGCAAATGGGAACCAAAGCAAAGCAGGGGTAGCTTAACTATACTTATGCTAGACAAAAAAAGACTTTAAGCCAAAAATAATAACAAGAGACAAAGAAGATCATTATATAATGATAAAGAGATTAATTCATCAAGTAGGTATAACAATCACAAATATATATGCACCCAACATTGAAGCACTTATATATATTAAGTAAATACCAACAGATCTGAAGGGAGAAATAGACAATAATACTATAATAGTAGGGGACTTTAGTACCCCACTTTCAACAATAGGTAAATTAAAGATGGAAAACCAACAAGGAAACATTAGATTAGAATAATATTTTTGACTGAATGGACCTAATAGACATATACAGAACATTCCATCCAATAGTATCAGAACACACATTCTTCTGAAATACAAATAGGAGATTCTCCAGGATAGATTATATGGTAGGTCACAAAACAAGTCTTAGAAAATTTCAGAAATCTGAAATCATACCAAGTATCTTTTCCAACCACAATGGTTTTGAAATGAGTAACAGGAGAAAAGCTGGAAAATTCACAAATTTATAAAAATTAAATAACACACTCCTGAACAATCAATGGGTCAAAGAAGAAATCAAAAGAGAACTGCAAAAGAAAAATTTCGAGACAAAAAACAATGGAAATACAACATATCAAAACCTATAGGTTACTGCAAAAGTAGTTTTAACCTACAGTAAGAAAAAAGAAATATCTTAAATAAACAAGTGAACTTTATATCTTAAGGACTAGAAAAACAAACTAAGCCCAAAATTAGCAGAAGAAAGGAAATTTAAAAGAGCAGAAATAAAAGAAATAGAGATCAGAAAAACAGTAGAAAAGATCAATGACACTGAATGGCTTTTTGAAAAGATAAAATTGACAAACCAAGAACTAGACTAAGAAACCAGTCCAACAAACTAGATTAACTAGGGAGAGGGAGAGAGAAGGGAAAGGGAGAGAGAAAAAATGAGAGGATGCACACTCAAGCAAATCAGAAATGATATAGGGATACTACAACTGATACAAAAGGAAATACAGATCATAAGACAACTATAAACAAACAGGCCAACAAATTGGATAACCTAGAAGAAATGGATAAATTCTTAGAAACTTACAATTTACCAAGACTGAATCATGAAGAAATAGAAAATCCAAACAAACCAATAATGAGTAAGGAGTTTGAATCAGCAATCAAAACCCCTCAACAAGGAAAAACCTGAGTCTAGTTGGTTTCATTGGTGAATGCTACCAAACATTTAAAGAAACATTAATGCCAGCAAAATACATTCTTTTCTGGAGTGGAAAGAGTGAGTGTCTGGAACAGCTTCCCACTCTGACAGAGTTTTTTTTTTTTTAAAGATTTTATTTATCTATTCATGAGAGATGCAAAGGCAGAGATATAGGCAGAGGGAGGAGAAGCAGGCTTCATGCAAGGAGCCCGGTGGGGGACTCGATTCTGTGACCCCAGGATCATGCCCTGAGCTGAAGGCAGATGCTCAGCCACTGAGGCACCCAGGTGTCTCTCTCTCTTGGTTTTTAAAAGATTTTATTTATTCATGAGAGACAGAGAAGGGCAGAGACATAGGTAGAGGCAGAAGCAGGCTCCCTGCGGGGAGCTTCATGAGTACTCAATCCCAAGGACCCCAGATAATGCCCCGAGCCGAAGGCAGACGCTCAACCACTGAGCCACTCAGGTATCTCTCCGGACAGAGTTCTAACGGAAGTTCTTGTAAGGCTTCACTGTACAGCAATACCATGAGTTTCTTGGTTCCCTTATTGTACAAACTCTGCCTCTACCCTTAAAATAACTCGCCACTTTTGAGACACCATGAGAGGAGGAGACACTTATGAGACACCATGTTTCTTACAACCAAGAGAGGCTGACTTGAGAATAAAGGCCAATCCATAGAGTGGTTATAAGGTCTGTTTCAGGTTTGTGTAGTCCAAGACCTAAGCGGCACATAGCACACAACAGGCTTTCAATAGGTAAAACTTTTTTTATTGGTTGGAAATAAAAATGTTTTCCAACCTTAAACATTTTTTAAAAAGGATTTGATCATTAAATTCATATAGTTTGGGTCAACATTTACTCAATGAGTCCCCTGCTCCTTGCCTTACATCTCAAAGACAAATGTGAGGAAGGAGACTCTATTCCTGTGTAACCTGCACTAAGTATTATGATCTTCATTCTCTCTAAGAGGACTATATATATCAGGAAATATTACCTAGAAATGTTGCTGCAGATTTAGGTGTATATTTGAACGTTATCTTAAGTCTAGAAAATGATGCTACATCACTCCTTAAAAGCAGGTAGCCATTATGATTATGATTCAGCATCTGAAGCCTGCTTACATCTTCTGTAAAACCTTTTCTATCTAAGAATTTCTATACATGACATATGAGTATGTTTAGACTGAATGACTATAAGATTTTTTTAGTTTAAAATCATAATTATCAAATTATTTTACATTAAAGTTCACAAAAAGCAGGCACCTTTCTAAAATAAGCCCCATATCTCTCTGAGTCCCTTTATGTCACAATGGCAGGTGTCCTGTGACTAGAGACAGATCAGTATTCAAGTAACAGCTGTACAACTTATTTGCTCTATAACATCAGGCACATTCCTTAGCCTCCCCAGATCTCATCTTTTCTGTGGATATTAATGCCCATATATTGAGGTTATGAGAATTAAACATAAAGCATGTAAAGTGTTGGACAACGCCAGACAGAATAAATGTTCAAAGGTAGCTATTACTGTTAATACAAGTCTATTTAAGACCTTACTGATAAACAATTATAAGATTTTTCTGGAAATTAGGAAGGCCTTCATGAGGAAAGATATTTATTCCCAGTAACTACCCATGACATAAACAGATTTGGAATACTACAAAGGAAAATGTCCCTAAATTTTCCACCCAATATTACCTAACACTCACATACTCACACACAAATATGCACAGTTCTGACCCACCACCACCCTTAGTAGTCTTTTAATTTCTCCAGAGAAAAAGTAGGACATAAAGTTCCTTCTGTCAAACCACAAATTAGAGGTCATCATTAGTTCATTTGGAAAAACATCCATCAGTGTTTATACAAACTCAGGCTCACACACACATATACTTCCACGTACACACATACACACAAATATATTTACTCACATGTGTATTTGAACTACAAATTAGTAAAGACCTTGATTTTAGTACTTAGCTAACATAAACAAATGAGGTGGTAGGGGAAGCCCGAGCAGTTACAGTGACCACAAGACACATGCCTCTGGCTTACACTTAACTGCCCCTGATGCAGTTGTCTGACAAACACATTCCACATGTCCACAAATCATTCTGAAAAAGAAAGAGAAGAACAGGCAGATAGGGCAAGGGTGGGGAGAAGAAGGAAGGAGGTTGGAGGAAGAGGAAGAGAGGCAGGAAGTGAGGAAGGAAGGAAAAAAAGAAGTAGGAAGGAAAAGAGGAAAGAAAGGGGAAAAAGGAAGATTCCATGTGTGAGGCATGTATGTGGGTTGGCTTGGCAAACCAGGTCAGTTTTGGGAAGCCAATTTTTTGCCCACCCAAAGCTTGCCCAGACTTGTCCTGAGGCTATGTTGCAAAACAGGTAGTAATTTCTCTGCCAGGCATATTATTGGAATGAGTGGAGTTCCAGACCTGACTAATGTTTTCTTCTTGGCCCTCTTGCTTCTTTAGCACAACATCTGAAGCTGTGGTGGTTTGACATGTGCTCCTCAAAGCATCCCCAAATTCCTGCTTTGTATTTCTCAATTCTTTGATATTCACTACCCAGTTTAAGACCTATTGACCTCTGCTCCACCTAATGCTAACCCTGTGGATGTTAAGTCTTTTGCCTTTAAGAACAACCATTCCAAACACATCTACCTCCATGCAGAGTCTAGAAATTAGGATCAACGACCCATGCCAATTCAGTACCATATTGACAGATTCTTTTAGGGCAGGTACTTAATCATTCGAAACAGTGCTGTATTGGGGGAGCCCTTGTGATTGAGAGAAGTGGTTCTGACTGGTCATACTAGTTGAACTAATCCTTAGACATAATCTCAAAGGATTGGCTGTGCCAAGGAAACTATGTGTAGATAGATAATAGTAGGTTCATTAATCATTCAGTAAAGCACCACTATGTATTGATATTGATACTGATTCCAAGAATGTATAAACAACTAAAATAAAATGCTATAGCTGGACATCTTATTTAATTCTTTCATTTTACATATTTACGGAGAGAATTGAGGTCTGGAGATTTTAACTAACTTTTCCCAGATGACAGGAGCGACTGGAATGAATTTTGGGTACCGTCCAGTGGAAACTAAATATTTTATTTAGTAACCAAGGAGGTTATACACTATTAGTAAAGGTTTAATGATGGGACTTAAAGTTCTCATAAACTAAAAAGTAGCCCTCAGAGATGGGAGAACTGAGGCCACTAAAAAGATGATTATGAAATTTGAGAGACAACTCTCCAAGTTCCACTAGAGTTGAGATGAACATTCCTCAAGAACTTTGTCTCCATTCATAGAGTTTGCCAGGGAGCTTTCTGATTACAAAGTCAAATTCCTAAATGCCTTAAAATTAGAGTTGAAATACACTGAATGACAGAGAATACTATTTTAATAAGCTAAGACTGACCATTTGAATTAAACTGATAAACTTGAGTTTCTAAAATTACATACTTGAAGACACCGGATTCATGAAAAATAATCCAAGATAGTCAATAACCCTTATTCTTTCTCTCTTTTTGTGGAATGTTATTAAAAACTGCAGCATTTATATATAGCTATTTTATGAAGCAAAAAGAATAAGTTATTGATAATAACAAACACCACTATAATAGAATATAATGGAATGTAATTGTGATATACTTAGTCAATAAGAATGTGTTGTTATAGTCAGCTACAAAAATAGCTCCTGAGACTTCATACGTTAATAAAGTTGCCAATTCATTAGCACTTTTCTTAAATAAAAACCCAAAAATTCAAGATGTGAAATGAAGTACCAGGTTCATTTTTTATCTTCTACCATACTCAAACAGACCCTTTGTTTTCTCTCACGGGTACCAGCAAGGGTTACTCTGTGGCTGCCAGGTCTGGGTATAGGATAGCTGAACTGAGATCAGATGACTGTTCTGTTAAAATAAGCATTCTGAAATTGTGGATTCATGAGACTGGGGATTCAGCAAGAGGAAAAACATTCACATCTCTACTGTAGGAAAGTTATTAACAGTGTTGAATATTTTGAAGAAAAGAGAAAGGTAGACAACTAAATTTGTGTTTAATCACAATAAATTTTCTACTAAGCCATGTAAAAACAAACTATAGTATCAATAATATTAGCCAATTTCAGTAACTTTTAACAAATGAACATTCTTTTCTAAGACTGTAAGTTCTGTGTAAAATAATGCAATGCAGAACAGTGACTGGAATGTCTCATGAAACAGAGTGATTTTCAAGATTTTTTTTTCAAGATTTATTTATTTATTCATGAGAGACACAGAGAGACAGAGAGGCAGAGACACTGGCAGAGGGAGAAGCAGGCTCCATGCAGGGAATCTGACGTGGGACTCGATTCTGGGTCTCCAGGATCAGGCCCTGGACTGAAGGCGGCGCTAAGCCGCTGAGCCACCCAGGCTGCCCAAGATTTTTTTTTCTGAAAGGAAGATGTGCCAGGGAAATTGTTATATAATGAAAATCTGTCTTCATCATGTATAACTTCATTAAAAACCACCCAAATATTGCTCTAGCCTTTTTCCTTACTTGGAGGCAGATTATACATGTACATGCAGCATACATGTTTGATGAAAATACATGTTTGGCACATAACCCCACTTGGAGAATATCATCAAAACAGTGAGGACCTGCCTGATATTTAGAGAGCCATATACTTTGCTCTGTAAGGAATTAAATATCATAATGACCAATTGGATAGAACACAATGCCTAACTGGATTTTTTGCACCCTCAATGAATAAACAATTGTGTCAGTGGTTTGTCCCTGAGAAAATTTAGATAGAAGCTTAAAATGTGATTTTCAGATTGACTTATCCAGGGTTCTCTGGTGTAAGCTTTGCTGGTATGAAAGAGAGATGTAAGTTAATTTCTCTGAAGAATGAGTTTTGACTTAATTAATCTTTAAATGAAGTTTATTGCCACAGGAGTTAGATAGTCAAAGGTTTCTATACTGTGAGGAAGTAACTAGATCCTGGAATAATAATGTAGAATGATAGTACATTGACCTTCTATGTTATTCCTCAACCGTATCCTCTTGAGCAGTTTGTATTTATTTATTTATTTATTTATTTATTTATTTATTTATTTATTATGATTTTATTTATTTATTCATGAGAGACACACAGAGAGAAAGGCAGAGACACAGGTAGAGGGAGAAGCAGGCTTCATGCAGGGAGCCCGATGTGGGACTTGATCCCAGGACTCCAGGATCACGCCCTCGGCCAAAGGCAGGCGCTCACTCAGGTGTCCCATTGAACAGTTTTTATTAAGGCATTTGAAATGGCCTGATCACTTTTCAATTATTATCCTATACTTTTATGATATACAAATCACTTTGAAATAGAGAAAAAGTATAAAATTTGAAAGTAAAGTATAAAACCTTTTTCTAAAATGCAGTTATAAAGTTAGATAAAATTGGCAAAACCAATCATTTCAGCACTCTGAAAATTGACCAAAGGCATACAACAATCTGAGAAATGTTTAAGCTTGAAAAACTGTTGAATTTTGAGTAAGAATAAAAGAGACTGTGACATTCTGGCCTGGAGCTGCTCTCTACCCTGTTGTCTCATCAGTAAGGATAGAGGTTTTGTAGAGGCAGAGTAGGCTATAAAGACAGCTTCTCTGTCATGGTAAGTGTGAGCTCACTCAATTTGGAGTGGTGGGAAACAACCACTCCCAATAGCATTTTTAGTGGAAGTAATGAGCTCTTACGTGGGTGAACAGAGAGGGCCAACAGCTTTACTAGTCTGAGGCTGTGGTCATGGTTGTGTATATGTGGAAACCAGTGCGGACCAGAGCTAGTCATTCCTGGCCAACCCTGGAGCTATGTGCATACATAGAGGAATTATGAAAAGGCCCATTGGAAAGTAAAAGTTGAAATTGGAGCAGAATTGAAACTATCCTGAACTTTCAATGAGCTCCCTATTCACACAGAGATTCACTGGCAGAGGACAGAGACCTCTCTGGCTCAACGTGTTGAGCAGAACCTGTCAAATCGCTAAGTCATGCAGACACAGGGAAGCCTGGCATAGAAATAAAAACAACTGTGTGTGTGTCTGTGTGTGTGTGTGTAGGTATACTATATATACATGTATATCTCTATATATACTGATATATATGTATATAAATAAAACTTTGCTCAGTCAAAAAATAGAGATCTACATATATACGACATATATAATATATAGATACATATAGATCTGTATGCATATCTGGAGGTGCAAATGGTAAGGAAGAAAAATTTCACATTTAGTCCAAGGTGAGATACTAAACTAGCAAACAGGAATCAACAGCAACAATAACCTTCAAAGGTAAAAATAAATAAATAAATAAAGCAATGAATCTAGACTCCTTATAATGTGTTGTCTACTACGTTCAGTTTTCAATTAAACAATTATGTGGCATATAAAGAAACAAGAATGTGTGACCCATATTCAGAAAATAAAGCAGTCAATATAGTCTCTGTTTAAAAATAAAAAAGTCTCTGGTTGTCCCGAAATCCCAAAAGTTGGATTTTGTAGACAAAAAATACAAAGCACCTATTTTAAAAATTGCCTATTTAGTTAAAAAAACTAAAGTAAATCATGTTTTAAGAATTAAAGGAAAGTATTAGAGCAATGAATCAAGAAACAGAAATTCTCAGTAAGGTGGTAGGAATTAGACAAAAGAGGTAAATGCATGTACTGGATTTGAAAACCGAAATGAAAAATTCACTAGAAGGACTCAATCTTGGATTCAAGATAACAGAATTAAATATCAGTGAACTTGAAGACAGTAGAAATGATCCAAGCTGAAGAACAGAGACCAGTAGGACAACATCAAATGTACCAGTATCCATTTAATGGGAGTTACTCAAGAAAAGAATGAGGAGGCAGAAAAACTATTTGAAAAAATAATGACTGAGAACTTGCCAAAATTGATTGAAAACATCAATCTGCTTTTCCAAGAGGCTTCATGAACCTCCAATAGATAAATCTTCATGAAACTCTCCTTCCTGATTTTCTGTGATTGTGTACTCTTATAGGTGCCCTCACACCTCCATGTCTGTTCCTTCCTTGGATACTTTTCTTTCTCAATCCTATTCTTCTCATGGGCTATATTTTAAAATCCCATGCAATTTTTATCTTTCTATACCACATACTCTCACATAGAAATTCCATTCATTTTTATCAACTATCAGTAGAAAGACTTTCAAATCTTACAACAAGGTTGTCTGGTTAAATATCCCTTCTTGGATATTTCACTAACCTACTAACTGCAGAAGAGAGATTCTTCTTCTGTTGTTCCATATTTCCATAATAGTATTTGCACCAAGAGTAGGAAACAGGGAAATAGGCAACCTGAAACCTCAGTTGCCTTTGACTTTCTTTCTACTCCAATTTTACTTGGTTGCTGAGTCTTGCCAGTCCTGACAATTTTCCTCCTTCCTATTCATTTCCACTGTTACTCTCCTAGGATTTCATTACTTTCTCACCCAGATTATTTTTTTTCACCCAGATTGATCTTACATCAGTAACTACTCTTCGTGACCTTGTCTTCTTTTCTCTTTAATCCATCCAAAGCATAGTATTCAGATTAATATTCATAAAAATTAGCTCTGATCATTAGAGTCCCCAATAAAACAACAACAAAATGACTTTCCCATGGCTCAAAAAATAAAATCGAAGTTTGTTAGCAGAACATTGCTTTTTAAACTACATTTAGCACTTCCCTTCACCAATCTAAAATTCCAATTGTGAAAAAAAAAAACATTTGGAGACTTTCTTCAACTGAAATAAGTTTTTAAAAGAAGAAAGAAAAGGCAAAAAAAAAAATGGGGAAAAAATGATAATTACTTGTGGGCGGGTACATGTTCCCTGACAACTTGTAAACGTTCTAAGATTTTACATTATGTAAGTTCTTGGAAGTGTAGAGTGGCCACATCAGCTACGGGAGATGAAAAGTTCAGGACACATGGCCATGGAATATGGTAAGCAGATGGACAGCATTGGGATGGAGGAGATCCCACTCTGGACTTTTTCAGCCAGTTAAAGACCAGATGACGAACTACTTTATCTACTGAGAAAAACCATGTTACTAGTAAATGGATGCAGATGAATAGAGATTATAGCACAGGGTGCATGAGAAAAATAAACCAAAGATACAGCAAACATTTCTGGAATACTCATTTTGTTATTTGGAACCACAGAGGAACTTGTAGTTCCAGATGAACCTGAGGAAGGATGTCTGGGCAAGCCCTCAGAGGTCCAGAGACCCTTGACTATTGGAAGCTGGAGAATCTTGATGAACTGGCATGAAGCTGCTTTGTTTTTATAAACATGCTGCTGCTTGTACAGTATTTTGCTGGAAAATGGAAAAAGCTTTCTATCACTCTACAGTGTGAAACAAATAAGCTACACAGATTTTGCAAATTAGGTAACAAAAACTGCAGATGCTGCTTGGGTGTGGGTCAAATTGTTTAGCTAAGCTTTCCACTCTCTCTGAACGTATGCCAAAGGTAATCTTTGGTTCAGTCTATGAATTATGATGAATTCTAAATTCGTATCATCCAAATTTGAAACATTTCACTACAAAGGGATGCATTTGAATTAAAGATAAGTAGAGCCAAAAAAGTAAGGTTAATTAGGACACCAACCGGAGATGTGAAGAATGACAAAACCCTTGTTATAGAGAGAAAACTGATGAAGTTTAGTCTTTGTGGTTTTTGTTGTTTCCTTTACCTGACAGAATCAAGGTAATTGCAAAACTTCTGCTGGGGTTTCTGAAGGTGTAATCTTCATAGTTACACCGAATTTCATAACATCCTACAAAACTGCCAAAAGTGTTATTGAATGCAGGAATAAAAAGTCTACATAAGTCAGAGCTGACTTAACTAATATTCAAGGTTCTCGGAGTCATTTCTAAAAAAACAAAAAACAAATCATTTTTGCTGGTAGTCATTAAGAAGTATGTCAAACCATTTTACTCTGTATATCTGAAATCTCAGACTTCATCAGAACATAACTTTTCTAAATCTTTGTTCTTTACTTGACTACAGGACACTCTGTAATCATCAATAATACTAATGCTGATTAATTCTGCAATTAGAGATTTTCTAATTTTAATGATGAATATCATAGCAAAATTTAGCTGAAGTAAGTCTTGCACAAAGCAACTTTTCTTATATATGTTTTCCTCATATGTACAAGGTACTATAGTATGGCAGTGAGGAGCAAGGATTCTGGAGCCAGATTATATAGATTTACGTACTAGGTCTGCATATCAGCTGTGTGACATTGAGCAAATATGTATTGTTTGGGCTTCAGTTTCCTTATCTGTAAAACAAGGTAATGATAGTACTTATAACTCACAGCGTTACTGGTTTAAATAGATAAAATGTAAACATGGTCATTATCAGTATATCACTATTACTAGCCATTCTCATTATAATCATAAATATTAATACATATGTATCAGTCATTAATATTTTCCAACAGAGACTATGAACTTAACCTAAAATATATTGTCAGATATTTGGGCACAATATAATTATATTAATATAATTTAATGTTATTGTTTTTCTTCAAAGCATGCAATCAAATGCAGTAGACCACATATCATTTAGGTAGGTGGCATTCGGTATTAGTTTTAAAATAATGTGTATTTTTTAAGATGACTTTTAGAAATTATAACTAACACATTCAGATGAGCAAATCTTTAACTAAAATGAACTCTGTCACATTATTTAGGATCTTGCAGGCTTGTAACTCATTTTTTTCATACAACTTTTTTTTAGGTTTTGTCTAGGTTATCATGATCCTTTTCTTAAAGATTATTTATTTATTTATTCATGAGAGACACACAGAGAGAGAGGCAGAGACATAGGCAGAGAGAGAAGCAGGCTCCCTGTGGGGAGCCCAATGCAAGACTAGATCTGGGGACCCTGGGATCACACCCGGAGCAGAAGGCAGATGCTCAACTGCTGAGTCACCCAGGCGCTTCTCCCCCCGCCCCCCATCATGATCCTTTTCAACAGGGTACATTTTCCGTTAATATACTGCAAGATATATACTTTTAGATTTTTCTTCTATAAAACAGATTTATTATTAAATAAAATTCCTCCTGGATTCCAAAGAAGATGACATCTAAATACAAATGTACAGCAGGGGTGTTCATATCTTGAACATAATTCTGTGAGAGATCTTTGTAATTAAGTACACACAGAGAAAACAATAAGAAAATAATACCATCAGCAAAGACAGCCTTATTCTCTGGATATAGTTTGTGAAACCTGGGCAGTGTGGGCATTAAGAGAGCCATAGGAAATGAAATTGTGAATTACTTCAAATGGAAAAATGAAGTAGAATCCTTTATCTTTCAGGATGTGATTTGCCTTTAATTCTTCTGGAAGGTAGCACAGTGATTTCAAGCTTTCTTTAAAAAGGTTAAAATGAGCCCTTACGTACTGAGTCAAGATGTTGAGTATAAAAGCTCATTCATTCATCAACAAACGTGTGTGTGTGTGATATTGGGAATAATACAGACACAAAGATAAGAGCTTGGCTTCAAAAATATTGGAATCTAATAGTGAGAGACAAGTGTGGAAACAGATTAGTACACTAAATTCACTAAAGTAAAACAAATTAAAATTAACCAGCTAGGATGGAGACCAACATGGCAAAGAAGTAAACTTTCACAGATCACAACATTTTCTAAACTGCATTGCCTTACCTCTGGGTAAGGAGTAAAAGGCATCAAGTAATTTAATTTCAGTGATATTTCTAAATTTGTAAATAGAAAAAAATATGTATATATTTTGTTTTAAAAAGAGATGATAGAATTTTAAAAGGTTGCTTTTAGATACAATGCAAAGGATCTGAAGAGTTGTAAAGGCCTGGTATAGATGCTGGCTTTTCCACTTGGTAGATTTATAGATTTATTAAATATTTTTGATCTTTCTGAAACTTCCTTTTTCTTTTTTTTATTTATTTGAGACAGGAGACAGAGAGAGTGAGCACAAGCAGGGGGAGCAGCAGAGGGAGAGGGAGAAGCAGACAACCCACTGAGCAGGGAGCCCGATGCAGTGCTCTATCCCTGGACCCTGAGATCATGACCTGAACCAAAGGCAGAAGCTTAACCAACTGTGCCACCCACTCACCGCATGAGACTCACTTTTTAAATTTGTAAAATAAAATGATTCCTACCCTGAAGGGCAGTTAAGATACAGCATAGGTCAGTGCTTGCTGCTTAAATGCATGAACTGATACGAAATCATGTTAATTCCATTCTCTTTTCATGGACAATTTACTAATTTTCATCCTAACAGTGAATAAGAATAGCTGTTGCTCCACATCTTCACCCATACTTGGGATTGCTGGTATTTCTAGTTTTAGCTATTCTGAAAAAAATCTAATGGCATTTAACTGTGGTTTTAATTTGTGCTTTATTTAATTTGCATTTCCCTGATTACTGAAGAAATTATAGACATTTCTTATAATTGTTGGCAGTTGGTATATCCTTTTTGTGTGTATGTGTGTGAAATGCCTGTTCTAGTGTCTTGCTTATTTTTCATTTAGGTTGTTTTATATACTATTTATAGATATATTTTTATATATATGCTGGATACAAGACTCTCATATGTAACATATTCTTCTACCCTGTAGCCTGACTATAAGTAATTAAAGGTGTCTTTGATAAAATGGAAATTAAAAAGTTGTTAATTTAGCATAGTCTAATTATCAGTCTTTTCCTGTTGTTGGTACTTTCTGTGTCCTGTTTAATATATAAACAACTGATTTATTTCAAAGGTGAATCTTTTTCTGGACTCTCATTTTTTTCCACTGATCTTTTTGTGTAATCTTACCCCAATCTATACTGCCTTAATTAGTATAGACATATAATAACTATTAATATTCATTAGAGAAAATTTGACCTTTTCTGTTCTATTCAAGAGTGTCTTACCTGTACTTGGTCCTCTGAATTTCCATATACATGTATAGATCTCATAATTTTATATATATATAATATTTCCAAGTTCCTTTCTTTCTCATATACATACATACAAATACAAATACGGATACACTTTTAAGCACACATACAAACCTAGTAGGATTCTGACTGTAATTTTACTGAATCTAAAGCTCAGTTAAAAAAAAAAGAACATTTTAAATGTTGAGTCTTCCAGTGTACATGAATGTGGTATAGGCCTACAGTAATTTAATATTTCTTAATGTCTCTCAGAAATGTTTTATGTTTCTTTCACAATTTTTAAATATTTATTCCTGGGTTTTATATATTTTTTATACTATTATATTTTTTTTTCAGTTTTATTTTCTGTTGTCACCTGTCATAGAAATGCAATTTTAAAAATATGTAACTGTTAAACTCATTTTATTCTAATATCTATTTGTAGAATATTTGGGATTTTCTACATAGACAAGTCATATTAAATAATAGCAGTTTTATGTTTTTAAAAATTCATTCCCTTTCCTTACCACATTGACTAGGACCTCTGGTATAAGGCTGCCTCAAAGTGTGATAATAGTTCTTGTATATGTCTTATTCCTAATCTCAGAAGGAAAGCTTTCGATCTGCCTATGGCGACTGCTATTGGGGTTTTGTAGATATCCTCTATGAAATTCTTTTCTTTTCTTAGTTTGCCAAAAGATGTATTTTAATCATAAACAAATGCTGACTTGAATCAACTGCTTTTACAGAAAGATGATGATACAAATCTTCCTTTTATGCTGTTTATATGGTAAATTCTGATTGGTTTTCTAATATTAAATTAACAATTCATCATTACAACACACTCAACTTATGTGTGACATATTCTTATTTGTATATATTGTTGGTTAGGTGAAATTAAGAATTTTGTTATTTGTATTCATGACTGAGGTTGCCCCCTAATTTTTTCCTCATAGTTAAATAGTGAAACTGTTACCAGTAGTGAAAGCTTTTAAATTAAAGATTCATCTTTTTAGCTATTATGAGATCCTCATAATTTCTGTTTGTTTATGCCTAAATTTCAGCAGGCTGTATTTTTTGAGTTTTTTTTTTCATCCTACTAAGCTTATACAAACGATTTAAGACACAAAGAATGTATTATTATTGGCATATATTTTGATAAAGTATAGTATATATAATATGTAACAATTACTAATTAAAAATCAATAATTATATATAATTATATGTATAATTATATATATAACCAAAATCTATAATAGATGAGAGCTGTATTTAAGGATAGCTCTATTTCTTGATTACTAAGAGTCTGCCTTATTAAAATGGATTGCTGTTTGGCTGCTATTTGGCATAAATTTCAAAAACAGAGTTAAACTAAAAAGACAGAATGTGTTCTATTTGTTTTGAGTTTAACTGAAAAGATGGATATAGTGGTGTACCTTGTGACTTGACACCTGAAAGGGACCATTTTTAACACCACTTCCTCTATCAGACAAAAGTATTTTTAGCAATAATCATGAAGTGAAACAAATAATTATTATGTCCAGAAAAGCAATGCAGATAGTGACAATTCTCCTTTATTAAATTTTGCATTTAAAACAGTACTAGTAAAAAAAATAAAAAAATAAAACAGTACTAGTAAAAAATTAATACAATGTAAGAAATAAAGTTCTAATACTTTTAAAGTACATGATTTTTTTTCTTGAAAAAGGGAGGAAAATATTTATACCTACATCTTAGTCTGCCATGGTGATGAATAATTCCATTGTGGTTTCTGGCTCTGAAACTTCACCTCTGCAATTTGTCAATGGCTTTGTCAAATTGATCTTCATATATTCACGGTCAACATAATCAGTATTACAGTATATATCAGATTTGTCAATTTATCCTCACTCATAGTTGACTGAAGAACAATTTTTATTTAATTTCAACTGTTTCTCTCACATTAAGAAACAGATACACAAATAGAAAGCTTTTAAATGAGGATGTTCATCAGAGATTCATAGAAACCCCATTTTGGCAGCTCTGGTGGCTCAGAGGTTTAGCACCGCCTTCAGCCCAGGGCCTGATCCTGGAGACCCGGGATCGAGTCCCACGTCGGGGTTGGGCTCCCTGCATGGAGCCTGCTTCTCCCTCTGCCTGTGTCTCTGCCTCTCTCTCTCTTTCTGTGTGTGTGTGTCTCTCAATAAATAAATAAAATCTTAAAAAAAAAGAAACCCCACTTCATAGTAAATTTGGTAAATTACAATACTGTCCATGTCTTCTTCTCTGAGATTCATTATAGCAGCTTTCATATGTTTCTGCAGTCGAAATTTTCTGCAAGAATACCTTCACCAGAAAATTCATCATAAATTTCTATTATATTTGGTAAAATTCTCCAAAGTTTGTAATGGTTGGGAATTATTGACTTTGCTTCAGGCTCAGTTCATATCTCTAACCCCTAAGGTACTACGTAATCCTGTGTTTAAACACAGATTCAAAATAAATAATTATACCAGAGCAATTCTGAAAACGAAAAAACAGAAGTTGGTTGCTTATTCTTGAAATAAATATGTGTGGCTGAGTCCACCTGTAGAGGAGCTGGATTACTTCCATGTGGAATACAATGTTTATTAAAGAATAAGTGATACAAAAAAAAAGAATAAGTGATACAAAAACATGGGAATTTTCAGCTTACATGTATATTATTAAATTTCAGTAACTGTAGCAGTTGTTTAGAACTTAGACCAGGGGCACCTGGGTGGCTCAGTCAGTTAAGCATCTATCTGCCTTTGGCTCAGGTCATGATCCCTGGTCCTGGGATTGAGCCCTATGGTCTCCTGGCTCTGCAGGGGGCCTGCTTCTCCCTCTCCCTCTGCATGTTGCTCCCCCTGCTTGTGCTCTTTCTCTCTTTATCAACTAAATAAAATCTTAAAAAAGAATAATAGAACTTAGACCAACAAGAGATTGTTTTTTCAGAGTGGAGTAGTCTCATTGACATGGCTTAGAATTGTCTGTGCAGTTATAATAAAAAGCAGACTTACTTTTACTATTATTTTATTTTATTCCTTTTATTAATTTTCTATACACAAAGCACTCCCTTACTGCCTATGCTAGGGGTAGACCACTCCCACCATCTCATCCTTGGTATACCACTGGCTGGATGAGAAAAATAATGAGAGAAGCTAAAAAGAAACATTTATTTCCTTTTAAACAGCAGGCCAAAGAGTCTTCTAGAATTAAGAGATTACAAGTAATTATAAGAATAATGAAGCAACTTCTTGATTTATTTCTGGAAATATTCATTAAAAATACAAATTACATTCTCTTTTGCTTCTTCACTAGGCCTGTTTAAATCATTACAACATGCCTCATTTTTGCTTATCTGCTGCCACTGGCAGTGAAGTAACAGAGCTTGCTCTGATGTAATGGAGTAGATAACCAACTGATATACCAAGATTTAAAATTTTAGTAAGGCAAAGAAGCCTCTGAAGTACCATTTGAGGTATTTCCTGACCTTATCTGACACATTTGACACCTTATCACAAACTGAAAGGAGGCAAAGTTATTCTGTTCAATAAATGGGCATTCTCTTGGATTGGGAAAGAAAATATCTGAGAAATTTAATTCAAGTCTAAGTGAATCATAATATATATCTCAATAGGTTGAAGCAAATGTTAAGTTTCAGTTTCACAGTTTAATAAAGAACTGACTTCAGATATAGTAAAATTCCAACATCCTAAGAATGTAGTATTGCATAAATTGTAGTAAGTAAAATAACCAGAAAGTAGCATTATATCTTCCTGAAACCAAAGTTTAAATGAACTAAAATGACTACATCTTATATGTTTGCTGTGCTTTATTGACAAATTTAGGTGAAAGAAATAAACTACATCTTCCCTAATGGTCACAAAATAAATAGAAGAAATGTCCATTTGGTCTTTCCTGTTTGGTTCTGTTGATGGACTAATGTTCCCTCCTGCTGTAGCAATTGAGGATGTTTGTATTCTTGACCCCTCCACAGGGAAGCAGGAAAAACTCTGAACTCTGATGACTCTGTGTACTTCTGGCTTTGATGTGTGGCTCTGGCCTCCGTGGTAGAAGTGCGCTGTGCAGAGGAACAGAGCTAAACTTGTATTAAAAGCAGAGAAAATGCCAATTAAGAGTCTGACATTTAGCAATTCCATCGGTCAGTTTACTTGGATAAGAATATAATTTCTTTTGTAACACATAATAATAGTTTCAACTGCTTTCAAAATTAGGCAGATAAAATATACAATAAGACATTTTCTAAAAGATATGTAAAATGGCGAACGAACTAGGAAGCATACAGCAATAATGGGCCCATTGATAACAGAATATTTCCAGAGGGGATCCCTGGGTGGCGCAGCGGTTTGGCGCCTGCCTTTGGCCCAGGGCGCGATCCTGGAGACCCGGGATTGAATCCCACATCGGGCTCCCAGTGCATGGAGCCTGCTTCTCCCTCTGCCTGTGTCTCTGCCTCTCTCTCTCTTTCTCTGTGACTATCATAAATAAATAAAAATTAAAAAAAAAAAGAATATTTCCAGAGAACATTTTGGAGTCAACTATTATTGCAATGCTTTAAAGTTTTGAACTTTAGATACCCTACAATCCCAGTGATTTCTATCCCTTGGATGCCAGCCATGGTTCTAGCAAATTATTTGCCTAAGATCTTGACAAGAAAATCCATCCTCTTTCAACTCTACCTTTTCTGGAACCCCAACATGATAAGAAGCAGTTCAGAGTCAGTTATGACCTCCCTCGGTCACATCTGAGAGTTTAAAAGCTCATATTAATCTTGTCCCTTTACCTAATCCTCCTCTTCCTTTATGTACTTGTTCACTTTGCAATAGAAGAGAGGGAGAAATCCATGAAACATTTATTTTAATTTTCTACTAGGAAATAATCCCATAAAGTGTCTGACTCACCTCTTTTTTGTACCTAAGGGCCAATAGATTACTCTTTGTGATGTGTTGGGTAACTAAGTAACTGAGAAAAACGAAGTCTGTTCTGGAAAAGGATGGCACTAAATCAGCTAAAGATACCTTCCCCCAACTTTTCCCTGTTCTTTCCTTTCCTGACAGTCTATACAGTAAACCCCTTTATTTTTTTTTAAAGATTTTATTTATTTATGCATGAGAGACATAGAGAGAGAGAGCAGAGACACAGGCAGAGGGAGAAGCAGGCTCCACTCCATGTAGGGAGCCTGACATGGGACTCGATCCCAGTTCTCCAGGATCCCACCCTGGGCTGAAGGCGGTGCTAAACCGCTGAGCCACCAGGGCTGCCCTGTAAACCCCTTTAGCATCCACTAATTTCCCTCTAGGGGAAACCTATCCATTTTCTCTGGAGTTATGAGGCCTATGCAGAAGGCCTGCATATTTGAAGATCACACAAATAACCCCCAACATCAATCTCAAGGCTACAGCTTAGTAATGTGAAATGTCATGAAAATCTAACTGCCTGCCTGTAATGATTTTGCAAATTTTACTTATAGTAATATTTTGATTTGGGCTTTCCCTCTTTACAGACTCTTCTGATTGAATGAATTTAGCAAATTATATTTATTTTCTCATCCCTTTAGTGATTTTTCTGCTTTATTTTGCTCTTATACATTATTTTCCTCATTTAGATTTCATTTTTTAAAAGATTTTATTTATTTATTCATAAGAGACACAGAGAGAGGCAGAGACATAGGCAGAGGGAGAAGCAGGCTCCCCTCGGGGTGCCTGATGCGGGACTCGATCCCAGGATCTGAGAGCCACCCAGGTATCCCTCCTCATTTTAGATTTCAATATAGTTTACTTTTCTTTCCATGAAGTGCTCATCCTAATTCATACATTGCTGCTCAGCAGCAAATTTTAGGGAGTACCTAATGTCTTTACATTTGACAAATTAAGAGAGAATGTTACAGTTTTCTTGGCCAAGTAAAAGAGACATGGAGTATGACTGTCATGAGCCAGGATTTGGCATCCTCAGCATCAGCTAGAAGACAGCAAGTGTCACAGCTGGGTGAAAATACATAGCAATGAAGAGGGACAGTGGTCAGACAGTGTTATGTTTGCATTATTTACATATTATCAGTAAGATCTAAAGAGGTGACTTGGCATGAAGATCACAGTAACTGCCAAAAGATTTCCTCACTCTTGGCACAAGCTGCCCCTGCGATATTTCAAACATAAAGGTCTTTCTTTCAAAGAAAAAGCTGAAGGGAACCCTTACCTCAGATTTTCCTTTTTTTCCCTGTAGGCTCTTATTCCTCAGGCTTCTGCCTTCATCTCCTCCAGGATGAGGCCTCTCTCCCAGTTACTATAGTGATGGGTCAGGAAAATATCTGAATGCATGCTGCAAAATTAGTCAGTAAATTATAAATAGGTTTCTCATATAAAAAGGCTGAATTGTATACCAGAGAGTAGTGGTCTTTACATAGAAAGCATAAGAAAATTATACAACATACATCAGAGCATCTCAATGTGACAAACAAAAGTTGTCTAAATGTCTTAACTTTGCAGGAGACCATCTACCTATCTTTGTTGCTACTCAGGGCACTAGGTTCTATGAAAATGACAAAGGTACCAGACATTTGGGGATGAAGACAAGGTAGAAAGTACAAACAGATTATTTTATACAGTTTACCCTATAAAACAAGAGGGAAAACCCATTTGTTTACAATTCAGCCTGCCTCTTGAACTAGAGAGCTAATGGAACTTTGGAGATGGCTTACTTCATTATTCCTTATCTAGGGACACACATCACAACTTATGACATTTTCAGAAACATGCCTGGCCTTACTCCAGACCTGGTAAAATTATGACTGAGGGTGAGGCCTTGGGACTTAGTAATAAGTCAGGCAACTAGTGTCTCAGTCATCTGGGTTTTCTTTTTGCAGAAAATTCAACTTTTTCCAGTAACTTGTGAGTTTGGGAGCTTTGGTGTCTGAAGGACTCCCCTGATGCCACAAAACATGATCCTGGGCTAGTAACACATGGCCCTAGACTTTCAGATGACCAGCCCTCTGAAGAGGGTTGTTTCTCATCGTAGGTGAGCCAGTTAAACTCTGTACTTCCAAAACCACATAACACTGAAATAGGTGGTATGTGTCCTTACTTGCTCTCCAACTATCATGCAAAGAGGTCATGGGCACTCATTACTATTGCCTCATGGTGCAAATATGAAATAGAATGAATTGAGAGAAAACTCAAGGACAGACAAGCAGGAGAGCACACACAATTGCCAGAGCCTTCATTACCCACAACTGAGGTCAGGCAGACAAGGACTGCATGCATCCTTGGAAGGACAGCACTGGCCCTTACAATCCACCACCCATTGATACATCAATGTAAGGACATAGTCAAATTATCAGTCTGTTCTTTCCTTGAGCTCAGGATGATTGAACTACAAATTGGCAGGTGTCCAGCAAAGCCAGGTTCTTTTTGTGCTTTACATATACTTATGTCACTGCATGTAATCCTCAATCCTCACAATCTCACGAAGGTTCCAAAGCTACAGACCCTGCAACCACCCTGTTTGTCCATGTCTGCCATGATTTCCGCTGACCTTTTGGCTGATGAAAACTTGAGACTCATAGAGTCAACTCAGACAGTTATCAATGGTGGAGTTAGGATTACAACCCGAGTTTGACTCCCAAACTCTTATTCTTGCCACAAATCCAAACCACCAACTCCTAGCAAATTACTTATTCTGAGTTATTAAAGCAGTCTTGGGAAAATAGGCAAAATATCTTTATTTCCCTTATTGTGCCTATTGTTGCCTCCACCTCAGAGTTAGGCCAAAAACTGAGGAAAATCTGCCCATTTACCACTAGAAAGATCATTAAGTAAGACATAAATAAAGTCACATCAAAATGATGGTGGAATTAGTTGGGAAAGCCAACAGCAGACATGGCTTTAGGACATGTATTTCCTGTATATAAGAAAATCCTTTTGAGGATTGGAGGTGAGGAATGGGGGAGGAGGGGAATCTATTGACTACTGAGTTTGTATAGAGGGTAGCTCCTTCTGGAAAGTCAGGGACAGTTACCCAGAATAAATCACAACTAAACTGAGATGAGAAGGTGGAGTAGGAGTTAACTCTATGGGAAGGTAGGAACTGAACATCAAGTGCAAAGGCCTGTGAAAAATTGAAGAGAAAGAGAAGGACATTATCAAGAAGCTAAGAGTTCACCAACAAGTCTGTGGTGAAGAAGCTGAAGGGGAAAGAATCAAAAGTTGAGGTTGTGAGGTAAGGGCCAGGTCATGCAGAGTGTCACAGGCCATGTTAAAGATATTGAATATGATGTAAGGGCCATAAGGAGGCATTGTAGGATTTTCTGTAGGATCAGGATATGATCAGATTCACATTTCCTTGGAAATATGAGGGAAAATCCTTCATTTTCGCTTCTCATTCTCTGACATAGGCATGTAGTTTAATAAATTTCTTGCACATTTAATTCTGAATTGGCCTCTGCTTCTTGGAGAATCCATACCAACACAAATTCACACAATTTTTAGAAGTAAATGAGTTAGGATATCTGCATAGTATTTAAAAAAAAAGATTTTATTTATTTATTTGAGAGAGAGCAAGAGAGAGAGAGAGAGCAGGGGGAAGAGCAGAGGGAGAGGGACAAGCAGACTCCTTGCTAAGCAAACACAGAGTGTGATGCAGGGCTTGATCTCATGATCCTGAGACCATAACCTGAACCAAAATCAAGAGTTGGATGCTTAATGGACTAAGCCACCCGGATGCCTCTGCATAGTACTTTTTGTTGTTGTTGTTGTTTTAAAAGGATGTTCAATCAGTTTCACAGGCATCTGTTAAATTCATTCTTTGCCAAAACTAGCTTTAGGATCAGGAAGTGACCTACAGGATAACCAAATACTGTCTTTCTGGGGTAGGTGTTATTTCAGACCATATAGTACCATGTTCCATTGCATTGCTATGGTAAAGACTATCCCATGACTTGAAGGGATAATACTTCCCCATAAAGTACTTTTAAAAAATTGCTTATGATAGCTGCCTGGTGGCTCAGTTTATTAAGCAATTATTAAGCATCTGACTTAGGCTCAGGTCATGGCCTCAGGGTCTTGGGATAGAGCCCTGAGTCAGGCTCCCTGCATGTCCCTCTGTCTGATCCTTCCCCCTGCTCATATTCACTCTGTCTCTCTCAAATCCTGCTTACCCAGTAGAGTTTGGATCATTAATTGAAAGCCATGAAAAAAAAATGTCCTAAAATTTGGTCCCAGGGGAGGTTCACGCTGTCCGTTTATTGTTAGACCTAGATATATGAAAGGGAAGTAGAATCTTGAAATTATTAATGATTTTAATGAAAATAATGATAACATTTTCTATCAGAACATTATAACTGTTACTCTACTTACTGGGATATTATAGTGGTAATTCCTTTTCTTTGTTGATGCAAAATTACTGTATATCTTATCCACAAGTACAGTATATTCTACATAATATATAGCATTTAGGAAAATGGTTAAATCACTAAAGTGATAAACCATTAAACCATTAAAGCCAGTGCTTTTAAATCACATAGATTACTACTATTAGTTCATTATCAGCCTACAGTAAGGTCTCTAGTTATGAGTCATAGACCAATCCTATGTAATATTTAGGACTAGTTGGAATTTTTTTTTTTTCAGATTTATTTGAGAGAGAGAGAGAGAGCACACACAAGAAAGAATACAAGCAGGGGCAGTGGGTGGAACAGAAGGGGAGAGAGGAGCAGACTCCCTGGTGAGCAGGGAGCCTGAATTGGGCTCCATACCACTAGACCCAAGATGAAGGCAGACACTTAACTGATTGAGCCAGCCAGGCGCCCCTATTTATTTATTTTACAGACAGCAAGCAAGTTGTAGGGGAGGGCAGAGGGAGAGCGAGAGAAAGAATTTCAGGCAGACTCCATGCTAAGCATGGAGCCCCATGTGAGGCTGATGTGGGGCTTGAATGCGGGGCTCCATCTCACAACTCCAAGATCATGACCTGAGCCAAAATCAAGAGTTGGATGCTTAAACAACTGAATCACCCAGGTGCCCTTAATTAAAGCCATTCTTTGGAGAAAATGTATTATTGGAATAACTTATCTGAGCCAAAGTCCTATGAAATGTCCAAACAATTCTTCTAACCCTTTCTTAGAATGACTAATATTTGTTTGGGTTACAAGATAACTATGGAGGTTAAAACTCATATGAATGACTAAACTCAAACTTGTTCCCATGACCCTTGGGCCAAAAAAAAAAAAAAAAAAAAAAAGAAAAAACTGAATTCACATTTAATTAAAAATTAAATTTGAGGTTGAGAAGGAAGAGTAATCACTTTAAATGTGTTGCAATCCATACTAGAACCTATTTGAAAAATGTGTTGAAATCCATACTAGAACCTATTTAAAAAATTTGCTCTATTAGTCAGTCTTGCCTTATGATAATACAGCAAAATCTTCTTTTATCTATATTGTGAAAGCATATGGACCAGAAGAGAAAAAGACAAAATAGTAAACCTTGGTTTGGTATAAGAGATTAAATTGACAGAAAAAAAAATGGAAAAAGGAAATCATTAAGGCAGTGGCTGGGAGCTTGAAAACAAAGATAAGTACAGTGAAAACAGATGTAAACAGCAGAGAAAACTGCTCTGTGCGTAGGAGAATTTAAGTTTCTGTATAATTCACCTCTCTATGAATTTTCTCTCTGATTCAGGATGTGAGCTAGCAAGATTAGTGGGATAGTGAGTTCTAAATCTCTTATTATAGTGAGAATAAGCATAGTAAGTGACTAGAGGATAGGCATGTTCATGACCTTAAAGCTAAAAGTTAAAATCTGTACTTTATAAGAAAGCGATGACTAAGTCACTTGATTAAAAATCTAATAGTTGGCAAAATTCAGAATGTCCCTTATATGCACGACTACTGGGCTATTTTCATATTTGAGTTAAGATCAGCAAATGTGAATGTGTTCATATATATTATCTGAAGCCAAGTAGAACAGCAATAGTAGGATTCATATAAGATAATAGTAGGATTCATATAAGAAGGTGACCAATAGATAACTGACCTTTATCTTAGTATGTGTTTGTATGTGTACTCCAAATGACATATATAATGACTAGGAATATAAAAAGTTATTTTCTAGGCTATTCCTTAAAAAAGAGTTATGTGTGTAGAGGCTGGGGAGGAGAGAATAAAATGAGTATTTATTGAGTGCTTACTATACGTCATGTGACTATTCTAATTTTACTTAATTTAGTTTTAATAAAAACATTATGAGAAAATATGAATAAGCTCAATTTACTAATAGGTGTTCTAAACAAAATTAAAAATTTTTAGTAAAAGCAATATTCACAGTTTTCATTACCTATTAGTTTTTTATTTTGTTCTCCTGATATAAAAAGTATTAATTGTAAGAGCTACTATTTATTGAGTATCTATTATGCTCAAGGTACTGGAACTCATAATTTACATACTTTTTTTTTCATTTTCAGCACAACCCCACAGAAAGATAGGTATTATTACCACCAGTTTATAGAAGATATACTTGAGGCCTAATGGGTTTCCATAAATTGCTTCAAAAATAGAGTTAGTTAAGTCACAAAATAAAAATGTAGAGTCTGATTTTTCTAATTAAAAACCTCTTATTCCATCCACTATACCATGCCATCATCGTAACATTTTGAGACTTAGTTTTTATGTTCAGCATTCCATGTGTTTTTATTTACGTTCATAAATACTTCTGTCTAAACAGTTCCTTTCAAAATATATGAGGGCAAGGAAGGATATATCAAATTCTATGTTATTTTACACATTTACAAGATTTATAAATCGCTTATAAGATTTAAGCCATGGGGTACCTGGCTGGCTCAGTGGTACAACCTGTGACTCTTGATCTTGGGGTCATGAGTTCGAGACCTATGTTAAAAAAGATCTAAACTAAGCTCAAAACAAAACAAAAACAAGAGGCCTGTATAGAAAAAAAAATTTTAAGTAGGCTCCACGCCCAACGTGGGGCTTGAACTCACAACCCTGAGATCAAGAGTTGCGTGCTCTACTGACTGAGCCAGCCAGGCACCCCAAGAAAAAATATTGTTAATAAAAGATCAGCTGGAGGAAAGGTAACAAATGGAGGCCAAGATTCCTACTTCTGTTTAGCTTTGTATTACCTAAAGAAAAGAATTATTCATGATTTATTAATAGCCATACTTCAGGGTGCCTGGGTGGTTCAGTCAGTTAAGTGTCCAGCTCTTGGTTTCGGCTCAGGTCATGATCTCTCAGGGTCCTGGGATTGAGCCCTGAGGTGGGCTCTGCACTCAGCAGAGTCTGCTTGTTCCTCTCCCTCTCTGCTCCTCTACCTGCTGCTCTCTTTCACAAAAAAAAAAAAAAAGAAACCCAAAAAACCTTAAGAAAACCCAATACTTCATTAACAAAATTCTCCATTACTGTATGTTTTATCTTCTATTTCCTATTCATCTAGTATATGAAGGGAAGTCTTTTTTTTTTTTCCAGAGTAACAGTTTTCAGTTAAAGGCATTCAACCTTCTTTATCTTTAGTAAGATATTCTTTTGAGGCCACTGAGGCCCATCACTGATGATACAGGGATAGGCAGGCAGAGCTATACACAATGTCTCTGCTTGATTGGAAGCTGTGGCTCTCTCTGTCCAATGCTGAAATCAACTTGTCACAAATTCAAGTAAAGTAGCAATGAATCCACACCCAAACAGTATGGTTAATAAATGACTGAAGTGGTCAGGTTCAGATTCTCCTTCACTTACTCTGCAAGATTGGAACCCAGTGAGTCTCAGGCACTGTGTGAAGACAGAAAGATCAAGAACACTGATGCTGCTCTCAGGATTCACTTCCCAGTGGGTGAGAGAGGCCCGTCAGCAATCCGATATAAGAAGGAGTCCTAACTATTATGTTTTACCTCTTTGCAAAGTGTTGTAAATACACAGAGGACCTGGGTTACTCTGTTGAGACTGCCATGGCAAAATACCATAGACTGCATGGCCTGAAAAACAGAAATGTATATTCTCACAGTTCTGGAGGCTGTGAAGTCTAAGATAAAGGTGCTAACAGATTGGGTTCCTGATAAGAACTCTTATCCTGACTTGCAGATGGTTACCTTCTTGCTGTGTCCTCATATGGCAGAGAGCAAGCTCTCTGGTGTTTCTTCTCATAAGAGCACTAATCACATCATGACAGTCCCATCCTCATGAACTCATCTTATTCTATTTACCTTCCAAAGACCCCACCTCCAAATACTATTACACTGGGAGTTAGGGCTTCAGCAAATGAATTTTGGAGAACACAAACATTTAGCCCATAACAGGAGGGAAGGGTTAACTCTGCATAGGGTTGTAGAGAAGGCTGTTACAGAGGAAGTGACTCCTGAGCTTGTTCTCATTTAATAAGAGGTCACAGCAGAGGAGTAGGGAGAGTATACAATGTACCCTCCCTCTGACAGCAGAAAAAAAACCCAGGAGAAGGACCACAGGGTGCCTGGGTGGCCCAGTCAGTTAAACATCTGTCCTCAGCTCAGGTCCTGATCTTGGGGTCCTCTGATCGAGCCCCGAGTCGGGCTCCCTGCTCTGTGGAGAGTCAGCTTCTCTTTGTCCCTCTCCCCCTGGCCAAACTCCTGCTCTCTCTCAAATAAATAATATAAAATCTTAAAACAAAACAAAACAGGAGAGGGAATAGATAGTGATCATTTCAGGGAAAGTAAGGAATAAGGCAGAAAAATTAAATTGGGACCAGATTATAGAAGGTCCCTGTGTCTGATGCTAAGGAGCTTAAAAATTTCTTCATATGGGCAGTGGGAAGCTGATGAAATTGTGTGTGTGTGTGTGTGTGTGTGTTAGAATAGTTTGTTTGGATAACAGTAATGCAAGTTTAATATTTAAAAACTGGATTTTTAAACAATTTCAAACTTACATAAAGGTTGCAAGAATAGTACAAAGAACTCTATATATTCTGTATCCAGAATTATTCATTGTAACTATTTTGCCACTTTTGCTTAATGTTCTCTCTCCATATACAGCATAGATATTATTTATGTAGACATATACAGACATACAGATATGGATATGCATGTTTATCTGTATACACATGCACCTATATACAGACGTATACATACTCATGTGTATGTACATACATTCTATTTTTTTTCTGAGCTAGTTGATTCTGCTTATTTTTCGATTTCCTGATTAAGCCTTGAACACAGCAGATACTGAATAAGGATTGTAGACTGAAAGCCATCTCTTAGTAGCATAAGAAAAAGGAATGGCCGAGTTTCCTTCTAGGCAAAGAGGGCTGGGAAGACTCAGGGGATTTCCTTGCAGAATAGAGGAACCCCTGGGGTGCCTGGCTGGCTCAAATGGTGGAGTATGCAGCTCTTCATTTCTGGGGTTTGTGAGTTTGAACGTTATGTTGGGTATGCAGATTACTTAAAAATATATATTTTTTAAAATTGAGGAACCTGAGTTAGCAGGCCAGAGCAACTCCTCCCCTGCTGCTGAGAATCAGTCAAAAAGGAACTAAGAGGGTGCAGGAGCACACAATGCTTTGTACCAGGGCCACAATCCCCCATCAAGAACTTCCAAACTCAAAAAAATCTGAAATGTAGTTTTGTATCTCATTTGGCAGCAAAATCTGACCTGAATTGATTTGAAGCTCTTGACCTGTTTCTTTATCCCACTCACTGTGCATATTCATATATTTCTCTGCATGACTATTAATGTGATTGATAACAAATGCTGTTTTAGAACTTAATATGTGCCCCAACTATCCCCTTTCTAAAATTCAAAAAATTCTAAATTTCAAACTCATGGGACTATAGAGGTTTCAGATGAGGAAATGCGGAAGTATATTTGAAAAGTTGGGTAAATACTACCTTTGCCACCTAGACTGGTTCCTTTTTTTTTTTTTTTTTTTGACTGGTTCCTTTAAATGAACATTTCACTCATGAAAATGTGAATGGAAGCCAAAAGTATCCCTAGACTTTGGCATCTTATATCTGGAGCTACAGAGAGGGCCTTCATTTTGCCTGTTCTGACTCATTCTGTCCATTTCAGCATCTTTGGCTCTTTGCTTCATTCGGCATGTCCCTCAGCATCCACTACAGGCCTTGCTCACCAATGGATCCAAAGCCCTCACTCTTCTTCAAGATATGGTTTTTGCTATATGATCTCTGACCCTCCTGCCTCTAAGAAAAGAGCTTATCAGCCCCCATTCCTCACCTATCCTCCCTCTCCCTCACTGTGCTATGCCCTATGGGACTCATCAACTCTACCTGTCTCCTGCTGGCCTGCCCCACATCCTGGGGAGTGGGGAAGTGTGTATAAGAGAATCAGACCCATCAGCCATTTAACTTTCAAGTTGGTCATTTGCTGACTAATCATTTATTTATTTATTTATTCATTCAAGAAATATATATATCAAAAATCTACAATACACCAAATGCTATGTTAAGTATGGGAAATAGAGCAATTTACTGACATATCTGATGTCACCATTGAGTTTACAATCTAGCAATGGAAAAAGATGTTAAATAAACAATCAACTACAACTGTAGTAAGTGCTACAAATGGGGATGAAGAGTGAGTGCAGTGAGAGTGTACAAGAGGGGCTAAGAGAGAAGGGGCCAAACCTGGTGTAGAGGCTCAAAGAAGGGCTCTTGGGGGAAGTGACTTTTGAGTTCAGATGAGAAGGATAAGTAGGAGGCAGCCAGATGAGAAGGGTGGCGGGGGCAGGAAGGATGGAGGTGAAGAGAATTCCAGGCATAGCAAACTGCCTACAAAGGAGGCAAGACAGGAAGGAGCTTGCCCTAAATGTGAATGTGGAAGCCATAACTGTGGCTAGTGAGGAGAAAGAGAACAAGCCTGGGGTGAGGTAAAATAACTTTGGTCTTTATGTTAAGAGACAATCTACCACTGAGGAGTTTTAAGTAAGGATGTGACTAATCAGATTCTAGGTATCAGACAACTCCGGTTTGTGGAATGGAGAAGGAAAATTCAGAGTGAGTGCATGAGGAACTGAATATATCATTCACATGACCCTAAGTAGGATTGCACCTCCCAACCCCTGAAACACTGGGTTACACAGCCTAGCTCCACATGGGTGAGGCCAGGGCTTCCAGGAAGGCCTGGCCATCTCCAAGGGGGAAGTGGTATATGACTGCCTCTCCAGGCGGGTCCTCAAGACTGCTTTTCACCTCCAAGAGTAAAGTCTATCCCAGAAAAGCTTGCCTGCGCTCCCTCTCTTTATGCTCCCACATATATCCACTCTAAAACCTTTCAGCCTGACCACCTCGGTAGTTCAACTGTTCCACAACCAAAGAAGGCTTTCTCTCTTAGACTTTGCTCCATATTTTGCATTTGAATAGTCTATAAAAATCACAGTTGGGATGATTTCTCCTTTAAGTTTATCATCCATCAATGCTATTTAAGCTCTTAAGGTAAGATGGCCATGAAGTTTGCATTAAGAATCATAATCATATGTTATCATGATTCTTCACTCAAATAGAGCAGCATTTACTCTGGCTTACTTCCATACTCCAAGACTTTTATGCTGCCTGCTGGCATGAGGAACACTGCTGGAATTCATTCTTGAACAGAACTTTTCCTGAACTGAAATTCTACACTAAAAAGCAGTGAAGGAAACTTGTTACCATTCATTTATTTTGGACTTGGATTCAAAGGGTGGGAGGAATAGGGGAAGGACAATAGTTCTTTGAGACCAGTTAGTAGAAGGCCAAAAATCCCTCATTAGACTAAATAGCCTGAGGCAGAATTATGCAATTATGCAGAGCAATTATGCAAAGTGTATCTTTAGCAGGAGGGGAAAGATAAGATAAATATATGTCATGAAGCATATGAAGCTTTTGCCAAATATTATACATGGTCCCTCTGAATTCTAAAATGTCCCTGGTCTTCACCGCTCTGAAATTTTATTGATAGTGATAAAATTATATATTCAGAAGTTAAAGGAATTTGTACATTTGAGGTTGAGCTTTTTTTCTTTCATTTTTGTATTTGTATCAAAATAACATTCAAATACAGGAGGAAACAAGTATTGCACTCTTAAGGACTATTTAGTATTCCAAAAATATTAACAGCCACCTAAAATCCACCACTTGGAGTACTTAAAATGTAATACTATTCAAACATGACTCTATTATTTCCAATTGTTCCTCTAATTGTGGCTTTGGATCCCAAAGGATTCCAGCAACCTCTCAAAGTAGAAATTTAGTAGTTTAGTGCTGAATAAGGTCTCTTTCTGGAAGGTGTGAAGGTTTGAAGGTCTGTCTTTTCTTTATTCTCCAAATGCTGTACACATCTTCCTAAGAAAAATTTGCACTCTTTTTCTGGACTAAGATTTATGAATAACTGCCAAATTTAAAAAATGGTTTGAACAAAAGCATATTATTAGCAGACTGGCAGTTTATTAAAATTCCACAACTATATTTCCATCTAATGTTCCACATTATCCTTGCCCACAGCCAACCATCCCCCAAAACTAGCAATCTCAGAAAATAGCAAAGTGTGTTAAGAACTTTCTTTCAGACCATACTGATTTTACTTGGTCTTTAGTTCATAATATACTGTGGAATTATCCATTTCAACATTAATAACCTAAAGATGTGCACTGGAAGGTTATCTTGGACCTTGTAGGTGAGAAAAAAAAGTTATGAATATGTTCAAGTTTTGAAAATTCTATTTGGTACAAGTTGAGTGAGAGGAGCCTCCCGTGTCTCTGTCTCTCTCTCTGTTTCTGTCTCTATACCTATACTCAGTCTCTATCTAGATCTATCCTCTCTGCTTATAATGCCTGACTCATTTAGGAGAAAAGGCAACCCATCCATATTCTAAAGTAACTTAAACACGTACTGTGAGGCTGCTACATTAGTTGAAAGACTTACAACACTGGAGAAAAGCCCAAGTAAAAATGATAACATTTCCAGGAGATTAACGCAGTTTAGAATTTTGTGTTTATTTCGTCTTCCTAAAAAATCTTGATGGTCCAACCAGTGAGACATCAAAAATCCACCCGGAACTTGAGTTAATATATATTTGTAACTATACTCAGAACTCTGTATACCCACCTCTCTCCTCCCCACTAACATGGCACACATTTCTTTTGCTGTTTTTCTTCTTCACTCTGTTTGCCATTAAAGCCAGGAATTCAAAAATGAGGAAGTTCTGAAGGGCAGACTCTACAAAACTGACCTAACTTGGCTTAAGCTCTTAAAAATTTTGGCCCAGGGTAGCCAAATATATTCTAGTTATAATAGTTGTAAGATTTATGGGTTCAAATTCTATGAAACTGAAAATCAAGGAATAATTTTTTCTTTCCTTATCTAAGGAATTATTTTTTTTAATTCAAGCAGACTTTCAGGATGAGAAAATTTACCATATTTTTAGTTTACCATGCCTTTGGGGGCATTTTGTTCCCTAACAGCTTTCTAAACCCATACTTATAGATAACTTTTAATTGGCTCAAATTATTCTTAAAATGAGTAAAGGGAGAAACTACTAATTTGTTCCTCAATATTAAGTCTTCTCTTCTTGCTTTAGAATTTTAGATGAACACAAAACCACACTAGCTAGAGAGTAATTTCTTTCTGTCTCCCTTGCAAACCAAGTTTTGCCATTGACGTGTGAGTGTATATGACTGGAATTTTCAGGTCACATTAGAAAACTGCTTTTCTTCATTTCCTCTTTCCCTATATTTATTACTTAATAAAAATTACCTATTTTATGAAAATTGATACTCTCCTGGGAATAGAAAAGCTAGTGAAAATTGTCCTCATGTTCAACTTGTTTCCAAACTAAGAGGGATTAGTAAAATAAATTCACAAATAACTGAAACAAAGTAAAACAAGACAAGTAAGCATAATAGATGTATACACAATGCTAAAGGTTCAAAGGAAAAATATATCTGGCCTGAGGCATCCAAAAAATAATTTATTCAGGAGTTAATGATTGAGAAAGGTGATAACGAATAAAGTGGGAGAAGCTGGCACCCTGGCCCTGGCCCTGGCCCTGGCCCTGGTCCACCCTGAAAAATGCAGAGAAGTCAAATGCTTCCTGTGAATCTTGACACAGACACCGAGTTAGCTGACATTATTCCAGCAACGCTGTGGGTCAGAAATGTGTTCACTACTTTACATGTCTAGCTTTCTATAGGTGCTGTAACATGACCACAAACTCAGTAGCTTTAAAACAACACAAATTCAATACCTTAGCATTCTGAAGATTAGAAATCCAAAACGGGTTTCACAGGGCCAAACTCAAGGGGTGGGCAGGGCAGCAGTTCCTTTCTGCAGCCTCTGAGGAGGATCCATTTCCTTGCCCTTTCCAGCTTCTAGAGTTTGCCCACATTCCTTGGCTAGTAGCTTCTTCCTCTGTCTTCATAGCAATGCTGATAGAATTCTCACACTGCATCACTCTGACCTTCCTTTTCTACTTTAAGGAGACTTGTGTATACGTGGGACCCATCCAGAGGATCCGGAAAAATATCTCTATCTCAAGGTCAGCTGATTAGCAACCTTAATTCCTTCTTGCCATGTAACATTATATTCAGATTCTGAGGATTAGGATGTGGATATCTTTGGGAGGCCATTATTCTGCCTATCACATATAATCTCATTTAATCTTTACAGATCCATGATGTTGGTACTAGTGTTAACTCTATAAATAAGAAATGAAGGAATAGAAAGATTAAGGGATTTGCCCATGATTACCAAGCCACTAAGTGGCAGGTCAGAATTGAGAACTCAAATATTTCTTACTCCAGGGCCGAAACTTTGATAAATACCAAAAATCTGGGTCACTTTAAAGTGACCAATAATTCAGTGTTAAAAAACCACGAGTCCCAGGTAATTGGCAGGTTTTAACACTGAGAAACCCCCTCCGTCCCAGGCAAACTACAATGGTTAATCACCATATTTGAACACTTAACCCAAATCTCTATTACAATAGTTTAGTGAGAATTTATTAAGAGCCTGGTGACCAGAGATCATCACTAAATTCCAGAGGACTCCATTGTGGCAGGATATGGTGCTTTACAAGGCACAGAGATGGCAGAGAAACTCTACCTCTTCTTCCAAGTTAATGTTTCCCTGGCTTTGAAAGAGGACTTCAACTACTCCCAACTACTGAGTTCTTGTTTCCTTCTTGTATTTTAACTCTGGCAAAAGAGTAGGCAAAGCGTCCCCTGATGGGAACTGAAACTACCACCTCAAGCAATAGGGACTTCCCTGAGTCATCAAGACCCTCTACTCATGACAATGATGACCTGACTTTTATTGCCTACCTGCACATACCCACCAACCTTTGCCCCATTTTCCTTACATAAACTTGTAAGTATTTTTAAAAGATTTTATTTATTTATGAGACAGAGAGAGAGAGAGAGATACAGACAGAGAGAAAGAGACACAGGCAGAGGGAGAAGCAGGCTCCATGCAGGGAGCCTGATGCGGGGATTCGATCCCAGGTCTCCAGGATCACGCCCTGGACTGAAGGTGGTGCTAAACCGCTGAGCCACCCCGGCTGCCCTAAACTTTTAAGTATTTTGGGCACTTTGGAGATAGTCTTTGAAATGCTAATCTGTTGGCCTTACTGAAATAAATTCCTTTACTGTTTCACCACCACTCATTTCTCTGTCTTTGGATTTTGTCAGCAGCAAGGGACAAACCTAGTCTGCTGAGGCTCTTGGAGCCAGGTGCTCTCATAGCCCTTCTGTCCAACTAGTTTGACTAAAAGATGCATTCGCTGAAGATGGTCCAGATAATTTACTCCAAGAAGATTCATAAGTAGGGCCTTGAATGTAGATGGGAAAATATACTTGAGGTAGAAAATTTAGAATTACTACAATTAGTGTCTTGAACTGACAATAGAAACCCACCCTGGGACAGGGATTGGAGTACTTTGTTTTTATAGGAGGTGATTCCAAGAGGCATTTGTGGGGGCTGGGAAAGAGAAGAAAGGATGGAAGCCAATATAGTGGATGATGATGAATAGGTTACTGATAAGGACAGCTGGATTACTGACAATGGACAAAGTTACTGAAAATGGACAGATCCCACTGGGACCTTTGAGAAGATGGTGTAGAACATGCATCAGAGTTGTTCCCTGCAGAGGTGAGGAAGTTAGGATTCTGGCCAGGCAGTAGGAAGCCTGCAGCATGCACTGAAACCGAAACTGCCAAGGGGATATGGGCAGAGCACCAATAGTTCTAATTTGCCTATCCAAATCATTTCCTGAGTCTTCCCACTTCTCATAATTTCTACAGTGACAATCCTTGTTTGAGCCACCACAGCAGTTTCCCCATTGGCTTTCTTGATTCCACTTTTCCTCCCCACCCAATCCCCACAAAAAAGCCAAATGTCTTTTCTAAAGCATGACTCCAATTATGTCACCCACACCCTAGCAAAAACTCAGATTCTTGTTACCAGCTAGAATCTAGCTTCCTCATTGCCTTCAAAGCCTTCCATGGTCTGGCTACCTCATCTCTCTGATCTTACCTCCAAGTAAACCTGGTTCATTACTCAGCTATCTACTTTTCTTTTTGTTGATTATATTTGTTTCAGTCTTTGCTCTTTGGGTTCTCTGCTTTTCCCACATTAACTCTAATAATCACCTCCACACAAAGGCCTTTTCTTATTTATTAACCTTAGCCCCAGTCATTCATTTCACTGACTCTTAGAGCAATTATTGGTCCCCTAAAAACTCTTTTTGTTTTCATATTTATTGTCTCTCTCTGCACACTATAACGTAAACTCCTAATTGGCAGTAATTTGGAATATCTTGTTCAAAGCCATGTTCCCAGTACCTAGAATGGTTCCTTGCACTAGGGATTTCAGAGATATTTCCTACCGAAAAAATGTTTCCAAGATGGATGAAGTTGAATGGAAGGGCTTATCTGTCTTGATTATCATAAACATAACTCCAATATACCATGTTTATTACTGGTTTACAATATCATGAGGAGATGATTTGTTAAGAAAAAGTAAAACTGATGAGATTATGAAAAATTTTTCATCAGTGAAGTCCCATTTAATGAAGTCATTATTTTCAAAGAGGTTTCTAATCCTAATGTTCTAGATATTTTTAGAATGGATATAAAATGACAACTTAGAATTTTCTTTTTCCTTTTAAGTAAATCTACTTCTAGATCTGGCTTAAAATTATTCTCTTCCAGATTTAGTCAATGTATTAAAAAGTAGCTAAAACTAACAGTATTGAAAAACATATCAATCAACTTCCGGGAGGTAAGTTATTACTTTCTGCAAACCTAGACAGCTCTACTTGGTCTAAATCTTTAAATTAAGGCTGTAATTTTTTATTTTCTGTATTGTGGTTCCTAACTTCCTGTTCTACTATTGACTAATTATATGTTGCATCAAATCCCATCTCATATGAAGACCTTATTAAAAATTTGGAATGAAGTTGGCAAATTTTAAATAGAAAGAAATAAATGCACACTGTCAGAGTTCAGTAGGACACTGACAGTGGAACACAATACTCCAAAGTGAGTCTCAAAGCCCTTCAAATACAGCCCAACATACATTGCAGCCTTCTGCCCTCCTTTTCCCTCCCCCCACTCCCCACCAGTCACCCTGTTTTGTCTACACCTGTTACAGAAGCAGGCTTCCTCCCTCTTGCCTGTCTTTGCCTGGGCTCTTTCCCAGCCTATCCCCCATCCTGTCAGCATACTCTACTCTCACACCTCTCTTCTTTCATGTTCCAGCTCAAGGTTTCCTTCTTCTAGGAAGCTCTTTCCAAACCCCCAGGCACTTGCTTGGTCTTTATTCCTGTGCTCAGTGTTCAAATTATACTTGGTAAAAATATGCCTAACATCCCTCTTTTCAAACTGCTGTGTAATGGTTTATGTCCAAATCAACATCCATCCTGCTGGATGATCTCTCAGGGCAAGAACACCATCTATTCTGGAATCCTCAACACTTACCATACTCACTACAGGAAGTGCTCACTAAGTAGCCGGTGAATATTCTACTCATTTCAACATACCTTGGGGTTCTAAGAGGGTGTGTTCTGCACATATTATTTTGCTCTGCATTGGTAATTGGCAATTGGCAGGGGTTGGGGGACATGTTATGTTCATGTCTCCTCTTTTTCCCTATATTCTCCCTTCTGTCTTCAGAATGGAACAGCAACTAGATGAAGAGACTGGACTGAGGTTCTGACACCTTATATATATACTACCTCTGACACCAGGACACAGGCATCAGCTTGCAGGGCTTTTCTCTGACTTCTTATTTCTTTTTATGAATACTTCTCCCATCTACTCTCCCTTTCCAAGAGTTCTTGTGCCCTTGGGCTTTTCAAGTTCCCTATCTAGGGCTTTCTCATCTTCCTTGACACTTCTATCAATACCCCAAAATTACTTAAATATATGTATACAGGAACCTTTCTATTTTAAAAGGCATAGATTACTTCCAATGAAATTCTACTAAGTGGGACTCCTGGGTAGCTCAGTGGTTGAGCATCTGCCTTCGGCTCAGAGTATGATCCCCAGGTTCTGGGATGAGTCCCACATTGGGCTTCCTGTGGGGAGTCTACTTCTCCTTCTGCCTGTGTCTCAGCCTCTCTCTGTGTCTCTAATGAGTGAATAAAAAAATATTTAAAAAAAGAAATTCTAATAAGTAAACTTTTTAATTTGGCATCTAGCTGTGTTTTACTAATTCTAGCACTCTGCATCTAAGCCTTCCATATAAAATAACTTTTTATAAAAAAACACATATTTATTAATTTGCTAATTACCAACTTGCATGTTGTGACCTTTAATTTTAAGTGTCAGCTTGAGTATGGTGTCCAGATTAAACATTCTGGGTGTGTCTGGGAAGGGTATTTCCAGAAGAGATTAGCATATGAATCACTGGACTCAACAGATTGCCTCCCCCATGTAGTTGGGCCTCATCCAATCCAGTGGGGGCCTGAATAGAGCTATTAGCAGAAAAAGGAGGAATTCACCTTCTTTTTTCCTGCCTCATTGAATACAATAGGACGTCTCATATCTTTCCTGGGACTGAAATTTACACCATCTGCTCCCTGGTTCTCAGGCCTTCAGGTTTAAGACTGAATTACATCATTGGGTTTCCTAGGTCTCCAGCTTACAGTTGGTAGATCATGGGACTTCTTAGCTTCCATATTCACATGAACCAATTCCTCATAATAAATCTGATATTTATATCTATATCTATATTTATATCCACCTCCTATTAGTTCCATTTTTCTGAAGAACACTAACAGATTTAAAATATATACTTTATATAAAATAAATACAAATAAAGCCACAATGTCACTTCTGCTCATTTTTTAAACTACCAGTACTCCATAATACAGAAATTTACCTCAATAAATTAATTTCTGACTGAATTTCAATTGTTTTAAATAACTCTTTAATCTAATATTGGCCTTACCCTACAGATTTAAGGGGAAAAAAAGCCTAATTCACCTCGAATTCAGTATCACATTTTGAGTAGGTGTTTTTGCCTCACCCTTTAAATACCAACTCAAAAAGTTTTCAAAACAAATTTGTTAATTTGTGTTTTTTTCTTCTTTTTCAAATAGTAAACTCTATATTTGATCAAGTAAAGTCCTATTATTTCATCATTACATGAGAGGGTTTTCTTTAATGTTTAAAAAATATTTTAAATTCAAAGTGTAAAAGTCATTTGAATGTCACTCTATAAAACTGTAGGAAGCAATAGGTTAAAGTTCTTTTCTCCTTTCCCATCCCCATTTCTCTGGAGACCACTTCTGCTGGCAACTGGGTACACATTTTTCCCAATGATTAGGATTTCCTTCAACCCTCCTTCTTACAAACTTTTTCCTTCAACTCAATAGTTCCCTAAATATATCCCTGACTGGCTCTCCTTTGCTGAACTGCCAATTATGAAAGAACTGTCCTCTTTATACTTTATTTCTTTTTTTTTCTTTTTTTTTAAATTTTTTATTTATTTATGATAGTCACAGAGAGAGAGAGAGAGAGAGAGAGAGAGAGGCAGAGACACAGGCAGAGGGAGAAGCAGGCTCCATACACCGGGAGCCTGACGTGGGATTCGATCCCGGGTCTCCAGGATCGCGCCCTGGGCCAAAGGCAGGTGCCAAACCGCTGCGCCACCCAGGGATCCCTATACTTTATTTCTTATTCATTCTTCAACCTGTAACTCTCTGTCCCTCTGCTCTTCTGATACTACTCTCACTAAAATACACCCATGCCCACATAGCTACCCAATTCAGGAACTTTTCTTCCTTCCCAGTCTTCATCTCACTTGATATGGCTTCTTCCTCTGAACCCTGGCATCATGAAGTCCATTCCTCCCTTGCCTTCTAGGACAACACTCTCCTGGTTTTCCTCCTATCACTAATGGCTACTTTTCAATTCCTGTTTGTCCTATCACACCTGTGTTTCTCATGTCAGTGTTCCATAGACTTCTACTCTTGGGTTTTCTTTCTTCTCCTCTACATGTCTTTCTGTATTCTCATCCATCAGTTTCAACTATTACCTTTGTGAAGGATTTCTTTTCCTTTGGTGCCCATGATTTTTGGTCACACTGCTTTGAAGAATCAAGAGGTAGACCAAATGAAGGGTAGTGGGAAGCAAAGTAAAGCTTATTGAGCCAGGGTAAAGAAAAGTTTACTGAGCAACAGTTACAAAAAAGAGGAAGGGGACCCAAGAGGGTAGAGTTGACAATTTGGTGTTCAAATCTAGGGGTTTTTATGGCCTCTTTGGTGTAGACTGTTTTAATCTGATTAACCCCATGCACCTGTCACCCAATCAGGTTTTTGTCCCCATGCTCATCTAGCTATCAAGTAGTCGTTCATGTGGGAAAGGGTGGAGGGTTACTTCAAGGGTGGTGAAGACCAAGAGGTCTGTGGTGGGACCAAGAGGGTAGTGGCCACCACTGCCCTAGGGCATGCTTGCCAGCTTCAGGCCACCAGATCAAGCTCTTTGTTTAAATATCTCACTAGCTAGTGAACTGGCCCCTGGGCCTAAGTTAGGACGCCCAAGGTTAGTCCCTTTCTTTCTGTCACACACAAGTTCTAAGTCCTCTTAGTAGGATGACTTAGAGCAGGGGCATTGAGGAAAGTCTAGAATAACAGAATAGGAGTCTTTCTTTTTCCTTTTAAGGGCTGTTTTGCTCTTAGGATGGGGTAGGGCAGGGGGAGGCTTGCCCCTGATGACTTTTCTTCTGACTATCCTTCATTACCTATATACTAATAACTTCCAGATCTGTCTGTAGACCCTGATGTGAATCAGGCTAATGCCATCTTGGGCAAATCTGCCATGATAACCAGTTTGTGACCTGAAACCTTCTTGATCATGACCTCCCTCCTCCCCCACCACCATTCTTTTGTTTGGCCACACACTTACGTACACCATCAGTGTATGTTGATCTGCCCCAGAGATAGGACTCTTCTTAAACATTCTCCTTTTTTTTGGGGGGGGGGGTCCCTAAACATGTACTCCTAGCTTCCAGGGCTATAAATTCAGGTCTTAAAGGAGGTGAGGTTGTGGAGATCTGCTTGTCTTTGTGGCAGCCCAAGACATGCTTCTATCCGTAAGTTCCCTTAATAAACCATTTCCTGTCAAGCTGGACTTCGAAGCATTTTTCTTTGGTCTTCTGGCTCCTTTGGCCTTTGGAGGTCATTTGCATATACCTCTCTTTCATGGAACAACCGTACTCTTCTCCTGACTTACAAATGCCCAAATCTATTTTCTAATATCTCTAATGGGCTGCCCCAGATTCACAATTAAACTCCCCTTGTTTGTAGCTGAATTTGTGATGTCTCCCCTCTCATCATAACCTGATAATAACCTGATCCTCTTCCTATATTCCATAGCTTGCTCACATTCCCACTCATTCCTGTTGACCAAACTGAAACAAGTGAATCTTTCTCTTCTCTTTGCCCATCTTCGTATCTAGTTTCTCAGTAAATTATTTTACTATTACTCTGAAATATTCTGTTCTGTCACTACCACATTTCTAAAGATACTTTCAACAATCTCTGTGTGAGTTATTATAACACTTTAAAACTAATTTCTCATCCTTTAATCATAGAACCGTCAAGTCATTATCCAGATTGCAGTTATTTTCTGATACATCCATTTCAGTTCCCTGTTTTAAAACCTCCAATATTTTCTACTATTCACAGGATTTTAAAATGCATACCTAAAAATTAACAAGTCAGGAAACAGCAAATGTTGGCAAGGATGGGGAGAAAGGGGAACTGTCTTACATTTTTGGTGGGGATATAAGCTAGTACAGCCACTCTGGAAAATAGTATGGAGGTTCCTAAAAGTTAAAACTAGAACTACCCTATGACCCAGCAATTGCACTACTAGGTATTTACCCAATGGATACAAATGTTGTGATCTGAAGGGGCACCTGCACCCCAATGTTTATAGCAGCAATGTCCACAATAGCCAAACTATGGAAAGAGCCCAGATGTCCATCAACAGATGAATGGATAAAGAAGATGTGGTATATATACAAAGTGGAATTTTACTTAGCCACCAAAAGGATGAAATCTCACCATCTGCAATAACATGGATGGAACTGGAGGGTATTATGCTAAGCAAAATAAGTCAGTTAGAGAAAGACAATTATCATATGGCTTCACTCATGTGTGGAATTTAAGAATCAAAATAAAGGAGCATAGGGGAAGGGAGGGAAAAATAAAATAAGACAAAATCAGAGAGGGAGACAAACCGTAAGAGACTACTAACTATAGGAAACCAATGGAGGGTTGCTGGAGGGGAGGTGGGTAGAGGGATGGGGTGACTGGGTGATGGGCATGAAGGAAGGCATGTGATGTAATGAGCACTGGGTGTTATATAGGTCTGATGAATAACTGAACTCTACATCTGAAACTAATAATACACTGTGTTAATTAATTGACTTAAGATAAAAAACACATACCTGTTATAATCACATATTACACACATTAAATGATAACTCTCTCTCACACACAAATAAGGTAGTTAGCCATCAGATTCCATTTTATCTAACCATCCCTGCCTACTAATGCCCTATCTTTTAACCATTCCTCAAGCTGTCTGAGTTCCTGCTTGCATCTGGGTCCTTGCTCAGGGTGTTTCATCAGCATTCAACCAGCAATTTCATTGTGATTGAACTGTGAATATGTTCTCTCTTCGAGAGAAGTGAGCAGTTAAGATGATCCCTGTTTTTTAAATCAGGGAAAGGTTGACACCCCTGGGGGGCGGGTCGGAGGGACACTCCTGGGGGTGTCTAAGGGACGCCTGGCCCAGCCTGTGCAGCCTGGACACCCAGTGGATGTTGGATGTCACTGACAGGGGACAGGACAGGCTCAAAGCCAGTTGTTTTCTTGGGGGTGATCTTCCTGAAGGTGGGAATGCTGTATCTGGGCAAGTCCTGGGCGGCTGATGGAGCCAGGCTAGCAGGTGTCACCCCTGGTGGGGCTGCACTGGCTCTGATTGCCCACTGGACTGTCTAGGCAGGGGTGTGGAGTGTGGTGCCAGAGACCATGCAGGACGTTAGGGGACAGCTGGCTCTGTTTCCAATCATTGAAAAAGGAAATGACCTTAAAACGACAGTGTCCTGTTAGTTGCAGATCCTTGTGGTAGGGAAGTAGAACAACATCTGTAAAGTCAGGGTTTCTTCAGTCCACCTAACAGGAAGGCAGTAGATTTTTCTTTCCTCTGAAATTAAAGCAGCTAAATATAAAGAGTACTATTACCTTTAAAAATGTTTAAGAATTTCGGAAAGGACTTCAATACTGTGGCTGTGTCTGATTTGCTGCTACCCCCACTTCACACCTATCAGTGGCCTGGCTCCCTGTTAGCTCGTTCTACCTCAGGAGAGCCAGAACTGGGGTCTCTTCTGACCTGGGTCATGTGCAGAGCTTTAGATCTTCTTCTGCTACAGAGTAACCCAGCAAGGATACGTTAATGATGGTCCCATTTGTCACTTTCTGTGATGACCATCCTATTGTGAGAGTCTCCTCGAGGTGGCGAGCACTCTAGCAGCCTTCAAATGCTTGACTTGTGACCTCAGCATTTCCAGCCTTTTTGGCTTCAGAGATTCCATTAGCTCCATTAGCTTCAAGCTTTGTCTATATATAGACAAAATTTCATTCACCTTGGGCTAGACTCAGACCGGCTTAAATTGGACCCAGTTTGACCCAGGACCACATCCAATTTTTAAGTCGGACCCAGTCTGATAACCACCAGCAGTTCCCAGTGTGGAATCTGGGGAGAATGGGGAGACAATTGGGGGAGGGCTTCCAACCACATGGGGAACTGTGGAAATCCAATGGGATCAGGAGCTCAACACAGGGAGTGCAGAGCTCAGAGCAGGGCGCAAGTCACCCAGGGTCCTGGGAAGTCAGGAGAACTCCAAGTGCTTGCAGGTGTATGCCTGTGTTTCTCCTTGTCCCCAAAGCTGCTAGATGTCGCTTCACATCCCATCACTGCTGCTAAATCTGTTAACAAAACTCAGCTGAATAAATTTAAAGATTAAATTGGCTATTTAATGATGCAGGAGTCAGCATCCCCGTCTAGCCACAGGTAGGAGCTTTGTGGAGCCATGGGAAAGGAAAGGCTTTCCAAGGTGGAAAGAGTGTGGAAGGACTTTTATGGAGAATGCACGGTTTTGGGCAAGGTCAGCTTCCTCAGGTAACGGAAGGGGTCTGTGGGACAGGGTATAAAAAGTTGCATTCCTGGCATTGAGGCTGCAGTTAGGCGTGAAGTCTTGGTCTGCTGTTATGGAGTTTCGCCCAGTGATTGCAGTTTGTCCTGCTGTCTTCTTTCAGCAGTTCAGATATGTATTGAATATTTATCATGTATTAGTTACTAGGATACAATACTGAGAAAATAGACATCTATATTCTTCTCCCAGAGCTAGAAGTTAATCAGTTATGTGATTTTATATATATGTGTGTGTATCTATATACACTGGACCTGGACCTGTGAAACATGGGGGTTAGGTGTGACCACTCCCCATATAGTCGAAAATCTATACAAAGTGTGACTCCCTGGAAACTTAAGTACTAATAGCTCACTGTTGAGAAGCCCTTCCCGTAAACAGTTGACTGACACATATTTTGTGTTATATGGACTGTGTACTCTATTCTTACAATAAGATCAGCTAGAGAATGATACAGTCCTGTAATTGTATTTATTGAAAAAAAAGATCTGTGTAAGTGGACCTTCAGTTCACACCTGTGTTGTTGAGGGATGAGCAAATCTGAGGAACGAGCTCGGTCACAGGAGGTCAACGAAGGGGGCTGGGAATGTGATGTAAGATGAGCCCCAACAGCTGGGCTGGGCTGGGCTGCAAGTTTGGTCTCTATCTTCAGAAAGATGGGCAGCTGTTGGCAGCATCCAAGCAGGGCATTGCCTTCATACCTTGTAGTTCAGTCATTCCTTGATGGGGGGGCCCAGAAGGAGCTCCTTAGGGACAGGTAACAAGGACTGGCCTGGGAAGCAGCCAAGGCCCACTGCATGAAAATGCCAGGCTACAAACACGTGAATCCCCAACCCGGGTGGGGAATTGTTCTTGGGCAAATGCAGATGATCGCTCCATAGGTCTGGGAGCATGTGGTGTCAGCATCCCAGAGCCCTGTGGACCTTGCTACCTGCCTCCTTCCCAAAGACGGCCAGTCTCCTGCTCCCTGATGTTTGAGGCCAGTTCTGCCTGCTGGTGGGCTGGTACTGACCCCACCGGATGACTAACGTATCTGATTATGAACATGCCCCAGATGCCCCTCTCTCCCCGTGCCGCTGCAGGTGGACATCTGGGCTGTTTCCGATTTTGGAATCATGAATAGTGCTGTTTTGTGCATTCTGATGTGTGTTCTGTGTTACACGTTTCTTGATGCACATGCTCACGGTTAGCTGTGTGCTTGGCACAGAATTGCTCCCTGGTCTGTTTTTCTGAGTGGCTGATTCAACTTCACTACTCCTTCTGGAAGGTTTGGAAGCTCATCCAAGCTCAATGTTCTTAGCCTTTTTGGTTTTAACCATCCTGATGGGTGTATGGTTTTCATTTTTCATTTCAATTTGCATTTCTCTGATAAGTAATAAAGATGAACATCTTCTCCAGTTAATTGGCCATTTGGAGATCTTTCATGAGGTGCCTTTCGCATATTTTTCTGTCGGTTTGTCTGTCTGAGGATTTGTAGGAATTCTTTGTATGTTCTGGATATCCTTCTCAGCTTTTTTTTTTTTTTTCCTTCTCAGCTTTATGTGTTGCTCATCTTTCCTACGTTATGGCTTGCCTTTTCACTCACTGAGTGGTGTCTTTTTTTTTTTTTAAGATTTTATTTATTCATGAGAGACAGAGAGGCAAGGACATAGGCAGAGGGAGAAGCAGGCTCCTTGCAGGTAGCCTGATGTGGGACTCAATCCCAGGACCCTGGTATCATGACCTGAGCCAAAGGTAGATGCTCAACCACTGAGCCACCCAGGCAGCCCTGAAATGGTGTCTTTTGAAGAATCTCAAGTTTTGTATTTGTTGATATTTATTATTATTGTGGATGTATTAAAGTTTTTGTCTTTCTTGAGCATCTAAATACTAATATATATATACTTAGACAAGCATGAATTTTTTTTTTCTCAGAATCTATTCCTTTCCTGGCAATAGTCCTTGAATTTTCTTGGGTGGCCATTCTTCTCTCTTCTGGCCAGGCCCTGGGGGTCACAGTACCATGACACGTAGGGCTGACTGGTCAGCACACTTTTATCCTTCCGATTACATGATAAATTCATGGATAAGAAGTGGCCCAAATTGGCTCAAACTCATAGGGGATGTTCAGGGTTTGATAGGAAGAGATGGTCACTCTTCCTGCATCAGAGCATGGCCATGGGAGCTGCTGGCCACCCTGTTGCCAGGAAATGACAACAAAAAGGAGAAACCAGAGCCAAAGTATAGACAGGCTCTCTGAGAGATGGAAAGACCAGGCTTGGGTGGCTCAGGCTGCTGTATAGGGCCCTGTGTAGACCTTTCAGTGACAAGTCTACCCCTCCGGAGAAAGCATCCCTTTCTTTCGGGCCCACTAGGCTGAGCTTCCTCTCACACCGAGAAGGCACTCACTGATATGCAGAGTAAACTGCCTTAATGTAATCTTTTTAAATGTCTATACTGCGTCCCGCTGAATGTAAGGACTGTGATTGCATTTTATTTTCTAATCAATGCTATTTTGGACATCCTTGAAGAAATACATTTTGGGAAATGTACATGTTTTAAGTTTATAGAATGAAAATTTAGGAATCAAAGAATATGTACTTTTAAAAATATTTTGACCTACATTGCCAAATAGCCAAAGTTAAGGCCCATTTATTCTCTTACCAGCAGTGTATGAGAAAAAGTCTGTACATGATAATTTTATTTTATCATTTAGTTATTGCCAAGTTAGAATATGAAAAATGACATCCTTTTGTCTTAACATCACATTTCTTGATTACTAATTGTTTTTATATGTTTATTGGGCACTGGTATTAATCTTTTTTGTGAATTTATTGCTATTTATTTACTTATTTCAAAAGTCATTTTATTTATTTTGTTATTTTCATCATGATGCATGTCCTTCATCCCCATCCTCTATTTCTTCCATCCCCCCACTGATCTCTCCTCTGGTGACCAACAGTGTGTTCTCTGTAGTTAAGAGTCTGCTTCTTGGTTTTTCTCTCTCTCTTCCTTTCCCCTTTGTTTGTTTCTTAAGGTCCACAAATGAGTGAGATTATATGGTGTTTGTCTTTCTCTGACATATTTCACTTACTATAACATTCACTGGCTCCATCCACGATATTGCAAATGGCAAGATTTCATTCATTTTTATGGCTGAATAGTATTCCATCCTGTTTCTACACCACATCTTCTTTATCCATTCATTAACTTGTTGGACACTTGGGCTGCTTCTGTAATTTGACTATTGTTGATAATGCTGCTGTAAACCTCAGGGTGCATGTCTCTTTTTGAATTGGTGTTTTTGTTTCCTTCGGATAAATGCCCAGTAGTGTGATTGCTGGGTCATAGGTAGCCCTATTTTTACTTTTTGAGGAACATCCATACTATTTTCCAGAGTGGTTGTACCAGTTTGCAATCCCACCAATAGTGTAGGAAGATTACCCTTTCTCCACATCTTCACTAACACCTCTTTTTTGATTTTAGCCATTCTGACAGATGTGAGGTGACATTTCATTGTGGTTTTAGTTTATATTTCTCTAATGATAAGTGATGTTGAGCGTCTTTTCATGTGTCTGTTGACCATCTGGATGTCTTCTTTGGGGAAATGTCTATTCATGTCTTCTGCCCATTTTTAAATTGGATTATTCATTTTTGGGGGGTGTTGAGTTAAAGAAGTTCCTTACAGACTTTGGATACTAGCCCTTTATTTGATATGTCATTTGCAAGTATCTTCTCCCATTCTGTAGGCTGCCTTTTAGTTTTGTTGACTGTTTCCTTTGCTGTGGAGAAGTTTTTATCTCACTGAAGTCCCAATAGTTCAATTTTGCTTTTGTTTCCCTTGCCTTTGGAGACGTGTCTAGTTGGAAGTTGCTGTGGCCAAGGTCACAGAGGTTGCTGCCTGTGTTCTTCTCTAGGATTTTGATGGATTCCTTTCTCATATGTAGATCTTTCATCCATTTTGAGTCTATTTTTGTATGTGGTATGAGGAAATGATCCAGTTTCATTTTCATTCTTCTGCATATGGCTAATTTTCCCAACACCATTTATTGAAGAGACTGTCTTTTTTCCATTGGATATTCTTTCTGACTTTGTAGGAAAGATTAGTTGACCATAGAGCTGAGAGTCCATTTCTGGGTTCTCTGTTCTGTTTTATTGACCTATGTGTCTGTTTTTGTGCCAGTACCACATTGTCTTGATGATTTACAGCTTTGTAATAGAACTTGAAGTCCGGAATTGTGCTGCCATCAGCTTTGGTTTTCTTTTTCAAGATTTCTTTGGCTATTTGGAGTCTTTTGTGGTTCCATACAGATTTTAGGATTGTTTGTTCCAGCTCTATGAAGAGCTGGAGGGAGAAGCAGGCTCCATGCAGGGAGCCTGATGTGGGACTTGATCCTGGTGGTATTTTGATATGTATTGCATTGAATGTGTGGATCACTCCGGATTGCATAGACATTTTAACAATATTTGTTTTTCCAATCTATAAGCATGGAATGTTTTTCCATGTCTTTGCATCATGTTGAGTTTCTTTCATAAGTGTTCTATGGCTTTCAGAGTACAGGTCTTTCTCCTCTTTGGTTAGGTTTATTCCTAGATATTTTATTGTTTTTGGTGCAATTGTCAATGGCATTGTTTTCTTAATTTTTCTTTCTGCTGCTCATTATTAGTAGATAAGGATACAAAAGATTTCTGGATATTGATTTTTGTATCCTGCAACCTTACTGAATTCATTTATCATTTCTAGCAGTGTTTTTGTGGTCTTTATGGCTTTCCCTACATTGTATAATGTCATATGGAAAGACTGAGAGTTTTACTTCTTCCATACCAATTTGGATGCCAAATTTTATTCCTTCCTCTTGTCTGATTGCTGTGCCTGTGACTTCTAGTCCTATGTTGTACTAAACACTGGTAACAGTAGGCAACTGTGTCATGTTCCTGACCTTAGGAAAAAGGCTCTCAGTTTTTTCCCATTGAGGATGATGTTTACTGTGGGTTTTTATTGCTTTTCTGCAGTTTGCATTTTTTCTTTCTTTTGAGGTTTTATGCTTTCTCTCATTTATTTATAATAGCTCTCTAAATATTAAGGATGTTAATTCTTTCCCTTATTTTTGTAGGTTTTTCTAGTTTTTGTTTTTCAATTGTTAATCGTACTTTGTAACCTACAATCCATCTGAAATTTAATTCTTCTTGTTATTATTTCTCAAATGGCTATCTGGTTGTTCCTGAGCAATTAAAATAATTTGTTTCATGAGCTGAAGGCCCTACTCCTTCTCCTCTCTCCCAGTCACACTCCCATTCTGTCCAAGGGTTCCTATATCAGCAGAGATTTCCAGTGGCTTATGGATGGAAGTCAGTTGGGATGGCCAGCAGCTCAAAGCCAGGAGTAAGTGCACCTGTGTCCAGGAATGCCCAGCAGGACAGCATGCATTTTGTGCAGAGGCATTAGATGTCCTTTGGCCACTGTCAAGGCAGCACAGGTGTGGGAGTGGCCAAGCTCTTTGGAGAGGCTGTCTATGGGTGGCTTGGAGCCTGGTCACCTGCACAGGTGAGTGGGTGTTGGTACACAGGCCTAGTCACTTAGGTCAACAGGGAGAGGCTGAGAAGGCAGTTTGTGCTGTCTGTTTGACGGTGAACCCATGCTGCCTCCATGCAGTTTCCCTCCACTGCTGATGCTTTCATAGGTCAGTGGAGCTGTGAGGTCACCTGTGGCCCCTGGTCTGGGTGCACTGTGCAGAGGTGCTACATGAGGAGTCAGAAATGTGAAGTCCCGGGATCCCTGGGTGGCGCAGTGGTTTGGCGCCTGCCTTTGGCCCAGGGCGCAATCCTGGAGACCCGGTATCGAATCCCACGTCGGGCTCCTGGTGCATGGAGCCTGCTTCTCCCTCTGCCTGTGTCTCTGCCTCTCTCTCTCTCTCTGTGACTATCATAAATAAATAAAAAAAATTAAAAAAAAAATGTGAAGTCCCACTGTGTCAGTGCCACTAATGAGTTTCATTACTTACTGACACCTCCAATTTTTTCACTTGTAAAATGGAAGAAACATAACAAACAACTTTAAAGGGTATCGTAAGTATTAAATGATGTAATGTATTTATTGATATACCCAAATCTGCATGTTAATATGTATGAAGATGATTTTTATACTGTAAATTGGTGTGCAAATGCTATTATTTGCAAATCGTGGTGCTGAATGTGACAGGAGTTACAGAAGAGATTAAGATAATCCTTGGTGCATAAAAGTTTATGTTGAAGGAGTAATACAAAATTTAATCAGAGTTTGATGGATGGAGTCTTTTTCTTATTTTTAAAAATATTCATGTCTTTAATTCTCATGAAAGTGTATTTCACTCAAAGTAGCACTTTTTTCTTTTAAAAAGATTTTTTATTTAAGTGTAATTAACATATAGTGTTATATTAGTTTTAGGTGTACGATATAGTTATTCAGCACTTTCATACATTACCTGGCACTTATCAGGTTATGTGTGCCCTTGACCTATTCATCTGTATGCTATCCCCACGTCCCCTTTCCCCACTCTCTCTTACCTCCTCCCCTACTTCCTCTACCCCTCCCCTACCTCCCCACTACAAACACCATTCTCTTCTCTATATTTAAGAGTCTGGTTTTTTTTTTTTTGGTCTCTTTTTTTTTCTTTGTTTGTTTCTTAAATTCCATGAGTGAAATCATGTGGTATTGGTCTTTCTCTGACTGACTTATTTCAATTAGCATAACACAGTCTAATGTCTACGGAAATGTCAAAATCTTGTTCTTTCTGATGGCCGAGTAATATTCCATTTACATATATACCACATCTTCTTTATCCATTCAATGGGTGACTTCTTAAATTTTTTGAAACGATTATAATTTTCATGTATTCTTTCATGTTTCTTTTTTGAAAAAGATTTTTATTTATTTATTCATGAGGGACACAGAAAGAGAGAGGCAGAGACATAGGCAGAGGGAGAAGCAGGCTCCATGCAGGGAGCCCGATGTGGGACTTGATCCTGGAACTCCAGGATCATGCCCTGAACCAAAGGCAGATGCTTAATCACTGACCACCCAGGCATCCCTTCTTCTATGTTTCTTATGATATTTTATGTTTCGGAGAAGCACTTGGAGGAGCCACACAGTAATTTCATTGCATCCTCTTGGGACACTCCCCTCATCACCAACTACATGCTGGCCTCTGTGCTAACCCTTGGTTCCTTTAAAATGGTAAAACCTACAAAGCAAATCATGGTAGCCTTAAAATACTTAGCTATTTTTTCTATGAGATTCTCTGCTGTGTCTTGGCAGTTGCAAGAATAATAACTAAAACCAAGTTTATGAATGGAGAAGATTGTGCATTAAAATATTCAAAATGTTTTTTATTTTTTTTCTCCAAATTCTTACAGAATTTTCAAGTCTTTAAAGATCGCCTCTTATTTGTTATCACAGAGCCTCTATTTTATGGGAGATCATGGAGCATAAGTCCTGTGACTATTTTGAGAGCCTTATTGCTCACATTTCCCTACCTGCCGGTATCTTGGCCTTAGAGATTCTAAAATCAGGGTTTCTGGTCAGAAACCTTCAATCAGAATGCTTGCTGACCTCCTTTGGGTTATCTTCCAGTAGAACAGCTCATCTCCTTTGTTTTGTTCAACTGTGACTGCTGCACCGTGTGGGGAAGTGGTGGTGGCTGACTGGGCAGTGAGCAGGTGCTGCATGCTGCAGGGTCGACACCCCGTCGGGTGGCCTGGAGGCTTTGCACAGAGCACCACCCACTCAGTGGAGAAGCCCCCAGCGGTCTTCCCCTGTCTGCTGGTGTCGTCTGAGCTGGAGGACGGTGGCCCAGGGCCCTGACTGCAGCCCTGCGGTCTGCCCCCAGAGGGGTCACCTGGGCGAGGGTGTGGGGAGGTGAAGGAAGTGGTAAAGGGCACACAGAGGACTGTTGGGGCACTCTGCCGACACCAGAGGGTGAGAAGGGCTGGCAGGTGGAGAGCTTGAGACAGGAGAGATCACTGAGGGGAAGGAAAGCTGTTCTATTCTCAGAGCCAAGAGCAAGCCAGCATGACGGGTCAGAGGGAAGTCTGTGTCTGCGTTGAGACTTGCTGGCCTTGAGCACCCAAGGGACGCTGCTGTTCAGGAGTCAGGGGGTGTGGGCAGTCTGTGGCCTCCTCACCACGGTCAGGGGTTCTGGATTGTTTTGTAGATTGGCATGATCTTTCATGTGGGTATTGAGGGCCCAGGCCTCTCAAAGACAGAACTAGGATGGATTGGGTACGAGGGGCTCAGGAAAGGAAGGGATTGGCATTCGTGTAGGCTTTGGTCCCTGGAAACTAGAATGTGGTCATGCCCCGAAGAGAGATGTGGAGATAGAAGGGGTTCCAAGCGGGAAGGAAGGAGTGGAGTTACCTGGTCGCCAGCCTCCCGAGCAGAGTCCCTGTGTGTGGAGCTGGGGCCATGGCCCACTCTCCTCCCTACCTGGGCTCTCCGGGTCCCAACCACTGTACCCACTGCTGCAGATGGAAATGTGTATTGTTCAGCTGCCCTGAGTAGCTCTCCAGTTATGAACCGGGCTTTAGGAGCCCTTCTGTATGGTCTGCTGCCCAGCACACCAGGCTCTCCTGGATGCTTGTGAGGTTGTGCAAACTGTGGGACAGAAGTCTGAGGCTGTTGTTCACTCACTTATGCTCTTGTAAGATGTGGTCATAGAGTCGGTGATTATATTTCCTGAGGTCACAGGCTTTCACCACGTACAGTGTTCTGAAACGGTTGAACAAACCCAAGGCAGTAGGCGATGTAGACTAATATTGCAGTCTGCCCCCAACTTGCTTGGAAAACTTGGGAAATGATATTGTGTCTCAGTCATCGATAATAACAGTCCATTTCGGTAGTAACCTTCTGTTCACTCCTCAGAGCTAGTGCTGGGCTCGCGCATTGTGGGCAGCCTCCGCGAGGTTCTGGTTTGGTCTGTTTTCCAGCAGCGGGAGCCAACTCCGCACGTCTGAGCAAGGTGTGCTGATCGGAAGACAGGGACGTGAATCCAGGTCTGTTTAAATCTGAAAGCCCATGGGAGGGGTGAGCAGTTGTGTGCATGGAACCTTCTAGAATTTCAGTAACATCTTCTCCTTTGTCCTGGGAGTGGGGACGGGCAGGTGAGTGAGTGGGTGTGACGCACTATGTGTGATGTACTCTACGGCATGTCACCCTGCAGTCGTCGTCTATGCCTCTGCACTCTCAGGCTGGAGATGGGAGAACCACGAGGGATTTTCTGCTCTGCCCAGGGCTGTGTTGGTGACGTGATCATAGAACAGCGCCTGGTAGAGTCAAAGGAGCCTGCGTCCCACGTGCCGCTCGCTTGCAGCGCACAGTACTGCGCTTTCCCTGTGGATGGGAATGTACTTTGCCTGTGGAACACCAAGGACCCTTCTTACCAGGTACTTCAAAGTTCCATGTGCTTTTTGTTAAGTCAAATGACACGAAAAGCCTTGTAGTCACTAGCCCATCTCTCTGGTGCTATTTGGATGATGCTGCCTTCTGCGGATTCAGCGGCCCACTCTGGGAGAAACACGTTTGAGTTGTAGAAAATAGACTGCCTGCCATCCCTTTATTAAAGAATTTCTTCTTCAGTAAGGATATACGCAAGAAAAGGTTTATGTTAACATAAGACAAGTTAAAGTTTTATAGATTTTATTTTATTTTTTTAAAAGATTTTATTTATTTATTCATGAGACACACAGAGAGAGGCAGAGGCACAGGCAGAGGGAGAAGCAGGCTCCTCCCTGGGAGCCTGATGTGGGACTCGATCTCGGGACTCCAGGATCACACCCTGGGCCAAAAGGAGGCACTCAACCACTGAGCCACCCAGAAGTTCTGAATTTTTGTAGATTTTAAATGTAACACATTTAAGGAAGTTTGGTATATTTAATGCAGAATCTTTTATATCATGCTGACAGTTTTAAAGACCTCACTCGTTTGCATTCAAAACTTATTTCATGACTAGTATAAATTATCTGAATGCTCTTGGAAACAGGTTTCATTGTACAAAATGAAAAAGTAAACTCTCAGCCTTTTTGGTGTGGGGGATAATTTTTATCTTCATTCTGGGCTACAGGAATTTAGGGCCAGTGATGACAGCCCATGGAGCCAATGCTGTGTTTGCCTGAGAGCTTCCTGTCATTTCTATGTTACTGACACTTCACTCATCATTAAAGAGAAATCTATAGTTAGGTTTTTTCCCTATTGAGGTACAAGAGGCTTTATTATGTTTCTTCAACATGACTTACACTGGTGAGTTGGCCCCTGCATTCCCCGGGAGTGTGAGATACTTAGAAAAATGTGTTCCATTAGATACTGAGTGCCATTGTTTGACGCTAACAAAGTGAGCCCAGCTGGGTACCCGTCATCCAGGTTCAGCCTCAACTCCTCCCTCAACTCCTAGTGCCACGTGTCAGTTTGGCTTGTGTTTGAACTTTGTATGAGTGAGGTCATGCATGATGCCGGTTGCTCTGATTCACCCTTACACCTGTGGGGTTCATCCCCATGGTTCCTTTCGATCACTGCATGCATAGTATCCCCCTGCCTGGATGGACCACATTAGCCCTTTCCATTCTTGGTGACATTTGTTTTGTTTCCATATTTTGACTACTACATGCATTCTTTTGTATGTTTTCTGAAATACAGGTGTGTACAATTGCTGAATCCTAGGGAATGGGTAATTACAGTTTGGTAGATAAGGCCAAGAAGATTTTCAGGGTGGTTGTACTGATCTGTACTCCTTCACAGGCCATGTAAGAGTTCCACTGATCCACATCCTCATCTGTACTTGGTCCTTTTAGTCTGAGGCCTCCTGGTGTGTGTAGGCATGCTAGTTTAATGGGCAGTTCTCTGCTGATTAATGAGGTTTAACCCTGTTTGCAAATTTATTGGCCATTTGGACATTGGCTTTCATGATAGGTGTGCAGTCTTATGCTTTTTTTTTTTTTTCTGTCATGTTATCTGTCTCTTTCCTATCGACGTGAAGGAGTTCTTCATGTATTCTAAACAAGAGCTTTACATTAGTTTGCATTTCCTAGAGTTTGATGCCAATGAAATCAGACAGTACTTACTCTTTGTGTCTGGCTTCTTTCACTCAGAATAATTAGTTTGGAAGTTATCTGCATTGTTGCAGGTATCAATGGTTCATTCTTTTTCAACATTGAGTACTTTCCCATTGTATGAACATACTATAATTTGTGTATCCATTCTTCAGTTGGTGAACATTCAGGTTATTTTCACTTTCGACTATTGTAGATAAAACACTATGAATATTTGCATATCTGTTTTATAAATTAGGTCGCATTGCTTGATAGTATTCTTTACATCTTCTCTCATGCCTCTTGCTCTGTCAGTGACCGAGATACAAATACACGGGACTCTACATGGGAATTGGCCTGTTTCTCTTCCATGTATTTTGAAACCTCATTATTCAGCACATAGATGTTTGGTATCTTTATGTTCCCGGGTGAATTGGCTCTATTAATGTAATGAAGTAACATTCCTTTATCCCTGGTCATATTTCTTGATCTGAAACTTTGGCTACATGTTTCTTTTTAGAGGATATGTTTTATCCTTTTTAGTTTTTAATTTTAAGACTTTATTTAAAAGCAGTTTTAGGTTCACTGCAAAATTGAGGGGATAGTATAGAGATTTCCTATATACCCCTACGCTCCCCGCAACAGAAAGCCTCCCCCACTATCAACCTGTGCACTAGAGTCCTGCATTTGCTGCACCTGATGAACCTGCATCGATGCATCATCATCACCCAGAGTTCATGGTTTATCTTAGGGTCACTCCTGCGATTGTGCTTTCTATGGGTTTGGACAAATGTACAATGACATGTATCCACTGTTATATCATTCAGAGCATTTTCACTGCCCTAAAATCCCATGCTCTGCCCCTTCATCCCTTATTTCCCCGGCCCCAACCCCAACCCCAGCAACCTGTCTCCACGTCTGCCTTTCCCAGAGTGTCATGTGGGTTGGATCACACAGTGTGTGGATTCAGACTCGCTTCTTTCACTTAGTGATGTGCATAGAAAGTTCCTCCCTGTCTTTTCATGGCTGGATGGGTCATTTCTTTTTAGTGCCAAACACTATTCCATTGTCTGGATGTAGCAAGTTTACCTGTTTATTGACTAAATGACATCTTGGTTGCTTCCAAGTTTTGGCAGTTATGAATCAAACTGCTGTAAATATCCATGTACAAGTTTTTGAGTGGACATAAAATTTCAGTTCCTTTGGGCAAATACCAAGAAGCATGATTGCTGGATCATATTGGTAAGAAAATATTTATTTTTGTAAGAAACTGGCAAACTATCTTTCAAAGCAGCTGTACCAATTTGTATTCCCACCAGCCATGAATGAGAGTTCCTGCTATTCCACATCCATATTGGCATTTGGAGTTGTCAATGTTCTGGATTTTGTCATTCCACTATGTGTGTAGGTGTCATTGTCTTCATTTGCATTTCCCTGACTACAGCTGATGTGGAGTTTGCTTACTTGTCACCTGTGTATCTTCTTTGGTGAGGTGCCTGTGATGGTCTTTGGCTCATTTTTTAGGCTGGTTATATTTTTATTGATGCCTTTGAAAAATTCTTTGTATATTTTGGGTAAAGTCCTTTGTCAGATGCGTCTTATGCAAATATTTTCTCCCACTCTGTGGTTTATCTTCTCATTCTCTTGATGCTGTCTTTGATGGAACAGAAAATTTTAATTTTAATGATGTCTAGCCCATCAGTTCTTTCTTTCATGGATCATGCCTTTGGTCCTTATCTGAAAGGTCATCACCACACTTAAGTCATCTAGGTTTGGAATCCTTGGGTGGCGCAGCGGTTAAGCGCCTGCCTTTGGCCCAGGGCGTGATCCTGGAGACCCAGGATCGAATCCCACGTCGGGCTCCCAGTGCATGGAGCCTGCTTCTCCCTCTGCCTGTGTCTCTGCCTCTCTTTCTCTCTGTGACTATCATAAATAATAATAAAAAAAATTAAAAAAAAGTCATCTAGGTTTTCTCTTGTGTAATTTTAAGGAATTTTTAGTTTTCTCTACTGTATCACCCTTGTTCCTTAGTCAAAGTTTAGTTGACTATGTCTTTGTCTTTTTGTTCTCTCCCATTGATCTGTTTGTCCTTTCTTTTGCCAATACTACAGTCTTGATTAGTGTAGCTTCATCGTAAGACTTGAAGTCAGACCTTGTCCATCCTTCAACTTGGTTGTTGTTCCTCAGGATTGTGTGGCCATCCTGGGTCTTTTACTTCTGTATAGACTTTAAACTCAGTTTGTTGGTTTTGATTGGGATTGGGTTAAATCTATAGATCAAATTGGAGAGAACTGACATCTTCACAATATTGAGTCTTTCTATCCATGAATATGGGATATCTCTCCATTCATTTAGTTTTTTTATTTGTTTCAACAGTTCTGGTTTTCCTCATGGAGATTATATATTTTTTTTTTTTTTAAGAGAGAGCAAGCGCTTGCTAGTGGTGGGGCAGGAGAGGGAGAGAGAATCTTTTTTTTTAATATTTTATTTACGTATTTATGAGAGACACACACACACAGAGAGAGAGAGAGAGAGAGAGAGAGGCAGAGACACAGGCAGAGAAAGAGGCAGGCTGTTTGCAGGGAGCCTGATGTGGGGCTTGATCTCCAGACTCAGGATCTGTGATCACACCCTGAGCCAAAGGCAGGTGCTCAGCCACTGAGCCACCCAGGTGCCCTGGGAGAGAGAGAATCTTAAGCAGGTTTCACACCCAGCACGGAGCTCATTCTCACAACCCTGAGATTATGACCTGGAGCTGAAATCAAGTTGGATGCTTGACAAACTGAGTAGCCCAGGTGCCCCAGAGATCTTATACAATTTTATTAGATTTGTACCTAAGCATTTCATTTGTTTGAGTGCTAATGTAAATGGTATTGTGTTTTTAATTTCAAATGCCATGTATTTATTGCTAGTATATGGGAAAACAGTGGAATTTGTATATTAACTTTATATCCTGCAACTTTGCCATAATTGCTTAGTTTCAGGATTTTTTTTGCCAATTCTTTTGAGTTTTCTACATAGATGTTCATGTTATTTGTAAACAAAGACAGTTTTATTTATTTTTTTCTCAGTTACTATACCTTCTTCTTCCTTTTATCGTGTTATTTTATTAGCTGAGACTCCCAGTATAATGTTGAGAAGGAGTTGTGAGAGGGGACATCCTTGACTTGTTTCTAATCTTGGTGGGAAAGCTTGCAGTTTCTCACCATTTAATACATTAGCTTTTGGGGATGCCTGGGTGGCTCAGCGGTTAAGTGTCTGCCTTTGGCTCAGGGCATGATCCCAGGATCTGGAATCAAGTCCCACATAGGGCTTCCTGTGGGGAGCCTGCTTCTCCCTCTGTGTATGTCTCCTCGTTCTCTGTCTCTGTCTCTCATGAATAAATAAATAAATCTTTAAAAAAATACATTATCAGGCAGCCCCAGTGGTGCAGTGGTGTAGTGCCACCTGAGGCCTGGGGCATGATCCTGAAGACCTGGGATCAAGTCCCACGTCAGGCTCCCTGCATGGAGCCCACTTCTCCCTCTGCCTGTGTCTCTGCCTCTCTCTCTCTCTCCGTGTCTCTATGAATAAATAAATAAAAAAAATCTTAAAAAAATACATTAGCTTTTGGTATTTTATAGATACTCTTTATCCAGTTGAAGATATTCTCATTCCTAGTGTACTGATAGTTTTCATCATTAATTGCTGTTGGACTTTGTCAAATGATTTTTTTCTACATTTTAAAGAATGAACTATACTTTGAAGCAGCTACTATTTCTGTTTATTTATTAGTAAGAGCATGAGCACATGAGAGTGGGGAGGGGCAGAAGGAGAGAGGGAGTACACCCAATATGGAGCCTGACATGGGGATCAATCTCACAACCTTGAGATCATGACCTGAGCCAAAATCAAGAGTTGGATGTTTCTCTGACTGAGCCACCCAGGCACCCCAAGATTTTTTGATATTTTAATGTGATTTTTCTCCTTTAGCCTGTTGGTATGATAGATTAATTGATTTTCAAATGTTCAACCAGCCTTGCATACTTGGAATAAATCTCCAAATTTAACTTGGTCGTGGTGTATAACTTTTTATACATTGTTTGGGTTGATTTGCTAATATTTTGAATATTTTGTTGAATTTTGCTTCTGTGTTCATGAGAGATATTGATTTTTAATTTTCTTTTCTTGCTATGTCTTTGTCTGGTTTTGGTATTAGAGGAATCCTGGCCTTAGAGAATGAGTAAGGAAATATTTACTCTGCTTCTTCTGAAAATAATGTTCCCCCCATTTCCTTTATTCAGTTGTCTTAAAGAGATTTTAGAGAATTAGTAAAATGTCTTCCTTAAATATCAGATAGAATTCACCAGTGGATTCATCTTGGTCTGGTGCTTTCTGTTTTGGAAGGTTATTAATTATCAATTCTTTATACCTCTATTTAACGTTTTGAACATGTAGAATAGAATTATAATAATGGTTTTCATGTCCTTATCTAGTAATTCTGCAATCTGGATCAGTTCTAATTTGGTTTCAAGGCCATCTGGATGATCTGTGGGTTGTTTTCCATGGTTATATATTTCTCTTGGTTTTTGACTGAATGGTCTTGACTCCTTGAATACCTGATTATTTTTGATTGACTGCTGAACATTATGTATGAATGCACAGCTAGTTTGGGGCTCTGGATGATCTTAACTTCTTGCAGAGAGAATTTATGTTTGCTTCGGATAGCACTGGCCGAGGGCACTGGCAATCCCAGTAGCCTAATCTAGTCAGGGATTATGAGAACTTGAAGGTGGGCTTGCGAACACTCTTCTGGTGTCCATCCACCTTCCCTTCTTGGGCCTGGCCCTTCAGGTCACTACTTTAAGCCCGGGCATTTGACAACATGCCGTTCCTTCACACCTGAGTAGGCGGTATGCTTTTTTTTTAAAGCAGAAATTTATTAAAATGCATTCATTGTGTTTTTTTTAATTTAATTTTTTTATTTTAAAGATTTTATTTCATGAGATACACACACACACACACACACAGAGAGAGAGAGATAAAGAGAGGAAGAGAGAGGCAGAGACACAGGCAGAGGGAGAAACAGGCTTCTTGCAGGGAGCCTGATGTGGGACTTGATCCTGGGACTCCAGAATCAGGCCCTGGGCTGAAGGCAGCGCTAAACCACTGAGCCACCTGGCTGCCCATTCATTGTGTTTTTTTTTTTTTTTTAAGATTTTATTTATTTATTCATGATAGTCACACAGAGAGAGACAGAGAGGCAGAGACACAGGCAGAGGGAGAAGCAGGCTCCATGCTGGGAGCCCGATGTGGGATTCGATCCCGGTCTCCAGGATCACGCCCCGGGCCAAAGGCAGGCGCCAAACTGCTGCGCCACCCAGGGATCCCTCATTGTGTTTTAAAGGGAAAAAAATTGCATGGAGCCCTCCACCTTAAGGCTGCCAACTCTATTCTCAGAAGTACTTTGTCAGGCCATAGGGTTCTTTGCCCTTTCCCCAATGAAATAGTTCTATTTGTGCCTGAAAATGATGCATTTACTTGCATCATTTTTGTGCTCCTCGTCTCTCAGCTTTTAGCTGCCTTTACTGGAATTGTCAGAGAGCTGCTTTTGACAGCAGTCTTCATGGGTGAATGGCCTGGCATTTTAGGTCCCTGCTCTGTCTCCTTTAATCTGTTCTTAATTCTTTGTTGTTTTTATTGTTCTTTGATGTCTTTAAAGTGTATCTCTGTGTTTTGGCAAATTTTGGCAAATTTTGCCCCATGTCACTTTCATTGGGAGGTTGGTACAGATGAACTGGCCTGCTGTGACCAGAGATGGAGCTCTCCTTGTTCTAGTGTTTGAGTGATGGCGCTCCTGTCAAAGGGCCTACTGTCTGCTGACCGTCAGCTCAAAAGTACCTCACTCACTGCAGCCCAGACGACCTGTGTTCTTTCCTGATTCCATCCCATTTTCCTTATACCACTGTTCACCTAGGATTTCAGCCTGGAACACTGGTAATCTTTGCTTTTGTCCCTTCCCTCATCTCTCAATGTCCATCAATCACAGGGTCTTCGGTTTGCTCCCCTCCCATCTCCATCCCTGCCACCCTTGTTCAGGTCTTTACTGTACTTGGTTTGGAATGTTTGGTCCCACTGTGTCCTCCCTGTGGTCCCTCTTCTGCACTTGCAGCAGTGTTACAAGCCTGAAAATGAGTCTGGCCATGGATTCTTCTGGTTATATATTCTCTGCTGGCTCACCAGTTTCCTGGTGCTCTAACAGGACTCCTTGCCCAGCACCCAGCCCTGGTCAGTGTGCCTTATCTCCTAGCAACCCGAGCGCTCGCCTCCTCTTGAGGGTTCCTTGTCATTGCCTTATCCCTCAATGTCCATCACAGCCATGACTTCTTCTGGCAAGTAGCAGGGATGTGAGACACATTTGCTTAATTAATAGCTAATGAGGAAGTGGAAGAGCGAGGTGACCGGCATCATTGTCCTAGTGTGTGTGATCCGTGATGTGGAGTAACAGTGAGAGGGTTCACGAGACAATAACTGAGTAGTACATTAACAGGAATTTTAATAAATGAGTTATAAATGAATATATGAAATAAATACATTTGAAAAATTCAATACATTTGACTTCTTTGGTTTGCAATTATGCTGTTATGCTTTTTATTCTTTAAATGTTATCTATATGGCTCTTGGTAGTTTTCTGTTAACTCTTTCAGCCTCGGGGCAGCCCAGGTGGCTCAGCGGTTTAGCGCCGCCTTCAGCCCAGGGCCTGATCCTGGAGACCTGGGATCGAGTACCACATCAGGCTCCCTCCATGGAGCCTGCTTCTCCCTCTGCTGTGTCTCTGTCTCTCTCTCTCTGTGTGTCTCTCATGAATAAATAAATAAATAAAATCTTAAAAAAAAACCAAACAACTCTTTCAGCCTCTGACTCTACGAGGACACCATGAGCCAATTACTGCTGTGGCGTTTGGAAATACAGTGAGTCCACTTCTCATCTGTTCTGCGTCTCAAGATTATGTTATAATGTGGAGTCTGGATGAATGCAGACAGAAAGTGCTTCAAGGTAAATGAACAGTTAAAGGATATTTTTAAAAATGCAGAAAGGGAAGAACCCATCCTTAAATAGACTTGGTAACATATAGGGGTTTGGGAGAATATTTCAGGCCTTTAACCCTGAAACCATATACATGTCCAAGCTGGACATTCCCTGTTGGAAGCATACGAGGCATTCAGATGTACTGACCTTTGCTGTGGGTGAAGCTGACATGAAATAGGCTCATTAGTTTTATTTTTATTTTATAAAGATTTTATTTAAGAGAGAGCGAGAGAGATATCACAAGTGGGGGAGGGGCAGAGGGAGAAACAGACTCCCCACTGAGCAGGGGGCCTGATGTGGGACCCAATCCCAGGACTCTGAGATTTTGACGTGAACCAAAAGCAGATGCTTAAATGACTGATCCCCCCCAGACACCCTGGCTCATTAATTTTAATCTTACATATTTTCTTAGTTTGAAACCTGTGATTTTTATGGAACTCTGAAAACATGAGGGCAAGTAGAAATATTCTTTCCCTACAAACAGTGAGGAGAGGCAAACATGTATCAAACAAGCAAGCAAGCAAGTGGTTATCAGTTGTGGAGAGCACAGTAGAGAAGGCAGGTGAAGTGTAGATAGAGGATGTGGGCAGGATGTACTCACATGGTGTCATTTCTGGGGAGGTGACTTTTGAGTTGAAGGTTGAGGAGGAGTGTGATGGAAGGGCAGGTGCCTGCCAGTGGCACCATGCTGGGTGGCAGAGGCATTCATGCATGCTTGGGGCTTGTGAATCAAGAACTCATCCTGTCGGCACAGCTGAGAAGGTGCCCGTGGGTTGGGAGCATGGTGACGGTACAGTTTTATCAGATGAAGGTGTTTGAGCGCTAATTAATCACACTGAGAATTTGTAGGACTGCTCCAGAAAACACGTGATGGGATCTCAAGTAGCAGCATGTGCAATAGTTTATACCACACCTCATGTCATTTGTTGTTGAGCCTCCAGTGTCAGTGCATCACCGTAGCATGCACACACATGTGGATAGAACACACAGAAATATAGTAAACATGTATACAGCATACACACATGTATATGCACACAGTGTATGTGTGTAGTGCACACACACGTGTATCTAGTGTACACATGTACACATATATACACACTACAGCACACGTCCATGTATGTACACACATGTACGTCTGTACAGCAAACCACATGGTCATTACCCGCTCCCTGCAGAGGTCTTTGTTAACGTTGGAAGGGGCTGCACTCCCCCAGTTTATTTTTAGGTTGCTCTTCAGAACCTGTGTGGATTTTGATCCGTGGTGTGTGCTCTGTGGCCAGTGCGTCAAGCCGGGCTGGGTCACAGGCCTGGTGCTCACATGGAGCCCAGCACGGTGTTTGGAGCTGCTCCTGTGTCCTGAAGCTCCAGCCATGGGACAAGAATAAGCTGCCCCACCCTCAGTTCAGGGACGCTCAGGCCAGCGGCTGTGCCCCTGTGGCAGGGACACGACGCAGCTCATCCACATGTGGTCTCTGTGCCTGCAGTGGGAGGGGGTGCTACATTCCAGCACCTTCCTGCCCAATGTGGCTTGTGTTTGCACTTGGACTTAGGGGGTGGTATGTGACTGTATCAGTGGTTATCCCTTGTCCCCAGTCTCCTGTGCGGGCTCCTTGTCTCTCTCTCACCTCTTCACTTGGGAATATGGGATTTTCCTCTTTCCCATCAAAAATCCCTCCTTTGATGATGACAGCAGGCACTGATGGCTGCCGCCTATCCTCTCGCCCAGTCCTCATTCCTGACTGTGATCTCACGTGTGAATTGCTCCTCGACATCTCCACGTGGATGTCGGACAGCATTGCAGGCTTCCCTGCCCTGATCACCTCTCCCCCCACCTGCCTCCCACAGCCTTCCCTGCAGCAGCTCAGGTCAGAAATGACGGTGTCATGCTTCCTCCTCCCTCTGCGTCCCTGCACCCCACACCTCCACACCAACCGACCCCACCTTCCATCTGCTTTACCTTCAAAACCTATCCGAAGTCTGGGCCCCGCACACACCTGCCTTCACTGCTGCCCTGCAGTCCAGGGCCCTGAGATCACTCACCAGGGTTATGACGCTGGCTCCTCCTCCTTCACCTGCCCCGGTGCTCTCTTCTCAACTCCATAGCTGGGGATCCCTGTAAAATTGGAGTGAGTGTGCCACACTTCTGCTGAAAGCCCTCCAGTGCCTTCCCATCCCATGCAGACTAGTATCTGACACAGGTGTGGGACCCTCAGCTGAATCTCGTCTCCAGGAACAGCCCAGGCATGGTCTGCCCCCGGGCCTTTGCATCTGCTGCTCTGTCTCAGGATCACTGTGGATTCAGCTGCACCCTTGCTGTGGGGCCTTCTGACCACTACCCCGGGTCCCAGCCCCTTTGCATGCTTTGCTTTTTCTTACAGTGTTCACTACCTTCTGGCATCATACATAATCTGTTTACTTATTTTGCTTATTGGTGTCTAAGTGCCCCACTGCCTACCTCAGGGTAAGCTTTCCATGAAGGCAAGGCTTTGTCTCTTGGCTCACTGACTTATCCCAGGTACCTCGGGAGATGCCTGGGGCAGCACAGGTGCGTGTTGAATACTCAAGAAATGAGACCGTGGGCTTGGCCCAAATAGAACTCCGTGTGATATGTGCACATTTCCCTTTCTGTAGGTTCGTGGTCTCATGTTGACATGACCTTGTTGGACAGCAAACAGCCCCAGTCTCAGGGCCCAACCACAGTGGCACTGAGTCCTTGCTGTGTGGTGGTGGTGGTGGGGTGTTGGTTGGGAGGCCCTACTTGAGCCTGTGGTTTGGCTTGTGTTGTCACCTTGGTCCCACAGGCCTGCCTGGACAAATCCTCATGGGGGTAGAGAGGTCCTGAAGGCTCAGATGTGCCTTCTGTGCCTTCTGCCTGTCTCTCATGGCCCCGAGCAGCTCACGTGGCCGTGCCCCAGTGGTGGTGAAGTCACAGGGAGGAGGAAGAATGGGGACCGCGGGCTGTTCTGTGAGAACCTTCATGTGTAAGCACATGCAGGTGTGATGACATGGGGTCATTTTCTGATGGATGATTCCTGTGTTCCACATATACTGGAAGAACTGTTTCCACTCAATGTTTTTAATCCTCTCAGGGAGCCAGAGTGACACCAAAGCACATTGTTATTCTGCATGTTATTTTAGAGGAGAGGGCTGCGGGGTCAGGGTCTCCCTGTGGCTTGATGCAGTGATACTAAGGTTGTTGACACCCTTTGATAACCTGACACTAACGCTGAACCCCCCTCTAGGGCTGAGTCCTCGAGGGGTCATCATGGGCACCCTTCTGGGACAGGTGCTGTGTTTGAGGTTGAGCCCGGATGACCGTACAGTTGCTGTATGTGCTGGAAATAAAATATTGATGCTGGATATTGAGGTAAGAAGGTTCGACGCCTGCCTGCATGCAGTTTAGCAGGGCCCAGCGCTGCCAGGCTTACCACGGGGCCCCCATCTGCCTCTCATCAATAGGATTCTTTTTTTTTTCTTTTTAAAGATTTTATTTATTTATTCATGAGAGACACAGAGAGAGAGGCAGAAACACAGGCCGAGGGAGAAGTGGACTCCTTGCAGGGAGCCTGATGCAGGACTTGATCCCAGGACCCCGGGATCACGCCCTGAGCTGAAGGCAGATGCTCAATTTCTGAGCCACCCAGGCGTCCCTCATCAACAGGATTCTTAACTGGGCAATGAAGGAAACATATCTTTGTCTTGCACTTGGAAAGCTGCAGGAATCAGAGACTGCTGTTTTACGTCAATTATGAGACCAGTCCATGACATCAGGCTATCCGGAGGCTAAACGAGCATGATCGGTCACTTATTTCTCTGATTTTCTCTTCCGTTGGTGACCAGAGATAAGCCCTCCCAGGGTAGTGCTTTCGTGTATCTTTTTTTATCAAACTTGCTTTCTGTCAGCAACTGGACTTTTTTCACTTGTTTCTTAACTGAGGTTGGTTTAAGTAAACGTGTCTCCTCTTCCAGGCTCTGCGACGTCTGATTAGGGCAAGGGAGTGCATTAGGCTCACCAGGCATGAGAGCGCAGGAGCGGGGCCGGGGGTATGAGGGAGGCCTCCTGTTCCCTCAGAATTCACGTGCTGCTAAGGCTTCCTTTGGCTTCTGTTTGCCAAATGAATGAAGCTCACAACTGTTTGCCTATGAGGAATTTTCTGCTATGTCCACTTAAAAAAAATCTGGGTTAGGGAGGATATTAAGCATAAAATCTTAGTTGAGGATTAATTGACGGTGGGCTTGCTGTGTGCTAGGCACGTGGGACATAGAATGTACATTTCTGTGTTCATGCAGATTTTGGCCAAGTTGTGCAACTGAGGCTCATGCATAACAAGATGCTAACGTTGTAAGCGGAGTCTCAGGTGATGGGAAAGTTCCTAGGATTCAGGGGTTCTGTTACAACACCTACCACACGTAGCAAAGCTCAGCAGCCTCGTGTTGGGAGAAGGAGCACAGAGGAGCCAGGAGGACACCAAGCCCTGTCGATGTTGGCGGGAAGGCAAGGATGATGAACCTGAGTCTGGCCTCCAGCACGCAGACAGAAAAGCGAGGTGGCAGGGGTCTGTTCCAGGCTGTGTGCACCTAAGTCCTCGGTGGGCCTGTGAAGCACGAGACTTACCAAGGTACTAGCTCACCGGACGTGCACGGGCTGCCAACCAGCACACGAAGTGTCGTAGTTCTTTTAACAGTACATGTCATAGTGGCTGCTTTGTGGCCTTTGCTTTGAGAGACTTACATGAGTAGAGAACACTGACACTGATGTCAGACATGATCACAAATAACAAAGGGAAGCAAGGTGTTTTCCAGGATATGGCATTATTAACAGGCAGAAATGCATATTTCCTAGCATCCAGGCTGGAAAGTTTCCTTGTCCTTGGCACAGTGGGACCTCCCTTTCCGTCTCTAACTGCCTGCTGGCAAAGAAGCCTAAGACAGCAGTGTTTCAGTTGTGTTTGTCAAGGGTTTCAGGTTGCGGTATTGGAAGTCTTTGAGGGTGAAGCACTTCCTCATCAGTTGGGTCCCTGTGTGGATGCAGATATGTCTGTAATTCCCGTGTGTGTCTGAGGGGGTATTTATCTTGTCTGCTGGATGCCGTAGTGTTGAAGAGCAGTCCTGATGCCAGGCGCCTGGAGTCCCACAGGGATGTCACTTGCAGGGGTGACTTGTCACCATCCCTCCACTGTGCTGTGTGATTCTGGCTCATGACAGCATCTTCTGGGGCTGCCTGGTGAGAGCGGGTTTCAGGGACTTCAGAGGAAGGAAAGCTCATCAGCAGTGAGAGCACCCCGTCCTGTGTCCTGTTTGATCTTAGGATGCCCTGGCAGCTGCCCACGGGGTGTGGATGGGAAGGTGGGAGGGCCCCTGAGCCGTGTCTGCCGCGTGGCTCTGCTCAGGATTGACCTCAGGTTGCTTCGTTTCTAAAATTGCCATGCACGTGTCCTTGAGCAGCTTATGCTCCTGCAGCTCAGCCTTCTGAATTTTAACAGGTAGTCTCGCATTGGGAAGAGGGAGTTTCTAGAGTTTATTTGAACAGAAACTGTTTTCTGTGAGATATATGTCATTTCTTAAGAACAATAATTACCAGAACATTCAGTTCCTGACCTTCTTCACAAACTCTCCCAGAGCCGGTCTATACTCGCTGAGCTGGAGGGTCACCAGGGCCACGTGACTGCAGCTGAGTTCTGTCCCTGGCAAACACATATCATCATCTCTGTGTCTGAAGACAGAAGCTTCAAGGTAGGGGCGTGGGCACGGGAGTACTCGAGGTGCTGTCCAGGGGACCGTGGACACACCCGCTCAGGCCCGTCTGGTCTGAGGTCACCGTGCACATGTGATTCTTGTTTCAACCACACTTCTGTCCTGAACTTGGCCTGAGGTGTCGTCTGGGCATGTTTCAACATTCGCCGGCAGGCCTGGGTCAGCTGCGGGACCCTCCTCCCCAAATCCAGGGCCTTGGGGAGCTAGAACACTAACGTACCCCTGGTGTTTCCTGGGGTCAGAGCGGAAGAGCATTTTCCAATCAGAGGATTCAGTCAGAACCAAACTGAGCTTACAAAGACCATAATTTAAGATGCCAGCACCTTCCCATCCAGCTCCAAGTCAGCTAGTGTTAGGATTATCGTCCTATTGACCCAGGGAGGACGTGTAGAGCATGGTTGGAAGAGGAGTTGAGGGTAGTTCCCGTCCACCTGCGGAGTGGGAGAGGAGAGAGGCCAGAACACTTCCTTGGTCACCTGGAAGTGTCTGCCCCGCAGACCCGGCCTCACAGGGGCTGCTTGCCTTGCTCGGAGTGGGACTCCTGGGGTCCAGCCCAGCCCCAGCCCACCCAGCTGCTGTGCCGCACCTCTGCTCACTTGGATAGAGATGAGGGTGCCCGTTGTCTCATGGGGTTTTTGAGAAGGGGAGCTGATGTTGGGAAGGCACTAGAGTGTGCCTGGAAACTCAGGCCCTGCAGCCCGGATGGCAGTGACTGTGGCTGGCACACCTCTTCTAGGCAGCGTCAATCGGGTGCTGGAGATGTCTGCAGCCCTGTCTCGGATCTTCCAACTCCATTACTTCTGGAAATGTTAGCCTTTTCTTTTTCACATGCTTCTGACATCTTTTATTGTGTTCCTACACTTTTGTTATTTATATGGCTATTTTATTATTTTCTCCTTTAGGAAACTGCTCACACAAATTAATTTGTAACTGAGTAGAAATATTAGTTCAAACTACATCAGTAATGGCAAAATTTGTATCTTGTAAAGAAACATGTGTCTTTCCCAAGGTTTGGGATCATCATGTGGGATCATTGATCTACAACTCACCAGTGTTAACAGGTAACTTAAAACTCGCCCGTGGAGTCCAGTTCTCTCAGTGTGTTTATATGCTGGGGTTGTCCCGTTGAAGGGGGTCTGAGGGTCCTTCAAAAGTAGCTGTGTCCCTCCCAGCCACACGTTGTAAGGATTCACTTACCAGGTACATTTCCTGAAGCTTTAAACTTAAAATTATTTTAAGTGTAAGCTCACAGTCTGAAAAGCTTCCAGGTGGGCTGGAGGAAACGTGCTGTCCACCTCTGCTGTCCACAGAGGTAGGTGCAGCGCCAGAGGATGCACTTACCTGGGAAGCTCTGTAGGCCCTGAGCCCTTGGCCACTGTGCGCTCTTCTCCAACTGTCTGTTTGGTGGTGAGTCCTTACAGCACGGTCATGTAGGTCCCCGAAGAGCCTGCTGCCCCCTCTAAACCCCCTCCAGACACCTCCTGGGCCGGTGTTCCAGGGTTCCTAGCTCACATCCTACTGTACATGTGGCTTCTTTCTTGGGATGAATCACAGGAAAATACAGCTTAACGATAGTGCAGGTGCATTGTGACCCAGTGGAGTTCCTGCGGCCCTTCCCAAGAGATTTGGCGTTCCCCCTGACGTCAGTGACCCTGTGCTGAGTGGGATATTCTAGGAACTTAAATGCAATCTCGGGGACAAGTGCATTTCTTGGAATTACGTTGGAATTATCTTCCTGAAATTAATTTGTGGACTTACTATTTGACGGTCCAGAAAACAATTACTAATTTGATTTTGATGTCATTTGTAGTTTATTTAGAACGCGTAGTGTTTTTAAATGTCCATTTATCTTAATTTTCCTTCTGAATTCCTGACAGTTTAGATTCAGAATAACTTTTATTCATTTATTTGAAAAGATTTTCTTTCTTTACTGGAGAAAGAGAGAGAGACAGAAAGAACATGGGTGAAGGGAGGGGCGGGGGAAAGGGAGAAACAGACTTCCTCACTCAGCAGGGAGTCTGATGGGGGGCTGATCCCAGGACTCTGAGATCATGACCTGAGCTGAAGGTAGACATCTAATCCACTGAGCCACCCAGGCACCCCCAAAATAGCTTTTAGGTGAAATGACATACTAGGCAACAATTTAAACAGTGGGCATCATTTAATTGCTATTTTCCTGACTAATCCCATAAATTTGTTTTCTTTGTTACAAGTCTAATGGTTATTGGGTGCTAGTGCTTTTTGTAGTGTGGGTAATGGAGCCGCTGGGCCTCAGTGGCCCTGAAGTGGTTTGCATGGACTGTGAGCTGCCCCCAGGCTGATGATGTGGGACAGCTTCGCTACCTTCCCCTGCTCACAGGTCTCAAAATGGTTATGCACTCACAGTTTCTATTTCCCTGTGAAGAAATTATTTCGGAATAGTTCAGACTTGACTAAAAAAAAGCATTATACATAAAACTCAGATGGTTTTCAGTTTACATACTACAGGTAAATATTCATGTATTCTCTCTACAGCCTTCCCTCTCCTGAGCCTCCTCATTGATGCCAAGAGCAGACAGCTAGTGACGGGATGTGCAAACGGCCAGGTGAGGGAAGCACCAACTGTAATTCCAGGTCCAGACATGATCATGACCACGCGAGCGTCCGCGGAAAGGTCTCTGCTTGCATTCTTTATGATTTGAAGAAACCGTCGGCCCCAGAGCTTGGGCCCTTCCTTTTGGGGCCTGGGCGTCGGGCTCGCACGCACCCGCCCACTGCCGGCAGAAGAGCCAGCTTTACATAGTTTGAAAAATTTGAAGATACTTGATTTCTTTAAAACTTAGTTTTTTAGGGGTGCAATTCAGGTGGACTTCACAAAGCGTGGATACTGTTTTCTTTTTAAAAAGTTGCTGTTGTGATAATCTGGGCAAGATACCATATTAGGAAATAACTCAGTTCTCGCTCTTGCAAGAGTCCTTTACCTTCACACGAACGAACGCCTTGCTTCCGACACCCTGGTCACCACGGGTGTGGGGGTCCCTGCACACCAGGTGGTTCTCCAGCATGCCCACAGGGTGTCCTACGATCTTACTCAGTTCTGACACTGTCTGCTGGAGACCCGCAGGTGAGGGGCCGGGTCCCATGTGACGACACCCCCTTCACACGCTGATCACATGTAGTAGGGCCTGGACAACCTGGCTATAGACTGGACGTGCTCACACCCCCCACTTTGGGTTCCATTGATTTGCTAGAGCGACTTGCAGACCTCAGGGAAATGCTTATTTGGCCCGTTTGCCAATTTTCTTTAAAGATTGATTTATTTGAGAATGAGAGAGAGAACATGAGCGGGAGGGGCAGAGGGAAAGAGCATCTCAAGCAGACTCTCCACTGAGCACTGAGCCCGACACAGAGTTTGATCCCATGACCCTGAGATCACTACCTGAGCGGAAACCAAGAGTCAGATGTTTAACTGACTGAGCCGCCAGGTGCCCCCAGTTTACCTGCCTAATAAAGGGTGTGATAAAGGACAGACAGCAGCCAGTTGGAGGGGCACGTATGGCGAGGTCTGGAAGGGTCACCTTTGTGGTGGGGGCTGCAGGTGTGTTCACCAACCTGGAAGCTGGGTTTTCATGGAGGCTTCATTATACAGGCCGGACTGATGAAGCCATCAGCCACTGGTCACTGAACCCTCCCCTGAGGTCAAAGGTGGGATGGAAAGTCCAACCCTCTCATCAGGGGATTGGTTCCCCTGGGAACCGGCCCCCACCTTCACGGCTTTCCCAAGGTCACCTCGTCATCACCACCGAAGATGCCTTTGTCACTCTCATCACATAAGAAGTTCCTAAGGTTTGAGGAGCTTTGTGCTGGAAACAGAGAGGGAGGGGGGCGGCCAAAAATATGTATTTCCTGTTATAAATCACAACATCACAGATGTATTTCTGGAAACTAAGAAATGTTATTTTTGTTTTTGACAAAGGTTTTGCCCAGCGACGTGCTGGATATATTCACAGCTGTGTGTTGGTGGTGCTGGGTTCAGAGAGGCTGGTGTGGACCAGTGGGAAGCAGGGTTGTGTCTGCATCTGCAGGCTGCGGTCTGAAGCTTGGAGGCTCTGGGTGTGCAGGGAAAGGTGGGGTCACCCAGACAGGCTTCAGGTGGGGAGGGCTGGTCTCCTGCTCCACACCTTTCTCACTGGGCTGCTCACTGGTGCCCTCTGATGACGCTGACCTGTTATGTCTGTTTTGCTTTTCCAGCTTTGGATCTTCAGTTTGGTTGAGGGACATCATTATCGTTGTGTGACCCGCGTGAGCCTAAAGAAGAAAAGTGAGAGTTTCTCTAGGAGGGTTGAGTCCAGGCTGTGCAGCCTGCCGGGTAATGTCACTCAGAGTCCCCCTTGGGTCTCCTGTCCTTGGGGCTCCTGCCCCCAAGGCTCCTGCCCTCAAGGCCCTGTCCCTGGGGCTCCTGCTCTCAAGGCTCCTCCCCTGCTCTCAAGGCTGCTGCCCTTGGGGCTCCTGCCCTCAAGGTCCCTGCCCTCAAGGTTCTTGCCCCTGGGGCTCCTGCCCTCAAGGCTCCTGCCTTCGAGGCTCTTGCCCTAGGGACTCCTGCCCTCGGGGCTCCTCCTCTGCCTTCGGAGCTCCTGCCCTCAAGGCTCCTGCCCCTGGGGATCCTGCTACTGCCCCCCCCCACCCCCCCCACCCCCCCATCCAGGGCTTCCTCTCAGCCTGCCAGGGTCCCACGTCAGGTGAACCGAAGGGAGAGCAGGGCAGGGACAGTTGTTATTGGGACAAGTCTGGCGTCTGACCTCAGATATCCAGCAGCACCAGGCTGGTCTTGTGAGGGGACGGGGGTATGGGGGGCAGCGGAAGCTCATACTTGTGTGCATAGCATTGGGCGGGGGGGGGGGGGGGATGCTGCGGTCTGGTGATCAGGAGAGCACCTGCCCCCCAGCCCAGGGCAGCAGCTTCCCAGCTTCTGTGGGTTGTCACGGAGCCCGGGCCCCCATCCTGCCTGAGCCAGCCCCATCTCTGTGCTGAGGCCTCTCCCTCAGCCCACCGTGTGTCCACTTGGCCACGCCTCACTTCCTCCTCACGGGTCACTCTAATATCTCCCAGAACGTCTCTAAAGGAGCGGACACTGCTGGAAACGCTGGGGATTTTACTTCTTGCCCTCTAGTGGACATGTGCTGTCCATTCAGTTTAGTGGTACAGCAAATGTGTCTTTCTGCCCTCAAGTTCCTCATCACTATTCCTCCCTTTGCTTTAGTTTGTATCTTTTTTTTTTTTTTTTTTTTGTGGATGGCTTTCAGCTAGTTCTTTGTGGAGAAGGTCAGAAAGGACATTATCCAAGTTATCTGTTTTCTTCCTAATGCTTTAAATCTTGGCTTTCATTATTTCTTGAGTAAGTGCCATTTATCAGAAGGTGAACCTGACCCTGCTTTAGGAACAGAGGCAAAGAGAAGTGCCTGGAACCCCACCTGTCTTCCTCACACACCGCACGAATGGGGTCTGCTGTGGATTTATAATCTTGTTCTTTGACCCGTGATCCGAGTTACTCAGCCTATGTGTTGTTCCCTGCGACATCCCATGCTACCAGCTATTTGCCTTTGTCTGTCTCATCGCTGAGATGATCAATAATTCTGTTCCTAGAGGAGAGTCAGCGTCCCTGCACACATGGCCTGGAGAAGGGAGAGGAGGTCGAAGCAAGCCTCCCCGTCCTGGGGCTGGCGCCCTGTGACCTGTCAGCCATCGTCAGTGCCCCGTGTGTGTGGGGGTGAGTGTGATGACCTTGGCCGGTGCCCTGTGAGGAAGGCCTCCTAAGTTAGGTTCATTTTTTTAAGAATGATTAAAATAAAGCCAAGTATTTTTGTTTGAGAAGTAATAGCTGGTAAGTGTTGTTCAGATTGCATATTCTAAGTCTTAAAGTTGGTAAACTTGGTCAATTATTTTTAAGTATGTTTAGTAAAAGAGATGAAATTGTTTTTAATTTTGCTCACCAAAACCTAGGCAGATCCTGATTCTGCATAAGTAAAGGGAGATATAATCAAACTCATTCTATACCTCCCCCAGCTGCACTGCCTATCAGACTCTAAAGAATGTATTACGCTGGCTTTCACCACTGAGCACAGAAAGCCCCAGGGACAACGAGGCACAAGCCTCTGGTCTCCTTGGACAGAGTGGGGATTATTGGCATGGGGAGCCAGCAGTGCTGGGTCTCCTGTGCTGGAGCTCCTTGAGGGTCAGGGCCAGGGCTTCTCCCCTGGGGTGTACACGGAATTGTTCAGCCGACTTGGGGATGGCTGTGAGAGCATGAGGGCCGAGAATGAGCCCAGGAAGTCAGGGTGGTCAGAGGCTCCAGGGGACCGAGAGGCAGGAGGGAGGGAGGGCACCAAGAGTCTTCAGAGTCCCAAGTCTGGCACAGCCTGAGGAGGCCTATTGGTCCCTTTATTAATATTTATCTAGTTTGTATGATAAAACATAGAAGAAAAAGCAGAGTTGGGTTTGCCTTTGGCTCTCTGCTACTTCTTTCCATTTCCTGTTGAGCTGGTTACCTCCTTTACAACACCACCTGGCAGGACCAGCAGGTGCAGCACTGCCCCTCTCTCAGGGACGCCCACCTCAGAGAGGCCCGTAACCTCAGAGAAAGGGAAACCTTGCAGATTGTAGTCAAGCTGGAATCAGGTTGTGGCTGGTTAGTACTTGTCTTTACCAGACAGCGGGTGTCCAGGAGACCCGGAATTCCAGCCTAGTCAAGGACAGTTCTAGATCATCAATGCCAAGAGCCGGCCACCTGCAAGAGCACATGGAGGGCCACTCAGTGGCATGCCGTGGGATGGGAGCCTGAGGAGTGAGACCAGCTCTTTGTTTTTCCTTTTCCCTTTACAATTAGGCTTTCTTCTGAGACTACCTCATGCTTGTGGATTGGAAGCTCAGCTGGCTTATTCATATTTAACTTGGCAAACTTTGAATTGGAAGCGGTTTTACATTATAGGGGTAAGATCACAGTTCAGATCATCTTTGATACAAATTTCACGTAATGTCAATTAGTCTTTTTCTCTGACATCTGGGGGGTGACACTTCAGCATAGAAGGCTTAGTCATTGGGTGTGCTGGGTGTGCAGAGTGGTCGGGCCACAGGCAGCCTCCCCACGGGATCCCAAGGACAAGCTCTGAGTCCACTCTGACCTCCTGGCAGGTCTCCCTTCTCTTTGTCCTTGGTCCTCCCATCTTCCATGTACAGGGCTCTGAGGGACACTTGTTCTCTTAGCACTGCTGCGTCTGTCCCAGGCTCATACCAGGGGCTCTAAGTTCACCCCGTCAGTATTTCCTGCTAGAGTCTTAATACCTGTGACTGGGGACTGGTCGGACTCCCAATTGTCTGAACTGAGCTGGGGTGCCCTCCTGCCCAGCTCTGGTTCCAGTTCTCAAGACCACCATGCACTGAGCTGCCCCTGCTGGAGATGTAGGCATGATGAAGGCCGCACGGTAGCCAAGGTCACCCATAGTTGCAAGCTCCCTTCTTTCTCTCTTAAGGCCCCTGAGCTTTAGGGACAGAGTCTGGGTCCTTAGCCTGGGCCTGCCAGGGCCTTGGTCCTCACGGGAAGTCACTGCACCTTTGCATCACTTACAGGACTTGGCCTGAACCCTCCAGACCTCTGCTGGCCTGAGTTCCTGTTCCTCCTCCTCCCGCTCATGCTTGTAGCTTCACCTGAGCTTGTCCCCCGATCTGGTTGGTGTGTGTGCTCCTGGGGATGGTGTTTTTCTCTGTGGCTATGCTGCACACTGGGTCTGTGGTCTCTGTAGGCCCCTGCTCCTCAGTGACTCCAGCAGCTCTTGCCCCGGGGGTAGGGCTCCCGTGAAGGCCTTGCTCCTTGAGACACTCCAGCCCCTAGCACAGGACCATGGGCAGTGGGCATGCGGGCACATGGTGAATGAATGTGTCAGTGAGTGGCTAGTTCCCTCTCCTTACCCTGTCAGCATTGCTTGCTTGTTTCTCTTTGCTGAAAATTAAGATTTCAGGAGCCTCAGCATTCACGTGGCGGGATCATGTGCAGTGATGAGCAAAGCCAATGATGATAAGGTCAGTCCTAAAGTGTTTACTGCCCTCAGCCTGCAGAACACACTGCCCGTACTTGTGCTTTGTACTCACGTTGTGCCACATAGGATGGCATGGTTGGCTTAGTGGGGTCTCATGGGTGGCATTTTATGAAGCACATGGTGGCCATGGGGCTACACTGTAACTCCCGGGGTCATTGGAGCAGATTAATTTGTACAGAGCTGGGCTTTGACTGGAGTTGTGAGTGTGTGATCGTTGCTGACTGTCCCCTGCAGGCCATCTGCTTACTCACATCCTTGTTTGGCCGGAAGATCGTCATGTTGGAGATCCGTGTTGCTGCTCTGGTGAGGTCTCAGCAGGGTCACGACGCAGGAAGGCATCTATCGGTGCTGCCCCGGTACGACCTTCCTGAGTAGGATATACATGGGCAGCTTGACCAGCTGGGAGAATTTTGATTCCTTTCTAATCTTGAGAAAGAAAAATAAAATTCAGTAAACTCCCCGAACTGTACTGTTTGAAAGAAGTTATTGCTCGTGGCATTGCTTCTACCTTGTTTAACGCTAAACGATTGATAGTTTATGTTAATGCAAAACTATTTATTTTATGAAATAGCACTTTTATGAAAAATATTAAAAATTTTTTTTTAGATTAAGAATAAGCATGTGTGCAAGCACTGCATGCCCGCATCTACAGGAATCATCGCTGGTGACTGTCCTTATACTGTGCGTTTCCGTGGTACAAGGCCAGTACGTGACTTTGCTGTCCTGTGTGCTTCTGTTCCTACCCTAGCACCTGTGTTGGGCCCACCTCTCCACTGTGCTTCACAACTGCGAAGGAAAGCAAGACCCCGCCGGCACCTCAGAGACAGTCTGGTTAGTGTCCCGTGGCCTGCAGTGTCAGAACATGAAGCCCTGTCCTGCTCCGTGACCCCGTACTAGTTGGCACCATTCACTTACTTTGTGAATTCTCACGTGTCCTCCCCACTCCGGTGTTCATTCTTCATTTCTCTGCCTCTCGTGTATATTTTTCTGTGAGGTTGTTGGTAGGGAATATGCTAGATGTGTCTTTTCCTGGATTGGGTATCATTCACAAGAATTCAAAAACATTTAAAAATTGCTGATGGCTCTAGTGGCCAGAAGAGCAGCTTACTTGGGGATACTCAGTTATCTACGAAGGGAACAATCTCTTCTTGCCTCTCTTTGCTGACGAATTTTAAAGCAAATCCCAAACATCCCATTAGTTTACCCCTGCATACCTCAGTATGCATTTCTAAAACATGTGGACATTGGCTTACCCAGCCATGATGCCTTTATATCAAATCCAACAGCATTTCTTTGGTGTTTTACATTAGCCAGCCCATCTAAGCTATTCTCGGTTGTCTCAAAAAATTTTGTCATTGTTTTATTATAAGCAGAATATAAATCCACATGTTGCCTTTTACAAAGAAATGATTTTAAACATAACTTGTTTTAAGATGATAGGCTTTATCACATTCCACTTATTTCCATTGTAAGAATAATTGATAATGAGGTTTTTTTTTTCCCTTCAGTGACCAACCCAGAGTCCAGTCTTGTTAAGCCCCTTAGGTGACCTAATTAAAAAAACAATAGAGATGCTCGTCAGTCTGCTTTTCTCTCCATCTTTGGTGAGGGACCCAGCTCCTGCAGGAGGCAGGACAGGGTGGGATGGGGTGCCCCCTGCGAGGACCTCTCCTCCCCTGCCCAGGTGGGTATCTGTGTCCATCCGTCCCCTCCTTTCTCTGTGAGACCTTCTGAAATTCATGACTTTTCTCTCCTCATGCCGCTGAGCCCTTCAGGAAAAGATAGTGTAGAGCCCCCCACTGGCTGACTTTTTAATAATTCTCTTAATACCAAAAATAATTTTATGTTATGTATATGTTTCTATTAAAATTATTTGGAAAACTTGTGAGTAATAAATATTAAATGGCTAACAGTTGGAATAAAAAACTAGGTTGTTTAGATAATATTCTGAAATTCTAAATATAATTTTTAATTTAAAATTTCTTATGGGATGAAATCTCTGCTATGTGACTAATGATGCATTAGGTTTTTTCCCTGTAAGCGTGGCAGCTGTTTTCATCAGCCACATGTTGGCGACCTTACATTTCAGGAATATAATCTTACGGCGCACCTCCATGTGGAAATCCATTGTGAAATGAGACACATGATTCTCTCTCCTGCTTTTCTTTTTTACTTTACTCATTTATTTCTTTAGCTTTTGTTCTTGTGTATGTTTTATTTAGATTTATCCTTAAAAATGGATTTTATTTCCATTTTTTGCTAGTATGGGTCATCTTACTTAGATGGGGGTATATGATACACCATACTTCATGGCTAAATGTTGCGTAGAGCAAAACTTTTGATAAGAACAGTTGTATAGATAAGGTTTATTATGGAGATTATAATTTCTCTGTATCGAGAGAGAGGTAAAACCTCAAAGTGTTGATCTTTATGCCAGTTTTTATATCTTGTTTAAAAAATATTCGTATGGAAAATTAATGAAAATGACTGATTTATAGCTATCCTATAATCTAAAAAATTACATCTCACTGTAATAGAAATAAGAAATACTTGTGATAAAGAACTGTTTTATTTTAATGCTTAGGGCATTTATTAAGATAATATTCATTTACATATTTATGAACTTTATTCTAGTAATCCAAGACTCTCTTATAATGAAGTATACTAATGGATCTGTAACTTAATAATTCTCTTAATACCAAAAATAATTTTATGTGATCCTGAAAGTATTTTCCCATTGGTTTTATTTTTCTTGGAGGAGATTTTTTTTTTCTCCTTCACTTGACACTGAGGTGGAGAGAGGTTTTCTGGGTCCCCTCTGGGTACAGTTTTATTTCCAGGTCTCCCCTGAGGTGCTTGTCATCCCCTGGGTGGGACTCTTGCTTTGTAAGCCCGGAAGGGAAACCTTCCCCTGTTCCTGGGTCACATAGATGCCATTTTAATGATTTGCTCATTAGCTTCACTTGGTTTTTGGAGGGAATATGGTCCCGGTTATCAGGTATGAAATAGTGCCATAAACAGAACTGAATTTCTTTGTTTAAAAGAAAAAAGGGAGAGCAGTTTTTAAAATAATTGAATATTGTGCAATTATCCATTTTTATGAGGTTATTTTATACCTTGGTATAGAATATTCACACTGGATACCAAGTATTAAACATATATAAAAATAAATAATTCTGGCAGAATTTTATTTTGTTTGAAAGAATTTTTGAGATTTATAAATATTTGTGGTGTTCACCCAATGTGAGAGTTTTTACCAATTGGCAGTGTTGTGGAAGACTGGTTAAAAATAGGGTAAGTTTCATTGCCATTAAAAGACCCTGACGTAATTATGTTTTAGTGGCTTATCTTTCTTGTTACTCTATCTATATCTATAAAAGAGAAATTTGAGTGATTTAAGATAATGGCTATTCTTATTTGTAGAAAAGATGTATTTGTCACAGATTTGTAGAGTGAATTCCTCCCGGATGGCTGATTTTTAGCATCTGATGGACACAATTTCCCATAGACCAGGTTTTGTGTGTGGCCTGTTTTATGACAACAGGAGCTGACATGCTAGAGTCCATAGTATTATTGAAATATGAGGTCTTGAACATACTGTGATTCAGTATCATTTGAGGAATGAGAAAAACATTATTTTTCTGTTTTCTTCTGCTTTTGATGCCATTGATATAACCTTCTTTGCTGGTGATGGTTGGTTTGGCTTCAGGTTTGAAACCTAAGTTTACGGGGACTAACGTCATTCCATTTGCATGAACTTTTCTTTCTTTCTTTCTTTTTTTTTTTTTTTTAAAGATTTTATTTATTCATGAGAGACACAGGGTGGGGGAGAGAGAGAGAGAGAGAGAGAGAGGCAGAGACACAGGCAGAGGGAGAAGCAGGCTCCATGCAGGGAGCCCGACGTGAGACTCGATCCCGGGTCTCCAGGATCATGCCCTGGGATGAAGGCAGGCACTAAACCTCTGAGCCACGTGGGCTGCCCAACTTTTCTGTTTTTAAGGGACTTTGTTCTTGTCATGTTAAATGTTTGCTACTTCTTATACTCCTTTTACGCAGCCGGGAGGAGCACCGTGAAGGACCAGCCCCTGGTTTTCCACACCAAAGTGAGGTCATCTGGGTACGCGTCTGCACTGCAGTGAGTAAACGGACTCCTAGGCTGCTCATGTCGGGGCGGAGAGGCAGGGTTCAGTACATACACATGAAAATGTGTCTGGGAGGGCCACCCCCTGGAGCAGGGGACAGGCACTTTGGCTACAGGAGTGGCCACAGCAGCATTTCCTCAGTGCTTGCTGAGTACTGGCCTCATAGGAGCCCTTTGGTCCTGACCTCATAACTGCCGTGATGCTGGCTAGTCTGGACGGTGCCAGGACAGGGGTGGACCCACCCAGGAGAGAGGGACTGTCCCCCTCACAGCTCAGCGTGGCTACAATAGCGGAGCATGAAGTTCAGTACATTCGGAATGGGGGAGGTTGTTTGGGGATGGGGTGAAAGATAAGGAAATAGTGAGTAAATTCTCAAATATGAGAAGTTTCCAGTACAGCAGAGCCTTGAAATCCCCTCATCCTTCAGGAACACCACATTTCTGGGAAGTAGACTTCACTTTTCTGTGTAAAATCCTATCACCCCCAGTCTTGACCTATTATGTGTTCTTAACACATTGAGCAAAACAGCTGTGCTACTGGCAGCCTGTGGGGCCCCCAGTCAGAACACAAGTCAGGGCTTTGGTAGGTTCTCTGGGGTCACCCATCCTGTAGACCTCCCCTTCACCTTGTTCCCTTTCATGGGTCTCCTGTAGCCACACCTGGCTTCCCCTGTGCATTCCTCCTGCCTCAGGGCTCTGCACTGGCCCTTTCTTCCCCAGGTGCCTCCCTGAGGCTCATGCAGGTGGGGCTGACAGGGTGGCCTAGTATCTGGGCTGCCATCCCTGGTTTCTCTGTATAAAATGGCAGCCCCTACCATGATTCCCTCTCAGCCCTTGCTTGCTTTACTCTCCCTGGCCCGACTGGCTAGCATGACTATGTTTTATTTATTATTTACTCTATAAACCCCTGGGCCTGAGACAATACCTGATACCTCAGACCCTCTCACAAATATGGATGGATGTTTGGATGGATGGATCAGTGGGTGGGTGGGATGGGTGGTTGAATGGATGAATGGATGGTTGGATGGGTCAGTGGGTGCATGGATGCATAGATGGATGGATGGATAGATCAGTAGGTAGATGGATGCACGCATGCATGAATGGATGGGTCAGTGGGTGGGTGGGTAGCTGGATGGATAGGTGGATGGATAGATGAGTAGATGAATGGATGGAAGGAAAGATCAGTGGATGGGTGGATGCATGGATGGATAGATGGATCGATCAGTGGGTGAGTGGAAGCAGGGATAGATGGGTGGATTCTGGATCCATGTTCAGCAAAATTGCATACTACTTCGTGCATCATGCCTGTGAGCACCAGCTGTAGTGTGATGTGCTGTGTTCTGTGTGAGCCCCCAGGGTCCCCTGTGTTCAGAGTGGACCTCCAGAGTGCCCTGTGTTCAATGTAGACCCCCAGGATGCCCTGTGTTCCGTGTAGACCCCCGGGGTCCCCTGTGTTCCATGTGGGCCCCCAGGGTGCCCTGTGTTCTGTATGGACCCTCAAGGACCTGCCCTGATCATGCCTGCCCCCCCGCTCCTGACATGCTTCATGCACTCCAGCAGCATTCTTGCTCCTTCTTGGATGCTTCCCGCCAGTCTCTGCTCAGTGGCCCTCTACCTTTTGTTCCCTCTGTGGAGTTCTCTTCTTCCATCCTCATGGGACTAGTGTCCTCCCTCATCTGGGCCCCAGCCCCTCCTAGGCATCCAGGGGACTTGCAGATATTGTGGCAAATGCAGAGTCCCAGCAGTGGCCTAGGGCCAGGCCACCCTCTCCTGCCCCATGTCTTGATGGCTCTGGGCATGGCCTGATGCAGAATGTGCTGCTTGCTCTGTGAGGCTGGATGCAGGTGCAGGTGGGGGTTTGGCTGTCCCCTGTGCAGCCCCGGGGCTTAGCACCCTGTCCCAGCATCTCTGGCATCTTGTACTTTCTCCATCTGAAAGACAGGCTGGTACCAGGCAACTGTTCAGCCACTACCTGTATTTGATAATTTCATTTTATTTAAGGGAGAATCCAGCATGGTTTCCCGGAGAGTTCACTTCTGTTCTGAGTAGGTCCACAAATAACACCCATAAGGGTGGTTCAGTTTCTGTTATGATTCTATACATCCATTCTCCAAAAAGGGACAATGTCACAAGAATGCCACTGCAGATACATAAGTGGATGAACAGCTATTATAATTGAAGTAACCGAATGTTTGGTGTATTACTATTGTGGGCCACTGAAAGTGCTCATGAATGTTTATATGTGTGTATATTTTGCTGCAAAATACAAGTCTCTTAAGAAGCTTGGAACTGTAATCTTCGAGAGTGACATGAATTTTCTTTCCACAGCATAACTATGTTTTCACCAAAGGCCAACACCAAGAAGCGTGGTGACCACTCTTCACGACGTAGGGATGGTCCCAGGTGGTATGTAACTAGCTTGTCGGTTCAAAGTAGATGTAGCATAATTTGGAGAGAGCCTTTAAATACTTTAAATGATTTTGTTTCAAACAGGTGTACAACCTAGTGAGTATGTGTGTACACATGGGCACGTATATACACAGCGTGTATATGTATGTTCCTTTTGGTCAAACTCAGTTCTTGTTAATCCTCTTTTCAGATGGGCTGCTAGATTTACCACCTTCACAACTTAGGGATATTAATTTTTGTTAAAATTCTTGTTTAGAAAGTGTTATAGCTGTGACGGATCATTCTTGATAAGTTTCTTAGGTAATAATTGGACAGAAAAATCTGAGCAGTTACAGGGCTCCAGGTGACTTTGAATGGCTGGAGATGAGCTCGTGGACTTGGAGGCGCATCTTGGGCAGTGGCCGTGCTGTACAGCACATGTGGGGCCATAGCCAGTCCTGCCAACCCCCGGGGCCCATGTACCTGGATGAGAAGGTGATTGGGGGGACCTCCAAGACCCTCCCAGTCCCACACGTGGAGGTAACCTCATCTGGACAGAGATTCCAGGCTGTGCTGTTGAAGTGTCCCTAGCTCTCGTCCACAAGACGTCTGCGTGAGCAGTTTTTCCCAGTTTTTGTGATGTTTCTCTTAAGCCCCGATGCTCTTCCTGCCCTCCACTGCTGCTCCTGTATCAGCGGGTCATTGATGGCAAGGATGTGACCCCAGCAGGTGCCCTCAGACCCTGTGACACTCAGACCAGTGGTTGGAGATAGAATGCAGCACCAGAGAGTTCTGCTCAACTCTGATCTTCTGGGTGACTTTTCCCACAAAAGCTCAGTTCTCCAGACCCAGCCAGTGGTCTTTGATGCATTTCTGGCCCAGGAGGCATTCTGTTGAGGGTAGGACTGATGGGAGGACCCCAAACAATGCCCTTCCTGAGCAAAAGGCTCCTCCGAACACCGACCAGATTTCACTTAGAAGGGATGGGACTGCGGGCTGAGGCCTTGCAAGGCCAGTCTTTCCAGCTTGTATGGCCTATAAAGCTGTGAATAAATGTATCTAACTTGTCGCCAATAACTTCCAGCCTTTACAACAACCCGTCTTCACAGCTACTTTCTTTTTCTGCCCTCTGCTGTGTGCCTGGTGCCTTTCCACATTCCCCTAAGTGTGTAGCAACACTGTGTGTCAGGTGGTTTGTGTTCAGTTTACTCTGCATTCTGCGGCCGAGGTGGGAAGATTGGGGGGCCACATGCATGCCAGTGAGGAGCCTTGCCGCCCGTGCCCTGGCTGGCCCCCATGCCCATGGCCTTGCTGCTGTGCAGAGGCTGCCAAACCTTTAGTTGCTGAAAATGAACACTGGGGAGATTTTGCCTCAAGATCTGGATGCCTTCAGTGGACCATGCTGCCTGCCCCCAGGGCCTGTGGGACCCACTCCACCCAGCCTGCCCCTGCGAGGGGTCCCGGCCACCGATCCTTTCCCCTAAGCCTCCCTGGGCTCTTTCACAGCCTGGGAATGTGGTTATTCTCATGGCAGATATCAGCCATTTGTAGTTTATTTGAGTGATTGGTAGGATGGTCACCAACAAAGAGTGTGAAACTGCAAAGTGCAGCAAGAGGCTCTCCCCAAGTCGTCACAGATTCACTTGAGTTTATGTTAAACATGAGAAATCCTTGACATCTTGTACTTAAAATGCATGCATTTTGGCCCCATGGAATGCAAGTGCATTTTAGAGTTATTTCATGGCTTTGAATATGTTTATATATATTCAGGTTGGGTAGAATGAAATTGCACATGTAAATAGGGGACAACCTACTATTCTAGTCTGTTATCTTGTTTCTAATCTCACTTTGAACTCTCTTGATGTTCATTTTCCTGATGTCCCTTCAAGTAAGGAATACCCTTTGGAGAGTTCTCCACCAACCAAACTCTACAAGCAGCGTGTCCTCGCCCATGGGCCTGCTGCGGCACACTGCGTCCAGTACTCAGGTAGGCTATGTCTGGGGCCGCGCATCGCTGCATTGCCAAGCATCCCTTACCTGCCACTGTTCCATCATAAACAGAGCTTTAAACTTGCTTGCTTGAAGTTATCTGGCATTGTTTGAGTCTGGTTTAAAGTCAAAGCTCACATTGCCCCTGAGCATACCCGGCATCAGGGCATTTGTGCTTGCGTCGGCCGCTGCTGCAGCTTGGGGAGCTCCTTGACTTGGACTTAGAGGCTCACCCAGGTCTGCGCTCTGCATATGTGACCATCTCCTCCGTAGCATTGGAGGGTGTTGGGGTGGGGGCGGCTGCTTCGAGGAGTGTGGAGGAGGCCGCCCGGGGCAGATGACCATCCCTCCTTGGGTGGAGCCTTTCCTGCAGGCCCAGTGGGTCTTGGGCTTGTAGCGGCCATTTCACTCTCAAGTGTGTGGAAATGCCTCTACCAGACTCTCTTCTGGGTCTTCAGCATTTTTCCCAGGAGAGTTTGGAGGAAGCTGGGAGCAGCTCCCATGCAGGTGGCTCTGTGATTTGAGCTCTTTCTTCAGAAGCACACGTTGTTTCTGGGTTCTTGAGTGACTTGGAGTGAGAAGCTGTGCTTGCCCTCAGTCCGGGCTAGAAGGCCACCCCTCAGCATCTTGAGCGCATTCCTGCAGTTTTCACTGTTTACAACTGTTGTAGGTTCTCTTCATTTTTCATGTAAGTTTAGTCAAAGCATGTCTGAGTGATTTTGGGAAATTAGATTCATACCATCATCAGTAAAGTACCTTTGTGGTGTGAGAGAGGCTTGCTTATTTATGATCGTGTGATTGTATGATGTGATTAGAAATAAAGTAGGAGTCTCGGTTTGAAAAATTGTGGGAGGTCTCTAACTTAGTTCTGCCCTGTTTTAGGGGTATGTTTAAATAGAACTGCCTAGCTGAATAATATGTGTCTTATAATTCTGTTGATGGAAGGCGGGGTGCCACAGGGTGCAGAGTGGGTGCCCCTACTCCGCACTCCCGGGTCCTCTCTAAAGCACATCCTGGGGGATGTCACGTGAGGGTGACACAGGGCCTGCCACCTGGTGGACTCTCAATGTGTGGTGGCTAGCCCTCGAGCAAGTGCTGTTTGGATTCCCTCGCTAACTGACAAAACGAACGTCAAGTTAACTACAAATTCTGTATTTACCTGTTGCAAGTGTGACTCCTGTGAGCTGTGATTTTTAAAGGATGTCCCTTGCTGTTTTGAAGCAGGAGATGGACAGTGGCTCGCCTGCGGTTTAGCCAACCACTTGTTGCTGGTCTTCCGTGCTGACCTTAGTGGGACACCTACTGTCTTTTCAGGTATGATGTGTTAGTTTGAGTTAATATGTATTCATGGAGGGCTCTCCTTTTGGTCCTGGGTATCAGTTGCTTTGTGCCCTTCTATGCCCTTCAAGTTCAGAATGAGAGTAAGTAAGGCTTGTATGGAGGTAAATTAGTGAACTAGATTGGCCCTGCTAAACCGGGCGGAGGGGGTATAACCTGGGAGGCTAGGGCTGCAGGCACGTCTGCCACAGGTGCCCCAAGGTCAGGGAAGAAAGCTTTTGCAGAGTTCCAGGGGAGGAGTAAAGTCAGATCTTACAGACATGACGAAAACATGCTTGGAAAATTAGGGGGGGTTTGTTCACAGACATTTTCATAAACCTAACAAGGTAAATTTTTTTTTTTGGGGGGGTGAGTAGATCTGAGATGAGGGCAGTGGTATTGGAAGTCTCGCTATTTTAGCTTCCTGACAGATCACTAGTCCTGAGCCCTGAGCTTCTCCCACTCTTGTTCAGGGTCCTGGAACTGCTTTCTGCAGACTCACACCCAGTGGATATTTTAGTAACAATAAAAATACAAAAAAACCAAAACCAAAAACAAAAAAACCCCAGAAATGCTGCCAGTGAAAGTGTTTCTGTGAAGTAGAGGAGTGAGGTGCCTGGTGGAGGGAGTGGGGTGCAGGTGTGGTGGTTGGGGGGGCAGGAGCATGCCCCCCAGGGCTCTCCCAGACTCGGGCCCCCCAGAGTCCTCAGTGGCCTCTGGACAGCCTGGAGGAGGGGCCTCTGCAGGGGCTGGTGCCACCCTCTCGCGACGTGTGGGAGGAACTGCCGCCCCATCCACAGCCCACGTCGTCCCCCTACACTCTGTGGCTCCTCCTGGCTCCAAACCTTGGTTCTTAACGCTCTCCTTAAGGTGCCTTCCATGAGCCTAGGACTCTGTGTGCGAGTCTTTCTATCATTCAACTGTTGATAGAAATGCTGATTATGTTGGACGTGGATGTTTCTCTATTCTATTGCAGGAATGGGGCTCGTGGCTGAGTTAAGATAATGCAGTAGATGTTCAAACTCACCTTTTAAAAAAGTGCTGCGTTTGTGTTTTGGGGAACAGCATCATTCTTACCCACCCTACCTCGTCATCATTCTGCCCTGATGGTTTACCTGTCATATGATTCAACTTTGAAAATATGATGGCTTTCTCAACACTTATATGCAAAAAGCAGGAAAATGGGTGCCTGTTTGATGGTCAAGGAAGGGAGCCACTGAGCTGGGAAGAGAGGTGCATTGGCAGGTCCCAAACAGGTGGAGCTGCCCACCTGTCATGCTCTTGCCCGGGGCCTGCACAGGGCCCACAGCAGCCGGGACGCTAGCGGGTGGTGGTGGTGGGTCCTCAGACACATGATCTCCAGCATCGTATCCCCAGCCAGCAGCATTGTGCAGGCCTGCAGCCTGGTGCACGGGGCCTTCATCCTTATTAAAACTCCCAGAGACCTCCACGAGAGGGCAGTAGAGCTATGTCAGAAAGTTCCGGCTGGTTGTGTTGGGTCTCGGTACAGAACTGCAGCGCGTACTTTTTTTTTTTTTTTAATAATAAATTTATTTTTTATTGGAGTTCAATTTGCCAACATACAGACTAACACCCAGTGCTCATTCCATCAAGTGCCCCCCTCAGTGCCCGTCACCCATTCACCCCCACCCCCCGCCCTCCTCCCCTTCCACCACCCCTAGTTCGTTTCCCAGAGTTAGGAGTCTTTATGTTCTGTCTCCCTTTCTGATATTTCCTACCCATTTCTTCTCCCTTCTCTTCTATTCCCTTTCACTACTATTTATATCCTCCAAATGAATGAGACCATATAATGTTTGTCCTTCTCCGATTGACTTATTTCACTCAGCATAATACCCTCCAGTTCCATCCATGTCGAAGCAAATGGTGGGTATTTGTCATTTCTAATGGCTGAGTAATATTTGTACTCTTGATGAATCTTTCCTGCCCCTTCCATCTCTGCCGTGTGGGTTCTCTGGCCGGTGTGACATGTGATGCTGCGGTTCACTGCTCCTCTGCGATGCTCCAGCCGCAGCAAGAGGGTCCTCCCGGGTGAGTGGTAAGAGTGCTTGAGGCCGAGGCCAGTGCCCTGGCTCAGCAGGTGGCAGAGGTGCGTGCTCTACAGTCCTGGCCAGACGCAGGGCCCATAGAGAAGGGCGGCTTTGCAGTGGTGCTAGGGTCATTGGGCCTGTCCTGTGTGCCCCGTGAATCACGGCGCCATCCAGACTCCTGTGCTGTGCTGTGGCCTGTGATGTTCGCACCCCGCCTGCCCTGTCCACTCCAAAAAGCCCACGGTTTTCATTTCTCAGCCTTTCCTTGGGTTCCTCTGTTTCTCGGAGCAACAGGTGGCAGCAGTGTCAGGACCCTTTTAATCATCACCTCCCTGAGGTGATGACCATTCTAAGGGGCCCCTGACGGAGGCAGGAATCAGAGATCGGCCTGTGTGGGAGAGGCAGCAGGTGCCCGGTGAGAAGGAGTGGGGCTGGTGGGTGGACGCACTCCCCTGTGCCCTGGGCCACCGTGCTCCCTGCCACTGCGTCAGGATGGGGTGGACTGCTGGGCAGCTTGGAGCTAAGGCCGACGGGGTGCGGGGAACCCACTCACAAGGATGGACTATCCCATTGGCCATGTGTATGATTGGGGGAAGTGCATGTACGGCCTGGGTGCCCAGCCCAGCCCCTGGCAGATCAGGCCCCAGCCCGCAGCAGCATTGGCACTTTCCTCCTCACACATCCATGTGCCCTGAGAAGGAGAACGCGTGGTACCTGGTACCTGGGCCCGTTCCCTGTAGACTTAGGTATCTGGCGTTCTGATTGCTGCACCTGAGGAGGGGGTCAGAGTGGGGGAGGGCACATTTTAGCTGTCTGCCACGCCAGGGCCAGTGGTGGCAGTGACGGAGGTTAAGGGGTCCCATGGTCCAAAGGACAGATTGCAGTTGGTTAGACTTCTCTTCGGCGTTCGATTAAGAGGGAGAAGCAAGCAACCACGTTGTTCTTGACTCAGTGATGGGGGTTGAGTCTTCCTTCCTTTTCTTTCTCCTCATTGCATCCCTGTCGCTGGGGCTCTGGGCCACTGGGTGCTGACAGCCCAACAAGGGGTCAGATGACACGTGCCTGCGTTTGGGAAATCCTTATGACCTCTCGCTTCAGTGTTAAAACAATAACAGTTCTTGAAGACATGTTATCATGAAGCCACAGATTTCTGTACATTTTATAATACTACGTTTTAGGAGTTTCTTCTTTTAAAATACAAATGCATATGTAATTTTGAGCTTTATGTTTTAAACGTAAAGTTTTGAAATGCCTCCTTCACAAACCATGTTAAGCCTTTAAATGAAGTATAATTCTCCAACCGCCCCCCCCCCCCACCCGGCGATTTATTCTGGGAGGGCTGCATTCTGCTGTGTTGGAGGGAGGTCCTTGATGCCCCCCTCTGCTTCTGTCCTTCCCTTAGGTCATGACGGGGCAGTGAGCACCGTGTGCTGGAGCCATGACAGCAGGTGGCTGCTGTCTGCTTCCCAGGATGGGACACTGCGGCTGTGGTCACTTCGCAGGGCGGAACTCGCGTTGTGTGTGGTAACGGGTTACTGCTGTCGATCATGGGCAGGGTTTCACAGTGACCAGCCCCGTGACCCCCAGACTGTCAGAATCACAGAGGCACCAGGAGTTTAGGGAATGGGGTGAACCAGAGTTGCTCTAGTGCACCAACAGCAGTTGATGATTGAATATTTTCTTACATGCGTGTCCTGTGCATACATGTGTGACAGCCAGGCACATGCACAAAGAGGGGTGCACTTGTGCACACAGTGACACGTGAGCCTTCTTATGTGCTTAGAGGACACCATTTGGAGACAATGGGAGATGCAAGAAGGGAAGATGGTGATGATGTCACAGCCAAGACAGGAAAGGGAGGGCCATTCCCCTGTGAGTCAGATTAGGAGCTGGCCAACTGCAAATTCTAAAAGATGTGTTTAGCACTTTTTTTTCCCTGTGGGTCTTGTTGTAAATGGGGGATGGAATCCCAAGTAGGCTAGCCAGGAAGGGACGTGCATCAGACCTGGGACTTCTGGACCAGGTGTTTGGGAGTGGCTTCAAGGGGACAGATTTGATTTAGGGTCGTTGACACTGTCGTCTTCCATGCGTGATACTGTGGGTTCTGAAATACGAACTGAGAGCAGACCTCTCAGAACCCTACTCCATGGTTACAATTTTGTCTTTAACAAAATCCTTGCTACTTAATATGCTCACTGCCAGGTATCGATTTTCTTTTATTTTAAGGTTTTTAAGTGGCTAGAATTCGAAATACTCATTACAGTGAAGCTTTAATCATGTAACATCTTTCGGAAATAGGAAGAAGAAACAAAATCATGAAGTGTATCTCTACGTTTAGAGCAGACGTGTGGGTTGATATGAAGGAACCTCCCTCGTGGAACTGTGGTGTTTCTTGTTTGCCTCTGTTATGTTGGCAGTAATTATTGATTTGTGTTACAGGGCAAAGATGTGTTTTCCAAGCCTGTCCGATCTGCACAGTTTTATTATGTAGACACTTTTGTGTTGTTGTCTTCTGGTCCTGAACTTCAGCTCCTGAAGTATCACATTGACACTTGCAAGGATGAGATCCAACGGTGCGTAACCTCTGTTTCTTTTCTCTTCCTGGTCGGGGGAGCTGTGTTTCAATACTGGGTCGTATGCAAATAGAATGTTTACATTTAAAAACGTGCAACATCAAATCACCTCATCACAGGCTGCTGACAAGAGCTGAGTGATGGGGTGATGGCTTCCCCCTGTTCAGAGCTTGTCCACAGTGCCGCACGTGGGGGCCGTGAACTGTCGCCTTGGTTGACCACGTATCAGATTGATGTCAAGTGGGACTATTGCTGCCATATTTGTAATGAAGTAAAACATGAACTGTTTCATACACACACACACACGTGCACTAGATACATGTACTAAATACCTGTTCACACCTCCTTTTGCAAGTATTAATGCTGGTTTTGTTCCCAATTTTTTTTGACTTGCATCTTTTTAAATTTAAATTCAATTTGCCAACATATAGAATAATATCCAGTGCTCATCCCATCAAATGCCCTCCTCAGTGCCCGTCACCCAGTCACCCCATCCCCCTGCCTACCTCCCCTTCCACTATCCTTGTTCGTTTCCCAGAGTTAGGGGACTCTTATAGTTTGTCTCCTTCTCTAATTTTTCCCACTCAATTTTTTAAAGAAATGAAAGATTATGGGGTAGTTAGTGTCCTGCTGTCCTGTTCCCATCCTCTCTTTTCCCTGCCTGCTCTTTCTCCGTACCGGGTGAGCATTTCTCTCACCACCATCCGTGAGCACGCTGGGCAGCCAGTCCCCTGCACCATCTTCCTTGCGCTGCAGTTCCATTTATTCCACATCCTTGTCCCCTATTGCACCCTCCACCTGCCAGCCTCAAGTTCATTTTATTTTTTTTTTCAGAGTAGATTTTTTTTTAATTTTTAATTTTTATTTTTTTGTATTTTTTTTATTGGAGTTCAATTTGTCAACATATAGCATAACACCCAGTGCTCATCCTGAGTTCACTTTCTATATGAACAATTCACTTTCTGTTCTGTTGTTGTTCTTCTGTTGTTTAGGTTCCACATGTGAATAAGGTCAGAGGCTATTTGTCTTTCTCTGACACACGTCGCTCAGCAGAATGCCCTCTAGGTCCGTCCTTGTTGTACGCGGCAGGCCTCATCCTTTTTGATGGTTCCATTGCGCACGCACCACCTCTTTGTCCTTCTGTCCACCGACACATGGGCTGCTTCCAGTCGTGGCTGTTGTAACCTTCCTCAGTTTGAAATTGGAGTGTTTGCTTCCTGTCCGTGGCTTTACATCTGTTAATGCTACACACACCTTCCATAATCATCCAAATATGTTTCTGAGACTGAGCCATGCTTGCAAATGTGACTTCAGTCTGTTCCCGGTGGCTGTTACATGGTTTTACAGGAGGAACGTGCCATGGCTGCTTCACCCATCCTCTTGTTGCCGGAGCTCTGGGTTTTCCTGACTCATCCTGTTCCCTAACCAGTGGCATGCTGGATTTCCTTGTGTGCATCTGGAAGTGGGTGTTTGGGGGTGATTGCACACCCACCTTCTCTGTGCCTGCAGCGAGCTGTGTGCGGTACACACAGCGAGGGCAGAGTCTTGACTTTCTCTGAGGCTGTCTGTCCTGCCTCTTCCTGCAGGGGATGCTGTCCTTCCTTCCTGTAACTCAGTACCTGATTGTGGCAAGTACTTTCCCTGGAAAGAAATACTGTGCCTGCCGACTATTTGCTTCTGGTGTAGCAGCCAAAGCTGGGGTGTGGAGCGGCCTTCATGCCTCATTCCTTTCGTGCTGGCTTATGTGGCCCTTTGCAAACTGTCCGGCCCTCTGGGGGTGTGCGACCTGGGCAGCCACACTTCCTCCGTTTGGGGGATGCCCCATGGAAGCTGCTTGAGAAAGGCCCTTCCCCAGGCCTGCTGCTTGCTTGGGCTGCAGCTGCTTCTCCCATTGGTACCAGTGTCAGCTGGGGGTGGTGACTCTTGGAAACTGGCAAGGCTTCAAATGATGGGACACCGAATGTCACATGGGCCACAGGCACGCACGCCCCTCAGCAAAGCTGTCTGTGTCTCTGGCAGGGCTCTTGGCCCTTCGTGTGGAGCAGAGCCAGAGAGGGTATGCACTCAGCAGCATACCATGCAGCCTCCCCTGCCCTTATTCTCCTTCTGAGCCAAAACTGGCCCATGGCCCGTTTGCCATGTGAATACCTGTGCCTTCCCTGGTCCACCTCACCCCCACTCCCTGTGATTTCAGCTGTGGGTGGTCCCTTTGCTTACATGATCTGCTGTCTCTGACACACCCCTCCTGGTCTGTGCTGTTCATAGAGCTTTCACACGGCTGCCCCTGTGAAGCAATGGCTTTCTGCCCCATTAACCACCCTGCTGGATGATCTCACGCAGTTTATCAGCAGGAATGTGCGGCAATTTGTGGCATCTTTGTGTCATCACTGAGCTTCACTTCAGACCTCTCCTGTGACTCAGCTCATTTTGTTCCTTGAGTCTTCCCATTCCCCCCAGGACCTGCTCTCTGAGTCATCCCTCTGGATGCCCATCTCTGTGCCTGCATATCATGCCCTAGGCCCCAGGTGAACGTGCGGCGTTCACCTACCTTGGAAGGTCCAGGCTGATGGCCTGCTCATCCTCAGCCTCAGCCTCAGCCGCCCCACAGGCTCAGACTTGGAGCCCTCCCCACAGCTTTGTCCATCACCGGCCTGTGCCTGCTCTGCTCAGCCACCCCGAGGTCTCCCCTGGCCCTGCTTGGGCCAGGATCACTCGTAAGATGGCTAGAAGGTTCTTTCCTTTACTAAAGTATTGTTAGGGATCTTTGAGGACATGTGTTTATTAAACCAATAGTAACTGCTTATGTTATCCTTTAGAAAATATTAAGGGGACACCTGGATGGCTCAGTGGTTGAGCATCTGCCTTCGGCCCAGGGCGTGATCCTAGAGACCCGGGATTGAGTCCCACATTGGGCTCCCTGAATGGAGCCTGCTTCTTCCTCTGCCTGAGTCTCTGCCTCTCTCTCTCTCTATCTCTCATGAATAGATAAATAAAACCTTTAAAAAAGAAGATAAAATATTAAGAACATATGTGTAAATGGAAATACAGATAATTTTTATCCAGTTAGATATCATTTAAGTATACGTAATTATTTTAGAATAAGGAGAAAAATTTGCTTTCTCATAGACAGGAATGAATTATTTTGGGCTTTATATGATATATCTTCATGAAGTTTTCCTAAAGGAAAAGTTGAGTTTCCTACAGGAAAATTAAGGTAGCAGACTGGTTCCTTTGATGTTATAAAGTATAATTATTAAGTGATATGAAAACTTTTTTCATATTCAACTTTTTCAAGACAGAATGCTTTGTCATGGGAGGGAAACAAAAAGACGGGTTATCTTTATTTTTCTTTCAGATATAAGCAGAAGAGCAGGTGCAAACGTGTCTTCAGGCTTCCTACGACTGGTAGGACAGAGATTACCAGTTTATCAGCTGTCAACGACTTCTATTCCTGTATCCTTGCCCCTGCCATTGGTGTTTTCACATCCTGGGCACCCTCCTCCCACATGAGCATCTGCTGAAGGCCCCAGCCTCAGGCGACATGCTGAGCACTGGGACTTGGGGAGCTCACGTCTGCTGCAGTAATTGTAGGTGCAGCAATTTCATCTCAAAGGAAAATAGACATTGATGCCGCAGAGCATATGATATATAGCAGGGTGATTTAACTTGGTATCTCTGGTCTGTAGTTTATGCATAGTACTTTTTAGAAATTTAGTACTTTTTAGAGATCAACTGCTATACCTGCTATGGGCCTCCTTCCATTAACTGGAGTTTGCCTCATGTCTGTGGAGGCTGAGAAGTACCTGGGGGATGGGCCCTGGGGAGGGCACGTGTGGAATCAGCACTGGGCGTTATATAAATATGATGAATCCCTGACCCCTACCTCTGAAACGAATTAATACACTATGTGTTAATTAATTAAACTTAAATTAAAAAAAATTTAAAAAGAGAAGTAACTCTTGAATATAAAATTGAGCCCAAAAGTTTATTTATTTTTATTTACTTTCTTTGGTTAGCATCATTCTTTTTAATTAAAAAGCATTGATTTTTATTTATTTATTCATTTATTTTTAAAATTTTTAAAAAAATTTATTTATGATAGTCACACACAGAGAGAGAGAGAGAGAGGCAGAGACATAGGCAGAGGGAGAAGCAGGCTCCATGCCGGGAGCCTGACGTGGGATTCGATCCCGGGTCTCCAGGATCGCGCCCTGGTCCAAAGGCAGGCGCTAAACCGCTGCGCCACCCAGGGATCCCGATTTTTATTTATTTAGAAAAAAGCTCCAATCTTTAGGAATTCATATTATAAAATTTTAATTGATTCAGAGGTCTAAGTGCTGTTCTTTTTTTTTTAACTTTTTAAAAAATTATTTATTTATTTATTTATTCATGAGAGACACAGAGGCAGAGACACAGGCAGAGGGAGAAGCAGGCCCCATGCAGGGAGCCCGACGCGGGACTCGATCCCAGGTCTCCAGGATGGTGCCCCAGGCTAAAGGCAGCGCTAAAAAGCTGAGCCACCCGGGCTGCCCGAGTGCTGTTCTTTTGATGAGTTTTATAGTTGAAATTTCAGAAGGACAGATATAAGGTGTTAGGGTTTCTAGTGTGTTTTAATTAGAAATGTGGTATTTTTTTATGCTACGCAGCAAAACACCTAACAGAAATGTGTCATTCTGAGTATTCTAGCCTTGAATGGCTATTTCTGCATATTTCAGGGTTAGCATTGGGTTTATTAGTGGATCAGGTAATCTTTCTACCATGGTTACTATTTATGACAGTGTTCTGGGCTGAACACTGGAGGTCGGGTAATTTTGGTGGTCACACGAGCCCTAAGCTCATACACTGCTGCTCTTGTACTGAATGTATGGAGTTAGTGATGCTCTGCTGACAGCAGACCATGCTGTGAGGTGCATGCTCTCTGAGGGCCGGCCCTGGGTGCCACTATCCACGTCAAGTTTGCACAGCCTAATTTTACCCTCAGACTTGTCTTCTGAGCTCAGCACCCATATATTCAGCTGCTGTTCCATCTCTTGATGTGTGTATTTCTTGGACATCTTGAACCTCATTTCACTGAAGTTAGACCTCTGGGCCTCCCACCTAGAGATGTGTACCACCTGGGTCCGCCCTTGTCTGCAAACCAGATGGGGGGAGTGGGGCTGTGACCACAGCTTCTGGGGAACTCCAGTCATAGCTGGTCATCCTTTGGGTGTCTTCTGGGGTTCCAATAGTATTAGCAGAATAAGCAGGATTGCTCACTCCTTATGGTGGATTGTTGAGAGGATTCCCTAACTGAGTCCTGAAGATCTTGTGCTCACAGCCGGCCGGAACAGGACTCTGGAGGTTTTCGACCTCAATGCAGGTCGCAGTGCAGCCATGACAGTGGAAGTGCATTCACGGCCTGTCCACCAAATCTGTCAGAATAAAGTGAGTGAGCTTTTGATACAGTACATATCATTTGTAAAAATTTATGTTTAAGGTGTTTGACAACTACAAAATGTGTGATGCAATTTTGATAACAGTTTGCGACCAAACTCAATGCTAATTTTTAGTCATTGTTAAATTTTCTAAGCCTTAATGTTTGACCTTAGAAGATAGTTTAATGTCATATGGAATGTTAACTTTTGTCTTTGACTATTTTATGGGCCTATTTTTCAACTTTACTAGTAATGCATTCACATTTAAACCTTAATGGAGGGTTTGGGTGTATCAGGGACTAACTGGATTGAGTGAGTCATGTAGATCCTGCAGGAATACGAAGCCTTCAGGAATCAATAGTTTATCTTGTTAAGATGTACCTATTCTCTTTTGACAGAGAAGTGGTTTAAAACTACTCATAGCTGAGGGCTACAGACTTGAGATTAGACGGGTTGGTGTTTTGATGAATCCATTGTTTCATAGTTTAGCTTGAAAGGCACTTTGCTGTCCCAAAGGGTATCTAAGAGATTTATGAACAAAACTTTTGTTTTTAGGACTGCAACTACCATTTTGATTTTTGATATATTTGCAATAACTTTGCCAATTGAGAGTTTAATTTATAATACCTTCTGGAACCTGTATTATGATTTCAAGGGTATCATTGTTTTTCTTATAGGGAGGGAGGGGCAGAGGGAGAGAGAATGCTAAGCAGGCTCTACCTCCACCATCACCACCATCATTACCATTACCACCATTACCATCACCATCACCACCATCACTACCGTCATCACATCACCACTACCACTACCATCATCATCACCATCACCACTATTATCACCCACTACCATCACTATCATCATTTTTTTGTGTATGGAAAGTGGTTTGTTAACATTTCCAGTATAAATCCCTATTTCCTTTTTCTTTTACTTGCTCTGTTCTTTCTTTCTGGGATTTATCACAGAGCCATGAAAACTTGATCTAGATGAAACTTGGTATGAAAATCTGAAAAATCTCTGTCTGAGATTTGTTTTTTTCACTTGATTACAAATTTGTTTTAAATTGTTTCAGCTGATTAAGTTGGAAATAAAAAATATAGTTTTGGAGTTTTAAATGCATTTTACTTATAAAAAATAAAACCCTGGTTTTAATATAATGGTAAAGATAATCCTTTTAAAGTTAACTAATTTTCTCATATTTTCAAAAGAAGTTATTTCATTTTGAAAAATGACATGATGCTATTTTGTCTGCCATCTTGGGATTTTCTTATTTTCATGCCTTTCTGTTTCCATTTCATAGAAGACTTTTAAACCTTTTGCACTCATTACTTTTCTTGGTTGAGGAATTAAATAAGATAATGCAGGCAAATCTCTTAACATGGTCTCAGTTCATTAAATGATAGTTATTCTTCCTATTTTTTTGAAATGTGAATTTATGAAGGTTGGTGGGCATTACCTTAGAAAACTCTGACTTGTCAAATGCACCTAATTTTGCACAATCCCTTTGTTCCTGTGAGTGTTAAGGGCAAGTGCCCAAGAATTTGCTACTTCAGAAGCTGAATTAAGAAGTTGCTTTCCAAGAAATTGTAACACAGAAGGTGGTAGTTGTGGACGTGGGTCATAGTGACACAAAGCTGCCTGTGGCGAGTGCCATCATGTGAGACGGCAGACTGTGGCCACAGTAATGAGGACGTTGATTGTGTCTCGGGAAGACTGGAGAAGGTTACATTTGCCTGGGACTCCACCTTGTAACTTATGGTCAGGTAGAACTTATTTTAGGAAGATGGTGAAGGCACATAAAATAGACAGGTTGCCTTAGCCCCTGCAGGTGGTGAGTCTGGGCTAAAAGCTGGGTGGTTGCCTCTGCTCCCTTAGGCCCTCCAGCCTGACTCCCCTGCGTAAGCCCATAGAGCAGGCTGGCGTGCATGAACGCCCTGAGCACGCCCCGCGCTGCCACGTGCCCGGCCCCATGTGCAGTCTGTCGTCCATCCTTCTGCCCCAGCTGCCACCTACTGCCGTTTGCTGTCTCCTCAACCCAGCCACACTCCTACTGCTAAAATATAAATACTGCTTAAATTCCACAAGGTTCCCAGCACGTCGATGTAGAATCAGACTTGGCATGCAGGTGCTGTCCTCCTCCTGTCTCAGGCTGGGCATGTGATGGAACCTAAGTTGCTGGGCCAGGCCCTTTCCTTGTGCCATAGGTGGCTCCTGTGGGATGTGGCAAGCCCAGGTGACCCTCCAGGACAGGGGGAGGCACACCCTGCACTTTTCCCTGTCATGCTCTTACACATGCACATGCCACATGTGCTCCCACGTGGCAGATGTTGCGTCTTAGCATGCATGAACTCAGCCCTCATTCATAGACGTGGAAGCTGAGACCTGAAGTGCCGGTTCCCTGAGGTGCATCGGCGGCGTCTGGCCGCAGAGCTAACGGTCTCAAGTCCCCTGGGCTGCTGTTGTCTGGGAGCCTTGTCTGGCTTCTCTGTACCAGGCTCGGGCTTCCCCCCACCGAGATAATGAGCTTTATGAGCAGGATTGTGACCCTATCAGTCCACATCTACAACCCTTCACCACGGTGATGTCTTGGGGGATGGCCGGCACCTGCCCCTTGGTCCTCACCAAGCTTGTGGTCTGGACTGTACCAGGACTTGCAAGGGCACATACATGTATATGTGTGTATATGTGCATGGACTCATGTGTAGGTGTATGCACATGTGTGTCAATGTGTGTGTGAATGCATATGTATTAACCTAATAACAAATTCATTTAAACGTATCTCTCATCAAGTCTGCACCTGGTGCTGCTCTGAGCACTGGGATATAGGTGTGTGGGAGAGAGTAGAGCCCTCACACTTGATGAATTTGTTTCCTTCTAAAGAAAGAAGTGGGTTCACTTTCACACAGGTCAGGTACTCCTCTCTGAGGAGGTGATGTGGGCAGCAGGTCCGTGGGGCAGGGGAGGGAGCCAAGTGTGCACCGGGGGAGCAGCATCTAGGGAATGGGCACCATTCACATGCAGGCCCATGTGATGAAGCCAAGGGTGGGAGCTGGACTGCAGATGCAGAATCCGTGACTGGGGGCAGGGGATGGTCCTCTGGGCTTGCAGGCCCTGGTCACAGTCTGGGTTCAATTCCAGGTACAGGGCAGTCATCGTGAAGGTTGAGCAGGAAGGTGAGTGACCTGCCTGGATGTGCATGAGCGATGTACACCTATGTGTAATACCGATGTTGGAAATAATGAAGTTGTGCCACGAGGTTCCAGCTGGAAGGGCTTGTGCTTGTGCTCTGTCCCCTGTGGGGAGTGCGCTGGTGCTCTGCAAACATGTGCTGCTTTAGGAGCTCCCACCAGTGAATAGACAAGCTGGAGAGGAAAGAGGGGACGTGCTCCTGGGCAGTAGACCAGCCAGGGAGTGTCCATAGTGGCTGTCCTAGTGCACACCTGGCTCCTTCAGCGGCAGACAGCTTCATGTCATAGGGCCTTACACTGAACTCTGCTCAGATACCAGCTGGGGCCCTGGCTTTGTGGCTGATGTGCCAACGGTAGCCTTGGGGACAGGGGTTTCTGACTTAGCCTGTTTTTAGGGCATGGTGTTGGCTGCAGGAAGGGTCCTCTTCCTAGTGGACTTGGGTCTCCAGGCCTGTGTCTCTGTGTTTGGGGAGCCCCCTAACAGATTCCTAGGAGACTTCCCTTCAGATGCTACCAGCAGCCAGTACAAGCCATTGTTGTGAAGACAGGGCTGTCCCTCTCCTTGGGTGACACCAGGACCATTCCGTATGTCCCTCTCATAAAACCTTTCCTTGTTACACCTTTTAGTGCATTTGCTTTAGGAAACTGCTTAACATGTCTTCTCCATTAAGTAGCAGCATATGTAATGACCAAACAACAGCCTGATCTACCTCAAATTGATGTGGTCTTCCGGCAATGATTGTGATATTTTGGGGATCATTGTGGTGTGCTCTTGGATGAGAGGTGTCATATTAGGAAAAGTAGTCCTGAGGTTTTTATGGGAAAATGACTAGTTTGACCTCCTAGGAATACATTTCTGAGTGGTATATGGTGAAGGGAAGGGAAGGAGTGTAAGGTTTCAGAGGCTCACACTGTATCTTAATAGCTTGTTTTTCTAAACTTCTCTTAAATTCTTGTTCAGTTACACAAGATACATCAAAGTGTTCTGACTACCCACAGCCACATGGGAGCTGCTACCCAGGAACTGTCCTGTAACAAGTCCAAATTTACGAGAAACACAAATCCTTCCTGGCCCAAATGTCATATTTCCAGTAAAATATAAAATAGGTCATTTTGAATTTCCCTTAAGGTTAGGACAAGAGAACTGTATCTGTCACACACCAGTAATGCTCCTTTGCACTCATCCCAACGCACGGTCCTGAAAGTCACCTCTCCTGACAACTGCCTCATGTTGTGGTCAGATAAGCAGACTGTTTAATTTGATCACATTAATGAGAATATCACATGAAATAGTCAGAGCTGTGTTTTTCTGTTTTTAAATTGTGTTATGTCATGAGGTGGCTTATTTTTATAATGAAAAGGCATACATCTTTTATGATTTATTGATCTCTTTAAAAAATCATAGTTACTCCTTTTTCTTTATATATAATAAAACTTTGACTATTACTTTTTTCTATGCCTGAGTAAGATATGTGCATTTTTGTGATGTAAGTATATAATGTTATACAGCTAATTTGAACTGAAAAGTTAAATATGTGAAGGTTTAAATAGTTTTCTAATGAAAACATTTTATCACAAAGAAAACTTTAGATTTTCAGAAATAAGTCATTAATATCCATGTGATTGCCTTAAAATATATTACTTCATTATCTTTAGATCTTGTATTTTGTTTTAAGAACTGAAATGCTTGTGGATACAGACACAGTTCTGCTCTGTTTCTTTGTCTCCTTCTTTGATTACTACAACTGAATTTGATGTGACTCTTTCCCAAGTATGCGTTCAAAATACATTCTGTATTGTGTGGTGTGTTGTCCTTTTACATAATAGCAGCAAACTATACCTATCTCTGTCTACCTGATTTTTATTCCACATTACAGGTATGAATTTAATCCATTCCATTTTTTATACATTTATGATGTATGCATTTAAACCTATAAATTTCCCCTTGAATTCTGCTTTAGCTGCACTTTACCAGCTTTAGCTTGTGTATTATTATTATTTAGCAGTGGATGTTCTCTAATTCCCATTATGATTTTTTTTACCCTAGGGTTTATTTAGATGTGTGCTTTTAAATTTCTATATGTATGAGCTTGTTTTTAGTAAACTTTTTGTTACCGATTCCTACTTTTATGGCATTGCGTTCAGAGTGCATCATCTATGTGACACTGATTCTCTTCTATCTGTTGAGGTTTTTTTTTTTTTATCTGTTGAGATTTTTGTATTTCTTGAGAAACTTGGCTTTCTGGTTGATTTTTATGGATATCATATATGTGTGCCTGAAAAGAATATGTTCTTGCTAACCGTTGGGTACATGTTTGCATAGATGTCCATTGGCCCAACCTTATTAACTGTATTTAAATTATTCAAGTTTCCAAATTTTTGCATTCCTAATTGTTTTTTTTTTTTTAAGATTTTATTTATTTATTCATTAGAGACACAGAGAGAGAGAGGCAGAGACATAGGCAGAGGGAGAAGCAGGCTACCCATTCAGCGGGGACCCCGATGCGGGACTCATTCCTAGGACTCTGGGATCACAACCCGAGCCGAAGTCACCCCCACCTCGTGCCCTCCTCCCCTTCCACCACCCCTAGTTCGTTTCCCAGAGTTAGGAGTCTTTATGTTCTGTATGCCTTTCTGATATTTCCCACACATTTCTTCTCCCTTCCCTTATATTCCCTTTCACTATTATTTATATTCCCCAAATGAATGAGACCATATAATGTTTGTCCTTCTCCGATTGACTTACTTCACTCAGCATAATACCCTCCAGTTCCATCCACGTTGAAGCAAATGGTGGGTATTTGTCATTTCTAATGGCTGAGGAATATTCCATTGTATACATAAACCACATCTTCTTTATCCATTCATCTTTCAATGGACACCGAGGCTCTGTCCACAGTTTGGCTATTGTGGACATTGCTGCTATAAACATTGGGGTGCAGGTGTCCTGGCGTTTTATTGCATCTGCATCCCTGTTTTTTTTTTTTAATTAGAGAACTGTATTAACATTTCTATGATTATAATCTTGTCAACTTCTTATAATTCTTTTGATTTTTGCTCTATATATTTACAGGCTGTTTTTTGTGTGTGTTTAAGTTACACTTCTTATATTTTTATATGTAGCATTCCTTTTATAATAGTTACAAACTCTTTAATGAGGTGTTCTATATTTTTTCTAGTACTTATATAGTCTTGCCTTCTTTTATTTAGTATATGCTATTTTTCTCCACCTTTCACATTCAGCCTTTAAAAATAATGCTCTAAGTGTTTTTCTTGAAATTCAACTAAGAATCTCTTCTTTTTCTTTACTTGAGTTTAGTCTGTTTGCAATCAGTATGATTACTCATACATTGATCTTATTTTGTGCTTTCTCTTCAACATTAAAGAAAAAAAACTTCTGTACTTTCTATTTATCATGAATTTTCTTTGCTTCTTCATTCCTTCTTCCTTAGCCTCAATTGGATTGATTGAAAATAAATTTAATTCTCCTGTTATCTCTGTAAACGCTTTTGGTTTTTACTGGTTAGCTTTAAGAAACAAGCACTGCTGTGAAGTGTTGTAACCATGCATCATGTGTCTGCCTTCCTTTTTAAAATTTTTTTATTTATTATTTTTTTAATAATAAATTTATTTTTTATTGGTGTTCAGTTTGCCAACATACGGAATAACACCCAGTGCTCATCCCGTCAAGTGCCCCCCTCAGTGCCCGTCACCCAGTCACCCCCACCCCCTGCCCTCCTCCCCTTCCACCACCCCTAGTTCGTTTCCCAGAGTTAGGAGTCTTTATGTTCTGTATCCCTTTCTGATATTTCCCACACATTTCTTCTCCCTTCCCTTATATTCCCTTTCACTATTATTTATATTCCCCAAATGAATGAGACCATATAATGTTTGTCCTTCTCCGATTGACTTACTTCACTCAGCATAATACCCTCCAGTTCCATCCACGTTGAAGCAAATGGTGGGTATTTGTCATTTCTAATGGCTGAGTAATATTCCATTGTATACATAAACCACATCTTCTTTATCCATTCATCTTTCGATGGACACCGAGGCTCCTTCCACAGTTTGGCTATTGTGGACATTGCTGCTATAAACATTGGGGTGCAGGTGTCCCGGTGTTTTATTGCATCTGTATCTGCCTTCCTATTAAACTAGGTCTGTGTCCTTATGCTCCATGCCTTGCAAAGTGCCCAATGTTGTAGGTGATCTCTTATGTTTGCTGGGTACCTGTTGGATTGTTTGGATGTTGAGAGTGACCAAGCTGTCCTGGCCTTGTGCTGGTTTGTAGACTGATAAGCTATTTTGGGAGTACTGGCTGGGTGGCCTCCAGTGGATTCCTCACCTGAAATGGATATAAAATAGTTCACATCTCCTAAGTTTGTTAAGAGGATGAAATATTCAGTGTTTAGAATGCTGTTGGCTCAGAGTTAATATTCTGGTAGCTTGTTACTGAATTTACGTAAACCTTCATTTCCTATTTGTAACTTAAAAGGAACCTCAAGGTATGTGTACACTGTAAGGATAAACGCTCTCAGATATATTTTACTAAATATTTCTTAATAATTTGGATATTCTTGGCTTGAAAGGAAGATGGACTTTGTTATTAACCATAATTGTTTAATGTTTGGGGCCAGAGATATTTTAAGTCACTGCGACTTCTTCTGACAGCAGCTTGAGGGGAGGTGATGATCAGATCAGAGGCAGGTCCTCAAACGGACCCCAGGCCGTGACACATGCATGGCCTCAAATAAGCCAGTGCTCAGACTTCTGTACAGGGCCTTAGGATGGGATCAATAACTAACCTCTGGTTTCAAATGCCTCATTATGGGCATCTTTCAGATAATTTATTGAAGATGGATTATGATCTATACTTAAAAAATCTGGTGTGTTAATATGGTAGTCTTTTGGTCTTTTATTTTATGTTTATAACTTTTGGTGGCATTTCATATCTAGGAAACATACACCAACAATTTGTAAGGTCAAATGTACCATTAGTAATTATTCATAAGACAGTTTTTGGAATCCAATTCTGAAATTGTTATAAATAGGAAAAGAAAAAAACCTTGTGTCAGTTTCTTACTTTAGATTCACTGTCCTTACATGCCATGGTATAATGTTTATTAATTCAGCCTTTAAAGAACACATCTTGTTTCCTCCCCTTATGATCACAGGGATCATCATTTACGACCCAGCAGCACGAGGCTTATAACCTTTTCGCCACCACCGCCAGTGGTGATGGCATAAAGCTGTGGGACTTGAGGACCCTAAGGTAAGGTCCGCCTCTGCCTGATATCGTAGAGCTCCCCGGAGCCCAGCTTCATGCTGGAAAATGCTTGTGAAGGCTTTCTTGGGGTGGCTCTGGCTGTCCCAAAAGGTGGTGGAGATTTTCTCTGCACAACTGTTTTCAGTTCCCTGACATATGTTACAATGACAGGTTGTATATAATACTTTATAAGTACTTGGTTGTGGCACTTGACCAGCCTTATAGAGTGTTGCTCCTCCCAAAAGTCTTTGAATCACTGATCCAAATGATTTATGATTTAAAAATGTTTGTTTTATATTTTTAAAGATCTCCAGAATAACCTTCTTGCCTTTAATAACTCATGTGAGTGCTCTCTCCCACTGCTGATTTGGTCATTGTTGTAAAGACAGGCTACCAGTCAGTGACCTTTTCCCTAATTTGCATGAAAATTAAAAAAATCATCTTTTTCTCCTGGTGTCTCTTTTTCTCCTTATAGATCTGAGCGCCGTTTTGAAGGGCATCCAAACCACGGGTACCCATGTGGAATTGCTTTTAGCCCTTGTGGACGCTACGTGGCTTCTGGTGCTGAGGACAGACATGTAAGTGCTGCCGTGGTGTGTTTGTTGGTCTTCAGTCATGGGACCCTAGACTTGTTCTTGTGGAAACTGCTTAGTATTATCGCACATGAGGATACAAATCTATTTTAAAAAACCTTGGCTACTGGCCAGGGTTTAAAACCTGCAAGTAATAGTATTTTGATAAGAATAATGTGTGAGCTATGAAAGGCCCTCATGCATTAATTTTGATGAATCATGATTATTTTAAACCCCATTCACACATTAATTTATTTATTTATTCATTTATCAATCATTGCACAAATTGCCTTCATGTGAAAGGCATTGCTACATGCTGCATGTTCTGTGAATCACCAGATAAAACACTAATAAATAAAATACCAGATCAAAGTATTTAACTGGGAGTATTCCTTTCTGATGTCTTAGGGAACAATGTACTTATTTGATTATTATTTTTTCTAACCTTCCAAAGAAATGCCTTTATTCACAGGACTTAGGAATGGAAAAGAAAAACAAAACTCTAGAAAAAGGGAATTTCAGAGTCAGCCCTGGTGCAAGGAGTACTTGGCAGGTCCAGGCTGCAATCCTCCATGCTTCCTGGTGGTCACTGCCAGGTAGTGATGACGTCCCACGACTTGGTTGGCTCCCTTTGGGCCACAGCACCTGACCCTGGCGACCTCTCAGCCCCCAGTCAGCCCCATCAGCTCTTCATCTTACAGGATTTTGTAATGGCCAAGGACTTGCTCTGGGGGCAACTGGTGCCTTTTGTGGTGTAGAGTCTCTCATTGGGAACCACAGTATTGAGGGTGTCACTGATCAGGTTATACTTGAGGTTCTGGTCGTTGGCGGTGCTGGAGGTGAGAGATGGAAACTCGCCTCAGTGGGCCAGGGCTTCCGCTTGTCATCGGAGACAGTCGGAGCCATAACCCTGGAAGCACTGTTGGTCATTGCTCATCATCACACCATGGCCTTCAGCGACCACACCATGGCCCAGTGGGCCTTCCAGCAGCTGGCCGCCAGTGCTCTCCAGGTGGAGTCCCCTGGCCCCGTGGATGTGGTTGGTGGTCCTTCCTGTGCTTCTGAAGGGCAACCTTGGTGAGAGGAATGGACAGATATGGTGTCCAACTCACAGGAAGTGTGTTTCACAGAGCAAAAATGTCGAAATCCAAGTTCACATGTGGTGGTGTGGAGACACCAGAACATACAAGCGCAGATGGAACTTCCTCCTGCCAGTTGGTAATGGGTTGTTAATGTACAGAGAGATCACATGGGCTTTTTTAGTGGACTGTGTCACAAACGGGGCTGTTTTGCTGTCCTGAGATCACTTTTTGATCTGTGAGAACTTGTCCATCAGAAGATGTCTGTCCCCTGGGCTTTGCTGCAAGGTTTCATGATTCTAGAGGGACTTTTCCATAACTCCACAAGCCGGCTGTGGTCAGCAGGCAGCATGAAGGTGACCAGAACAAAGTCCAAATGGAGGTATTTTCCATTTTCATCTTTTTCTGCTGGAGGACCCCCTTCTTTCTCCAGCTCCTTCCTATAGCTTTTAATATTCTTCACCATCAGAACCTTCTGGGTCAGATCCTAGTGGTTCAGAAAATGTTATGTGATTTTCTGAGAGCCAACAGCCAGTTTCAATGCTAAAAACATTTTTCGTTGGTTTGCACACTCATCTGGTAAAAATTCCAACACTAATTTTCTGTCACTTGCATCCATCCACTTTTTTTCAAAGTTATTTATGAGCACTGAATTCTCAATGTCAGTGACCCATTTCACTTTTCCTGCCACAATTCATAGGTATTTATGGTGCCAACAGGAATGACCACTTTCTCTTCAGCTTCAGTGAATCCTGCATCACATCCTTACCTGATGTCATACTGTTTTCCTGTCACTTCCTCCTGTGGGCAGGCACAGTACAGAGGAGTGCAGAGCATGGTGGCTGTGGGCTGCGCCCCAGCTGGCCTCCAGTCCCATGGGTCTTGCCAATGTATTTATTTTATTTTAATTTTTAAAATTGATTGTCTTAAATTTAATTAGCCAACATATAGGACATCATCAATTTCAGATGTAGAGTTCAATAATCCATCAGTTGCATAAATTGAATTTAAATTAAAAAATTGATTTTTTTAATTTTAATTTTTCTTTCTTTCTTTCTTTTCTTTTCTTTTTAAATATATATATATATATAGAGAGAGTGTGTGTGAGCACTGGGGGAAGAGCAGGGAGAGAGGCAGAGAGAGACTCCCAAGCAGATCCCACACCTAGTGGTGCAGCCTGACTTGGAGCTCCATCCCACGACCCTGAGATCATGACCTGAACCAAAATCAAGAGTCAGGATGCCTGGGTGGTTCAGCGGTTGAGCGTCTGCCTTCAGCCCAGGGCATGATCCCAGAGTCCCAGGATTGAGTCCTGCATTGGGCTCCCTGCGTGGAGCCTGCTTCTCCCTCTGCCTCTGTCTCTGACTCTCTCTGTGTCTCTCATGAATAAATAAATAAAATCTAAAAAAACCAAAAACAAAATCAAGAGTCAGATGCTTAACTGACTGAACCAACCAGGTACCCCATACAGAAAAACAATTTAGAGGGAAAACCAAAAATCACATTATTTTCTTGTTGGTGGTAGTGCCAGCAAGGTTTTTGTTCAATATTGCAGAAAAAAAAATCTAAAATGGTGGCAAATATGTCATATGGTCAAATAAATTTTACTTATTTTAATTATTTAAGTTGCTTATGAGCACTTAGCTGCATAGTACATTTCAGAATACATTGTATTTTTTGAAAAAAACCTAAACTATCTATTTCTACCCATTTTCACATAATCCAAATACCCCATTTAGATAGGCCCAGCATGGAGCCTACTTAAGATTCTTTCTCCCCGTCCCACTGCCCTTTCCCCCATCATGTGTGCGCTCTCTAAATGAATGAATGGATAGTTTCTCTATCCTGTCATGCACCCTAAAATGTCTTACTAATTCAGATCCACCCATTAAGTTAAATTCTCTTTTGAAACATCTCATTATGTATCATGGCTTAGTGGCTTTCAGGTAGGATATCAAATTCATATTTGCTTCAAAGGCTTGAGCATTACTTGGATGTTACCTAAGAAATCCATGAGATAACTTAAGTATGGACCTATTTTTAAGGAGCCAAATGCAAGTCAACTGTGTAGATTGAATTTTCTTGAAATTTTTGATCCCTTCTTCTTTTATTCAATGTATTTGTGAATTCAGCTGAAAATATGAAATTTGAAATTAAGAGTATAAAGTCACAGAGACATTGGAAGTAGAAAGATGAGAAAGCAAGCTGATGTGAGAACACTTAAGTCTAAGGTAGACATTAAGGCTTAAACCATTACTAGAGGTAATAAGGGGCATTTAATAATGATAACAATGCCAATCTATATAGAAAATATCATAATTCTAAATCTATATTTACCTGGTAACGTAGTCTCAAAATATAAAAAGCAAAAGTGATATAACCCTAAGAAGAAAAAGAAACATCCTCAATTATAATGTAAAACTTCAACAAGCTTATTGTAATGGTTAGAAAACAAATTATTGCTGATTATAATGCTTTTCTGCTTAAAATATTCTGCTGGTTCTCCAATATTATGTAGGATACTGATCAGTTATCTGTATGTGGTAAACAAGAATCTCCATGATGTGCTCCAGCTTGCCTATTGAGCTTTGTCTGTTTTTTTTTTTTTTGTCTTCATTGATCTTTATTAAATGAAGGACTCCAGGGCAAGCAGGAGGGAATCAAGAGCAACAGCAGCAGGAGCAAATATAAAAGTATAAAACGTAAAGTGCAGCACTGGGGAATGTGTGCTTATGGGGCTCATGCTTACGGGAACCTTGGGGACACAAGGCTGAGGACTAGCCATAGCCTATCCTCTAACGGAACCTAGACCTGAGGGGCCTGTGCAGGGCTCTTTGCTGGGGGTGGAAGTGGTTTGAATGGGGCCCAACCTTGGGCCTTGAAGTAGGAGACCAGCTGTGTGGGTACTTCTGCAAGCACAGTCTGTGCCAGTGTCTCCCGAGGGGCATTTTGGAAGCGGCGGTAGGGCACACGGGTTTCTCCTATATGTCCTATTTTCTATTCCGTGGTGTCATATAAAGTCCGGATATGACAGTTCTTTTATAATACAACAAAATGAGAGTGAAGCAAAAAAAATTCTCAGAGACAAGAGACCACACAGAAAAATATGTATACTATGCAGATGAAACTGACCATGTATTTGAAAATAAGGGAAGGAAATTAAGAAAACACATAATCTTTAACAGAACAGCAGAAACAGAAAAGTTCAGAAATAATACTACTAGACACAGGACTATGTGAAATGAAAACTGATAAACATTAGGAAAGCATTAGAAAAAAAAATTTCAGAGATAAAGACCACACTTGAATGAATAGAGTAGAAAGTAGATACTCCAGAGAGCACAATAAGGGTAAAAGAAGATACAAAGGAGAAAAATAATTAAATACTTCCATTCTCTATAGGTAATTTGAAACCTTAACGCTTCTGCAACTAAAACTTCAAAGGTTTTCCTGTACGTAGACAATCATATTATAAAATTATTTCAAAGAATAAACAAATAATAATTGTTAAGACACCCTAGAAAAAACAATTATGTTGGGGAGATCTTGCTTTACCAGTTATTGAAACACTCTTAGAAAGCATCTATTTAAAAAAGTGTGGGGTGCACCTGGGTGACTCGGTCCATTAAGTGGCTGACTCTTGGTTTTTGGCTCAGGTCACGGTCTCCGGATCCTGGGATCCAGCCCCGTGCAGGTGCCAGGATCTGTGCTCAGCGGGGAGTCCGCTTCTCCCTCTCCCTTTGCCCCTCCTCCTGCTTGTGCTTTCTCTCTCTCTCTAAAAATAAATCTTAAAAAAAAACAGTGTAGAATTGATGTACACTTATGAAAACAGGTATTTCCTAGCATCAGCCAGTGAAAATGTTCAGAAGCATCGACATTCCAGCCATTGCCCTTCATGACCTTGTGGGAGCCTCTACCTAGCCCACTGATGGAAAACCAGAGTTCTCTGGATGAATAGCTGCTTTCAGGTCTGTAGCAAAAGTTTAAGGATGAGCCAGGGGCATCTCATGCGAAAGATGAAGAAATTGAGGAGTGATCAGTCATATAATACGGCTGCAGGAAGCAACATTAAAGGCTATTGGCCAGAGAAGGTGTAGTTGAGCTTTGAGAGATTAATGACTGCAATTAGTTTTAAAACATTATGTATCTAAAATCTCACAGTTTTAAAATAACACTCCAATAAAGAGACCAAACCTAAACAAAGCCTTATTCATCCCCATTTGATGGTTCTTACTCAGAACCATGTCTCTCTAAGGAAAATAACCCAGCATTTGTCTTGCTTTTCCTGTTTGGACTGTGCTTCAAGTTAGCCTGATACCCTCTTTGAAGAAGAAAAGTTATTTTTTAGGAAATAATTCTAGACAAGTGAGATGAATGGCAGAATTAGAAAATTACCCTCTTGCAATCTTAAAAGTAATTGACTTTGGCAAATGTCATCAGTAGATGAAACTATCAGATAAAGATTGATGGCCCCAAGGCAGCTTGAATAGATGTTTCTCCAAAGAAGACATAGTAGTGGCCAACAGGTATATCACTCATCATCAGGGAAGTGCAAAACCAGTGAGATATCACCTCACACCTGCTAGGATGGCCATAATCCAAAAACCAGGAGATAAATGTCAGCAGTGAGCATGTGGAAAAATTGGAACACTTTTGCACTGTTGGTGAGAATGCAAATTGGTGCAGCCACCATGGAAAATCATGTGGAGGTTCCTTACAAAATTAAAAATAGAACTACCATAGCATCCAGTAATTCCACTCCTGGGCATTTATTCAAAAGAGTTGAAATCCATATTTTGAAGAGAGATTTTCCCTCCTATGTTGCTATAACATTATTCATAATAGCTAAGATGTGTAAACAATCCAAATGTTTATTGATGGATGAATAAAGAAAAAATGTGGTGTATGCATACAATGGAGTGTTATTCAGCCTTAAAAAAGAAGGAAATCCTGCCTTTGCAATGACCTAGATGAACCCGGAGGATATACTGAGTGAAATAAGCCAATCACAGAAGGTCAAATACTGCGTAATTCCACTTACGTGAAGATTCCGAAACAGTTGCACTCATAGATGCAGAGAAGTGGAATGGAAGCTGCCAGTGGGGATGGGCAGTGGGGAGAGAGACGTTGGTCAAAGGCACAGAATTTCAGTTGTACAGGACAAATTGGTCTAGAGCTCTGCTGTAGAACACTGTGCCCGTAGCCAACAGTACCATATTGTGCACTTACACATTTGTTAACAGATAGACATCATGTTAAATGTTCTCACTAGAGTTAGAGAAAATATTGATGGAGCTCTCCAAGGGATGTCATGCTGTCACAACCCAAACCTCCTGACCAACATAGTGTCATTGAGCGCACAACAGTTTAAACATTATGGACATTACTAACGCCATTTTGAGAAGCACACCACGTTAGTATTCACCATAAAGTATTCTTGCTAAAAACCGCTAGAGTCTGAACTGAATCGAGTCTTTATAGATCATTTCTGGCTTATGGCACCTACACAGGATGACGGAGCCAGATGCAAGATGTCACACAGAGATGAACAGACAAGTCCTAAGTGGAAGAAGGGATTTCTCCAAGCAGCAGTGCTGGAGAGACGTACCAGCAGCGCACAGATCTTGTTTGGTTCCTTGTGCAAGGACACTTGAGGACACTGGGAGTGTGTTGTGCATGGTGGGACCTCTCCAGGGCTTATTTTATTCTAGCTAGCTGTAAAATGTGTTCAATGTCTGCATTTTTAGAGATTCTTGCAAAGTACGCAGGACATCATCTTAAAGCAATTTACTAAAAATACTTCACATTTCTTTAATCACAAAAACTGAGAAGAAAAAGGTAAAGAACAAAGATATGATAGTTGAAGCAAGTATAACAAAATCTCAACAGTGTTGTGTTTGGGTTATGCACACATGGGCTGGTTATACAATTCTCCGTATTTTGTGTATATTTGAAAGTCTTCATAATAAAGCCAAGCACTGACTTTGGGAATAGAAGCAGACATAGAGGACCTAGGTTTTTCCATCGTGTGAGACCCCTGTGCAGGAAGGAGGGCCCTCAGGTTCAGGAGAGGCTGGCTCTGTGTCCCAGCCTCAGACTCCTCAGCAGTGCGCCCTGATGTCTGCCCTGTGGATAAAGTGGACTCTGTAGCTGCATTCAGTGATGCTTGCTAGAATCTCACGGTATAGAGACCTTTAGTGGGACTGGCGTACTCCATCGGGGTATCTCCAACATACAGGTTGATAGAAGCAGCATTTTTGCCAGATCCCTCTGCCCCGACGTTTCACTACGTGATCACATTTTCAAAGAATGAAGTAATGGATCCTTAGAGATGACTGGTTATGTAACTGGTCATAGGTCCAGGGTTGCTGAAGGAGACCAGGCTGTTATTAGAAATGGAGCTGATGAAGGTCCATGCAGGACTGTTAGAGCTGCTGCCAGCCCAGGCGTGTGACTGCCCAGTGGGTGACCAGCGGCCCGTGCCGTGCCAGTGACCCCTCGCACGGCCCTGCAAGAGGAAGTGGCAGGGAGCAGGGCAGAGGGCATCCCTGTGTCTGCCAGACCAGGGTGGAGGTCGCCGAGAGAAGGCGGTCGTGTGTGAGTGAGAACCCAGAGCCCCGTCATGAACATCCCTTGTTCACTTGGTGGAGGTCAAGTAGCTTCTGGGCCAAAACCAGCAGCTTCCTGACTGAATCCTGGCTTCTGCTGAAAGCAGGCAACGTTTCTGCCCTAATGTGACTTCTTAATAATGCCTGTGTTAAATAGTGAACATTTGGGTCTCCTGAGAAAACTTTACTTTTTTTAATGCATGCGAGCTAAAAATGCAGTGGTCTGCAGCAACATGCACAGTTCTGGGAAACATCTTTTCTGGAAACATTTTAAAAAGTAAGTGAGTGACCATAGTGTGACCGTTGACCACCCCGTGGACAGTATCACCGCTGTTAGGAAGCTTCAGGACTACGGTGTGAACTTCTGTTTGCAATTCCTTTTCCCATTTCTTCTGTGGAGAAAATCCAGGCAGAGGGAAATGAAGGACATGTTTCAAGAGTAATGTAAGATGGAAAAATGGAAGGAGCTTCATCTTCGAGGATACGATTCAACAGAATCACAAAATACTTAGAATGAAGCTGTCTAGTCCTGTTGGCAGCAGTACCTTTGGTCCCTGACGGCGTCAGAAACGTTTTCAATGGTGAAGCGCTTTCCCAGTGCCCTCCTGGTTTGCCGCATCCTCATCTTGGGCCTGCACAGCACGGCCCCTTTGTGCTTATTACCTTAGCTTCCGGGTGAGCCTTACTTCCTTAGGATTTATTTCAAGTGTCATTTGTTTCTTAGCACATTTTAGCTCCGGTTTATTTCCCTTTGATGGGGAGGAGCGGCTTCAAATTACTACTATTGGCTCTGCTAGTAAACACAGTGTTCTGCACACAGATGGTAACAGATCGAGTCGTTTGCAGGTTGATTCCTGAGTTTTCAGCATCAAACAAGGTGCATCTTGTCTGTTGTGGTGGAATTGTTGCCGCTGTTTGCAAGTGCAGCTTGTGGCAAGTGCGTATCTAATAAGAGACTTCTGTTATTTGCACCTGCAAGACTGCTGTTTTCACGTTTAATCTTTGCCGTGACCAGAAAGATTCACTGGAATTCAGGAACCTCCCTGGAGAAAAGAGATGTGTCATTTAAAAGCACTTTCATTAGAGAACATGAAAGGCTATTTCTTCAATGACCCTTGTCTAGACTTCCTTCGCAAAATCATGGCATCATTTTGTGTGGGTTGTGAGATCCGTGCAGATGCAAGGCAGCCGCTGATTCCCATTCGAAATCCAGCAAAAACACGAGTCTCAGGAAGGACTTTTCCAGATACTGGTCTGAAAAGAAAGGCACGTTGACCTTCCCTGTGCTCTAATTTCAGAGCCTGTACTTGTCAGCTTGGTGCTCCTCTGGCCTCCCTGGGGAGGACGGGGTCGGGGGGCGCTCCGTCTCTGCCGAGCCCGGTGGCCGTCCCTCCAGCTCTGTGGGCACATTCCCTGGAGTCTCACCACGTTGACCAGAGCCATCAGCTTGTACTTGACTCTTCAGTAATTGGGTTTATGTCCCACATTGTACTGAAGCTGGTTCCTGAAACATTAGCACTGTTGGCCTGATTTCCTCACCTCCCGGCCTCTTTCGTGCTGTTTCTTATTTCTTGAAATCCTTTGCTCTCATGCTTCTCTCCACGTTTGCTTCTTCCCTCATGCTTCCCACTCGTCCCTCATCTTCTGTGGTAGCTCACGGCCCTTGTCACCTGTCACCATGAATGCTGGCCCGTTTCCTGCATCCCCAGTACGGCGCAGCTGCTGGCTCTCGTCATGCACTGGTGGTCACTTCACCGGGAGTGTGCAGACCTGTGTGTCATTTCTCCTTGCAGCCATTCTCAGGGGGTTCTGGTGGCTTCCCTGGGGTGATGCCCCAGAGGTAAGATGTTTGCTCCTTGTTTCTCTCTGTGGTTTGGGATCTAGAGAGATTCAGGGTGTGTGAGATCAATGTACGCCTCTGAGAATTACATCTTTTATTGGCACACAGTTTATATTTGGGCATAAAGTAGCTGTCAGCTTAACTTTTTTGAATAGCTGGCTGTGAAAAGTTTTGTGCAGGTCTTTGCGTGGAACTTGCATTTCTCTTGGGCTAATGTGGAGGAGTGAGGCCATGGAGCCTGAGGGCTGGTGGAGGTTTAACCCCCCTGGAAACTGCCAAGCAGGCTTCTGTGCGGCTGGACCATTGACCAGTGTGGCATCAACTCTTCTGCACCCACATGTATGCACAGATGGTTGTGCAAAGCTGATCAGTGATGGAAACGTGCCGAGTGGGCAAAGCTCCAGGGAGGCAGCCAGGAGGCACTGGTGCGGAGCTCATACTGTGACATGAGCAGCTGTGTGGCCCCCGGAGTCCTCGTCCGTGGAATGGGGACGGTGGCAGTTCTGGGAGGTGGACAGGATGACAGGAGGGGGTTGCTGCACGTGTCAGTGTGCGGTGAGTGTGTGCTGTTATTGACCTTCCTGTTTGATGATGAGACATGACAGGCGCAGATGAGCTGTGGCCCGGGTGGGTCCCCTCCGCCACTAACCTCAGCGGCAGACGTGAGGAGAGGCCTACGTCCCCAGGAGCCCTCCAGTGCTGTTCAGGAGGGTTCTCCACCTGAGTGTGTCTGCAGGGAGACCGTGGGGCGGCGAGGTTAGCGTTGAGGCTCCTGCAGGCCGGGAGTGAGTGTGAAGAGGCCCCGAGTCCATTGTGGACAGGCGAGCTCAGAGGCGGCCTCATGGACAACCCACGAGTTCAGAGTCCGAAAAACCCAGTTAGAACATGAGTGTTGACACTCCGCGTCAGTACCGGTCACCTAGTCCCTGCATGACCTGCTTTCCCCAGCGAATACGAGGGGACCACCTGATGTATGTGGCAGCTGTGAAATGTCCCTTTGGGGCATGTGAACCACACAGCGCGACCGTCCCTGGGTGAGCATAGCGGCCGCTTCGGAGCTGCTAGGAGTGCACGGGCCAGCAGCTGCTCCCGGGCCAGTAGGAAACAATCCACACTTTGGATTTTTCCACTCCAAGACACACAGAATATCTCTGTGTCTTTCTGAAACAAATAGACTTTGTTTCAGAAACCCCTGTATAGCCAATGACAGGATCATCTGGAAGTTCTAAATTTGAAGGGCTCATTTGTGCATTAAAATAGGTTTCTTTTTCTTTTTTTCGTTTTTATACAATCCTGAGGTCTTTTATTTTCTTTACATTTATCATGCCATGAATTCATAAGGAATGGGTTCCAGCAGTTCAGGCTCCTTTCCAGTGGTTCTCACAAAGTGTGCTTCTCTGGGTGGGGCAGGCTGGCGCTTCAGTTGGACCCAAGTACCTTTCTCTTTGGCTTCCTTCTATTTCTGATCATTTTCCTTCACACGCCTCAGGAAGCTATCTCGGCTCTTTTAGTGTTTAATATGCTCAATGCAGACATTAATTCTCTTGGCAAGAATCTTGCCCTTAACTTGTTTGTTTACAACAATGCCAACAGCATGCTGAGTAACATTGTAGACTCTTCCGGTTTTGCCATGCTAACATTTGTGGGGCATTCCTTTTTGAACAGTGCCCATTCCCTTGATGTCCCCAATATCACCTTTCTTATGGATTCACATGTATGTGGCCAAAGGAACAACTCCATGTTTTCTAAGAGGCCTAGAGAACATATAGTGGGTACCTCTCCTCTTTCCCTTTGTGTTGGTCATTTTGGTGAATTACTGAAAGATGGTGGTTCCAGCCGAAAGGCTGTGTTTTTGTTTTGTTTTGTTTTGTTTATGTGTGTGTGTATATGTGTGTGTGTGTGTGTGTGTGTGTGTGTGGAAAAGGAATTGCCTAGGTGTCCTGCCTCTGCTGTGATGTGCCATTTCTCTTTATTACTAGTAGAGTCCACAAAATTCTTGTCTGCACATTTGTTACTTAAAAACTAGAATGAATTTCTCACCTCTTCTATCACATCAAGATGGTCTCCGATACTGGATTTCTGTCCCCAAAATAAAGTTTCTGGTGACATCTATGTGTATATATACACACATACGTATCCTTTTAGATAGTAATGCCATTAGTGAGGAATGTAAGTTCTTACTTTTTATTGACAGCTATAGAAAAAATTAAAATGTTTGAATTGCTCAAATTCCATACTGATTAGTAGGAAGCAGAGTACAAGGTCTTGCCTCAAGTTTATGGGAAAGGACCATAAAACAGCACTTTGTCACTGTTTGGGGCTTGCAGGTAAGATTGGACTGTGGAGGCACAAGGGGCTGTGGACATGAAGACGATAAAGACCTGAAAAGGCGAGGAGGAGAAATGCATGTGTCCTCGAGTGGGTTCCCTGATGGTGTCAGGTCATCTGCTGCCTCCCAGATGCAGGCTGTGTGCTTTGGCTGTGTGCGACTCCCGCTCACCGCTGGCCCTGTGAGCATGGAGCCCATGTGCTTGTCTTACAGGCCTACATGTATGACCTGGGCTCCAGCACGTTTTCTCACAGACTGGCTGGACACAAGGACACCGTCACCAGTGTGGCCTTCAGCCCGGCAGCCCCCCAGGTACAGTCTCCTCGGGGCGGGGAGGGGGGGCGGCTCCACTCCCTATGAGGCTTTCCTCGCATTTCCCATATCTGTTGGCCTTTGTCTGGGTGAAATCCTGTCACATTTGAGGTGATGCACCCATTTTCATCGCGTGCAAGAAGGCAGGCTTGGGAGAGGAGGACTTCGGTGTGTTCTCTTGTGCAGCCAGTGTTTGTCATTCGGGCGCTTGCTCTCAACTACAGAAATGCATGGGCGTGTGGCACATGAGCACTAGCACAAACACTGTCATCGGGGGAGTCCCAGAGCAGGGGTGAAAAGGGTATAGAAAATCCTCACCAACATTTCGGGTGGAGGAGGAAGACCACGCAATTTAGAGGCATTTGCGTAATTGGGAGAAAACCACCAGCTACAATCTCTCATACGGGGGAGTGCACTGTCTTGCAGTAAAATACCAACTGTTCAAACGTGGCAATGTGAGTATCTTGGGCATGTGGATTCAGAGAACAGTATTACCGCGTGGTTGTGTGGGTCAGCCTGGCACGTGTGCCCGCCTGCACAAAGTGGGACCACACCTGTTCCCTGCAGTGCACTGCTGCAGTCAGGGGGACCTCAGACTCTCAGACGCCCGTCTGTGCCATGGAGGTCCTCATGCGCATCAACTCTGCTGTGGCCTTGCAGTCCACTGCCAGCAGGCGTTCAGGTTCACATGTTCTCTGCATGTGTGATTATGATCACTTACCAAAATGCAAGGCCATGCTGCGAGGACCGCAGGTGCCCACTTTTCTGATTGATAATACGTGTTATCATTACCTATTCTGCGTCTCTGGTGTCCTTTCTGGAGCTGTTGGATTCCTGTGTGAATCCTCTTGACAGACCAGCACTGATGAGGTGGAGGCGTAGCTGGGAGGGCAGGAGAGCTGATGATGCAACAAGAAGAGTGGTCAGCAAGGTGGGCAGCAGACTGCAGGGTACAGTGACCTGCAGGTAGAGGTTGGTGCCAGTGGTTCTGAAGATTCAGTATTGGTGTAAAAATGCCTTTTAGCAGAATAGAATGAGAAGCTACTCTGAGGAGTTCAGGCTATCACTCAAAATAACTCAGCAAGGGTATAAAGGAAGACCAAACATGAAAATGTGCAGGATCGTGCAGTGACTGTTCTCCTCCTGAGGTGCAGAGCCCCTGGCGTGGAAAAAGAGAAGGAAAAAGTTAAGAAATGGACATTGAAAGCTTCTTATTTTCCTTTAAGATTGTGATACGTTACAGTGGACATCTAGGCTGTCTTTAGTATCTTGGTATTATAAGTAATAATCAGATGTATATCCAGTGTTTTTCTGTATCTGGATTTATTTTCTCAAGATAAATCATTAAAATACTGCTACTGAGTAAAAGAGCAAAACCTTTGCAGGGGCTCTGATATGTACAGAGAAATATTTTTCAAAATGTTCCCTGTTTTGTATTTCCTTACATTATTAATGCTTTCATTATCTTTGTTAAGTTCATTATCAAGAAATAGTACCTCATTATTTTAATTTGCCTTTCTTTGGATATTGTAAAGATTGTGCGTTGTTTTATGTGCTATTAATTATTTGAGTTTTTTCATTTTAAAAATGCTTATTTTATATTCTTCATATCTTTATCTTTTGGATCAAATATTTTGCTTACTGACCAATCTAGCTTTTAATCTAAAATTGACATTTTGTCCTTTGTATTTACAGGTTTTTTTTTTATAGATTCAGTTTTGCTTTTTTATTTTCTTGTTTTCTCTTTCAAGTATAGAACTTGTATTTCTTCTAACTATTCTAGGCCTAGTAAGTTTTTTCTTTTCAAAAATTTATCTCTCTAATGAAATTACAGTAGAATCTTTAAAATAGTATTGTAATTTTTAAGTTCCCTGGCTGACAGTTCTAATATCTGGGTCATACCTGAGTCTCATTCTGTTGATTGCTGTGTCTCTTGACAGCTGGCTAACCTATCTTTCTTTCTGATGTGTTTTATTTTTCAATGAATGCCAGATCTTGACTGTGGAAGGACATAGGTGATACTTGGACAAATATATCTCTTTTTCTGCTAGGCTGTTAGTTTGGTAGTGTTAGGAATTGAGCCAGGTACCATACACTTTATTTATTAAAACTTTGATTATAGTAAGGTCATAATCAGTTTGTATTAGAATTAATTGGTACATGTCATTATATAAATAGAAGTACACAGACAATATTGTTACTTTCTAGAAGCTTTAGAATATTCAGTATTCTTCCCAAGTCATCGTCTGTCAAACCTTTTAGAAAATTTTATTTACTAAAGCATATGAGGATGAAATTTAAATCTACATGTTTTAAATAGGCCACCTTCCTTTGAGAATTGTGTTTAGCTCTTCCAAGGAAAAATAATAACCTAAGACTTTATCTGAGAAACAGTTATTTTTATTTGTTATAAAATTGAATACAAGTTTGCTGGTTCCCCTAGAATGGTAACCCCACTGGCTTCTCCAGTGGTTGGAATTAATATACAGATGAAGTGTATCAAGCCCACTGTATTATTGGTTTTCTATGAATTTAGGAATAATCTGAGAATAATTAATATTTTAGGTGTTTGTAATATTTTAAGGATTTTGATATATTAAAATATCTGATTCCAACTTGAAATCTGAATTGACTTAGGTTTGTGACTTTTTAGTTGAGAAAAATGAGACAGTGTTCCTGTTTGTGAACAGCATTTAAATTTTTAAAAGAACTTGAGATTCAACATATTTGTGTTTACTTTATTAGATTTTTGAGAATTGGGAGCATTTTGCTTTTTAACTTTCTTTTCATCTAAAGTATTCATGAAAATATAACATTTGAAACGAATATTGACAGTTTTAGAATAACTTAAATTGTAAACAATTCATTTCCTAAACGTTTTTAATCTGTTCATCATGAGTAGATTTAACATAAATCAAAGCCACTTTGCATGTTATTGTTAAAATTTACTAGATTTTTTAAAAAAGATTTTGTTTATTTATCTGAGAGAGCACACAGGGAGGGGGATGGACAGAGGGAGAGGGAGAAGCAGACTCCCCACTGAGCAGGGAGCCTGACATGGGGCTTGACCCCAGGACCCCTGAGCTGAAGGCAAACACTTAACCGACTGAGCCACCCAGGTGCCCTTAAAATTTACTAGATTTCTAAACATAGTAAATAAGATATTAAATTGGATGAGAAACTTAAGGAAACTAGATTTTAAAATTTGAATCTTTAATAAATTGAATTATAATTTAAAAAAGTCAAAATGAATCACAAATCTCCAGCACTTTCTCCAGCAAGAAACTATTGTGTGTGTCATGCCTGATGCCAGAGCACTGCAATGCCTTGTGCTCCCTGCAGGGTGCCCGGCCCACACTGCATGGAGCTGCTTCTCACTGTGTGCCAACCAGCGAGGTGGGTGCTGAGCATGCAGCAGGAGCCCCCGTCATGTGGGAAGCGTGGCCCCATGGGCTCTTTGCCCCATTTGATGGTGACATCATGCCACTACCCCCTGGTATGTGCGTGTTAGGGTACCGTGTTCCACATAGAGAAGTGTTACATACATTGGTCATGAAATGAAGGAACAGTGTATTTTCTCTCAGTTCAGCTTTTTGTAAGCTTTAACCTCTAAATAAAACAACTAAGTGTAGATACTGAAAACACAATCCAGCCACTCTCAATTATTGCACAGATGCATTCATTCATAAGGACATGTAAGATCATAATTCCACTTGTCTCTCCCCTTCTGCACTATGCGGTAGTAAGCACTTGGGTCTCCGTTGTTAACCATCCTGACCTTATTTAAGGTCTGTGTTCACCTTTTCACATTACGGGAATGTGTTATGAGGAATAGCAGCGGCTTCTGACATGCATTTGCCTTCCCATGGCCAAATGCCAGTTGATTTCATGGATTTTAGATGTTGCCTTCTTTTGTCACGGTCCCTCATGACTTGGGTGTTGATATCTCTTGGAACAAAGAGATCCACTGCTTTGACCGCTCTTTTTCAAGCTAGCTGCTTTATCCTTGGAGCCAGAGTTGGTCAGGGATTGTCCTTGGAGCACGCTAAAAGCTGCGTGGTGTGGTCCCACTTCTAAGCCTTGTGACTGAGCGGGTGGGAAGCCTCCCCCCCCCCCAGCTTGCTGGTGGGGTTCAGAGGATGGCTCGTGTGGACCCAGACTCGTTTCTAAGTCTAACATCATTGGCCTATCCTGCTCATCTTTTATGGCTGGGGGAAGGGAGTGTTAGGCCCCGTCCCTTACATGGTTCCATTGCACGTTGGGGAGCTCCATCAGAAGTTAACATATTTAGAGAGAGCATGAGGACATCCCCTGTGTGGTTCCTGGAATGTGCACGTTGTGTCAGATGCATATCTGTGCAGGTGTTCCCGCAAGCGCAGACACGGGTGGCGGTAGTACCATGTTCAGTTCCCATGCCTTCTGAATTCTCCAAACTGCAAGCCCGATGATCTCTTTTTAGAAAGTATTTCTCCAAATTAATTTTGCTTCTTGGATAAGACTTTACAAAGAGGAAAGATAAATGAGCAACGTGTTAGGGTGAGGGCCAGATGGTCCACCTCAAACGGTGATGTTTATCAACTTGCTTATGTGTGAGGAACTTGCTTAGTGCTGGTTGATCTAATAGTTGCAGTGAGGATGAGTGGCCGGCCGGTGCTACTGGGGGCTCTGTTCCCTGTGTGGGAAGGTCCGGCCCGGAGACATCACCCGGTGTGTGCACTGCATCACAGTAGGCTACCTTACAGGAGGCATGTAGTGAACATCGCCCAGAGTCTGGACTGCTTTCCTGACCCCACTCTCCCCCGCCTTTGTCTAGAAGAGGCTCGAGGCAGAGATGTGCAGGTTCTTCTCAGACATGCAATTGGGGTTGGAGCTGAGGGAGGTGCATGTGAATGTGGCCGGCTGTCGGTGAGCCTGGCCCACCCCTGCTGATCATAAACCTCACTTCTTGCTCAGACCTGGCCCCAGCATCATCACCTGACTGCGCAAAGGATAATCTTTTCCAATTTGCTTTCAAGGTACATTTGCTTTTGTGAGTTGACTGCAAAGAGCTCTGTTTTTGAGTTCACTTGAGAGAAATTTGAATTTTAGGTGAGCTCAGTAAACAGAAGGCCTGTGTTTTTGGAACAGTTTAGAAATGCTCACTTTTTCCTGTCAGTTTTGCCATGGAGATGAGAAGCCATGATGCTCAGTTCTCCCCCCCAGGGCCCTTCAGGGGACTCTGCGGTTGCAGGAGGCTGGGGAGGACACGTTCCTGATAAATCACCATCTGCCTGCTGCCAAGACAGGCTGCCTGTGCGCGGCCACCAACGGGGAGGTTGCAGGAGGAGCTGAGAGAAGGGAGTCGACTCTTCTCCCACCACAGCTGTTAGCAAAGATCGAAAACAGTCATACCTGGCACGTACAGCAGCGGGCGGGTTAGCTTCTGGGGGCAGGTTACCTCCACGCGGCTCAGGATGCGAATGTCGTTGGATGGGTCAGTGGAGATGGAGACCGTTCATTAGATAGGACGCATCTTCCCAACTTCTGTGGTGACGTTATTCTGTGTTTGGGACTCTTAAATGTAGTCTACAAAATTATAGACATCTTTGCTTTTTATGAATAAACTTGCTTATCCAGTGAGGCAGAAGGGTTAGTTTGAAGGTCATGAAGGGTTGGGTTTAAGGGTTGAAGGGTATGGGTTTGAGGTCATGACCACCATCAACGTGGGGGACTGCTTCCTCTCTCCGCTATGCCTGGAGAAGCACAGCCATCCGGCAGAGCTGCTTGTCCTCGGGAGGGGAGGTGTGTGCGGTCTGACACTGCTCTGATTCATAGTAAAATCCTGACCCCAAGCCCAGGTTCCTCTGCTGTTCGACGTAAACATACTGAGACACTTGAGTAAGTGACAGCGTGGGACACTCTCTCCTCTCTGAGTGGCAGGTCAGGAGTGGTCATCATTGAAATATTTTTCTTGTCACGTAGCATGTTTTGAAGGCCAGGAATGCAAGGAGGATCTTGCTGAGGGTCCACGAGGACCAACTTGGCAGGTGTCGCGTCTCTGGACACCTCCTCCAGGAAGGTGGGAGCTCACCACTGAGTGCTGGTACCCACAGGGGCCCCCAAGCCAGAGGAGAGGCTTCTGCACTCCAGGGCGGTTTGTTCTGCCCAGAGCTGGTGCTTTCCAGCCACAAAGCCCTTCCCTGCCATCTCTCAGAATGACCCCGAGAGTTTTATTTTTTTTTAAAGATTTTATTTGTTTATTCATGAGAGACACAGAGAGGGAGAGAAGCAGAGACAGAGGGAGAGGGAGAAGCAGGCTCCATGGAAGGAGCCCAATGTGGGACTCCATCCCGTGACTCTAGGATCACGCCCTGGGCCAAAGGCAGACGCTAAACCGCTGAGCCACCTGGGCTGCTTGACCCTGAGAGTTTTAGAAATAAAAAGCAGAGCTTCAATAAGTGGTGTTATTTTTTACATCACAAAATGCTTCTTTCATGTGTTAAATCACTGATCGAAGAGTCCCTCTCAGGGTACACGCAGTCACAGGCAAAACCGCTATCAAGGAAAGATTGATAATAAAAGTAAAAATTGAACTCATCATATCAGCAAACGAGAAAATGGTACTTGGTTTGCAAAATTCATTTCTTACCACTCAACTCTTTAGGGATAGCTGTTGCAGGAGGTGGGGCTGCTTCTCCACGTGAGTCCCCAGAATGTTCTAGCATCCATCTGATTCACGAACACACACTGTGAAGGGAAATCATTTTCATCACTGTTCAAAGTCAAAAAGGAAATAAATCGACACATAAATATTCTAGATTTTTAACGTCTGTGAGGTGTTTTTAGTAGATGGAAGTTAAATGACTAATCCCCTTAAAATAACAGATAACAGACCAGGGTCCTCAGGGTTCTGTCTTATTTGGGATAGTGTATCGATTTGCTTCGGTGTTTCTAATTTAGGATATCATGTAGGACTTAATATTAAAATTCAGTTTCCTGATGACTGATTGAGATGGAAGTTTCATCTTGGTATAAAATTTTACCAAAAAAAAAAAAAAAAAAGAATAGACTTTGCCCTTCAGAACTGGCCTTAAAGTCCAGGTGGAAACACACACAGCAGTGTGAGCGCTGTGCTCATGGGGAGGGGAGCACCTGCGCCTGCTGGCGCGGGGCTGCCTGCCGAAGGGCAGAGTGTGTCTGCGTGGAACATCCTATGGGCCATCAGCTCGGGGAGGGGGGCACATGAATTTGGCTTTATGTTCTCTACGTCGAGCACCTCTCTGGGATGTTGCTTAGTAAATGCATCTCAGACAATGGCTTTTACTCTTATTTTTTAAATATGGAAGTCAGACCACCCATGGAGTCATATGTCTGATTTTTTTTTAAGATTTTATTTATTTATTCATGAGAGACACACAGAGAGAGGCAGAGACACAGGCAGAGGGAGAAGCAGGCTCCATGCAGGGAGCCTGACGCGGGACTTGATCCCAGGATCCTGGGATCACACCCTGAGCCAAAGGCAGATGCTCAACCACTGAGCCACCCAGGCTTACCTGAACTTTACATTTTAAAATAAGAAAGTAATGTATTTTGATTTTACTCAGTCCTTAAAAATCACTTTGAAGGGAAAAAGATTTTTGTTTCCCTGCCTGTCCGAACACTTTCTCTGTCCCTTTGCTCTGGTCTGAAGAAACAGATCTGTGTTCACTCCTTTTACTCTTTAATATGAGGTTTCTTCAAAAATCGTGCTTGCCCCAAAGATACAGATGCAGTGAAACGCTGGGACACCTGCACCCTGATGTTTATAGCAGCAATGTCCACAATAGTCAAACTGTGGAAGGAACCTCGGTGTCCACCGAAAGATGAATGGATAAAGAAGTGGTGGTCCATATATAAAATGGGATATTGGGATCCCTGGGTGGCGCAGTGGTTTGGCACCTACCTTTGGCCCAGGGCGTGATCCTGGAGACCCAGGATCGAATCCCACGTCGGACTCCCGGTGCATGGAGCCTGCTTCTCCCTCTGCCTGTGTCTCTGCCTCTCTCTCTCTCTCTGTGACTGTCATACATAAAATAAAAAAAAAAATAAAAAAAAATAAAATGGGATATTACTCAGCCATTAGAAACCATGAGTAACCACCATTTGCTTCGATGTGGATGGAACTGGAAGGTAATATGCTGAGTGAAATACGTCAGTCAGAAAAGGACAAACATTATATGGTCTCATTCGTTTGGGGAATATAAAAATTAGTAAAAGGGAATAAAGGGAAATGAGAAAAACAGTGAAAATATCAGTGAGGGTGACAAACCATGAGAGACTCCTAATTCTGGGAAATGAACAAAGGGCAGTGGAAGGGGAGGTGGGTGGGGGGTTGGGGTGACTGGGTGATGGGCACTGAGGGGGGCACTTGGCGGGATGAGCACTGGGTGTTATGCCATATGTTGGCAAATTGAACTCTAATAAAAAATTTAAAAAAAATTAAAAAAAACAAAACAAAAATTGTGCTTGCTGTTTTCAGTGGAAATCTCCTTTGGTCAGCTGGAGACGTGTGGGCATCAGCAGGGGCCGCCCCAGGTGCCCGTGTGCACCTGCCACTTCCTGGCCTCTGTGTCTGGTTTCCTCTGGCTCCGAGTCGGTGATGAGTCAGAAGGACCGAGTCAGAGTTGTGGCCTCGGTGGTGGCCGCGGTGGGTCCCAATGGGAGGGCAGGTTTCCCCCAGGAGCCTTCCCTCCCCTTAACTGTGCTTCCACACACAGCCCTGCAGCAAGCACTTCCCCAGTCCAGGCGCAGGAGCCTCCCCACCCCTCCCCAGGGCTGACCTCCACCCATACCGTACCGTGTTTGCTGCCACCACTATGGTCCAGTCCATCCCAAGCCGCCTCTGTGTCCTCCCTGCCCTCCTTTGCCCTGGCGGGTGGTGCAGACACCTCCTTGCTGGCATCCTCATCTCCAGGCCTGCCCAAGCCTGTGCCCCGGCTGGCATCCTGCCACTACCCCGGAGGGCAGGCCACCTGGAGGGCAGGCCACTGGCCGTCCTAGCACAGGGGCGGGGGGTGTGCTGTGCACTCCCTCCAGATCCTGCTGTTTACACCCCCCGCCCCCACGCCACCCTGTTTAGTTGCTCATTCAGTTCAAGACACTTTCTGGTCTGCCCTTTGATTCCCCGACCTGTCCATGGGTCATCTGAATGTGTGTTGTTTTGTCTGCAAATATGCAGGGAATTTGCTGACATCTTTCCTTATCTGTTTCTCCTTTAACGGCATGTGGTTGGAGACCTTGTATGGTGGAGCCTGAAGCCACTGCACTGGGTTTCACAGCTGTATCTGCTGGGGGCGGATGGGCCAGGTTCGTCTGTGTGGCCTGGTGGGCCTGCCAAGAGTCACGCCCTCTGTGGCCTTGCCAGTCGTGTCTTTATCAGCCGGTAGGTGTGGTCTTGTCTCCATCCAGAACTGGGGTTTCCTTTCTCCCTTAATGCCAAGAGGTTTTGCATTAGGTGTTAGAAGCTTGCTTGTGAGGTCAGGATCGGCCTGTTCTCTGGGCCAGTGGGCCCTTTGATGGAAAGAGCCAATCAGCTCTCTTTGCATTAGTGTCACAATAATATTTTCTGTTCTTTTCTTTTTAACCTGCCTGGGTCTTTGATTTGAAGTGCATTTCTCATAAGTATTTAGTTTTGTTTTGCTCTTTTAACCAGTTTCACTGTCTCCGCCTTTTAGTCAGTTCGGACCGGTTCTGTTTGATGAGATGACTATGACCATGTTTAAACCGCTCATCCTGCTGTTCTGTTTGTATTTGCCCATGTGATCCTTGCTTCCTTTTCTTGCCTCCTTTCAGCTCAAGTACATACGTTTTGTTCTTCTACGTCTTTTTCCTGTGCAATTCCTTATTCTCTTAACTTGAGGGAGCCTCAGGGCGTGTGGGGTGCATGGGGGCCTGGAGCACTGTCGCCGCCTGTCTGTGGCTGGGGCCTCCAGTAGCAGCCTCACACTTACCTCCTTGTCACGCGGGGCACTTCCCCGCAGGCTACTGGGTTCATCCGTGGCGGCAGGTAGTTACCTCCTGCAGAGACTTCACAACGACGGATCTTATGTATTTGCCGTGTCATCCGCATTACACTTTGTAGCCTTGATATTCTTATCTCTAAAATTAGGTTGTTGAACTTTATGACCTCAGTGGTTTTCCAGGCACTTTCTTGTCTATAGAGAGGATTGAGAGGGTGCAGGGCCCCAAGTGTGTGTGATGGTTTCTATATCTGTGTGTACATAGTCTCCATTCCGTGTCACACAAAATGTGCATACATGACACATGTGCAGATTTGATGCCGCCTCAGTGTGCCTGTGCATGCTTGGCCGGGCGGCTGAGGGCTGCAGGGGTGACCTGGCCAGGGCCGTGGTGACTGCCCACATCAGGACCCTCTTTCTGGATTCAAACCCACAAGGCACCAACACCAGTTTTCATTTTGCCTGTGATGCTACACAGGCTCCATTGCCGAGTGACGTGCCAGCCTCTGTGCACGTGGATTGCAGACGATTTCATTTAGAATTTCCTGTCTTGGCTAACACACCCATACCTAATTTTTTATCTGGAGCCAAAAAAAAAAAAAAAGATTTGAGTTCAATGTAAACATTTCCTTATGCTTTAATCACATCCTTAGGAAGTGGGGACTCAATTATCTTCATAGGGCGGATAGAGGAACTGAGGCAGGAAGAGGTTCCAGGGGGTGCAGTACAGTTGCACCCCGTGGAGCTGATGTCAGCTGCATGGCCAGCTTGGCACTGCACACCCAGGGCTCTGTGTGAGTGCAGACAGTGGTTGGGGTGCCCCAGGGGAGGCCCGGGGAGGGGCCCAGAAGAGGCGTGAGATGGTAGTATTGGGAGCGGAGGCCATGTTCTACTCCTTCTAGAGGCCGCAGGGATGTATGCACCAGAACTGAATCCTATGTCAAGATTTCAAGACAGTTGCTTTTTTCTATTCCATGGGAGGCATATGTTTTTTGTTTTTATTGAGGTGACAGTAACATTTTTTTTAAACCATCAAGTGTTTTCTAATTAGTTTTTATATATGATGCTCTAGTTCTGAGGCTCATGTCACTCCCAGATCTTTCCAGCCCACTTCATCAGGCCATCTCATGGAAGCTAATTTCATTCTTAAGCCCCTAAGAATCTAAGTACCTTCCTTTTGGAAAATGTTCTGCAGATCCTGGCAAGGTCAAGAGTGAAGCCATAAATTTAAGTGTAATACAGACCTAGAGGAATAGGGAGTCTGCTTTTGTCACATTACTTATTTTAACATTCAAGTAATTTTCTATAAAAGTCAGAATATTGTACCAGAACTCGATCTTCCACTGTAATGCAGACATAACCTGTCCAGGTGATAAGTTAAGAGGATGAAACATCAAATAAGGCATTGGTTTCAAGTTCGGGCTGCTGATGGAATTTGTTGGGCAGAAGGGGAAGGAGGCTGAGCATCCAGTTCTGTGGAGCGCGCCTTGTGTCCTGTGCACCAAATAGAAGATGGCCAGCATGCATGGTCAGTGGTGGCACTTACTCCAGGACTCAGGGATGCATGCTACCCTCTGGCCAACAGTGGTCAGGATGAACTACCTGTTTTGCTGTAGATACATGGCTCACATGCTCTGGACAAATATCGCATCTACTTCTACTTGTGTTGGGGAACACTGGTGGGCAAAGTGTGCTTGCATAGAGGCTAGTGGAGTGTTTCTGGAAATACCAAGATATTTTGGCCCCTACCTGAGATGTTCTGCTCCATAGATGCGTGGAAGAGACTGGACATGTGAACTTTCACAAGATCATTATGGTGCTGTTGGGCTCAGGTCACACTTGAAGAGATGCTGCGCTAGGTTACCTGGGAGCTGGGGTCCTGGCCGTATGCAGCGGAGCTCCCCTCCTGATTGAGACCGCTAGTCTCGCAGGTGTTCGTATCTCGGGTTGCAACCACTGATGCCCACCCATTATCTCCCAGAAGACCCATGTCTGTCATTCAGCAACAAGGCCTCCACCAGGACTGAGCCCAGGCTGTCCCTGAGTGTGGCATTGCACCTGGCTGTCCTTGTCCAGGCCAGGGACAGACAGCACCCGTTCCTGATTCAGATATGCTCAAACATCATAATTAACATGTCTTACACCCAGGAATACTTTAGTGAGGAAAGTGGATCTTGTCCAGATACCATCCCTCATGTGTCAGAGATGGGAAGTCAAGAGGAAGAATGTATTCAGAGCCTTCTGATGAAATGCAGGTTGCACATGCTTGTGTGAACCCAGGACATCTCAGACCATGAGGGGGTAAGATGATATGATCTCCTCGCTGCACTCTTACTTTTACAGATCAGAAGAGTACCTTGGAGCTGGAAGGGTCTCACAGAGCTTAGGGCCCCTATGGTGGTGAAAGAAGTGCCAGCGCAGGGATGCAAGGGCCCCCGTGGCGGTGACAGAGATGCCTGTGCATTCTATACCAGGTCGTGTGCATTTACTTCCAAGATACTTTAGGGTGCACAGAGCAGCAATGAAACCATCTCAGATCTACTTGAGACCCTCATCCTGACCAGAGTCTTTTAAGTTTGTAAAGGGGAAAGCAAGATATTTTTATATTCTTGGATATTTCTAATCAAAAGTAACATTTGTTTTGAATAAGAATTAAATAGGAAGGATTGAGGGTGGAGGCAGCCAATGCTGACAGTTCATCTGTAGTTGTGCTGAGTGCGTGTTCTGAGTCACATCAGACGGCTGACTCTGCCCCTCTTGTAGACACAGTCACACTCTCAGTGGCCTGGTACACATGTCCCTGGGACCCATGCCACCTCCAGATGCAGGACTTCTCCTTCACTGGGACCTTCCATGCCCCTGAGCAAAGAGTGTCCCAATGTCTATCAGAGACCGGTCTTTTCTAGAGTGCCGTGGCAGTGGGACCTTTGTCGTTCTGTGTCCTGGCAGTGCCTCCTTTGTGTGGTAGAGAGCTTTTCTGTTGGGTCAGCCGAGAAAGGTCTGGTGTTTCCACTTGTGGTGTTCATGAATAAAGCTTCTTCTGGGGCAGGTGTCTCTGTGGAGATGTGTCCTCTCTTCTCCTGAGCAAGCAGATGGGAGCATGGCTGTGGGGCAGTGGGGTGGGCACATGCTCAACCCGGAGACCCTGCTCACCTTCCAGAGCTGGTGCCATCCCCACCCTGCTGGGACTGCTGCATTTTGTTAGTCTCTTTCATTTTAGCTATTCTGGTATTTTTATTATGGTTTTAACTTGCATTTCTTTAATAATGACCAATATTGAACACAGTATCATATGATTATAGGCCTATTTTTAATTGTTCATTATTAATATTGAGTAATAGAACTTTTATTTTTTAGAGGTTTATTTATTTGAGAGAAAGAGGGTGCATGCACGTGAGGCAGGGGCAGGGGACAGAGGGAGAGCCTTCAGCAGACTCCATGCTGAGAACAGAGCCCAATGTGGGGCTCGATCCCACGACCCTGAGGTCATGACCTGAGCTGAGATCAAGAGTTGGATGCTTAACTGACTGAGCCACCCAGGTGCCCCAAGTTGTAGAACTTTTTAAAAACTGTGTTCTGGATACTATCATAGGTGTATGTATTGCAAATATTTCCCCTGATCCGTGGTTTGTTTATTTGTGTTGTAACATCCTTTAGTGACCATCAGTGTTGAATTTTTATGAAATGCAACTTTTATTTTATGGTTAGTACTTTTTGGCCTGTCTGAAAAATCTTGTTCACCCAAAGCCTGAAAATATATTCTATGTTTTCTTCTAGGAAGTTTATAGTTTTTATTCATATTTAGGTGAATGGCCCATGATATCAGCTGCCTGTTGTTCCCTAGCACTGTGCTGACCCTTGAGCAACACGGGGGTGAGCCATGTGGGCCGCCTGAAGGTGGGTTATCCCTACTACAACACAGCCCTATAAACCTACATTCTATTCTGTGGGGTTGTGAAAGTAACATTTTCTCTTTGCCAGCTGACTTTGTTGCAAGAATATTTTGTGTATAACACATATGGCATACAAACTGTGTGTTGACCAGTAAGCCTTCTGCTCAGCAGAAGTTGTTATACTAGTTGTTATGTTTCTGAGGAGTCAGAGTTATGTGCAGATTTTTGGCAAGAGGGGTTGGCATCCCTAACCCCCATGTTGTTCTAGGGTCAACTGCATTAGCAAAAATGTAGCATTCTAAAACATTTATTCTCACAATTTCTGTGGGTTGAGTCTGGGCTCTGGGCGTGGCTCAGCTGGGTCCTCAGGTCAGGGTCTCTGGTGGCTGTAGCTGAGGTATTGACCAGGGCTCTTGCTCATCCAAGGCTCTCTTAGGGATGGATCCACTTCCAGGCTTATTGGCCTGTTGGCAGATTTTTGGATCCTTGTGGTTGTAGGACTGAGAGCCTTGGTGTCTTGGTGGTGGAGGGCCAGAAGTCACTGTTGGCCATGACCAGAGTCCCCTGCCACTCCCTACCACGTTGGGTCCCTAGCAAGCCACTTGTTTCCTCATAGTCCTCAAGGAGGAGGGACCCCTGTGGGACAGTGCTGCCATATCGTAACTGTGTACAACACTGTCATTGGGGGTTAGGGACAAGTCCCAGCCCACCCACACATGGGGCTGGTACCACCACCGTGTGTCTGGCCTGCACATCCATCTTGAAATAATTGGACTAATTTGGGGGCATGGAGACAAGTATCGGTCAAGATTCATTTTTTTCCATGCAAATACTTATTCGCTCTAGCTATACTCGTTAAAGATACTTTCCTTTTCCACTGAATTTCATTGGTGTCTGTTGAAAATCAATGGATTCTTAAGTGTGGGGGAAATCTCTTGTTTAGTACTCAATCTATTACAATTTTGAGAGATGTTTTAAGTTTATCAATTGTTTATTTTCCCGATGGTATGGTTGGCACTTTAACTGTCTGGTGAGGATTGTTTTCTCTCTGAACACCACCTCTTATGATTTCATTGTACAGCCAAGGCTCATTAATGCTGTTCTGGAAAGTTACTCAAAGTAATCATGGACTGTAATCAATCTCATGCATAGGGGATGGTCACAGTTTTGCTCTATTACTTTACAATTTTAATTTTTTTCGCTATGTTTTTAGTGACAGATATAAATGATCATTGTCTTTCATCCTCCCCGCTGCCCCCCAGGATTTGGTTCGGATGCGCCCTGGCCGCCCATACCTCTGCCCCAGGGCTCTGTTTCCAGCCCAGGGAGCACCCACTCCACTGTGGACCTCTGCCCCTCGGTTCCCCTCTCATTGTTCAAACTCCTCAGCCACATTCAAAGTGCTGTCCTTGTGAACTTTCCCCAAAGCCCCGTCAGCCTCAGATCTCCCGAGTGTGGACAGCAGGCTTCAGAGCCCGGTGCGAAGAGCATGCAGGTGCTATATTCTCAGCTTACTAGTTGAGATGGCAGCTTCTCCCCTGGAATCTGGGTTCCTCAACTGGGGGTAAATGTCTTCATCTTCATTCTGTTTTTATTCCTGGAAGTCAATCTGATCACCAGAATAGAGCAAATAGATGCTCGCTGATTGCTGGCAAAATAAATCAATCGGCTTTCTATTTCTAACAGCTTTCCTTATTTCCACATTGCCTAGAAATGACAGTATTTTTCAGCTGAGAGTGTTTATCTTGTTGTGGAGGCAGAAATGCACATCTCACACACAGAGTTCTAGAAAACACACCTCTGAAGTCGGTCTACTTTGAAAGCCTTTGTAATAGTAAACCATTAGAAACACCTAGAGAGTTCTATGTGTGAAATGTGGGCTGTGATACAGCTTGGAGGTTTCATAATGCACCTGCTTGGGAAGTATAAGTAATCCTCCTTGGCGAGTCTGGATCACATCTAATGACCAAAGCAGAGGCTGTGGGGCAGCCACCACCGCCACAGAAATGGGGATACTGTGACAAAGACACTGTGCGTGAAGATTTATTTTGTGATCTCGGGTCCTCTGATGTTTGCATTTTCTAAGGCCACTTCTGTATTTTCAGTAGGTTATACCCCCACACTATTTTAACATTTAAAAGGGCATTTTTCCAGTAATGATTTGTGTAAGATGCAGGAGTCTACCAGTAGGGCCGTTAAAGCACATTAATGACTTATGGGCAAATGGCCAGGCCAGCATGTTGCAGCTGTCTTTCATACTCTCTTGGTCAGAGGAATTGCTGGTGTTAATTGGCATACCTCCTTCTTCCTCCTCCTTGCACAAACCATTAAGATTCCTTTAGAAGGCCGCACACGTCCATACATGTCTGCCTATCTGCCCTGACACCTGCGAAGCTCTTTCAGACCTTGAGCGTGAAGGAACATTTGTGCCAGGTCGTAACTTACCATGCACTTCTAGCCTCAGATATGTGAACATCTCGATATATGTTGTAATATAGGTAATATATATATATATATATATATATATATATATATATATATATATATGTATATATATTACATCGATATATATTGAATTTCTGAGATTTCCTCAACTGGGAAAGAGCATGCTCCTCAGTGATTGCTTTGTTGGTTCAAATCATTTTCATTTGTTCATCTGTTTGTTCATGCTCAATTTTAGTGGAACTGGAATGACAACAGTTTGGACCTGGAAAGGGACGTGAGGGGCTGGTTTCTCTGTTCCTGGATCCAGAGTGTGGTGAGGCTCATGGCACATTCCTGCCCTCTGTCCTCTAACTGACACCTGTGCTTGCTGTCCAGCCACCCCTCTCGGCTCTGCTTGGGGGTCACTGGAAGGCTCACGGAGCTTCAGAGTCTGCCAGACAAGATGCCAGGACCGTGTTCCCCAGCAAGCTCCCTGTACATAGCAGTGTCGCTGTGTCCCCAGGAGCACAGCTTATCCTGCTATCCTGAGAGCTTGTTGCCAGTGCAGGGACTGAGGTGCCACTGGTGGCTGTGGCTGCAGAGGGCTCAGTGTGGACCAAGGCTCGGATCATTCATTGTTCCCGGAGTCTGACTACTTGCTGTGTAAGCAAGCATGCAAACATTTAGCTTGAGGGGTACCAGTTATCTATCATCAGAGATAGTCATATGTTGAATAGTGACAATTCTTTTTCAGAAGTGGGAACACAAATTCTAAAAAATTTAAAATTCTAAATTTATATTCTAAAGTGACTCAAGCAGGAGAACAGGGGAACTTTAGGTGTTCTACAATATCTGTCACTGCAAACTCCCCACCTGCCAGTGATTTTTAACATAGTGATGCCTGGCGGCAGGGTGGCTGGAAAGTATCCAGGTTCAGATAGGACAAACGGAAAGAAGAGGCTTGGAAGGATAGAGACCATGTCTGTCAGTGAAGAAGAATGACAGGACCTCAGATTAAAGCAAAAAGGGGCTCTTGCAATAAATACCAGTGGACCAGGCAGAAGTCCTTAAGTGAGAATTTAATGCTTTCCAGTAGAACTGTACCTTGGCTTTTATTCAGGTTGGGTGGTGGGATGCTTTGGCAGCCAGTAGGAAGTCTCAGTGTGCCTGGGCTGGCCACCTGCTCAGTTTCCTGTCCCTACCCACTGACAGTCACATGGTTGTGTTCAGACATAAACTGAGGCAGTGGTTTCAACCTGAATGCCAACTACAGGTGGCCTGCCAGGTGAGTCCTTCACTCGGGTCTCACCTGCTGCCTGCCCTCAAGCCATTTCCAAGTGAGTGTGTCAAGACTCCAGAGGCCACTCAGTGCTCAGACAATATAGGCCAGACAAGCACACCAGACATAGAGGCAGAAGCCCCATGTGCACTCAGTGCTGGACAGTTATGTGCATTCACCACCAGTGTTTTTCCATAGACTCACATCTGCCTGGAGGAGCTAGCAATATCCAGCTGCTACCATTCAGTCTGTCAAACGGGGAAGCCCAAAATCAAGAGTCCAAATTTTCACATTCAGAAAATGAAATAAGCACAGTAGAATAAATTATAGAAATTAAAGTAGAATTACAAAATAATTTTATTAAAACATAAGAATTAAAGACACCTGAATAAGCCACGCCTGGAGGAACGTCCCTCTGTGGTACCCAGTTGGGGGAGCATCTGTCCTTCACGTTACATGTGATGGTAGCTTTCCTTTGTCAGATCCTCTGTGTTTAGATGTCACATGAACCCAGATGACACTTCTGGCCTCTGCTCATGTGTTACAACAGTGAGTCACATAAAATAAGGATTTGCCAGTGTGCTTTCATCCTCAAGGGACTGAAGACACTTGCATGTGGACTGGAGCCTATGTCCACAGGCCAGTCCTGAGGGGGCTGCATGCGGACTGGGGTGTGTACCAGTCCATGCCCTGGTGGTTCTGTGGGTCTTCTCCTGAGGGACCATTAGGGTTGAGAAAACCCCAGAGTGGGGAGATCTTGCAGATCTGGACCAATTATGTTTCAGAAAATGTAAATAGACCTTCTGCAGGTCTACTTGAAGGCAAAACAGTTGCCATAAATGTAATTCATGGTAGACATCAGATACTCTTCTAGGAATAATAGTTTATGTTTTAAAGTTTCTTCTAAATTTCTTCTTGATAATTGCTCTGAAATTAACTCCCAGTGTACAGACTACACTTTTGGAATAAGGTGCTTTTAAGTTGAAACTCATCCTTGACTCATTGCCCTACAGGGGGTTGCTGCAGTGTCCTGTCCCTGACTGGGCCTGCCTGCCTACAGTCCCCATGGAAGGCTTTCTGAGGTCAGGAATTGATGTCATAGGCTACTACTTGAGTCCTGAATCCCATGTTGGATCACTGTGTTCTGGAAATGCTTTCTTGCAATTTCTAAGCAATCATCATGACAACAGTGTTTATTTCTAACAAAAATATAGGCTTCTGCTTGCTTCTGGAGTTGATTAACTATAACTTTGGTCTCCACTGAGATGAGATGTTGACTTTGCAAAACTGCTTCATAGGTTGGAAGTGATGCTGCAATTCCCCCCTGGAAAGGTTGTGTTTGTGAGTCAAGGGTGTGCCACGTGACTGCACCATACTGTGCTCCCAACATTCACCTCAGCCTTAGAGCCAAGCCAGAGCTGGTGATAAGCCACAAGGCGAGACACTCTAAATAACATTCAGCCATGGATTTTAGCTTGAGAGTTCCATGTTGTGGACAACTACTTCAACTACTTCTGCAATGGACGAATACTTCTGTGTCTTCTAAATTCCAGTAACTAGTTGACAGTTGCACTGAAATTAGCATGGAGGGTTTCTCTGTCCTCAGGATCCTCGATGCCCCCTCCTTTCCAATCCCTCCTCAACCCTGACCCCGGAAACCTGTCCCCACATCTGCCTTTCCCAGACTGCCATGTGGGTGGGATCACACAGTGTGTGGATTCAGACTCTCTTCTTTCATTTAATGATATGCATAGAAGTTTCCTCCCTGTCTTTTCATGGCTAGAGAGCTCATTTCTTCTTAGCACTGGGTTCCATTGTAATGTCTGGATATGAGTTTTTCTTTACCAGTGTCTATATTTCAAATCTTTTCCTGTTTCATGGTCCTGGCAGAGAGCTTGCCCAGAAACACAGGAAGAGGCCTCATTTGGAAGAGATTTTTCAGTGCTTCTCCGAGAAGGAAGACTTCCGATAGGTAACCATTATTGGGCCCAATGTCTTTTAAGTATGAATTGGTGTTCGACTTTATCAGAGGTTGTATACACCTACTGAGAATATATTTTTTTAAGTTTTTAATGTGATGAATGGCACTTACCTATTTTTCTAGTATAGAACCACCTCTTATTCTTCCAAAAACCTCAGATTGGACATGATAAGTTGTCCTTGAATAGTAAACTAGGTTATCAGTGAAGCCTCCCACTTGACTCCCTTTTGTCAAGATTGTCTTAATTATTCCAGGCATGTACCCTTCCATATAAATTTTAGAGTAAGCTGTGTCTACAAAAGTCCTTGCTGGGGTTTTCATAGGAATTGCATTAAACCCATGTATATACATCAATTTGGAGAGAACTGACTTTTTACTATGATGAGCTTTCCAACCCATAAACATGGTTTGTCCTTCTATGTATTTTCATATTTGATTTCCTTTGTCAGCATATTATCATGTTCAGCTTACATATACTGCATATGCTTTTAAAAGTTATATCTGGTATATAATTTTCTTTAGGGTAATTATAAATTATACTGTTTTTAACAGTGGTTTCCACATGGTCATTATCAGTATATGTGATGAGACTGAATTTTGTGTGAGTGACTTTGGTCACATTCTAGGAGTTACTTTTTGTTTGTTTCTTTGTGTGTGTGTGTGTGTGTTTTCTTTTTTTTTTTTTTGTAGATTCCTTGGGATTCTCTATATAGACAATCATGTTATCTGCAAACAGGGACAGTTTTGCTTTTTCCCTACAATATGCATGTATATTATGTCTTACTCTTGTTGTATTGCAATTGCTGGGGCTTCCAGCACTGTGTTGAGTAGAAGTGGTTGTCCCTCTGTGGTCCCCAGTTGGGGGAGCATCTGTCCTTCACGTTACATGTGATGCTAGCTTTTGGCATTTTGCTGATGCTATCAAGTCCACTTCATAAATTGCTTTTTATCACAAATGTGTGTTGGCTTTTGCCAAATGCTTTTTCAGTATCAATTGCTACAGGCAATTTTTCTTTAGCTTGTGGATATGGTGGACTGTGATATTTTGACATTGTATAATGTCATGTGTCAGTATTGGAAGATCCATATAACTAAATGGATTGTATTTTTCATGTGATTAATGCACGATGTTATAAAAGCATGCACTGGTAAAGATTTGTTCATTCACAGTGGAAGATGGACCAATAGATTTTAGTGGGTAAGAATACACTCACTGATACAACTTCAGATTCTACATTCACATAGCCTTTAAGAAATATATACATTCATCATATTTTGGAGCAGCATCAAAGATGATTATTCACAATCATCTGAAAGGACTGTTAAGAATAGTTCTTCTGTTCCAAATAGTCTTCAACCAAGACAACGTATTGCAACAGTTTGAGTGCAGAAGCAGGTAGAAGAACCTAGTCGTCTTCTAATAGGTTAGACATTGATGAGATCATGACATTCATCTCACTAAATTTATTTTCGTTTTGGAAAACCATTATTTTTCATAAAATAGGTTATTTATGTAAAAATATAATGGTTAATCATTGTTAGATGAATTCAAGCATAAATATATTTTTAAATTCCCAGTTTTATTTTATAATTTGCTGAATGTTGGCTGACACTGCCTGCGTAAACAAAAGATATTTGTGGTTCTCAGTAATAAATTTTAAGAGCATGAAGGGGTATTGAAACCAAAAATTAGGAAGTGCTACTTTATGATAGTATGATTCTGGTTTTATTTTATTTTATTTTATTTTTTTTAAATTTTTATTTATTTATGATAGTCACCCAGAGAGAGAGAGAGAGAGAGAGAGAGAGAGAGGCAGAGGGAGAAGCAGCCTCCATGCAGCGAGCCTGACGTGGGATTCGACCCTGGGTCTCCAGGATCGCGCCCTGGGCCAAAGGCAGGCGCCAAACCGCTGCGCCACCCAGGGATCCCTGATTCTGGTTTTAAATACTTTCTTAGATTCATTTTGGGAAGATATTTTTCTAGAATTTATTCATTTGCTAAGATTTAAAATGTATTATCATGAAATTGTATTCTCTTATCATTTTTTATTATTTAGTTTTTATTGTAATTTCAAAATTGTGATATTATTTGAAACTTACAGAAAAAATGCTAGAATAAAAATGAATGTCCTATATAGTTTTTACCCATATTAATAGTTTTATTTTACAGTATTTTTTACTTGACTTATAATTTATCCATCCCTTCTTTCTTAATTTCTCTGCGTGTAGCTACCTAGCACTTGAAATTTGACTAGTCCAAATTAAGATGACCTATAAATCTAAAATATACATCAGATTTTAAAGATGTGGTACAATATAAAATTTTTCATTAATTTTATGTTGATTATATGCTGAAATAATAATTTCTTAATAATGGGTTAAATCAAATATCAAAATTAAATCATTTGTTTTTATTTTTTAATGTGGCTTCTAGACAATTTAAATTATACATATGGCTTGCATAGTATTTCTATTGGATTGCATATATATATAAGTTAGATTTTTGAAACCATCACTAGTACATTGGAGAAATCTTTCCCCTTTATGTCTGAGCACATTAGGATGTACATTAGGAACTATGATATCCTTTTACATACATAGATATGGTTTTAAATATCAGGGAATGTTATGCCGACACAAGGCTGTTCTCTGCTCATCCAATCCACAGTTCACTTCCAGCTCACATTTACAGATCCTTTATAACTCTTCCCAACCCACGATGATACACTTCTTATAATTGTTATGTCTTCCTAGCCTCTCCTAACTTGGAACAGTTTCTTTTTTATCTTTGACCCCCTCTCCCTTTTTTTGACAACCACGAGTCAGTTCTTTGGTAATATTTCTTTATGATTAGTTGCCCTTTTTTGGTCAGGACTGCACAGAGATGGTGTTCTTGGGTCAGTGGCAATGTGATATTGGTTTGTTCCAATCATCTTGCAGACTTTCGTAACTTGGCTAAGATCCTCTACACCAGGCTTCTCTTTTGTAACAGCAATATTTTTTCTTTCATAATTCATAAGCAGTTTAGGGGTGGATATTTTAGAATGAGACAAATATCCTATTTATTATCAAACTTTTACCTACTAATTTTGGCATTCATTGATGAACTTCGGAATTTTTGTGTAACTGGTTTTTAAAGAAGACGATAGACTTGAAGAGAGCAGACTGAGGACTATCTTTGCACACGGCCAGGACTCACACATTGTGTTTGGTACATGGGACCTTGGATTGTGTAGCAGTTCCATACTTGAAATGGGATACTCAGGTATCTAGAAGTATACCCAGCTTTATAGTGATAGCAGTGAGAATCACAGTTCATAAAAATAACTGACACAGTTTGGAAGTACTCAGTGGATGTTTCGCACACATGCATGCAGCAGGTGTATTTTCAAAAGCTTCTCCTTGAGGGAATCTTCAAAGGAGGAAGTCCTCGAGTGAGAAAATCACAGCAAGTTTGTGTCATTGGAACTGTGACCACAGCACTGCCTTCACTCCTCCTTAGCCTGTTTTGCTCTTGGCACAGAAGGGCGATTTAATATTTTCCAGAGATGAAGTCTTACAGGCGTGCTGGCAGCTTCTGGATGGCTTCTGTGAAGTGATCCCTAAGTTTTCATCCCTTCACGTGGATGACTCTGGGGACCAGAATCTGGGCCCACATGCTGGCACTGCTGCCTTCTATGGGGAAGCACTACTTAGGGATGAATCTGCTGGGTGTGAACACTCGCATTTATCCACCATTAATCGTTTGATCGCCTCTGAACTTGACCTGTGACCTCCTGTTGTCTCTTCCCTGCTTACTCTTGTACTGCATCCTGCCTGCCTTTGGAAAGATGAAAGTTCCCAGTTGTGGATGGTCTGGACCCAGTTAGGTTGTTGTACCAAAATTAGACCCGGAGCACAGCCATTTCAAGCAGTACTGAATCATCTGGGCAACACTTACTAAACCTCATTTCCCAGGAGAAGGTGAACTACTGGAAAATACCTCATTGCTTTTTAATTTTGGCCTTGGTTTTTCCATGATTGTGTTAGATTATAAAAGAAAGAAAGAAAGGGGATTTTCTAAAGATGAGTCTGTTTTTCTCCCTGTTCCTAATTTTAATTTTTTTGAAGATTTTATTCATTTATTTTAGAGATAGAGCAAGAAGGGGGAGGGGCAGAGGGAGAGGGAGAAGCAGACTCCCTGCTGACCCTGGAGCCTGTTGCCGGGGCTCTGATTCATGACCCTGAGATCATGACCCAAGCCAAAATCAAGTCAGATGCTCCACCCACTGAGCACCCTTGGCGCCCCTTAAAATCATCCTTGGTGATTTTAAGAAACTGAGGTACTTGGTGGTATTCCTGCATAGCTACCATGCCTTTCAGTTGTCAGACTCGAGATTATCTAATAATTCTTTCAGTTTTAAAGAAAGTAAAAAGATGAAGGGGAATATGGTCCCCAAGCAGACTGGCATGCCAGGAGACCTGTCTTCATTCTTTAGTTCTGAACAATTTTGGTTACTCTCCTCATGCTCTCTAGCACCTCGTGGTGTTACCAGGTGATATCAAACTGATAAGATATCAGTCATAGGTGAGGCCTTAAAATCATTTGATTCTATTTGTAGCCTGAAGAAAATGATAGAGCTAGTTCATAGCCTAGCGAACATTCCAGAGGTCTCCAGAATCCTGCACAGGTGCTGTTTGCTCACCACAGTGGCTCTTTCAGTGCAATTTAGGATTTTACCTATGAAAGATTAGTTATTTTATTTTCTAGACAAGTCAGATTGTAAAATTATACTCTAAATGGTTCGCAGAAGAATTCAAAAGATGTTTATAGATATCTTTCATACTAAAATGTTCTTACAGATGAGTAGAAAATATAACGCAGCTGACCCTTGAACAACACAGGTTTGAACAGTGCAGGTCCACTTATGTGTGGACTTCTTTTTGGTAAATATGGTACTTACTCTAAAGGTGTTTTCTCTTATGACTTTCTTAGTGACATTTTCTTTTCTCTAGCTTACTTTATTGTAAGAACACAGTATGTGATATAACAGAGAATAGGTATTTATGGGCTGTTTGTGTCATTGGTAGGCATCCATCAACAGTAGACTGTTGTACTGAACCTTGGTGGGATGAAACGTTATACAAACGTTATACGTGTATATTCGACTCTGCAGAGGTCCCATAGTTAAAGGGTCAACTGTAGCTTCAGGTTTTACCTGGATGACAAGTGTGTGTACCCAAAAGTTAGAATATATGAAGTTATTGAGTAGGGAAGTGAAGTGTAAGGGCTGGAGCTGACCAAGAAGAAAAAGAGAAGCCTCACTAATGAGCTGCTGTATAGCCGTGAGTCCGGTAGCTTGACTGAAATGGAAAAATTCATAGAAAGACATATGTTGAGATTGACTTAAGAACAAATAGAAAAATTTAAGAGATTTATAACAAGAGATTAAATGATAAGAATAACTAAAAACAAAGAAAACTCCTCACAAAGAAAATACCAGGAAAAGATGGTAGTTACTCCTACCAAATATTTAAAGAATTAATCCCACTTTTCCATAAATTTCCAAGAAATTAGAGGAGACACCAAAACTTACTCAGTGATGTCAGTGTCATTCTGATTTAAAAAAAAAATCAAGAGAACAGAAAAGTAACACCAGTGTTTCTTATGAATATAGATGCAAAAATCCCCAATAACAAGCAAATCAAATCTGGCAATATGTAAAAAGGATTATATACTGTTACCAAGTGAGCTTTATCCCAGGAATGGAAGACTGGTTTAACAAAGGAAAATAAATTAATGTAATACATCCCATCAAAACATAAAAGCATATGACCATCTCCATAGACACAGAAACACGCCTGCATGCACCTGCACGCTCACCCCTGATATCCAGTACCCATCAGGGATCCGAGGTTGCTCACCAGGGTGCTTATCCCTCTCATGTGTCTGGGGTTAAAAACAAATGCAGTGGATGGGGGCTACAGTCTCCAGGGCACGTGGCTCTCTGGAAACAGAGCTACTTTCCTTTGGGGACTGGTCCCTGCACCATTGTTTGTGGTGCGTGGACATGGAACCTCAGTGGCTGCTGTTTGCCTCTGACTTTTCAGTGTTGAGCTGTGGGTGACCTTTGAGAGGGGGTCTGAGACCTCACCATGATCTTGGGTTCCAGGTGTGCATCGGTGTCTCGGGAGGTGAGCCAACAGGGATTGGTCCTCTTTGGTCACATTGTTCCTCCAAACAGACATTTCCAGCAGTTCCCAGCTGTCCTGCACGTAGCATAGAAGACTCGTCTAAGTGTGTTACTGGTTCCTCCAGCCTCATCTCTCTTCTGCAGCCACTCGCCCGCCAGCTGGCTGACTTCTCGCCCTTTCCGAAATAAGCCACCTTCTCTCACACAGGTGTGCCCATTTCTCCTTTCTGGAAGACATGCTGCCCTCTCATCTCCCTTGGCTAATGCATATTTGTCCTTCATATGTGTCCCCGACCTACCCAGGCATGTTCCCCTCTGGGGGGCCCAACTTCTTCTGGGTGGTTTGCCTCCCCAACTCCTTTGTGAGCCCGTTATGGTCCTGCTCCCGCTCCGCGCTCTCACACCCTGTGGGCCCTGTGCCCCACAACCGGGCGTGTGCAAGCCGTGCCCCGCAGGGGCCCAGGGTTGCATGTGGATTGATGCGGGCAGCCAGGCAGCTTCATTGTGACGTGGGTCCAGCGATGACCCCTTCACTGTGACTCCATCCTGAGCCCTGACTATCCCAGAGCCTAGGTGAGGCGTTGTTGGGAGCCAGAGCTTCACGTTCTCATTTCAGTTGACAAACCACAAAAAGAACATCTTTGACCTGCCTACCCTGACAGATACCCCCTTATCACATCAAAATTGAAAGACACATGTGGAGTTTATGACTAAAGTTAACACAACTTCAAAGGCAATTGAATGTAATTATCATGATGCAATTTTGGGCACTCTGCCGCAGGGTTGGCAGTAGAGTGAAAATCTCATTTAATAAAAAGTAGGAAAATAATCCAGGCTCAGTGACAGAGTAGTGAGTGTCCAGCCTGCTTCTAACCATCGTTTACTGTCAGCCTGGAGTCTCCTGAGGGTGCTTGCATGTCCCCGAGAGACCCAAGTCAGAGCTACACCCCATGTACAGGGTGCTAGGAAACCTGGACTTGTGAGGTTAGAGGGGGGGTTCCCTAAATGTGAGGAAGGTTCTCCAGAGGTTCTTGATAGTGAGGAAGCATGACAAATGGCCATTATGGGGGACAGACGAAAATAGTTGCTGCACAAATGGATCATTAATGTGACGTCACAGTGGTAGGATTACGGCAGAGAAATGCCAAGTAAGAAGCTTATTAGGTTCACTTTGTGTTTCTCCTACAGTTTGGTAGCTCTGCGAAGGTATGATTCTGTTCCTATCTATGCTAGAAAACAGAGCATCTGAAGATAATTACTGTAAAATCAAGGACACTAGCATGTAGCCAGGTGCTATTGTGGATGTGTCCCAATGTGAAGAGTTACCACTGTGATCTTCTTTATTGGTTCAAGGAGAGCATCAACAAGGATGAACTCCAATAGAAAAATAGAAGGAAGGTTGAATATTTTTTTTTAATTCTGGAAAAGATTACTTCTTCTTTTAGATAAATGTGTAACTGCACCAGAGAGTGAAAACTGACCTAAGAAAACTAGCAGCTCTCCACTTTTATTAAAATATTAAAGTCAAGAGGATATAATTTTATGTATAAAATATAATCCATTCATCCATCCATTCAAGCCAAAATTATTGAGTGCCATGAAAAACATTCGTGAGGAATGCTGGCAAGATCCTTGTTTTCATGGGGCTTAATGGATAGGCAGTGTCAGGGACTCTGGCAAAAACAATAGAATTTGGTATGGAGGGACTGTCATGAGTGGGAGACTATGAAATCAAACATAAAAACTCCTTAAAACACAAAAAGACATTGCTGTTTTTTTGGAAATGCGGTGTGGGGTGCGTGTGTGTGTGAGGTTTGCATATGCTTTTCTGAAATGTAATTTTCTAATCATGGAATTTAGACTTCTGGCTCAGGATAACTTTGGATTTCAACCTCTTGAAAGTGTATTATTTTGCTGTGTATTATTTTGGTGTATTATTTTGTTCAATCCAGAGTAGAGGTGGAATGCACTATCAGTGAGAGGGCAGGGAGGCACGGCCCAGGCGCTCTGACCTGCTCACAGCAAACACCACCAGCCTCGCACACACTGCCTGTCGGGGCAGATGTCCCTGCGCAGCCCGTGCCTATTTACTCCCCCTTCTAAGCCCCCTGCGGTTCCGTGTTCGAGGAGGCAGACAGAGGGGCTGGTGTAAGTCTCGGAGTAGAAGTGTTTGTGGATTTGCACATGGAGAATGAGAACCGTCAGATGCAGAAGAGGGAGACAACCTGTGACCTCGGCCCCCATGGGCTTGCTGCTGTCATTGTGTGCGATAGGCCACACTGGACCCATAGGTGGGATGTAGCTGCAGGCGTTTGTAGCTTTTGAGTTATGGCCACGGAAGATGGTTCCTGTTACGTTTAACAGTTGTTGATCTAACATCTGGCTGGTGGAAGATATTTGTTCCTGATGGTCTGGCAAGGCTCTGGGCTCTGCAAACACTCACGGCCACGGCCTCCAGCCCGGAGCACAGTGTGGTCACAGGGGAGGAATGCGACAGTTGGACTGTAACTGGAGTTCTGCTAGTTTCTCTGTAAATGATTTATAAACCCAACTTGAAAAATTCGTCTTAAATAAGCTGCAGCATTCTCGTGTCCTCAACACATAGGATTCCTGTTACACATGGTTCTGTTATTGTGGGCCGTTGCACAGTTACAGAGACGTGGCAACTATGCTTTCCACGCAGAGATAAGTAGCTTTCAGGAGAACAGACACAGGATTTCCCACACCTGGAGCCCCGCAGACCTGTCCGGCCTGCTTCCCTCCATGATTCTGGGAAGGACAGCTGGCACCGGGGTGGACACTGGGTTCCAGCCTGTGGTTTATCCCTGTGGTTCGGGTATGAGAAGACCATCTTGGATGTTAGTAGAATACTTAGACTATATCGTCATTTTATAGGACATCTAAGGTGCAGATACACAAATAATATGTACAGAGATGACATTGTTTCTAATGGTTTGTGTGTTTCTAATGGTTTCACTTTTAAAATATATATGATTTTGCAAAATAGGAAATCCACAGGAACAAAGGGAAGCACACAGAAAGGAAACTGCACAGCAGCTCTCATGAACTGTCCCAAACTCAGCTGTGACTGCTGTTGACATGCTAGTGCATGCATCGTCAGATTATTTTTTCCCAGGATTGTGTGGAAGTGGATGTGTGGGCACACATGCTCAGAACAGGGATGTAGCGTTGATATTTGCACTGCGTTCTGTGTATGGGCATACATAATTTATCTGATCTTTTGTTGTGGCTTTCAGGCAGCCTCTAACTTGCTCAGTCGTTCACAGTGCTGTGCTGCACATCCTTGGAGGTACACTGTGTACACTGGTGTGATTGCTGCCCCATGATCATGTTTGGAAACACAAGTGCTGAGTCGGTGTTCTCACTTTTTAGCAGCTTTTGAGAAGTATTGCCAAATTTTCTCCAAAAAGTTTGGGCCAACCTGTATATCTTCTAATAGAGGGTGAGAAAATGGTCTACATCAAACAATGAAAATTATTATTGAAACACTGTCAGCGCAGATCCCAACAGTCAAGGGCAGGAAAGAGGGTGGCATGGGGAGCTGCACATTCCCTCGCCCACACTCACATCCACACTCACGACAGGGCTTCTCCGAAGACGAAGGTGTCTGGGTGTTAGCACAAAGGAGCTCCACATGCTGGGTTGTTGTATTTAGTTTTTGGTGAATTATTTATTGACACTTTAAATGTTTTTCATTGACATATTCCTTGTTTCCCCTTGAGCCGTTAACCCCTCTTGATGTGTTAGCATCATTTTCCTCAGTTTGTGATATTAGAGAAAAATTCTAAGCTCTGTTTTTATTTTTAGACTTTCCCCTAAGATTACATATTCATTGACATTCCCTAATTTTGTTTCATATTTACATGTACAGTAGTAGATGAGTCTGTTACCTATTTATTTTTGTCCCAAAGCATTAGCCTGGCACCCAAATTACTGACCACGTTTTTTTCTCCTTCATTTGAAATACCAAACCCTTCATACAATATTCTTGTCTCTGCTTCTTAACATTATTTTCCATTCCAACACAGTCCACCAATTTTGATTATGTACTGTCATAACTATGCCTTAATATCCCTTTCAATAAGCTTTATTTAGTTCTTCTTCTAAAAATAATTTCATAATGCAAACTTTGAGTGTTCCTAAGAGCAGGGAGGATGTCCTCATGAGCCCGATGTTTCCACCCCAGCTTGCATGGACAGTGGCGCCCAGCTTGTCTATTCATTTCTCCCAGCTCCATACCTTGAGATCATTTTGAGGCAAATTCCAGGTAGCATTTCATCTGTAAATATTTCAGTATATGTCTTTATTAGATATTTTAATTGATATATAACTTATTTATCAATATATACCACTTTTAGCTGTGGCAATTCAGCTGATTTGTGTGTATTTATATATTATATAACCATCACCATTATCTGTCCCAAAATATCCTCACTCCCCCCCCCCCCCAAAAAAAAACCCTGTACCTATGAGCAGTTGGTCCCAATTCCCGTTCCTCCAGTCCCCTGGAAACCACTCATCTTCCTTCTGTCTCCTTGGGTTTGTCTGTTCTGAACATGTCACAGAAGTGGAATCTTACGTAATGTCCTTTTGTGTCTGGTATCTTTAGCGTAATGTTTTCAAGATTCATTTCGTGTTGTATGTATCTGCACTTCATTCCTTTTTATGGCTGAGGACGATTTCATAGCATGGATAGCCCACATTTTGGTGATGGATTTTTCACTTGTTTCCATTTTTGGGCTATAGTGGGTAATGCTGCTGTGAGGCTTCAAGCACATGTTTTTGTCTAAACATATCCTTTCAGTTCTCTTGTGGAATTTCTGGGTTGTATGGTAGTTCTATTCTTAACCATTTGAGGAGCTACCTAACTTAAATGGAGGCTGATTATTTTAGATTCCCACTAGCCATGTGTTAAGGTCCTGATTTTGCCACATCTTTGCCAACACTTATTTTTGATTTTTAATTTTTTTTAATTTTTGATTTTTATTATAGTTATTCTAGTGCGTATGAAGTGGTATCTCATGGTTTTGATTTGCATCACATTTCCTTAATGATTAATAATATTGAATATCTTCTTGTATGCTTGTTGGCTATCTCTATGTCTGTATGTCATTGGAGAAATTCTATTCAAGTCTTTTAGAGAAACTCTATTGAAATATTCTGCCTATTGTTAATTGGGTTATTTGACATTTATTACTTAGTTTTCATAGTTCTTTGTATGTCCTAGATATTAGACCTTCATCAGAGATGTGACTGAAACTGTTTTCTCTCATCCTGTGGACTGTCTTTTCACTTTTATTTATAGCATCCCTTAGAACACAAGAGTTAATTTTCCATAGGATGGGAGGTAGGGGTCCAAATCCTGCCTCCCCCCTCTTTTCTTTCTTTGCCTGTGGATATGCAGTTGTTTTATACCATTTGTTGAAAGAATTATTCTTTTCCTCCACTGAATAGTCTGGGATCCCTTGTTAGAGGTCAACTGGCCATGGATTAAAGGTGTATTTTTGGACTCTCAGTTCTACCCCATTGTTCTCTATGTCTGTTCTTCTGCAGCTGCCTTGTTGTGTTGGTTACTGTAGCTTTGTAGTCAGTGTGGAAAGTAGGAAGGCTGAGTCTTCCAGCTTTGTTTTTCTTCAGGATGGTTTTGGCTATTCAGGGTGTCTTGCATTTCCACACGAGTTTTAGAATCAGATTGTCTTTTTGTACATATGAAAAATTTTGATAGGGATTCCACTGAATCTCTACTTGAATTTGGGTAGTGTTGCCTTTATAATAATATTGTTTTCCATTTTCTGAAAATCAGAATGTCTTTCTATTTATGTACATCTTATTTAATTTCTTACAACAGTGTTTCATAATTTTCATTGTAAAAGTCATGTGTTCATTTTGTTAAATTAATTCCTGAGTATTTTGCTTTTTTTTTTGATGCTGTTATAGGTGAAATTGCTTTTTAAATTTAATTTGAAAATGTTCATTGCTAGTATATAGACATGCAACTAGCTTTTGAATAATGATCTTGTATTCTATAACCTAGCTGAACTAGTTTATTAGCTACAACAGTTATTTTTAATGGAGTTTTAAAACTTTCAACATGTAAGATCGTGTCATATACAAATAGAGCTAGTTTGACTTCTTCCTTTCCATTCTAGATAACTTTTATTTCTTTTCTTGTCTAATAGCTCTGACTGGAACTTCTAGTACAAGGTTGTATAGAAGTTATGAAAGCAGACATCCTCATGTTCCAGATCTTAGGGGGGAAGTTTTCAGTTTTTCATGATTAAGTGTGATCTTAGCTGTAGTTTTCTCATAAATAGTAGAGGAAGGAAGGTCCTCTGTGCCTAGTCTCTTTAATGTTTTTTTATCATCAAAGGATGTTGCATATTTTCAAATGCTTTTTTTTTTGGTATCTGCTGAGATGATCATATGTTTGTTATTCCATTGTTATGGTATATTGCATGAGTTGATTTTTGTATGACCTACTAACCTTGTATCCCTGGGATAAATCCCACTTGATCATAGAGTATAAGCTTTTTATATGTTGCTGTATTCAGTTCTTACGTATTTCATTGAGGATTTTTGCATCTGCAACTGTAAGGGATATTGTTCTGTAATTTCCTTTCCCTGTGATGTCATCGCCTGGTTTTTGTATCAGAGAAATACTGGCCTCAAATAATGAGTTCTAAAGTATTCTTTCCTCATCTGTTGTGTGGGAAATTTAAAATGATTAGAATTAATTCTTCTTTATATTTCTAGCAGAATTCAGCAGTAAAGATAATTAGTCCTAAGTGTTTCTTTGTTGGAAGTTTTAATCATCACCACCATCATCATCACTGACTCCAATCTTCTTAACTGCTATAGATCTATTTTTTTCTTGAGTCAGTTTTGGTAGTTTGTGTTTACACCAATATGTCCATTTTGTAGGCTATCTGATTTGCTGGCACACAATGGTTTGTGCTGTTCCTTAGGGTCTTTTTATTTTTGTAAGGTCAGTCATAATGTCTCCTCACTCACTCCTGATTTTAGTAACTTGTGCCTTCTCTTTCTTTTATGTATTGCTTGCCCATTAACATAGATGTATAGTTATTATTTATTTATAATTATTGTTTTATTTATCTTTTAGGTCATATTGAAAATAAAAGGAGTTACCAACAAAAGTTCATTTACCCTATCCTTCATATTTACCTATTTAATTACCTTTACTCGTGTTTTTCCTATGGAGTTGAGGAGTTACCTGGTGTCTTTCCATTCAAACTTGAAGGGCTCCCTCCAGTATTGGTTGTAGGGAAGGTCTGCTAGCAACATACCCTCTTTTTTTTGTATATTTTTAAATTGGAGTTTGATTTGCCAACATATACTATAACACCCAGTGCTTATCCTGTCAAGTGCCCCCCTCAGTGTCTATCACCCTGTCACCCCATCCCTCTGCCCACATGCCCTTCCACTACCCCTTGTTCATTTCTCAGAGTTAGGAGTTTCTCATATTCTGTTACCCTCTCTGATTTTTCCCACTTATTTTTCCTCCTTTCCCCTATAATCCCTTTCACTATTTTTTATATTCCCTGTATGAGTGAAACCATATGATTGTCCTTCTCCAATTGACTTACTTCACTTAGCATAATACCCTCCAGTTCCATCCACGTTGAAGCAAATGGTGGGTATTTGTCATTTCTAATGGCTGAGTAATATTCCATTGTATACACATACCACATCTTCTTTATCCATTCATCTTTCGATGGACACCGAGGCTCCTTCCACAGTTTGGCTATTGTGGACATTGCTGCTATAAACATCGGGATGCAGGTGTCCTGGCATTTCATTGCATCTGTATCTTTGGGGTAAATCCCCAGCAGTGCAATTGCTGGGTCGTAGGGCAGGTCTATTTTTAACTCTTTGAGGAACTTCCACACAGTTTTCCAGAGTGGCTATTACCAGTTCACATTCCTGCCAACAATGTAAGAGGGTTCCCCTTTCTCCACATCCTCTCCAATATTTGTTGTTTCCTGTCTTGTAATTTTTTTATCATTCTCATTGGTGTGAGATGTTATCTCATTGTGGTTTTGATTTGTATTTTCCTAATGGCAAGTGATGAGGAGCATTTTCTCATGTGCTTGTTGGTCATGTGTATGTCTTCTTTGGTGAAATTTCTGTTCATGTCTTTGCCCATTTCATGATTGGATTGTTTGTTTCTTTGCTGTTGAGTTTAGTAAGTTCTTTATAGATCTTCAATGCTAGGCCTTTATCTGATAGGTCATTTGCAAATATCTTCTCCCATTCTGTAGGTTGTCTTTTACAACCTAAAAATCAGGTTGTTGATTGTTTCCTTTGCTGTGCAGAAGATTTTGATCTTGATGAAGTCCCAATAGTTCGTTTTTGCTTTTGTTTCCCTTGCCTTCTTAGATGTATCTTGCAAGAAGTTGCTGTGGCCAAGTTCAAAAAGGGTGTTGCCTGTGTTCTCCTCTAGGATTTTGATAGATTTTTGTCTCAAATTTGGATCTTTCATCCATTTTGAGTTTATCTTTGTGTATGGTGTAAGAGAATGATCTAGTTTCTTTCTTCTGGACTTGGCTGTTTAATTTTCCAAGCACCATTTATTGAATAGACTTTTCTTTTTCCAGTGGATAGTCTTTCCTGCTTTGTGAATATTAATTGACCATAGAGTTGAGGGCCCATTTCTGGGTTCTCTATCCTGTTTCATTGATTTATGTGTCTGTTTTGCAACATACCCTCTTAATGTTTATCTGGGGATGTCTTAATTTCTCCTATATTTTCAAATGATAGTTTTGCTGGATATAGAAGGATTGACTAAAATACTGTTTTTTTCTTTTGACACTTTCTATATGGCACCCTGTTTCCTTTCGGACTCCATGGTTTCTAATCAGAAATTAAACATTAATCTTATTTATGATCATTTGTACATGATGAATTGCTTCTGTCTTGCTGCTTCCAAGATTGTCTCTTTGTTTTGTCTTTGGAAAGTTGCATTATGACATATCCAGGTGTTCTATGAGCTTTTTCTGTTTGGAGTCTGTTGAGCTTCTTGCATGTGTAGATTAATGGTTTTCATCAAATTTGGAAAATATTTGCCATTATTTCTTCAAATATTCTATATACTCCTTTCTCTTCCTACTTTTCTTTCTGGGACTACCATTGTATGTATGTTGATACATTTGGTGGTATCTCACAGGGTCTGCTCCTGTGTCTTCATTCTTTTTTCCTTCTAGTCCTCAGTTTGGATGCTCAGTTGACCTATGGTACAGCTGTCCGGTTCTTCCTCTGCTTACTTGAATCTGCTATGCAGTCCCTTTAGTGAGCTTTCCCTTTGAGTTATTGTGCTTCCCAACTTTGGAATTTCTATTTGGTTCCTCTTTTTAATTTCTAACTCTTTATTGATATTTTCAATTTGGTAATGCATAATTCTCAAACTTTATGTTAGTTCTTTAGACATGGTTTCCTTTTTGTCCCTTGAACATATTTAAAGTAGCTGATTAAAGTCTGTCTAGAAAGTCCAATGTCTGGGCCATACTTTCTTGTTTCTTTGCATGCCTCATACTTTTTATCTTTTTGAAAACTCATTATTTAAATGCTGTAAAGTGATCACTCTGTAAAAATCAGATTCTCTCCCTTTCCCAAGATGATTTGTTATTACTGCTTATTATAATTATTTTGATCCATTTTTACTGAGTTTTCTGAACTGATTTTTTATATTCTGTATGTATTAATTGTCATTTATGGCCATTAAAGTCTATGTCCAGTTACCTTAGCTGTCAACCACTGATAGGATAGAGATTTCCTTAAATGCCTAAGATGAAATAATTTCCCAGTCTTTGAACAGGAAGTGTGTGTGTGTGTGTGTGTGTGTGTTTATGTGTTTGGGCATAACTTTAACACTTAACCAAGCAACATGCAACTCTTTCTTATCTTTACTTCTTCATAGAGTTTCAAGGTCAGCCAGAGGTGAGAATAAAGGGCCTTCTCAGGTCTTTACTGAGCCCTAGGCATGCGTGTGGACTTCTAGATTCTCAGGAATATGGCAGAGCTTTTCAAGTTCATATGGACATCTCATTCCATGGCCTTTCCTTCTGAGGTTTCTGGTTTGTCTGTTGTTTCCCCAAATGTTATCTGTCACCCAGCCAACAACAACTATAATGTTAGCCTGTGACTGTTGTAGACAAATACTTTAGCCCTGACTGGTTCTGAGTTAGGTACAACAAGACAAACCTTTAGGGAGGCATCATGGACTAAAGTCCATGTGCAGGAGGCCAGCTCTGCTGCATCCCATGTAGGCAGTACAAGTAGTTAGTCTCATGGCTTTTGCTGAGCCAGGTGCCCAAAACCTGGAGCCTTGGGGTTTCTATTGGGAAGGGAGGGGAGTGACCCAGCACCTAGAGCTCTGTTGTTGAGTTAATGCTCTAACAGTTGCTGTGACCCTTTGACTAATTTTCAGATTAGTGAAGTAAAGCTAATTCTGACAGTTATGCAGTTTTTAAATTGCTTTAATGAAGGGATATAAGTTGTAGTGTCTTATTTTTCTGCTATTTTCCTCTTAGCTATTGTTATAATTTACCTCTCCACCTGAATATTAGAGTTATTTATTTATCCTGAGGATTTGATTAAGATTATATTCAATTTTTGAATCAATCTTCAGTGAATTAAAATCTTTACAATTTGGATATTTCATCCAGGAATATGTTATTTCTGCTTGTTGGTGTTATGTCATGTGTCTCTTTATAAGTTATTTTAAAAATACATATTCCTTTCACAATTTTAAGTTTATCCTCATTTTACTTTTATTTTTCTAAAAAATTATAATAGAAAGGTATATAATAAATATGTGTACTTATTTGTACTTATAATACCAAATCTTTTTTTCTGTTGTTTTCCCAAGAAAGCTATTCATTTGCAAATAATTCTTTCCTTGAATTCTTTTATTTACATGACATCCTTAAATTTTTTTAAATAAATGGTCATACAAATAGTGAAAATTTTGACAACTAATTTCCAAATTTATGCTCAGTATTTCCTTTCACTCAAAATTTGATTAGTTAGCATTTTCAAATATTGCTATATCAGTGTGGTCATGGGAAGCATCCTTGCTTAATTCCAATATGTTTTGGGTGCAGTTTTTAAAAGTATGAAACAGTAAAATTTATAACAAAGGAGAGGTTTCAGTAACTGTAGAATGGTATGTAGGAGTTTACTAGAAATGACTATAGAATGTAAAAATTGACCATGCTTCTTGTCGGCTTGAATTTTTTAGTACCATTTACAAGAAGAATCTTGTTTTACTAGAGACACATGTATCCTTATGATTGTCCTTTCTCCATTTTCCTTTTTATTGTGAAACAAAACTTAGGAAGGACATGTATATAAAGCAAGTGCATATGACCCATTGACTCATCGAGTGTCACATTAGTACCTTTTGTATCCACTTCCCCAAAAGCTAGTTGGTGTTCTAGCTTTTATGAACATCATCTCCTTGGTTTTATTTTTAATCTTGAAAACATGCATCCCTCAAACCTTTCTCACTGTTGAACTTTCTACACGTGGCACACAGTGTGTTTTCTCCTGTTTTGATCATCATGTGTAACGCTGTCTTGCACATTCTCTTGCACACCCCCTACTGTGCATGTCAGCACATTTGTGTTGTCTCTATAGCTAAAGCAGGAGTGAGGGGTCATAAGCATGGGTACTGTCAACTACCACAACGAAAGACAGGATTTCAAACAGGTTGTACTAATTTAAAGCCCCATTATCCATGAATGAGAGTTTTAGTAGCTCCATGTACCCACTAGCACTTGGTGTTTTAGTTTTCGTCTTTCTGATGTGCATGCAGTGGGATTGCATTATGGTTTAAATGTACATTTTCGTGGTTACTAACATGAGTGAGTGCTTTTGAATATGTGTATTTTTTATTAGGGTGTGATTTTTTCAAGAGTTCAGCTTTTTATTGAATAAAAAAATCTTTTAGTCAAAAGAGCAAAGCCCACGTCATCATCAGACTACTCTGATTCTTCTCTCTGTGCTTCCTGCTTCTTTTCAGCAGGGACAGCCCTAGGGGCAGGGCTGGTACTTCCTACTGGGCCAGCCTCAGCTCCTGGGCTGGTCCAGCAGGCCCTGCACTGTGGGTGAGGCTCCCCACATGGATGGTAGCCAAGGGCCTTTGCCGGCAAGCTTGGACAGAAAGCCCACTGCTCTAGGAAGGGCCTCTTATACTTGTGCAGAATGAGGGCCAAATAAATGCAGGTGAGCCCCGAGAAGAAGGCTGAGGGTGGGTGAGGGCTGAGCTGTACCACCAGGTGAAGGGCAGCCCTGCCCCAATGGGGCCGTTGTCCTCAGAAAGACTGAGCACCCTAGCAGCTGCTGAGGAAAAGTAGGATCTGATCTTGTAGGAAGTGTCTATTCTGTGCCATCCAGTTTATTGGTCTGTTTATCTGTATGTTGTTCATTTGTAAGAGTGTTTACAAATATGTTAGTTGTGTTAACGGTTATCTTTCCCAAATCATTGACTTGTCTTATTGCTCCAGTTTGAGGTGTATGTACATATGGATAGATGAGCACAGTCTAGTTTATTAATTCACTTTCACCTGTGTCTTTGGGTCCCATTGTGTGCTCTTGCAGAGCCTGAAGACTGTCTCCTCGATCATCTGCAGACCCCTTACTGTTTTGCCTTTCACATAAGGCCTTCCAGTCCACTTGGAAGTTATTTCGTGAATGGGGAGAAGTAGGTGTCAGTTTTTTCTGTCATCCTGGATAACTTACTGTCCTAGCACTGTCTGCTGAGAAGACCACTTGGCCTCCACTGCTCAGCAACATCCATTTCTCTGGCTGGGTGCCTCAGGGCTGCTGTGGATGTTTTATACGAATATTAAATTATATTGTTATTTCTGTAAAAGATATCTTGGGGGGATTTGACTGGAATTAAATGGAATTCATAGAACAACAGAAGATGGCCTGACAATCTTGACTCTTCTAATCCGTGAACCTGGCATTCATTCATTATTGTATATTTAGGTTTTTTTCTCAATGTTTTACAATTTTCTATATGGGATGTCCTGTAATACCTTTTATTAACTTTCTTTTAGCTACCTGATATTTCAGATACTATTTAAAATGGTGTCTTTTATATTTTTTATTTTTCATATATTTTAAAAAGATTTTATTTATTTATTCATGAATTCATGAAAGATACAGAGAGAGAGAGGCAAAGACATAGGCAGAGGGAGAAGCAGGCTCCCCGCAGGGAGCCCCATGTGGGACTTAATCCCAGGACTCCGAGATCACACCCTGAGCCAAAGACAGACTCTCAACCACTGAGCCACCCAGGTATCCCTTATTTTCCATATTTTTGTTCATATATCGAAATGCAATGAATTTTTCTATATTCCTTATTCAGCAATCTTGCTAAACTATTATTATAAAAATATATTAGTAGAGTCTATTCTATATAATCATGTAGTCTCTGACTAATGAGAGTTTTATTTCTTATACACATAATTTGTAAATGACAGCTTTATTTCTAATTTTAAAATCCAGTCACTTTTTGTCTTTTTCTTATTCTGTCCTAAATCCTCCAGTACTATGTTGAATGCAGGTGGTGAGATCTCGTTTCCAATCGCATAGCGGGAGCTTTCAACACCTCACCATGAGGTTTGACATTTATGGTAGATTCTTTTTGTTATCATCACTTTTTATAACTACTCTCTGTCAAATAAAAAAGTTGTCTTTTATTTCTAGTTTTCTAAGAATGGTTGCTAAACTTAACACATGGTATCTCTGCACTATTAAAATGGTGTTTTTAAAAAATGTTAAATCAACTTTATTTTTAGAATAAATCTAAATTGTTCTTAATTTATTACCCTCTTAATATATTAACATTTAATATATTGATTTATTTTGATAGTTTATTTTACATTTAAAAATTTATCTCTATGATTGAGTGGGCTTGTTGTGTATATATACCATTTTAATCATTATAATTTTTATTATATACTTACAAAGTATTTTCACTTACACAGTATGGACAAGCCAAAGGAAGATTTTTTTAATAAAAACTTCATTTTTTTTTTTTACATTTTATCCTCAGACATTATTCATTTTATTTTTATTCTAAATTAAAATATTAAGATACTGTGTTAGTTTCAGGTATAGCATATAATGACTCAACAGTTCTACACATTACTCAGTGCTCATCACAAGTGTACTCTTAATCCCCTTCACCTATTTCACCCATTACCCTCCCTTCCTTCTCTCTGGTAACCACCAGTTTGTTCTCTGTATTTAAGATTCTGCTTTCTCTCTCTCTCTCTTTTTCTTCTTAAATTCCACACATGAGTAGAATCATATGGTGTTTGTCTTTCTCTGGCTGACTTATTTCACTTAGCATTATACTTTCTAGGTCCATCCATGTTGTTTCAAATGGCAATATTTCATTTTTTAAATGGCTAAATAATGTTCCATTGTATGTATACACATCTTCTTTATCCATTCATCTATTCATGGACATCTGGGTTGCTTTTATATCTTAGCTATTGTAAATAATGCTGCAACCAAAATAGGGGTACACATATCTTTTTGAATTAGTGTTTTCATTTTCTTTGGTTAAGTACCCAGTTGTGAAACTATTGGATCATAGGGTAATTCTATTTTTAATTTTTTGAGGAAGCTTCATACTGTTTTCCACAGTGGCTGCACCAATTTATGTTCCTACCAATATTGCATGGGGGTTGCTTTTTTCCCACATCTTCACCAGCACCTGTTGTTTCTTGTATTTTTGATTTAAGCCATTCTGATAAGTATAAGGTGGATCTCATGGTAGTTTTGATTTGCATTTCCCTGATGATTAGTGATTTTGAGCATCTTTTTGTATATCTGTTGGCCATCTGGATGTCTTTTTTTGAAAAATGTCTATTAAGGTGCTTTGCCCATTTTTAAATTGGATTGCTTGCTTTTTGGTGTTGAGTTGTATGAGTTCTTTACATATTTTGGATATTAGCTCTTTATCAGATATATCATTTGCAAATGTCTTCTCCCATTCAATGGATTGTTTTTTTTTTTTTTTTGTTTTGTTTTGTTGATGGTTTTCTTCACTGTGCAAAAGCTTTTTGTTCTGGTGTAGTCCCAATAGTTTATTTTTGCTTTTGTTTCCCTTGCCTCTGGAGACATATCTAGAAACATGTTGCTACTGCCAATGTCAAAGAAATTATTGCCTCTGATTTCTCCTGGGGAGTTTTATGGCTTCCTGTCTTACACTTAGGTCTTTCCTCCATTTTGAGTTTATTTTTGTGTATGTTATAAAAAAGTGGTCCAGTTTCATTCTTTTTCATGTGGCTATCCAGTTTTCCCAATACCATTTGTTGAGGAGAGTTTCTTTTTTCCATTGCATTTTCTTTCCTCCTTCATTGAAGATGAGTTGACCATATAGTTGTGGGTTTATTTCTGGGTTTTCTGTTCAGTTCCATTCTGTTCCAATCTATGTGTCTATTTTTGTGCCAGTACCATACTGTTTTGATTACTCCAGGCTTGTAGTATATCTTGAAATCTGGGATTGTGGTACCCCCAGCTTTGTTCTTTCTTAAGATTGCTTTGACTATTCAAGGTCTTTCGTGATGCCCTACAAATTTGATACTATTTGTTCAGTTTTGTGAGAAAAATGCTAATTGGCATTTTGGTAGTGATTGCATTGAATCTGGAGATTGTTTTGTGTAGTATAGACATTTTAACAATATTAATTCTTCCAATTCATGAGCATGATTTCATCATGAACATGGATGGATTTTCCTTTGTATGTTCTTCAATTTCTTTCATCAGTGTTTTATAGTTTTTGTAGTACAAGTCTTTTACCTCCTTGGTTAAGTTTATTTCTGGATATTGATTATTCTTTAAAAATTTTTATTTAAATTCAATTTAATTAACATATACTGTATTATTAGTTTTGGACGTAGAATTTAGTGATTCATCAATTGCATACAATGCCCAGTGTTCATCATTTCATGTGCCCTCCTTAATGCCCATCACCCAATTATCCCACCTCCCACCCCATGCCCCTCTAGCAACCCATAGTTTGTTTCCTAGAGTTATAAGTCTCTTATGATTTGCCTTCCTCTCTGTTTTCATCTTATTTTATTTTTCCTTCCATTCCCCTATGTTCATCTGTTTTGTTTCTTAAATTCCACATATGAGTGAAATCCTATCTCTAGTTCCATCCATATCATTGCAAATGGCAATATTTCACTCTTTTAGATGGCTAAGTAATATTCCATTATATATACATATATGAACATTTATATATGTATATAACATCTTCTTTATCTGTTCATCTGTTGATAGATTATTTTTAATAAAGCAATTGTCAATGAGACCATTTTCTTAATTTTTTTCCTGCTACTTCATTATTAATGTATACGAATGCAACATAATTCTGTATATTAATTTTGTATCCTGTAACTTCACTGAATTCATTAATCAGTTCTAGTAGGTTTCTGGTGGAATCTTTATGGTTTTCTATATATAATATCATGTCATCTGCAAATAGTGATATTTTTATTTCTTCCTTACCAATTTTTATGCTTTTATTTCTTGTTCTTATCTGACTGCTGTTGCTAGGACTTCTACTATGTTGGATAAAAGTGGTGAGAATGGACATCTTTGTCTTGTTTCTGATCTTAGAGGAAAAGCTCTCAGTGTCTCACCCTTGAGTATGATGGTAGTGGTATGCTTTTCATATATGGCCTTCACTATGTTGAGATGTGTTCCCTCTAAACCTTTGTTGAGGGTTTTTGTCGTGAATGGATGTAGTACCTTGTCAAATGCTTTTTCTGCATCTATTGAGAGGATCATCTGGTTTTATACTTTTTTTTTCTTACAAAAGTCTAGTTAGGTTTTTATCACCAAGGTGTTGATTTTGTTATTTTCTCTCTTTATTCATCCTGAAATGAAGTAAGTATAGATCTTGAATTTTTCAACAAAGTGTATAGGTTGTCAACTGACCTTCACTTTTTAATTTATTCTATGTCAAGGAGCTCTGAGATAACAGCTAGAAGCCACTGTGAAATGCAGTGTCTGATGGGGACTTCACTCTATAAAAGTGTTACTTTTTCCTGCATTCCCTGCCATTTTAGTTCTGAGATGTGAGTACAAAGATAATGTGCAACTTCTTTGTTGCTGTATCTATATCTACTAGTACAGGACTTAGCAAATAGTAGATATTTGACATATAGTAAGTAGTTCCACAAATGAATGACTTGGCTATAATATCTAGCATATTTGCTATTGGGGGTATTTCTTCAGAACCTTGTTTATACTGTTTATATACTGCTACTGCTCAAAATATTCTATTCCTAAATTCTCCTACTCAGGCCTAGTGGCATTTTGGTAGTTGTTGTCTCTCTTGTCTCTGAATATATGCAAATATATTAAAACGGAAAAATTCTGAGTCAGGGAACAAACACTGGGTTCTGAATCTAAAATCTTAAAATCTGGCTATAGATTCATTGATGCTTTTTTTTTTTTATCAGAAGGCTTTGTCTGTGTCCTTTCCTCTTGAATCTGGGTGTTTTTATGACTGTTTCGACCAATTAAGTTTGACAGAAAGGATACCACATGATTTTCAAGGACAAGCCACAGAAGCCCATGCAGCTTCTACTTTGTGTGCTAATTTGCCCACTTTGGACCCTGAGACATACCATAAGAAGACTTACTATTTTGAGGCCCATGCTGGAGAGGCCATACAGGGGCTCATTGAGCAGTCCCAGCTGAGCCCAGTAGGTACAGTCATTAGTGCAACATGGACCACAAGAGTTACCCAACTGGACCTGCCCATGAAGGCATGGGAAAAATCATGATATATAAGAAAATGGTTATTATTTTAAACCATTACATTTTGGGATAGCTTATAAGCAACAATACATAATTATAACATCTTTTTATGATTTTTCATGTTCTTTTTATTTTATGGAAGTGTATTTTCTTAATATACTTCCATTTCCTTTAGAGTCAGTAGTGATTTCATCCATATTTTGGCATCATTGTTTCTTGGTTTTTACATTGTCTCTTTCCCATCTTTTTATAGATTTTGTTTTAAGATGAATAAACTACATGAGACACATCAGACAGGCACTATTCTTTTCATATTCTTTCTTGAAACATTTAACACGACTTTCTATTATTATAAAATAAAAGGTTATTGGACCTATTATCTCTAATATCTAAAGTTAGACAAGTGGTTTTATTGCATCCCAATGTTGAAATGCTCATGTTTGCAGCCTTTGAAGAAGTTTCAAATAGCATAATTAAAATCTGACTTGTGTATAGTCTAAAAACCCAGGTGATTGCATGATGGTGTCTTACTAGCTATTATTAAATATTTCCTTGCTTTACTAATTTTAGCTTCCTCTAGAATAGAGTAGCTCAATGGAATAACATAATTTGAAGTTAATTTTGGTCTCTGATTAAACTTCTATTTTGTAGACTTGATTTCAGAATTTATTTTTTTTGCCATCTAGGTATCAAATTACGAGTAGCTTTTAAAATATTTAACTTTTTGACTTCCTGCCTTTCCTACATTAAAATAATCTGAGCAATTGTTGAACTAGAACACAAAGTTAATGCCTTCAGCAAAAGCTTTAATAAACCCCATGGGATAGAGCAACTCAAGGTGACTCACAATCCGGTGGACTCTCATGTAGTGATTTCATTGAATTGTTTGTTTCGGGAAGATAGTGTAATTTGTTTATAGAGAAACTTCCTGTGAGTATTTAGTTTGATTTGTGTGTTTTAATTTTTAAACTAGAGTTGAAAATTAGGAGTGAACTGCTAAACACTAAAACTTGATGTTTGATATTTTTCTTCATCAAGGGAAAGCAAGTAGCCAGGAATAGAAGATTGTGTTGGATGATTTCATCATTTTTAAAGACAGAGCAATAGAATGACATGCTTTGTTGCTAACACCATTATAGTACAACAGAAATGACTTGCTTCAAGTAGTCTCAAAACTTATCATTGGAGTCTTGAAAAACTGATATCAAAGGATCCTCTTATGGCTCCATTTGTGTTATCAGGTTAGCTTTAAGAAGAAGTTAGCCTGCTGAGTTCCCTAATGGCTGGCTGATGTGCGTGAGGGGTGATGCACTAGCTGAGCGGCTGATGGTTCTGGAGTGAGGAGCTCTTTAAAAATTATCTCAGTTACATTTGATTTAGGAATTTACTTCCATTGCATTTAAAATTGAAATGACAATTTATTATCTAAAATCAAGGTATTGCATTACTGAAAAGATAAAAAAAAATACTTTTTTGGGTGACTTAGGAATAGTTAATTAAATCTTCAAGACTTCTGAGTAAAAGATTTGCACATTTGTTAAGAAGATACTATAATTTGACAAACCACAAGCTATTACTATTTGAAAGGTAACTTTAAAACATAGATTGTGTCAGTTCTTCTGTTTTCTATTTAGAAGGATGTAATTTATAATATTTTGTGTATACTGTATGAGTTCTTTTTTGATTAAAATCCTTTGAAGAAAAACAATGTAAACTGCCACTTGCAGCCACTATGGCAACTTCTGTTTGGGTGAAACTTTGCAATGATAGCATTTTATAATGACTCCACTTCCCTCTAGGAGAGCAGCAAACTAGTGACCATGTTGTCAGTAACATTTATTGACTCACCAAGAATAATGGAAATGCTCTTGAGATAATTTGCCTTGTTTTGATTTTTTCCCCAAATTTTTATTTAAATTCTAATTGGTTACCATACCATGCAATATTGGTTTCAGTAGTAGAATTCAGTGATTCATTACTTACATACAACACCCAGTGCTCATCACAAGTACCTCTTTAATGCCCATCCCCATCTAGCCAATCCCCTACTCACTCCCCTCCAGTGACCCTCAGTTTATTTTATGTCATTAAGAGTCTCTATGGTGTGCTTTCTTTGCCTTGTTTTTAATGAACTATGGATGTTCATAATGACCATCGATCCTTGTATTGGAAGATCACAAAACAGGAAATTTTCTGTCTATTCATTCATCAATCTTCATATTTTTCAGTGAATGATAACTTAAAACCATGTAAGATGATGACAGTTATGGGCATTATCTAAACTAGTTAAGCATAATTTGGGGACTAAAGTGATATCTAGAGCAAGGATCAGACAGCATTTTTTGCTGAAGGGCCAGATAGTAAATATTTTAGGCTTTGAAAGCCAGGAGGGAAAATTGAAGAATATATATATATAATCAGAAAGGGAATAAATCTCTTACAAACTTTTCATTGTGGCTTTCAAAATATAACAGTAAAAGTTGAGTATGACTTTTTTTTTTTGTAATACAGCTCTGTGGATGAGAAGAATGGATATTATATTTCTAGGGAAGGGTAACATTTTATTTAATTGGGGTTAAAAGTCAGCATTCCCTGTCATCAAAGTTGATTGCAAATGTTCATCTGTTATTGCTGATTGTCATGAAATTATTTGTATCTCTCCTTTGAAAATGTCTTTTCACATAGTTACCACCAAAAAGTGGTGTCAGTCCCCAAGCATTTGATTTAACTGAGCATGCTCATTGCTGGACAAGCATTTAGAGTTCTATTAGATTCCACACTTGATAAATGTCTATAAAGATTTCACCACATTGCAGACTAATCACTTTTGATTGAAGGTTAGGTAGAAGCACCTAAAATGCAGCCAGCGAGTTCTGAAATGTGAAAAGTTGTCCTGCCCTTGCACTGAGGTCTGCTGGGACTGGACCTGTAGTCTGAGCCTGGGGATATTTCTGCTTCAGATCTGTGTGGGAATGGAGCTACCACTTAGGTATGACTTTTCACAGCATTAGACGTGTGTAAAACTGTGGAAGTTGCTTGTGATTTGAGCATTTGTTGTCATCAGAGTGACTCCACTGCAGAGTAAATTTTGCATGTAAGTATTGTTTTGCCTTGTAGTTTTAGGCTGGATTCATTAGTACAGAGTATTAAGCTAATTCTACAGTCATTCAGTGTTTCATAAAAATGATGAAAGGCAGTTCTCATTTAGAAAACTTTCAGTCTCCACCTTGACCTCAACAATTGCAATAAAACTTTATTGTGGCTGTGCTGTCGGGCTGCTGTGCGGACACTCAGCTTCTTTTTTTTTTTTTTTTAAATTTTTATTTATTTGTGATAGTCACACACACAGAGAGAGAGAGAGAGAGAGGTAGAGACACAGGCAGAGGGAGAAGCAGGCTCCATGCACCGGGAGCCCGACGTGGGATTCGATCCCGGGTCTCCAGGATCACGCCCCGGGCCAAAGGCAGGCGCTAAACCGCTGCGCCACCCAGGGATCCCGACACTCAGCTTCTATTTCAGACAAAGCCTCACAGGACTGAGCTGGGAGCCAGTCAACCTGAGACACATTCCTCAAACCGTCTGAGTCTTGTTTCCTTGCCTACTGGTTCAACAGCCCAGGAAGGAGTAGGATGTCTTCCACCTGCTGATGCCTGCTGAGAGCACAGTGGATAACCCAAAACTTTCAACACCTGGTAGCTTCATAAGTGTTGTAAGTTGTGCACCTGAGACTTTTCCTCCTCTGCCTCTACTTCAACACCACCAGTTATAACACATTTTAGAAGATTCCACTTCAGGTTATGCCAATCCATGTTTTCCTAGCTTTCCAGATATTTCTGGCTATAGTTGTTCTGGTTGGGCTGGTTACAGACTGCTGATTTAGTCACTTCATAGAATGCTGACTTCATAAATCAACATGTGAGCTGTGTTATCAATAACATTACTGATGCATCAAGAGTCAAGGAAGCATTCTTGAGATAACTCACCTTGTTTTTAATGAACAGTGGGTGTTACTGCCACTACCCTCAATCCTTGATCATGTCTTCCAGCAAAAGCCAGCAAAGCAACCAGTCTTAGACAGGCCTGCCTGGGAGCCCATGTCTCTGATTCCTGCAATCAGCCACCATCCAGGCTTTCCTTATTTGGCTAACAAACCACTTATAAAATTACTTTGGTTGGATTGTTTGTTTCTTTGCTTTTGAGTTTAATAAGTTCTTTATAGATCTTGGATACTAGCCCTTTATCTGATATGTTATTTGCAAATATCTTCTCCCATTCTGTAGGTTGTCTTTTAGTTTCATTAACTGTTTCTTTTGTTGTGCAGAAGTTTTTGATCTTGATTAAGTCCTGGTAGTTCATTTTTGCTTTTGTTTCCCTTACCTTCATAGATGTATCTTGCAAGAAGTTGCTGTGGTCAAGTTCAAAAAGGGTGTTGCCTGTGTTCACCTCTAGGATTTTGATGGATTCTTGGCTCACATTTAGATCTTTCATCCATTTTGAGTTTATCTTTGTGTCTGGTGTAAGAGAATGGTCCAGTTTCATTCTTCTGCATGTGGCTGTCCAATTTTCCAAGCATCATTTATTGAAGAAACTGTCTTTTTTCCAGTGGATAGTCTTTTCTGCTTTGTTGAATATTAGTTGACCATAGAGTTGAAGGCCCATTTCTGGGTTCTCTATTCTGTTCCATTGATCTATGTGTCTGTTTTTGTGCCAGCACCACACTGTCTTGATGAACACAGCTCATGAAATGGGCAAAAGACATGAACAGAAATTTCAAAGAAGACCTACACATGGCCAAGAAGCACATGAGAAAATGGTCTGCATCACTTGCCATTAGGGAAATACAAATCAAACCATAATGATTTGTTACACCAGTGAGAATGGGGAAAATTAACAAGACAGGAAGCAACAAATGTTGAAGAGGATGTGGAGAAAGGGGAACCCTCTTGCATTGTTGGTGGGAAAGCAAACTGTGCAGCCATTCTAGAAAACAGTATGGAGGTTCCCCAACCTCCTCAAAGAGTTAAAAATAGAGCTCCTTTAACCTCCTAAAAGAGTTAAAAATAGAGCTATCCTGTGACCCAGCAATTGCACTACTGGGGATTTACCCCAAAGATACAGATGGAGTGAAACCCCGGGATATCTGCACCCCAATGTTTATAGCAGCAATGTCCACAATAGCCAAACTGTGGAAGGAGACTTGGTGTCCATCGAAAGACGAATGGATAAAGAAGCTGTGGTCTATGTATACAATGGATATTACAGCCATTAGAAATGATAAATACCCACCATTTGCTTCAATGTGGTTGGAGCTGGAGGGTGTTATGCTGAGTGAGGTAAGCCAATCAGAGAAGGACAATCATTATATGGTTTCACTCATATGGGGAACATAAGAAATACTGAAAGGGGTTATAGGGGAAAATTAGTGGGAAAAATCAGAGAGGGTAACAAACTATGAGAGACTCCTAACTCTGGGAAATGAACAAGGGGTAGTGGAAGAGGAGGTAAGCTGGGGGATGGGGTGACTGGGTGACAGGCACTGAGGGGGGCACTTGATGGGATGAGCACTGGGTGTTATGCTATATGTTGGCAAACTGAACTCCAATAAAAAAATATATATATATATAAAATAAATAACTCCAATAAAAAATATATATAAAATAAAATATCAACGAAAAGCACTTTGGTTGCAGCCTGGTTCTTATTTTTAAAAGAAATTATGTTCTGTTGAGATATTTGTCTTACAGTTTCTTGGTCTTCTGACCCTGTTGTCTGTGAGTGGTGATGAGAGCTCCTCAAGCTCAGCTGTATTCAGCACAGTGAACCGAGCTACAACTGCAGCAACACAAGCTGCACACCACCGCACTGTCAAGCGCTGTAGACAGAGTCTGCTTTTCTCCTGTTTTGATGTGACATGTGCTTTAGTACAGCAGTGCTGTGAATGGGGCACTTGCGATGCTGCCATTTTGTGACTGTGTTGTCATGGCCTGTGCTACACTGAGCACAAGCATGAAGCCCAGAGGCCACATCTGGTCCCTGTCATAGCCAGGACCCCCACAACCAGCCAGCAACCAGTGACCACAAGTAAACACATGGCTATGATGGCGCCTGTGCGCCTTTACTCATGGACATTGAGACCTGAACTTCAGGTCATAATCATGTGTCACAAAATATTCCTGAACATCGTTTCAACCACTTGGAAATGTAGAAACCATTCTGAGCTAACTGGCCATACTGAAGCAGGCAGTGAGTCCAGGTGTGCTGATTCATGGGGGAGAGTCATGGGGAAGGTGGGTGGGGTTTGCCCTCCACAGTTCCCTCCTTTGGTGAAGAACATTGGTGCTTCCAGGGGTCACTCACACTATGGTTGTTCATCCCACGCCATCCCTTCTCTGATTGGAAGGGGAGAGCTCTAGGCAGCGGTGGATGGAGATGACGTGGGAGGTCCCTACATACCTCCGGCCTCTTCCTTTCTCCTCCCCTTCGATCTCCTTGCAATAACTCTGGTCACAAAAGAACAGGAAAGGAGGAAAAAATGCTGCTTTGGGACTTGTTTTAATCTTAACTGAATCTGAGACCCAAAATACAATTTGGAAAACCAAATCTGAAGCAGAAAACGTAGTGTTTTTCAGAACTCAAAATATTTTCATTGTTTATAAACCCTAAATTATTTAAAGTGGTGTTCATTCAGCTGCTATGGTATATCATTAGGACAGCAACAGTGTCCTTTGAATTCTGTTCTGATCATATGAAGATTCATTAATGCAGTTAATATGATAATATTAATATAGTAAGATATTTTTACAGCCTTGGTGACTTATTTTTTTTAAGATTTTATTTATTCAGGAGAGACATAGAGAGAAGGGCAGAAACATAGGCAGAAGAAGAAGCAGGTTCCCTGCAGGGAGCCCAATGTTCGACTTGATTCCACGACCCCAAGATCATGACCTAAGGCAAAGGCAGACGCTCAACCACTGAGCTGCCCAGGTGTCCCCACCTCTGTGACTTAGTAAGTAATAAAGATACACATTTTCAGTGTACCAAGCTAATGAGTGGATTCCTAATCAGAATGGATGAACAAATGTGGAAATGGTCCAGTGACCTGGTTGCACGTGGTGTTGCATGGTCCTGGCTTGTTTTGTAAGGGACCACACCTGATTCATGGTATTCATCTTCATCCCAGGGAATCTATTAATACACGATTTTAGAACAAGATTTAGTATAGAAGACACACACTTTTTGGAGATGATAATTGTAGCTATACAGCTGATTTGTAACAACTATATTTTTACCTATTTTTATCTGTAATAGCTGTATTTTTACCCCATTACTATGCTTCTGTGAATTTGTTGTATTCTACGATTTTCCTAAATTCTTGGGAATCGGTCTCTCCTTTTTATTCAGCCAGACTTGTTCTTCAATTTGGCACACTGTTTTGATTTCTTTGGACTTCAAGATAGTGTTCTCAGGAGGCAGGATTTACAGATTATAAACCCAGACACTTGAGAAGGTTATCAGGATTGGCACTAACAAGAACCTTGATTTTTCTCTTTTTGGATCACTTAAAGTTCTGTTAGCAAATGGATTAGAATTCACAGCTGCTCAATATTTGTTATGTAAGACAGAGCATTTTAATGGCATATGATTATTACATGTATCCTGATTTTTGTCTCCCTGGAAATTTCAAATGATCATGATGTGTGCTAATTTCCAGCCATCAAAGGGAAGACATGATTAAAATGGAGAAATTAGTGCTGGGAAGCCCTCCAAGTGTAGCTTGTACAGTTATGGCATTTCAGTTTGTAGCTCAGATGAAATACTGCACATTTGCAGAGAAATCCCAATTCCACTGGAAACGGGAAAATGTTGTAAAAATTTAAATGTGCACTGTGGAGTCAATTCCTGGAGTTTGTGAGTTTACCAGCTTGGAAGATGTTAGCTAGCATGGATATTCTGATAAATACAGCACCTGAGGGAGGGTCTGGAAGCAGTCTAGAAAAGTGGAGTGTATCTCAACGTGTGGTCCTTGGACCAGCAGCATCAGCATCCCTTGGGGACTTGTTAGGAATGCAGATTCTTTGGTCCTCAACCCGGTCCTACTGGATAATAAATCTGGGGTGGTAAGGTCCAGCAATCTGTATTTTAACTGTCCTTCTAGATGATTCTGATTACAAGAAAATCTGAGAACCACTGGTATAGCAGTGAAGGGAACTGGATTCTTCTCAACTGTCAGTGTGGCTCTGAAGCTCCAGGGTTCCTTTGAAGACACGGACTCCCATTGGGTAGGTCTGGGTGGTTCAGAAACTCTGCATTTCTAACAAACCCACAAGTGGTGGTGATTGCTGCTGTCTGGGGCTGCACCTAGCTTAGGCGTGTGCCTCAGTGCCCTCATGTCTGAGTCCCAGCTCTGCTGGTAGCTGGTCAACCCATGACACATTCCTCAAACCGTCTGAGTCTTGTTTCCTTGCGAACCGAAAGGAGTAACAGGTGCCTCTGTGCCATGTAGGCATTGGTGTGCCTGCCCACCTGTGGGAGGAGCTTGATGCACAGGAACTTTTAGTGTCCTGGCTGCAAGGGGTTGAGACTGAGGGCTTAGTATGGGCAGCAGGCAAAGCAGGGAGATACCCCCAATGGCAGCTTTTCTTCCCCGTTCCTCTGCACGACTGAAGTTGGCCCTGACGAACAGGTGATTTTTTAGCCAACCGGAGCTTGCCAGGACCTTAGGGATTCTCTACAGTAACTTACCCAGCAGGATTGAGGCTGGTACATCTCGATGCAATCTGCTCGCCGCCAAAGGGGAATTTGCTCAGCTGTAGCTGGGCGTGGTCGCACAGAAGGCCACGTGCCCCTTAGTGACTCACAGGCAGGAGGAGAGCCGAGTAGTACTGTCTTCCTTGATGGATCTCATGTAAGGATCTTTGGCAGGTTACTCAAAAAGAATAAGATAAGGTTTCACTTCTTTTGTAGAAAAAACTCAACTGCCTAAAATGACTGATTTTCATAAAAGCCTTGAAATAATGTAGCACGTGTGACATGAGAGGTCCTCATCTAAGAGAGAGGTCTACTGTGCTTCCCAACATTACTCTGAAATATTCTGTATACTACAAAGTTGGAAGAGTTTTGCAGTGAACAGATTAGCTCCTATTATTTAGATTTCTACCACTGACATCTTACCACTCTTGCTTTATCACACGACTGTCCACTCAGTAATCCATCCGATTCTGGATGCATTTCAAAGTAAATTTTACAGTCAGTACACTTCCCCTAAAAGCTCTGTTTTTAGCATGATTTTGGCCTATTACTACCTTTTTGACCAGAATTCTGTCCCCCTTATAAACAAATATTTATCTGAGTGCATACGAACTCAGTGTTGTGCTGAATGAAAATAGGGATGGTGGCCAACAAGCACATGAGAAAATGCTCCCCATCACTGACCATCAGGGAAATACAAATCAAAACCACAATGAGATACCACCTCACACCAGTGAGAATGGGGAAAATAAACAAGACAGGAAACAACAAATGTTAGAGAGGATGTGGAGAAAGGGGAACCCTCTTGCATTGTCGGTGGGAATGTGAACTGGTGCAGCTACTCTGGAAAACTGTGTGGAGGTTCCTCAAACAGTTAAAAATAGACCTGCCCTACGACCCAGCAATTGCACTGCTGGGGATTTACCCCAAAGATACAGATGCAGTGAAACGCTGGGACACCTGCACCCCGATGTTTCTAGCAGCAATGGCCACGATAGCCAAACTGTGGAAGGAGCCTCAGTGTACATCAAAAGATGAATGGATAAAGAAGATGTGGTCTATGTATACAATGGAATATTACTCAGCCATCAGAAACGAATACCCACTATTTGCTTCGATGTGGAGGGACCTGGAGGGTATTATGTTGAGTGAAATAAATCAGTTGGAAAAGGACAAACATTATATGGTCTCATTCATTTGGGAAATATAGAAATTAGTGAAAGGGAATGGGGGGAAGGAGAGAAAATGAGTGAAAATATCACTGAGGGTGACAAAACATGAGAGACACCTAACTCTGGGAAATGAACAAGGGGTGGTAGAGGGAGGTGAGCAGGGAGTTGGGGTGACTGGGGTGATGGGCACTGAGGGAGCGCTTGGTGGGATGAGCACTGGGTGTTGTGCTATATGTTGGCAAATTGAACTCCAATTAAAAAAAGAAAAAAAAAGAAAAAAAAAGAAAATAGGGACGGAATAAAAATAGACATTTGGCTTTCAATTTTAGGGTTTATTGGCCAAAATCTTGAGCAAGCGCAGAGCCTGATTGACAAGGTTTAAACTGACAGCTAAAGAGTGTGTTAATGACCAGAGTTTGATCAGGAATTGGTTCTTCCATTTCATGTGGCTGTGGGAACACTGGGAAGGCCTAGGAAATGACAGCACACATTGAAAATGTGACCACGCCACATGCACTGAAACATGCAGCTCATGGGGTTGAGCTGACATTTTTTTTTTTTTTTTTTTGAGCTGACACTCTTTTTTCCCAAGTTAAACTCTCTCATCTTCCTCTCATGCACAGGAGCATTAGCAAACGGGTAGATGGCAGGCTGTAAGGTCGGGGAACAGAGTCCTGCTCTTCCCAGAAGTGTGTATGCAGTCCACAGCGAGGTTCATCCTGGTGTCTGCAGCTCTGCACCCTGACCTAATGGGTCTTGTCCACGCAGTTACCCCGTGGCACCTGCTAAACAGCCTCTGAGTCTTCCTCACCCCCTGGGTCTGAGCCCATCCTGTGAATTAACCTCTGCACTCATAGGCTTCTGGAGGCTTGAGAAGCTCACTAACCAGACATCCCGGTATTTCCGGCCCATCTCCTACATTCCATTTGCTGTGTTCACAGCACGGCCAAAGGGCATCTTTTTCAAGGACACGGGGGACAGACCTGTCAGGTGTTTGCCTGTGACGTGTGATGATCACCTGATCTTCATTTTGACTAGGTGGACATTTCATGGGATTTACCACCGGTGTTTCAGGGAGTCCTGACAAAATGTTCGGAGCCTATAAAAGATACAGCTCTATTTCCAGCTTAGCCTCCCTACCCACTCAGTTCTTAGCTGCCCCCCGAGAATGGGCAAAACAGTGGCCCCAATGATGTCCACACCCAGATCCTCAGAACCCATGAATATGTGACTTTCTATGGTGATGGGCAGTTGAGGCAGATGGAATTAGGGCTGCCAATCACCTGACCTTGCAAGGGAGACAGTCCTGCTATGCAGGCGGGCCCAGTCTAATCACAGGTCCTTGAGAGGTGGGCCGAAGAGTCAGAGGAAGGTGTGATGTGATTGGCTTCGCAGACAGAGAAGGGGCTGTGGGCCAGGGGCTGCATCAGCCTAGAAGTGGGAACACGGCCCTGCTAACACCTTGATCCTAGCCCAGTGGGACCCATTTGGGGATGACCCACAGAGCCGTAGGTGCTAAATTGGTGTTGGATTGAGCCATGAAACTTGGGGTAGTTTGTCCTTCCAGCTGTAGGGAACCGAGTGCAGGGTGGACAGGCCATGTTGTAGGGCGCTGTTGAACTTCAGTCTCAGTGACAAATGAGTCTGAGGTCTTGTCCTGTCGTCTCCTGTATTCATACAGCGAGGGTCCTAAGAGGCCTAGATCCTGTCTGCAGTGAGGGAGAGCCCAGCCACATCCATGTTACCTTCTCCTCTGTACGTGCCGCATGCTCATACCATCATTTCTCCTCCCTGGGACCCCTCGCTCACCCATCCGTCCCCTACCCCTGAGCTCCTGGTGTGGTCGACTATCCGGCTGGCTGGTGGTCATGTTGGGATGGTCTGGTCCTGTGCGTGGATTTAGACGTGGGCACGTGTCAGGCTGTTTAGCTCTGCCTAATTTACAGAGAACCTTCTGGAATAACTGGACCCTAAATCCAAGTACATGGAAGGTGCTGCTCCACTGACTGCCCTCCTTAGCCAGCTCGTGGGAGTGGCCAGCAGTTGTGATTCTCCAGCTTGTGCCTACGAGGCAGGGCCGTGTTTAGGCTCCTGGTGGTCACTGATTAGACAACTTCAAAAATCCTAATTTCATTTTACCCGTGCTTCTCAACAGGACCTGGTAAGATAAAGGCCCAGCTGAGACCCTGTTAGTTGAGATTCACCTAAGTAGAATGTCCAAATGTATGTTACAGCTCCTGAGGAGAGTCTTTCTTCATCCGTCCTCCTGTATTTTGGCTACTGCTTGTCATAGAACTCACTGCATTTTCTTGGGTTGGCCACTTTGGTTTTTATAAATATCCTTCAGCAGTAACTTCCTTCTTCCTGTATTATGCTGATGGTTGGATCTGTGGCATAAGGAATATTGTTTATTTTGGCACCATACCCGGCACAATTGCTCTGTTACATGTTGGGAGTAGGTGTCGGTCAGCTATTGCTAGGGAAAAGCAACCATAAGGAACCACCCCGGAAATCTGAGGCTTTGAATGACACCGTTTATTTGTACCAGTGTGTGGTTCGCCTGGCTGGCTCTGCTGCCCTGGGGACGCTGCGGGGACCTGCTGGTCCACGATGAGCTTGAGCCCAGCTGGGCCCCTCTGCCTCTGTCTGCAGGTGGATGCGGTGGGCATGACTGCTGACTGGCAGCAAGATGCAGGCATCTTGGTGAATCATGGGGGGATTTCAGCTCCCTCCCGCACGCGGAGTGGGTGTGATCATGCCGTTGCTTGCTGAATTGCAGGAGCAACCAGAGCTTCTGTCTCCCACCCCAGTGCTTCCGTTGGCAGATTCCAGCCCGGAGCCCTGCTGGCAGAAATTCTAGGACACGTGGAAGCCCAGATGCCCAAGCTCCGTGGCACAGGGTAAGGGACAGATTTCTGGTCCCCAGAACATGTGAAGCAGAGTCTCTGTAAGCGTCCCGCTCTGAGCCACAGACCCGGGGCGGTGCTGTGTGTGGCTGCCTGGATGGAGCAGCTGGGGGCCCTTTCCACCGCACAGACAAGGGAGGCCACAGCGGACGAGGCCGGGGAGGCCCACTGGTATCCACTGTCTGCACAGATGGAGCAGCTTCCCGCCCCGTCCTGCAGCCTTTCCCTAGCTTCAGGGACAGCTGCGTACAGCACACTTTCCCTTGGAGGAGAGAGGCTTCTGTGAGAGCCGTAGACAAGTGCAGGTGAGGGTGGGATGGCCTCCCGGGCTCTGGTGGGGTTTGTTCCCCCACCTGCCAGCTCAGAGGCTCGCCCCTGGAGGCCCTGCTTGTCTGTCCCCAGATGCTGTTTGCACGGGGCCCTCGTGGCCATAGGCCAGTGTGTACTCTGCACAGAGGGACACGTGCTCAGAGTGCAGCTGGTGTGACCCAGGTCAGATGGGGTGGCGTCCTGGGGCCCTGAGGTGGGAGGGAGCGCTATGCAGTGGCAACAGCATGCTCACTCTCAGGGCCACTGTGCTGAGCACCTAAAGCACCACTCCACGATTTTCCCAGAGTCGTGTAGCCACACAGGCCATGTGGGGATTATAGGAAACCAACTGCCAGGTTATAGTCTGGCAATGAGATCGCGGCACTTCCCCCATGGATGCGATACTGCTTTTTCTTGGCTTTTGTGAAGTTTTGCACGGAGGACTCCAGCCTCCTCCCCTATGACAGCCTCAGTCCTGCTGAGCAGGGAGCCAGTGTGGGCAGCTGCCAGCTGCGGAGCATGTGCTCCCAGCCCAGGCCGGAGCAGAGAGGAGCCAGGGTGTCCCCAGGGCCAGGCTGCCGCCCCGGCCAGGCTGCTCTCAGGGGCCAGGGCCTGAGGCTTGAACGGGGCCAGCACGGGTGTTGGGGCGGGAGCCTCTGTGGTCAGTCAGCTGCCTGGCCAGCCTGCGATCGGGGCCATGACCTCTGAGCCCTGTGAGCCTGGCTCCGGCCCTGCTGGGGACGCGGGGAGCCCGACTGCTGGCAGTGTCCTCCTCGGCTGTCCGGGCCACGGAGGCCCCTGCTCAAGGCTTTTTCCGATGCGTCTTCTGATGGATGTTTCCCCGGCCCGCGGTGCCGGGCTGTGGGACTGGGGCCTTGGATTTCTTTCTGGATGACATTCCAAGACATTTGTGGCATATCCACCCCATTCAGCATGGGCCACCCTGGGGCGCGGGTTGAGTCAGCCGCTCAGGAAGCAACCGGAACCACGTGCAGCTGAGTCTGCCATGCAGAAGCCGCCCTGGGCATGGGCTCCTGGGCATGGGCTCCCAGGCCCACCAGGGCTCTGGAGCGGCCCTCCCACGCCCCCCGCAGGCTGTGCTGATCACGCTCACAAGCTCCCTTCTCTGGCCCCAGGGTCACCGTGAAGGGACAGGCTGGCGGGGAGCCTTGTCATGACAAACACGGCTCAGTGGCTGCACGGAGGCGGGGCGCACTGCACTCGCCACGAGGCCCTGCGTGTTGGAGCTTCAGCAACTCTGGATCCCAGCGGCGTGGTCGCCTTTCGTAAAGAAAAGAGGCGAGCTGTGAGCACAACGTCCATTTCAGCTCAGAAATATCCCGACGTACTTGCTGTGCATCCTGCGCGGTAGGACAGGCCGCCTACTCTGGCGGAGGCGGGTCGTGGCCGCTGTTACTGTCTGCCCACCATGTGCACATTTCCCATGTGACCTGCATGTGTGTGTGTGTGTGTGTGTGTGTGTGTGTGTTTGGGTACCACTGAGGTCTCTGTAGTGTTGTCACATGTGTGTCCACCAGCTCAGGCAAGATCCAGAACATTCCGTCACAAGGATTCCTCGTGAGTCCCTTCTGTAACCACACCCATCACCCCAGGCCTTCCCAACTCCTGGCAGCCAGTGCTCTGTTCTTATTTCTGCCACGCTGTCAAGAAGTCAAGAATGTTCTATCGTCACACTGTAACCTTTTGCAATTGGCTTTTTCATGCAACACCATCCTCTGAAGACTCAGTGTTTCTGTCACCTGTTGGAGGACGTGGGGCGGGCGCCAGCTGTGCAGCCACGCTATGCTATGCGGTGCTACAGGTGCAGTGGCGCTGGGCACTTGCCCGGGGGCTCCAGTGCGCATGTTAATTTCCATTTCTTGGGGAAAGGCACCCCCGTGGCAGCAGCTGGGCGCGAGAGTGGTGGCGTGTGTGCACGTGCAAGGAGCTGCCCTCAGATTGCTGCCTGGCGATGCTTATGTTCCCGCCAGCGACATGTGAGCCAACGCTGTTCTTCCCCCTTTGCTGAGGGGACCGTCCTCCCCCCACTGGACTGCGCGCGAGCTCTTCTGCATGCGCAGAAGGGTCATTCTTCCTGCGTGATCTCTCGTTTTCAACAGTGTTTCAGCCACCCTATGGCCTTCCCTTATAAAATTGAGAAGAAACTTGTCTGTCTATACGAAAACAGGAGAAAAAATGCTGAACATTTGGGAATTGTATTGAGCTTAGAGGTCAAGTTGGGGAAAAGTGGCGTCTTCTTCATTTGGGTCGCCCAGTCCACGAGCTTATGGGTGTGGTTGCCCGATGAACCTGTCATTGTCTATATTCTGACTTTCTTCTTTAAAACTTGCATTCCAAAATCATATCGGCTGTTTTAATGACTCTGCTTAATTAATTTCCTCAGTAGTTTATGTGTGAACTGATTGTTATCCATTTTAATTATTTTTTAAAATCTATTTTAAGTAGCTGCGAATACTTTTTGAAGTAAGAAAATTTAGGTCCTAAGTCAGCAGTGTAGCCCAGAAAGCCGTCCTCCTAGCACATCTACATATACTTATCGTGAACTTCCAGGCTCTTTGTGAACTTATAACTTACAGGATTTGCCTTTTATATACCCTGCTACGTTTCATAATTTTACCTACAGGCATGATTTTTATTTTTTTATTTTTTTATTTTTTTATTTATTTATGATAGTCACACAGAGAGAGAGAGAGAGGCAGAGAGAGAAGCAGGCCCCATGCAGGAAGCCCGACGTGGGACTCGATCCCGGGTCTCCAGGATTGTGCCCTGGACCAAAGGCAGGCGCTAAACCGCTGCGCCACCCAGGGATCCCCAGGCATGATTTTTAGATTGTGTTTTTTGTATAATATTTGTACAATTTCTGCTTCCACATTATGTCGTGCGAAGTAAGTATCCACAGGCACAGATGGTGTCCCCGGGGGTCACCGTGTTCCTGGAACATCTTAATAAGTGCTGCTGTGCGTTTTCCAGTGTGTATTGGTTACCCAAGCTTCAGATTCCTGCCTAACAAGATACCCCAGTGGAAGAGTGGTCTCTGGCCAACAGGCCATCAGAAGCTGACAGTAGTTCTCTAGCTGAGGTGTCCCAGGCTGGTACTGGGCACACCTGCTCTGCCTGGAGCGTGGAGGGGAGGCCTCTGCTCTGCCCGGCACACCTTTCTGCTCAGAGAGGAGCAGATGGAAGCCTGTGTTGCAACAGATACAAGGATCCAGGGAAGCACATTTTTGGTGATTCATGTGCGTATCACCAGCTTGGCTAATTCTCCAAGATGGAATTTTAATCCCTATGACTAACCCTGCTATTCTTCATTTTGTTTCCACCGACACTTACTGAGAACTCATTAAGGGCACCTCGCACACATAACAGGAGAGGCATATTCTCACCACTTGTCATGAGATCCCTGAAGGTGACGTATCTTGCCCAAGTTACCACGTGGAAGCAAGTGGAACCACGACTCAGAAACAGCTTAGGGGATGCCTGGGTGGCTCAGTGGTTGAGCATCTACCTTCGGCTCAGGGCATGATCCTGGGGTCCTGGGATCGAGTCCCCACATCGGGCTCCCTGCATGGAACCTGCTTCTCCCTCTGCCTGTGTCTCTGCCTCTCTCTCTCTGTGTCTCTCATGAATAAATAAATAAAATCTTAAAAAAGAAAGAAACAGCTTAGTTTTCTTTTTCATATTCCAGGTAAGATACGGTGGTCCCCTGTTTGTTCAGAGTCTTGCTGCATAGACTAATCTCCAGCATGATTAGAAATGCAGTGATTGTCCTTCTCCGATTGACTTATTTCACTCAGCATAATATCCTCCAGTTCCATCCACGTCGAAGCAAATGGTGGGTATTAGTCAATCGGAGAAGGACAAACATTATATGGTCTCATTCATTTGGGGAATATAAATAATAGTGAAAGGGAATAAAGGGGAAAGGAGAAAAAATGAGTGGGAAATATCAGAAAGGGAGACAGAACATGGAAGACTCCTAACTCTGGGAAACAAACTAAGGGTAGTGGAAGGGGAGGTGGGCAGGGGGTGGGGGTGACTGGGTGGCGGGCACTGAGGGGGGCACTTCATGGGATGAGCACTGGGTGTTATTCTGTATGTTGGCAAATTGAACACCAATAAAAAATAAATTTATTATTAAAAAAATAAAAAATAAACTTTCACTTTACTTAAAAAAATGCACAGTGACAATGAAATTGAGAAAGTCATTTTTTTGTGTGTTTGAATTAGATGATTAAAAATGAAAAAGGGGGGGAATCCCTGGGTGACTCAGTGGTTGAGCACCTGTCTTCGGCCCAGGGCGGGATTCTGGAGACCCGGGATTGAGTCCACGAAGGGCTCCCTGCATGGAGCCTGCTTCTCCCTCTGCCTGTGTCTCTGCCTCTCTCTGTGTGTCTCTCATGAATAAATAAAATCTTTAAAAAAAATGAAAAAGGGGCACCTGAGTCACTCCCATCAGTGAAGCGTCTGCCTTCAGCTCAGATCATGATCCAGGGTCCTGGGATCAAGCCCCGAGTTGGGCTCCCTGTTCGATGAGGAGTCTGCTTCCCCTTCTGCCTCTGCCTGCCGCCCCCCGGCTTGGGTGATGTCTCTGACTCTCTCAAATAAATAAATAAATAAATAAATACATAAAATCTTTAAAAAAAATGAAAAAGAAAAACTGCACCTTGTTGCTCCTTTCCCCCATATAATAATAAACAAGAAAGATTAGCGATCCTCTGTTCATTCAATGCTAGTCCTCACTGGAGTTTCTCCCACTCCTACTGCTCATTCTTGTCTTGTTTCCTTCTTCTGTGTTTATTTAGTATCATTCATTCACACTTCTCCAGCTTATTGAGTTGAATATTTCACTGATTTATTTTCATACTTCTTTTTTCTTTGTGTTTGCATTTAAAGATGCAAATTTCTCTCAAAGTACCAGCTTAGTTTTAGCTGATGGGTTTTGACACGAAGCACTTTAGTTTAAATTGAATTTTAACTACTTAGAATTTCCATTATAGTTTCCTTTCTTCTCAGTGACTTGCTTTTCTTCCACCTAAAACATATGACTTCTAATCAGTTATTTCCAAAGATGATTATTCATATGACCTAGGCCTAGGATAGTGGCCTACTTCTGGCTTAGTTTTTACAAAATTCCCATGTGTGTCCGGAAATCATATATAATTATGTTTCCACTTACCATCTGCTGCGTCATCGCTGTTGGATCAAACTTGTGGATGTTTTCAAACCCGTGACATCACTATTATTTCTGTACATTTATTGTCGACGTGAAGCAGAATGTGCACCTGCATATCTGCTCTCCTTGTTCTCCTTCTCGTGCTTCGAGCTGTGGCTTTGGACGTCTGGACACTGTCTGCCATCAAGTCTGTGCTTGCTGGTCTTTCTGGGGATTCTTCTGTGTACTATTACCATGCATTCATTTTCTTTCCTGCTTAGGTTTGGAGCTATGGTAATTCCTCTGTCTCACAGCAGCGGAGTGAAACCAGCCCTGCCTGTGCTGCTGGGCGCTGACATGTGGTGGGCTCTTCCCGTCTACTAACTTTCTTAATTCAGGTTCTAGTTGGCTGTCTTTCAGCTGGATGGTCTCACACATTCACCATTTTCTGGACTACTGAAATATTCACACTGACTTTTACAAATGAATTTTTGCTGTTTTTCATCCTGGTCCTTTGATTCTTTTGTTTCCTTTTCTATCTCTGCAAGGTTGATTTTTAATATTTTTCCCAGTGTTGGCTGAAAGCTAGAGGTTATACTTCTATTTTATTGTAACTGTTGCCCTTAATATGTAACTGATATACTAGCTGTAATTTTTTTAAAGATTTTATTTATTTATTCATAGAGATGCAGGGAGAGAGAGAGAGAGAGAGAGAGAGAGAGAGAGAGAGAGAGACAGGCAGAGGGAGAAGCAGGCTCCATGCAGAGAGCCTGACGTGGGACTCAATCCAGGGTCTCCAGGATCACGCCCTGGGCTGCAGGCGGTGCTAAACCACTGCACCACCGGGGCTGCCCTGTAATTTTTTTTTCTTTTAAGATTTTACTTACTTATTTGAGAGCAAGAGACAGAAATAGGGATGGAGATAGTGAGAGACAGCATGAGTGAGAAGGAGAGGAAGAAGCAGACTCCAGCTGGGCAGGGAGCCCAACACAGAACTCAAATGTCCTAGGACAAGGAGGTTTAATCCTCAGTTAGGCAAGATCAAAACCAACACGTTATGCCGTGCACGCAAGGAAAGCCAATATACATGGCCACAGACCAGTGAGATATCTTAATGTTCCTGCTGCCCACAATCATATTTGAAGTAGGTGGCTAAGAAGAGTAGCATTGAATAGCATGTTAAAATTCTGTTTTAGGAAGAAATTCAGAGTCTCCTCGTTTCTAAATTTCCTCTTTTGATGAATGAGGGGCCAAGCAGTAATTTCTTTGTGCAGAAATTCCAGACCTTTCCCCCCATCCACTACAGTGAGCTCTCCAAGCACGCAAAAGGGCAAATCCTGGTGACCTTTGGAGCAGAGAGTCTGGCAGCTGACTTGTCCATGCACAAACACATGTTCTCATCTGGCAGGAATCCAAGTCCATCACAATTAACGAAGACATGAATTTCTCTCTTCATTCCAATGGCACAGCTGGGTTTTATCTCCTTCACACTTGTTGTGCTAGATGAAGTGTCCATGAAGATGGCCATCTCCAGTCACAGGAGCTGTAGAAATTCCAAGATTTCCTGTAATTTCCCTATTGCCTCTAGTGGTAGGGATGAGACTGGGACAGGGCTCTGACCCTCTGTGAGCAGGTTTTCCAGCCTCCCACCAGGAGGCTCAGAAGGGTGGGTTGGCCTTGGCTTGACCTCCAACACAACCAGGTTTGGTGACTTCACCTTGAGTTTTCAACCTGGTGCTGCTTCTCTCTATGAATGTTTTCTTTTTTCCTTGAGGCTGTGTATGGAGTGCACCTACAAGGCCTTGTGCTAGAAATGGCATCTTCTCACATTCTACTCAGAGTGGAGGGGAGGTATTCCTGGTTGTCATGGGGTAGGGTGATTTTTACATCATAAAAATAGTATTTACTATATGCTGGTGGAGTTTTAAGGCTATTAACTAACGTAGCTGTCAGATAGGTTGCCTGAGGTGGATGCTGTTATAATCCTCATTTTAAGATGGATATGAGGCATGTGAGGTCATGATAGTGTCAGTAAGATGACACAGCTGGCGAAAGGCCTGCCCCAAGTTGTGCTGAGTGCTGTGCTCTGCTGTCTTTACTACTGATGAGCCACATAAATTTTGGATGGGGAATGGGGAAAGTATGAAGGTTCTAGAGAATCTTGAGTTTGGAAAAAAGTGGCTATGTTCAGACCTGTTAAGATAAAAAAATTTTGTAGGCAGAACTGCATGATCTGCCTCACCCATTGTACACTGGGAAGGTGGCCTTCCGTGAATAAAGAAGAGATCTCCCTGCCTGTGAAAACACCAAGAAGAGGAAATAAGGACACGTGGAGGCTGTGTGAGAGTTGAGGACTGCTAGCAAACATTCAGAAGTTTGGCAACTGTTGGAATCCACATTCGAAGCTGGAATCCATATTTGACATGCAGGGAGGACGAGCGGATCTACAGCCCAGAATGTCTGTCTTGTTCTTCCTGTATTCTTCAGTTCCTGCTGGAAATGGAAACCAAATGGTTTTCACCTCTGCTTATTAATCATTTTTCAGGATTTGTCTATTATGTGAACATAAGGTGTGTGCTACTAAAAAGCAGTCTATTATGTGTTACATGTGCAAACACCTCGAGTTTTATAAAATCAGGCTTATGACGTATGCTCTTAATTCTTCAAATGAAGTATTACTATAGCAGCAAGTCTCACCATGAACAGACATTTCTGCAAAGAAGACATATAGATGCCAACAGACATCACTCGGCATCAGGGAAATACAAATCAAAGCCACAATGAGACACCAGCTCACACCAGTGAGAATGGCTAAAATTAACAAGACGGAAACAACAGGTGTTGGCAAGGTTGTGGAGAAAGGGGAACCCTCTTACACTATTGGTGGGAATGCAAACTAGTGCAGCCCCTCTGGAAAATAGTATGGCATTTCCTCAAAAAGTTAAAAATAGAGCTACTCTATGACCCAGCAATTGCACTACTAAGTACTACCTAAAGGATAAAAAGATACAGATTCTAAGGCACCCTGATGTTTATAGCAACATTATCAATAATAGCCAAATTGTGGAAAGAGCCCAGATGTCCACTGACTGACGAATGGATAAAGATGTGGTATATATAAATATAGTGGAATATTAGTTATTAGAAAAGATGAGATCTTGCCAGTTGCAATGACTTGTATAGAACTAGAAGTTATTATGCTAAGTGATTTAGTCAGAGAAAGATAATTATCATATGATCTCACTCATATATATGGAATTTAAGAAACAAAACAAATGAACACAGGAGAAGAGAGGAAAAAATAGAACAAGATGAAATCAGAGACAGAGACAAACCATAAGAGACTCTTAATCATAGGGAACAAACTGAGGGTCACTGGAAGGGAAGGAGGTGAGGGCATGGACTAACTGGGGGATGGGCATTGAGAGGGCACTTGATATGATGAGCACTGGGTGTTATATAAGACTGATGAATCACTGAACTCTACTTCTGAAACTGATAATATACTATATGTTAATTAATTGAACTTAAATTAAAAAAATAAAAATAATAAAAAATAAATCTGGGAAAAGAATAGAAAATATGTAGTAAAATAGTAAATTTAAATTAAATGTAAATTAAATATATTTGAAAATTGTGGATGTTTTCTTGTATAATGTATGTAGTTACATTGCTGTGCTTTTGTTTTGTTTTTATTGTTCTTATTTATTTTATTCCCCAAAAGGATTTATAACAGTAACAGTTTTTAGTCAAAATGAATAATTATTATCAGGGAGAAAGAATTGGAAACTGATAGGAGAAGCACTTTAACTTTGATATAATATTTATGATTATGCATGGTATACCATATAGCATTATCATTGACAAGAGTTTAAAATTTAGGCATGTTAATGTCAAAAATATTATAAACAAATTTATGAAGACAAATTATAAAGTAAGAGCTAATTTGGACAGATATGAAAAATGATTAATGTTATTAATAATAGTAATAGATTAATAGGGATTTAGATTAGATTTAGATTAATAGGGAAAGAAAGCTGGTCAGCTATGTTAACAGACAATTCAAAAATGAAAACTGAAAATGACCAATAAAATTAAAGATTTAAAAATTGAAAAAGAATCTACTGGAGGACTGTTCTAGTCATTTTTTAAAAAGCAAAGTGAATACAATATATGGACATCTTCAAGGAAAAAAAAAAAGCAGCAGCAAGTCTCACTTACCTGAGGTACATTGTTATTTGCAGACTACATGGCTTAGAACAAAAAGGTTTATATATTTTTTATAGCCAATTGGTATTTTTATATAATTTAAATAATCTTGGACAATTCCTATTATCTACTTCATTTAGTCTAACATATGGTAGCATTTATTATATTTTTTAAATTATGGTTTACTGATAGTTTACATAAAGTCCATTCTATGTGGTATAAAATTAAACAGTACTTAATGGATGGATACAGCCATACAACCTTCACCACAGTCAAGAGGGAGATGTCTCCCACCAGATATCAAGTCTCTCCAGAACCAGGATGGGAAATATCCCCTCACCGGGGTCTTGTGAGTCCCTTTGTAGTCAACTTTTTCTTCCCATTCCAGCCACTGATTTGATTTCTGTTCCTTATGTCTTTTCAGGAAGTCATACATTTTGAATAACACACTAGATATTTAGTGTTTTTATTCTTTCATATAGGATAATGGTTATGAGACTTTTTGTATTATTGCATGTATCAATAGTTTGTTTCATCATATGGTTTCACAATTGTTCATACATTCACCAATTTGTGGAAGTTTTGCTTGTTTCCAGCTTTTGTGTATTATGAGTAAAGCTACAGAAACATTCATGGACACCTCTTTGTGCCAATGCATGTTTTTCGTTTTTTTGGATAAATAACTTACATATGGGATTTCTGGGTGGTATATGAAATGTATGTCTTATTTTATAAGGAACTGCCAAAATGGCCTTCTTATCTTCCACTAGCACTGAATGTATAAGAATTCCCCTTGTTTTGGGCAGCCTGGGTGGCTCAGGGTTTAACGCCGCCTTCAACCCAGGACCCAGGATCGAGTCCCATGTCAGGGTCCCTACATGGAGCCTACTTCTCCCTCTGCCTGTGTCTCTGCCTCTCTCTCTCTCTCTCTCATGAATGAATAAATAAAATCTTAAGAAAAAGATTTTCCTTGTTTCACAATGAGAGTGAGGTATTTTTTATTCTAACACCAGCTAACACCAGCTAAATAAATGCAAAATGTGACTATATGCCTATTTCAGTTATGGACAAACCTATGTGAATTCTAAATAGAACATGGCCAAATGAATTCAGCTATGCACTTAAAAATGCACTTTAAGGGCACCTGGGTGGTTCAGTCAGTTAAAAGTCTGCCTTCAGCTCAGGTCATAATCCCAGAGTGCTATGACTGAGTCTCATATCAGGCTCCCTGCTCAGCGGGGAGTCTGCTTCTCCCTCTCCCTCTACCCTTTTCCCTTGCTTGTGTGCACACGCATACACTCTCTCACTCTTAAATAAATAAAATCTTTAAAAAAACTTTTTGATTAAGTAGGATTTGATTTCTAAGTGCAAGATTGGTTCAACATTGGAAAATCTAATGACTTAATTCACTACTTTGATAAAAAGAAAATATTTTGTGTTATCTCAGTAGATGCAGAAAAAGCATTTAAATCCATTACTGTTTAGGATTAAAAGGAAATCTAACAAAGTAGGAATATTTCCTTGGTATTGGTGGTGATCTCTCCTTTCTCATTCATGATTTTATTAATTTGAGTCTTTTCTCTCTTCTTTTTAATAAGGCTGGCTAATGGTCTATCTATCTTATTAATTCTTTCAGAGAACCAACTCCTGGTTTTGTTAATATATTCCACAGTTCTTTTGGTCTCTATTTCATTGAGTTCTGCTCGAATATTTATTAACTCTCTTCTTCTGCTGGGTGTAGGATCTATTTGCTGTTTTTTCTCCAGCTCCTTTAGGTGCAAGGTTAGCTTTTGCATTTGAGTTCTTTCCAGTTTTTGGATGGCTGCTTGTATTGTGATGTATTTCCCCCTCAGGACTGCTTTTGCTGTATCCCAAAGATTTTGGACAGTTGTATCTTCATTCTTATTAGTTTCCATCAATCTTTTTAATTCTTCCCTAATTTCCTGGTTGACCCTATCATCTTTTAGCAGGATGGTCCTTAACTTCCATGTGTTTGAAATCCTTCCAAACTTCTTCTTGTGATTTAGTTCTAATTTCAAAGTATTATGGTCTGAAAATATGCAGGGGACAATCCCAATTTTTTGGTATTGGTTAAGACCTGACTTGTGACCCAGTATGTGGTCTATTCTGGAGAAAGTTCCATGTGCACTTGAGAAGAATGTGTATTCAGTTGCGTTTAGATGTAAAGTTCTGTAAATATCTGTGAAATCCATCTGGTCCAGTGTATCATTGAAAGCTCTCGTTTCTTTGGAGATGTTGTGCTTAGAACACCTGTCAATTGTAGAAAGCACTACATTCAAGTCACCAAGTATAAGTGTATTATTATCTAAGTATGTCTTAACTTTGGTTATTAATTGATTAATATACTTGGCAGCTCCCACATTAGGGGCATAAATATTCATGATTGTTAGGTTCTCTTGTTGGATAGATCCTTTCAGTATGATATAGTGTCCCTCAAAGGAAGCAGGGGTAGCCATCCTTATATCAGATAAATTAAAGTTTATCCCAAAGACTATAGTAAGAGATGAAGAGGGACACTATATCAAAGTAGGAATAGAAAAGAGATTCTTGATCTAATAAAGGTATAAATCAATATTTATAGAAAATATTATACTTAATAGATTTTACATGCATTCTCTTTAAGATCAGGCATGTGACAGGATAGCTACTCTCAACTCCTTTTAATGTAATATTGGAGATTCTGATCAATAAAACACAGAGAAACAAATGGGAGTAAAATGGCTTGGAAGAGGAGAGACAAAACTCATTATTTGCAGATGATTTGATTCATTTAACTGGAAAAACTGATAGAATCATTAAGTTTTTAGAAGTAACATAATTCAACAAGGTTTCAGTATGGTTGCTGCATGTAATATCTAGTTACAACAATCAACATACCAGTAATAACTAACTGAAATTAAAATAAAAATAAGAGTTCCTTTATTATAACAAATAACACTTAAAGGCAGCTAAGAGCTTAATTAAGAAGAAGGAATAATTATGGAGAAAACTTTAAAGCTCTAATAAACTGCATAGAAGATCTGAATGGTATTACATATCCTTTCTTTTTAAAATTTTTAAAAAATTTAAACTCAATTAGCCAACATATGGTACATCATTAGTTTAGAATGTAGTGTTCAAGAATTCATCAGTTGTATATAACACACTCAGCCCTCCTTAATACCCATAACCCAGTTACCTATTCCCCCACCCACTCCATTGAACAGCCCTCATTTTGTTTCCTAGAGTTAACAGTCTTTCATGATTTGTCTCCCTCTTTGTTTTCTTCCCATTCAGTTTCCCCTCCCTTCCCCTATGACCCTCTATGCTGTTTCTTTAATTCTCCGTATGAGTGAAACCATATAATAATTGTCTTTCTCCAATTGACTTATTTCACTCAGCATAATACCCTCCAGTTCCATCCACATTGATATAAATGGTATTTACCCTTTCTGATGGCTAATATTCATATATATATAATGAATATATATAATTCATATAATATATATAATAATAAATATATAATCTATATATCTATATCTATATATCTATATCATCTATATATCTATATCTATATCATCTATATCTATATATCTTTATCCATTCATCTGTCAAAGGATATCCCAGCTCCTTCCACAGTTTGGCTATTGTGGACATTACTGTTACAGACATTAGGGTGCAGGTGCCCCTTTGGATCACTATATATCCTTTCATAATTTATGACTTAATATAAGAATGCCAATACTTCACCAATTTATAAATCTATTGCAATCTTAATCAAAATTCCAGCAAGATTCAATAAACTTATTCCAAAAAACATTTATTATAGAAAACAGATCCATAAAAGGCTAAGTCAACTTTATATTTTCTGTATCAGAGATATTAAGATATTAAGACATTAAGATATTAATTAATATTAAGATATTAAGACACGTGAAACTACAGAAATAAAAATAATGCAGCATTGGTTCAAGAACTAAAATAAAGCCAAAAGAATATAATTGAAAATTTAGAGATAGATCCATGTATATTCGGGAACTCAATATATAGTAATAAGGCACCATAAAACCCTGGGGAACAGATGGATTATTTGGTATAAAGCTTAGGGAAAATTGGATCTCTATAGTGAGAAAAGGTGAAATTATACTTCTATTTAAACATTCATACATCTAATGATTTAAATATCTAAATGTGAAAGGTAAAACTATAAATAAATAGGGGAAAAGGTAGAATAGGTTTATGACCTATGCTTTGGAAAGACTTCATAAAACTTGAAAAAACTTGTACAAAAAACGAGACAAAATTTGATGAATTTATTTTCATTAAAATTAAAGATTTATTTTTAATGAAGGACATGATGGCAAAGGTAATGGTCAATAACTGACAGTATAGGGGATCCCTGGGTGGCGCAGTGGTTTGGCGCCTGCCTTTGGCCCAGGGCGTGATCCTGGAGACCCGGGATCGAATCCCACGTTGGGCTCCCGGTGCATGGAGCCTGCTTCTGTCTCTGCCTCTCTCTCTCTCTCTCTCTGTCTCTCTGTGTGTGTGTGACTATCATAAATAAATAAAAATTTAAAAAAAAAAGAAAAAAAATAACTGACAGTATAATATTTAAATCTGAAAAATGAAAAATATGTTAAAAAAATGGACCTTGATTCTTGCTGTACCTCAGAGTCACTTGGGGCCTCTGTGGGTTTTTGTTTTGTGTTTTAAAGATTTATTTTATTTTATTATTTAAAAAATTTTTTTAATGTTTTATTTTTTTATTTTTTATAATAAATGTATTTTTTGTTGGTGTTCAATTTGCCAACTTACAGAATAAAACCCAGTGCTCATCCCGCCAAGTGCCCCCCTCTGTGCCTGTCACCGATTCACCCCCACCCCCCGCCCTCCTCCCCTTCCACCACCCCCAGTTCGCTTCCCAGAGTTAGGAGTCTTTATGTTCTATCTCCCATTCTGATATTTCCCACACACTTCTTCTCCCTTCCCTTATATTCCCTTTCACTATTATTTATATTCCCCAAATTAATGAGAATATATAATTTTTGTCCTTCTCCAATTGACTTACTTCACTCAGCATAATACCCTCCAGTTCCATCCACGTTGAAGCAAATGGTGGGTATTTGTCATTTCTAATGGCTGAGTAATATTCCATTGTATACATAGACCACATCTTCTTTATCCATTCATCTTTCGATGGACACCGAGGCTCCTTCCACAGTTTGGCTATTATGGACATTGCTGCTATAAACATCAGGGTGCAGGTGTCCTGGCATTTCATTGCATCTATATCTTTGGGGTAAATCCCCAACAGTGCAATTGCTGGGTCTATTTTTAACTGTTTGAGGAACCTCCACACAGTTTTCCAGAGTGGCTGCACCAGTTCACATTCCTACCAACAGTGCAAGAGGGTTCCCTTTTCTCCATATCCTCTCCAACATTTGTGGTTTCCTGCCTTGTTAATTTTACCCATTCTCACTGGTGTGAGGTGGTATCTCATTGTGGTTTTGATTTGTATTTCCCTGATGGCAAGTGATGCAGAGCATTTTCTCATGTGCATGTTGGCCATGTGTATGTCTTCCTCTGTGAGATTTCTGTTCATGTCTTTTCCCATTTCATGATTGGATTGTTTGATTCTTTGGTGTTGAGTTTAATAAGTTCTTTATAGATCTTGGAAACTAGCCCTTTATCTGATATGTCATTTGCAAATATCTTCTCTCATTCTGTAGGCTGTCTTTGAGTTTTGTTGACTGTATCCTTTGCTGTGCAAAAGCTTCTTATCTTGATGAAGTCCCAATAGTTCATTTTTGCTTTTGTTTCTTTTGCCTTTGTGGATGTATCTTGCAAGAAGTTACTGTGGTCAAGTTCAAAAAGGGTGTTGCCTATGTTCTCCTCTAGGATTTTGATGGAATCTTGTCTCACATTTAGATCTTTCATCCATTTTGAGTTTATCTTTGTGTATGGTGCAAAAGAGTGGTCTAGTTTCATTCTTCTGCATGTGGATGTCCAATTTTCCCAGCACCATTTATTGAAGAGACTGTCTTTCTTCCAATGGATAGTCTTTCCTCCTTTATCGAATATTAGTTGACCGTAAAGTTCAGAGTCCACTTCTGGGTTCTCTATTCTGTTCCATTGATCTATGAAAAGCCCACAGCAAATATCATTCTCAATGGGGAAGCACTGGGAGCCTTTCCCTTAAGATCAGGAACAAGACAGGGATGTCCACTCTCACCACTGCTATTCAACATAGTACTGGAAGTCCTAGCCTCAGCAATCAGACAACAAAAAGACATTAAAGGCATTCAAATTGGCAAAGAAGAAGTCAAACTCTCCCTCTTCACAGATGACATGATACTCTACATAGGAAACCCAAAAGCCTCCACCCCAAGATTGCTAGAACTCAGACAGCAATTTGGTAGCATGGCAGGATACAAAATCAATGCCCAGAAGTCAGTGGCATTTCTATACACTAACAATGAGACTGAAGAAAGAGAAATTAAGGAGTCAATCCCATTTACAATTGCACCCAAAAGCATAAGATACCTAGGAATAAACCTCACCAAAGAGGTAAAGGATCTATACCCTCAAAACTATAGAACACTTCTGAAAGAAATTGAGGAAGACACAAAGAGATGGCAAAATATTCCATGCTCATGGATTGGCAGAATTAATATTGTGAAAATGTCAATGTTACCCAGGGCAATATACACGTTTAATGCAATCCCTATCAAAATACCATGGACTTTCTTCAGAGAGTTAGAACAAATTATTTTAAGATTTGTGTGGAATCAGAAAAGACCCCGAATAGCCAGGGGAATTTTAAAAAAGAAAACCATATCTGGGGGCATCACAATGCCAGATTTCAGGTTGTACTACAAAGCTGTGGTCATCAAGACAGTGTGGTACTGGCACAAAAACAGACACATAGATCAATGGAAAAGATTTATTTTATTGTATTTTGTTTATTTATTTATTTATTTATTTGAGAGAGAGAGAGAGAGAGAGAGATTGAGAGAGCACACAAGTGGAAGGAGCAGAGGGAGAGGAAGAGAGAATCTCAAGCAGACTCCATGCTGAGCATGTGGGGCTCAACCTTATGACCCTGAGATCATGACCTGAGCTGCGGTCAAGAGTCAGACACTTAACTTCCTGAGCTACCCAGGTGCCCCAGGGCCTGTGTTTTAGTGTCACCCTTGTGCCTCACCAGCAAGAAACCAAGTCTCTGTGAATGAGGGTGGGTGCTTGTATTTACCTAAGGCCACTTCATGTGATAAAGATTCAAAATGAGGCCACCAGTTGAAAAGGAATATTGTGTGTACTGTTCTGGAGACTTGATGTAAATTTAGTTGTGGGTTATTATTATTTATGTATCCTAGAGCTCATGTGTTTCCTCAATAACTATACGATTTTTCCTTAATTCTGGATAATTCTAGCTATTATCCCTTCAATATTCTGTGTTTTCAAATCTCATTGTTCTCGCCTCCTGTAACTCCTTTTAAATGAATATTTACACTCAGTCTGTCGTCTAAAGTCTCCTTCACATTTTTCATCCTTTCAACTCTGAGCTGCATTCTGACTGATTTCTTCACACCTGTCTTCCAGTTCATAAATTCTCTCTTCAGCTGTTCCTAGTCAGCTCTTAATTCATCAATTGAAAGTTTATGTTTACTGACTCTTGTTTCTAGCTTCATCGTGATTGTTTTCAATCTTACAGTTCTTTATTATAGCAGCTAATCCTTTTATTATACTCCTAGCCGTTTTAAACTTATTGATCTGAAGACCATGTATGAAGTAGTTGTCTGCGGCGTCCAGTACTCACTCCATTTATGCTGTATGTTGTGTCCACTAACTCTAATTCACAGGAAAAGGTCCAGAGATGACCTTCAGCAGAGCTTATCCTTGAGGGTCCTGCTTTTGTGGAGGAGTGGTTCAGGGGGTCTTCGGTTTGCTCTGCTGGGTGCTCTGGGAATATTAGTAGCTGAGATTCCTTTTTTTTTTTTTTCTAGTTAGCTCCTTGATATGGATTTCCATGTATTCCATAGCAAAAGCAAAAACTGCAAATTCCCTCTGGGCTGCCCTTGGTTATGGTATTTGAGGTGATTTCCTCACCTCAGGCTGAGATATCTTGTCTCCCTGGCATCAAAGTGGCCTTCCTCTCCATGCTTCACTCAAATCTAAACGTGTGAATCTTCAGACTTTGGTCGGTTTTCTTGGCCCAACTCCCTTTATCATGAGATCTCACGTTCTCACCCTCTATGTTCACATGGCGACTAAAGCCCAGGTTGTCCCCTAGCATACACACACTTTGCTTTGACTGTGATTTCCTTGGGCAGAAAGTGATGTCATAACCTTGTCACTCTGGCTTTCAGTTCCTTTGTCGGGCTTGTCTATCTTTTCCTGCAGCTCAACTGTATGTATGAACATGGCTCATCCAACCTCAAAACATGAGTCCTTCAGGAGTCGCTAGCCTAGATTTTGCAAGAGCAGTGGTGAGGTCAGTACCCCTGCTGCAGTGGACAGCATACACACACTGTCATGGATGTCCTGATTTTATTCAAGGAAAGAACTCATCCCTGTTCCTTGTAGTTTGTCTTTCTCTCACTGCCTTTCTCGGAACTTTCCACACACATGGTTATCACAGGAGCAGCAATAACTGGACGTGTGAAGTTTTTTGGGCCCCATGGTAAGACTAGAACCCGCAGGAAACTGGCTGAAGCCTAGTAGCTTAAGTGAGATGAGATTTTGCTGCTGTTTCTTTTGTTTGTTTTGTTCTTTTCTGGCTGTGTGGACTTGAGAATTAGAAACACATGGTTCCCTAAGAGAAAGAAGAAAAAAGAAAATGTTCCCAGGGGCGGACACAGGTGATGATGACAGGGTGCTGGCTTCTGCTTCTCCTGACTCCAGAGTCTATTTTTGATGTTCAGCTCCTTTGGACATTCCAATAACCATATAACCAAATGCCTTTCTGCTCAACTTGTCCCTGAAAGAGTTAGTCACATCCCCTGAGGGTTCTCACAGCTCCCTCCTAGCCCTCTAGACAGAGTGGTCAGGGCTCTGCCTTTCTCTGTCTTCACCCCCAAAGGGCACCTGCACCCCAGGACAAATAGCTGGGGACATGCAGCTTGTGTTCCACCTACATGGATGAGGATCCGACCTTTGCAGGTTGAATTCCTAGCCAAACTCAAATGAAACTCTCAGAACTAAGAGCTACTGTGTTTATCCCCTGGATGTTGTTGCTTTTCCTAATGGTTTAGAGTTTGGAAATAGAAATGCCTCAGCCATCTGAAAGTGATTTTTATGTTGTTTGAAGATATGTTCTAAGAAAGGGTTATTAATGTTATAAGATGTCATTAGTATGAGATTTGTAGCAGTGTTTTGCAGACTGAGGTATTTAGAGGAGATAAACCTCATTTTTTTAAATCCCAGATGTGTGTGGTTTATTATCATTGTCTCTGATACAGTCCAATTAAAGAGACACTTTAAAATAAGTTTGACATATGTCCATGAGGGGAAGATTATTTGGGGACTTGCGAATAAGTGACGTTTTGCTACAATGTGAAATATGACTTTGTTTTAGCCATTTCTTTGAAATAAGAACTAAGTTCTTCTTCCAAAACAATAAACATTCTCAGATCTGAATTTTAAGATCTGAACTGTAAACATTAGTCCATTACTCTCAGGATTATGTAAATTGTATACTGGGTCTGAAAATTGAAGATTTTTATCTGTATCTGTCCCTCATCTGTTTGGTCCTACAACAATTCTAAAGTTTTTGAGGGTGCCCCACACGACTGGTTCTGGTGGGTGCTTTAGGGGCATGAACAGAATAGCCCGAATGACTCCTGACTAGGTAATGTCATCCCGATATTGATCCCAAATGGAGGTATAGAGAGGTGACTCACCTCGCATCCTATGGCAGATATGTGGTGAAAACAAAGTCTTGACTCAAGTCTGTGATCGTGATCGTCATGCTGAAACTCCGGAAGGGACTTGAAGTTTTAATCAAGTAATGAAATCCTAGATGCTTCTCTGCTTGAGAAGCAGGCTCTCTGCAGGGAGCCCGATGTGGGACTCGATCCCGGATCCTGGGATCACACCTTGAGCTAAAGGCAGACGCTTAGCTGCTGAGCCACCCAGGTGTCCCTATTCTGCTTTTCTGATGTTTGACTCACTTAGTCATTTATGACAGCAAAGACCCATCTGTGTCAATCAACTTAAAAATGTCATCCCAGGAGGCTGTTGACAGATTGATGATCCATCTCCAAAGATATTATTGGGACATCTTGAACCTAACAATATGTAAGAAAAGAAAAAAATGATTTGTGTAAAGCTGAGGGGATCTAGGGGTACATTTCCTGACAGGGTGTGAGGTGTAGACGGCAAGGAGCTGCAGGCACAACGCAGTGTATGAGCCCAGCCTGGGGTCGCAGAGCCCATGGGGACTGCACGGCAGATGCAGTCTTGTGGCGAGCATCGATGTCAGCACGTACACTCAGGTCTAACAGTCAGTGTGACTTCACGGCTCCCCAAACCCTGACCTGGGCTCTGCAACGGACAGATGTGTTGGTGTCAGGAGGGGGTGCCTTTGGGAGGTGACTAGGTCATGAGGTAGGTCCTCAGGGAACTCTTTGTGCCCCAAGGAGAGCCTGGAGCACCCCACGCCCTTCCTGCCATGGCTGCTGCTCTTAGTCCTGTGCACCCAGACTGAGTGACAATGCTTGTAGTTCATCAGCCACCCAGTCTGCGGTACTTTGTCATATGGCCTAGGGGTGTCGAGAAGTTTCTGGAGCACACGCGTGACAAGCTGGAAGATGTCCAGGCCTTCCTCGGTGGCCCGCCCAGCCCAGCCCAGGGCCAGGTGCAGAGAGGGGGTTTGTATAGCTGCCCCCTCCACCCTGCCCCTGCACATGATATCAACTGACCCTGACATTGCTCTGGATGGGGCAGCAGACCTGAGCCGGGGGCCCCACAGCCGTCTGGTGTGGGCCACCTGCTTCTCCAGGGCGTGACTCGAGGAGGGGGCCCCCGTAGCCCAGGATGCACACCTTGCTGTCTCTTCTTCTTCCAGGCCAGGGGTTCTTAGAACTTCTAGATCTTTCACAAGAGAAGCAGCCAAGTCTTCTCCTATTGACTTTTATTACAGATTTTTAAACATTTCCAAAGCAGAGGCTTTTAAAAATCAAAGGCCACAAAAGTACACACTGCTCCTTATTGCATCGCCCTCCACGGCCGGCGGGCTCGGCATGTCCCAGCCACGGCCCGACCGGAGGTGCCGCACCCAAATGTGGTGAAGATGTCGAAGCAGCATTAGTTCAAGTATCATGACTGCACTGAATTACCTCAGTGTAGGGGCAAGAACAGCCCACAGCGGAAGGGGAGGGGGGGGCCACCTGCCCCACACACCCGTGACCCAGACTGAAAGACCATGACCGCAATACCAGAGGCCTACGCAGTGCTTGGGACAAGTGAGTTGGCTAATGTTCTCCAGGGAGGCACAGATTGTGCTGCTCCGATCAGAGGTGAGGACCCTGATGTGGGGCCGTTGGGGACGCGGCGAAGGTCAAGCGGCAGCGTCGCCAGGGCGTGGGTGTGGATTACGTCATCTGATGAAGAGCAGATTCAAAGATCCATCCAGGCTGTAGATCATAGGATAGGTCAGGGTTGTGGTGGCTTCTTGGGACGAGAAGAGTAGAGTTGATTGGATTTGAAGCCACGCTGGGTGTCCATGAGGTGATTTGTGTAATGTTTCAAAATTCAGAATTTTGGTGCAGACTCGAGGTGACCCGAGGCACAATATCGCAGTAGCAGACCAGCATTGGGTCCCTATGGGAGTGGCAGGTGAGGCCCTCACGCACGTGGCCACCTGAGACCTCTGGGGTGAGAGCCTGTGGGTGCTGCCTGGATTTGCTCCCCAGAACACAGACCCCATGTCCCTAAGTAACGGGGCAGGTGGGCCTTACCAGCTGGCCCCTGAGGACCAAGGGGGAAGGAAGAGGGCCTGGCTCCTTGTCTGACCGCCCCCCCCCCCCCCCCGCCCCGGGCAGGGCAGTGGTGGGAAGCTGGAGGGAGTGGCCATCCTGTCCTCTCCTCTCCTCTCTGGGCCGGTCGACCCCGGATTCCAACCCAGGCACCGCCAGCATTAGAATAGCAGTGAAATGTAGTTCGTGTCAATCGACGATAAGTAAAGTGCCTGCTGTATACACATTTAATGCATTTTGTTCTGTGGTCTAGAAAATTGCAAGTGAGGGAAACTCAACACTGTGAGCTCATAGGATTCCCAGCTCAGGAAAGTGATTGAACCGCACGGTATTTTGTTTTCGTTTGCAGCTGGCCTCAGCCACCCTGGACGGCAGGCTGCAGCTGTTCGTAGCGGACGGCTGACCGCTGGCCGGAGACCACGGCGGGGGGCCCGGCGCCACCAGGACTCACGTCCCTCCCCTCCTCACACTGCTGCTCACGCCCAGCAGTGCCCCCCGCTCCTCCAAGGGTCACCCCTACTGCAAGAACGGAGTTGGCATCCGGTACTTCTGCACAGAATGTGGGCAAGTTAAAACAGAATGTTCTTCAATAGACTGTAACCTAGTGTTTGTTTCATAACAGACTTTGCGGGTGGGAAGGGGAATCCACGCTGGGAGCGTGGGTGTTCAGCAGTGGGCAGCACTGCCCCCGGCCTCCCGACGACCTGCCCCGGTTCTGCTCGGTGAACAGGGGGCTCTGCACAAGGTTTGGCTACTGGGCCTTTCCTCTCAGCGGAGGCAGAGTCTGAGGATCCCCAGGATCACACACAAACTCCCCAGCCACGAATGGCTGTTCTGGGGATGGACAGCAGGTATCTGCCCTCCTAGGGCCCAGAGCCAAGTCTTTCTGGGGTCCCAGGAGAGTCAGGATGCTTCTAGAACAGGTCCAGATGGCCAATGACCAACAGCACACGATGCCACAGGACAGAGCCTCGTAGGGCTGGCTGGACCGACCCTGGACCGACCTTGCCCCTCTCCTGCCCACAGATGTGCTCTCACTCCCCTTCTGAGAAATAACAGGTGGGCCTCCGGCTCCACATGGGAATGTCCACGCACAGACTGATCAGAAATATACATGCTTTCCTTGCAAAGTTTTAGCGAGACAACATTTTGGGAAAAACTCATTTTTATTTTTCTAACATTTGGAGTTATTTAATCTATGTATAGCAATTCTACTATCTCCCTTTGTTAAAATTAAATTCTTTTGAAACCAGTTAAAATAGGTAAATGGAGCGTTATATGGACAAGTAAACCCATAGAATGTTATTTAGTATTCTTAATTCCAGTTACAGCATTTGAAATTTTTTTTTTCATATCATTCTTAATTCTGGCAAAATACACATAACATGAAGAGCACCATCTGAATCACTTCTAAGGACACAGTTCAGTGGTGTTAACTGTGTCCACCCTGCTGTGCAGCCGCCACCAGCATCCGTCTCTAGAACCTCCTCATCTTGCAAAACGGAAGCCACCCCCACTAAGCACCGGGTCTGCTTCCCCACTCGGCCGCACCCTCTTCCTCTCTGTGCCTGGATTCCCCTGTGGAGTCGTCCTTTTGTGACTGGCTCATGTCACTGAACATAATGTCCCCAAGGTCTATCCGTGTCATAGCAGGTGCCGGGATCCTCGCCGGGTGATAGACATGCTGTTCATTGTCCATCCGTCCACGGCCACTTGGGCTGCTTTCACCTTCGGCCGTTGTGACTGTTGCTGCTGTGAATGTCAATTTGGAAGGATCTGTTCAAGACCATGCCTTCTGGACTTTTGGGAAAACACCCAGAAGTGGAATTGCTGGATAATGTGATAGTTCTATTTTTAATGTTCTGGGGAAGCTTTGGTGCCACCAGGTGCACCAGCATTTTGTCTTTCACATGCCAGTTCCACGTGTGATGTTTGTGGTGTTACGTCGTCTTACATATCACATTCATTTTTTTTATAGAGATTTTCTCTAAAGTAAGTCTTGATTCCAGTTGCATCAAATGTGACTTTGAGAAAAAGATTTTAAATGATTGAATGTCAATAATAATAGCCAAATATTTTAAAGAAAAACTAATGTGTTAAAAAAAAAAAAACCCTAGACATTAGAAAGCTTTGTCAGGGACAATGCAGGACAAAGTAAATTGGAAAAGCTGTTGCTGAGGTGAGAGGCAGGAGGAGTGGGAGTGTGGGGGGCAGAGCCAGGGGGCCACTCAACTGTGGTACGGGCACTGGGGCCGTGCGAGTCAGACTTGCTGAAGGTGTGGGGCATCGTGTTAATGTTTTATGTGTGTTATATAGTGATTACACCTTCCAAGCAATAAGCAAGTGCACGGTGATGTCAACATGGGTGGTTCTTCTACCTTCATCAGAGAACATTAATAAAAATAATGTATTATATAGCACTTCTCATTTTTAATGTGATTTCACTTCATTACCCAATTTTTATGACAATGCAATGAGTTTAGTAGAAGTTACTATAGTTTTATTTTCCAAATACTTGACAAAAGCTACATCATAGGGAGGTAGTGCTGGAATCGTGTCTTGGAAAACCCATTTGAAGCCATTCTTTTCACACACAAAGTTGACAGACTGCAGAGGGGCTAGCCCTCGCCAGGGTGGGTGGGAGGAAAGGGCTGCCCGGCCTCGGGGGCGAGGCTTCACCAGGTCAGAGGTCGCCAAGGTGGGGCACGGTGCTGCGGAGGACACCTGGCTGGGGGACGGGCCAGGGCAGGGTGAGGTGGGGTCTAGAGGTGGCCTGCCCTGGGGCTATGAGAAGACACTGTAGACGACCACCAGCAATCTCAAAAGCATCCTATTGAGAGGATAGGTCAGCCCATCCCTCTTCCTGATCCTACAGCAATGATCAGAGGGAACGTCCTTCATCCCACAGGTAGGAAGACTGAGGCTCAGCACTGCTTCCTGGGATGGCCCTGTCGGTGTGCCCCGGGGTAAGGGGCGCTGACCTCCGGGCGAGTCCTGACCTCCGATGGAAACGGGGGCCGAGATGCGGGTCTGTCTGGCCTGCTCCACTTTCAGTAATTAGGATGCTGGGAAGATTCCCTTCTGGGATTTGGATGATAAAATGATTCATATTATGTGGCGTATGTCATGGGGCTTACACGCTCTTGGCACACCCATGTTTTTGTAGACAAGAAAGCAAGAATGTGATCGAGGCTGCCCAGGCCGTGTGCAGAGGGGTGGTCTAAACGAATTCTGAAATAAACAGTTTCTGTCATTTTTGACATTCTGTGTGAGGCATTCTTTTCAGATGTGGGGTTTTGCTTTTCATTAGTGCAGCAGAGCTGACTTCATGCTTCAGACTTTGGGGGAGGGTGCCTGGGTGTTTCGTAGGGAACGTTACTACTGTTTTGCAGATGATTGATTGTCAGGTGGAGAAGCTGATAAAATCTGTGATAGGACCTGGAGAGCCGTCCACCTGGAGGAGAGGCTTCACGCGGGGAGCACACAGCTCAGCCTTTGGAAGGATATCTTTTCCAGATACCTAGCAGTTTCTTGGCTTTGATTCTATTAAATCGTATAAAATTACCAGCGTGCAGCTGGTTTCGATCTGCAGGAGTGGAAACGTCATGTGGTTCAAAGGAGGGAATTCGTGCTCACACTAACCCTGCCTTCCTGGCCCATTTCCCCTTCTCCCTGTCTTCCCTCCCACAACCATTGATATAGGGCCAACTTTGTTTCTGGCCCTAATTAGAAATAACCTGTCAGCTTGTTTCCTCTATATATTCCCAACCTGATTTTTTTTTTTTTTTTGCTATTAGTAGCTTCATGGTCCCCTCTGAGCACCTGGAGCTGCTGACACAGGGCATCTGGGGAACTCCCTGGGGCCCAGGTTTGTTTGGGAAACTCCTCAAGGGAGTGACTGCCAGCAAGTGGTGGTGGGCTCCACCGTGGGGTTTGGGGCACGGGTGTGGCCCTCAGGCCAGGAGAGCCTCACGCTCATGACCGAGCCTGCTTGTTTCATACACACCACTTCATCTGAGGTGTTTAGTAGAGGATTGAAAAGCGAATCGAGGGAACTTGGTGCCTGTCTTTTCCTGGCACACGAGCTGAAGTTAACAGAAGGAAGAGTGAGGTTGTGCAGAGAAGGTGGGCCTCACAGGAAGGCTCCAAAGGAACAGGGGGACAGGCGGGGAGGGGCAGTGGGACGGTGGCATGGAGGCAGGTGTGCACCTTCGTGAACGTGGGTGTGGGTGGGCCCAAGCAGGGCAGCTCCTCCTTGTGCATGGACATGCGCCCAGGATTGGGGCAGGGAAGCCAGCACCCTGGGACCCAGGTTCTGTCCAGATCGGTATCTGTGCAGTCTGTAGTGCTCTGGAGAAGATTTTTATTCCTCCGTTGGTCCTAAAGTTTTTATTTATTTTTTATTTATTTTTTATTTTTATTTTTTTTGGTCCTAAAGTTTTTAATACTGTCACCAGAGGAAACAGCTCTTCTGTTCACTTTCTGAGGGAGTGTGTTGGGTGGAGTCCACGCTGACCGGCATGGAATCCAGAAGCCTGCTGGCTGAATGGCTCGCATCCATCCATTGCTGACAACCATGATGTGAATGCACGGTCCTGCACCTGCAGATATTAGGGGCCATTGTCATTGTCCTCTGAAAAGCTGCTTACGTGGAGGAGTTCCATGTTGAATCACAAAATCAGAGCTACACAGTGGATGAGAAGGCAAGGATGAAGGCCTTGTTACCTTTTCTCTCTGCAGTGCAAGATTCAATAAAGATAATCTCCACATTGGGCCTTGGCCCTCACAGGCTGCCATGCTGCCCTCATCTGACATGGTGCTTGGTGGCGGCCTCTGCTCTCCAGTCCTCGACTTGTCACCGTTTATTGTGTCGTGGGACTCCCTGGGTTCTCAGTGCCCTCCTGAAAACACCCAGACCCTCAAGTCTCCTCTGGGTCCTGCATCCTGTGCTCGTCCCTACAGCCTTGCCGTATGTGACCCTCTTCATGGAACACCCAGCAACCATTGTCATCCAGAACGCACCGTGTTTCTGTGACCCTCAGGTATTTACCAGCCACCAAGAAAACACTAAATTTTCTACTAAAACTCTGAAACTGCTTTCAGACATGCACCGGAAGTGCCCGGCACGCCAAGCCACATTCCATCGGCAGTGGATCAGCCTGGGCGATCCAAATGCATTACAAATGGATGAGAAAATATGAAAATAAAAGCTTTCCTAAGTGAAACCATACTCATTTTTCTTCTACTGTGAAATAAATAAAATAATATTTTTCTTTCACAGATATGGAATGAATCCACACAATTTGCTGTGGTTCTTTTAAAGGAAACTATACTTTTAAAAATTTGGGGTAGGGATAGCTGAGTTAGCCATTTTTATTTCTGAATGAAGAAAAAATATTTTGCTCCTCAAAAGACGGCATCTTGATCAATATGCAAGCCACAGGGTGGGAAGAACAGACCGTATGTGCAGTGCAGTGTGGACACTACCTTAAGAATAGGCTTGTTTCCACATAACAACATGAGCTACTCTAATTGGTAATAAAAAGACAAATAACCAAAAATGGGCAAGACAGGTGAACAGGCACTTCATGAAGAAGATACATGACAGCAATATGAAAGGAAAACTCGCCCAACTGCATTCCTAAGGAAATGCAAGTCAGAGCAACAGGGAGAACCTGCTACCCACTGGCACCTTGGGCTCATCCTTGGCTGGGATGCTGTCCTCCTGGAACGCACAGGGCCTGGGGAGGGAGCTCCAGATGGTACAGTTTGCAAACATGTTTGGAAGTCTCTCAAAAAGTCCACATACATCAACTCTGTGTCCCAAATTCCTCCACTGGGTATTTATCTAAGAGAAGGTGCGTGTCTGTAAAACGCCTGTGTGAGTGTATCCTCCTGCCCGCCATCGAGGAGTGGTGCTTGCAAGCAGCAGACCTCAGATACGCACAGTGACAGTTTTGCTGAGTGAAGGCACTGGACAGAAGCCAGTACACAGCCTATGACTCAGATTATAGGACCTTCAGGAATAATTGAAATCAAGAACAATAAAGATCAGGTTGTGTCAGGGGCTGGTCTGGACAGAGTCTCAGGCCGGTTTCCGGGAGACAGGTTTGTCTGCGGCACAAGGAGGCTCCCTGAGGGTATGTGTTGCAAACAGACCCAGCCCTGTATGTAAATGACGCCTCACACGAATGTTCTTAAATATTCGTATTTCTGGTAGTGGTTGGGTCATGACATCATGACATGTGACAGACCAGTGAGTTCAATTTTAGCGCTGGGGAACTGACGTCTACACTACTTCACCTCCTCAGCACGGTGTGCCAAGTGCCCATGGTGATCCAGGCCCTGTTCTGGCCGGAGAGAGATAGCAGGCCTTCCCGTGAGCATGAGCGAGGACCGGCTTTCTTCCCAGGGCCCTTTTGCTGGGCTCGTTCACAGAGAGAGACAGACAACTGTGGCTTTGCCCCACGGGGGTCTTTGTAATGAGGTTTGAATTTTCCTAAAGGCTCACCGCTCAGACTTAATTTAGGCTTTAATTCCACCAAGTATAGATGCAAAACCATAGAGTGAGCATTCTGCAAGCTAGGTAAGAGATGTAGACATAATAACACATTTATGCAAAGGGGAAAATTTACATATTGACTATATATCTACCCCAATATGCAAACACCCTTTAAGCTTCTTTTTTTTAAAGATTTTATTTATTTATTCATGAGACACACACACACACAGAGAGAGGCAGAGACACAGGCAGAGGGAGAAGCAGGCTCCATGCAGGGAGCCCGATGTGGGACTCGATCCCGGGTCTCCAGGATCAGGCCCTGGGCTGAAGGTGGTGCTAAACTGCTGAGCCACCCGGGCTGCCCGCCCCCCCCCCAAGCTACTTAAATGCCAGTGCTGTGTTCCCTTCCTTGCTCCTGTTGCTCAGAGGGCACGGCAGTGTGTGCACACGGGCTCCTTCCCATGTTTCTTGTCTCTCAGTTTAGTGTGTTCACTAAAGGGTGCTGCATAGACACGTTCGAACCTGTCTTCTCCTCCGTCCCAGGAGTGGCTCTCGGGCGGACTGTGAGCTCTCTGTCCCCATGTTCTCGGAGACCCTGCTCTCTGCCTGCATGGAAACTTGCTTCCACCCCTGTCACCAGGGGCCTGGCCATGCGACGTCCCGGCAGGAGGTTTGGGCGCGGGTCGCAAGGTGCTGCCTCACACCCGTAGGCTCTCGAGTATTCTATTCTCGAGTTTTAGTTGAGACTCTTCGCTTTTGGGTGACTTTTGGCGAGGGCAGTAAGAAATCCAAGTCACTGGGTTCCTTTAACACTTCCCGTAACCCGTGAACAGATTCCCTTGTAGGTGAATGACATTGCTTGTCTGCTGCCCTCTCCTGAGCCCCAGTCGCAGGTCCAGGCCTACTGAGGAGCCTTCCTGTCGCCTCCTGCTGTCCTCCTGGGGAGGGTGCTTGTCCCGCAGGGTTCCCATGGCCCAGGGGTCCTGCCCTTGGTCCAAGGCTGTTCCTGCCTCTGTTCTCTGTGGGGAGTTCTCCACCACGAGGGAGCCTCTGTTCCCTGCTTCTCCCGAGCAGGTCTCCAGAATCCTGGTGTCTGGTGCCATGTGTCTCACAGCCTCCTGGAAGTTGTGCAATGGCCTTATTTTGGTCCTTCTGTTGATATATGTGATAAAAAAGGAGTGATTTTGGGGCTAGGGTCCCACAGGGGGCTGTGATTTCTCCCCTGGTTGCCTGCCCCCTGCCAGGAGACAGGCCTGCCCCTCCACCTGCATCTCGGGGGGGCCTGCACTCCGCCCCTGCCCACCAGGCCTGGTTGTGCCCCTTCTGCAAGAACCCCCACCCTCAACATGTGTGAGTCCCCAGGGGCTTCTCCATCCACGGGCCCTCACTCTGTCCGTCAGTGGGGATGGTAATGTTGGTGATGATCTATGATGCCAACATTCTTATATCGATTTTTAAAAACCATGCCAGTATTCTCACCTGTTAAAAATATAGGTGACACCATCTGTATGTCTCTCTTTCTGCTCCACTTGAGTGTTGAATTATTGGTTGGATGACCAGACTTAACTCCCTGCTCCTGCGGTGCCATGTGCCTCCTCCTTGTCTTCTCCTCGTCTTCCCGTGGGGACACCCTGGGCCATGGTTTTCTTTTGGGCAGCAAGGTTGTTTCTCGATGGGCATGCATAAAATATTTAGCTTTGCCTTTGACTAATTCTTACTTCCTGTCTTACTACAGTAGAGCAACTATTATTATTATTTGTATTATTTTCTAATATTAGATGTTCTTGCATGAAATTTATTATTGTGTAATTTTCTGATATTAGATGCTCTTATAAGAATTTCCTTCCTTCCTTTCCATCCTCTGTTTTCATAAACTAGCCATTTATTTGTTCTTCACACAATCTTATAATGGATGATTATTGTATTAAGAGATTCTTAAGTAATGGTTGTGTCTGAGGGCAAAACATTAAATTGGTTTATTAAATGGTACTGTAAGCTTTTAAACAATTGGGAAATCAATTTAGAAACATATTTTGATCGCATGACCATAAATATATGTTTTGTGACTTTTCAGGTTCTTATTATCAATTAAGTGAAATTTCATATTTTCTTAATTACTAATTTGCTTACAATATGAATAATTTTACAAATTTTAATGCATTTTGTTTTCAACCGTCCCTTAGGATGCAAATAACTTGATTTCTTATAGAAAAATCATTTTCCTGATGTTAAAAAATCTATTATAACCTGGAATATTTTACCTTCAGATTCATTTGAGAATTAACAGTATTTGTTTTTGCTCTAATGAATAATTTTTTGGTTAAAAAAGGACATTAATGGGCACCTGGGTGGCTCAGTGGTTGAGGGTCTGTCTTGGGCTCATGGTGTGATTCCGGGGTCCTGGGATTGAGTCCCACGTCGGGCTCCCTGCATGGAGCCTGCTTCTCCCTCTGCCTGTGTCTCTGCTTCTCTTTCTGTGTCTCTCATGAATAAATAAAATCTTTTTTTTTAAAAAAGGAAATTAAGCTAACAAACCAACAGAATATTGCAGCTAAAGTCTGAGGTGATCTGTTCAGCCAGTAAAGAGGGTTCTCTCCGAGGTGGACGGGTGCTGCGAGCTCTCTTCCTCAGAGGAAACGTTTGGTTTGAAGGGGAATGTTGTGGGAAGGGGTGCCCGTCCCCACTCATCACCTGCTGCTACAGAATGGAGAGTGATCTATATAAGAAATGGTTACTTAAAGAGATTAGTTACAAGCCTATCAGATTGAATTTAAGATGCTTGAAACCAGGTACCCCACTTAACAGCCTCAGAGGAAGCGCCTCACACAAACCCAGAGTTGCTACCGTGTTCCTGGCTAGTGAGGAGAAGGAACAGACGCTGATTTATCTGATCCTGTGGATCGGACACACAAGGACGTGGAGGCAACACTGGTCCAAAGGATGATTACATCAAAAAGCCTTTTATTACTCAGTCATTAGAAAAGACAAATACCCACCATTTGCTTCGACGTGGATGGAACTGGAGGGTATTATGCTGAGTGAAATAAGTCAATCGGAGAAGGACAAACATTATATGGTCTCATTCATTTGGGGAATATAAAAAATAATGAAAGGGAATAAAGGGGAAAGGAGAGAAAATGAGTGGGAAATATCAGAAAGGGAGACAGAACATGAGAGACTCCTAACTCTGGAAAGCGAACTAGGGGTGGTGGAAGGGGAGGTGGGCGGGGGTGGGGGTGACTGGGTGATGGGCACTGAGGGGGACACTTGACGGGATGAGCACTGGGTGTTATTCTATATGTTGGCAAATTGAACACCAATAAAAAATAAATTTATATAAAAAAGCGCCTTTTATTGCAGATGACTCTGAGCCACAGCCATAACCCCCTGGAGAGGAGCCCATGGGACATTACCTGTCCTGCCAGCAGCACCCATGGCCGTGTTTGCAACAGGTGTGATGGGTGGAAGCCCCACCTACTCTGTCCACCGGCCCGCAGGTGCAGCCATGGGGGCGCGGGAAAGTTTCACTCCAGAGACTGTTCCGGAAATCCTGAGACTCAACAATGCAGCTTTAATCACAGACAGAAGCTCTTCATGTCAAAATAAATAAATAAAATCCCGTAGAGCTAATGTCCACGCCAGATATTATCTGAACCGCACATTAGTAAGCAAGACTAACGGTCTTTCTGTTTTTAGCTTTAGAGAGGAAAAGGAATCTGAGCATACTCTGAAATTTCTTACTATGATGCCTGGGCATCAAGGAGGTTTTATAAGATGTTTTGTAGAAAAAAAAAAAAAAAGGATTGATAACAAGATTCTGGGAGCATCTGGGTGGCTCAGTGGTTGAGCACCTGGGGGTGTGATCCCGGAGTCCCGCAATGGGCTCCTCGCAGGGAGCCTGCTTCTCCCTCTGCCTGTGTCTCTGCCTCTCTCTGTGTGCGTCTCTCATGAATAAAAATCTTTTAAAAGGATAGTATTATTTTCCAAAGATTGTTTAGTTAAATGACACGTCTGAGGACTAAAGCACATGTAATTGAAATATGTTCATGTGCAATGACAAAGTTCACAAATTTAAATAAAAAATCCAACTTTGGAAGAGTGATGTGAAAGATGGCTTTCTCGTCATATAGAGTCAGTGCAGTAATTTGAATCCTAAAGAACAAAACTAGCAGAGAACGGGCGTGTTCCCGTGGGAGGGTTTCAGTATTTTAAAATATAAATTTAATAGTTCTACTGACTTAGACATCCTTTCGCATCATCCTAAGAAATTTCAACCGGTGTCAGTGAGAGAAAATGAAACATTGGGTTCATAGGATGATCACACATTTGAAGTCCGCTTTAGTGAGATCAGCTTTTCCAATCCTGTTTAATGACAAGACAGCCGGGCAGGGGAAGAAGGGAGCATTGTGTGCTCGGGAGAGCAGGCTGCTATTTCTCCGCCTGTGGTGACTGTCAGAACGAGTCGTTCCAAATCCTGAGCCAGGAGATGCTTGCAGCCAGTTTATTTATAAAGCCTGATGCAAAAGTAGGAGTTTTGCAAGAAAATGCTAAACTTTTCATTTAAAATTTGACAAGATTTTTGTTGGAAGTGTTGTTCAAACTCAGTATCTAAGGATGTCCCTAGTGTTTGGTTTCCTTCTTCATGTTAGTAACATAAGCACCCTCCCCTGTGGACCCCGTCTCCCGTGGTCCTCCCGGATGCTTCCCTGAGGGCCGGGCCTTGCCCTCTTGGGAGGCCATAGAGGGTACAAACCAGAGCAGTTCGCTCCCGCCTGGGCCCTCACTGCCCGCAGGTCCCTCCTGGGCCAGGGTCCCAACCACCATCCCCTGAGCAGCCCGCCCTCTACCCTCTGCCTGTGAGAGCCTGCAGGGGGTGCTGTCCTGAGCCCCCGGCCCCAGGCTCCCAGGGTCAGGCTGGGCCTCCCCTCCTGCAGCCCGAGCTCCCTGGAAGCCAGGCCGTGACCTGTGTCCCCAGCTCCAGCTGCGCGGCTTCCTCCTTCCAGGGCCTGAGCTGGACCCCTCCTGGGTGTGTGTGTGTGGGGCCCCTAGCCCACTTCTCCAATGGGCGGGACAACCCCCGGTCTTCAGACTATTTCCATTTGAAGGACAGAACCCTTTCTTTAAAAAAACCACATCTCATTGTGCAAACAGATTCGGGAGCGGCTTGTGTTGCAGAGGGAGCGGGACCCCACACTGCGGCCTCTCCCCCTCCCGCCCCACGCACAAGGCCTCGGGGGCCCATGGGTTCCTGGAAATTAAATTATCCATGTGCCCCAGCTGCTCTTGCTGGATTGCATGGGGCCTGGAGGCTGGAACGCTGGCTGCCTGGTGTCCTACTGCGGGCGGGCAGTTGGCGGCCAGACCTCGGCTGGGAGCGCAGGGGGCAGGAGGCGGAGGCAGGTGCGGGCTGGGCGGCGAGCAGGGTGGCCCCTGTAGCTCTAGGTGGGGCGGCTGGGAGGCTCCATGCTGATGACCAGCCTTGTTCTCACATTTCCATTTTTTTAAATAAATTCATTTTTTATTGGTGTTCAATTTGCCAACATATAGAATAACATCCAGTGCTCATCCCATCAAGTGCCCCCCTCAGTGCCCGTCACCCAGTTGTAATAGCAATGACATCTAACACCTTTGCGGGGCTCCTGGGGGTGGCACCGGTGTCTCAGTGTGAAGGCATCTGTCCTCCCAACGGTGTCCCGAGTCCATCTGACAACTGCCGACGTGAGGCTGAGGAAGGGGCTGGTGGCCCAGGGCGGCAGCCCGGGGTCACCCCAGGGGGCATCCGTGGGGGCCTCCCAGGAGGATGGGGGGCCATGGCCTTGCTTCAGTCACCGTGAGCCTTTTCACGTTTTCGGGATCCACGCAAAAGCAGCAGAACCTGCGATGGGACCCCCCCAAGTGGGTCTGCACCTGCGGCGACTCAGGGTCGGTTCATGCTTTTCCAGTGGTGATTCTCAGGACCCCAGCTCGGCAGGCAGGGGATGTTTGCACGTGAAGATGATTGTGACTGCGGGCACGCACGGCTCCTGGGTGTGCAGACCTCCTTCACCTCCATGACCCATTTCCTCCTCACCCTGCACCTGCCGGAGCCGAGAAGGTGTCCCCGGGGCACGGCCTCTGGCAGCAGGCGCCCCCACCCCCCGCACCCCGCTGCAGCTCCCCTGGGCCCCGGCGCCTGGGGGAGACAGGACAGGAGCAGGGCGCTGCCCCGGGTATCCATGCCCCCTCTTGCATCACTGGGCTCGGCAGCCACACGATGTGGCCGGAGGCGCCCTGCACGTGAACGTCCGTGTCGCCAGGGTCCACGGGGTCCCCGGAGCGGGAAGATGCCTGTTGCACTGAGGCTACATGACCTGCTCCTTGGGGCGAAATGCACCTTTTCTCATGTGCATGTTGGCCATGTCTAGGTCTTCCTCTGTGAGATTTCTCTTCATGTCTTTTGCCCATTTCATGATTGGATTGTTTGTTTCTTTGGTGTTGAGTTTAATAAGTTCCTTATAGATCTTGGAAACTAGCCCTTTATCTGATACGTCATTTGCAAATATCTTCTCCCATTCTGTAGGTTGTCTTTTAGTTTTGTTGACTGTATCCTTTGCAGTGCAGAAGCTTCTTATCTTGATGAAGTCCCAATAGTTCATTTTTGCTTTTGTTTCCTTTGCCTTCGTGGATGTATCTTGCAAGAAGTTACTGTGGCCGAGTTCAAAAAGGGTGTTGCCTGTGTTCTCCTCTAGGATTTTGATGGATTCTTGTCTCACATTTAGATCTTTCATCCATTTTGAGTTTACCTTTGTGTCTGGTGCAAGAGAGTGGTCTAGTTTTATTCTTCTGCATGTGGATGTCCAATTTTCCCAGCACCATTTATTGAAGAGACTGTCTTTTTTTCCAGTGGACAATCTTTCCTGCTTTGTTGAATATTAGTTGACCATAAAGTTGAATAAGTCAATTGGAGAAGGACAAACATTATATGGTCTCATTCATTTGGGGAATATGAAAAATAGTGAAAGGGAATGAAGGGGAAGGGAGAAAAAATGAGTGGGAAATATCAGAAAGGGAGACAGAATATGAGAGACTCCTAACTCTGGAAAACGAACTAGGGGTGGTGGAAGGGGGAGGTGGGCGGGGGGTGGGGGTGACTGGGTGACGGACACTGAGGGGGGCACTTGATGGGATGAGCACTGGGTGTTATTCTATATGTTGGCAAATTGAACTCCAATAAAAAATAAATTTATTATTATTAAAAAAAGAAGAAATGCACCGTTGCTGTTGGGTGAGCCCCGTGAAGGTGGGTGGTCTCCCAGAGGGGGCCTGGGGCTGGTGGGCAGGTGTCGGGGGCTGTGGAGGGGGTGGACAGTACCTGCAGGAGGCCTCTGGAGAGTCTGCTGGGAGCGCGTGAGTGGAGGATGCGCGGAGGGGACCCGCAGCCGCTCCCGCAGCTCCGATGGTGCGGGGCTGACCTGGAGCCACCCCCCCTACCCTCCAGTTCTCCTGCAGACCCGCTGCGTGGCCTCCGGGCCTGTCCAGCGCAGCGGCACCCTTGCTCCGGGGCCGGGCTGGGGGTGTCACGTACCCTCACAGGGCCCTGGGCGGTGCTCCCTCCCCCACCTCTCCTGCTGCCAACGGGGCCTGCCCGTGACCTTGGATGCAGTGGGAGGAATGAGTGCTCCCACGCTGACGTCTAAGGCCCCAGCGCCCGACTCTGCTCCTTCCCTTCTGCAGCTTGAACCAGGGGACCCCAGGTCAGGACCTCACCGTGCGCGGCAATGTCCCCAACCCGTGCTGGGAAAGTGCGGAAGCAGCACCTGCCCACCCGCAGCACCCAGGCTCCGAGGCACCAGATCCAGTTTCCATGCCAGCGGCGTCTCAGCACCACTTGGGGACTTGCTGAGATGTGCGAATGCTGCGGCCTCCCCATCCCCACAATCAGAAACTGGGGGGGGGGGGTGTTCCAGAAGTCAGTGTTTTAACAAGGCCTCTGTTGCTTCTGCTGCTTGCTGCCTGTCCCGAGCCCCCTTGGGGGAAGTTATGGGGGTCCATATATAGGGCTTATAAAGTATAAGAGGCGGAGGAGCCCAGGAAGGAATTTGCCAAATAAAAATGACACAAAATAGCAAGAGTCCAATAATGTGCAGTCTTCAAATATTAGAAAAACTCATCGCTTCTAGATTCCAAACAATCGGAAACAAAATCTGCAATGGCTTTGGATGACCAGCAAAGCCTTCTCAGTGGAGGGAAAGACCGGGTTTGCTGCAAAGGTGAGACTGCCTCATTCGGCATGGTGAGGACAGGAGGGACGTGCGTGACAGAGCAAGACCCGGGAGCAACCTGGAGCTGCCACCCCCACGGCTCACTGGAAGCAGGAGGACAGAAGCCACTCAGTCTACAAGGGACCTTCCTGCCAGACACCCCAAAGCCTGGACTGCTCGCTACCACTGAAGCCCTAAAACTCCCGCTGCTTCCACGGAGGCACCTGCGGGCAGTGGGCTGAGGAAGACCCTTGGGGGAGTGGACCCCGGGGCAGGGCCTGGTGGGCAGGGCCCCTCAAGGCCATGGGCAGGGTCTTACCATGTCTCTATCTCCCCTCCCAGGGTTCTACGGTGGGCGGCCTGTGTCTGCTGTACCACTCGCCGGCCGGCAGGGAGGCCCAGGGACGATAGTGTCTGTGCTCGGCTGGGAAGGGATGCAAGTCTGACGGGGGACGAGAGGGAGAGCGCTGGTCAGCCAGCCGGGGGCAAAGGGGCTGAGCAGGAGGAACCCAGGAGAGGCCCCAGATCAGCTCTGGGACCCAGGTCCTAAGGGATCCACGCACTGGCTTCTCTGCTGAGTCAGCCTGAGCAGGAGGCCAGGAGGCGTCAGGTGGGGATCTCGGAGGGGCCTCCCCGAGTCCAGCCCTCCCTCGTGGGGGCTAGTGGGGGACCACCTGTGAGCTGACGGGCAGTGCAGGGAGACCCCGGTTTGGGAGGCACGTCTTGGCTCTTCGTGTTGCATGGCTTCCTTGTTACACGGCAACGAAGGCTATTGTATTTTACACCCAGTTCCCCAAATATTTAGGACACTGGTTAATCTTTTCCTGAGCACACCTGTTGATCTCCTCACGGAGAGCTGTGGCACGCACTCGGGAAACGCGCGTGTGTTGAGGAAGGGTAGCGGCTACAGAGGATTCAGAACCGTGTTAAGGGTCCATTTCCCAAACTCACCTGTAAACCTCCCCCAGCGGCTGGACCGTTGTTTCCAGGCTTGTTAGCACTTACTCGTCCCACTCAGGGGAGCGTGCAAAACACGTCAGAAAAGACAAAGAACAGAGCAAGAGAGGGGCCCGTCTGCCAGCGCTCTGTTGGAGAAAAACAAGTGTGGGAAGGGCTGGTAGCTTTCCACGCTAAAACTTCACCAAAAAATAAAACTAAAACTTGCTATGCTTCCTGAAGGACTTGGTATTTTTCCCCTAAGACTTTTCCTGGGATGGTGACTCACCCTCCCATTTTGTGGCAGCCGAGATTTAAAGTGGGCTTAGACCTCTGGCATTTTGGAAACATCCAGGCTCTTTCCTCCAGGGCGCGGGGCCGAGTGGTCCCTGGCACCCCTGAGGGCCTACTGCAAGCAGGGCCCGTGAGCCTGGCCCGGGTTGGCCCACGGTGTGGGGTTCACTGGAGCAGGAGGCCCGCTTGCCTGGAAATGGGCTGTTGTTCCTGTGCATTGGTCCCTGGGAGGGAAAGCGGGTTGGCGGGGGGTGTCCTGGCCTTTCTTGGCCCTGGGGCCGCCCCGGGGCGGGGAGCTGGTGGGAGGCACAGGAGGCTGTGGGGTTGGGCCTCGGAACCCTCGGGGACACGGGAGGTCGGGGGGCATGTGACTCCTGTGTGGCTGCAGGACTGTTTCCAGAGCAACTGAAGGGTTGCCCAAGGGAGCAGGAGGCCCGGGGTCTGGAGTGGGGTGCTGCAGGGCATGCCTGGCCCAACTTCCAGAAGGCGACGCCATGCCCCACTGCCCCGGGCATCCTGAGTGACCCTTGCGTGGGGAGAAAGAGGAAACGCGGTCCCTGCCTGGGGTGGTGTCACGCAGACACAGCGCCACATGGGGTGAGCAGGAGAAACACTGCGAGGACAGACAGAGACCTGTGAGACCCCGCGGGCCCACGTGTGCCAGGTGGGACCCCCGCTCCGACGGCCGGAGACCCGGGCCTCAGCTGGTGGTGGCCGCGCGGGGCGGTCCTGAGCAGAGGTCGCGGGCAGGAACAGGCAGGGCACTGGCGGTGTGCGGGCGGCGGGCTGAGGGGTGGAGGGACGGCGCCCTCGTGGCCACGGCAGGTCCACACGGGGTGGCCAGGGTATCACCCCTCGGAGTGACCTGAGCCGTGTGGTGGGCCGCGTGCGGTGGCCAGGAGGCCGCGGTGGCCTTCAGCACCCGAGCCTCAGAGAGGGCCTGGCATGATGAGGTTCGGGTGGATTCCACGCCAGGGGGTGCTCTGGGCTGGGCCTGTTCCATGACCGGGTCACGGCCCCTGGGGCTCCACCGAGTGGGCCCTGGGGACACGGGCCTCCCTGCTGCGCCTGTCCCGGGAGCGTCCCCGGGCCCCTCTGCCTGCCACGTGGGCCCCGACTGCTGCCCCCCGGCCGGGGAAGCTCACCCGCGGGGAGCCCCCTTCCTTCCGTGGAGCACAGAGAGGACCCTGGGCCCGGCGCACTGCCCTCGTGGAGGCCACGGACGTGCGGCCACGGGAAGGACCTTTGCTCCTGCAGCGGCCGAGAGGCGGGGACCACGGGGCGCCGGGGCGCTGGCAGGTGCACCGTCTCCGGGACAGACGGCAGTGGTCTTGGGAGAAGGACATGGGCCTCACGGGTGGCGGGTACCCCGGGGTCTGGGGTCACGGTCATTGTCCCCTCTTGTGCTTTGCCAGAAAAATGGCAGTTGCTGGTGAGACACTTCTTTTTCACTCTAATTTTTTTTTCCCAAAATGAAGTTCTGTGAAGTTATTGAAGCCAGTGATGAAACTAATTTGCATATCTGCAGGAAGTAAAGATTAATTCAAAATTTTTTCATTGGGTTCACTTTGGCAGCTTCTTAACTTCACTTGAAAGGAGCCCACACTTCTTCCGTAGGATTATAGAAAGCTTTGATATTATTCAAAAAATTCCGCCATTCTCCCTCACGTCAGATTTTCATGGACAAGGGGCCTCTTCAAGGAGACTTGTCCGTCCCTGGCTCAGCTCGGAGGCCCCTCTGCCTGAACGGGGCGCCGCGGGTCCGTGGAGGGGCCCCGGGGTCAGCCCGGCCGGCCCTGCCGTCCACCGTCTCCCTGTTGACCCCAGATGATGTTTCCACAGCAACCTTCCCACCCAGCCCACGGATTTCAGGTCACTCATCCACTTTTTGTTTTTCCAAGTTCAGAGGATGGCCTCTTCCTGAGTTTGCTGAACACTTTTTAAAGATTTATTTATTAGAGAGGGGGAGGGGCAGAGGGAGAAGCAGACCCCCGGCTGAGCGGGGAGCCCTACGTGGGGCTCGATCCCAGGACCTGAGATCATGACTTGAGCCGAAACCAAGAGTCAGATGCTCAACTGAAGGCGCCACCCAGGCGGCCCTGGGTTTGCTGAACACTTGGAGACCCCCGCCCCTGTGGCACTTGGTTCTCGAACATGTTGCTTTTGCCCCGACTGCCCTGCCTCCCAGGTGTGTCTGCTCCGGCGGCTCGGGCTGCAGGCCTGTTACAGGCAGCGACCTTCCGTCACCTAGTAGTTCCCTCCATCTTCAAGGCTTTGGGGCTGCTCCACAGTGTGCCCAGTCCTGCCACGTTCCATCTGGGAGCCGGCGATCCTGCTGAACAGAGCCCTCGGGGCTGCATCCTAGTGCACGGACACAACACGTGTAAACTGGTACTTAGACGGGTTTGGAGAAAAACAGAGAGGATACAGGGGTGGGAATCCTGGGTCGAGGGGTCTATTTGGTGTGATGCGGGGTGGCTTCACAGACAGGACACCGGGGGAGATGACAAATGTGCACTCTGGGTGGCCATGGGCTCCCCTGAATACAAAGGTCCTGAGGCGGCATCACCAGGAAAAAGCAGGAAGGGCCACCCCTGAGCAGAGTGAGGAGGAAGGCAGAGGGTCCGACCTGAGAAGCCATGTGTGTGTATGCAGGGGTGGGACTTGGGGGGTCCTTGTGAAGAGGGAGCCAGAGGGGCCGACCTGAGAGGAGGCCATGTGTGTGCAGGGGTGGGGGTGGGGGGTCCTTGGGAGGAGGGAGGCTGGGGGGCCAACGTGAGAGGCCATGTGTGTGTGCAGGGCTGGGGGTGGGGAGCCAACCTGAGAGGCCATGTGTGTGTGCAGGAGTGGGGGGTGCATCCTTGTGATGAGGCCACGGGAGGCCACTGAAGGGGAGCACAGGGGCTTCTGAGAAGGGGTGCATTGGATTTGTTCTCTGAAGCCCGGCCCGGGTGCCAGTGATGTTTTGGAGACCAGGTGAGGTCCGGAGCCCACGGCTAAGAAAGAACTCTCGAGGTGTCCCCGGTGGGAATGGTGGTTCATGCAAGCCGGGGGACACGAGGGGGCAGGAAGAGCGGCTGCCCCGGGCCGTGAGGGCGATGAGCATATTCTCTGGGGTTGGGGGAGGTGAGGGCGCGGAGGTTCGGACAGACTGTCCCCTGCTGCCGGGGCCCCTCAGGATCCCGGAGGCCTGTTCTCCCTCCAGTGGGGGCTTCCCGGGGGAACGTCACCCATGGCCCCCCAGGACAGGGAGGAGTGGGGTGTCCGTGTGCTCCGTCCCCAGCTGGCCTGCTGCCCTCCCCTCCTCCTCCAAAGGCTGGACCGCGGGCCCCGGGCCTGGGACAGTGTGCAGTGTGCAGAGAACAAGGCTTGCCATCCCATCACTCCATGCTCTGACCCCAGGAACAGTGCCTGACATTCATCTCTGCTTTCCCCAGATCTCTTACAGATGGTGGCCGAAGCCGTCCCCGAGCTCCCTGGAAGCAGAGCTCACGTCGTGTGGTCGCATTAGCACCGCGACAGGAAACAACGTTTTCCCACCCAGAGCCACTCGCTCTTTCCCGTGCAAACATGGCTTGAATTGCTTCCTTTGTGCGTCATTTCCTTATAGGCTGAGTTAGATGATACATCATCACCTCCTCCCGGGGTTTGGGTTCTCTTTCAGCACCTTTCCTCAAAGTTACATCTGTGTCTAATAATTTATTTACACTTGAACATACAATTTTTATTATTCTTTCCAGGGAAGAGGAATCTTGGGGCTTGGGTTACATCTGTAATGTGTTTTTTTTTTTTTTTTTCAAAAATAAAAACCCAAAGCAACATTACAAAATGACCTTCGGTAGAGGTGGGCCGGACAGGGTGGGTGCCTGGTTGTTTGTTATATTTATTCATATAGGATTTATATTTATTAGATTATTTCAAGAGTGGGTTCTGGTCTAAGTCTGTTTAAGGCCACGGCTTTTCTCTTTTTCTACACATTCTCATCTTTTCATGGTCAGCAGTAAATGTGATCTTTGCGTCCCCCTAACTAGTCACCATGCTTCTCGATACAGAAAGCTCAACGGGAAAGGATGTGGAGAAAAACGTAAAGGCTGTTATTTCCCATGATGAGAACCCAGATGTAGGGGGCCCTCGGGGCCAGGTCACAGAGTCGCGGGCGGCCGCCTCGTCCCGCCGCATCGGAGCCTTGCCGCCTGTGTCCCCAGGCCGAGCGGGACCCCTGGCTGGAGGGGGGGGGGTGTGCAGGGCAGGGGGGGCGCCTCCGTCTGTTCGGTTTTCCCCAGAAGCTCCCAGAAGAGCCGCTTTCCTTCGGGGCTCGCTGGCGGAACCGGGTCGGTGCCCTTGCCAGGGCCAACGGGCAAGAGGGTGGCAAGGGAAGTGCCCTCGGGGGTCGGCAGCCGCCACCGCGCGTCCCAAGGCTGCCCTGACACCTGCCATCTCTGAGAGTGGGGTGGCGGCGAGAAGGGGAGATGCGAGGACCAGAGGTTGCGCGGTTCCGAGGAGCCGTCCGCGGGTCTGGCCGCCAGCAGCACCTGCCCGCTGGCCGCGGGGTCTCGGGTCCCGTCCGTCGCCTGCGTCCCCGGTGAGACCTCGTTCCGCCCAGAGGCCTGCTCCGAGGCTGTGTGCAGGGGTGGGGGAGGCCTGTGGCGAGCGTGTCCCCCCGGCACGCGGGTCGCTCAGACTCATGGGGTCAGAACCGGGAAAGACACAGTCCTAGCTCATTCCGTTCCTTGACTTTCCACGGGCTGTCGTCACAGTTACTGGGGTGTTTTAGGAATCACGTGCGCCGCCTGTCGCCCTCACTGTGTCCTCCGTGCAGGTCAAGGGCATTCCAGGCAGGTGCTTGCGGCATCCGCGGTTCTGCTCGGTGAGGGGGCCTGCATGTCAGGGGAGCGGGAGCCTGCGGGGTGCGGGGGGCCCACGGGGCCAGTTACCTGCCGTCTTCCCCGACCCTCGTGAGGAGCACCCTGCAGTGATGCCAAGGGCAGCATGACCACGGCCTGCCTGTGAGCTGTCCGGGACTCGGCCTGCGGGGCGGAGTGAGCTGGGGAGTCCACCCAGACAGAGCCTGGAAGGGAGTGAGGTCCCCATGGACACGCCCTCCCGGAGCGGCCTAATGCCAGGGACCCTCCCAGCCGTGGGCGCCCAGGGGCAGCGAGATGCGACTTGCTAGATAACGGAGCTCAGAGCTTGCCATAAAGAGGCATTTAAACTGATTCCAGGAAGGTGGCCCGTGCCGGCGGCAGTGGCACTCGTGACCTGGAGCCCCCAGCTCTGCAGGCAGGTGCTTCTCTTGTCGGCTTTCCCTCCTCAGGGACTCGAAGCCTCTGTGACCGGAAACACGTCTGAGGTGCTGACCCCAGGGAGGCCTGGTGTGATGTCCCTGCAGCCGCTGTCGTGCTAGCTGCCTGTGGAAGATGCACGGTACAGGCATTTCAGTGACAAACCCCAAGTGCAACCTTTAACCTTGACCCGCCCTCCCCAAGGACATCCAGCTGGCGGCTGCCAATGACCCCCAGGTCGGCAACCACATCCCCTTCTCTCCTTCGCTCAGGCCATGTCCAGGTGCCTGGGGTTTCTTTTTCCCTCTCACTTGTAAGTCGAGTGTCTGCCATGTGGCCGTCTCCCAGGCCCCGCGTGCACCCATGAGTGTCCAGTCTACACCGCAGCCCGGGCCCTCAGCGCTATCCCCATACCCATACCTCACTTTGTACAAAGTGGCGGGAACAACACCTGAACAAATGTTAGGACAGTGCCATGTTGGACCAGACCGTCAGCTGAATCCCTCCAGTGTGAGCCGAGGAGCCTGGAGTCTGGACAGGAGGATGCGCAGAGGGTGGGGGTGTTGGACGTCAGCCACCGCCGGTGGGAACCCAGGGGCAAACCCAGGGCGGGGTGCAGGCGAGCCTCATGTTTGCTCTTGTTTTTCCCACAGGAAATCTTTAAATGGGAGCTCAGTGAGGGGTGCCCAGGAGGAAGTGGTGCACCCTGGCCGGTCTGGGGGACCCATGCTGAGGCTGACAGATGCCCCAGAGCCCAGGGCTTGAGTGGGAAATGAGAAATGCATGAGCTTGTGCTGGAAATGCTGCGTCACCTTCCCCTGAGCATTTGGTGAGTCCTGAGCACAAGAGACTTCCAGCAGCCACCATAAAGCAGGGGCCATACGGTGAAGAGTGCAAGCTCTGGGGTGCTGGGGAGAGAGGCCGGAGCCCCGGATCCCACAGAGGAAGGGCTGGCGGGCACCCGGGGCCTGTGGGGTTCCCCGGGACTGTGCCTTGCACTCGGGGCCACAGGAGAAACAGGCCAGGCCCCTCAAACCTGGGCCGGGGGACCCGACAATGCCCTGTCTACTTGCAAGGAGAAAATTAGATCCGCTTCAAAGATAGCACATGTCAGAACGTCTACCGTTCTCACACTATGACGAGCACCAGGCACAGCACAACAAAGCAGACACCCAGGTGATTAAGGCCAAGAACGCAAACGGATCTACAGGTGACTGTCAATGGGGACGTTTGAAGAAATTGAATCAGGGGTGCCTGGGTGGCACGGTCGGTTAAGCACCCGGCTCTCGATTTTGGGTCAGGTCATGAGCTCAGGGTTCTGGGATCGAGCCCTGCATCAGGCTCTGTGCTGGGCATGGAACCTGATACGATTCTTTCTCTCCCTCTGTCTCTCCCCACCTCTAAAAATATAATTAAAAGGACATTCTAGAATTAAAACCAGAGTAGCTGACAGGTCACACTCAGTAGGTGGGTGTCAGAGGAGGTCACACTCAGCACAAGGGGTCCCCAGGAGGTATCCGGCTCCAGCACCAGGAAGAGAAAGCAGAATCAGGTTTCTGACCCTGTGAGGTACAGATGCATGTAAACCGCAGCTCCAGAACCAGAGTAAGGAAGGAGCCAAAATCAGAAGCAAGAGACACTGGCTGAGATCTTTCCTAAATTAACAAATTAGGGCAGCCCCGTGGCTCAGCGGTTTAGCACCGCCTTCAGCCCAGGGCGTGATCCTGGAGGCCTGGGATCGAGTCCCATGTCGGGCTCCCTGCAGGGAGCCTGCTTCTCCCTCTGCCTGTGGCTCTGCCTCTCTCTCTCTCTCTCTGTATGTCTCTCATGAATAAATAAATAAAATCTTTTAAAAAAATTAAAATCATAATTTTAAAAATCAAAAAAATAAAGACATCAAAGCATAGAGTGGCTCGAGCAGGCCGGGCAGAAAGAAAGGTCCCCACATGAATATTTATAAGTATAGTTTAGTGTCCAAATATAGGGATTTCTATTGTCTTTCTATTATTCATTTCTAATTTTATGTCTGTGTTCAGGGAGCATGGTGTATATAATACAGATTCATGGAGTGTCATTCAGATTTACTTTTGTAGCCAATTTCTATAATTATTCTCTGTGTCTTTAAAACATATATGTGTATATATATGTATACATTGGGGATAGAAATCATATATCTCTATTAGCAGTTGGTTAAATCTGTTACGAAAATCTTAAATATCCTTCATAATGTTTTTCTGTAACTTGTAGTTTCAAAAACGCATGTATTACAACCTTCCTTTGGGTAACAGAGGTTTCAATTTCTTTTTGTAATTCTGCCAGTGGTTGTTTTATATGTTTGGAGGCTGTGTTGTTTGGTGTATACAGACTCATAATAGTTATAGCTTCTTCAGTCAATTATTATCATTAGAATATCACTATCATAATCAGCATTTTTGTGTTACATTATATTTTATATGACATAAAAATAAACTGGCTCTTTTTTATATCACACACACACACACACACAAGAAAGGTCCCTAGTCGCTCGGTAAATCTATGGAGAACAAAGATGGGCAGGAAATCTTAAAAACAGACAGCAGGAAAAAAAAAAAAAAACCAACTCCTATCATCCTCAAAGGAGCAACGGCAAGAATGACCAGCATCGAGACACGCGGGGGAAATGGGAGGTGTCCTCACGGTGCCCGGAGAAAACGGTCCCTGGCATTAGGCCGCTCCGGGAGGGCGTGTCCATGGGGACCTCACTCCCTTCCAGGCTCTGTCTGGGTGGACTCCCCAGCTCACTCCGCCCCGCAGGCCGAGTCCCGGACACCTAGCTGCCCGTCTAGGACCCCACAGCCAAGGACCGTGTCCTCGGAAACAAAGATGTTTTCCAAGAATAAAAACGGATGGGGCGCTGTCAGCCGTGGGTCCCCGGGGCGGGGGGTTGGATCCGAAGGAGCGTCTCAGGGAGGGAGGGGGCCCAGAGACGAGTGACCGTGAGGGAACTACGGCCCCGAAAGGTCACTGTGCTGGCGAGTCTGGAGGAGCTTCCCACGTCCACGGTGGGGGGCACCCCGAGGTGCCCGGGAGCAAGTGCAGGGGTGCTGGGGGTGCTGGGGGGGTGAACGGAGGTGCCATTGGCCGCGGTCCCCGGGAAGCAGGTGAAGAACACGGCGGCCGCACTGTGTCCATGTGACCACGAACCTCGTGCACCCGCCGTAGAACGACGAAGAATCCGATTCATTCCAGAGAGGAACCGGAGAAGAGGAGTAAGAGGGTCTTCTGTTCCCCGCGTCGGGGCTGAGCTTAGAAGCCGGGAAGGGCCGGAGTCCTGCGAAAGCAAAGCCCGCATGTCCGCGCCAGCCACCGGCCGGCACCTTTGGGAAACCAGACATCCACACACAAAAGACAGAAATCAGACCTTTATTAAGTGTGCAAAGCAAAAAACCCCTCAAAACACACTAGGTGCGTCCGTGTAAGACCTGAAACCATGAAACACCAGAGGGAAGACACGAGGGTGAAGCTTGCTGACCTCGGCCGCGGCGCTGGTTCCTTAGCGTGGACACCAAGGGGTGGGCGACAGAAGCAAAAGCAAACAGATGGGCGACAGCCAGCGGCGGGAGCGCATCCCAGAGACGGTCGCAGACGGCGGGGACAGCCGCGGCCGGGAGGGGATGGCTGCAAACGGGGTCGCGCCTCACTTAGGAAACCCCACAGCCCAATGGCAGAACGAGAAAAATAATCACACAACGAGTAAAGGAGCCAACGGCTGGTCCCCCCAAAAGAGACGCAAAGAAGGCAGGATGCATGTGACAAGGTGTCCACTGAGCCCCCGGGAAGGGAAATCAAGGCACAGGGAGCAGAACTTTTCGTGGGTTGAGCTCTTCCGGTGTTCGTGCTCGCCTTGCCTGGCGGCTCCCTGACGCCGGCCGTCCGGAACCCAACCAAGAGCCTCTTACCAGAAAGTTCTTTGGGATACAAATGCCAGGTGTGACTTCAACAAATTGTCCCAAGCCTGGGGGGATGGAACTTTCAGGTTCTTCACTGCTCATGGCTTAACCAGGCTCAGAAGTCTCCTAGAAGACATTCTAGTTTTGCAGCTCGTCTCCTGCAAAGTAGTTTTCGGCAGGATTTCCTCGTGGCCCGCGCTGACCGGGCCCTGCGCGGGGTTGGCTGCGCCCGAGGAGCGATGGCCAGGAACCGGGGCTCCGATCAAGCCTTGACGGTGCGCACCCCTCGAAGGACAGCGTCTTGATAAAAACGGAGTCAAACGCTGAGTTAATATGCCTCCGCCGTCCCATCTCTGATCCAGTGTCACCACTGCAAGCTGGCGGGGAGTGACCGCCGGGAAACTAAAATTATACTCGTAGTGGACAAAGGTAAATGACACAAAATAGAACTCATCGCGCTGACACAGGGCAGTTTTCATGATCCTGGTGGGGTTTATTTGGTTGGACAGTCGCTGAAGATCATGAAAACTGCTGCACTGCAACCTAGGGTTTAAACGCATCCTCGGATCCCAGCCCGGCGCGGAGTGAGCAGAGCTTGGACGTGCGCCAACTGCTCCAGACCAAGGGAAAGTCTTCAGAGCTTCACAGGAAGTTGGATGTTTTCCTTTGTTTTTGGTGCTGCTGAGGAAGCACGGAGAAGGCCTGGTGGTGCTCTCGTGCCGGGGGGTGACCCTCATTCTGGGGCGTCCATCACACTGGGGGGTGTCCATCACTCTGCAGGTGTCCTTGACTGGGGGTATTCATCACTCTGGGGTGTCCCTGGCTCTGGGGGGTGTCCCTGATTCTGGGTTGTCCATCACTCTGGGGTGTCCCTCACTCTGAGGGTGTCCCTCATGCTGGGGGTGTCCATCACTCTGGGGGTGTCCCTGACTTTGGCAGTGTCCCTCACTCTCGAGGTGTCCATCACACTGGGGGTGTCCCTGGCTCTGGGGGGTGTCCCTGACTGGGGGTGTCCTTGACTGGGAGTGTGTATCACTCTGGGGTGTCCCTGATTCTGGCGGTATCCCTCACTCTGGGGGCATCCATCACACTGAGGGTGTCCATCACTCTGGGGGTCCCTGGCTCTGGGGGGTGTCCCTGACTCTGGGGGTGTCCCTCACTCTGGGGGCATCCATCACATTGGGGGTGTCAATCACTCTGGGGTGTCCATCACTCGGGGGGTGTCCCTGGCTCTGGCAGTGTCCCTCACTCTGGGGGTGTGCATCACACTGGCCTCAGCAGCTTGATTGCCTTCAGTCCTTCATTTTCTCAGCAGGAAGAAACAACTGAACTGTTTTTCTACTTCCTATTTCTACTAAAACCCCTACGTTTTGGGGAAGAGAAAATGCAGAGAAGTAGGTATCACTGTAATCATAGTGAGAAGATATTTTACTCAGGATGTCAAGAAAGGAATGCACGCACTCCTCTATTTTTACACAGAAATTGCAAATCTTCTCCCATGGGTTCCCCCAGACTGAGGAGAAATGAAAGCAGTGTCTTCTCTCCTCACTGCCCTCTCTGACGTCCAAGGGAGCAAACAGGTTCCACTTTAGAAAGTCGTTGAAGCCCCGGGGGACCCGCCGGGCCTGCCGGTGCTGCCGAGGGGGCCTCAGCTAAGCACGTGGACGGAGCCTCGGAATCGTCCAGGTCCTGCTTCCAGCCCCAGCCGTCCTGCGAGGTGCCTGGTTGCTCCGTGCACGGCCTGGTTTACAGGACGGGGGAAACACTTACAACTCTATCATTTGACTTTATTTTGTTTATCCTGAGAAGTGTCCTCTTTAAACCTCCCTCATGCCCTCTGGTGACCAGCAGTGTGTTCTCTGACAAGTGTGACGTGCTACCTCATCGTGGTTTTGATTCGTATTTCCCTGATAGCAAGTACTGAGGAGCACTTTTTCACGTGTCTGCGGCCCATGCGTAACGTCTTCTTTGGAGAAACGTCTGTTCATGTCTTCTGCTCATTTCTTGACTAGATTGTTTGTTTCTCGGGTGTTGAGTTTAATAAGTTCTTTCTAGATCTTGGATACTAGCCCTTTATCTGAGATGTCGTTTGTGGATGCCTTCTCCCATTCTGTAGGTTGTCTTTTGGTTTTGTCGACTGTTTCCTTTGCTGTGCAGAAGCTTTTTATCCTGATGAAGTCTCAATAATTCATGACTGCTTTTGTTTCCCTTCCCTTGGAGACATGTCCGGTAAGAAGTTGCTGTGGCCAAGGTCACAGGGTTTGCTACCTGTGTTCTCCTCTAGGATTTTGATGGATTCTTGTCTCACACTGAGATCTTCCAACCATTTTGAGTGTATCTTTGTGTCTGGTATCTGAGAATGCTCCAGGTTCATTCTTCTGCACGTGGCTGTCCAATTTTCCAAGCATCATGTGTTGAAGAGATTGTCCTTTTTCCAGTGGATATTCTTTGCGGCTCTGTTGAAGATGAGTTGAGCATAGAGTTGAGGGTCCATTTCTGGGATCTCTATTCTGTTAATTATGTGTCTGTTTTTGTGCCAGTACCACACTGTCTTGATGATCACAGCTTTGTAATAGAGCTTGAAGTCAGGTATTGTGATGCCCCCAGCTTTGGTGTGCTTTTTTAAAATTGCTTTGGCTACTCGGGGTCTTTTGTGTTTCCATACAAATTTTAGGATCATTTGTTCCAGCTCTGTGAAAAATGTTGAGGGTATTTTGACAGGGATTGCACTGAATGTGTGGATTGCCCTGGGGAGCATAGACATTTTAACGATATTTGTTCTTCTAATTGATGAGCATGGAATGTATTCCCATTTTGTGTGTATGTGTGTGTGTGTGTGTGTGTGTGTGTCTTCCTCAATTTCTTTCAGAAGTGTTCTGTAGTTTTCAGAGTACAGATCCTTTACCTCTTTGGCTTGGTTTATTCCTAAGTATCCTTTGGTTTTTGGTGCAATTAAAAAATGGGATGGATTTCTTGATTTCTTTATCTGCTGCTTCATTATTGGTGTCTAGAACTAATACATGAATTCAACAAAATTGCGGCATGTAGAGTCAACGTGCAGAAATCCATTGCTTTTCTCGCAAAATATTTTAAAAAGAAGAAAGAAATGTTTTCAACGTTCTGATAGAAAACAGACTAATTACAAACAGATTACAAACATCTGGCTGGCCTCTGTGACGATCAAGTCCAGGAGATAAGGCGCTGACGTGAACCGAGCGTGAGAGAAGGCAGCCCTGCTGTAGCCGTTGCTGCCCGGTGAAGCGGCTCAGGGGTTAGGCCACAGAAAGGTTTGATAACTCGAGTTGACTCAGGAAACACAGCCAATAGATTCTTGAGTACAAATTCCTTGAAAAGGCAATTTTACATGTTGACGATATAACTGAAAGTGGAGGTATCTGAATGGGTAAGTTGGTTTACAATCCCGGCTGACAGATCTTCTGAGGCAGCACAAACTCCGGCCTTGGGGCCTGACATACGCTCAACAGCAGGGCATCCGCTTGTTTGTCTACCCAAAACTGTGTACGAGAGATTCTTGTTCTCAGCTGTGATGGGGTCGCCACCGATCTTGCCTTTCTATTTTAAAGAACTGTAAAATGAAAAAACAAAACAAAACAAAACAAAGAACTGTAAAATGAAATAAATATTTGAATTATTAACATGGGATATTAAAATCTTCTATAAATGATTTTGAAGAATTCAAAAGAGTCGAAAAAATAAAACAGAATACTACCAACAAAAACCACATTTAGAGTAATAAAATCACTCACAAGAATGACACTTGACTCAGATGGTTTTGTGAATATATTTTTGGAATATACTCTTTTTGGAAATAGCAAATATTTCCAAAATATTTGGAAATGATTTTTTGGAAGTAGTAAATACTCATACCAGTTGAGCATTCCTAGCATCTAGAAAATGTACCAAAATAAACCATTTTATGAAGTGCGTGTTACCCCGTTACCAACACCTGGCAGTAGAAATTGCATTGGAGATGGTAAAACAAGAATCTGAAATGAGACGCCGATAAATAAACGCAATGTATTTAAAATATTAATACAGTAAGAGAAAGCTGGTTTTATCCCAGGAGAAAAGGTATTCAGTATTAGAAAATACATTAATGTAATTCACAGTTGATGATGGTCACCTGTGGGTCGTCTTCTCCTTTCCTGCACCAGGTGGCGGGTGGATCACACACACCTGCCCGAGCCACCTGCAGGGGGAGTTTCAGAGTCGCGGGGAGAGCTTCCGCCCCCAGAAGGAGCCTCGGGGCAGCATCGGGCTCCAGCCTGTGGACACAGGTGCCGGGGACTGTGACGGCCACAGACACGAGAGTGCCGCCACGTTCGGTCTGGGCCCCACACCTTTGATCTTAGACACCTGATGAAACAATTCAGTTTGTGAGTGTGAAAGGGACTCCTACTGGAAACACATGCTCATCGCCCTCCTGCTGCTCTGACATCGCGGAGGTGGAACCGCCCGCCAACAGGACAGGTGGATCCGCGGGCCGTGACCTGGCGTGTGTGCCACTGACACAGGAGGATGTCCACCCTCGTGGCTGTTGTTGGGGGAAGGACACCGGAGATGAAACATTGCTTGTTATTCTTGGGGTCAGGAAACAAGTCTGCAGTGGGACAGCAGCGGGCCTGGTCAGGGTCCCTGCCCCTGGGTCGTGTGCCCCATGCGTGCTGGTCTCTGCGCCGTGGAGACCAGGAGGACGATGACTCTGTCAGGAGGTGGGGTCTGCAGGTGCTGTGCCGTCCGAACCCCCAGAACTGACGCTGCGGATTTCGGGGTCCAGCCGCCCGCAGAGCACAGCTTCTGGACGCGCCCACGGCTGCCAGAGCAGAGGACCGAGAGGGAAACCCCGCGGAGGGGACCGCGTAGAGGGGACCAAGGGCTTGTGCCAACAGCCCCTCAACAGCCCTGTACCGTGTGACCTTTTATGGCTTTTCTCCCTTCTGCGGACCCCTAGAGAGCGGTCATCAGGAGTATCTCACTGATGTTGGCATCTCCGGGCCACTCAAAGGCCGGTAGATGTTTAGATATTTGCCCTTGGGGTGGGTCCCCCGGCAGGTGCTTTGTGGGGAAGGGGCAGAGCTCGGCCCAGCCGTCCTGGAACTCCTCATACACAAATCTGATCGTAATAAAACCACTGTTTCAGACAACTGAATTTGGGACGAGTTTGCTGTGCTCCTTAGGGAGCCAGAGCAAGTATTTAACAGACTAGCATTTATCTGCGTTTGGAGTGAGGTGGGTGCTAAAGATGCACATTTAAATTTTTCATAGAAGTCAATTATCCTGGCACAACTCAGTGGGGAGAAAATTCTTTTCCTACTGATTTTAAAGGCCGCATATCTCCTTCTGCTGGTGGGTCTGTTTTGCGCCACATTCATGCTCACTCACTGTGCGTACGTGTGGAGCTCTGTTGGGCTTATCTCATAAAGGACAGGCCAAGGGGGACCACGGCTGTGCGGGAGCTCACGAGGCAGCCCTGTAGTGAGCTCTGCGTACCTTCGCTGGAGGCCATGCATCCCTGCCCCTGGCAGAACCACAGAATTGCCAGCCTTCCCGGCTGAGCACCAGGACAAAGGCCCCGGCTGCTTTGTCTGAGGGGCTGCCCACTGTGTGTGTGTCCTGGCACTTTGGCGGGTGGCGCTTGCATGTATGTGCCTCATGCGTGCCGATCAGTCTCGAGGGACCAAGGGTCCTTGAGTCCGGGAATGAGACATAGGCTCAATTATTACAAATTATTGCAAAGACATACAATAAGACAGGGGATATGGGGGTGTCCACACCATCTGGGGGAGTTTGTGCAGCACCATGAGGACAATCGGGCACCTTTCCAGGAGAGAACAGCGCAGGTTAAGAGAGGAAGCCTGACCGTGTATTCTGGAATGTTCCAGGGCCAAAGGTCAGTCGTCTAGGTTGGATGCATGAAAAGGGAGAGAAATTTGCCCCCTCCTTTGTAGCTCCTTTAGGCATGTGCACTCATTTCTTTTCAAGAGCAGACTCTTCAGACGACTTCTCAGCCTTTCCCCAAAGTCCGCTGGTTCTCCTCCTGCCTGGCCATGACCTTCCACCCCAAGCCCTCCTGTCTGTGTGCCCAGCGGCCTGGTGGCAGGCTTCGGACCTCTCACCCTGGGTCTCCCCCACTCTCTGCAGAACTCCCTGGGACTCTCAGGCCGCACCCCCCACTCCCGGGACCCCAAGAGGGGAGGCTTGCTCTCATTCTGTTTCTGCTCATTTTCAGACTGTTGCCCCCAGGGGCACCTGCTGGGCGTGTTCCAGAATCCAGGCTGCTGTGGGGGTGGAGCTGCCATGGTTCAGTGCCATGTATGTGGCTCAAGGCCTGTCCTAGGGTCGCCCAGCACCATGTGTGTCACCCTCCCCCAAGTACTGTGACATCTAATCATTCACAACAGGCGGGACCTAATAGTGAAAATGCAAAATATGTTTTATGAACAGATAACACATTTTTGGGGATGCCTACTTTAAACATTTTGGATAAAGATTCACACACAGTACTATTTTTAGATGTATTGTTTCTCCTATTTATCATTCTCATCTCCTGGGAGAAAGAAGAATATTTTTTGAAAGGGGAAAGATTTTTTTAGAAAATAGCAACCCTAAGTCGTCCCTGTAAGAGTAGAATACTGTCCACTCCTCAGTCCACGTACTGGAGGACCAATCCCAGGCCCTCTGGAGCTGAGACGTTTGGGAATGTCCCGTGCTGAGTGCAGGACGGTCCCTGGTGACCAAACCAGCCTCTCTGCCCCCTGGGTCATGAACCCTTGACCTAGAAGGCCCAGCCATCACATCATGTGTCCTGGAGATGGGGAATGGGAGTCCGAGCTGAAGACTGGGTGTGGAGCCGCGGCTTGGCTCTGTCTACATGGGTAAGAGGAGCGCAGAGTGGCCATAGGTGCAAGGCCCGCTGCTGCCCTGGGGTGTCATCCGTCCCCTATAGCCTGGTAATAAATGCCCACATCTTCTACAGCACAAGTGGGTTAGTATTTCTTGCAACCGAATGGCCCTACCTGATGACTCTTACACTCCTTGGTAATTATTGGATGTTAGAAATTCGCAGACGGGTTCCTGTGGACTGGATTTTGCATCACACTTGCTGCGCCTTCTCTGCACCATTAGCTTCTCTCCTTCTTTCTGGGGAGTCAGTGGAACGACAGCTCATGGGAGCATCTCCTCACCTCCCCCACAGACACTGCATGTGCTCAAACCTCGATCCCGCATTTGGGGACGCAGTGGGCAGTCATTGTGTTACTTCTCCATCTTTCTCTCTTTCAAATACAAAGAAACATGAAGCTGGGTCATCTCCCTTTTTGGAAGCTCTCGGGGGTTGGAAGGAGAGCCCGCAGGTGGAGGGCTGCAAGCAGCGAGTCTCCCGGCTATGAGGCATCTCCCTGTGCGGGGACTTCACCCTGGGACCTCCTGTGTTTTCAGGTGACGTTTGAGAAGTGCTGTCCTGGCTGAAAGCTTCCAGTGGAGATTCTGGAGTAGGAAGAGACCTGGGGATTATAGGCACTGGGCTCTGCAGTTTAGACGAGGAAGCCAGGGCTTTGGAAGGATGAGTTAATCTCCTTAGTTACAGAACTAATTAAAAGCAGATTCTGGGAATGAAATAATTTTCCCTAAATTCCATTCCAAACACTCTTCATGGTCGTAAGTATTTTAAATTACTTTTTAATCTCCTTTGCTGGAGAGCCCCTTCCAACTCGCCCTGCACCATCCCTTGGGCTGTCTGGGTCCCGAGTCCCCCTGCATCTTGGGATGGCTGAGAATCCAAAGCCCCGTCTCCCAGTATAAATCCACGGTTTTCACAAGCTTCCCACCAGCCTTGCCACAGGCACCTTCTTTCTCCTGGACTGTGGGAAATAATGCAAACTTCCCTGTTCCTTCGTCTTGGGTCTTCTTTTCTCTGACCTAAAGAACAACATTAAAGATATCATATCTAATCATGACTGGAAGCAAATGTGTTTCCACACTAGTAACATGAGTCCTCAGATTGATCTAAGGAGAAGACACTGTCTGGACCTTTACTTTTTATGTGTGTGTGTATTTATCTTTGGTTGTTCGGCAAAGCTTATGCTTTGACATGGAGAAAGAACTGAATCTGCCCAAATACTCTATGCTCTTTCAAATTCCTTTGATGTTGAAAACACTAGGAGAACTTCCACAAGCGTTAGAGCCAGAGTAGTAGGCTAATGTGAGAACAACAAAGCAGTAGTCCACTTACACTGTGCTTCCTAAAACACAGCGACTTGCACGCTTGAAAGAAGAAGCCAGCTTGGTATCAGAAACCCGGAATAACCAGCAGAGAACACGGCTTGCCGTGTGGGTGCTGCCTCCTGACGTGATCGGAAGCTCTTACCAATACTTTTCCTTGGTCCCTCTTTCACACAGAGGTGTCAGAAAGTCTGTATGTGTGCACACATGTCTACAAACATGTGAGTATGTGTGCACGAGTGTGAGCATCTGTGAGTGTGTGTGTCTGTGCATGTGTGGAAGTGTGTGGGGTGAACATGTATGTATGAGCATATGTGTGCATGTGCACAGTGGGTGTGTGCTTGTGTGTGGTGAACTTGCATGTAAGAGCATGTGCGTGTATGTGCACAGCGTGTCTGGGTGTGTGCATATGTCAGGGTGAACATGCTTGTAAGAGCATGTGCATGTATGTGCACAGAGTGTCTGGGTGTGCATATGTCTGGGTGAACTTGCATGTAAGAGCATGTGTGTACATGTGCACAGTGTGTCTGTGGGTGTGTGCATGTGTGCATGTGTGTGGGGATGAACATGTTTGTATGAGTATGCATGTGTGTGTGAGTGTGTGTGTGCGTGTTTTTGAGAATGCTGATATGAGAATTGACTTTTAGGTCAGTGAATGGATGGGGAATATTAATTGACCTAAACACATTTAAGAACTTATTTATAACAATGGCAGCCTTGTGCTCTAGTGTAAGGGAGGATGGATGTTTCCAAAAGTGTTCAAGAAAGTTCAAGTTTTGTTTGTAATGTTAGATTATTATCTCTACCATAGACTCCAATTATCTCCAGCTATGTTAAAAGTTGTATGTAAAACTCTGAATTGGGAAGAACCTTGTGGTTTAGGGAGTGGAGAGAATTGTTTGAAAAACACTTCATCTCACCTCTCATTCCCTTGTGAAAATCACCACATATCAGAATAGGTAATCTTTAAAAAAAATCAATAAATTCAGGAGGATCGGATATCCAGGATGAGATAAAAGGGCAATAATGTTTTGGGAGATAGACAGTAGTTGGATAAGGGTGATGGATTTGGCAGACATGAGGGAGTCCCGAGGCAGCTGTGGGCACAGCTGGGACCCACCTCAGTGACATGAGTGCAGGATCTTCCAAACCCCGGGCACAACAGCATTAGCCACTTCTCAGCTGGGGACTGAGTGGAGCTGAAATTAGGCAGGATGGTGAAGATGCTCCAGATCCCTTCCAGGCCTTCCAGGCAAAGGCCTGACCTTGTCTCGCAGGTGCCTGTGACAGCGAGGGACACCAGGTTCTAGAGAGGGCATGACATGTTCCAGTACGTGGCCAGACCTCACTTGCATAGCAAGTGCTGCATGCAGGGCTGCTGCCCACAGCCCCCTCCTCGTTCAGCTCCCAGGTGTTGGCTGTCGTGGGTACACGTGGGACGTTAGAGGACCTTCTGTCCACCAGCCTCTAGGGAACTGGACACAGACACCAGGTGCTCCCAGCCAGGGGCCCACCACACAGCCCACGGTCCAGTTCACATGCAGCAAGGCCACCCACCAGCCTCTGTCCAGAGGCTAATAATGGGAACAGACACCAGGAGCACAGTACCTGAGGGAGGCCTGAGACAGGAAAGACAAAATTCAAAAGAGCTAGTAAGAAAGCAATCCCTTGGAAGGAGCAGAAATATGCTTACAGACAGAAAGTCGGTCTGTCCTCGGCACCCATAGAGATGTTAAGGGGCATTTTCATCCGTGAACCAGGAACAGAATGTCACGGAAAAGGAACGTCTAGAAAAAGAACCACTCGGGGAGAAAATGTGATTTCTACTGGTAGCAGAAGTTAAAATTCACCACAAGATTTGAAAGATATATATATATATAAAATCACAAGAAGGTGGAACATGAGAGAGAAAATCATACACTATTACAGGATCAGCCCTGAAGGTGCAACATCAAAATTAGAGGCGTAATAGAAGTGGGGAAAGAGCGAGAAAAAGTGAACAGCAAATAACCCCAGAAAATTTCCCAGGCTGGTGAGACCTGTGTGGCTGGATGGAAAGGTCGCACAGGTGCCACAGGTGCCGAGCGTAGCAGGTGCAAACCCACGGAGGCGGAGCCCGGGGGCGACGTGGATGCTGCAGCCTCAGAAATGACGGGCACACCCGAAGGCTTTGGACTCGGCAGGAGCGGCTGCGGGGGAGACGGCAGCGGAGCAACCCCGTCAGGGTGCTGACAGCTGGCAGAGGTGGGATTCCGACGCGGAATCCCATGTCCGGGACAGTCACCCATCGATCTTCAGGATAGAGGAAAAGCCCTTTACATGAGCATGGTCTGAGCCTGGCTGTTGGCCCGCACCTTCTCTCAAGAAGCCAGTGGGTGCTGAGCTCCGGTCACGAAAGGTCAACCCAAGACTAAAATGCCTGAGAAGGACAAGGGGCTGCCCTGCAAGGAGTGGTGGGTGCCCAGGACGGATCCCGCAGCCCCCGTCCTCCCTCCCGCCCTCCCCAGGACACAACACTTGGCCAGAACTTTGGTTGGCTCGCCCAGGTGAGGAGACCCTGCCCTCGTCCACAGGCCATGCCCTGGACAGCCCAGGACATGTGCCGTGACCTACAGTTTGAGGGAGGCCAGCTTGTGTGGAGCACTGGCCTCCCCCACCACCCTGTGGGGTCCCTGGCCTGCTCTGAAGCAGCCTCGCCTGCAGCAAGGCTGTGAGGCCTGGCTCACTGTCATGTTCGGGGGGTCCTTGTGCGTCTCAGGGAAGCCGGGCATCTCCGGGGCCTCTGGTATGGGTGGTGACGTTCACACGCATGTAGCCGGAGTGTGCTGGCTGCCCAGGTACCCACGGCCATGCCTGACGTGCTCCCTGCACATACGAGTACATCCGAGGGTGTCTACATGCACCTTTATCCTCTCATTGTAGTCCACATGCGTGCACATCGCAGCTGGTACATTATAAAGAGGATGGTTAGGACACCGGTCCAGACAGCAGGGAGCCTCTGGGCAGGGGGGTGGAGGTTGCAATGGCAGAAGGACATCATTCCCATAAATCTGGGGAAGTTTAATGTATAATTGCTTACAAATAATACTGAAAATCCTCCTTGAAAAATCAGAAGTTCCAATCACAGATCTGCCCCCCACAAAGCCCCCGAATCTGTTTTTTTTTCTGTTCACTTAAAAGCACAGATAGATGGACAAATGCTTGGTCTCTCTGGCTCTATCTGAGCATTATTGTCTTTGATCCAAAATAAAAGGCGTCTATGAAGTAAGGTGCTGGTCTGTTTGTTGTAAACTGTCCTCTAAGTTCAACACAAGAATTTGTTTCTTTTTTTTTTTTTTTAAGATTTTATTTATTTATTCATGAGAGACACAGAGAGAGGCAGAGACACAGGCAGAGGGAGAAGCAGGCTCCATGCAGGGAGCCCCATGTGGGATTCGATCCCAGGACCCGGGGATCACGCCCTGGGATGAAGGGAGCTGCTCAACCGCTGAGCCCCCCAGGTGTCCCCAGAGAATTCGTTTCTTACGACAGCCCCGACGGGAGCGCAGCGGGACTTCTGTCCTGCAGTTAGAATTCCGTACTGCAGTTAGACGTTGACAACCGAGTGACGGCTTGTTAGCGATGCCTGCGGTGTAGCCGGACCACCTGTGATCATAAACGTGCGACAGATTGGACAGAGAACAACAGAAAACTCACCCCCGGGGTCCGGCATGTGCTACCTCTGCAGGCGATTACAGGAGAAAGTCTGACAGAAAAGGTGGGAGTGTGACAAGATTATTGCTTGAAATATTTAAGATCCGCGGAGTCGTGACCCCCGCGGGCAGCACGGGCCTCAGGTTTGTTGTGAGCCACGTTGAAGGTCATAGAGAAGCGCCCGAGACCCTCCGGATTCTGCAAACAGTTCAGATTAAACGCGAAGCCCCAGAAAATGTGACGTCAGGGCTGCGGCCAGGCCTTTCTTTGCTTAGTTTTCAAAGCGCGGCAATCCCAGGGAAACCGGACCCAAGTGCGGAGTAAGAAAGCTGTAGCGCGGGGTGACTGTCCTAACGATTATCCGAGTGTCACAGGCTTGATTCCCTAAAACAAGACTGTGCATCTGCACTTTTGCCAAAGGAGTCTGAGCCCCGACAGCCGGCTTCCCCTGGCCTTGAAGTGTGGATGTGGCGGGCGGTTCCCTCCATCCCCCACAGTCAGTCTCCTGGATGGGGGGCCGTGTCCTCCATGGTCCATCCCCCAGGAGGGAGGCTGTGTCCCCACGATCCACCCCCAGGCAGGAAGCTGTGTCTCCCACAGTCCGTGCCCTGGGTAGGAAGCTGTATCCCCCACGATCTGTCCCCCAGGCAGGAGGCTCTGTCCCCCATAGTCTGTCCCCTGGCTGGGAGGCCGTGTCCCCCACAGTCTGTCCCCTGGATGGGAGGCCGTGACCCCACGATCCATCCCCTGGGTGGGAGGCCGTGTCCCCACAGTTTGTCCCCCGGGTGGGAGGCCGTGTCCCCCACAGTCTGTCCCCCGGATGGGAGGCCGTGTCCCCCACAGTCTGTCCCCTGGGTGGGAGGCCATGTCCCCCACAGTTCTGTGTCCCCCACAGTCCCCTGGATGGGAGCTCTGCCCTGGCTCAGTGGGATTGCAGGTGAGATGGCGGTGATGCCTTCAGGGCTGTGCCCCGTGCCTCTCTGCACCCCCACCCCGTCCTCTCTTCCCCATGGACCTGGTCATCCCACAGGCCTCCAGCTCACAGCCACCCCCATTACTGGAACTGAGTCCAGATGAAGATCCAGGTGTGAAGGCGTTCCTTTGCCTCCTCTGAGGCGGGGTCGCCGCCCCGCTGTCCCCAGGGCCCAGGGTCGCTGCTGTCCTGCTGTCTTCAGGCCTGGGCAGGAGGTGAGGGACAGCAGGTCTTCCCAAGTAGCCAGCAGTCACTGCAGCCTGGATGCCTGCATCAAGGGTGATGTTCACGACGTTCGGTGCTGGCTTCGTGTGGAGGTGATGTCAGCGAACTGCAGGCTTTCCCGCCACCTGCTCTTGAGCTTTCTGGAGGATGTGTCTGTCAGCGAGCCACCCGCCAGCTCCATCATTGCTCCGCCACCCGCTTCCCTGTATAAGTGTGGCACTCAAATGCATGAAATCAGCACAAGGAAAGTGTGTAAACCAGTAGAGTCTTATTAAACTGAATACTTCTGTTTGGTTTGATTTCGTGGTTGGGCTCTCCGAGGCCTGACTGTGCTGAGGAGCCTCGTCCGGGAAGCGTGTGCATGCTGGGTGTGCCCTGCTGGAATCGTGTGGGGAGATTTCTCCAAGGATGGGATGAACATGCTTTCGAAAGAGGGATGGGACCCCAGGTTCAGGCTGGTTGACACGAGACAACTAGCACAGGACTGGTGTGATGGCTGATTCTTTGTGTCCATTGGCCAGGCCATGGCACCCAGCAGTTTGGTCAAATGCTTGTTGAGATGTCGCTGTGAAGGTACTTTTAGAGGATATTGAACATTTAAAACAGTGGACCTGGAGTGAAGCAGATGACCCCTCATGACGTGGTGGAGCAGTTGAAGGCCTGAAGAGAAAATCCTGAGTTCCCCTGAGGAAGAAGGGGCCTCCAGACTGTCCCGTGGACTTCTGTCTGAGTTTCCAGAGCTTGGACCACAGGTCGGCTCTTCCTGGGTGTTCAGCCTGCAGGTGCGCCTGGAGATCTTGAACTTGCCAGTTCTCACAATCCTTAAAGTAAATTGTGATCGATGATAGACAGACAGACAGGCCTCCTGTTGGTTTCGTTTCTCTGGGGAGCCCTGACTGTGCACTGGGTTGATGGTGAGCCCTCCGGGAGCGTCAGAGGGGACGGGGAGGGGGGCAGTGGGTTGGTGAGCACGTGGGTGCTGCTCTGTGGGGTCCTAGGACCATCACGTGCCTGGGAGCAGGAGGCTGAGGGCGCTGAGGGCTCCAGGTGAGCCAAGAGGGCAGGGCTGGGGGCGCGTGCCTGTGTAGACTGTAGACGGGGATCTCTGGGAAGACGGTGGAGGGCACGGCTGAGGGGGCGGCAGCGTAGCTGGCCAGCAGCGAGAGAGGAGGACGGAGCTGCGGTGCTGCCCCTGGGGGAAGGAGGGAGGGCAGGCGTTTTTGATTGAAAGGGAGAATCCTTTGTTTTTTTTTTGTTTTTTGTTTTTTTATTTATTTATTTTTTTTATTTTTTATTTTTTTTTATTGGTGTTCAATTTACTAACATACAGAATAACACCCAGTGCCCGTCACCCATTCACTCCCACCCCCCGCCTTCCTCCCCTTCTACCACCCCTAGTTCGTTTCCCAGAGTTAGCAGTCTTTACGTTCTGTCTCCCTTTCTGATATTTCCCACACATTTCTTCTCCCTTCCCTTATTTTCCCTTTCACTATTATTTATATTCCCCAAATGAATGAGAACATATAATGTTTGTCCTTCTCCGACTGACTTACTTCACTCAGCATAATACCCTCCAGTTCCATCCACGTTGAAGCAAATGGTGGGTATTTGTCATTTCTAATAGCTGAGTAATATTCCATTGTATACATAAACCACATCTTCTTTATCCACTCATCTTTCGTTGGACACCGAGGCTCCTTCCACAGTTTGGCTATCGTGGCCATTGCTGCTAGAAACATCGGGGTGCAGGTGTCCCGGCGTTTCATTGCATTTGTATCTTTGGGGTAAATCCCCAACAGTGCAATTGCTGGGTCGTAGGGCAGGTATATTTTTAACTGTTTGAGGAACCTCCACACAGTTTTCCAGAGTGGCTGCACCAGTTCACATTCCCACCAACAGTGTAAGAGGGTTCCCTTTTCTCCACATCCTCTCCAACATTTGTTGTTTCCTGCTTTGGAAAGAAAGACCAGGGAGAACCAGGGCTTGGGGTCGAGGAGCAGGTGAGCTACCCACAGACAGGGCCCCAGAGGAAGTGTGGCAGGGAGCCATGACCGTGAGCTCGGATCCACGCTCCGGGAGCGGGTATTCCTGGAACAAGACTGGCCGCATGGACAGAATTCTTGAACTAAAGCCAGGCTCCCTGCATGCAGTGAAGAACGAGAAGAAAATTCTAAGAAATGGTGATGTCCAAAAGGCATGATGTCTGCAAGAGATGAAGGCGTCTTGTGATCATGTCTTCTTGGAAGTTTTTAAGATTTTATTTTTGTTTAATTAATTTGTAGTGTATTGTTAGTTTCAGAGGTAGAGGTCAGCGACTTGTCAGTATGATAGAACACCCGGTGCTTATCCTGTCACGTGCCCTCCTTAAAGCCCATCCCCCAGTCACCCCATCTATCCATCCCCCTCCCCTACAGCGACCCTCAGTTTGTTTCCTAGAAGAGTCTCTTATGGTTTGTCTCCCTCTGATTTCATCTTACTTTATTTTTCCCTCCCCTCCCCCTATGATCCTCTATTTTGTTTATTAAATTCCACATATGACTGAGATCATATGGCATTTGTCTTTTTTTTTTTTTTTGTCGTTTTCTGACTTATTTTGCTCAGCATAATACCCTCTGGTTTCATCCATGTCATTGCAAATGACGAGATTTCTTTTTTTGTTTTCTGTTTTTTTTATTTTTATTTTTTATGGGAGTTTGATTTGCCGACATACAGCATAACACCCAGTGCTCATCCTGTCAAGTGCCCCCCTCAGTGCCCGTCACCCAGTCACCCCACCCCCCGCCCGCCTCCCCTTCCACCACCCCTTGTTGGTTTCCCAGAGTTAGGAGTCTTTCATATTATGTCACCTTCTCTGATATTTCCCACTCATTTTCCCTCCTTTCCCCTTTATTCCCTTTCACTATTTCTTATATTCCCCGTATGAGTGAAACCATATAAGAGAGAAACCCTTATCTGACTGACTTACTTCACTCAGCATAATACCCTCCAGTTCCATCCACATTGAGGCAAATGGTGGGTATTTGTCATTTCTAATGGCTGAGGAATATTCCATTGTATACATAGACCACAGCTTCTTTATCCATTCATCTTTTGATGGACACCGAGGCTCCTTCCACAGTTTGGCTATTGTGGACATTGCTGCTAGAAACATTGGGGTGCAGGTGTCCCAGCGTTTCACTGCATCTGAATCTTTGGGGTAAATCCCCAACAGTGCAATTGCTGGGTCGTAGGGCAGGTCTATTTTTAACTCTTTGAGGAACCTCCACACAGTTTTCCAGAGTGGCTGCACCAGTTCACATTCCCACCAACAGTGCAAGAGGGTTCCCCTTTCTCCACATCCTCTCCAACATTTGTTGTTTCCTGCCTTGTTCATTTTCCCCATTCTCACTGGTGTGAGGTGGGATCTCATTGTGGTTTTGATTTGTATTTCCTGATGGCAAGTGATGTGGAGCAAATGGCAAGACTTCATTCTTTTAGGTGGCTAAGCCATAGTCCATCACACACAGGCGCAGTCTTCTTTATCCATTCATCTGTCCCTGGACATCTCAGCCCCTTCCACAGTCTGGCTATAGTGGACCCCGCAGCTATAAACACTGGGGTGCAGGCACCCCTTCCAATCACTACATTTGTATCCTTTGTATAATTACCTAATGCAACTGCTGGGTCATAGGGTAGTTCATTTTCAACTTCTTGAGGAACCTCCATACTGTTGTCCAGTGGCTGCACCAGCTTGCATTTCCACCCACAGTACACGAGGGCTCCCCTTTTCCTGCATCCCCACCAGCATTTTAGTCATTCTGACTGGTATGAGGTGGTAACTCATTGTGGTTTTGGTTGTCTTTGTGGTCATTTTTGATGTGATGCAAAATAAATAATCTACGTGGAATTTAAAAAGGTAGAGATTGGGGATCCCTGGGTGGCTCAGCAATTTGGCACCTGCCTTCAGCCCGGGGCAGGGTCCTGGGGACCTGGGATCAAGTGCCACATCGGGCTTCCTGCATGGAGCCTGCTTCTCCCTCTGCCTGTGTCTCTACCTCTTTCGTTCTCTCTCTGTCTCTGTCTCTCATGAATGAATAAATAAAAAAAAATCTTCAAAAAAAATAAAAAGGTAGAGATGAATTGATCGTGTATATTGTGAACTCCCAAAAAGATGTTGTGATATCTCCCTGCGATTTCCTTTCCCAAAGCATTTTTCTGATAAATACTATTAGAGAAAAAGGAGAGAAATGAAAACAAGCCATTATTTTAAAGCACATTCATAATTCCCAAAAAGATGGCCCTAGAACACACTAAGGGCTCTTCACACATTTATCTCATTCCTCATGAGCAGAAGGGCCCAGTAGTGGAGACGGCCTGATTCTGATTTAATGAACTGGACGATCCCCTGCTCGATCTGGAATGTGCACTGTGATCAGCGCAGGGGCTTTGTCATGAAATTAACTGTCTGCTCAGATTTTCCTCACCAGAGATCCAGACCATTCCTTTGACAACAAAGCTCCCCGGGAACTTGGAGAGAAAAGGAAAATAAAGTTCAGAGGCACAGTTTGGTATAAATTCTGGAGCTGGGTGATGGCGATGATGCGTCGCCTCTGGAATGTCACAGGCCTCCCTGGTCATGCTCTCTTGGCGGGAGGTGGGGTTGTTTATGCCAGGCGAGAGAAGTCACTTGAACTCGTGTCCTTTGATCAAACATTATTTTATGAGCCCTGCATAAATCACTCCTTTAACGGTGGCATCCCGGGCACGGAGACTGTCTGCCTGTCCAGGGATCTGGCGAGCGTGCAGCGCTGCCTTTTGTAGTGAGGGCTCTGCCTCCAATCCCTTTGGCCCAACCTTCTGAAACGCTTTGCTTTTCAACCCGGTTTGACGGTATCTTTAGATGAACATCCCCCTGTGCTTGGTCAACCGGGAGCCTGAGAAGCCAGGGAACCGAGCCTGCCTCCCGAGGCTTCCGTACATCTTCGTCAGGTCACATTTGGCCAGGTTCTTGCAGAAATTCTGTTTGTTCCCTCTTGACCTTCAGGAAGCAAATATGTCTTAGGAGCAGATGAAAAGCACTAACAAATAACTCAACAAAGGAGAAACTGGGCTTCCTTGGAATGCAAAGGACAATATCAGCAGGACGTGCTCGTCTGCGTCCACGTGAAGAACCCCGCAGGTGAGTCAGTTAGAAGCGGGGCCTGAGATTTCGGAGGAGACCACAAAGCAGGATGCCAGCGAGCCACTGGGTGGGCGAAGGTGGGTCAAGAGCAGGACTTGCCACCAGGAGGTGAATTATATCATGAGGACAGAGAACTGTGTCCTCACCAGAACCACCTAAGACCAAAGACTTGGAAACACTGCTTTTGGTGATGACGTGGAAATGAGGACCCATGTCCGTCCTGGAGGAAATACCAGGGGGTTCAGTCACTTCAGGGCCATCTTCAGTCATGTTTGTCACCAGACCAAATGGTCCTACTTCTAGGTCTACCTACGAGGAGAGAGTGGACAAGCCCCACATGAGACAGGGACACTTACGAGGAGGGAGTGGACGAACCTGCCAGGAGATGCAGATGAGAGCATGCACGGCCCCTTCATTCATGAGCGACTCAAACAGCTACCAACCTGAATGTCCAGACCCAGGGGACGGACACGTGCACTGTGGCCTCGTCAAGCAGTGGACATGTGTAGCGTGATAACCACTGGAGCCACGGATGCCTACCTAGAGTGGTGAATCCGGCAGGTGTGCATGGTGTGAGAGACCAGGCATGGTGCTCAGGGTGTGTAGGTCTGTTCTGATGAAATCAGAGCCGTGGCGCTTTCTGGAGGGCGTAAAGGCCAGGAAGAGCAAAGGGAACCTGTGTACATGGATGCAGTGTTCAAACTTACACTAGACACAGTGGGCAGCCGGGTGAGTGGTTTCTGGTGTGCATACAATGTGTGTGGTAGTGAGATCCTAGGAGGTCCAAGTCGGTCACTTCATGTAATCCAGGCAAAAACCCCTCTGCGCCTCAGTGTCCCCACCTGTTAGGGGTAGTAGCAGTGTGTGCCCGATGTGCTACCACCAGACTGGGCGTTTTCATTTTGTCTCAATATCCTATTTGTGCTTTTTTAAATGTTTGTTTTCTATTTTTCCTCCATTTTTCTGTGGGAAGTTTTTTTTTTTTTCGTAAGAGCTCTTTACATACGAGGGGTGTTAGTCTGCTGACACGTAGTGCAAGAATTTTTGCTCGTCCTTTCTTTAACGCTTATCCGCATGGATTCTGATTGCCCCCTACTCTGACATCGAGCTGGCAAAGGTCACTGGGGATCTCCTAGGTGCCAAACCCTACGAGTCTTTCTCAGACTTGAATTCGTCCCTGTGCTACTGGGCCTGCTCTGGCCTGTCCATCTCCGGTCCTTTCCTGCCTGGTCTGCAGGATGGCACTGTCTTCCTGCCCAGGTTGTTCCTCACGCTCACCTGGACGCTCCTCCTCCCCGAACCTCATTGGCTGCTTCAAATGAACTATTGTTTCTAAGTCTACAACATTCCCAAGCACAACATCCCATGGCGCAAAGGCTTCGAGGCAGGCATGCACCAGGACGTGGTGGCCCTGTCCTCAGAGCGGCTACGGAGGCGGAAGCCCTGGGTTCCCACAGGCCTGATGTCTTATGAGATCATGAGGGGGTGTCCTCAGGTCACTGCTGGGCCTGTTCTGGTCCTTGGTGGGTCCTCATCCTGGGGAGGGAGAGCGCTGATGGGTGGGTTGACCCCATCCTCTCCTGGAGGGGTCAGGGGTCTCCCCCACACCCGCCCCATCCTGTCCTAGAGGGCACAGGGTCTCATCACCCTGGCCTGCCCCATCTTCTCCTGGAGGGCTAGGAGTCTCCCCCCCTCCCACCCGCACCATCCTGTCCTGGAGGACACAGGGTCTCGGCCCCCCACCCGCCCCATCCTTTCCTGGAGGGGTCAGAGGTCTCGCCCTCCTGCTAGTCTCAGCCTCTCCTGGAGGGGTCACAGGTCTCGCTCCCCCACCGCCCCTGCACATGGGCTTGTGTTCGCAGACCGCAGCCTTGAGCAGCCGAGGACCAGAGAGCGCCCCTGCAGCCCTGCACCTGCTCTCCTGAGATGGGGGGGGGGAGCAGGGGGCGGGGGATGGGTCCTGGGGGTTCCCACAGGGCCTCCGGGGGCTGCCATCCACACGGCCTGGACCGCAGTCCTCGGCCCCATTAATGTCTGCTTGACATGGGCTGCGAGTAGATGTGCGCTCGCCCACTGGACGCTGCGCTCGTCGTCCCGCGGGGGCTTCCTCATCCAGGCTCCTGAGGGGGATCATCTCTCCAGCATCTCGTGCTCCCTGTGCTCTGAGGGTGCAGCCATGCAGACAGAGAGAGAGAGACGGGGACAGCTAGAGAGACAGAGAGAGATAGAGATAGTGAGAGATAGAGAGAGATAGAGGGAGAGATAGAGATAGTGAGAGATAGAGAGACAGTGAGAGATAGTGAAAGAGACAGAGACAGTGAGAGATAGAGAGACATAGTGAGAGACAGAGATAGTGAGAAATAGAGAGGGAGAGATAGAGACCGTGAGAGAGAGACAGAGGGAGACAGTGAGAGATTGAGACAGAGAGTGACAGATAGAGAGGCACTGAGAGATGGAGACAGAGACAGAGAGACAAAGACAGGGAGACATATAGACAGATAGAGAGACAGAGACACAGATACAGAGTCGCAGAGATAGGGAGAGATAGAAAAAGAGACAGAGACAGAGATGGGGGCAGAGCTGTCTTTGCCACTGGACGGGTGACCGGGTTTGCTGAGTGTGGCCCCGGGCCAGCGGCAGCAGTGCTGCTCGTCAGGTGCTGCCTTGTGCGGGGCGGTAGGCACCTGCTGCACGGGAGGTGGGCGTCTGGGATGTTGTGTGCAGAGGGAGCCCCCCGGGGTCTGGGGTGCACGCTGGGGCCTGAGAACCCCCGGGTGAGGAGCTAAGGTCTGAGGCGTGAGGGGCTGATGACATAGCTTGGGGCTCAGAGGAGCCTGTAGGTCTCCTTTCCCCGAGACGTGGCCCGAGGGCAGGCGTTGTCCCCTGGAGGCTCCGGAGGTGACGTCCTGAGCCCACAAAATGGTTCTGGTAGGTCCTGTGAGGCCGCTTTACAGCAGGAAGAGCCATGTGACCTCAAGCGTCATCGTGGCTCTGCGCGTCCTGGCTGTGGGGACCTGGGGGTCCGGCGGGGCCCTCGGTGCTCTGCCAACTCTGCAGCGCCGTGTCGCCCTGGCCTCCGCGTGTGGGTGCCTCCCAGCGGTCCCTGCACACCCGCGCGGCCTTCGCTTCCCTAATCTGTTTCTGAATAACTGAATTTCCTTGATAGTGAGTTTCAAATTTGCCGTGTAGGTATAATAATCAGGGTTCTTCCTTAAGAAAGCTGTAAAGTGGGCGCCTGGGGGGCTCCGTTGGTGAAGCGTCCGCTCAGGTCATGATCTCAGGGTCCTGGGGTCGAGCCCCACGTCCGGCTCCCTGCTCAGCGGGAAGTCTCCTTCTCCTTTTCCCTTTGCCCCTGCTGGTGCTCACTTTCTCTCTCTCAAATAACTATGTAAATAAAATCTTAAAAAAAAAAAGAATGCTGAAAAGTAGCTAATTTTTAATAAAAGATGCTAAATGTTTTGTTAGGCTTTGGGGCATTTGCCATCCTGTAGGAGCAGATTAAGGGGATTTTCCATAGACACCATGATTTCTTAAGAGCAAGGGTGGACATTGGGTAGAGTTTGGGAGAACGAGAAACTGGACTGGGTGTCACCGTCACACCCCAGGATTGGTGGTGCGCTCCAGGAGTCACATTCCCACATCCGTCCTCGTTAAGGACAGGCTGAGAAGAGTCTTTCTGGTGACAACAGAGTTGGGAACATCTGGGGTGCTCCCTCCTGAGAGATCATGAGGTGGCCAAGTGTCCACACAAAGATTTGCTCTGGGCTTGGAGGGCAGCCGAGGGGTGGGGCGTCCCTTCCTGCCAGGGTCCCCCAAGTCCTCCCGTCTGCTTAATGCCAGTCCGTGCTCCCTCTGCTCCCAGCTTCCCCGGCTCACTCTGAGCCCCTCATCATAGCACCCAAGGCTGGGGTCCTCTCCGGTTCCCTGGGGGTGGGGGGTCCCTTGTCTTCCTGGCTGCACAGTCAGAACCTCCCGCAGCCCCAGGCCAGAGCTGTCTATGTCGCCTGCATTGCACACCTGGGGAAACTGAGGCTCGTGGAGGCTGAGTGTCTTGTCTTGGCTTCCACACGGGGAAGGACAGAGGGGGGCCTGGGGCTGGGAAGCCATCTGCTCCATTTCCTTGTGTTGTCCCACTGGCTGGTTGGAAGCCAGTGTGACAGGGGCGGGTGTCTGCCGCCATGGTGGGGTGGGGGGCAGTGCAGCACCTGCCACGCAGGGAGTGTGGCTCAGCATCACGGCTATAGCGATGCGAGGAAAATGTGTGATGTTTTCAAACATTTCCCCTGGTGGCACATTTCCTCGAAGCAAACCAGCAGGTGATTTTAGTGAGGAATCTCCAGCTTACTGGCTGCTAACGTTCACTGCAAACAGAACTGGAATAAAGACGGTGGTCGTCCTGCCACGGCCTGCCAGGGCGTGATGTCGCCAGGCCCAGCCCGGCACAGTGAGACACGGCGGGACGGCCTGACACCGGGTGACATAGTGGGACATTGGTAGCACCTGCCAGTTCAAACAGCTGCATTCACCAGAACGTTGGGGTTCCAGAAGCCATTTTTGGGGAGTATACATTGGATTCCCAGTAAGTGTTAGGCGCAGAATTTTTGGCGTCCACACAGAAAAAACATTTGCTACGTGGAAAATCCACTCCGCCTTTGTTAGCATCTGCCCCCCCAGCCCATTCCTCCTCCTCAACCCTCTTCCTGCTGGTCGTCGGGTTCCTTTCCCAGCAGATAAAAATAGCAAAGTGAACTTAGCACTTTCAAGCCCTGTAAAGAAATCAAACCAGAGGTGAGAGGACAAGACGTCCGGACATAAAGTGGGCGCTTGCATTTCCCTCTTTGTTTGATTCCAGGTCAGAGCTTTGTCCAAGCACCATGGAAAGTTTAATAATTTGGAAAGCACATTTTCCTACAGCAAACGGGTTTTTCTTTTAGAGGGATCCATTTACACTCGAGCTAGGAACTGCGGATTTTAGTCTTGCTCTATCCCTGTGATGTCTTTGGCCGCGCTGGTATTTATTTAAGGCGAGTGGAACGTGCCCACGCTGCTGAACGAGAGAGTCTGTGTGTGATTCTGGGTGCAGACGGGCTTGATTGGTTCCGTTCTTTGTGCTGTCAGATTTCTTATGATCTGCCAATAGCACGTCTCTCTGATGATGCTGAAGGTTGTGAAACACTGAATTGATGGGATGAGCACTGGGTGTTATGCTATATGTTGGCAAATTGAACTCCGATAATATATATATATATATATATATATATATATATATATATATGTATATATATATATATATAATTTTATATATATATATAAAATGTTTCAAAAAAAAAGAAAGAAAGAAAGAAACACCAAATTGCTTGAGTCTCCCACCATCAGCCGAGGCCTCTGTTAGCCAATCCTGGAGAAACCGCCTCTGGTTTGTTTCTGTTCCTATCCTGAGCTGCCTTCTTCTTTCCTCCCACTGGGTGCACAGAAATATATATTTGGCCCCAATTTTTATTTTTTTGCAGACTGCAATGACTCGAGAGTTAAACATGCTCACCTGACTGCAGCTACTTTTACTTCTGGTGACAACAGAGATTGTCACTCTTCGGACCCCTCCTCAGAGAGCAGAGTAATCTGGTCTATAGTTTGTTGTTACCTTGCCGGGACCAAGGACACATTCTCTTCTCCATCCGGCGACGTCTGCGAGTCTGACTCCTAGCGGGTGTGCCATCAGCTGAGCTTCTGTTTCCCTACGGCAGTAACGAGAGCAAGAGTGAAGTTATGTTCTTATTACCTTAAAACCGATTTTTGAGGTTCCATTTAGTCTCCTGTGACCCATCGTGGTGAACTTTCCGGGGTCTCTCTGATGAGCAGTCTGTTTTTAGGGACTGTCACTTATCACTCGAACGGTTACTCTGAACTTTCTTTTCTTTGTTGGCCTAATTTGGCCTGGTTGTACTTGGTTGAGAATATTATTTGAAATGCAAGTACTTTGCCAAAGAAAGGCCTTCATCCACTCGTTCCCTCTCCTTGTCCCTGTCAAAACCAAACTGTGGGTGGGTAGATGCTATTGTTAAATAACATGAAATAATCTTTCGCAGCTAAACCAGCAGTAACGATTTATTCTTCAGTATTTTCAAAGATGACATTGTTTTTCGAATGACTCACATGAAGTTATACATGCGTTTAATAGAACGTTAGTGTAGACCTCCCCACTCCATCCCCAGGGAACTTCTAGGGAGGAGGTGAATGGAAACAGGTTCTTGTTGGCCAGGTCTCCATGGCTTTCATGTGGTTCAAAGGCTGCACGATTTCCTGTTCCTGTTGTGAGTTAAATATTCCAAACTCTGTGCCTATAATCCAGATACCAAACTCTAACCAACAATATTTACGATAATGAACTTTCTGGTGCCAACACCAATCCCATAATGTTTGAGAGACGTATGGAAGCTGCTGTCAGCTCCAACCACACAGCATCCATGTCCTCAGACCCCCGCCATGTGCCAAGCAACACACCAGTTTCCATCTTTCAAATTTATTTTTAAAAAAGTTTTATTTTACTTTTTAAAAAGATTTTATTTATTTATTCATGAAAGGCAGAGACACAGGCAGAGGGAGAAGCAGGCTCCATACAGGGAGCCCGACACGGGACTCAATCCTGAGGCTCCAGGGTCACGCCCTGGGCTGAAGGTGGCGCTAAACAGCTGAGCCACCCAGGCTGCCCTATTTTACTTTTTTCTTTATTTTTTTTTTTTTTCCATCATGATGCAGAGACTCTTTCATTCCTATCTCCTGTCTACCCCATTCTCCCACCACCTCTCCTCTGGTGACCAGCAGTGTGTTCTGGTTAGTTAAAAGTCTGATTCTTGGTTTGTCTCTCTCTCTCTCTCCCTTTTTTGCTTTGCTCATTTGTTTTGTTTCTTAAATTCTACATATGAGTGAAATCATATGGTATTTGTCTTTCTCTGACTGACTTATTTCACTCAGCATAATACTCTCTAGGTCTATCCATGTTGTTGAAAATGACAAGATTTCATTCATTTTGATGACTGGGTAATATTCCATTGTATATACACATCACATCTTATTTACCCATTCGTCTGTTGAAGGACACCTGAGCTCTTCCCATAGTTGGGCTCTTGTGGATAATGCTGCTCTAAACACCAGGGTGCATGTCTCCTTTTGAATTAGTGTTTTCATATTTTTTGTGTAAATATCCAGTAGTGTGATTGCTGAGTTGTAGGGTAGCTCTATTTTTTATCTTTTTGAGGACCCTCCATACTGTTCCCCAGAGTGACTGCACCAGCTTGCACTAACAGTGCAGGAGGGTTCCCCTTTCTCCACATCCTCTTCAACATTTGTTGTTCCCTGTCTTGTTAATTTTCCCCATTCTCACTGGTGTGAGGTGGTATCTCATTGTGGTTTTGATTTGTATTTCCCTGATGGCAAGAGACAAGAATCCATCAAAATCCTAGAGGAGAACACAGGAAACACCCTTTTTGAACTTGGCCACAGCAACTTCTTGCAAGATACATCCGTGAAGGCAAAAGAAACAAAAGAAAAAATGAACTATTGGGACTTCATCAAGATAAGAAGCTTCTGCACAGCAAAGGATACAGTCAACAAAACTGAAAGACAACCTACAGAATGGGAGAAGATATTTGCAAATGACATATCAGATAAAGGGCTAGTTTCCAAGATCTATAAAGAACTTACTAAACTCAACAGCAAAGCAACAAACAATCCAATCATGAAATGGGCAAAAGACATGAACAGAAATTTCATCGAAGAAGACATACACATGGCCAAGAAGCACATGAGAAAATGCTCCTTAATACCCTTTAAATGCCTGGAAAAAATCACAATTAAAAAGAAGACATTGCCATTTAGCATGTTCCCTTCCTCACCATTCTGTGGAAGGAACCCGGCGGGCACTGCTCGGTGCGTCGTGAGGCCACGGGTGGGATGCTGTTCTGTGCTTTACTCAGGGATTACTTCATTGCAAGGAAAAGAAACACATTCTCTAGCTATTTTAAGAAGAGTTAGATTTTGGAAATAAAGAGTCAGATGTATGTTGCAGGCACCCGGAGCAGGGACCTCGCTGCTTGTCGTTGATACGGGAGAGCTGGGTTCTTGTCTTCCGGAGTCAAAGCATGAATCTGGCGGACAAAGGACAGTGAGGAAATCGATGGAAGTGTATTAAGCAGAGATACAGAGAGAGCCCCCAGGAGTGAGAGGGCCCCGACAGGGTTGCCACTGAGGGCTTCTGGGCTGGCCTTTTATGGAGAACCTAGTCAGGGAGCCCACGGCCTTGAGATTCTTGTGCCATCTTGGTGCGAGCAGGGACTATGGGTCACATCTTCAGGACATGTTTCTTTGTAGTCTGGTGAGTTTCTGCGACTACTTAGTTGCCATTAAAGGGAGATGCTCCCTAACATTTTGGGACTAGGGAGCCAGGCTTATTTTTTCTGTTTTTACTGTCTTATCTCTGTTTTCTTGGGATGGCTAGGAGCCTGACTCTGGGGCCTTTTGGTGCCCTTGGGGTTTATGGGAGCCCACAGACTCCTGGGAGCCTGACTCTGGGCCTTTCCCTTCTCTTTCCCTGCCGAGCCCTGTCTGCCCCTAACTCTTTCCTACATCATCATGAGGCTTAGATCCAGGGACCAAGAAGCTGTGGGACAAGGAGACCCCTCCTCTCGGCCTGCTCCGCTGGTTCTCTCACAGACTCACCCTGCGTTCTCAGGACTCGGCCCACGCAGGCCTGGCAGACCGTAGCTCTGCCTTTGTCATCTTGTTCCGTCTCCACGACCTGACCTGCGGGGCCTGGGCCAACGGCGAACCCCCAGGGGCTGGTGCTGTGGCCGCCTGAGTGAGAACTGCGGCCGGCCCGTGGGCAGGGCTCTGGGGGGCAGGGTCCAAGTGCACCTGCCACCCTGGGCCTCCCCTCGCTCTGTTCCTCTTTTAGGAGGTGGTATTTATTCACTGACTCTATGTTCTACCAAATAGATGAAATGACTCAGAGTTCTTGGTGAGATTTATTCACATGCTCATTTAATTTTTCAACAGTATTTACTGAGCACCCGCAGGGTGCTAGGCACTGGGGTATCACCAGTGGGTAGAAAGAGGTGTTTCTTCCCCATTTCATGAGTGTATAATGGGAACAAATGAGGCAGTGGTAACATGGAACTTTAAAATCTCTGAAAACAAACATTTATTAAGCACCCGTGATCTTCTTGGGCATGTTCATACATGTTGGAACAGAAAGTGCTGTTAAAAGAAAAGAGTTGCCTTAGATCTTCACAAACTAAATCATTTCCAGGGACCAGATATGCATTAAAATAAAAACCCGGTGTTTCTGCTGCTGAGAATTCGGTGCTTCTCCTCCACGAACATGACTCAGGTGTGCAGGAGCCTCAGGTTCTGCTGATCCTTCCACCTGCTGCCGGGGGCGGGGGGGGGGGGGGGGCAGCTCGTCCAGCGAGTATACCTGCCACACCTGCCGCGCTTCCTTCCAGAAGGAGAAGGAGAGGTCGGGCAGATCAGAGGGACCAGATGCCGGGAGGCGGCCCCAGCACGGCGCCCTCAGTACCGCGCCCCGCGAGCTGTTGGGTAACGGAGCGCGTTGAGCCACCACAGGAGAAATGGCTGAGGCAGTGTCTCTGCCCCGCCGTCTCCGGCGCTCCTGCATCCGCCCTTACACCCGCGTGGCCGCCGGAGCAGCCTCCACGCGTGTGTCCGTGCTCTGTCTGGAAGGCCCGTTTCTCTCCTTTTCCTGGGGGATCCTGTTTATTCTTTACGTCTCCCTTCAGATGGCGTCCACACCACATCCTGCAGGGAGGCGGTCCTTCTGCTCTGCTGGCACCTGGCACCTGTTCTCCCACCTTCCATCCTCCTGGGGATCCTCTGCCTTCCTCCCCAGCCCTCCCTCCCTCCTTATCCGTCCTCCCCATCCCTCTCTCCACATCACTCCCTCCTCATCCCTCCTCCTCACTCCTCCTCCCCATCCCTCCTCCCCGTACCTCTTCCCCACACCTCCTCCCAATCCCTCCCTCCCCACACCTCCTCCCCACACCTCCTCCGCATCCCTCCTCCCCATCCCTCCTCCCCACCCCTCCCTCCCTACACCTCCCTCCCCACACCTCCGTCCCCACACCTCCCCCTTCCTCCTCCTCCCGTCCTCCCCACACCTCCTCTCCACATCTCCTCCCCACACCTCCCCCCTCCTCCTCCTCCTCCTCCCCACACCTCCTCTCCACATCTCCTCACCACACCTCCCCCCTCCTCCACCCCCCTCCTCCTCCCCCCTCCTCCTCCCCCCTCCTCCCCACACCTCCTCTCCACATCTCTTCCCCACACCTCCTCCCCACACCTCCTCCCCACACCTCCTCCCCACACCTCCTCCCCATCCCCCCTCTCCATCCCCCCTCCCCATCCCTCCCTTCTGTCTCCATTCCTCTTTCCTTCAACAGAATTGTGCTGGGCTTTTGATCCATGCCTTGGTTACAACGGTGGGTGTGACCGTCCCTCCATCAAGGATGAGAGGATCATCAGGATCCTATGAGGGAGAAAGCAAGTAGGGGGAGGCCTAAGCAGCTGGGTCCACGCTAGCGGCCAGCGCACTGCAGGCAGCCCGGGCACTGGCCCACCTTGGGGGCCGGCGAAACCCTCCTGGAGCCCTGCAGGTGACCGAAGCTCGGGGTCAGGTCACGGCTCCAGAACCATGGAGACCCCAGTGGTGAAACCGAGGTGCTGCTGCCCCAGGGCCTGAGAGATGGAAGAACCAGTTGGTTCTGAGAAGTTCTGTGTTTTGTTTGTCACACCAGAAAGCTGGCCAGTGATTAGAATGAGCAGAAGGTGCATGCGGATGGGGCCCCTGGGGTCAGGTGAGCTCGGCGTGTGCCTGGCCATAGGGACGGGTCAAGGGGCTTGGCAGGAGCACCTGGCGCCCATGCCTGTCACTTGGTACAGTGAGCTGAGGCTCTCGGGTGCAGCCGTCTACCTCGGGAACCTTGCTGTTCGTAGGGGATTGAGGGGCACCCGCCCCTCCTCCCCTCGCCCCTGCCTGGCTCCCCCCCCCCGCCCCCCCGCTCCTCCGGGCCATGTGCTGGGACCCTGTTCCTCCCTCCTCCTGCCGCTGTAAGAGGCTGACACCCCGGGGTCTGCAGCAGCTCCTCTGGTCTGCTCTTCCCGTCCAGGCATGCTCGGCCCACACTCCCCGGGAGGATGCATCATAAAGGCAGCAATCATCTGGCAGGAAGTTCATCCTGAAATAATGTGCCATTAAGGACATATTTTAGGCCTGAGCCTTACTCATCCTTCCTGGAGTGGTCCGTCTGCCTCTCAGATGGAGCCCTTATCAGGGAGGTCATTGCTCGCAGAGGCGGTGTGGGTTGACACAAGGAGCTTCAATTACTTTATGTCACATGAAACCTGAGTCAGAACCATGATGTAAAGCACCTCTTACAAATGTAGGAAGAAAGATTTATGGATTGATACATGAAGGTTATTTGCTTTATAAACGTCTACTTTGCTTTAGTAAATGATTTCTGGTGGAATTATTTTAATGAGTAAAATTATTATTTTAATGAGCAAAACCCTAAAAATGCTTTTAAGATACTAAGGAGTACTTTTAGGCCAATGCTGCCTCTTGCTGGTGCTTCCTATATGTCTGCTTCCAAATTCCTGCTAAACATCAGGGAAACAGGAAAGAAAAATGTAAAACAAAAGAGCCATCACAGTCTTCTGCTTCAGGAGCAATTTCCTGTAAAAATGGGGCAGATGAGTTTGAATTATAATTGTTGAAAGTCTTAAAGTCTTCTTGTGCAACACGAAGCGGTGGAGGAGGGCGTCTGGTCCCTGCTGTGTGCACCTGCCTGGGTGTCCTCCCATAGATGGGGGCTCTGCTGGTCCCCAGCAGGGTGCCCGTCTCCTTGTCCCCACCCTTGGGGGACTCCTTGACCATGGACTTGCCACCCCCGCCAGGAGCCACGCTGTCCCCACATGTCAGGAGACCCCAGCCCCGTGGGGCCTGGCAGCTGCTGTGCTCATGAATTGCAGAGCAGGATTTATCTGCAGTCTCCTCTACTTGAAATGTTTTGTTTTATTTTCTGGTTTAAGTTTGAAAATTAGACGTGGAAAATGGTAAAGATCTTGCTTACCTCAGTCTGGCAGAAAAATATTCAACATCTGCCGGACTCTGGGAATTGGACAATCTCTCTAGTTGTTGAGGCTCAGGGAGCAATTTAAGCAGCAAGTAGACATTCATACTCTGTAGGTATAGAGTCGAGTGTTCCAGAGTTTGTCTCATTTGTATTAGAAATTATTTTATGTGGTATATTCAATGGGTTCACCTGAAGTTACACATCATGAAGTATAACATGGGTAGTCCTCTTTTTTTTTTTTTTTTTGCTTGTGTGATTTGTGCTTTTAAAAAGTTTTAATCTTAATGAGTCACTTTCTTTAGATACATGTCTTGAAAACAGAACATTAGTTGGACGTTGCCTTGTCAGTCAATTTTTAGATTCATATTTTAATCAGAACATTATCTAACGTAGTTATTTCTAGTGTGATAAGCAGTTTGAATGATCATTTAAAATAACTGCTAGCAGAGTTTACGTCATCAGCCATTGTGATTGACTTACCTCGTCTAAAACAGATGGCAGCCCTGCAGGGTGAGGTAGGTTTTGATGCCCATATTTTACAAATGAAGGAGTGAAAGTTAGAGAGGGTCACTAAACATGAGAGACTCCTAACTCTGGGAAATGAATAAGGGGTAGTGGAAGGGGAGCCGGGCAGGGGATGGGGTGACTGGGTGACGGGCACTGAGGGGGGCACTTGATGGGGTGAGCACTGGGTGTTATACTATATGTTGGCAAATCGAATTTCAATAAAAATAATTAAGAAAAAGAAAGAAATCCTAAGTGCATCACCCTGAGCACATGCTCTCTGACATTCTCTTATAATTCTTCCAAATTATCAAATGGACCCCAATTAGATGTCTTCACTGTGTATAACTCCTGTAAGATTTCAGGAAGGCTTGATCTCAATTTGGTGCATACTAGAGAATGTCTTTCTATGACTATTGCATTCATGTAAGAATCTCCTGCTTGTGACTGCCTTTCTCCCCAACCCAGTCAACTTCCTCAGAGCAAGAACTCTGCTTCATTCATGGCTGTGTCTCTAGAAACTAGGGCAGAGCCTGGAGAACAATAAGGCTCATTAAATATTTGTTGCATGAATAAATATTTCATGCAAGGGAGGATTTTTATTTAAACAACCTTTCCTCAAACTGTGAATGTTGTCCCAATGTTTTATGGCACCTGATGCTGCTAAGAAATAGAAAGCCAAGGAGAGACCCCAATATATGGCAGGATCCTGGTGATGCCAGGGAAGAAGCACAGACACTTAGTAAACACTGGTTCTTCTCACATCGTTTGTTATGAGAAGTGGATTTTCCATGAGGCTGACAGTGCTGAGGTGTAATGCTCTTCCCCTGACCTGTGGGTCCCCAGCAGCATGCTCATGCTACCATGTGTTGTGAAATTTTGCAGGCGTTTATGATGCCTTCCTACTGTGGGAGGACTTTGGCCTTGCTGCAGTGCCTTCTGAGTGGGTGAGGGACATGGAGTCAAGGTGCTTTTGGTTAGCTTTAGTGGGATGTGTGTGGGGGCACCGTCACTTCCATGTCCTGACACTGGGGTGACTTCTTGAAATGCTCTAATAATCAACTCTGCTGACCATCTTAGTGTCATGATATAAATATTTATGAAGAAAAGATAAAGCAGTGTGTAGAAAATGCAGGTGGGGTCACAGAGGGGGTGTGCTGTGCAGCTAAATGATTAAAACATGTTATTTTCTGGATTGTCTGATACTTGTGGCAATTGTCACCTTAAAAATTTAAATTTATATTATTCTCTTATTTTAAATAAGTATTCTCATGTGTTCCTAGTTTATGTGTATAATTGTCTTTTTTTAAAAAAGATTTTATTTATTCATGAGAGACACACAGAGAGGAAGAGACATAGGGAGAGAGAGGAGAAGCAGACTCCATGCAGGAGCCCAATGTGGGAGTCAATCCTGGAACTCCAGGATCATGCCCTGAGCCAAAGGCAGATGCCCCAACCACTTGAGCCACCCAGGTGTCCCTATGTGTATGATTGTCTTAAAGAGAAAATTGTATAACTTTAAAGCCTCAAAAAACCTGGGATCCTATGCCTATTAAAATCATAAAAATTAAGAGGACTTTTAATGTCTGTAGATTTCAATGCACCAGGTAACACAAAATACATTTTTATGGAATAAAAGCTGTAGAGGTTATGAGAAGAGATTGCGAAAGCCATATTAGTTGTGAGAAATTATACTTGTCTCTCTTGTTCAGAACTCCATGGATCAAGAAGATAAAAGATATGGAAGATGATCTTATGAAAGATATTTATGAAAAATACATGTATGCATGTATGTGTAAAACAAAAAACAAAGTCTGAGGGGAAAAACGGAAATGAATAATAAAATGCTAGACTGAGTTAAATCTTATCAGTAATTACATTAAAAGTGAATGGTCTAAACACTCCAAATAAAAGGCAGAGATTGTCAGGGTAGAAAAAAAAAGTGAATACAAACCATATGCTGCCTGCAGAGACACACTTTATTTTTTTTCCAGAGACAAACTTTAAACAAGATGAGACAGGTTGAACACAAAGTGTTGGAAAAGATGCACCATGCAGATGTTGAGTGGAAGTCATTGGAGTATGTGCATTACTGTTAGAGAAAAGAACCTTCCCCGTGGGGAAGATAAAGGGGGAGCTTGCAATGGTGAAATGCTCTTCTCTTCATTAGGGAGTCAACATAATTACGAAGGTACAGTTGTCTCATGAGAGGCCCTCCAACACATGAAGCCAAACTGACCAAATTAAAAATAGGAACAGTCAATTTTGCACAACCAGAGCCATATTTTAGCAGTCCTCTCTCAACAAGTGATAGACCAACTAGACAAAATGAAATCGAAAATACCTCTAACCAGTCAAGACAAAGCCTGACCCACAACCCAGCATTGCTCTGAAGGAATTCCTGCCTGGAGCTGGTCTGAACCTAGGCTCGGTGTGGTGAAAACCTGGCCTGTGGTTGCAGGTCCTCTGGGGAGAGGGTGGTTCCCCATCTTGCACAGTTGTTTGGCTGCCCCAGAAGAACCTGCTTCTCATGATGAGAGAAGGTGGTAGCTTCCTTCTTAGACAAGGCCCCCCTGTACTTGCAGATGTGTCTGAGCAACACTTACAAGAGCCCACTGTCTCCTTAGGGCTTGTCAGATGCCCCGGGGCTGCCCCAACTTCTCTTAACTTCCCTAGGTCACCACGTATGCTTCAGGTTTGGGCCACTGAGGGCTCCTTACTTCTTCGACAGCTCAGCAGGGCAGTTAAGAAGATGATTTCCAAATTGCATTCAGCACTTTGTTTTCAGCAAGAGAGTAGTTCAGGAAACGGAGTTTATCATGAGGGCAGAAGTCGAAGCGACCTTCTGAAACACACGGCAAAATCGGCAAATATTTGTGTATTATCAATCATTACAGTGTTGCTTCCACCAACAGAGAGTGGATGACCGCCGTGGCTAGCAAATGGAAGGGTTAAATCGAGTGTGGTACGCCCGCACTGTTGAATGTGGTTTGCAGCTCCACACGCGTGGAGAGGGAAGGCGCACTAGCAGCAGTCGATGTGACCAGCAGCTTCCGAGAAGGAGCTCTGTGTCTCCTTGTTTGTTTCCAGCAACTATTTGAAGTGCTTGCCATTTGAAGGAGTCACCCCGGTTCCCAGGGACCACAAGCCAAAAACATTCCTCTGGAACCGCCAAGCAGCCTTCCTGACTTGCCGTGGGTATGAAAGTGCAGCCTTTCATTTTCATTGCTTTGTATATTTTAAACCTGATGGATGAAGTGACCCAGGCTTGACTCCCCACTGGACCCGAGATTGGCTCCCACACGGCTGTCAGAGACGTGCTCCAGCTTCCACCCTGGGGCTCTCCTCTCTGCGATTCTGCGTTAGCGTACTATGAACCGCCTCCCTCTCACTCCTTTTGCATCATGAAAATGAACTGGAAAAGTCATCACCATCCCTAAGATTCACCCAAGTTACTTTAATTAAATACGTATCACCCTGTGGATTTTTGAATAGGTCGATCTAGCTCAAAATTGTAAAGTCTTAGAATAGTGAGCTACATGGAAACCACATCCCCCCGGTTCCTCTCACCTCCTTTTGGACGTGGCAGATTGAATTTTGGCGTCTGTGTTAGAATTCAGAGACTTGGCTGTGGTTAATCTCTCGCTGCTACTGCAAAGGCCCTAATAACAACCAGCTGAGTGAGGAACGGAGTCCAGACTTGGAAAATGGACAGAGCCTCCCCTTGCTGAGGTCTTGCTGCCACAGCAGAACCCCGTGCTAAGCGGCCTTGGCGTGAGGGGTGGGACCTGGGGCCGGAGGGCCCTTCTGCTCTCCCCTTGGAGGTGACCAGGCTTCCACTAGTTGCTAGGGCACATCCGGGATGCACACAATAAGGGAATTTAAAGAAGGAAAGTCTAGAGTACAGTTTGCGCTATTGCTGTCTCAAAGGAAAAGTAGCAAAAGAATCAAGTCAAAGTTTAATGCTTTAAAGCCAATATATTTCTTAATATGAATACGAGTGGAAAACAAAACAGCTTAGCCAATATTCCCCCACACTGCCATCATCCCTCAACTCAGGAAGAAATTCCACCCCAAGAATAACAATAAAGAAAATCAAAATGAATGTGAACCCAACTTAACCTTTGTCCACAAATAAATATTTTAACAAATGGCCCGATTTGGATGAAGCAGGAGTTGGCAGCTTGCAGCGAGCATGGCCCTGTGGCCGTCTGGCCTCAGGTGGAAGGTGTGTCGGCCCTTCTGCCAACACCTCCTGCTCTCCATCCTAGGCTCCAGAAGGCAGGACAAAAGCCAAGTGCTGACTGAAGTTTTGGCACCTGGATCCCTTGAACAAGTGGGGCTTTATCTTTAGAAAATACACGCACAATAAACACTATTCCTTTAATGAGAGATGGGGAAGAGAGGAGGGACCCAGATAGAAGTGACAGGATCAACCGCAGAGAATATTTTACAATACACCTCGAAATTTTTTAATTCATTGAATTCCATATGTAAGAAAATTCAGTCTGTATTAGCTCTTTGGAACAGTTACCCAGGTGATGTTCTTGACTGTGACATCTAGCACTGTGTCCCCGGCCGATCCGAGCCTACGGCGTGGCCCTGTGGAACCAGGCTCTGTGGGAGACCCTGACTGAGACCATGAATAATTATCTTTTCCGACAAACTCTTGATGTGTATAATTTCTATGTTTTAATGAGATAATGGAGGACTCTTCCTTAGAACTGTAAATCATTATATTATGTTAACAAAACACTTCAAATCAGGATGAATGTCTTTCCAGGGCAGTGTGTTCTCTCCTTCCATTTCCAAGGGTGGGAAGCAGGAGGAAGAGGGCCTCACGGACTCCCCACAAAGTGCTCTGGGCTACGTGCCTCCCTCCCGCTTGCCATGTCTGAGGGCACTTTGGGCCTCTGTGACACAGTCATGTCAATTAAAACATATTTGGGTAGTCCGAGGTTCTAGTTTTTAGCTATTAGGTATTACCTCTTAACATAATTTGAGAAACATCTATAACTAATTTTGACAGATTGGACACTGGGGTGTTTTGATAGTTTTATCTTTTCTCTTGCAATCACCTTCTAGGTTAAGTGTCTTCAGGCTCTGCTTTTATCATATCCTTATTTTAAACCTTTAAATAACTTTGCATTTATCGTGGGCTGAAAACCAGACCTTCTGCTTGGGTTCCAGTGTCCGTAGCAGATGGTTCCATTCTTCCTCTCTGCCTGTGGCAGCCTGGAGTGATGCCTCCCTGTTGGGGCTTCCCTGTTGGGCTGCATCCTGTGACCCTCTGGAGTCAGGGGCTATGTGTAGGAGAGAGTGCCAGCTGAATGGGATGCCCTAGTAGGCGCGGGTACCAGAAGGACTTGGTCCCTGCTCTGGGCTGAGGCTGGTCCTCCAGGGATCCTGGTGTGTAAAGGCCTATGAGACAGCCCCGAGCAGCCCCTCAGCCCACCTGCCACTCACCTCACAGCTACATGATCATGCAGGTGGGAAATGGAAATTATTCCACCATCTTGGGGGGAATCCTCAGTTGTCTGTCAGCGGAGTGAGGCCAGCTGGTACACGGGCTGCAGGACCAGGGTATCACCTCCACCCACCCATCCATCCTGGGTCCTTGCTGTGGGAAGAGGCCTGAACACCAGTCCAAGGCTCTCTTGTTACGGTTTATTTAACTCAGAGCATGATTCCAGAATTGGCTTTTAACAGAAGCTGATACAAGAAATTGCCCCATAGATAGTGAGGAAATTTAACACCTACACCAATAACAGCACGCATGTATTTTTAAGTATCTCTTCATGAGCCTAAGTTCCTGTCCTGTCCACCACAAGGTTTCTTGAGCTCATTCATCACTTCTCCTGGGTCCCCAAAGCTATAATGACTCAAGTTTATGTCACTATTGAATCACTGAGAAGATAATAAGAGGAAGAAAGTGCTCTGGGGTAGGAGCTTCACATTTAACCCATACCAACCTGTGAGACTATGTAATTAATAAAATGGTAAACCCTCTGCTCCACCCAAGTCTCACCAGAATGTCTCCACTGTGAAAGCTCCAGACCGTCCTCTTAGAAGGGGCACTATGCACAGCCACGCTCAGGGGTGTAGGTGGTGATTCCCCTGGTCAGAGGAGCATTTTTGTAAATTATTTGGAGTTCTTGTGCAAAGATCTGTCTATAGTTCCTCGGTTATTTGTTTATTCGATTCTGAGTTTGTATCTGTGTGGACTCATGGGTGTTTATTTTGGATCTGGATTATAGTCCAGCATGATTTCATTCATTCATTCATCTTCTCTAATTGGTCCAGCTTTAGCCACTGGGGCTCTGGCAGGTGGCCCACGGACAGACCTCCATCCTCATTTTCCTACGTTATGAGAAGCTCTGGGTTCATTGTGCACGTTTCCATCCTTTCCACCACAAAATTTGGGCCCAGGAGCAGTCATTTCTCCAAGGAGCCTGTAGGCTTTTTGTGGGGAAGGGAACTTAGAAGCCAACATGTGGGCCCTGGGTGTGCTGGTGGCTAGTGGGGTGTCACTGCTTCCAGGTGCCCTCCATGGGCAGGGCGTGATGTGCGTGTGTACAGGTGTCCTGTGTACTCGCTGCTGTGTTAAGCCACTCACACAGACAGGGTGCAGCTCTCATTATTTTACTACACGTCTGCCAGTTTCTAGAGTGAGCGAGGCACCAGTTCCTGACCTTTGTGGCTCTGACTGCACCACCAAGCCACACTAGCCACCCCTCCCTTTCCTGTACTTGTGTGCTTCACATCTCTGGTGTTCTTAGCATGAAGCATATCCGTGTCCTCTGTTTCTTTCCAATAACTCAAGGAACACACATTTTTAAAAAATGCTGCTTTGAAGGGTATTTCAGTTTTCTTTAAGGTCTTTGTATTGTGGTTTGCAGCACAATAATTTATGTCTTTGTTTCACTTTGTTCAATTAGATATTAAGATCTCGGAGAGTAGGAACAGTGTGTTTTTCACTTCTTATTCCTCGCAGCATGTGGCACAGACCCTCAGCTGTGTCTTGGACAAATAAGCCTTCCCCACTCTCTACGAAATTCAGGAAACACAGCATTAGCCAGCGTCCACAGTGGAACCGCCACCTGCATTGGGTGGGTGGGTGGGTGGGGGTGTCCCAGGACCTCGTGGTGCCTTCTCTGTACATAGGCTGTGTCCATTTCTAGTCCTTACTCTTCTTCTCAGAGCTTATCCCTTTTGTGGCAGAATTTGAATTCTGAGAAGAAAATGATACTTCTGCTTTTAAATACTCAGACACTTGACAAGAATATGAGTTGTGTGTGTATATGTGTCATGGACTTGCTTTTCATATTTGGAGGAGTGCATGTGGGACAGTCATGCAGGGCCGTGGGGAAGAGGCAGAAAGAACTGGTTGCCACCAGGGTGGGCTCACGTGGGCCGTGGTCAGGCTGGATGATGAATCCAGGAAAGATAAAAGGACTGATTTTGTCACACAACCTACAGCTTCTATTGGTAGAACAACCCGTGTTTAATTATCGGAACATTTACCATGCACCCAACTACACTTCCTGGTGGTTATTCTGTGATTATTATTTTTTGGGGTGCTGTCCCTGATTTACCTAAAAGCTTAGAGAAAGCTTTTACTTTTTAGTTGAAGGGAAGCTGTAGAAAAACATGGCATAGTTTTCCTCTGAGTCACAGTTAGAATTTTGGCTCTTTGTTTTATAATTCAAGGACTTATAATTATGGTCTCTTACGGGATGGTCCAAACTTGTTCTGTGCTCATGGGTTTTAATGCTTCCTCCGAGGGAGCCCAAATTACTATGTTTCTCATGTTCACCACATCTTATTTCTTAAACATTCTTATACTGCTGTGGTTTATTAAAGTTTTTTTTATGTAAAATTAAGTTATTTTAAATCATGTGCCTTCTCAGAATACCAACAATGATGATGATGATAAAGTGACAGGTGTGTCTCTATTTCCGTGTGAGTTAGCAGGTGTGTGTGACAGTGTATGGAAGGGGGGGGGGCTGCACAGTTTATCGCCTGGATGGTGACGCTGCTGGGCACGGCTGAGGCTGGCTGTTAACCAACTGCTGTGCCACAGCCACGGAGTGGGATGGGCCCTGGGAGATGGGGGACAGAGCTCACGCTGGGAATGAGCCAAACATAAAGATAGGATTTACCCTCTGCTTGTCCTCCAGCACTGTTCAGATCCCCTTGGCACCCCTTCCCCTGGGTGGGGGGACAGGAGGGACAAGCCAGGAGCTCCACACTCCGAGGTGCAGAAGTTGGGAGAGAGGCCCACTCAGCAAGCCGACACCGAGCTCATTGTCAGCAAGGCTTGGGATACGTTGTGGCCTCGGGGTCTCCACTCTAAAGAGCACCTCCCAGACCACCGTATCCCCAGGGCTTCAAGATTGATGGCAGCCGAGTTCCCAGTGGGGTCCCCTGGTATGAAGATGTCGTGGCACAGAACAAAGGCAGGATCCACACCCAGAAGGACTTTGTACGCCAGGTGAAGGCACCTGGACAGAGAAGAAGTCCAGGAGTCTGAGGGGCTGTGAAAGAGGGCAAGGTCAGATACTCAGTTCAGAAAGACAGCTCTGCATGTGCGGAGGCTGGAGAGGCTCACCGGCGGGGAGACCGGGGTAGAGGCTAGGGCCACGCAGGGCTGGTGGGGGGATCCTAAACCTTACCGGGCATTGAAAAACTTCTGCATAAGAAATAAGGACTTAAAACTGTGAGCACAGCATGAGTTAGGAAATAGTTATTCAGGCGTCAATACGGGGGATGCAGGTGCACTCCTGAGGCTGTTCCTGCACCAGCGGCTGCCAGTGACTTGCCCACAGAGGAGCACGGGGACCACGCGGCCGATCTCATGGAGCCAGAACTGAACACTCCCCCAGAGCAAACCTCAAGGGATGCCCTAGAATGCCCAGGGTCACCCACGGTCACCTAACACGGAGGTGGAGACACGCGGTCTTCGGTATTTGCTGTGATGACGTCTGACTTCTGCAGTGAGGTGCCTGCATGTGCACACCTGTGCTCACACACACACCAGGTAAGTTGTCTGAAAATGGAACATTCTTGAGCCTTGTGGCAAATCCACCTCTGTCTCTGGGCTGGACATTAATATGGTCAGAATCACAGCAGCAATGACAGAAAATTAATGGTATATTGGGGGGGAGAAGTGTCTTCAGGATGCTGTTCCTCAGTGCGCATGGCCAGCAAGGATGCAGGGGGAGCCTGGGCTTCTGACTGTGGCACAAATTAAGGGCTTGGAAAGTGTTTATTCTGCAGGAGGCAAGTCTTAGAAATCAGAATGTGTCCGTGAGGAAGCCAGCAGAGAAGAGAGAAGCCGTAACATGACTGCTTTTCGTTTGAGAGCAATTTCTTATTGCACAAGGAGCAAGGGACAGACCAGCTTGTGATTTCTACCCCGTGGCTGTGGCCCTGGTTCCCACCCTCGCTCCACGAGTCACTGATGCTCCGCAGACAGGCCTGGAGAGATTTGCCGCTAAGTGAGCTCATTTTGTAGTCAGTGTGATGAATTAGCAGGTAGGATTTTTAAAAATTTTATTTATTTATTCATGAGAGACACAGAGAGAGAGAGAGGCAGAGACACAGGCAGAGGAAGAAGCAGGCTCCACGTTGGGAGCTTGACATGGGACTCGATCCCGTGTCTCCAGGATCACACCCTGGGCCGAAGGCAGGCGCTAAACCACTGAGCCACAGGGGCTGCCTGCAGGTAGGATTTTTAAGTGTTGGGATGGTTTTCATGCTTTTATTCCATCAGCAGATTGTCTATGTTTGGACCCGATATCACTGATCTATGATGTAACAATATTATGTAAGATGTCTTTTTAATTTTTTTTGGCCACCAGCCCATGCAGTCTCACAAAGAGGACTGTGATAGCGTATTTCTTTCTTAAAACTTATAAAAAACATTATAAGAGAAGGGTGCCACGAAAATCTGAGGAGGCAAATGGAATAGTTTGAGGAGCACAGACATCTGCAGAAGAGCTGTCGACTGTTCTGGAAAGCTGTGGGGCTAAGGAGATGCAGGCAGGTGACACCATTGGTGGCCACAGTAGAATGTCAGCAGTTTTAAAAGTCGAGGGAATATCTAAGTGTGTGTATTTGTTTAAGTTTCTCAGAGTCCACTTTCTTTTTTTTTGTTTCTTCCCAATTTAATTTTCATTTTTCTTTTTTCATTTTTCTTTTTTTTACATTTTCTCTGAGTCTACTTTTGAGTAAAACAGCTTATGCTTGAAATGAGCCCTTGTGGTCACCTACAACAACCCCCCAACTGATGGACCCACCTTGCCAGAGCCTCACAGACGAGTGTGGATACTGGGAGGAAGCTGATGGTAGCTCACGGCCTGACCTGTAGCCCCTCAGGGTTCAGGGGCTCGAGGGCCTCCCTCCTCCCGTGGGGCAGGTGCAGTCTACTTCCACCATCCTCGTGGAGTCCGGCGTGTGCGATCTGGACGTGTAGGAGGACCGGTGGCGCGCCCTCTGGAAGAGTGGCTGTGGGGGGGAAGCCTGCACCTGTCGCACACCAGCTCTGTATGGGCTCCAGTGAGCATCCTGCGAGGAAGCACAGAAGCTGGTTCTTGGGGAACTCCACGCCCGGGGCCAGCACACACAGCAGGTGCCCTTAGATGCTCTGCGCAAGTGGTTACCCACTCGCGTGTGGACCTCGGTATTCACTCAGCACAGGGAGGCAGCCACGCGCCCACCACCGGCTGCTCGCTGTGCCCCGAGGGTGGCAGGCCTGCTGTGGAAACTGAGTCCGGCTCACCCAGGCCAGCAGCTGTGCCACACCCAAGGGAGGAAAAGGTCAATGTCCCTGGGGGCTTCAGAAGCATTCGTGGTGCAGAGGCTCTGCTGGGGCGGGAGGTCCTGCGGTGGCAGGTGAGGGCAGGACCAGCGCCTGCACACCCTGAGGTTGGAGCAACCTGCCTCCGGGTGCCTTCTCGCCGCTGCATCCACTCACCTGATTCCCTTGCGAGGCTGAGGCTCAAAATGCCTTTCCTGCTTATAAGAAATTCAGTTCCAGTACGACTGTGCAATACTCCACCGGTACCCACCCCAGCAAACAGTGGAGCCTGAAAGCAGGAGAAGAGCCTCTGGTGATGCCTGTGCATGGAGACGGGAGCTCTGTGACAGCACCCCGCGGGGACCCGGGGGCCCACTCCCGCCCCTGCTCCGCTGGGCCACAGCTTGGGGATGATGGCTCACTCACCAGCAACCCCTGCAGAGCTCGTGCCCCATGACCTAGTCCACCGATCGTGTCAGGGAAGGGCCGAAGAGGCTGCCCTGGGTCCCCTGAGCCCATCCTCATCTAGCAGAGCTCCCACCCCAGGGAACAGCTCCTCTATGAGGGACTCAGGACTGAGAGTCTCTTAAACTCCCAGAAGGGAGACGAAGATGACAAATGGCTGTCAGCTGTAAGGCACCTGCTAGGGATCCACGAAAATGCTGTCGACGGCTTGCTTGATTTGCAGGTGTGGCATCCTCGTGCTCTATTCCAGTAAGCAGAAAGTCTCCAGGTGGCACTTTTGGAGACACAGCTTGCAGGGTGCCGCCCTCGTGATGGAAACCACCAGCACCCTCATCCCCTACCATACCACGGCCTCCTGGGCATTTTAGCAGGCACACTCTGTGTCCCCAAGGCCCACCTGGGAGGATGCCTCCTCCCCAAATCCCTCCGCCGCCAACCCCCACACTTGAGCACATCTGTTTCTTTCTTTTTTTAAAATTTTTTATTTTATTTTATTTATTTATGATAGGCACACAGTGAGAGAGAGAGAGGCAGAGACACAGGCAGAGGGAGAAGCAGGCTCCATGCAGGGAGCCCAACGTGGGATTCGATCCCGAGTCTCCAGGATCGTGCCCTGGGCCAAAGGCAGGCGCTAAACCGCTGCGCCACCCAGGGATCCCAACACATCTGTTTATTCTGTCCTCTGGTAACTTCTGCTTGACCTTCGTGTCTTGACCTAAACATCATTTGCTCCTGGAAGCTTCCTGGACCTCTTGCTCCTGTTCTTCCTAGCATTTATCACGTCCTTATTAATCACGGTATTTATGAATCTTCTTGCAAAATCAGTTTGATCTGTGAATGGGGCGAGTGTGTCCTTTCGGCTGCCTTCCCAGCACCTGGCCCTCACCCAGCCTGGAGGAGGTGGTCTGTGCTCACCTGTTGAAGGCGGACTGTGGCTGGAGGGCTTTCATAGGCTCTACCTTCTGTGTCACGGTCCCAGACATCTCTGCTGTGCCCGGTTCTGCTTACACGGAGCCAAGCAGCTGCCAGAGGTCACGCTGGCCCAGCTGGTTCAGCCCACATTGCGCATGGGCACCAGTCATGGGGTAACATGGGCGCACGCTTCCACTCCTTTGACTCCTCTCCATGTCCTCACACCACATGGGTCAGTTCAACACTGGTATGTTGAGACCTCTCTTTTAAAAAGTTAGCTAAAGAATGTGGAGAGCACCTCTGTGGGGAGCCAGGGATCTCCAGAACTGAAATAGCAGGATCTAAGAGAAGTAGAGCTGCGTTTCTGCCGTAGCCATTTGCCATGCTAGGAGAGGTGAGCAGCCAGGTCGGTGCACGTTTGTGAGATGATGAGCCAATATCTTCAGTTTCTCAGTCAGAAATGGGGATCCCTGGGTGGTGCAGCGGTTTGGGCACCTGCCTTTGGCCCAGGGCGCGATCCTGGAGACCCTGGATCAAATCCCACGTCGGGCTCCCGGTGCATGGAGCCTGCTTCTCCCTCTGCCTGTGTCTCTGCCTCTCTTTCTCTCTCTCTCTCTCTCTCTATGTGGCTATCAAAAAAAAAAAAAAAAAAAAAAAAAAAAAAGAAATGACCACACTCCTGCCTCTGGCTGTAAGTGGTGGAGTTCATTCATCCTCTGTCGTTGGACCAGCCCAAGGACAGCGTTCAGACATGACTTCTGTTTGACGATCGGTACTTTCCACATGCTCCCAGCACTCAGAAGGTAGCTCAAGACTGTGGACATTTCCAAAGAGAGGCAGGCTCCTGACAATCAGCCCCCAGAGACTATTTTTTGTCAACGCCTCCCTCACTGTGATTCTTGGTTGATATGAGGATCTCCAGCCTGTTTCTGTAGGGGGGTGTCCATGTTCATGGGGAGGTAAGAGTGCATTGTCATCCCCTTTCCTTATGAAGCCTGGTCAGCTGCATCCCCAGAGCCCTGTCCCCTCCCTGAGCAGCTGGTGTGACTGGGCTCCAACCAGTCTGCTGCTCTTTCCTACCACTCTCAATTGCTGTGCTTTCAAGACCACCTCAAGCTTGAGCAGTGCCCTTCATGACCCACCTCCTTTTTTCAATATGGTGTCCACTTGGTTCCTTGATGAATCAAGGAGGCCCATCATGGTGAAGCTCAGGTTGTCTGTAAATAAGGCACATAGTTCCAAAGCCATTCCCATGCTTTTGTGATGACCTGGAATGGAAACACAAAGCACATTTGGAAAGAAAGCTTCATGAATTAACAGAAGGTGCCTGACTTAGATGCAGAAACTAAAATAGTGTCTTATTAACTCTGGGCTTTGATGTGCAATCATAAGATTGAATTTCTATTTTTTATTAAATACAAAAAAGTTAATTTTTCTTTCCAAAGAAGTTTTTTTTAATAATAAATTTATTTTTTATTGGTGTTCAATTTGCCAACATACAGAATAACACCCAGTGCTCATCCCATCAAGTGCCCCCCTCAGTGCCCGTCACCCATTCACCCCCACTCCCCGCCCTCCTCCCCTTCCACCACCCCTAGTTCGTTTCCCAGAGTTAGGAGTCTTTATGTTCTGTCTCCCTTTCTGATATTTCCTACCCATTTCTTTTCCCTTCCCTTCTATTCCCTTTCACTATTATTTATATTCCCCAAATGAATGAGAACATATGTTTGTCCTTCTCCGATTGACTTATTTCACTCAGCATAATACCCTCCAGTTCCATCCACGTTGAAGCAAATGGTGGGTATTTGCCGTTTCTAATGGCTGAGGAATATTCCATTGTATACATAAACCACATCTTCTTTATCCATTCATCTTTCGGTGGACACCAAGGCTCCTTCCACAGTTTGGCTATTGTGGACATTGCTGCTAGAAACATCGGGGTGCAGGTGTCCCGGCGTTCCATTGCATCTGTATCTTTGGGGTAAATCCCCAACCCAGTACTGTTTTTGAATTTGAGTTGTGAGCTCCTCTCTGATGGAGAAGCCCTGTGTCTACTGAGATTTCCACTCCACCAGGTCCAGAGGCCTCACAGTCCTGAAACATTGGAAGGAGTAACTGAGCCTGGAGTTGTCACTGTGTCTAACGGTGATGAGTTTTAGCACAGTGCATGTCTACGATGGGCTCAGGACTTCATCTCTGTGTGCTGCAATCTCAGGGTTCCTGGTGTGCAATGGCAGTGTTGGGGCTCCTCTGAAATTCACCTGGAGCTCCTCTATTCAGAACTTCTACAAGTGCATGATCCTTTTGATTAAGGAAGAGACATCCCTAAAGTCTTACAGGTGCTCCACATTCTGGTTAAAGGCATATCTTCTGACTATTGCCTCTAGCCATGTTAATTAGTCAAGTGTAATTATTTTTAAGTTGGTTAAGAGAACTATAATTAGAATAAAACTCTTAAAATACTTTAAAATGCCTTCCAAAAACTACATTACAATTTTTGTATTAGTTTAAGGGTAGAATTTAGTGATTCATCTGTTGCATATAACACCCAGTGCTTATGGCATCACATGCCCATCCTCCAGTGACCCCATCCCCCCACCAACCTCCCCTCCAGCAATCCTGTTTGTTCTCTATATTTAAGAGTCTCTTATAGTTTATCTCCCTCTCTATTTTCATCTTATTTTATTTTTCTTTCCCTTCCCCTATGTTCATCTGTTTTGCTTCTTAAATTCCATATATGAGCAAGGTCATATATTTGTCTTTCTCTGACTGACTTATTTCACTTAGCATAATACCCTCTAGTTCCATTTGTTTATTTATTTATTTATTTCACTTAGCATAATACCCTCTAGTCCCACAGTTTAGCAATAGTGGACATTGCTGGGTGACCATTAGGGTACAGGTGCCCCTTTGAATCACCATGTTTGTATCCTTTGGGTGAATACCTGGTAGTCCAATTGCTGAATCATAGGGTAGCTCTATTTTTAGCATTTTGAGGAAACTCCACACTGTGGTCCAGAGCGGAGGCACCAGTTTGCATTCCCAGCCAAGGTGTGAGAGGGTTTCCCCTTTCTCCACATCTTCATCAACTACATTACAATTTTCAAAAGTTCTCTTTCAAATTACACATGACTGCTCCTTCTGACCCCCTTCAGATGGTTCTTGTTTGAGTCTGATTCCAGGGATCATTCCTCTCTCCCAGACAGTCCGCTATAGCTGCATTTTTTTACAATGATTGTGATAGAGATCTTTGAAGCAATAAATGATTGTTTTATGGAAAGTATGGTTGTTCCTTGTTAGTATTATTTTTTTTTAGTACCAGGAATGGAAATCTTCCTCCTTCCACATGTGCGCTCATGCTCATACACACACAGACACACACAGATATAATACCCTCTTACTTGGGCTTTACTGATTTTGTTCAGAAGAAAGTCCTAGTGAACTCCAGGCATTTCAGGTGAGGGAGGCCCCTATGCCCACTCTTGTGGCCATTTCCTGTGAGGTATGGAGTCATGGTTGGCAGGGATCTGGTGCTTCTGCCATTGTTACTATTTGAGCTCCATACCTTAAATATCTGTGGTGAGGAGGGGTCCCTGAGGGTCACCAGTGAAGGTGAAGCAGGGACTATGAAGGATGGAGTGAATCCTCATGAACAGGAACATTGCAATCTCACTGAATAGGGCTGGTGATTTTCCTTAGAGATATTGAAAATCTCAAAGCTATTGAGAAAATAAGTTTTTACTGTGTAGATGTAGTTTGTAGTATGTATCCAGTTTTTTTTGTAAAGATCATGAAATGAGAGAGCCAGGGCATTTGCTCCCAACCCAGATGGCATCTCCTGCTCTGGGGGAATGATTTTCTTCTGTTGGCACAAGGGCAGACAGATGACTGTGGACTTTCTTGAGGATGTTGCCCTCAAGTCTGAGACCTTAGGTGCTTTAGGGCTGTGCTTGTCCCTGAGAAAAGTAGTCACGTTCTGGGACAGGGATGGGGGACTCCAGTTACGGTGCAGGCATATGTTCAGATGGAGGAGTTAGCAAACTATCGCAGGTGCACTTGGGCAGTCTTAGTTAATGAGGCTCAGGGACAGAAGCCCGTGGGGCTCCATACAGTCCTGGTAGCCGCTGTTGGAAATAAACAGTATGTGTTGCTCCAGACCATGAGCAGCTCATGCGCAAACTTCCTGCCCAGTGACTGAGACATTGTGAGTGATGAGAAGGAACAGGAGGGGAACGTTTGTGGGGGGCATGCCCATCCACCTTGCAGGGGCCAGGGCCCTAACTCAAAGCTGCCTGAAGTTGCTGCACCCACCCTGTGACTGGCTGGTGCCCGGGGTCTAACCCCTACCTCTTCAGTGGCTTGGACAGGCCTGGTCCGAGACTGGGTGGATCGTGATAATGAGGCCAAAACTGCTGTGCTCAGAGTTCTTTCCGCATGCTGACCCTCCGTGACAGAGGGATAGCTGTCTGCCTCCTGCCATGTCTGCTGTCCTGGTGTCTGTGAGGAGTGGCCAACATCAGCTAGTGGCTATTGTCCTTCTCTTACCCATGTGAAGTGCCAGTGGTGGAGGCCAGATGAATTAGGTCTGAACTAATCCAACCCATGGGAAATGCTCTGGCCTGCTAATCACTCTTCCAACAGAGGTGGCTACCATGTCTGTGAGCTGGGAACTGGGCCGAATTCCTCTGGATGGGGATGTGGCTGCCCTGAGGGACTCAACAAGTGCCTGCTTCCTTTCAGACCCTGTGAACTTCCAGTATGGAGTGCCCACAAGTCATTGTAGCTGTGCTGAGGCTTCCATGTATCCCTGAGCCTTTGACTTCCTGAGAGGAAACTGAGGCAGGACAGTAGAACTGATGGCTGATACATCTCTCGTCACCTACAATGAGTTCAGGGTGAGCAATTCCATGCTCATCTCTGGAGAATGAGCGGTAAAAGGGGAGAGGTATGTGTGCTGTCCTCTCATGACTTCATATTCCCAGCTCAAGGCAAAAGAGGTGCTGAAAACTTTCTCCCAGTCTAGAGCCTGGGTTTGGGGCTGAGACGGGGAAGGGACAGCCTCGGGCCTGTGGATTCTGGTCAGACACTTGTGTCCTGCCCTCTCCACCCCCGCCCCCCCGAGGCTGGACCTCACATGAACAAGATGCCAGTGGATGGTGATGGGCGTGGCTTCTTCAGAAGCTCATGAGAACCCCTAGGGTCCCAACACTGAGAAGAATGGATATGGACACAAAATCCGAAGGGCCAAAAGCAGACGGAAGTGTTTCCAAAACCAATTGTCCAGAGACTGCTGTTGACAGAGTTGGAGGAAGGCGTGGTTGGGAACACACAAGGAGAGGCTCCAGGAGAACCCTCTGGATGGTGTGTCTTCTCTCTGAGCAGGCGGCAGCATGAAGCATGCACGCACTGATGTGGTTTGGAGGCCAGCAGCTGGCGAGGAGACCACAGAAGTAACCTTTCTCTTTCAATAACTGTTCTTCTTCCTTGATGAGTCTCGAGATGGACTTCTTCTAATTAAATAGGTCTACATTTGGTGGTATTTCACTTATATTGCTCCAAATTAAATTTTTAAATGACTGGCATATCCCACTTTTGAGAAGATTCCAAATGAATTATGAGATTGATTCCACATGATGTGCAGCTCCTAAACCAACACATTATATGGTCCAATGGAAGAAATATTCAAGTAAGATTGGGAGCACATGCTGGTTTCTCTTTTATCATGATTTATGCAACACATTTTTTTTTGAAACATAATTGGGGATTTAGAGAACATTCTGTAGAACTCTGTTATTTTAATAGTAAATTTAGAGTAATTCTATTATGTCATTTAAGAATTTTGGGTGCGTACAATTCCTGTGTTTCTATGAGGCAAATATGCTTGTATTATACTCAAAGGAATTGTATATTTCTCAAATTCCTCGATTAAAGCCAATGCTTTTATTTGTTTATAATTCTTTTAATATCATAAAATAAATTTGCATTTAAAAGCATGTGATACAAACCATGAGTTGGGTCTAGGCACTCAAGTATTTCCCCAGGGTCATCACAGGATGCTTGCTGTCCTCCCTCCCATGAGATCCTTCCAGAGACCATTTGGATGAACTTGGGGGTCGGGGAGTCCAAGGCTTGCTGTGTCTGAGCATGGAGACAGGTCCTTTCAGCCGATTCAGGATCACTAACTTCTAGAAAAGCAACCCCATGACTAATGTCTCATTGGCAGCCTGCTCTCAAATGCCACCAGACTTCAGATATGTGTACTGCTGGTCTATCATGCCTGCAGGCAGAAGGGTATCTTCCCATCTTAGTCTATACCCAGATTATTTAGAAAAGGGTTTAAGTACCTTCATATTTTTATTTTCACTTATCTTTCATGATCTTATTTCTATAGGTTCTATGGAAGCAACTGCCAAAAGAGCCTAGAAGCCCCCAGGGCTGGCTGGGAAGCTTGGCCAGTTGCTGTCTGGAAATTGCCATCAGTTCCCCTCTGATATCTCTCCTGAGAGCTTGGTGTGCCATCAGATGCTACTGAAGAAGGGAGGAAGGGATTGTTAGGAACTTTGCTTTGACCTCAAGTACTTTGATTTTTATTATTTAACTAGATGGTCAAAGCACACCTTCCATTTATAAAATAAAATAAATCCAGATATAAAGACAGGAATTGAAGATATTCATTGAGTAGTTTTAAACAGATACCAGTTGGGATGCCTGGGTGGCTCAGTGGTTGAGCGTCTGCCTTTGACTCAGGGCGTGATCCTGGAGTTCCAGAGTCGAGTCCCACATCAGGCTCCTGCAGGGAGCCTGCTTCTCCCTCTGCCTATGTCTCTGCCTCTCTCATAAATAAATAAATAAATAAATAAATAAATACATACATACATACATACATACATACAAATACCAGTAAATATGGTATGTGCGTGCATTCAGGAAAACAAACTCTAGTAACCCCATGCATGAGAGAAGCATTCAAATATTTTGTTAATATTTTAGCTTTTAGCCTCTATGGCTCTATGTGTGCATGTCTGTGTCCTTGCCAATGACAGAAATTAAGGAGACCACCCAAATTTGGCCTCCTTCTCCTCTTGTTCCAAGTAGATTTGGGATAAATTATAATAAAAGCCATCATTTGTGGGCAACACACACGTTATATTTTATATATATCTATAACATTATTTGGATTTTTATATGCAAATAGATACACATGCATTTTTTTTCTCCTATATTTATAGCACGATGGATGATAGTACAGAGTCAAATCTAACCACCTGGGTTCAAATCCCAGCTTCCTTCATACTTGCTTGTGTGACCTTGGATAATTCTGATCACTTCTCTTTCTCAATTTCCTTATCTATAAAACAAGGGTAATAATAGCACCTGCCCACTTGTAGTCAAGATTTTTTTTATAATAAATTTATTTTTTATTGGTGTTCAATTTGCCAACATACAGAATAACACCCAGTGCTCATCCCGTCAAGTGCCCCCCTCAGTGCCCGCCACCCATTCACCCCCACCCCCTGCCCTCCTCCCCTTCCACCACCCCTATTTCGTTTCCCAGAGTTAGGAGTCTTTATGTTCTGTCTCCCTTTCTGATATTTCCCACACACTTCTTCTCCCTTCCCTTATATTCCCTTTCACTATCCCCAAATGAATGAGAACATACACTGTTTGTCCTTCTCCGATTGACTTACTTCACTCAGCATAATACCCTCCAGTTCCATCCACGGTGAAGCAAATGGTGGGTAGTTGTCATTTCTAATGGCTGAGGAATATTCCATGGTATACATAAACCATATCTTCTTTATCCATTCATTTTTTGATGGACACCGAGGCTCCTTCCACAGTTTGACTATTGTGGACATTGCTGCTAGAAACAATGGGGTGCAGGTGTCCCGGCGTTTCATTCCATCTGTATCTTTGGGGTAAATCCCCAACAGTGCAATTGCTGGGTCATAGGGCAGGTCTATTTTTAACTCTTTGAGGAACCTCCACACAGTTTTCCAGAGTGGCTGCACCAGTTCACATTCCCACCAACAGTGCAGGAGGGTTCCCCTTTCTCCGCATCCTCTCCAACATTTGTGGTTTCCTGCCTTGTTAATTTTCCCCATTCTCATTGGTGTGAGGTGGTATCTCATTGTGGTTTTGATTTGTATTTCCCTGATGGCAAGTGATGCGGAGCATTTTCTCATGTGCATGTTGGCCATGTCTATGTCTTCCTCTGTGAGATTTCTGTTCATGTCTTTCGCCCATTTCATGATTGGATTGTTTGTTTCTTTGCTGTTGAGTTTAATAAGTTCTTTATAGATCTTGGGAACTAGCCCTTTATCTGATAGGTCATTTGCAAATATCTTCTCCCATTCTGTAGGTTGTCTTTTAGTTTTGTTGACTGTATCCTTTGTTGTGCAAAAGCTTCTTATCTTGATGAAGTCCCAATAGTTCATTTTTGCTTTTGTTTCTTTTGCCTTCATGGATGTATCTTGCAAGAAGTTACTGTGGCCAAGTTCAAAAAGGGTGTTGCCTGTGTTCTCCTCTAGGATTTTGATGGAATCTTGTCTCACATTTAGATCCCTCATCCATTTTGAGTTTATATTTGTGTATGGTGTAAGAGAGTGGTCTAGTTTCATTCTTCTGCATGTGGATGTCCAATTTTCCCAGCACCATTTATTGAAGAGACTGTCTTTCTTCCAATGGATAGTCTTTCCTCCTTTATCGAATATTAGTTGACCGTAAAGTTCAGGGTCCACTTCTGGGTTCTCATATAGCAATTTGGTAGCGTGGCAGGATACAAAATCAATGCCCAGAAATCAGTGGCATTTCTATACACTAACAATGAGACTGAAGAAAGAGAAATTAAGGAGTCAATCCCATTTACAATTGCAACCAAAAGCATAAGATACCTAGGAATAAACCTAACCAAAGAGGTAAAGGATCTATGCCCTAAAAACTACAGAACACTTTTGAAAGAAATTGAGGAAGACACAAAGAGATGGAAAAATATTCCATGCTAATGGACTGGCAGAATTAATATTGTGAAAATGTGAATGTTACCCAGGGCAATTTACACGTTTAATGCAATCCCTATCAAAATACCATGGACTTTCTTCAGAGAGTTAGAACAAATTATTTTAAGATTTTTGTGGAATCAGAAAAGACCCTGAATATCCAGGGGAATTTTAAAAAAGAAAACCATATCTGGGGGCATCACAATGCCAGATTTCAGGTTGTACTACAAAGTTGTGGTCATCAAGACAGTGTGGTACTGGCACAAAAACAGACACATAGATCAATGTTGTCAAGATGTTTGAATGAGTTACTATTTGGAGAGCATTTAGAATGGTGGTATAGAAATGTTCGTTAATGCTCACACATTGTCTGCCTCATTTAGTTTCTTCATGGTACCAGGATGTGGTGTTATTTGTCCTTTTATAGAAAGTGAAGACTTTGAACTTTGAGAAGTGAAGGGACTAACCCCAAACTATACAACAGCTTTATTCTCTCAGCCCTGATTCTTTCTGCTTTATTTAAAACTGAGGCATGTTGTGAAGGAGTATGTTCCTGGACATTTTTCAGTGTAGGTGAGAGTTTTTTAGACCATCATCCCCATCACTATCATCACCATCACCACCATCACCATCATCATCACCATCATCACCATCATTATTGTTACCACCATCATTGTTATTGTCATCATCATCAAAAGACCTTCATTTATTGCTTTGCTATTTGCATTGGTCTTCTGGAAGATTTAAAACTAATGAAGGCATATTTTCCTCATTTTCTCCAGTGTGTCTATTAGGGATTAAGTACAGGCTCACCCTCTAAAGAAAATAACAGGTATTTCTTATGTTTCAGCCTCATTCTTCTTGTGGCTAGAGGTTGATTCTTTAAACAATCACTTATTTTATATAATCCATTTCCACTGCTCCCCAGATGTACACTACCAGGACTCCAGAGATGCTCCCAACCCCTATCTGCTTTCAGTGCCCTGTTCTCATAAGAAGAAAAATCCATTGAGCCCATTAATATTAAGCTACAGATGGTTGGTATTACATATGTAAATGGTTAGAAACTAAAACCAAATGCTTTTTAAACCTAAGATTTTGGATTTATTCCATCTGATGACCATGACCATGGAACAGTTCTCAAAATATTGGAGGATGACACTATGAGTCAATAGTGTTCTCAATCATAAATGGTGATCCATTGGCCATCCAAAATACATCAAAGGTATTTTGTATTCATAGAAAGGCTTTGGGTGGAGAAGTTATTTTAGTATCATCTACACATTACAATCCCACACATACCTACTTTCCTGACTGCAAGTCTTACCTAGGGCACATGTGAGAGGAGAATATTATGAACAGTGTATAATGACTCCCTCCCCCAGAGTCATGTTTGGATGGATGCATGTTTGCATGTTAATAGCTCAACTTGTTTGTTTATAAGGCTTAAAAGTGCAAGTGTCTCTGTGCACCTATATCCTGTCATACTCACAACCATGCATGAGGGTTGAAGGGTTCATGCTATTCGTTTCATTTTACAAAGGAGCAGGCTGTGGTGCTGTGAGACATTGCCAGTCAGTGGCAGGGCCTATGTCCTAGCTCTCCGTCTGGCAGACTTTCCACCTTGCTACAGGCCCTTTACTCTTGGAATGACCCTATACCTTTCCAATTCAAAGCCTCTATTTTTTATTGAGATGAAATTCACAAAATATGAAGTTAATCATTTTAAAGTGAGTAAAATGCATTTAGTGTATTCACAGTGTCCTGTGGCGACCACCTTGGTCTAGTTCCAAAGCATTTCACTAGTGGCAAGGAAACCCACCCAGCCCTTGACGATCACCAGTCTGCCCTCTGTTCCTGTGGATTTGCCAATTTGGGACAGTTCATATAATGAAGTCATACTACCTGTGTCTCTTGTGCCTGGCTTCTTTCGCTTACAGCACATGTGTTCAGGGCCCATCTGCACTGTGCCAGGCAGAGCTTCAACCTTGGTGTGGCTGGATAATGCCCCAGTGCACGGTATCTCCCGTTTTGTTTGCCCGTGCCTCTGTTGATGGGCACTGGCTGGGAGCCTGCGTGTACATCTGCTTGTTTGACCTCTGACATGTTCAAAGTCTTACCAGAAAGAAATTTTGTCTTTGGAATCCATATTTATTAATCAAGAAAACATCATCAGACATTTAATATGAGAAAAAAAAAGGTAATTGGTTATATCAAGATATCTTGAGCTTTGATGTTCCTGACTAAAGCATAAATGGTTATTTAAGACCCATAGGACTGCACTTGCTTTTCGAAATTGTATGATTATTGTGGGGAATGATATTTATAGTTTGACATTTTACAAGTATTAGCCATGTAAACACCCCACTACGAATACTTCATCTGATGCCAGAAGAATTACCCTGGGTCCTCACTGTCTGCAGGGAGTCAGGGTTCAACCTCATTAGAAAACAGCAAATTTAAAAATGCTCTACTTTTATGGACAAACCTGAGGTTGACAGACTGGGAGGTCAGATGCTGCAAATATGTGAACGACCTTATCTAGGCTACCAAAGGAGATTTCTGAAAATACCAGGATGGATAAACATCCTGAAAGGACACAGAAATGATCTTCATGCTCTTGAGAGAGAAGATTGGGGATGCCATCTTCCTTACTTTCTGTTCCTGGGCAGAGACAACGCTCATTTGCAAAATGCTTGCAACGGTCCTACTGTGCGCCTTTACTTTTCTTTGTTTTGTGTTTGTGACTAACCTCTCCAAATAGAAACTTGAAATTATTGACTCATTTCCTTTGGACTCGTGGATTCAGAATTATGGGCTGTGATTTCAGTTTGCTAGGGATGCTATGAATGAATTAACAGGGCGTGCCTGGTAATTACAATTAATCCACTCAGTCATTTATGATCTATGTAACCAACATGAATTTGACTTAATCTCTTCTTGACAGCCAGTTTGCCTGGTGGAGAAAAGACGGTGGGCTCTGTCCCTGGGATACTTTCTTAGCATTTATCTTCTACCCTTCCTTAGAGGTGAGTGTGGGTAAACTTTAAAAAATATTCTAACATTACAGTATTTATCTAGGGAGGAAATTCATATCAACCTGTGGGATCAGGAAAAGAGGGCAATGTGTTCAATGACAATGACTAAATGACTAGCATTTAGTCATCAGTGCTAAATGACAATGATTCTTTGTCATTTAGCAGATTGAATTTAGCAGATTGAGCCACTGCCCTAAAATAGGAAGAAAATGTCAGCTCAGGAAACGACTTGGAGGTGGATACTCAGAATCTGTGTGGTGAGAACATATAATGTTTATCCTTCTCCGATTGACTTATTTCACTCAGCCTAATACCCTCCAGTTCCATCCACGGTGAAGCAAATGGTGGGTAGTTGTCATTTCTAATGGCTGAGGAATATTCCATTGTATACAGAGACCACATCTTCTTTATCCATTCATCTTTCGGTGGACACCGAGGCTCCTTCCACAGTTTGGCTATTGTGGACATTGCTGCTAGAAACATCGAGGTGCAGGTGTCCCGGCGTTTCACTGCATCTGTATCTTTGGGGTAAATCCCCAGCAGTGCAATTGCTGGGTCGTAGGGCAGGTCTATTTTTAACTCTTTGAGGAACCTTCACGCAGTTTTCCAGAGTGGCTGCACCAGATCACATTCCCACCAACAGTGTAAGAGGGTTCCCTTTTCTCCGCATCCTCTCCAACATTTGGGGTTTCCTGCCTTGTTAATTTTCCCCATTCTCACTGGTGTGAGGTGGTATCTCATTGTGGTTTTGATTTGTATTTTCCTGATGGCAAGTGATGCGGAGCATTTTCTCATGTGCATGTTGGCCATGTCTATGTCTTCCTCTGTGAGATTTCTGTTCATGTCTTTTGCCCATTTCATGATTGGATTGCTTGTTTCTTTGGTGTTGAGTTTAATAAGTTCTTTATAGATCTTGGAAACTAGCCCTTTATCTGATACATCATTTGCAAATACTTCTCCCATTCTGTAGGTTGTCTTTGAGTTTTGTTGACTGTATCCTTTGCTGTGCAAAAGCTTCTTATCTCATTTATTTGGGGAATATAAAAAATAGTGAAAGGGAATAGAAGGGAAGGGAGAAGAAATGGGTAGGAAATATCAGAAAGGGAGACAGAACATAAAGACTCCTAACTCTGGGAAACGAACTAGGGGTGGTAGAAGGGGAGGAGGGCAGGGGGTGGGGGTGAATGGGTGGCGGGCACTGAGGGGGGCACTTGACGGGATGAGCACTGGATGTTATTCTGTATGTTGGCAAATTGAACACCAATAAAAAATAAATTTATTATTAAAATAAATAAATAAATAAATAATAAAATGCAAACACAGAAAAAAAAAGAATCTGCATGGTGGTTTCACACTTAATTACGTATCTTCTAGCAGCAAATTGCTCAGCAGACGGTGGATCGTGAGCATCTTCACCCACACACGCTCATTCCTATTTCTCAGGAAGCAATACAAGTGAGGTACTGGAGCCGTCTAGTCCCTAAATTTCTGATGACACTTGGTGCAGGTGTACCACAGTCACATAAAAAATAAGTGTGCGTGTCGCCAGAGGGCACGGGGGACCTGGAAGTTTCCAGTGACTTGTAGATTTGGTTACAGTGGGCACTATTCACAGTCTCTGATATTTGCCTTCTTTGAAGCCTCCTCACCTGACCTCACACCAAAGAGAGGCTGAGGAGGCGAGGACACAATTCTCTTCAGCACCCCGGATGGGTGAGGAGAGTGACGGGATACTCACACATTAAATAATGTGGTTACTGCCTCAGCTGCTGAAGCAGGTCATCGAATTCAAAGTTAAGTGGAAACCCTGCCAGTGGCCTGAGGTTGGACTTTGGAAGGGTGTGGATCCCACTCAAGATGACATCTTTCTGGGTGAAAGGTGCCCAGTGCATCAACCTGCCCCAGGTGGCTGCTTGGGTTTCTCAGTGGTTGCTGACAAACAGGCTCAGCGCTGCTTCAGTAGTGATGGGTTGACATTTCCCAGGAGACATATCAGTTGTGGTCCGTGGGCCCCACGTGCTGGGCCCTGTCCTCCTGCTTCCACACAGCCTTGGGCTGGCACTGGGCTGGCCACGGCACTGGTGTGCAAGCCATTCCACTGTGGCTTGTGTCTGTATGTGTGCTCCTCACTGAGGTGGACCTTCTCAGCACAGGAATCACAGGTCCTAACCAGGATTTCACTCCCAGATGTGATCTCCACTCCCGAAGGCTGTGTGCCCACGCCACGGGTCATGCTGCCCACATCACTTAGTGACAGTGACCACACCTGGGGGACGGTGCCCTCTTCACATGTGACAGTCTTATCTCCACAGGTGATAATCTTCTCTCCACATGTGATGGCCTCCTCTCCGCATGTGACAATCTCCTCTCCACACGTGATGGTCTCCTCTCCACATGTGATGGTCTTCTCTTCTCTCCACAGGTGACAATCTCCTCCATAGGTGACAGTGTCCTCTCCACATGTTCACCCATAAGCCCCTTCTCCAGGGCGGCACTTCTGTCACGTCTCTCCCTCCAAGGCCCTGACCAAGGGTCCCCATCTCTACACAGAGGTAGATGGACAGCCTGTGTCCATGTGTCTGTTCATTCTCACTTTAGGTGCTGGGATGACCAGGCGCGGGGCTGGAGCTCTGCCCTCTGCTACCTCGAGCGCCGCCCTCATGGGCCCGGGTGGTGACGGCCCTCTATTTTCAGCGGGCACCTACCTACTGCCATGTCCCAGCTGTGACCAGCCTGGGGCTTGTCGTCCTCCATCAGAGGACCTTTCAGGACCCGACAGAGGCTGCTACGGCTGTGAGGAGAGGCAGATGCCCGGGGGGACAGTGGTGGGTGGCACACCCAGCTGCACGTGCACCTACGTTTTGGTGTGGCTTGTACTCAGGCCACAGTGACCTTTCCATCTCTGAAGCCCATCTCACCACCTCGTGCGCCTGAGGGAGTGGGTCACAGGATGTCCCTAGATTAGTGACTGGCAGCACCTGGGAATGGCAGATGTTTCTCTCTGTCACTTGGGATAGCCTTACCCTAGCGACTGAGGAAATAATGTTGTGATCTTCCCACTGAGGTTGGAGTGAACCCTGCATGTGCTCTCCCCCGAGCACAGATCGTGTATGGTCACGGGGCCTTCCTGGCCACAGAACCTTCCCGGCCATGGGACCTGCCTGGCCATGAGGCCCACTTGGCAGGTGGCTGGTGTCACAGCTCAGACCTGCCATGCCAGGGCACCGACTTCTGCTGGAGAAATCATGACCACCATAGGGGCCTCCAGTTTTTCGGTGAAGGACGAGGATCCCACCCTGACCTCACAGACATGTCACCCTAAAACTGGAAGTAGTTTTGGGCGCTAGCGATACATTATCTGGAAATCATTCTAAACAAGAATTCTGTTGAGGAAATACTTATGTGTAGCATGAAATGCAAGGGTGTCTCCTTTGACCTGGTTTGATCTCCTGGCATCTCCAGCCTTCTAGTTTTAAACTGCACATTTAAGGGGTGCCTGGGTGGCTCCAGTCGGTGGAGCATGTGCCTTCTGCTCAGGTCCTGATATCAGGGTCCTGAGATCGAGTCCCGTGTTGGGTCCCCTGCTCAGCGGGGAGTCAGCTTCTCCCTCTGCCTGCCACTCCCTCTGCTCGTGTTGTCTCTCTCTCTCGCTTTCTCTGAAATAAATAAAATCTTTAAAAAAAATAAACTGCGCATGAAGAATCAGGACAAAATCCCTCCCTTAAGCAGGGGTTAGCCTTGGGAGAGAGCGTCCCTCCAGGCGGGAACTCGCAAATCCCTGACACCTGGTGATACCATTCCTTTTCATCAAAACAAGGGTAAATGCTGTATTCTGGAACTCCTGGGGGACAAAAAGTCACCGGAAATAAGTCCAATAAAAGAAGATTGTGTAAACCAGATCCCATATGCCTTAAACAAACTGTTTTCATCTACTGCCAACCCCGAAGGCTCCTGGTGATAAAAACGGGAGAATTTTTTTAGGACCGTTCGAAGCGCCAGGCCCGCAAGATGCGCCCCTCTAGGCCAACGTGCTGAGCTCTCGAGGGAAAAGCTGCAGGAAATCTGACACCCACCTGATAGTGTCACCTGGACGAAGAAAATCAGAAAGCATTTAACACTTTAATAATAATGGCCAATTTCAGGAAGTGTTTCTATCCAGAAGCTGAGTGACCCATCAGCAACCTCTCCAGATTCTCAGATTAAGTTTCTGGACCTTCCTTCCTTCCTTCCTTCCTTCCTTCCTTCCTTCCTTCCTTCCTTTCTCTCTTTCTTTCAATAAAATAGGTTGCAAGGACAGAGCTGGCAAGTATGTCCTGATTGTTTTTTTTTTTTTTTAATTTGCTTTGATTTTCCTTATAATTTGTGCACATAACTAGAAGGGCACTTAAATTGGCTTCCGCCTGTGTTCTGCAGGGTGCCTGCCTGTCCTGGGCATCAGGTCTGACATGCCTGCCTCTCACAGTTGGCTTTGTCCTGGCAAGAAGTCTTTACCTTCATGAACGTCATTTTTAGCAGGACGTGAAACCTCCAAGAGGAAGGAACCTGGTTTTCCAGAAAGACAGTTTTGATCCTGGCAATAAGGAGCTTTAATGTAAGGCAGCTGGGGCATGTGAACTCAAAGATACATTCTCATTTTAGGTTCTCTGGTTTTTAATGGAACTGACTGTCAGTAATCTGGTATCCACATTGCTTTGTGTTAATAAAAACGGGGTAAGCAAGGAAGAGTTTATTTCTTAACATGTGTGCGGTTGGAGGGAAATGACTTTCTGGAAAGATCGTAACATATTTTTACAGTGTGCTGAAATCAGAAGCTGAAAAACACTGAATGCATCAGAGTTCCCAGCTGCTGGCATCAGCGTGGGTGCCTCTCCGCTTCCCCCGCCACACGTTCTTCCCGACGGGAGATCTGGACCTGGAGGGAATGCTCGAGAACGCAAAGCCGCCATCTTGCTCACAGTGGCCCCTGCTCTTTTCCGGTTGCATACCTCCCTGTCGCCGCCTGGGCGAGTAGCAGCGCGACTCATTACCACCTCCGGTCTCCTCCACCCAGAGCACATGAAGGCAACCAAAAAATCCCATTCTCACTGGCTGTCATACCGTGAAAACTTCCCAGGCCTTATGCCAATCAAGGCAAGACCGATTTAAAAAAAAAATAGTTTTCATTAAATTAACAAATATAAGAGCGACGTATGTCTTTTACGTCAAGGCAGAATGTGTCTGGCTATGGATATACCGGAAGGAGGAAACAAGCGCGCGTGCAGTCAGGAAAACAAGGCATGTGCATAAGGCGTGTCTCCCCAGCCCCTCTGAGCTCCATGGACACGATTAGGCTTGGTCACCCCGTGGACACTGTGGTCACTTCTCCTGTCACTCCCGCAGGACCCTCTCCCCGACCTCAGAGAGGTGATTTGGCCTCTCCTCTGTGTCCAACACCTTCTAAAGCTCAGAGGGGAAGAGGTTTTGCCGGAGGTTTTGCCTCTCCACGGAGAGGCCGTGGAGAAGGTGCTGGGGCCCAGAGAGAGGCCGACCAAGGCCGCCGTGCAGCTGCAGTGTGCTGAGGAGCCCATCTGGTTCCTGGGATTTTATTTCTCTCCCCTATTGAATCGGGAGCTTATAGAGGAATGCACTTCTGTCTGGTGTCTCTTTGAATTTCCCAGAATAGCTTCTGTTCACCCTGCCTGACCTCAGTGAACCACAAATTCTCCTTGTTACTGTGAGCCTCTGGATGCCAGAGCCTTTCCCGAATGGTAGCAGGTGACAGACTGAACAGAGGCCCCTGGTTCCTCGACCCACGGATCCCTCAGAGCTGCAATCACATTTCTTCATGGTGCCTCTGGGCCGAAGGAAATATCTGACAGCTCTTTTTATGAAGCGGTTGGATTCAAAGACTAACTAACTTGCGTTTATGTCCCCTTGAGCAGAGCACGGCTCCGTGAACTGTGGAAGCAGACTGGACACTGCTACACCCATGTCCTCATTTCCACACTTTTAATCACAGCAACTGGAAAAAAAACAACAAAGACACGCCATTATGGGGAGGAATGTGAGGATTTGTGGAAGCGACTGACCTCAAGCTAGCAGTTCTACAGATAGACGTCACCGTAATTCTCTCAATTTAAAACACCCTGTGGGGTCTCCATGAGCCCACTGAGGCACGCATGGACCGGCATTTCCACGTACAGGCCTTGGGTGGATTCTCATCTCCATGACAAAGGCAGCAAACCTCTCAGCACTCCTGGCTACCTGGGCTACTGGAATCTATTTCTCATCTTGACCCTCCATCGGTCTTTGGGATGAGATCCCAACTGCCCACGCTCCCCATGTTACTGTCTGTGGTCCTGTCCTTGTGTTGTGCTGGCCTGGGGAGCTCTTGTCTTCTGAAAACAGAGCCTCTGACCGGCACTTTGGTTGCTCTAAATTGAGTTGGCCAATCTGGGAGCTGATCAAAGGCAGTGGGAGTGAAGGAGGAAGGAGTCAAACAAGATAGGAGGAGAGGCCTGCCTGGGTGCTCTTCCCAGGTAGTTGCTTGGACGGGGAGGCCGGACTCCTCTGGAACCTTGAGGTGGTCCCTCTGAGGGACGCAGGCTGGGGGGGCTTGTCCATGGGCCTCCTGCACCAGTGGTTGGACAGCCTGAGGTCTCTCAGTTACCCCTTTCCCAGCTGATCTGGCCTCTGAGGCTCCAGAGAGGGCCCTGGATTGGAGAAGCAGAGAGAAGCAGGTGCTTGCGTCTGAGCACACAAGATGCCTGGCAGGGTTGCAGTGGAGACCAGGGGCAGCTCGGGGATGCGGCATGGACACAGCACATACTGGCTTCACTGCTCTGCTGTACCTGTAATTCCCAAGGAGCCTGGGGGGCCAGGTGTTGAGGTTGTGGTCAGGCGATAAGGAGCCTGAGCCTGGGAGTACCTGCTTGGCACACCCCAGATCCTGGTGGGTGCAGCTGGCAGGCTCTAGCCCAGGTGTGTCACGCCAGAGCCTCTGTCTCTGCCCTGATGCTTCACAGCCCCCTGTGAGTCCTGTCATCAGTCCCTTAGTGCTTTCTCCTTGCTCTGCTTTTGTGCCACATGCATGAGTCTGGAGTCACATAGGATTTCCCATGAAGCAGGTCCGGGTGGACGTGCTGCTGACCCTTCTCTTCATAACTCAACTCAGCAAATCACCAAGATCAAACTTTCTGTGTTCTTTGGGGAGCAGCCTTCTGTGCAAGGAATGATGGTCATCCTGCAGATTTTGGTAAGTCCCCCGTGGAAGCCCAGTGTGAGGAGAGACCACCGGCCCCAAGGACAACTCCAGATGGGGATGTCTTGGCTTCCCTTTGCTGCTGTCACAAAGTACCACAAACTAAGTGGCTTACACAATTCTTCTGCATTTACTATGCTGCAGCTCTGAAAGTCAGAAGTCTGAAATAGCTCTTAGAGGATAAAATCAAGGTGCCAGCAGGGCTGTGTCCCTCTCTGGAGGCTCCAGACACTGGAAGCTGTCTGAGTTCCTTGGCTTGTGGCTCTTCCCTTTCCAAAGCCAGGAAGGCTGGCTGAGTGTTTCTCAAGATGCTGTCCCTGGGTGTGTCCCTCTCATTCTAGAACTCCTGTGGTTGAGCTGGGCCCACCTGGATAGTCCAGGATAATTAACCTCCCCATCAAAGTCTGACCAATTAGCAATCCTAATTCCACCCGTAATCGTAATTCCTGTTTCCTGTGTCATACAACACATGCATGCGTCCAGGGATTAGGATGAGGAGATCTTTCGGGGGATGGACATTACACTGGCATCATAGGCTCGTCCCAGCAGAGAACAGGGCTGAAGCCAGAGCCCCCTGGATCCCACCCTCAGGGCCTGGCACTGCACCTAGAGCGGCAGCTGGTTCGTGTGCATCCGAGAATGGGAACCGGGAGTCTGAGGGGCAGGGCTGGAGTGGGCGAGGGGTCTGCGTGAGCAAGGATACGCCTGGACCTGGCACCAAGTGTGGGACCTCCGCTATGCAGGGCGGAGGCCTCACACTCTCCCTCGGTGTGCTGTGGGGTCCCACCAGTGTCCATGCCCTCTTCCTGGTGGACGAGCTCATTTTATTGCCCCTTGCTCCTGTGGGGACGCCGACTGCCCCAGCCACAGCAGTGTAGCTTGCACATCTACCTGAAAGCGCCTTTACGCCATATGTTTAGATCTACTTTTAAGCTTATGTGCCCTGATATTTCATACGTGCCCCTTATTTTAACAGCATGCAGGTGTTTTAAGTCCAGTCGGACAATCTTAATCTTCTCATTGGAGCATGAAGTTGATTTATAGTTCATGTCATTACATTCGGGCTTATATCTATCCCCTGCCTATTTACGTTTTGCTTAGGCTACCCAAGAATGTGTGTTGAATGGAAGCATGGTGTCGCACTGAAGTGCTAGCAAACCATCCGGGTCCCCAGGACGGCGTCACATGGAATGTTCCCCATGTGGAATTACGCACAGCGCCCGCCGGGTGCAGACTCTCCCAAGGGTCTGAGAACAGTCTGCAGGTGCTCGTGCTGGGGAAAGTGTGTGTGGCCCACGCAGGGTTCACACGACATCCTGTAACAACGGTGGCCCCCTTGATTTAAAGCAACTGATTGGAAAAGCTTACATTTGTTTCTGAGCTGGTGGCGCCAGCCACGGCCTATTGGTTAGTTATAGGTCTGTCCTGGATTGTTCCTCAGTTCCCCACAGACGACTGCTGCTGAAATAGTAAATAATTGGTTCTAGACGTAGAATCGAGGACTTCTTCAACAGCATGGTAGATGTGTACATTCAAAAAAAGGCCTTACCTCCCAACCTTGCGTTTTTCTTATCTCCGTCTTGATCACATGGCAGATTGTCCATGTTTCCTCAGGCACAGGGTCACTTCCCAATTCTTTTTTATTTATTTTTTCCCTTCCCAATTCTTGTTCTCACTTCTTATCGACCCACATTCTCTTCCTGGTTTTACAACATGTGCAAATATTATCCGTATCATCCCGATGTCTTATTATGTCACCCTGCATTTGTTCCTTCTGGCACTTTCTGCTCACAGTTAGTGTTTGATCACCCGACCACCAAACTCTGGGGCATCCCACTCACTCAGGGACATGCTCATAACCGGTCCCATGGGCCTGGAGGGTGGCAAAGGGCACAGTGCAATGCTCGGGGAATTCTTACAGGAATTCCTGAATTCATTAACTACTGCTCATCTCAAGAACCTTATGGAAATAGGGACTCAAGTGTGAAATATGCTACACATGGCTTCTAGAATATTTTGTTAATTATGAAAAATAAGGGAAACTTGCAAAGCAGCTGGTTGGGAGTGTCACTAAAGCTGAGCCCTGGATCCCTGGTAGGACATCTGTGGAAATACTCACTTCGATGCTCACATACCGAAGGACGACGTGTCCCTGGCTCCTCGCAGGAGAGGTAGGGCCTACTGCTCGGGCAGCTGGATGGCGAGCTGGCTAAGTGAGTCCAGGTGCTCTTGTGTGTCCCCTGCCCATACCTTCTCCATGCGTAGTCAGGCTCTGACTGGATCTGGTGCCATGTTTTTTCAGTGTCAACACCAGGAACCAGAGGGAGAGGGCCATTCCAGACCAATAGGCAAGGAAAGGGCTGGCTGTGGGACTGTTCTCTGCCAGGAACGCCAGACAGCCACCTCACTGTTAGAGGGAGGGCTTCCCAAGGGTAAAGAGCTCTAAGGGGAGGGTAAAGGGTACAGGCCAGTGTGGTTGAACCCTAGTGAACCCTGAGTGCAGGGGGTGCTGCTTTAATCAAGGGAGATATGACTTCTGATCCAGATCATCCATGATCAGCTGGCTGTCCAGGCCCCCTGGCAGGGGAGCAAGCCTGGGAGTGAGCAGGTGGTCCAGCTCCTGTGCCATCAGCGACACTGTCTTCTCGTTCAGCCTCTTTAACTGCATAAAGGCAATGAGCAACTCAGATGATTTATTTTTCCTGGAGGGCCTCAGGGCTTTGGACCAAATGCTAACCAGTTCTGAGCTTGCAGAGAACTAGTCCCACATTAGCCACACTTGCTGGGCTGGCTTCGGTGTTGAGCCCCCGAATCTTCGATGAGCCCACGGTACTTCTCCCTTCCGGTTTCCTTTCTTGTCTGAGTCTGGGAGCCCTGGCACCCACTCATCCGCACCGATGTGGCCAGGGCGCGCCAAGTCGAATGGAATGTGGACTGCGGAAAATACCGAAAACCCAGCAGGCCATCAACCAAAGCCAACCGACCCCAAAGAATTTCCACAGGATTCAATTTCAAGCTTTGACCAAGACTTTGAATACTTTACTCCTGAGCCACTCTTGGGTAAAACAGAAATTAAATAAGATGCCATGCAGGAATGGAAAGGGTGGGTTGCTTCCTCTCCGTGGAACCTCCAGCGTCTGAACTCAGTCTGCGGGCGGTCGCCCCACACCCAGCAAGCACACTCGAGGCTCACTTGAGTCTGGATTATGATGTTGGACCTTTGGCCACAGGGAAGCTTCCATCCACTCGAGGGGATGGTATACAAATAGATAAAACATTTAATAACGGTACAAAATGAGGCCCTTTGTCCCAAGTGGCACATGTTCTTTCCCAAACTAACTGTAATGGCAATGGTGGCGGCAGGTGTTTCATCGAGGGAAGACTTGCTTCAGTCTGAGCGACTATGTGGAAACTGTACCCTCCTACAAATGACTTGTGTGGCAGTGTGGAAAGAACCCAAGTGGAGGAAGCATGGCCAGACCTCACCCACTGAGCTGTGGGGCCAGCCTGGGGGGGACGCTGCTCTGTGCACGTGTGTGCCCCAGCATGGTAAGAGATTGCCCCCAGCACCAGAGGACCATCACCGGGTGCTGATTTAAATACAATTGTAATAAAAGCCTGTTAGTAACAGAAGGACAGCCCAGTCAGAGAGGTACAGCGTGGTGACAGCGTGACTAACTTCTAACTCCAGAATCAGCAGGGGTGGCATGTTTGCACAATTCCCAATTGACCCTGTGACTCAGGACCCATGTTGGTGTCAAGGGGCCTGAGGACTTGAGATCCTGGGAGACCAGATGGAAGAGGATGGGCCGCAAGGTCGAGGGCCATTGGGTGGTCACCTTCTGGCATGTTGTTGGTCACAATGGTGCAGGGAGCAGGGGTGGGGCAGGGGTCAAGGAGTGGGGGAAGAATCAGAGACACCGGGGAGTGAGAGATTTCAATGTTATGATAAAAAATTTTGGACCAAATTCCTTACATTGACCCTATTTTGGAAACCAAGTCCACTAACACTGTTTCAAAGCGTGGGCTTCAGAGGGAGAGCGTCATCTTGGACCCTCCTCATTTCTGGCATATTTCTCCTCTGAGCTTGTTTCTTGGTGTGTTTGGAACACATTCTCAGAGAACCGTGTGGACTAGGCCATCAAGAGGAATATGGGAACCATAGACATTCATCTAAACCTTCCTGTTGCCACCCTGGGGGCCATGAAAAGACATTGGTGATGTTAATTTAATAATATATGTTATTGGACACAGTATATCCAAGACATTACTGTTTCAACATGTACTGAACACGAAGAGTATTTTATATTTCTCTTGTGTGCAGAGTCTACAAACTGCTTATACATTTTATACTTCCCGCACATGTGTGTTGACCAGCCACCCTTCAAGCCTCAGGGACCCCATGTGGCTCATGGATTCCCTATTGGAAAGAAGAGGGTTCACAGGGTGAAGTAGGTATTTATAGTGAGCAGCATGGATATTTGATAAACACCCAGTACGCCTGGTTTTCCCAACCTGTGTGGTTTCCTGTCTTGTTGCATTTCACTTACTTTTCACAGGGTGGTTATGATACTCACTTTGTGCCTAATATTGGGGCCACGATGCTTTCGAGAACAGTCTGTATCTTTACCCGCAGGTGAGCCAGTTCAGCCGGAGCTCACAGCCACATGTCAACCCCAAATCTAAGTTGGCTGAGAAATGTATACCACTGGTCAGAAGAGCGGGGCTGCAGGCCCGGCTGGTAAGCAGGGTCACGTGTGATGTGGTAAGGAAGTCACAGGCCAGGAGGCTGAGGATGGGTGCAGCTCGTCCAGGCACAAGAGCAAAGGCATGCAGGAGCCTGTGGGAGCCTGCCATGCTGCAGGCAGAAATCTGGCCCTGGCAAGTTTGGGTCTCCTGGGGTTCAGTGTCCAGGGGTTGGAAGAGATCAGTGCATGTCTGGGGACAGTGTGGATGGGTGAATGACATAATAAATGCCGATACGGTGGTTTAAGAGCATCTTTTAGGGCTGCCCACGCATGCGGGTTAGCTATGCCCGTTCAGAACCCACTATCAGAGTTGCTGTGGGTTCCATCAGAATTATTATGTTTTAGGGAAAATCTTTAACAACAGGTCAAACCCCAGAGGCCATTTCCTGGATTCTTTCCCGAGACTTCTCCAGAGAAGGCTCCTCCTGGGAAAACAAGCACATCCCACCAGGGTCACTGGTGCATGGGAAAGCCTGAAAGCACACCAGGGAGGATGCTGGGACATGGCAGGAGCTGCTCAGGGACAGGTGCAGTGGACATTCAGTGGCTTCAGATCCGCGAGAGGGCATCTGGCCGGCCCCCAGTCATGTCCCCCGCAGCCGTGGGCCTCGTCATGTTCCGCTGTGGGCTGTTCCATCGCAGAAAAAGACAGGCAAGCACTCAGCTTAGAAAAACAGGTGCATCTTTACTAAGAGTCACTCAGGGTTACCTGTCACTGTGTGTTTAGATGACGTCTTGGTCAGAGCAGCACGCTGGCAGAGTCGTGGGGTGGGGGGTGCCTGCGGCCATGGGATGATCTCTGCTGTGTGGCTGGAGGGGTGTCGGGGTGAGCACAGTCCCCCGGAGCGAGGGTTGCCCAGCGCCTCCCACATCCATCCGCGGGGTGGCCCTGATGGCTTCCAGCATGACAGAGGGCGTGCCATGTGTTGGTGAACTCTGTGTCTGGCTTCCTCCTCTCCCTGTTTGGCCGTGAGACTCATCCACGTTACACTGAGCGGTGCCGTGTTGCTGTGTTTGTGTTCACTACCGTCTAACACTCCACTCCCCTTGACTCCCCCCACTAGGCCGTTTCCACGGAGGACAATGAGTGAGGCGGGTCCATGCCTGTCTCCTGACCCGTGGGGACGCAGATGCCTTGGGCATAATGTGGAGGCAGGGTCTGGGGGCCCCACGCACCCCACCTGTGCTGGAACAGGTGTGGCCCACCGGACTCCCCAGCCTCGGGTCATGAGGCTCTCAGCTGCTCTGCTTACGTTCCAACACTTCTTGCTCCCAGTCTCCAACGTTAGCCATTCCAGCAGGTGTGCAGTGATACCGCCTGTGGATTATTCACGCAGATTTCCAACCGTGATTCCTTAGATGAGTGTGATTCCCTGTTCTGGTAGGTTTGGGCTTTATATTTTTCTCATAATTTAACTCTGCCTGTAATTCTGTTTTTGTTCTGGGTAATACAGAAGTGTCTCCAGGCCTACGAAATCTTTCTTAAACTGTGTCTATAATGTTTAAAATAACACACATTGTTTCTCATTTAAAACATGCATATTTGCACACGTGTGCATTTTAGAAGTTCTGTTTGGTTCTTTCCAAAATCTACTTGTTACTTTTTGATTGTCTCCAGTTTCTTCCTTACATCTTTTAGTTCTATCATTTTTTATTTAAATTGTTTCCACATACTTGTTTTATAGGCTCCATCTGATAATTCCAATGTCTAAAGCCCTCCAGGGTCTAATTTTGCTATTTTTTTCTGCAGAATCTTGCTTATGGCAGCTTTTTTTTTTCCCTTGTGTTTTGTAATTAAAGACTTCAAGCTCATAATCAGCTGATCTTGTGGAAACCCAAGGGGCCGGCAATGTGTATTATATGCTCCTTCAGAGAGAATTACCGGCCTCAAGGGACCCCTTCAAGTTACTTTCTTGGCTGAGGGTTTACAGCAGCTGGGCCATCCACTGTGTCAACCATCAGCCAACCATGGCCACTTATATAAAAATTAATTGAAAGTAAATAAGATAAAATCAGTTCCTCATTCCCACAAGCCACATTTCAAGTGCTCAGTAGTCACACGTGGCAACTATCGTATATTTCTGCCATTGCAGAGAGTTGTAGTTGAAAGTCCTTCCTGGGATCATGAGATTGATAGAAGTCTGAACCCCAAATCCACAGGCAGGACTATAATGATAGCTTCTTAAATGAATGGTGTGTTCTCCACGTGGAAAGGGGAACTATCCAGTCCTCTAAGCAACGTGTATTTATACAAGGGCTTTATTCCAAGTCCTCACTTTCATGGGCTGAAGACTTGTCTCCATTCAACAGAGTGGTTAGTGAAACCCAAGGTGTCAGATTTCTGGTAGAGTCAAAATCATCTGCAGGGAAGCCGAGACTTGGGTTCCACCTACCCTGTATGAGTGTTTGACCTCTGGGATTTCCTGTAAAATATCTTTGAGCTTAACTAAGAATTAAAATAAATTTTGGTTGTAATTCATCCAGTTTTTTGAAGTATTTTGTAGGACAATGTATTTTCCCCTCAAAAACCAAATTCCCTACTTATCTTCAGCTCAGCATATGTCAAGAATGAAATGTTTCACCCTTGGAAGCATTTCTTAATCTCAGGACAGCATGTGCACATCTCCTGGATTTTTTTCCTTGTTCTCTCTACACCCTGTTGGTGCCTCCATTGTGCTGACCCTTATGGCTGCTTTCCTGCTGGTCCTTCCATGATTCTTTCAAGAGCAGCAGAGTGCCTACACCTTCATCTCTACATCTCTTCCAGCTGACACATGCCCTGATCAGAAACACATCAATTCGAATTCTTAATTTTGGCATTTAAAACACTCTTTGTTAAAGATATCTAGTTTGTGAGATCTTTTGCATGAGTGAATGAATGGTATCCACACAAAGTTGAGAATGCCACGGGTGTGGTGATCCTGCTACAGCTGGCATGTGTTTTCCAAGATTATGGGGCTTTTTGCCCTTAGGAGTTCACAACTGAGGACCTCACTCCTGGATTTTAAAGAGCATAAGTCAATAGGAAGTTTCATATGAAGACAAACTGTTGGCCAGTAGTCATAAGGTAGCTGATGCTGGCTGTCTCCTGTTCTGTTTTTGAGCTGTCATTACTTACCCACGCCTGAGTTATGCCACCCGGAGACCATAAAGTAGTGTGCTTTGCTTCAAGGTCTGCTAGACAGCAATTCCTCAGCACAGAAGTCACAGAAAGTCTTTTTAGTTCTATTTTTAATGTTTGCCTTGTTTTTTTCTACAAAGAATCTGTAAAACATATGTAGTTGTTTACCGCAACACAAAGCAAATATCTAGGGCTGGTCACTCAGTATGATTTCTTTGATGAGGCTCCATTCACTAATCTTCAGGGTCTGTTACTGACTCTAGGACTCCTTTAATGGGAGCAATTTGTACAGAATGTTCCTGTTGATGTTTTCAAAACACTGTCTCGTAACCCCCGTAGCCAAGTTATGGACCTTGTTTTCAAGTGTGATGTTTCTAGGAAGGTCAGACTCTAGATGAGCACCACCTGAACATTCCACACCACGCAGAAACACATTTACTAGATTAAAAAACACTTTTTATTTTCTTCCTTGGAAATTGCCAAGTGTGCAGAACTGTCTAATGTGAGCCATTCCTTTACACAATCAAAATTAGAATGTCTTTGGTTAAAATAATGAAAATTGTTAAAGTAGCAAATCAATTTTTACAGCAGTAAATGGCCAACTCTGTGCCAGGAAGACAATGCAATGGTCTTTAATCTTAAACCTACAATATTAGAGATGTTGAATGTACACATGTCTTACAGAGAATACAGGCGGTAGCAAGACCAACTGTGGCTTTCTAGGTGTGTGATCTGGAGAAAGTTACTGCTGAGAATCAGTTTTGTCATTTTAAAATCAGAGACAATAATTCCTACTTGATGAGATCATTTTGAGGGATAAATGAACTAAAGTATCTAAAATAATAGAAAACACCTGGCATAGAGTAGACATTCCATGATATAATAGTATCAGTGAACAATTCAGTGATAGTCCCCTCTTTTCCAGGCAGGTGGTCTTCCACGAATGTGAGCTACATGAAAAGTTTTGGGTTATGATTACATGCTGCATGTTTTTTTGGCATTAAAATCAAGTGTCAATATGGAAAACAGTATACAATATGCCATTTATTCTAAAAACAAAAGGATGACAATACATATGTATCTCCCTATAATAAACTGGAGAACTTTTGAAGTGTTGTTGTATAAGAAGAGGCAGCAATAAGGTAGTGGGTATGTCATGATACCTCTTATCTTAAAACAGCACAGACTTCTTTGAATATAACTTGTTTTATACATTTGTCTTTGGTGTCATACAAATTATTTACATACGCATAAAATGCAAATAGATCTTTAAAGTTCAATTTCTCAAAATCCAAGTATAAAAGGAAACAAATGAATATTAATGTGTATGTAGTTGGTGAAATACACATGGAAAAATACTACAATGACTCTAATAAAACACAGTATATTACATGTTTTTTATAAAGTACATATTAAGGATAAAAAGAACTATAAAAAGCTAATACTTTTTTGTTGTAATCATATTGTTGGATAAGCATGTTGACATTGTTATTCTAAGACTTTTGGGCTTGGCATGTGGGATAAGGAAAATTAGTAGTTATATATTATTTCATTCTGCTATTTACAGTATTATTTAGAGCCAAGTTTCTTGGCATAGGATAAAGAAAGCACAGATGTAAGATATAAGAGGTTTACTACAACCCACAATTATGAGTGTAATTGGCTACATCAAAATGAACTCATGATGTATTTTATATTTAAAAAAGAGCCCCTTAATTTTGTTCAGTAGTAATGAGCACCTCTTGTGCCCAAACTGAGGTCCTGCTATACCACTTCCCACTAGAAGGACTCAGGCTCCTTGAAGAATTGCTGTGTCTAGACCCAGGGTAAGAAATGCGTAAGATGAGCCTGAACCATCTGGACCCTGTACCAGCAAAGACACAACCAAAGACAGCTGAGGTGGTGCCAAAGATTGTGGGGATAAACTGAGCCAGTTCCAGCTGACCAACTAATTGGTCCCAACGCTAGAATGCTAATGGACTAACTCATTATTTTGAAAATGGTAAAATAATATAGAAAATACAGAGGTTATCTTTCCTTTCTTGTGCTGACTTCATGTTAGCCAACCACAGATTGGGGCATTTCTTTTACGGAAGCATGTCAGCTGAGGGAGGAAGAAGGGAATGAGAGCATGTGATGCTTTTGGGAACCCTGGGGAATTACTCAACTAGATGTTAACCTTCAGTGGCTGCTCACAACACAAAAAGAGGCAGCTGGACATTTTATGCTTCCTTTGGATAAAAATAACACATCTTTTACAATGTAAAATAAATCAAAATAGAACCTGATCAAGTTTCTATATCCAGTTGTCAGCCCACAGGGAGAAAAGAGGACAGAGGAGCTTATAAATGTATCATAGCAAAATTCAGGATATATGCAATGGCTAACACAAACAATCCAGTTTCTTCAACACCTGGGAAAAAATGAAGGGGGTGGAGGCAGGATCTATAGAAATAAGAGAGATTTAAGAGATGTATCAACCAGTCATGATATATGGATCTTATTTGGATCCTAATTTAATCACTGCTATTAAAAACAAGTGACACAGGGATCCCTGGATGGCTCAGCGGTTTAGCGCCTGCCTTTGGTTCAGGGCGCAATCCTGGAGTCCCAGGATAGAATCCCACGTCGGGGTCCCGGCATGGAGCTTGTTTCTCCCTCCTCCTGTGTCTCTGCCTCTCTCTCTCTCTATGTCTATCATGAATAAAAAAATAAAATAAAACAAAATAAAATAAATAAAAAATAAAAACAAGTGACACAAGATAAGTGAAGTTTGAACACTAACAGAATATTGGAAAATAAAGATTGATTATTAATTTTTAAAGTACAATAACATTATTTTAGTTAATTTTAAAATAGACCTTATATTTTAGGAATACATACTATGTATTTATATGTAAAATTTTATGATGAGTAGATTTTCTGAAAGATCGTATTTCTGCCGTCAGGTTTGGGGAATAGGTATGGTAGTAGATGAAACCTAATACAGCATGTTCAGAAACAAGCAGTGTCTCTATCTCTAACCTATAGGGGTTGAGATAATGGTGTGCAATCTCTAGTCTCACTTTCTAAATGTTTTATGGACAAATATAAATTGTACCTTCAAAAGTCAAAACACATCTCACTTTACATAAAATAATAAAATTACCATGCCTGGGAAGTAGTATAAACCCAATATGAAGACTTTTTGGGATTTTGATAAAGACAGATGCACATGATGTAAGTGTGTAAGTGTATGGACTTCACCAACATCCTAGGAATGTAGTGGAGACCCCAGAAATGCCACGTCTGATTGGAGTTACTGTCAACCAGCACTAGTAAAGCCCCTAGGGAAGCCACAACTGCTGCAGGTTGATCTACCATTTAATCAACTACTTGCCCAAACATAACACTGCTTTTTTTTTTTTTTTAATGGTAAAAGTGTTTATATTTAGAATTAGCTAGCTGGACTCAGTTTAGGCAATCCCAATTTTGTTTGCAACATCCCAAGCCTCAGAATCAGGAGCCAGTTGAACATGTGCTTTCTCTCCATCAGACCCGATCAGGGCGTTGACCCCAGCTGCCTCAATGTCTTAGATAGATTGTGTGCTTGCTGGCCTTGACACCCACAGTGAACAGTGTTGTGTTTCCATCTCTATCTTCTTTGTGACAGACCCACTAGTCAGGGTGATCTCGATGGCCACACAGCAGTCAAGCCTGTTTCTCCAGTGGCACACCTTTGAGATTATTGGTGTTTCCCTCAGAGCAAGTGAGAGTGTCTTGGGCTACAGGAAGAGGACTGGTACGTGTGGGTGTGGACATCACCCAGCACTGCTTCCTTGGGCTTCAAGGCCTTCCCTTTGGGAAGGAAAATGCTGGGAAAACATAGACATGAGGGTATGGGATGCACAAGTCCGTAGCTTCTGACTCCAGAAGTCCATAGCTTCTGGGAGTGAGTGCCCTGTGTCATGTCACGGGTGTACCACTGGCCCCTTGAATAACTCAACACTCTTAGAGGAGGGAGGAACAACCCAGACTTTTTCCTGAGAAGCATTTGCTATGTCTCTAACCTAATCAAAATGGACAATTTTTAAAAATCACTAGGTAGGCATAGAAGAAGGAAAATGTGGTCTGTGAAGAAGGCAAGAAAGCAATAAATAGAAACCTATTCCCAAATGGCATAGGTATCAGATTGACCATAAAGGGACTTGAAAACAGCTTGATAAACATGCTTATGGATTTAGAGTAAAATATGCAAATATTGACTAAACAGAACAGAAGTAAGTGGAGAAATGGAAACTATAAAAAAGAGCCAAATGGAAATTCTAGATCTATAAGAATATAATGCCTGAAACTTGAAAAAAAAAAAAAAAAGAAAGAACATTAGAAGGCTCAAGAGAAGATTGAACCCATAGAAAAAAAGATCAGTGAAACTTAAAGGCAAGTCAATACAAGCACAAAATTGAAGCTTCATGGCAGCTAAGACTCCAGTGGACCCCCCACTGGCTTCGGGTGGAGGAAGCATGGATAGAAACCCACGGAGGCTGCATGGAGGGTGTGGTGGGAATCCAGGAGAGGATTCTCCTTATTCTGTGTGTAAACCCACACCCATCTCAGCCCAAAACCTGACTCAGGCATGCATGGAATGGGCCCAAATCAGCATAGCCAGGACTTAGAGAATTGAATTTTCACTTGAACTGATGGTCACGACAGGTGAAAGAGGACTTATGGATTGAATTTAACCAGGTGGTTAGCTTGCTAAAACAAAACTAAGAAGGGTTTCAAGAAGATGAAGATATAACCGGAAGTCTATACAAGATAACATTCTTGTTATAAATAAAATTTTACTTAATATATAAATCAATACCTAATACATAAATAATAACATAAATAAAATTTTACAATAAAAATTTACTTATCATACAAGAACAAGAAAATGTGACCCAGTGTCAAGAGAAAAGATCGAGAGAGAGAGAGAGAGAAAGAGAGAGAAAAGACCACGAAAAGAAGCCAACTGGAGATAACTCACATGTTGGAACCAACAAAGACTTTAAAACAGCTATTGTAACTGTGCTTGTTGAGATAAAAGAAACAAAAAACACTTAAAAGGGATGGAAATATAGGAATTAACAACAGATAAATGGAGTAACAACTAAATAATAGAAATAGTTAAGTAGATATAGCAAATGGAAGTTGTAGAAGCAAAGAATACAATCTGGAAAAAGTCACGAGATGACCTTAGTAGCAGAATGGAGGGAACATGGACAGAGGCCATCTGAAGAAAGGAGAAGGAAGAGATTTAAGGAAATGAACAGAACCTAGAACTTGGGGGCCAATATCAAATGATGCAACATCTGACAGTTGGAATCCTAGAAGGAGAGGAGAAGGAGATTGGGAGACGTGTCAGTCCCCTAGGGCTGGCCGGACAGGGCACCGCCACCGCTGCCCCCACCTTGGCTTCAGTTGAGGATCCAGCAGTGCCACCGGAAGCAGCTGCACTGGGATGCAGACCTGTCCACGAGCACGAGCTCCAGCTGGCACACCAGCCGCTGGGCATCACGGCTCAGGTGCATACCCGATGCTGGCCAACCAATGCCACGCTGTCCTGCCATGGATACTAGAGGGCTGGCGGGAGCTTGGAAAGTTGTGTGAGATGCTGGCGGTGCACAGCAGCATGAAGATGTACACGGCACCACTGTCAGGGGCTGGAGCATGAAGCCTCCGTGCAACAGATCTGTGTGATTTTAGCCTAAAAAGCTAACAATCCACAACTCTTGCTTTGGTCTGGCAGGAGCATAGACTTAAGCAAGGGCTCAGTGGCAATGCCTGTAGCACTCTGTGTCTATGCACCAGATTCCTGGGGAAGCCTCGCTCAGCAGGCTCTGCTGGGTCTCACCGTCCATGCAGTGGACCTGGTGATCTCTGGGTGTGCAGGGCTGATGCAACTAGGATCCTCCATAAGCCCTGAACCCTGCCTCAAAAAATGACACCACATAAAAGCTGTATATTGGGAATCAGCTTTGTATCCTAATTCATACATTTTAAGGGGATTTTAAAAATCTATAATGTTAAGATGAACAGACCATTATTTATTTATTTTTTTTATTTGTTTTTTTTTTTTTTTTTTTATTGGTGTTCAATTTACTAACATACAGAAGAAATGTGTGGGACCATTATTATTTTGCTATAAAATTCTAAATTTAACTCATAATAAAGATCAGTTTTCTAGATTAGAAGCCATGCTTTTTGTTTCCCTCAGGACTTAGGAAACAAATGTGAATGTCTTAAACTATCAGATGAATATGGAAGAGATTATGTTTAAAACTCAATTTACGGGATGCCTGGGTAGTTCAGCAGTTAAACATCTGCCTTTGGCCCAGGGCGTGATCCTGGAGTCCCGGAATCAAGTCCCTGCAGGGAGCCCGCTTGTCCCTCTGCATGTGTCTCTGCCTCTCTCTGTGTCTCTCATGAATAAATAAATAAAATCTTTTAAAAAAATGACTCCGTTTATATTCATGTTAAATATAACATATTACAACTTTAGTATTTCACAGAAGGAGATTTAACAAATTTAACAAGATTTAACAAGATAAAGATTTAACGAGATAAACATTCTAAACATGTCCAGAATCATGTTTAGACTTAAGAAGTATGTTGGTTCCTAGCTGCTTCCCGGATCCACTGAAGCAGACAGTGAGCTGATTTGTGGACGGTTCGGCTGCACGTATCAGAGAATGAAAAACTCTGCAGATCCTGGGCACCCGGTGCGTTATGTTGGGCTCTCCTCTGATGCCGTGGGATGGCTTCCACTGGGCACATGGCTCTGATCGGGGGATTGTAGGGCTTCAGATTCTTGGCTTTAAAGTTTGCATGTTTTGATGGGCATTATGAACTTCCTGTGTCACCTGCATTTGTGTAGGGTAAAGAAAAATGCAAAGATTTTTTTTTAAACAAAAATAAGAGTTGTTCAGTTTTGTTTTCTGGGCCGAAATATGGCGTATTTTGGGGAATGCTTCATGTGATTTTGTTGGATGGGGTATTCTGTGAGTGTTAATTAGATCAAGTTGATCAATAGTTCTGGGCAAACCAGCTCTAACCTGGCTGGTGTTTTGTAATCGATGAGTAGTTGTGCAGAAGGTGTCGAAGCCTCAAGCATCACAGGGTGTCCACTTCTCCTTGCACTTCCATCGGGTTTATCTCACGTGTCTACAGACTCTCTTGCATACGTGTTAAGATTGCTGTGACTTTTTGGAAACAAATCCCTGCATTACGATTTAAAGTTCTTCCTTATTTCCCCCAATTTTCCTTGTGAAGTTTGCTTTCTCTAGAATCAGTGAAGCCAATCCAGTGGTCATTTGGTTAGTGTTTCCATGGGGTGTATCTTTCTCCATTCTCTTATTTTTATTTTTTATTTTTTATTTTTTATTTATTTATTTTTAAATTTCCATTGTCTCCAACTTTTTTTTTAGGATTTTATTTATTTATTCATGAAAGACACACACACACACACACACAGAGAGAGAGAGAGAGAGAGAGAGAGAGAGAGAGGCAGAGGGAGAAGCAGACTCCATGCAGGGAGCCCAAGGTGGGACTCGATCCCGGGACTCTAGGACCATACCCTGGGCCAAAGGCTGGCGCTAAACCGCTGAGCCACCCAGGGATTCCCGTCTTATTTTTAATCTATGAAAGCTCTTACTTTTAAAGTGGATCTCTTGTAGACAAGATGCCGTTAGATCTTGTTTTATCAACCCTTCTTAAAATTCCTCTTTTAACTGGTGTATTTAGACCATTCATTCACATTTAAAGTGATTGATTACTGGCATAGTTGGATTAGTATCTGCCATGTTTCTAGCTATTTCTTCTTTATTTATTTTTTTCTACTTTCCTGCCTTTTCTGGTTTTAATTGAACATTTTATGATTTCATTATAGCTTAACATATTATTTATACTTCTTTTATAAAAATGTTTATTTGCTGTCTCAGGATTTGCAACGTGAATTTTCAGCGAGTATAAATCTATCAATACCACTGGGTGATGTAGGTGTCTTGTAACAAATTACTGCCAATATCTTCATGTCTCTCAACCATACCTGTGACATTTATTTCATTATTTATATGCTATTGATGCCCAATATGTTGTTGCTACTAATGTTACAATGTAAACACATGATATTTTAGAAAAAAATAAGAAAAATAAAGGATCTCACATTATCTTCATTTATTCCTTATCTGGTGTCCTTCCTTCTCTGAGGGCATGGCCATGAGTCTTCCCTTGAAGGGTTTCTCATGTGGGCTGCACAGGTCTGCTGTTGCTGAATTCCCCTGGTTTGGGTTTCTCTAAGACATTTTTTAAAAGATTTTATTTATTTATTCATAAGAGACACACTGAGAGAGGCAGAGACATAGGCAGAGGGAGAAGCAGGCTTCCTGTGGGAAGCCTGATGTGGGACTTGATTCCGGAACCCTGGGATCATGACCTGAGCTGAATGCAAACACTCAACCACTGAGCCACCCAGGTTCCCCTTTCTAAGACATTTTTTTTTTTGTTACTTGAGAAGGATAATTTTTCTGAATATGGAATTCTAGTTTGGTGGATTATTTTTATCTCCACACTTCTAATATTTCATTCTACTCTCTCCTTGCTTATGTGGTTTCTGATGAAAATTTAGTTACGATTTAAATCCTTGTTCCCTGTTCCTGTTTAGATAAGTTGGGTTTTTCCCCTTCTGATTTATTTAAATATTTTCTCTTGTCTTTGGCTTTCTGTAGTTTAAGCATGACATGCCTTATGCCACAGTGTGTGTATATGTGTGTATGCGTGTATTCAGTGTTCATCCTCCTGGGCATTCTCTGAGCTTCTTGGATCTGGGGTTCATTTTCTTCATTAAATTTCAAAAATTATTTTTCTTTACTAGTGTGATAACTGGATTGTAGGGTAGCTATAGGGCTTTTTGGGGGGTACCTCCATACTGTTCTCCAGAGTGGCTGTACCAGCTTGCCCCCCCACCAACAGTTTAAGAGGGCTCCCCTTTCTTCCCAGCCTCACCAACACCTGCTGTTTCCCAAGTTGTCGATTTTAGCCATTCTGACAAGTGTGAGGTGGGTCTCATCTTGATTTTGACTTATATTTCCCTGATGATTAGAGATTCTTAGCTGTCATGATTTCAAATATTTTTTGAGCTCCATTATTTCTCCTTTTAGTATTATAATGATGTGTTCGTTGAACAATTTATTATTTTTTATAGATTTATTTTTTACTGGTGTTCAATTTGCCAACATATAGAATAACACCCAGTGCTCATCCCGTCAAGTGCCTACCTCAGTGCCCATCACCCAGTCACTCCCACACCCCACCCACATCCCCTTCCACCATCCCTAGTTCGTTTCCCAGAGTTAGGAGTCTTTCATGTTCTGTCTCTCTTTCTGATATTTCCCACTCATTTTTTCTCCGTTGAACAATTTAAAGTTGTCTACAATTCTTTTATATTCTGTTTTATTGTTTAAAAGTATTTTCTCTGTTTGCATTTCAGTTGGGAAATTTCTACTGACATACCTTCAAGTCACTGACCTGTTCCTCAGCTGTGTCCAGTCCACCTATAGGCCCAGGGGGCTTTCTTTATTTCTGGTATGGCTGGTGTTGTTTATTTATAGCAGTACCTTTCGATACATTCTTAGTGTCTCCATCCCTAACTAAGCTCACATGAGCCATTTTTCTTGTATTTTGCACACTTTTTATTTAGATTAGAGCCTTAGTGTACTGATCGCCATCATTCTACATTCCTGGTCTTATAATTCCCACACTTGTGACATATCTGCATCTGGTCAGCATACTAATTCTCACCGCACTGTGCCATCTTGGCCTCTAGCACTCCTTGTTGTCTGCTGGTAGGTTGGGTTAAAGCAGACAGAATGGGTTTTGCAGGAAGCCTTTAGTGGGAAGTCGGACAGGACGTGGGCTCGGCTGTGTCCCCTTGGCTGTGATGCCAGTGACCTCCCACTCCTCGCTGTCCTTGGACTCATCCCCCTAAAACTTTCTTCTTAGAGTCTTTAGGCTGAAATCAACTGTCATGATAGGGGTGCCCCATTTGCCCAGTACATGTCAGGAGGGGAAGTATTTGATTTATTTACTATTTTGTTGACTTTCCATGTGTTCTGGGCCTCTGCCCTGGGCTGTTCCCTTCACATGTGCCTTAGCTTTTCCCCCCTTAAGTGCAGTCATTGGTGGGGGCTGGATTTCCCTGTCACCTCCTTCCAGGTGACAGGGAAATTCTTTTTCCCAGACTGTATGCCTTTGTTGTGGAGATTTCTCTGTGCTTATTGCAAAATCATTTCTTTTTTTCCTCCCTCTGTTACCAACATGAGGGATCTTTCTTCGCTCTTCACACAAACAACTGGGGAATTCTGGGGGTAAAACCCACAAATAGGGGAGTCATCCCAAAGACCACGGCTCAGGGACTCTCATCTTCACGCCTCTCCACACTCAACTCTTGCAAGGTGATTTATCCAGACTCCCACTTAGGTGTTCCCACCAGCTTGTGGCCTGTGTCTCCGTGAGTCTCGATGCACCTGCATCTTCAGATTTCAGGGCGGAGCCTTTCCCTGTGATCTCCATTCTCTCCGATCTAAGCAAAGTAGCTGAATTTCCATTTTTTTCTGGAATTTTATTGCAGTGAGGAGGAGACTGGCATCCAAGCTCTTTGTGTCTCAGTCTGGAACTGGAATTTCTGTTATGTGTTTCATTTTGGGGGCTCTCCACGTCCTCTGATTTTGATTTTTCCTGCCTTACTGAGGCCTACTCTTGGTTCACAGATACAGTATCTTTTTTGAAATATCAATTATGGTTTCTTATTAGTTTAAAATAATCTGCTCTTCTAAGGTTAAATGGATAAAAAGACAAACCAAGCACTGGGAGGACTTGTTTGTAAACCATGTATCTGATCAAAGACTTGTGTCCAAATATAGATAGTAACTATCAAAACTCACTGCAGAAAAACAGCCCATTTAAAAATGGACAAAATATTTAACTGACCCTTCATCAAACAAGATAGATGGGTGACAAATAAATGCATGAAAACCTGCTCCACATGATTAGATGTTAGGAATCCACAAATTAAAACCACATGAGGCAAACCCAGGCACCTGTCAGAATGTTTGCAATCTAAAGGACTGGCCGTGGCTGTTAGACGTGTGAGAGCAAACAACCAACCTGGGAAATAGTCTGGCAGCTTCTTAAAAGCCGAACACAGACTCCCTGTGTGCTCTACACTCACACTTCTTACTTGAGAGAAAGGCAAGCATGAGTCTTCATCAAGATTTGTACGTGGATATTCACAGCCACTTTATCTTTAAGAATAGAAAACTGGAAAGAATTCAGAATTTTCTCAGAAGGCGCAAAAGGAAACACAGTGTGTAACATCCAAACAGTGGAATCTTGCTCGGCAGCAAACGCCGTCTCTCAGACGAGCAACAGTGTGTGGATGAGTCTTGGGATAATCATGCTGATGGAGGGAAGCCAGACAAACAAGTGTGTCCTGTTGGTTCCAGGCACAGAAAATGTAGACATTGCAAGTCCCTCTGTAGGAACAGAACTGCAGACCAGCATCTTTCCGAGGACACGCGGGGAGTGGGAAGGTGCCGAGAAGAAGATCCAGAGGCGTATGGGACCTCCTGGGAGAGATGCACAGACTCATTACACTGATCGTGGTGACAGTCTCACTGACAACAGCTGTCAAAACTCAGGGATTGTACACTTTAAATATGTGCACTATATCTTCACTTATACATCAATAAAGATCCTAGTGCTAAAAACTACCAGGAGATCACATAGCATACAATCCAATTTATGGAAATTCTAGAGAAGGAAAAACCAACCTGCAGTGATAATGAACGAGTCCGTACTTGCCTGAGGCCCAGGTGGTGGGGAATGTGTGGTGGGACATGTGGGAATCTTGGGGTCATGAGAGTGTAGTGTCTTGATGGTGGTTGTAATTTTGGGATGCTCATTTGTCAGGACTTGTCAAACTGTACACTTGAGCCATACGTGTTACCCAGGATGTGGATTTTCCCTCAACATAGCTTATTAAACACCAGTCTGATTCCTGCACTCAGTTCTGTGGGGTTCATTGGGGACAGCTGTAGGTTTAAGCAGCTGTCACAAGGAATGGCATTGGGAATCTTCAAGGAACAGATAAACCAGGGGTGTGCGAGCCTGTGCTACGTCTCTAAGGAGGCGACTGCTCACAGGTTGGGGTTTTTCGGGGTGACTGTCGAACGCATCTGTGTCAGACAAATATTTATATGACGTTTGAAACAGTGGACCTTGTCTTTTTGTTCTCATGTAAGGAAACCCCACCTTAGGGATGGTGCTGACATGAGTGCAGAAACTATTTAAACCATCAGAGATTCATAGGAGCAGAGAATACACTTTGTTCTGAGATTCTGATTCAATCCACCTAATTCTAATTATTATTCACCAATGAATGAATTAAAACCATCTGATTTAGTCATGTTTGCAAAATGCTCTTATTAGTAACTACTTTGAGTGTTTTAATTGTATCTTTTTATAATCGTTTGGTAATAAAACCCCCTTTTAAGCTCATACGTGGATGTCAAGTGAGTAACGTAAATGACTTTTAGCATCTACGACAGTTGTGTGCAATGCCCAGAAAACTCTCATTAGCCTTTCCTCAGTGGGTTCCTGCCCCGGGAGGCTAGGGATGGTTTTAATTATTGGTTGAAGAGTACAAGTCTATAAAATATTAAACTATGATGAAATGGAAAGAATATTTTGAGGCAGCTACAGACAAAGCCTTGCCTGTCAAGATGAAAGTCTGAGCATGAGTCACCTAGCAGAGGGAGATCTGGTCCCTTTCTCCAGGAGGGGATCACTGCCGCTGGGCCGATTGCACAACCCATAGCCTTCTCGCCGCGGGGCCGCTGGGCCTGGGTGGGAGGCCGGGTCAAGCCCTCGGGGCAGAGTGGCGCCGCAGACGTCCTGGGGGCGCGCCGCGCCCCACATTGCGCAGAGCCAGCACCTGGGGGAGTCCCCGCGTGGGATTCCTGCTGCTTCAGAGCATATCAGATCTGAAAGTGCTGTGTGCATGTGAAGGAGCCCCGCTCCCGGCAGACAGCGCTTGCACAGCATCCAGGGTGGGTCAGTGGAGGTCCCGTGCACTGATTTCGTGGCCTCATTCAGGTTTCTGGGGCTCAGTGGATTCAGCGAGGAAGTGAAAGTTTATGCAAAAGTCAAGGAAACTTAATCCAGATGATGCGGTGAATCCCTGCCCCCACAGCACCCACAGGGACAGGGGATCAGGGAGAAATGCCTGAAGGAGCCTTGAGAGGACTTGCGAAGAAAAGCCACTGGAGCCAGGCTTGGAGCTCCCTAAACATGCCCAGTGTGTCGAAGCGCCCCCCCCCCCCACAACAGAAGTGTGGCCCTGAAACCAGAGGCAGAAATCGTGAGCGCGGATGGGCGTGAGCATGAGTCATGAGCGAGGGACATTAGTCATATTTCATAATGACTGAAATCGTTCCGTGATTTCACTTTCTTTCATGCCTCATCTAAACACCTGCCCCGATGCATGAACAAGCGGCTCGGCACGGTGGCCGCTCTGCTGGGTCTGAGGGGCCATCCTGATGCTCTGAGGGTTGGCGGCTCCTGGGACGTCATTCCTGACCCATCAGAGGTCACCAGCCCCAATTTATTACAATCTGGGTGGTCCCAGGCTGCGAGGAGTGGTCGCAGATCTGAATCGAGACGTGAGGAGGGCTCTAAGAGAGGCCAGCGAACGCTGACATCCCCCGAGAACTTGTCGGCCTCTCTCCAAGGGGAGCGGGTGCTGTGAGGCTATGGGGGTGCCGTGCGGCTCTGAGAGGGGGGCTGGAGGCAGGGCGAATGGTGCAGGGCTGAGGGTGAGGAGGAAGCAGGGTAGCACGTAGGAGGTCAGCTGATGGAGGTGGGTCGTGTGTCTGCTGTGGCACGTGTCCTGAGGTGTCCAAGGTGTCCCAGGGTGTCTCGGGTGTCCCAGGGTGTCCCAGGGTGTCTGGGGTGTCTGAGGGTGTCCCAGGGTGTCTGAGGGTGTCCCAGGGTGTCCCAGGGTGTCTGGGGTGTCTGAGGGTGTCCCAGGGTGTCCCGAGGTGTCCCAGGATGTCCCAGGGTGTCTGGGGGGTCTGGGGTGTCCTGGGAGCACAGTGGGGCACTTACCCTCATTCCTGGGAACAGGGTGACATGTCGAGAGGAATTCGCTTTGAGCTGAGTCTGAGGGAGAAGACCCAGGTGAAGGAGCCTGGCTGGGCCGGAGCGGCACCTGCGGGGACTCGGAAGAGCCGGGGTCTGCATCAGGGGTGCCCGAAGGTGAGGGCAGCTGCCGGGCCGCGGCGGGCTGCGGAGGTTCACATGTTTCCCAAGGAATCGGGGATTCGTGTGTTGGCCGATGGACCGACAACCCCAAGGGCCAGGCCAGATGGGTCTGTTTGCAGATGACAAGAAACTCGGGTACGAGTGTGGACAGGGATGGATGGAAGGTGAGCAGAGGTCATGAGGAGTGGGGCTGGGCCGGGCCCTCGTCACCAGCTCTGGAGCCCCGTCTTCCACGGCAGCTCACCCGGACACGTGTGAGGCTCTCGGTCCTCCGGGTGCGGTGTCCACCCGCAGGACAGCGGCGCCTGGACGCAGAGCGGGGGCTTTGCAGCCACACGGACCTCAGTCCCATTACGATCTCGTGCCTCACTAGCTGCGTGATTCCGGGGTGCAGGTAAGCTCCAGGAACCTCAGTTTCCTTATAAAAATCAAATAATAATACTCAGCCCTTCGGATCGTGAGTAGCCAGTATCTCGAGTCGTCGCCGGTCAGGGAGTGGGCACACTGGGACTCTAGCCAACTGCAAACATAAGAAGGGATGGACACACATGGGGGATCACCTAAATCTAGTTTCCTCACTTTCAGTATTTGTTTCAAGCCTCTTTATATTTTAAAATAAACCTGCAGTACCTGCATGACAGGATTTTGATACATGTCGTGTCATTTGGATTCATAATAATTCACTTGTGGTAACTGAAAATCAAGGATTTATCCAAAATGTCCCATTATCCCTGTATCAAATATTCCTTGTACGAAAAACCAGAATTGTAGGTGTGCCATTTTCTAGTTGTTTTTGCTTTTGAGTGAAAACAAAATTTTACTCAAAAGTAAGATTACTCAACTTTCTTGGAGCGTTCAATCTTTAAAAGTCATCCTTTTATCCTTTTAATTTGAAACCAGGCACCAACCGTCCCCATCTAAAAAAAAAAAACAAAATACAAAAAGTGAAAACCCCACTTTGCCTCGCTTTGTTACTCAGCGTTACTCATTCACAATGAAAATGATTTGATATTGTGTTTCATTTTAGAGAAAACACAATTTTATTTTTAAAAATTTTTTTAAAGATTTAATTTATTTATTCATGGGATACAGAGAGAGAGAGAGAGAGAGAGAGAGAGAGAGGCAGAGACACAGGCAGTGGGAGAAGCAGGCTCCATGCAGGGAGCCCAACGTGGGACTCGATCCCGGGACTCTAGGATCACGCCCTGGGCTGAAGGTGGCACTAAACCACTGAGCCACCCAGGGATCCCCAAGAAAACACATTTTTAGAGTATAAATCAAACATAAGATGAAACAAAAGAATCTCTGTTAGTGATACATTTAAAAAATCAAATTGGCTCATTTAAAATAGTTTTATTTGCTATTTATTAATAGCACAGCGCTCCTTTGTCAATTCTTGTATTTGACACAATAGAAATTACTTTCGTGTTAATGGTAAAAGATAAATAAGTGAATAAATTTAGTTTCCGGAATGCCTAGGTGGCTCAGAAGTTGAGCATCTGCCTTCAGTCCAGGGCATGATCCTGGAGACCCGGGATCGAGTCCCACGTTGGGATCCCTGCATGGAGCCTGCTTCTCCCTCTGCCTGTGTCTCTGCCTCTATCTCTCTTTCTGTGTGTGTGTCTCTCATGAATAAATAAATAAATCTTCTTTTTTGGATAAAAAGAGGGAATATGAATATTAACATATCTATTTTGTAAAACAATGAATAAGTCCGAAACAAATCAGAATGGTTACCTACAGGGAAATGGGGAGGGCACAGGAGAAGAATCTATGTTTCCCTGAATATCCCTTGTTTTCTAGTTCCGACTTTGGAGTTAAGTGCATTTTTAAAAATTTTACGTAATTTAAAACAAATCGAGAAGAAAATTTTAAAACTCAAAAACATGATTTTAACAGCAAATCAAATGGGTGACACAAACACACAGAAAAGAAATATTTCATGTCACCTTGGAACGTGGTCTTATATCTCTGATAAATAAATCTTAAAAAAATAAATTTAGTTTCCTCATTTTTGTTTATTATGTATTGATGCATTCAAGCTAAACGTTAGTCACCTTGGAACAGTGGCTACTTGGGTCCGGTCCACGATGCAATGTCCTGAGGATGCAGAGCCCGTGTCTGCACCCGCGGGTCCCTGCGGGGAGGGCGCACTGTCCTGGGCACCGTGCTTGTCTTGACGACTCTGCTCCCGACACCGTCCATACTCAGCGTGTCAAAGATTCTCTAACTCACGCCGCCGTCTCTGAGCCTGGCACGCGGGTGAGGACACCCGTGCAGGTCACTGAGCGCTGGGAATAGTCCTCTCTTGCACAAGTGGAGCAGCCCCGTGATGCTGTCCGGACCTGGCACGTCGCCCTGAGGGCCAACGACTGACCTGCGTGCCGGGAAGCCTTTCGAGCCCGACGTTTCTATTCCCAGTACGTGTCTCCTACCCTGTGTGTGGGCTTCTGGGATTTTCCGTCCGTGTGAGGGTGCGGTCCGTCGTCAGCGAAAGAGTAAAGTATCCCTTAACACAGGCAAAAAGTACACAAGAGAAATACTATTTCTGGATCTGTCACCGACTTAGCAACTTTGTCTTTCTGTTCCGCGGACAATCGGCACGTGAACGACGTAGGCCACACGGTCTTCTCCGGCCCGACCGCCAGCCACGCGCTGAGCCGCTGCTCCCGAAGCTGGGGGGCCGGTGAGCCCAAGGTCCGCGCCCGTCAGCGCCCGTCAGAGCCCTGGAACTGCAGCCGTTTGGCCTTCCGAGGTCCCCGCGTGTGATCCCGGAGCCCCACTCTGCATGGGAGCCCCAAACTCCCTCCTCATGCCGGTTGATCCCCGGTGCTATTCGATCCAAAGCACAGAGATGGCTGCGTGGACTAGAGCAGGAAAGCTGGAAAAAAACCAGCCTATGTTGTATGGGGAGAACAGAGCTTCCGTTCATCGCCCATGGGACTGAAGACGCCAGGAGCTCCGCAGGTGATGGATGACTCCGCAGTGTCCTGGAGAGTCGGTGGGACGGCAAACAGCGACGACATGCTCCACACACGCTCTCCTCCGGGCGCACGCCACGTGGAGGGACGGGGATCTCACTCTCAAAGTCTCTGAAGCTGAGCACTGGGCTGACTCGCTCTTGACGTTTTCCCACCAAGAACAGGAGCCCCGAGTGTCGCCTGTGATCTGCCCTGAATACGCTCACGGGGCGCCACGGAGGGCTGCCAACGCCCGGAGCCTCTGACTCGTCAGAGGACAGTGGTCAGGAACGTTCCTTCTTTGGAGCAATCCAACCATCCGTTCCCTCTGCACGTGGCTCTGCTGGGTGCGGGGTCCTGGGTGCACTGTCTCCCCTGGAGAAAGAGTGACAGGCTTGCAGTCCCTGGTGGCAGGAGCGGGAAGCCATGTGCCCGTCGCTCCCCTATCCTGGGGGAGGGGAGATGCAGGGGAGACCAAACCCCACTGGCGGCCCCCCTCTCCATGACCTGGACTTGTCTCCCGAGCTTTGAAGCCTCAGAGCGAGGCCCGGGCAGATGGGAGCGGGGATGTGGCTTTGAATTCAGGCTGCTTCCAAGGCATCCACAAGACATCAGTCTGTGTCACTCGACTTTTTTGAAAAGGTGTGGAAAGTGGGTAAGTCGGCCTTGCCCTCAAGAAAATTCAATGAATCTGTCAAAGTTTATCCTGCTGCATATTCGTGTTCCTTACACATCCACCAGGATGCACCCGTCCTGCCCAAGGAGGCTGGGCACCTGTCCTCCGTGGAGACCCTGACCCCGCCACCCTCTGTGGGGAAAGTGCCCAGACCTCTGCTTAAGAACACGGTCCCCAAACAATTCCAGCGGATGTGGTCGGCTGACCAATGGCTCGAAGGTGTGCAGATCCTCATCCTGGAACCTGTCCTGGTTGAAGAGACATTGCAGGTGAGATGGAATCAGCGTCTCCAGGGGAAGGTAGTTCTGGAAGGTCCACGTGGCCCTAATGCTGCCGCTGCCACCACAGTTCCTTGTAGGAGCGGACGGGGTGTGCATCAGGGGCGCAGAGAAAGGGGCCTGGTCTCCAAAGGAGGCGCCGGGGCGCTGGGCGTGGGTGCACAGTGGGAGCTAACGAGTCTGAGAACTCGGAAAGGAGAGGAAACGGATTTCCGTGGCTCGCGGAAAGCAGTGCTTGGTTCTGGCCCAGCGATGCCGACCGTAGTCTTCCTACCTGCAGAGCTGTGGGCGCCAGTGTGTGTGATGTTATGTCACCAGGTCTGCGGTAATCTGCAGCAGCAGCCACGGGGGGTCAGCACGGTGGACAGGCGCCCCGGGAGAGAGAGCCCAGGTGCACAGCAGCATGTCCATGCAGCGGCGAGCGACTTGCGAGGTGCAGGTGGGTGTGCAGCTCCGACTTCTATAAAGGGGTCCGTCTGCACCCTCTTGCCCTTCCCACGGGTGAAGGCCACATGGCATCTGGGCGCCGCAGCCACCGCAGAGATGACCTGGGAATTGGGTCCACACAGGGTGAGTCAATGAGATGACACCTGAGGATGGACCCAAGGGCACAGCAGCCCGGCTGCCACCCGGTGTTTCATGTAGGGAGAAATGAACTGGACTCCGCCTCGCAGGTGCCATCCCCTTCACACAACCACCTCCATGTCAGTACACGTCCCTGTTGGTCTCCTAGAGGGACACACACTTTTATTTCTCTCTCGGGGAAACTTTGACTGTAATACTGACCATCCGCTGATAAACAGGAAGAACACGATCTGCTTAGATTGATCTACAATAAGCTGTGTTGACCAAGAGCTTTCGATGGTTTACACTTGAAAAGTTGTTTTCACCAGATGTCCCTCCTATGAGTGGAAAGTGCAGCATCAGGAGCGGTCACTTGTGGGACGGTGTGTGTGGTGACAGATGGTGGCCACACCTGTGTGCACACCAGGACGGCCCTGTCGGGCCACCACGTCGTACACCCGCAGCTGAGCACCATCCTGTGCCAAACACACTCAAATAAAAGCATGTAGAACTGCACCACTCCAAGGTGGTACATCTCGGGCTCCAGGATGAGAGGACAGGAGAGAGAGGCAGCCTGCAAACCAGAGGGACAGAGTTGCAAACGCTGGACCCCCCCCCCATGTCTCCCCTACCTGGGCTCAAAGGGGATCACAGGGTGTCTCCCAGAGACAAGCATTGGGGATGAACTTCACATGAACGATTATCCCCTATTACTGAAAACACCATTCTCCAGCCACTAAAGTACCAGGGGCCTAATGAATAGCGTCCTCTGGGTGCTCGCTCTGGGTGCTTCAGCTGCTCTGAAGCACGAGGTGCTCGCTCCCTCCACTCTCCTTCCCCAGCCAGCTCTTCTGACACAGCTCGGCTCTCCTGCCCCAGTTTTAGGGCACCTGGGGGTGAGCTGTAACCTCTTAATTAGGGGCACCTGGGTGGCTCAGAGGTTGAACGTCTGCCTTCAGATCAGACAGTGATCCCTGGGTCCTGGGATCGTCCTGCATCCTGCTCTCTGCTCAGGGGAGGGTCTCCCTCTCCCTCTGCCCCTCACCCTGCTCGTGATTGCTCTCTCTCTCTCTCTCTCTCTCTCAATCTTTCTCTCTCACTCTCTCAAATAAATAAATAAGATCTTTTAAAAAATAAAAGAAAACGGTTCCTCTTTTCTGCTTACTCAAATTCAAAATTCTTTAGAGTTCTGAACTATGCAGTTTATGCCTTTGCTGTCTTCATCAGGGACGGCCCATCCAGGACGCGCTTCTCATAGGGATCCGCAGGGAGGTGTGGGTGGATGTGTGCCACACAGTGGGCTCACAAAAATACCTGCTTTGCTGTCACTCCTTTTATAAGAAAGAGCCCAGTGTATGTACGAATAGAAGAGATTCTAGTGGTTGATGGGTCACAGAAAGTGCTCGTCTGGGGGGTGTGCATGGGTAGGTCCCACCTCGTCTACACAGGCCGCATCTGTGTCCACATTTAGATAACTTGTTGCACTGCAGTTATGCCACATGTCGTTTGATGTGACTAAACGTAATCATGGCAGCAGCACCATGATCGCCGGATACACCCCGTGTCCTAAGTTTCACATAAATTATTTTAGATAGTTCTCAAAATGAATCGACACATAAATTCACTTAAATACATCTGAGAGGCAGCGTACCTTGCTGGCAATCACACAGCTTGTCCCGAGGTCTAGCTGGGTCCCCAGTCCTGGGCCTGCACAGATCTTAAGCTCCGTAATACCACTTCTCACTGTTTATTAATCAAGAAATTAAAAAAAAAAAAGAAGAGAAAAGTTAGAACTCTTCTTATTTATCTGGCATGGAAAATTTTTTCTTACCATGAACAACAGAAACATGCCAAGGCATAACTTTGTGGAAATAATTGTGCACAGTAAGTGATGTCATTGTAGGGTATTTAACATTTAGTGTAAACTAACTTCCAAATATCTGCTGCATGAGAATTGGTTGAAAGTTATGAGTCACGTCACTATGTTTTGATTTAGCATTAATTTTGGGGCCACTCAGGAAGTTGCAAAACTAATAAACTTAGATAAAAAAAATCAAACCATAATTATTTATAGCCTCTTGATTGGGTGGTGGCCAGGGAGGTCTCCAGTGGACCTGGCGGGGGAAGTCAGTGCACAGTCCAACGTGGAAAGGGGCCTGCGAGCCAGGCTCTGAAGGGGCAGCGCCAGCAGCCACACCAGTTCCCAGAAGTGACGCCCAGATGACAAGGCAAAATTACCTGGCATTGCTTTGCAGATACGCTGTCATGATCAGGTTTCTCAGAGCACAGAATTCGGTTAGCGCGGATCACTGAATGCCATTGGACGATACACAGGAGCAGACAGCCGGGCTCCCTTCCCTCTCTGTGCTGCGGACTGGGGTGGCCCAGGCCACGCACTGTCTTAGGATGGCGGTGTGCGTGGGTCCCTGCCCAGCCAACAGTGCTCCCTAAGCACTGGTCAGATGTTCCCCTGAGACTGGCCATCCTTGCTGCCCCAGGGTGCATGATGCCAGCTGTTGTGGGATTCTGGGTGCTACCCACCTGAATCCACAGCAGCAGCTCCTGGGACTCTCCGGCGTCGTGGAGGGAGCTGCCCGCAGCAGTGGGGAGAAGTGAGTCCCGGAAGTCAGCAGGCACGAGAGGGGTCTTCACGTGGTATGTCGGCACTCTCTTAAGGCAATCTCCCTCCAATAAGCTACCAGAGGTGACGCTCTGATCCAGAACAGGAAGGATCCTGTGTCGGTCTGCACTGATGGGGTGGCTGGAGGCATTGCCCGGCGTCCCTGGCCCTCCTCCACCCCCTTGGCCTCCTGCTCTCCTGGTTGCTCTTCGGGAGCTTCCTAACCTGGACCCAGCTGCATCCACCCACTGACTGCTGGGTTCCCCCCACTTAGTGTCTCCCGCCCCCTCTTCTCCATTCTCCCCCGGGGGGTGGGGGTGCACTGGGGCTGCTCCGTGAGGCTGACACCTTCCATCTGCAGTGGCAGGCCTGGATCTTCTCTGGGGTCCCACTCTCAGGGTGAGCCACCTGCGCCCCGTCTTTGTTCCCTGTCCCGACTGAATCCTTCCCATTCCATCTGTGGCCCCCAGTCTAAGTCTCAGGTCCTCCTGTCATTCACAGGCCTGCCACCCTAACAGCCGTGGGATATGCAGGCACCCTGCCCTCCCTGCATCCACAACCCAGGGGCCCCCAGGGGCGCTTCCGCCTGGCGGACCAAGTCTGTAAGGCCCTTGCACAGACGAGGACAGAGCAGGGACCTTTCCCCGTGTCTCACGCTGTGGCCGGGACGCCTTTCTAAATGCAGACCTGCCCAAAGGATACGTCTGGTTACACGCTCCCGGCTGCCCGGAGACTTCGCTGGCTGAAGGGGAAACGGGTCCATTCTGCAGACTGGAATTTGGCCATACTTTTCAAACTTAAAAATTCACAGGCCCTTTGATCAGTAATCTATGGCAACACCGTGATGGGGGAGGGATGGGGTGCAAAGGGGCATAGACGACGCCACAGCGTGAATGTTATATGTCAGCCGAGGCTGGGGGCGTCCTGACTGCCCGCAGTGGGGACGCTGGCTGAACAGTGAGGCGTGCGGTCATGGCCAGCAGTGCCGGGCCTCCTCCTATGCCCTACGGGGACGTCTGCAGATGTGCCTCATTCTACACAGCCCCTCGGAGCCCTCCGGACCTGCCTTCCGCTTCGGGGCGCCCTTCCCCAGCTCTGAGCTGCATTCCTGCCTGTCCCTCCAGGGAGCCCTCCCTGTGTCAACACATGGCTCGCAGCACTATGTAAAGGCCCGCTCCAGGCAGCCTGACTGGAGACGGTTGTGCAGTGGCAACACTGCGCCGTGCTACTGCTCACGTGAATCATGTTTGTGCACACGTGTCCTCAGGAGACACACAAGAAATGGGGGCCCTATAGCTCCCTGGCAGTGGGGAACATGGACAGGGATGCTTACTCTTCACAAAATCCTTTCAGATTTGCTTTTTGTTTTGTACCACATGCATCTATTAGGCATTTGGAAAAAAAAAAAAAAGAAAAAATATTAAAACAGACAAGCAAAATCCAGATCCCCAACATTGACAGAGTGGAGGTAAACTCCTTTTTTTTTTTTTTTTTTTTTAAGGATTTTATTTATTTATTCATGAGAGACACAGAGAGAGAGGCAGAGACATAGGCAGAGGGAGAAGCAGGCTCCATGCAGGGAGCCCGATGTGGGACTCGATCCCGACTCCAGGATCACGCTCTGGGAGGCGCTAAACCACTGAGCCATCCAGGTGTCCCAGGTAAGCTCCTTCTAATACAGTCCTTTGTGTGTGGGCTGCCTGGCTCCTGCCATCTCGTCGCCTCTCCCTCCTTCCAGGGGCCAGGGAGTGCTTTCTTCTGCCCAGATATGCCTCCCACCCCCGAAGCCTCCCCTTGCTCAGGCAGTTTCTTCCTCCTGGGGTCTCTCCTGCTGTCATCCCAGCCGGGGCCACCTACATGCCCTCTCGGGCTCAGCGCAGGTCCCAGTGTGGTGTCCTTGGAACAGCCGTCCGTCCTGGCCGCTCCTTTTCTAATTCATAGTGATTTCCCTGCACAATTCCACTATACATGTTTCTAGTCATATATTTAAACACGTCAGTTGCAAATGTCACATTTTTAATTTCTAACATAGCATATCATGCGCATAATAGATGTTCATTAAACAGTAAACGACTCCAATCAGGTTTTTACCTCCAGGGAGTTGGACATATGAACTCGAGACAGATCCTCTAGGCCAGTGAGGCAGGCACAGACCCTGCTCTCTCACGTGATCTGCAACAGGAAATGTGGTGCACGTGGCGTGTGGGACGTGAACAGTAGGGCTGCACCTCATGGGTTCCCAGCGGCGGCGGCGAGCGGGCTGTAACTACTATCCTTGCACTTCACCGGATTACTCTGTGTATAGTCCCTGAGCGGTTACAGTTTCTTTTAGAAAAATAACACTGTCTTCTCACTGGACCTGACCATATCCTGCAGTTAACTATGATTTAGTTCAGAATAAATAAGCGTTAGTGGAGAAAGCTTTCCGTTGGTGTTGACTCCTAAAATTCTTTTTAAAATGTGGTCAGAATTATATGTAAAAATAAAAAAAAAAAAGAATTATATGTAAAAATATGCACAGCAAAACAACTAAAAGGAGATGTCACAAAATCTCTGGAATATTTAGAGATGATGAAGATTATTTTGGAACGGTGAGGCAGCCAATTATTTATTTCTAAATTCTTTCTTCGATTGTCTTGATTTTCTGTAGTGGTGGAAAACAACAGTGGAAAACAACACTTTGGAAGCCAAGTAGCAGGCGTGCAGGGGTTACTGCAGCAGCTCTAACCTCTCTCGGGGAGGTCAGGTTTCGAATATCGAGGCGTCTTCCGATATCTGGCCAGTTGTGCTCTAATGCTTCCGAAGACTTAATGCCCAGCACAGTTGGTCTGTGTCACCCGACAGACGATTCAGATCGACACCCTTTACCCCACTTGGCTAAAAACAATTGTTTACTCAGTTCTGTCCTTGTTAAAAGGCCATTTTGGGATAACCTGTGACCTTCAGGGACACCTTCAGGGTCTCCTGGATGACTCCAAGTTGCTGATCAAAAGATCCTTTCTGCGTCCCTTCACACCCCTGGAGACGTTCGCCGTTTCTTATTGATAAAATACTGAGGCAAGAGCCTGGCTTGCTCACCTGTGCTCATCTCGGGGGAACAGACGGTTCATAAACACACTCAGGTAACGGTGCTCAGCCTCCCTCAGTTCTTTCAGGTACTTTTGTAAAATTCGTTTTTCTTTCTTTCTTTCTTTCTTTCTTTCTTTCTTTCTTTCTTTCTTTCTTTCTTTCTTTCTTTCTTTCTTTCTTCTTTCTTTCTTTCTTTCTTTCTTTCTTTCTTTCTTTCTTTCTTTCTTTCTTTCTTTCTTTCTTTCTTTTTCTTTCCTTCCTTCCTTCCTTCCTTCCTTCCTTCCTTCCTTCCTTCCTTCCTTCCTTCCTTTCTTTCTTTCTTTCTTTCTTTCTTTCTTTCTTTCTTTCTTTCTTTCTTTCTTTCTTTCTTTCTTTCTCTTTTTTTTTCCTTAAGCATGGCAGACGCGTTTACGGTTGTTCCGATCATTGCATGATACTCTGTTTGAAAAACCCGAGTTGTTGGAACACCTGGGTGGCTCAGCAGTTATGCATCTGCCTTCAGCCCAGGGCGTGATCCTAGAAACCCAGGATCGAGTCCCACGTCGGGCTCCCTGCATGGAGCCTGCTTCTCCCTCTGCCTGTGTCTCTGCCTCTCTCTCTCTCTCTCATTCAAATGAATAGTAAATGAGTAAATAAATAAAATATTTAAATAAAAATAAAGAGAAATAACTATCACAGTCTGTATGAGTTCTGCGAATTGTGCCGATGTTAACTGCTTCTTGCAGTTTCTGGCTAGGTGATAGCACCCAGATTGTGCCCTGGTTGAGTCTGTCGGCCGACGCAGAGGGAGGTACACAGACACGGTCATTCCCAGAGCGTTACTAATTACAGAACCACTTCCTCCAGGAGCAAGTTAAGGGTGATGCTGATGCAGCTGAAGGAAATGTGGGGGTCCCTTCCTTTGCTCCCGGTTTTATTTGATAAAAAGTTCCAGTGAGTTTGCAGCCTTGGGCTTGTTTATAGAGTTGAGCTATAACAGTGCAATTCAACACTCGTGGCAACGTGGACCTGCAGGGAGCATGGAGAGCTGCCATGGACTTGACGAACGAGAGCACTGAGTGACAGGCAGGTTTTTACACCTGTCTTGTCAGATGCCTGGGACACCCAGTGCCCCCTATTTCTCCCGTGTTGGACCTGCATGCTCAAGTCCATATGTCCCCCTCTTGTAGGCTAGCCTAGGCCAGCTCGCCCCCAGCAGTGGGCCTCTGAGGGAGCGCTGGACACTGTGTGTGGACGAAGGTGGGCTTGGGGGACTCTGCTGTCTTCGAGGGAAGGTTAGACGCTGCCACCAGTGATAGCATCCCTGCTTCCTGGGGAAGCTGTGAGTGAACATTTTCCAGGTCACCTCCTGAGTAGAAGCATGAATGTGGGCGAGTTGGTCCTCATTGCTCATTCCAACCCCGTTACCTGGTGTTTGTCTCTCCCTCCAGGATTTTGGCAACAAGTAGTGTGAAAGCCCCTAAACAATGAGAAAGTCTTTAAAAAGGAATTTGTGTATCTAACAGTGAATACACATAGATAGTGTTTTGGATAAACCATATCTCAGAGGGGTGGTAAACTCCAATCCAGCTGAGCGGCGCTGTTTACCCTGACCCCGGAGGAGACGAGGATGCCCATGACGGTGGTGCTGGCAGTCACTCTTCATCCCGAGTGTAGTGTTTTCGATGCACTGCCCTCTCACCGATCCTCACAACGACCCAGTGAGCTCACGGCTGCACTTGGGGCCTTTACAGATGAGGAAGGCAGCTCTTCGAGAGGTTAGGACTGCTCCCCAAAGCAAGGGACAGGACTCCTATCTGGGTTTCCCAGCTTTCTCCTCCTCACTGAGCTAAGCCTCCTCAGAGGCAGATTGAAGGAGATGATTTAATTGTATTTTTCCCTCAGTTTATGAGATACTTTCAGGCTCAACTTTCTGCAGATTGGGTTGCCTGATTTGAGGGCTCAGTTTAAAGCTTAAGAAAATACTTGTGGACATTTAAAATTATCTTACAAATTAGGCAAATAGACTTGCTCTTTTGCAATGTACCCAGTGCATTTTACTGCTGGAAACCAAGTGCCTTGGACACATTTGTCATCACATGAAAATAATCATGAGCCTACTTACAATTATGCTGAAGCAGATGTTTGCACATACCGGGTTATAATCTGAGGGCAAAATGTGTTATATCCTGATCCTGAGGGCATCATGCTTGGTGAAATAAGTCAGACAGAGAAGGACAAATAGCATATGATCTCACCTATCCGTGGAATCCAAAAGCAAAGTCTCAGACAAGAAAGCAGAGGCAGGGAGTGGGGGAGGGGGATTTTGAGGAAGGAGGTCAAAAGGCACAAGCTTCCAGTTTGAAGATAAATAAGTTTCAGGAGTGTCCTGTGCGGTGTGGTGACATCGCTGGGCTGCCTGGAGGGTAGATCCTGGGAGTTCTCACCACAACAGAACAACCCTTCTTCTTCTTTGTCTCTATGAGATGATAAACTTATTGTGGGGATCATTTCACAGTATATGTAAGTCAAATCAATACACTGTCCACCTTGGATTTATACAGTGCTGCGTGTCAGTTATACCTCAATAAAACCAAAAAGAAAAAAAATAATGTTAAGCTTGAAATGTGCGTGAGTATCGAGTGAGGCCTGACCATAATAAAAAGAGACAGTGACATGAAGTACAACATCAGAGACATACCTGCAGGAAATAAGTTGCATTTAAAAATGTACAGGAATACCATAGAAACAGTGAATCTGATAAAATATGAAGACTGGGTATTTATATATCGTTAATTCTGTTGTTACATAAAAAGGATTCATTTGCAGCCATGAAGAGTGTGCTTGCTCTTATAAATGCTACTTGGTGTTTTTAATCATTAATCTGCCATCAGCTTTAGGAAACAGAGAACAGGACACTTTTATGATTTAATGATTATGCCCCCAATATTAATAAAGATAAATAGCTTTAAACACCAAAAATTAATTTAAAAACCTCCCTTATTTATTCATTTTTAGAGAGGGGAGTGCAGGAAAGGACAGAGGAAGAGGAGGGAGAGAGTCCCAAGCAGACCCCATGCTCAGCCTTGATGAGGGCTCGATCTCAAGACCTGGAAATCATGACCTGACTCAAAATCAAGAGTTGGACACTTCACCGACTGAGCTGCCCAGGCACCCCTTAAAATATTCCTTTAAATCCAAAATCCTAGAGGAGAACACAGGCAACACCCTTTTTGAACTTGGCCACAGTAACTTCTTGCAAGATTCATCCATGAAGGCAAGAGAAACAAAAGCAAAAATGAACTATTGGGACTTCATCAAGATAAGAAGCTTTTGCAAAGCAAAAGATACCGTCAACAAAACTAAAAGACAACCTACAGAATGGGAGAAGATATTTGCAAATGACCTATCAGATAAAGAGCTAGTTCCCAAGATCTATAAAGAACTTATTAAACTCAACACCAAAGAAACAAACAATCCAATCATGAAATGGGCAAAAGACATGAACAGAAATCTCACAGAGGAAGACATAGACATGGCCAACAAGCACATGAGAAAATGCTCCGCATCACTGGCCATCAGGGAAATACAAATCAAAACCACAATGAGATACCACCTCACACCAGCGAGAATGGGGAAAATTAACAAGGCAGGAAACCATAAATGTTGGAGAGCATGTGGAGAAAAGGGAACCCTCTTACGCTGTTGGTGGGAATGTGAACTGGTGCAGCCACTCTGGAAAACTGTGTGGAGGTTCCTCAAAGAGTTAAAAATAGACCTGCCCTACGACCCAGCAATTGCACTGCTGGGGATTTACCCCAAAGATACAGATGCAGTGAAATGCAGGGACACCTGCACCCCGATGTTTCTAGCAGCAATGTCCACAATAGCCAAACTGTGGAAGGAGCCTCGGTGTCCACCGAAAGATGAATGGATAAAGAAGCTGTGGTCTCTGTATACAATGGAATATTCCTCAGCCATTAGAAACGACAAATACCCACCATTTGCTTCGACGTCAATGGAACTGGAGGGTATTATGCTGAGTGAAATAAGTCAGAGAAGGACAAACATTATATGGTCTCATTCACTTGGGGAATATAAAAAATAGTGAAAGGGAATAAAGGGGAAGGAGGAAAGATGAGTGGGAAATATCAAAAAGGAAGACAGAACATGAGAGTCTCCTAACTCTGGGAAACCAACTAGGGGGGTGGAAGGAGAGGTGGGCGGGGGGTGGGGGTGACTGGGTGATGGGCACTGAGGTGGGCACTTGATGGGATGAGCAATGGGTGTTATTCTATATGTTGGCAAATTGAACACCAATAAAAAATAAATTTATAAAAAAAATCCTTTAAATCCCTCACAGATCCTATACACAGAAATAGTTATTTACTTGTTTTGATTATGTAAAACAAGAATAGAAACTACACTACTATTGGAAACATTAAATTTCATCATAAAGTAAGAAAGCAATTTAGGTAGATAAGAGATAAAACTCTGTTGAGGTCTCTCTATGTAGAAAGATACATTTACACAATTAGCATCCAAGTAATTTCTATCATTTAAAACTAAAAATTAGAAATAATTATGTCATCCTTTCCTATATAACTTAGCAATTGTCAAGGATTTTCACCCACATTTTATTTTAAGTCAAGTGCATTCTTGGATGACTATTAAATCATTAATTCATTCATTTATCTGTAGATATATGAACTCACCACGGCATGGAAAGTTCTCGGTCAGATGCTGAGCCTGCACTCGGGAAAATGTGTAATTTCTACCCTTCTAGAACCAGACATGGAGTCAGGTAAGTGGAGGCATGGGAATTTGGGTGAAAAATTTCCAGGCAGAGAGAACATTGTGTTCAAAAGGAGAACATGGGGTGCTTAAGGACTTAGTGGTTCTGAGTTCCCGGAATGAAAAATGAGAGAGCCAAAATGATCGTTTCTTTCCCCTTCTTGAGAGGGAGAGGAAAAAAGGCAAGTGCTTCATGACTTTTTCCATCAATATTTTACCAAATTTAATATGATAGAGGATTAAAATTCAGTGTTTTAAGATGTAATGAGTTATTGCCATTTAATTAGTTGATAATATCCAGATATATAAATAAATTTAGTAGTTTATATACTACCTATGTGTAATTAAAAATCAAAAGGAAAATTTTTTTTCTACAAGTAACTCCATCCTCTGACCATGTTTTTATACTCTCAGTGCAGTGGTGTACTGGTAAATGTTTGTCAACCCGCTTTTGAGAAAATGGACGTATGAATAAGTGTCATCATTTCTATGATGTAGGTGGTCCCCACATGAGAATCATAACCCACCAGTTTGACTCTAACTGGCTCACAAAATCCTGAAAACCTAACAACTGGATTTCAGAGCAGAACAAGCCTGTTCTAGCGCATTGTTATTCAATCTCTGTTAGCATTTTTTTGCTTCAATGAGTTATAATAGTATATAATAAACTTTCTCTAAACTGTAAGATTTCATATGTTTTGACACATATATATACTCAGGAAGCCATTACAATATCCCCATCATGTACATCACCACAGACACTTCCTCCTGCCTCTTTGTGAGCCCTCCCTCCTCACCCCCCAGTCTACCCCCCCCATCCCATGGGTAGCCTCTTGATCTTCTTTCTGTCACTATTGATTAATTTACATTTTCTCAAGTTTACTAAGTAGACTTATACATTATCTACTCTTTTGTCTGGATTTCCCCACTCAGCATAACTATATTGAGACTCACCTATTTGTTGCATGGACCATTAGTTCATTTATTGTTATGGATGGGTGGTGCTCCATTGACTGGATACAGCACATTGCATTTAACCAGTTACCTGTTGATGGACATTGGGTTGTTTCCAGTGTGAGGGCTGCTACTTAGAGCTAATATAACATTCTTGTGTAAATGGAGTGGAAATAAGCTTTCATCTATTTTGAGAAAATACCCAGGGATGGAATGGTCAGATCTCAAGGCAGGTGTACATCTAATGTTTGAAGAAATAGACAGATTATTTTCCAAAGTGGTTGTGTTCTTTACCTTCTCAACACTAGTGTATGAAAATTTCAGTTGAGTTCTTTTGCATCCTTGCCAATACTTGGTATGATCAATCTTTTTCACTTTAACCATTCTCATAGGTATGAAGTGGAGTCTCCCTGGATTTTAATTTTCATTGACCTGGTAATTGGTGTATTGAGCATCTTTTCAATCTCATATATTCTTTGATAAAATGCCTGCTCAAATCTTTTAAAATATTTCTCTCCCTCGTTCCTTCTCAAATGAGGATCTTGCTATATTCCATATATAAGTTCTTATTCAGAGATAGAGTTTGCAAATATCCCCCACCCTGGTCTGAGAGTTATCTCCCCATTCTTCTAACATTTTTGTTGAAAAGAAGCACTCTTTAATTTTGATAAAATCCAATTATCAGCGCTTTCTTTTAGGGATTGTGTTTTTTTGTGTCTTTTTTTTATATATTCTTTTATTGGAGATCATTTTGCCAACATATAATATAACACCCAGTGCTCATCCTGTCAAGTGTCCTTTTCAATGCCCATCACCCAGTCACCCCATCCCCCTGCCCGCCTCCCTCTTCCACTATTCTTTCTTAGTTTCCCAGATTTAGGAGTCTCTCATGTTTTGTCACCCTATTTAATTTTTCCCACTCATTTTCCCTCCTTTCCCCTGTAATCCCTCTCACTATTTTTTATATTCCCTGTATGAGTGAAACCATATAATGATTGTCCTTCTCCGACTGACTTACTTCACTTAGCATAATATCCTCCAGTTCCATCCACGGTGAAGCAAATGGTGGGTATTCGTCGTTTCTGATGGCTGAGTAATATTCCATTGTGTACATAGACCACAACTTCTTTATCCATTCATCTTTCGATGGACACCGAGGCTCCTTCCACAGTTTGGCTATTGTGGACATTGATGCTATAAACATTGGAGTGCAGGTGTCCTGCTGTTTCACTGCATCTGTATCTTTGGGGTAAATCCCCAGCAGTGCAATTGCTGGGTCGTAGGGCAGGTCTATTTTTAACTCTTGGAGGAACCTCCACACAGTCTTCCAGAGTGGCTGCATCAGTTCCCATTCCCAGCAACAGTGCAAGAGGGTTCCCTTTTCTCCGCATCCTCTCCAACATTTGTGGTTTCCTGCCTTGTTAATTTTCCCCATTCTCACTGGTGTGAGGTGGTATCTCATTGTGGTTTTGATTTGTATTTCCCTGATGGCCAGTGATGTGGAGCAGTTTCTCATGTGCTTGTTGGCCATGTCTATGTCTTCCTCTGTGAAATTTCTGTTCATGTCTTTTGCCCATTTCATGATTGGGTTGTTTGTTTCTTTGCTGTTGAGTTTAATAAGTTCTTTATAGATCTTGGAAACTAGCCCTTCATCTGATATGTCATTTGCAAATGTCTTTTCCCATTCTGTAGGTAGTCTTAAAAGACAGTTTTGTTGACAGTTTTGTTGACTGTTTCTTTTGCTGTGCAGAAGCTTTTGATCTTGATGAAGTCCTAATAGCTCATTTTTGCTTTTGTTTCCCTTGCCTTCATAGATGTATCTTGCAAGAAGTTGCTGTGACCAAGTTCAAAAAGGGTGTTGCCTGTGTTCGCCTCTAGGATTTTGAAGGAATCTTGTCTCACATTTAGATCTTTCATCCATTTTGAGTTTATCTTTGTGTATGGTGTAAGAGAATGGTCTAGTTTCATTCTTCCACATATGGCTGTCCAGTTTTCCCAGCACCATTTATTGAAGAGACTGTCTTTTTTCCAGTGGATAGTCTTTCCTGTTTTGTCGAATATTAGTTGACCATAGAGGTAAGGGCCCATTTCTGGGTTCTCTAGTCTGTTCCACTGATGTCTGTGTATGTTTTTGTGCCAGTACCACACTGTCTTGATGATCACAGCTTTGTAATACAACTTGAAATTCGGCATTGTGATGTCCCCAGCTCTGGTTTTCTTTTTCAATATTCCCCTGGCTATTCGAAGTCTTTTCTGATTATTTGTTCCAACTCTCTGAAGAAAGTCCATGGTATTCTGATAGGGATTAAATTGAACATGTAAATTGCTTTGCGTAGCATAGACATTTTCACAGTATTAATTCTTCCAATCCACAAGCATGGAATATTTTTCCATCTCTTTGTGTCTTCCTCAATTTCTTTCAGAAGTGTTCTGTAGTTTTTAGGGTATAGATCCTTTACCTCTTTGGTTAGGTTTATTCCTAGGTATCTTATGCTTTTGGGTGCAATTGCAAATGGTATTGACTCCTTAATTTCTCTTTCTTCAGTCTCATTGTTAGTGTATAGAAATGCCGCTGATTTCTAGGCATTGATTTTGTATCCTGCCGCATTGCTCAATTTCTGTATGAGTTTTAGCGATCTTGGGGTGGAGTCTTTTGGGTTTTCTATGTACAGTATCATGTCATCTGCAAAGAGGGAGAGTTTGGCTTCTTCTTTGCCAATTTATATTGTAGCAAATAAGTCTTTGCCTTAAGCATGGCCACAAGGATATTTTCCTGTCTTTTCTCATAGAATTTTTAGTTTTATGTTTTACATTTAAATTTGTCATTTAGGGCAGCCCGGGTGGCTCAGCAGTTTAGCACCTCCTTTAGTCCAGGGCATGATCCTGGAGACCCCAGATCAAGTCCCATGTCGGGCTCCCAGCATGGAGCCTGTTTCTCCCTCTGCCCCTGTCTCTCTTTGTCTCTCATGAATAAATAAATAAAATCTTAAAAAATAAATTTGTCATTTATTTTGCATTAATCTCTGTATATTGTGCAAGATATGAATAAAAGGTTTAATTTGTTTTTTGTTTTGTTTTGTTTTTGCATATATTCAATTTTTCCAGAATCACTTGTTGGGAAAACTATCCTTTCCTTACTGTACTCTCTTTATAACTTTGTCAGAAATCAGTTGTTCATACATTCTCTATTCTCTATTTCATAATTCTCTATTCTGTTCTATTGATTTATCTTTCTATGTGTTTTCAACAATACCATACTGTCTTGATTGGTTTTACAATAAGACTGTAAATCAGGGAATATTAGTCTTCTAACATTGTTCTATTGTTTCAAACTGATTTTGTCTCTTTTAGTCCTTTGCATTTCCACATGGATTTTGTAATCTGTCAATGTCTATAAAATGTATGGTCATATTTTGGTTGAGGATGTATTGAATCTACAGGTCAATTTGGAGATAAGTAGCCTCTTAAAAATATTAAGTCTGCTGATACATGAACATGATATATCTCTCTATTTACTTAGGACTTACTCTCAATGTTTTACAGTTGTAAGTGGACAGCCATTGCACTCTTTTTGTCTCATTAATCTCTAAGTGTTTCATGTTTTTGTTGTTGTACATGGTATCTTAAATTTCAATTTCTGATGGGTCATGGCTAACTGCATTAGTACAATTGTTTTTTGTGTATTGATTTTATATTCTGCAACCTCACTAAACTTTATTTGTAGTAATTTTTCATAGATTACATTGGATTTTTTACATAGATAATCATGTGGTTTGTAAGTAAAGGAACAGTTTAGCTTCTACTTTTCCAGCCTCAATACTCTATTTCTGGCCTTGTTGCACTGGCTAGAACTTCCAATATAATGCTGAATAGGAGCAAGGAGAGAAGACATCTGAGTCTTGTTCTGCATCTTAGGGGAAAACATTCAGTCTTTATTATTAAGTATGTTGTTTACTGTAGGACTTTTATAGATGCCCTTTATCAGGTTGAGGGAGTTCCCTTCTTTTTTACTTCTTATATTTGTATTTTCTTTCTGTTTGATAGACTTCCTTTAACATTTTGTAAACTGCTGGGCCATTGGTGATCAACTCTTTCCAATTTATATGTCTGAAAAAGTGTTTCTTATACTTTTGTTTTTGAAAGATATTTTTGCTGGGTATAGAATTCTAAGCTGGTGGTTTTTTTCTCTTCAGTCTCATAAACATGGGGCTCCATAGTTTGCTCATTTATTTCAATTGTTTCTTATAGAAACCTACTGCTGTTACAAATTTTGTTCCTCTAAATGTAATGTGTTGCTAAATGTAATGTGTATCTCTTTTTCTTCAATGTATAATCAGCACACATATTTTCCATCTTACACATTGTAGTTTTTATCTCTGAAGGTCTGTTTGGATGTGTTTTTTTAAAAATTTTTTAAAAGATTTTATTTATTTATTCATAGAGTCAGAGAGAGAGAGAGGCAGAGACACAGGCAGAGGGAGAAGCAGGCATCATACAGAGAGCCTGATGTGGGACTTGATCCAGGGTCTCCAGGATCACGCCCTGGGCTGCAGGTGGCGCCAAACCGCTGTGCCACCAGGGCTGCCCTGTATGTGTTTTATATCTTCCATGTCTCTACTTAGCTTTTGGAACATGTGGAATACAGTTATAAAAACTGTTTTAATGCCATTTTTTTTTTTGTTGTTGTTATTTCTAACATCCATATAAGTCTGGGCAGTTTTACAGGATTTTTCTCTTTGGAGGTTCTACTTTCCTTCATCAGTACATATGAAGTAATCTTTGATTATATACCAAAATTGAGTATTTTACTCTGTGCCATACTGAATATTTTTATATCCCTATAAATATTTTTATATTCAATTTTGGAATTCAATTAAAGTAGTTGGGGGCAGTTTAACACTTTCATGTCCTTTTTTGAGATTCACAAGATGTAATGAAAGCAGTACATGATTTAGGGCCACTTATTTCCCACTTTCCAGGTCAAGAACTTTCTGAGCACTATATTCAATGTACCGTGAAATGCAATTCGCAGTACAATGATATACCACCTCACACTCATTAGGATGACTACCATAAACAAAATTAACCAGTACTGGTAAGGATGTGAAGAAACAGAGCCTTGAGTACTCTTGTTGGGAATAGACAATGGTACATCCACTATGTAAAACAGTATGATAGTTCCTCAAACAGTAAACATAGAGTTACCATGTGATCAGGCAATTCCACTTATGGATATTTACCCAAAAGAACTGAAAGCAGAGTCTCTAGGAGATATTTGTACAACTATGTTCATAGCAGCATTATTTATAACAGCTGAAAATGGAAGCAAATTGAATGTACATGGATGGATGAATGGATAACCAAAAGGTGGTACATCTATACAATAGAATATGATTCAGTCTTATAAAGGAAGGGGATCCTGACACCTGTTACATTGTGGATAATCCTTAAGGACATTATGCTAAATGAAATAAGCCACCCACAAAATGCTAGTACTATAACATTCCACTTATATGAGATACTTATAGTAGTAAAAATCATGGAGACAGAAAGTAGAATGGTAGTTCCCAGGGGCTGAGGTTAGGAGGAAATGGGGAGTTATTGTTTAATGAATATAGAGTTTCAGTTTTGTAAGATAAAAAGATCATAAAAGATAAATCAATTTTTTAGGTAGATGGGTGTTGGTGATGATTACACAAAATTATGAATATATTTAACTTCACTGAACTGTGCACTGAAAAATAAATCAGATGGTAAATTTTATATTGTGTGTATTTTAGTACAATAGAAAAATGTAAAAAAAAAAATGGAGAGATAAAATTTTTCCCAGACAAACAGAAATTGAGGGAGTTCATCACGCCCAGACCTGCCTTAAAGAAGTGCTTTGAATATCTTCAGTTTGAAGTGAAGGAACACTGAACAAACACAGAAGTGCATGAAAAAATGAACCTTGTAAGGGTAGACAAAGACCTGATACATACAGGAGGCCACAGCACTGCTGGGCAGCATGTAAATCACTTTAAACCCTAGTATGAAGTTAAAACACAAAGTTATTAAAATAACTGTATAAAAGTAGATTTCTTAATTTGACCATAGATATGAATACTAGATAGAATAAATCCAGAGAAAGGTAAATAGCTATATCTTTTTTAAAAAGACTTTTTATTTATTTATCCATGATAGTCACAGAGAGAGGAGAGAGAGGCAGAGACACAGGCAGAGGGAGAAGCAGGCTCCATGCTGGGAGCCCGATGTGGGACTCAATCCCAGGACTCTGGGATTATGCCCTGGGCTAAAGGCAGGTGCTAAACCGCTGAGCCACCCAGGGATCCCTAAATAGCTATATCTGAGTTAAATTGTAACATTTTAATATAATGCTTGGTTTGGGTCTTGGAAAGCCCAAAACTTATTGTGTTTTGTCCAATTTTCCTTTGGCTTTGGATCACTGGCTTCATTTTTGAATTTGCAATTTCAATTAAAAATATGTGTATCACTTGCAGGATATTTTTTTAACATTTTTAAATTTAAATTCAATTTAGTTAACATATAGTGTATTATTAGTTTTAGAGGTAGCATTTAGTGACTTGTCTGTTGTATATAACACCCAGTGCTCATTATATCATGTGCCCTCGTTAATGCCCATCACCCAGTTGCCACATTGTTCTAGGTGCTTTATCAAAAAAATTAATAGGCTCTTTAAAAATAAATTAATTAAGAATATCTTATGTGGATTTTCTCAGTGTTCTTTGGAATGAATACAGTAAAATGTTTTATTAAACTTTGTAATTACAGAAAATTTCTATTATTTTCTCTATTTTTTCAATAGCTTCAAAACCAGACTGACAGTGTTTCCTTTTATACCCTTTAGTGATATCAGCTCTGTTGCCTAATCTGTTGACTGAGTAAAACAGTGTCCTCCTTCACGTGGGTGGGCTACATCCAGGCAGGTGAAGGCCTGAGCAGCTCAAAAGGCAGACCTTCCTCTGAATTACGGAGCCCTCTTCTTGCCTGGCTGTCCTTGAACTGGGATGTTGGCTTTTTTTCTTCCTTTTGAACTCTAATGAAAAGACTGAATATTTCTTGGTCTTGAGCCTGCTGGCCATCAGACAGGAAGGACACCAGTCCTCCTGGATCTCAGGCTGTGTAGACAGGCTGGACCTAAATGATCAACTGTTCCAGGTTCAAGCAGGATGCCCTGCAGATCCTGACACTTGTCAGCCTAGTTGCTTCCTATGATAAATCTTGCTGTATGTATGGCTCTGTTCTGCTAGGTTCTGTGTCTCTGGAAAACCCCAGCTAATACACAAGGTCTGCCAAGCACTTTTGAAAACAACCCAAAATTGAGTAGAAAATAGAGTCCCAGGCAGCCCTGATGACCCAGCGGTTTGGCGCCACCTTCAGCCCGGGGTATGATCCTGGAGACCTGGGATTGAGTCAGGCTCCCTGCATGGAGCCTGCTTCTCCCTCTGCCTGTGTCTCTACCTCTGTCTCTCTGTATCTGTCATGAACAAATAAATAAAATCTTAAAAAAAAAAAAAGGAAAGAGACCCTAAGGTCTGCTTATGAGGTTGTGCAGCTTCGGACATCTGACAAACCAGACCTTACCACTAATTTGCAATGATATCGAAAAGAAAGAAGGAACTTCTGGACTCTTTCCTGTGATTGCACTTTGCCAGGTTGAGCTTGCTCAATACTGGGAGTCACATTTACATCTGTCCCGCTCGCTGGGGTATTTTATAATTACTGGAATTCCTCTGCCCTTTTTGACTAAATAATGAATTCCATAATAACATGGTGCACACATGCACATGCCGAGTGAGTGGTGAGCACAAAACCGGTTGGCCCAAGTGCCTGCCCTTTGACTGTGCTCAGATTCCTGCCTAGTTACAAAAATATTGTGTAAATGTCAGTCACATGAATCTGTTTGTGAAACCCCATTGCCATGTGTGCATTCTCCTAGGACAGCGCACGGCGTGATTCAGCACCAAGATGATTTCCTCCCGAAAGACACAATATGGGGCGAAACCCCGCTAAAGTGTAGCAAATGTGAACAAAATGCTGCAGAAATGCCTTCCTGACACCAATGCTTCCTGATTTAGTAGGATGTACCGGCGGGGGCACAGGCCTGGCTGTGTCTGCAGCAGGCGGGTCCCTCTGGGGCTCCCGTGGTTCCAGAAAACCCTGGCATTCTGCAGGTGGCAGCTAAGAGTGAGATAAATAAAAGTGCTAGTCTTGAGTGTCACGTTCAACAAACTAAATGTGAGTAAACACATATCCATGGAAAGAAACTGAGCAAACTTTTTCTCACAGCTCTATGGAACATGGCAGGTGTTCTGAAGTTTGAGAACCTGCACCATCCTGCAAGTGGACTCAGAGGCAGCTTTTGTTGGAGGCCTTGCTGGGGGTCCGGGCATCCTGTGTGAGATGAGCACTGATGCTCTGGGCTCCCCAGGAAAGCCAGAGCCAGCTTTCCTTCCTGGTTCAGTCACAGAAGCTCCTTTTTATCACTGACCAGGTGGGCCCCGGTGAGCACTCCCCACCCTGCAGGGACCCGTCCCTGGGATCTGAGCCCCTGCAAACTACAAACCCCACTGAGAAGCCCACTTATCTGCGCAGGATCTCCCAGTTGCTTCCTTCCTTCCTTCCTTCCTTCCTTCCTTCCTTCCTTCCTTCCTTCCTTCCTTCCTCTCTCTCTCTCTCCCTTTTCTTTCTTTCTTTCTTTCTTTCTTTCTTTCTTTCTTTCTTTCTTTCTTTCTTTCTTCCTTTCTTTCTTTCTTTTATTCATTCATGAGAGACACAGACAGAGAGGCAGATACATAGGGAGGGAGAAGCAGGCTCCATCTAGGGAGCCCAATGTGGGACTCGATCCCAGGACCTCGGGATCTCGCCCTGAGCTGAAGACAGACGTTCAACCACTGAGTCACACAGGTGCTGCTCCCACTTGCTTTCTTGTTAAGCCCGAGCAAATCCCTTCTGCGACCCTCCTCCTGGCTTCCACGGGACCTTGCACCCTGCCTGGTTCTGCTTACTCCCTTCTCGTGGGCAAGGCACAGAGTCCTGGCCTGTCCCGTGTGTAGCTGTGTGAACTGCTTGCTACAGGCTGCCTGCTGCTCACCCTCCCTCTGCGGTAGGTCGCGTCTGCTGAGCTAATACCTGGCCCAGCAGCTGCTCAGGAGGCTGTGTGCACTGGGGCTGCATGATGGCAGAATTTACCAGGCCAGCTTCCCCGCAGACAACTTCCTCAAGCTACTTCTCCTTCTCATGGCCAGTTCTCTGGAGGCCTTGGATGTGCCCTCCCCTTAACTTACCTGTTGTGATATGACCTGGTAGATGACCAGCTGGAGGCAGGTCCTCTGGGAACAGTGAGGCCCAAGGAGATGGAGGTCACAGTCAGGCACCTGAGAAGAACTTAATCCTTACTCAGGGCACCAACTGTGTCCTTCCTTCCAAGAGGCGGGCCTGCTTGCACGTGCACCTGCGATCTGCACTGTCTCGGCCTCCTTGCTCCCCCCTATGGTTGGCCTGGGGGGACCAGCTGTTGCCCACACCATCCAGCATGGCCATGGACCAAAGCCACTGTTTGGATGGTAAGACTCTGCCTTCAAATACTTTCAGATCCTACCTGTCTCCCATCCCAAAGCCCAGAGAATGATCTGTACCCTTGGAAGTTGCTTACATATGACTTTGCAGACACTGGAGTCTTCATTCCAGTTCTGAGGGTACCGCTTCATGCCAGGGGGCTTGAATGTGCTCTCTGCAGCTCTAGGCTCTCCCTTGTGGTCTGCAAACTCTGACTGCATTGACTTGTGGCACGCTTCTGCCTGTCTGTCTGCCAGCTATCCCAGAGTCTTCCTGGAGCTCCCTTGTGCCAGGTTGGGGGGAAGGGACATGACATGGACAAAGTCCTCTTGGAGGAAACGAGACATTGATTCCCAGCCCTTATATTCCTGCTAAGATCCATTGCTGTCTTCTGAGGGATGCTGGACATTTGACCTCAAGTCTTCTCTGCCATTTCCAAGAAGTCCACCCAGCCTTGTAAGCGGGATGCCTTCCCTGGAGACACATTTGGGGAGACACAGCAGGCCAAGGAGGGCCGAGGTTCTGGTGCAGGCTGACCTCGGTGTGGTCAGCCTGATAGCTGTCAGCATGAGCTAGTGCACCGTTCGGACCCTATAAAATGCAGCTGGTAACACCCACTGCACGGTTTTGCTGTGAGGACTGAGTAGTCCATCTAAGTGGCCAGCAGGGGGCTAGTACACAGTAGACACCTAATAAATGCTATCTTTCACTGTCAATACAGAACGTGCTCTGTGCGACTTCACCTCTTTGTCTAATCCCTGACCCACCAGCAGGCAGTTCTTCCAAATCAGATCCTCTCTTCCCCCTCCCCCAAGGTCACCTGGGTCTACCTTTGGGGGTGCTCGTTCCTCTGAGCACAGCGGCCGGTTCCCTCTGCTCCCCCTTCAGAGAGGGGCCAAACCCCCACGGGTCCTCGAGCCCCGTTTGCCTTCACCTGGCGAGCGGACTGCTGTACGGAAGCCCCGCGGAGAAGGCGACGCTGGCAGAGGGTGTCCGTCAGCAGCAGCAGCAGGGGCAGCCCTTCCGTTGCTCTGGAGTCTCGGGGTCCTGGGGGGAGGTACCCTACACCTGTCTGTACGCTCGCCACCAATGTGTCCAGGCTTCATCACGGAGGTCTTAAGAAGTCACAGCTCTCTTGTGTCGCCAACCTCGTGACTACAGAGAATATACTCTGTGACTAGGGTGCTTTCAGGCGTATGGTGTTCATCAATTTTATACCGATTGGCTTAGCAGATGAACAAAGATATTGGTTAATGAGTGCCTGCTGGGTAATCAGAAGTTCTCCTCTGACACCACATCCCAAGGATTAGTCGGATTGTGGCTGCAGCGAGAGGTGACTCTCTGTCCGTCCCCAGCTAACCGTGTCCCGCACTCCCAGCCGAGAGCAGGGACGCTGCTCCTTCATTAAGTCGGCCGGGCCCACCCAGCACGTCCTCCAGGTCGGCCCACAGCACACCTTCTAGTGCGATCGGAGTCTAGCGAGAGGCGAGGCGAGGTGCGGGCAGCCAGCGAGGAGGCGTCCCTGTGAAACGGGCACGTGGACAGGTCGGGGCCGTGGGGAGCGGCTGGGAGTGGGGAGGGTCTTGTGCTGGACGCTCCTGGAGGAGACCTGGGACCTGAGACCCAAATAACTATTGGTAGAGAGATCCAGCCATCTGAGCAGCTGACGGGAAAGTGCTTCGGGCAGAGGGAGTAGGATTTGGACACAGGCAGGTGACGGGGCCTGGGGAGACGAAGTCCCGGGGAGGCGTTGAGGTGGGCAGGGGCCGACCACGGAGGGCACGCGGACGCTGCTGGTCACCGGGGCTGTAGCCGGGGAGTCCTGCGTCGTTCATGCGGCGTCCCTCTGGGTCCTGGGAACATGTTGCAGGCACGGAGCGCAGAAGGGCCCGGTGATGGGCGCCCTTGCAGGTGGAGAGCATGCCCCGAGGCCGGCCGAGCAGCGTGTGCCCTGCGGGAAGGCACTCGTGTTTTCCGCGCTCTCTTGTAATCTTGTCCGTGCAGAGGGGTTAGGTTGACTACGTGGGTGCTGGGCAGGGGCTGCAGGCGCGGCTGCGGGTGCGCACGGGATAGATCGCGATTCCCAGAGACAGAAGCATCTGGATTCCTTGGGGCGTAGTGTGAGAAGGAGGCCCCTCGCTGACGCTTGCTCATCTGAGAAAGGGGGTGGCGGCCCTCTTGTCCGTGGGGGTGGGGAAGGCGAGGGCATCAAGGCTTCCTTTGTGGGCGTGGAGTTGACACGATGGCACCTTGGGTAGATGGGTTTAAAGCCCCTGCCAAAGGACTGAGCACAGAAGCCAGGAGGAGGTCGGGAGGCATCAGCATCCCCAAGAGAGCCTCCGGGCATGAACAGGGGCTTCCCTTCCTTCCCAGGGTGCCCCAGGGTCACCGACCCTGTTGGAGAGCAAGCGACCTCGGGTGCGGGTTCTGTTCCTTTCACAGCATCTCAGAGTCGTCAATGGAAAGTCGGTGCTCCAGCATTTCATAACCCAGACGGCTGCTCTGGGGGAAAGAGCACCAGGCAGGGAGTCCAGCAGCCTCGCTCCTCTGCTCCTGGCAGTTGCCACCTGACTGGGGTTTTTATAGGTTGCCTGCCTGCTGTGTTCTCTGGACCGGAACCAAAGTCGTATCCCTGCTTCCTCAGTAGCCCCGAGATGTGTGTGGGGCTCTGAGAGGTTGGTGGGGTCTTGGCCTTGCTGATGTCATCAGAAGAACAAAGGGAGGACCATGAGGGCAGGGCTCCTCCCCCCGCAATGTGCACATGGGCCACCTGGGCCTAGCTCGGGAGCAGGCTCCGACTTACTGCGCCCTGGTTGTTGCACCCATTTCACAGGGGAGAAAGCCAAGGCCCAGAAGGGCCCCTCGCGGCCTCGCAGAGCTGATGTGGGGCTAGACCCCAGGCTTTCTGCCCGGCACCTCTCGTTTTATTGCCTCTTCCAGGAAGAGGGGTCTCCCCACAGCTGCCCTGTCACCCGCATGCCCAGAGGCCCGTCCATCTGAGCCCCGGTCCCACCTCTAGCATTTTTGTGTGAGTGCTCAGTGCACGCCAAGAATCTAAATAACCCATGACCTCATCTTGCTGGGCCTCCGTCCACATGAGCTTTTGTTCAGCAATTTCTCCTCGTGCTACCAGCCCTGGGCACACTCACACAGGACTCACTCACTTCCCGTAACCCTCGCCCTCGAAGAGGCCAGGAAAGCCCTCTGCTCACTCGTGGCCCCAGGAGAGACTAAGAGAAAACAGATGGCTGGAGCGGTGACATCTCACAGCGCCAGCAGCTCCCAGCCTCGGCGTGTCACAGGGTCCTGGCTGCCCTGTGCCCTCCCTGGGCCTCCCCTAGCCCCCCAGACACAGCACGGTGAGCCCAGCGCTAGCCACCAGCCCTCACCCCCAGACACCCAGCTTCCCACAGGGACCCAAGGCCCCTTCCCGGGTGGCATGGAACCTGCCAGGCCCCAGCACGGGGCTGCTCCTCTTCCTGCGAGCCCTTTAAAAGCACCCACACTTGGGGCTCCTGTGTGGCTCTGTCGGTGAAGCGTCTGCCTTCAGCTCAGGTCATGATCTCAGGGTCCTGGGATCGAGTCTCACACCGGGCTCACTGCTCAGCGCAGAGCCTGCTTCTCCCTCTCCCCCAGCCGCTCCTCCTGCTTGTGCTCTGTCTCTCTCTCTGTCAAATAAATAAATAAACAAAATCTTAAAAAACAAAAACAAAAACAAACCTGCTCTCACTTTTCACATGGAAAAGACATTAGAGGCCACTTTGTTAATTGGTTCGTGAATCCAGTCCTTCATCCTTCAACTCAAAGATATTAATTGAGCATCTAATATGTACTGGGCAACAGCGATTGGCCTGCCAGGACCGGGCCTGCCTTTCCATGGAGCCCCAGCCCCACTGCACCCTCTGTGTAGACCCCTTGCTGTGTGGACCCCTCTCCCACGAGCCCCTGGTTGTCACATGGACCCCCACTGCGTCTCCCTTGGGGGGTGGGTGCCCAGCAGCCCGTGGATGCTTCAGTGTCGCCTGTGAATGGAGGCTGTGGCGCCGCAGGCAGCTGTGAGCAGGGAGCAGGAATCCTAATCCTGCTTCCTTCGTGCATAAATTCTAAATCTGCCCCAGAAACCACAAACTCCATTTCCCTGCCGTTCTCCAGCTCTGCACCCTGGGGTCCTTGTCAAGGGCTGCACCAGGGTCACCTTTCTCCTAAAATCCAGTGCCTGGACCTGAGCCTGGGCCCAGTATAGCCAGGACCTGGGGGTGGGGGGTGACACTGAGCATGTCCTGCATGAGTACAGCCCAAAAGCGGGTCCCAGGGCCGGGTCCCCACCCTCACCCCACTTCTGTGGAGGATGCCCTGGAAGAGGGGAAGTTTGGTCTGAGTGTGGCCTTTGTTTCATTCTCCAGACTGAGCTGCCCCAAGATTTCCGATCTTCAGACTCGGAGAGGTCCCCGGTCCGGGCGTCCCTAGGTGGGAGTGTTTCTCAGCCCCGGGTCAGCAGCTTAGAAGCCCCACTCCTACCAGGCTCGATGCTGGGACTCTGGGCTGGGCCTGATTCCAGAACCAGCTCTCTGACTGGGCTCTAGTGTGGAGGTCTGTGCACTCCTGTCTCCTCCTCTGTCCTCAGGCTCGGACTGACTGTCCTCCATCACGAGACCTGATGACCGGTCACAGTCACAAGATCCTCACAGTCCAGACCTCTGCCACAGCCACAGCTTCTAGTCACAAGCTAGAATGACCGGCTGTCACACGTGGCCGGAGCCGTCCCCTAGGCGGGACTGGCAGGGCAGGTGTGGGCCTGGGTCTGGTCCCGAGAGGCCCGGGCTCTGTGCTCCTCTGGGGGAGGCTGGCCCTCTGTCGGATGCTGGTCTGCGAACCCCTTGAGGTACAACCAGCCCCATCACCTTGCTGTGTGTCCTCACATCTCAGCCAGTGCCCACCTCGCAGCGGGACCTCAGGACACAGATGGGAATTGACTTGAGCTCTTTAGCAGGTGATGCCACTTCCATCGGGTGGCTTTTCTGCCTTACGTTGGGCCTTCCTGTCACTCCTTCCTGTGTTCCCAGGCCGGAGGGCCTGCCGGGGTTCTGGTCCAGGCTGCTCAGGCCTCCCGGATCCCCATGGGCTCCTTCTGCATCATTTGCTTCTCCAGGTCATGCTCTGTCCCCAGGACCAGTCCTGCTGTCCTGAATGTCCACCTGCCTCTTTTCAACTCCCCTGTGTCTCCTGCCTCAAACAAATCCGTTTCCCACTAAGTCAGATGTTCTAGAAACTTTGGCCGGGCCCCACCCAGTGTCCACAGAGAACTAGGAACCTCTCATTCTGACATTTCTGATGGTCACATTCAACCCATTTTTTAGCCTGTTGAGACCTTTTGCTCCATCATCCAATGTATTATCTGTTCTGGCTTCACCGCAGTCGGGAGTCTGCTGGCTGTGCCTCTGGTGTTCATGGGTCACTGGATGGGAATGTTTGCAGGCCAGGGCTGGAGGATGGCCCTGCGCGGTCCCTGTCATGCTCTTCTCAGACCCCCCTCTATGCTACGTCCTCAGCATCAGACAGCAGCCTGCTCCCCTCCACAAAGCTCGTCTTAATATCATGGACCAGAAGATCTACCTGTCGCAGGAACACCCACTGGATGGCAGGTCTAAGAGGGCCGCTCAGTAAGTGTCCGCTCAGGGCACAAATAGAAGAAGAAATGCATTCAGAGCATCTTTGGCTGATACAGAAGAATGAGGGTATAACCTGCACTTTCTGGCCACAGATAGACCAACCAGTAAGCAAAATAAGATAAACTGATAAATGGACATTTATTTACTGAAGATTCTTTAAGGGAAATGTGGTTATACATTCTTCTTTGCAATTGCAGATAACTAATATAGTGGTGCAGAGTCTCTCTCTCTCTCTATTTTTTTTTTCAAAAGATAACTTCACTATCAACTAGCTGGCCACAGGAAGGTATGTTACCTTCAGACACGCACATTCTTTGTACATCAGAAATTGGTACTCTCCACCAGGTGATAAATGAAGAGCTATATTAGGTAAAATGACTTTCAAAAATGCACAGTGAGGGACGCCTGGGTGGCTCAGTTGGTGAAGTGTCTGCTTTCAGCGCAGGTTGTGATCCCGGGGTCCCAGGATTGAGCCCCATGTCAGGCTCCCTGTTCAGCTGGGTGTCTGCTTCTCCCTCTCCCTCTATCCCTCCCCCTGTTCATGTTCTGTCTGTCAAATAAATAAATAAATAAAACCTTAAAAACATGCACAGTGAGCAAGGATCGTCATCCATCCAGTTGCAGTCCCCATCTCTACCTGCCCCATCCTCAAATACCATGCAGAAGCTCCAGGAACTGGGTCACAGCTGCTGGGCTGTGTGCTTCCTGCTGTCCCTTGGCCCCTCTATGGCCCCAGCCTGATGCTCTCGATCCCAACAGGGACCCAGGTGAAGTGTCAGGTGCCGCACGATGTTATCTTGCTAATAAACTTCCATGGGGGCCTCACTTCATACACTCTTTAATATTCTTTAGTGGAAACTTGACCTTTCTATTGTAGTGGACATTGATGCCCAGGGAGCATGGGTGCCCTCTGCCCTGGACAAGCCTGTGAGCTGACCCCACATCTCCTCCCTCTGTCTACCCTCCTCCTCCCTCTGACCACCTCCTCCTCCCTCTACACTCCTCTTCCCTCTGTCTACCTCCTCTCTCTGACCACCTCCTCCTCCTTCTATCCTTCTCCTCCTCCCTCTACCTCCTGCCTCTGACCACCCCTTCCTCCCTCTGACCACCTCTTTCTCCCTCTGACTACCTCTTCCTACCTCTGTCCTCCTCTTCTCTCTGACCATCTCCTCCCTCTGACCACCTCTTCCTCCCTCTGACCATATCCTCCTCCCTCTCTACTCCTTTTCCCTCTATCTCCTCCCTCTGCCCCCTCCTCCTCCCTCTCTCCTCCTCCTCCCTCTGATCACCTCCTTCTCCCTCTGATCTCCTCCTCCTCCCTCTGTCCTCCTCCTCCCTCTGACACCTCCTCCTCCCTCCTTACTCCTCCTCCCTCTGTCTACCTCTTCCCTCTGCCCCCTCCTCCTCTCTCTGACCACCTCTTCCTCCCTCTCTACTCCTCCTCCTTCTGTCTACCTCCTATTCCCTCTGACCACCCCTCCTCCCCCTGACCACCTTGCTCTCCCTCTGTCCACCTCCGCCTCCCTCTGATCAGGTCTTCCTCCCTCTGACCACATCCTCCTCCCTCTCCTCTCCTCCTCCCTCTTTCCTCCTCCTCTCTCTGTCTACGTCCTCCTCCCTCTGACCACCTCTTCCTCCCTCTGTCCTCCTCCTCCTCCTTCTGATCACCTCCTCCTCCTTCTGACCCCATCCTCCTCCCTCTGACCACGTCTTCCTCCCTCTACACTCCTCTTCCCTCTGTCTACCTCCTCCCTCTGACCACCTCCTTCTCCTTATATCCTCCTCCTCTACCTCCTGTCTCTGACCACCCCTTCCTCCCTCTGACCACCTCTTCTTACCTCTGACCACCTCTTCCTACCTCTGTCCTCCTCTTCCTTCTGACCATCTCCTCCCTCTGTCCACCCTCCTCTCTCTGACCACCTCCTCCTCCCTCTAGACTCCTCCTCCCTCTCTCTACCTCCTCCCTTTGACCATATCCTCCTCCCTCTACACTCCTCTTCCCTCTGACCACCTCCTCCTCCTTCCTCCCTCTACCTCCTGCCTCTGACTACCCCTTCCTCCCTCTGACCACCTCTTCCTCCCTCTGTCCTCCTCCTCCTCCCTCTGACCATATCCTCCTCCCTCTCCACTCATTTTCCCTCTGTCTACCTCCTCCCTCTGCCCCCTTGTCCTCCCTCAGTCCACCTCCTCCTCCCTCTCTCCTCTTCCCTCTGTCCACCTCCTTCTGTCCACGCTCCCTCCCTACTCCTCCTCCTCCTGTCTACCTCTTCCCTCTGTCCTCCTCCTCTTCCCTCTGCCCCCTCCTCCTCTCTCTGATCACCTCCCCCTCCCTCTGACCTCTTCCTCCTCCCTCTGTCTTCCTCCTCCTCCCTCTGTCCTCCTCCTCCTCCCTCTGCCCCCCCTCCTCCCTCTGACCTCCTCCTCCTCCCTCTGACACCTCCTCCTCCCTCCCTACTCCTCCTCCCTCTGTCTACCTCTTCCCTCTGTCCACCTCCTCCTCCCTCTGTCCTCCTCCTATTCCCTCTGCCCCCCTCCTCCTCCCTTTGATCACCTCTTCCTTCCTCTCTACTCTTCCTCCTTCTGTCTACCTCCTATTCCCTCTGACCACCTCCTCCTCCTTCTGTCCACCTCTTCCTCCCTCTGTCCTCCTCCTCCTCCTCCCTCTGTCCACCTCCACCTCCGTCTGATCAGGTCTTCCTCCCTCTGACCACTGTCCACATTGGCTCAATGTTGAGCTCTGGTGAGGGGCAGGGTGTCTGACTGCTGCCACTATTATTATTCTCGAGTCCTTATCCTTCAAGGTGCCTGTCCAGGTGAGCCCATGGAGCTGATGATGGTGTCCATGGCCCTGGGGACAAAGTCCCGGATGGATGTGGCCCCATTCTTGGCACCTGCGGGGAGGCCTCCTATGCAGTCTCGACAGCACAGTGAGGACTTGGATGGAGTAAATCCTCCCTCTCCTATTTCTCAGTCACCTAAGTGCAAAAATAACATTTTCCAACTTCTTTTTTTGATCCAATATTTATTCTGCACGTGATAAATGAATCCAGCCATGCAATAGCTTCATCCATACATCAACTCCTTCCAGGGATGCATCAGTTTGCATCGCGGTGATTGTGACTCGTCTGGGTTAGAAATCCCTTCTCCGTCTGGCTGATGTGAAACTTACTTAAAACTCTAGAACTTGCAATTTTTGTCTTAAGCAAAAAGGGGAGTTCCAGCCAATCTTGCTGGTTGTATTTATAGCATTTTATTTCCTGAGAGAAGACAGGAAAAGCGAGCGCTTGCCTTCCCTTCTCATGTGGCTCCTCCTCTGCTGTCCCCCAGCTGGAGGGCAGGGGGGAGCGGGGCGGCACCAGCGCCCCTGTGCCAGGTGCTCAGAGCGAATGCGGAGGGGGATTATGTCACTCCTTCGAAGGATGAATTAAACGTGCTTCCTTCCGTGTCTGATTGACAGCACCACCCCGGAGACCGGAGCATATAAAGCAGCGGCTGCTGCCCGGCGGCCAGTGCGGGCCGACCCCAGCTCGCCTGCAGGGAGGGCTGAGCCTCCTCCGGCCTCGGTCCCGGTCCCCGCGCTGCACCGGCCCTCGCGTCACCGCTGGCTCCCGCACCGGTAAGCACTTGATAAAATCACTACAAAATTGTGACATCGTATTTTAGTTTTCATAAGAGGCTGTTTTGATTTCTAAAGAGGGAGGAGGGAAAAGTGCCAAACAGATTCCTAATGTAAGGTGGGGGCTTGACTGTTAACTCGGGTTCATGTGGCGCGAAGAGCGGATGCCAGGAAGCCCCGGGGAACCTTCTGGTCGTGCTGGCAGCTTTCCTGGCTGTCGTGCGGTCGCAAGGTCCCTGTGGCTCTCCCGAGCGTACCTGCCTGCGAGCCTGCTTTCGGCTGCGGAGTAGGAAGCTCCCGCAGGGATGTCTGTCGTTGATGGGGGCCAGGAGGGGGTCGTCCTGGAAAAATCCTCCTGAGAAAGTGAGGACATGGTCCGGGACATCATAGACTCCAATTCTAAATGTTACTAACAGCCCAGGAGCGTCCTGAACGTTGTTCATGGACAGTACTTGCCGCAGGTCCAGGGAAGTGTGCGAGGACCGGGGAGCCCGGCGGAGGCTGCAGGGGAGGGGGGCTCTGCACAGACGTGTGGGCTGGGATAGTGGCAGGAGGCTGCTGTGTGGCCTGGGGGGGGGACGGTGAGGGCGGGGGGTCCCGAGGGAGGGGACTACATGTGGCTCAGCAAACTCATTGTCCCTTAGCTTGCGGATATAAAAGAACTTTAGAAGCCCCTCGTGAGTTCTAATTACATTCCGCTGCAGAGAGGCTTTGAAAACCTTTCTTGGGGAAACAGAGCCGACATTACACCCTGAGTGCGTGGAAGCAAAGCGCACGGCGAGGGCAGCGTGTGTCCGTGTATCTGTCCCGCGTGCGGTGGGTGACACGGCGTGCACGCAGCACTGCCCTGGAGCAGCCTTGGACACAGAGTGGCAGTCCCCGCGGCTCATGGTCCTGCTGTGGTGACCCCGTGAGACACGAGGGGACCGCCTCTCACTCATTTATCCACCCCGATACCCAGGGACACTCCTCTTTGAGGGGTCAGAGGCTGGATTTGGGGAGCAGGAGAGTCCAGTTTGCTCTGTTGAAGCCGGGCCTCCAGCGCTTGAGAAAGTGCGTGTTGGACGGAGCCACCCTCTGCTGGAGCGGCTGTCACCTCCGTCTGCAGGGGACGGACCGCACACATCTGGGCAGGGGGCCTGATGTGCTCACCCCAGTTTACACTGGCAGCACTTACGTGCAGCTCCCTGAGCGCCAGGTGTTATTCTGACTTTGGAGGCTTACGGGTGACCTCACTCCTTTGAGAACCAGAACGATCATGTCCCTCCTGTGCTGGAAAGCCCAGGGAACGCGGTCTGGGGGCAGCCACGTGTCCAGCAGGTGCCCGCGCTGCCATGCGATGCACCCTTCACGGTTTGAACCCACTCAGCTCCCTTCTCACCGCGCCCGTCAGGGGATGTTTCAGGTGACTACTCTTCATTGTGCAGGTGACGGGACTGAGGCGGGGAGGTTGAGGAGGCCGCCGTCCCGGCCCGGCTTGGAGCCCGCCGTGTCACCATGCGGCACTCGAGAGCACCCAGGCACAGGGACCTGTCTGTGTTGAGGCTGCGCAGACCTCAGAGGGGCCGGGGGCCCTGCAGAACGGCCTCTGCTCCTGGGGCACATTCCTGCATCCCAGGAAGCTGACCGGGTCCCATTTACTGAGCCTCCCGGAGAGGGACACTCCCTGGGTTTCCCCGACCCTGCGACGCTCCCGAGCTCTGCTGCCGTCCTCAGGGAGCGGTCAGGGTCTCCGCGTGGCTTTGGTCCAGAGCAGGAAGCAGCTCCTGCCGGGGGACCTCTGTGCCCCACGTGCCCGCGGCGGGTGCTGGCGCGGGAGAGCCCAGGCGGAGCAGGGGTTAAGAGCGGACGGGCTTCTGTCCAGGTCTCCTGAGTTCTGGCCCTGCGTCTGCTGGCCTGAACCACGCCAACTGAAAATCCTCAAGAATGGAAAAACAGGCCTGCAGGAAAACAGAACAGCCGAGTAAAAGTGATTGCTAAGTGGAATGCTATGTTTTTTTGTGGTTATGATACACCAAATTAAATTTATTTTTCCTGCATACAGCTAATATTTATTCTATTTAACTTATGCACAACTTTTTTTTTTCTTGGTTATTTGCTCAGAAATGTCTTCGTAGTTGATTTTCTAAACAATGCTGACATTTTCCTGAATTCACGCGTCCTGGGTTTAAGTCCTGGTCACACGTCTCACCAGGACTGGTGGCTCTGGGCCAGCACTGAACATTGCTGGTTCTTCATTTTCTCATCTGTAAAATGGGCGTGATAGTGATAGCACTTGGCCCCTAGGTCATTATGAGGATCAAATCATGTGAATATTGAGATGGTGATTAGCACAGAGCTTTGTCAACACGTGTTGGTCCAACAAAAATCAGCTACAATTACAAGAGCCCTCTTTGAAAGCTAATTCCTTATCTAGCTTTTACTTCCCACAAATGCACTGGTTTTGATTCCGATGCACAAGCTGTTTACTGAGTGGAAATTCCAGGTGCCACGGAAAGTTGCCACCGTGTGCGCCTACGTAACAGGAGTCTGATTCCCCCGCAGGGTTCGGCTGTGGACGGCAGGATGCTCGGGGCGCTCGTGCTGCTTGCCCTCTGGGCCTCGTCCAGCGCTCAAGGTGAGTGTGGGCCGCACTCCCGGTCGTCGGGGCTGCTCGGGCCCCAGCAGGTAACGTGGCCGCTGCTCCTCAGAACATCTGGAACTTCCATTAAAGTAGTAGTTACTTACTTTCAAGGCTATATAATAGGAAATGACTTATTTTGGGGAAGTCTAGGTATTAGATTAGAGATGCAACTTTCGCTGTGCACATTGAGCCTTTTTTTTTACATGCTGAATTTATAACCGTGGAAGTGCTTGATGTTTTAGAACTCTTTTCTTCCACGTTTTTTCCTACTTGAAAATATAACTATTTCCCCGTGTGCTTATTTTCATACAAATGGTTTTTAACGACCGTGTAATATTCCATCAAGAGATAACCCTGGCATTTTTTAGACCAATCTCCATCTCCATCATTACTTTATCATCATTAGCGTAAACGATGCCACCAGGAATCCTGTTGTGATTCATCTCTACTAGTACTTGTGATTATGTCTGAGAATAAGTTCCGAAAATAAAATTGCTGAGTCGGAGGCTTTATTTTAAGGATTTCTGCTGGATTACCAAGTGGCTCTATTAAAGGTGGTGGAAAAAAAAATAAAGGTGGTGGAGTTCTCACTTTGATCAGCAACTCCATGGATATGATGTTTTAATGCACCCTCTAGAAGGCAGAAAGCTGTGCTTCCTTTAAACATTCTGTTGAGTAAATTATTTTGAGTTATTTTAACCGTCATCTTGGGACGGTCTGCTCACTTTTCTGTTAGTCCTTCAGAAGGGTGACTTAAAACCACATATTTGTGGACTTGAGCCCCAACACTGCCTCGGGGCCTTACCTCGAGCATTCAGTAAGAGTTGCGGAATACACCTCCTGCAAAATAAAGAGACACCCATGTAGCTTGTGTAAGTCAGACGATTTCCATGAGAAAGCAGCCTGTGATAGCAAGGGCAGAGACCCACTTTTTTTTTTTTTAAGATTTTATTTATTCATTCATGAGAGACACAGAGAGAGAGAGAGAGAGAGGCAGAGACAGAGGCAGAGGGAGAAGCAGGCTCCATGCAGGGAGCCCGACGTGGGACTCGATCCCGGGACTCCAGGATCACGCCCTGGGCCGAAGGCAGCGCTAAACCGCTGGGCCACCTGGGCTGCCCTAGACTCCCACTTCTTTGGCAGGATGTGTTCTAGGGACAGGGTCGTAGCTTAGCCCTGATGTGGGTGGGAGGACAGTGGGGTGCACTGGGAAGGTGTGCAAGACCCTCGCTCAGGGCGGCGCCTCCTCTCTTGAGAAAAGTCCGGCTGCGGAAAGTGCCAGGCCATCTAGACAGAGTGCTGGGTTCGCCTCCTGGCGCTCGCTCCCCGCGCAGTCCCGGAGGGAAGCGAGCTCCGTGAACCAGCAGCTGTCTCGGGGGCCCCACGTGGGGAAGCAGCCCCAGAAAGAGAGGATCACGGTTTTGCATAACAGCATCCACAAGCACCCTGGTGAGAAGGGAGGGGACCAGAGGGACACCGGCGCCTCATTAGCGCACTTGCACATGAGATCCTCGCACACGAGATCCCGGTCTGCTGCCCCGCCTGCTCGTAACCTCCCTGCTCTGTGCCCCCGGCAGCTGGTGACCAGGACGAGGACATGGCCTTCGACCTTTTCAGGATCAGCAACATAAACCGAAAGACCATCGGGGCCAAGCAGTTCCGGGGGCCCGACCCCAGCGTGCCAGCGTACCGTTTCGTCCGGTTTGACTACATCCCGCCGGTGAGCGCAGATTACCTCAGCAGGATCGCCAAGATCGTGCGGCAGAAGGAGGGCTTCTTTCTCACGGCCAGCCTGAAGCAGGACCCCAAGTCCCGGGGCACGCTCCTGGCGCTGGAGGGCCCCGGCGCCCAGCGGCAATTCGAGATTGTCTCCAACGGCCCGGCAGACACGCTGGACCTCACCTACTGGATAGACGGCACCCAGCACGTCATCTCCCTGGAGGACGTGGGCCTGGCTGACTCGCAGTGGAAGAATGTCACTGTGCAGGTGACGGGGGACACCTACAGCCTGTACGTGGGCTGTGACCTGATTGATAGCTTCACGCTGGACGAGCCTTTCTACGAGCAGCTGCGGACAGAAAAGACCAGGATGTACGTGGCCAAGGGCTCTGCTCGGGACAGTCACTTCAGGGTACGTACGGCAGGCCCGCGGTAGAGGACTTTGGGGGACGTGCAGCAGGCCCGCGGTAGAGGCTCGGAGCCGGGGAGCTGGCTTGGCCGGGAGCAGACCGGCGGGGGCCTCTTCATCTGATGCCCATTTTGGAGCAGGTCAGGGGACACATACCATGTGTGGTCACACAGAGACACATACATATGCACACACGTGTGAGCACACATACAGGTATGCATGTACAAATGTCACGTGTGTATGTACACACATGTACACCAGTCACACACATGCACTCACTGTACACATGCACATGTGTGCACACTCTCACATGCACATAACCACACATGTGCATGTGCACACACATGTACACATGCACATGCCCACACACCGGATCACACATGCATGCATACAAATTGCATATGCACATGTGTGCACACTCTCACACACACATCACCACACACATACATAGGCACACGCACCTGTGGGCACACACATGAGCACACATACAAAATGTCATGTGTGTATGCAGACATATGCACACATGCACATCCAATCACACACAAGCGAGTGTACAAACACTATGCACATGCATGTGTATGAACACTCTCACACTCACACCACCACACACATACATAGGCACATGCACACACACACACCTTTCTCAACCACAAATACACAGAGCAAATAGTCCCAGGTGCTTTCTTACTTGTGCAAACAGTCATTGGTTTCCAGTTTAAAGACTGATTTGGTGACCAAGGCATCAGCCTCCTTCAGATGTTCTGGCAACCGCAGGCTCTGTATGTGGAACCCAATGTCCTCTCCCCATTTAGCCCTGAGACGCTAGGAGAGCCGGTTAGCAGCCATGCTTTTTAAGAAAACAGCTGTTGATTTATAAGAGGATAGTATCATGTTCATCTTTTTAAAAAAAGATTTTTATTTATTCATGAGAGACACAGAGAGAGGCAGAGACACAGGCAGAGGGAAAAGCAGGCTCCCCGAGGGGACCCTTGGGACTCAATCCCAGGACCCCAAGATCACGACCTGAGCCGAAGGCAGATGCTCAGTCACTGAGCCACCCATGTGCCACCATGCTCATCTTAAAATACATTCATGCTAAATATTTTTTGGAAGATCATTCTAAAATCACAAGCATTCAGAGCCTGCAAACAAGTGTCATTGCACTGTCCCCCTCTCCCCACCATGTGTGGCTTCCTTGCAAATAAATGCGTATTTAAATACAGTTATTTGAGTAGAAAGCGAGAATTCTCACCAGTCATTGAACTCACATCTGGTGACTGTCAGGAAGCTCCTGTGGCCTCTGCTGCATGAGCCACTGACCGCTGGTGGTGTGGAAGGCACTATCACCTATGGGACCTATTGTCCACGTCTGTGATTAGACCATCAGCCAGACACCAGGAGCCATCAGAGGCCCCTGCAAAGGAAGTGCAGCCTAGAGTGTCCGACTGGATGTGTTGGGAAGACAGAATTTAGCACACGTGTCTCAGGGCCACCCTCACTGTCTTCCTACGTAAGGTCCCTCATCTCTGCCACGCTGAGAGCAAAGCATCAGAAGTACCAGACACAGGAAAACCTGTGGTAAAGAGCTCAAACCTGCTGGGTGTAAAAGCACAGAAGGAAATACTCTGTCTACTTTAAGATCCTATCTTGTATTTTTTAAATGTCACTTAGTTTCAGACATCTGATGCGTGTCCACTGATCTCTTTCTCTCCTCACATGCATTTCTAGGGTCTGCTGCAGAATGTCCACCTAGTGTTTGAAAACTCAGTGGAAGATGTTCTGAGCAAGAAAGGTTGTCAGCAAAGTCAGGGAGGTAGGTGTGTTTTGAACAACGTACTTCATGTTTCCTTTCTTGTCTTGGATGGATTTCTACTATGAGGTGTGTGCTTGGTGTGTATATATCCATGTGTGCGTGTATGTGTGAGTGTGTGTATGCGTATGCCTGTGTGTGACTCAGTGCGTCTGTGCATGTCTATACACATGTGTGCATGTATGTGTACCTGTACACATGTGTGTCTGTACATGTGTGCCTGTATATGTATGTGCACGTTTCTATGTGCATGTATATATGTGCATGAGTGTTTATAAATGTATATGTGCATTGTGTGTGCATCTCTCTATGGTACTGTGTGTCCATACGTGTGTGTGCTTGTGTGTCTGTGTGTGCATATGTGTATCAGTACATGTGTCTCTACATGTGTTTCTGCCTATGTGTGTCTCTGTGCATGCACATTGCACATATGTGCACATGTGTATCTGTATACGTGCATGTGTTTGGGTGTGTGTCTATACATGTGTGTCTCTGTGATCCTGTACATGTGTGTATGTGTGTCTCTATGTGCATGTGTGTATCTGTATACATGCATGTACGTCTCTGTGTATCTCTATAGGCCTGTGTGTCTGTACATCTGTGTGTGCCTGTGTGTCTTTGTGTGCATGTATGTGTGTATGTAACCGTGCATTTGCACGTGTGTCTGTATATGTGTGTATCTGCCTATGTGTGTGTCTCTGTGTGTGCATGTGCATATGTGCGCATGTGTATCCATATATGTGCATATGAGTCTGTATATGTATGTGTGCCTGTGCGCATGTATATGTGTGCATATATGTACGTGTGTGTGTATATGGGGACACCCTAGTGGGGACTTAAGAAAAAATATTTTAATAAAGTGCTATTATTGTGTTTGAGTGAGTTTGCTGGTTAACTTAGACATACTGACATCTGAAAATGATAAAGTGCTTGAAAGATTAACTTTGAATATATTTTAATAATCCAAAATAATCAGTTTTACAAGCCAAAAAAACAACTCCTGCATTTGAACATGCATTCATGCAAATTTCCCCATGAATTAACGTGTGAACATCATCTCTGTAAGCTAACACCACAGATATTGGCCCCGTTAGGTTTAGGGAGGTTTCCTCACGCTCCTCAGAGTTGCCCACAGATCCCATCCTGAAAACATCGACGCTGCTTGAACCACTGGCCGATGATCTCACGGCGTCTGTTCCTTGCCTTCTGCATTTACCTGCAGCCATAATTTGACAACACGTTCTTGAGCATTTACTTGATGAAGTTCCACTCTGCTGGGCTCTTTACACGCAATGTCAGTGAATCTTCAAATGCCTTTGAGACGGGCTTGTTAGTTTTTCAGTAAAGAAGCCGCGGTCCCGGGCGGGGGAGGTCCCACAGTGACCAGGTGTGACTCCCTGTGGGCGGCTGTCCCACGTCCCCACCCTGGTCTTCCAGGGCAGGATTTATGTTCATTGACACCCTTTGTGTCAACCGTACATTCTGACACGTTTAAATCATTCCCTTGTGATGGATCGATGTGTCCAGAGCACGCAGGATGTGCTATCTGTAATGCTTGATGGCAGCTCCGCGACCCGCACTCCCCAGAGCTGCAAGCTGTACCCAGCCCTGAGTAGACGCTGGACCCCCTGGGTGTCCACTGTGCTGGTGCTGGGCGAGCCGCGTGGGCCGGGAGTCACTCCTGAGGCTGTGCACCTGTCCATCTGTCCATCTTCCACTGTCTGTCAGTTGAACTATGGGGCAGGAAGGGAATCTGGATAGCGATATTTGGCCAGACCGTGGAGTGGAGAGAGGTCCGCAGCACCTGCCCCGTCGCACAGGCTCCCGTCACAAGCCTCTGGTTTGTAGGAGCTAATGGGGCGCAGCCCAGCTAATAGGCCGACTGCTTGTCCCTGTGATTTAAGCCACTGCCTTTTTTTAGGGAGAATGTGGCCATCACAAAGCAGAAAGTTCAGAAAAGGCTAGGATAGTAAATGGACATCCGACAGTAACTGCACCAGGAAGGTTCCACAGACACGGAGAAAGAGGACGGTGGCCCTCAGGTGCTCTGACCCGAGGGGGCTGTGCTGGTGTTTACGGGAAAGCTGAGTGTCACTATTGGGGCTGAGCTCCGCAGGGTGCAGAGACCCCTCACCCTCCATGGCAGGACAAGGGGACTCCAATCCCGGTCCCAGCCCTGACTGCTGGTGACCCTGCCTCACCTCTTGTCACAGGGGGACGGACTCTGTGATGGTGGGGTACCCATCCTGAGTCCTGAGGAGGTGCTCTGGGGTCAGTCTAGAATCAGGCGGCCGTGGGCCGTGGGGTGAGTGCGTGCGTGAGGCCTTGTTTTCAATCTGACACCCTTGTGCAGGGACAGACGTGCTTATGTTGGTGTGGTGCACGCCCCCGGCTGCCCAGCAGGGCAGGGGAGCTCCCAAGGTCACTGCGACAGCAGCGAGGATTTATGACTGAGAATAAAACCCCAGCAGAATGAGGGCATTAGCAAGGCGTGACTCAGCATGGAGCCACCAAGACGTGGGGCATCTAACCCCCATGACACTCACGTGCTGGGGGCCACGGCCATGTCGAGGCTGGCCCGGCTCCCACGGGGGACGACCCCGTCTCTGGATGGGACCAAGGCAGTTTCCAGCTTGTGTCAGCCACTCCGTGGGGAGGACCCCAGAGAGTCTGTGCGGCTCCAGGGGCAGCGAATCCCCCAGTGGCTCTTCTGAGGGGTCTGTCCTTCCCTCCCGGGGATGCTGCAAGGCCCACAGACAGGCCGTGAGTGCAACGTCTGCCAAACTACTTGAATCCGCCTTGATGCGGAGCGAGGGGCCTAAATAAAGGATGTTTGGGATAGAGAAATAGGCAAGAGAGGAGCTGCTGGGGCCGCGGGATTCACCGAGAACGTGTGGGTGGAGGCCGACTCCGGTGGGGACAGACGTGAGGGCCTTCGGAGAGGGAGACCGCCACCTGTCGTCCGGCTGAGTCACTGGTGGGGGCAGAGCTCCAGCCCGTGTGCAGACGGACAGTCTCCAGGGCTTCTGGCGTCTGTTGGGTCCTGTCCTGGGCGCCACCCCCGCGTGTCCGGCTGCCGGCAGGCCCTGTTGGCAGGGTGTCGCTGTGGGCAGAGCCCTGCTTTGCCAGCGGGGGCCGTGATGGACACAGTGCCACCCCTCGTCCCGCCCGTCTGGGGTGGACCTCGGGCGCGGTGTGGGCCCGGCCTTGTCTGGGCGCCGCCTCCATGTGTCCAGGCCGCACTCACCCCGCCTTGTGCTTCCCGCAGCCGAAGCCAACGCCATCAGTGAGAACACGGAGACGCTGCACCTGAGCCCCCAGGGGGGCCCCGAGTACGGGGGCCCGGGCGCCCAACAGAGGCCGGAGGTGTGCGAGCGCTCCTGCGAGGAGCTGAGCACCATGATCACCGAGCTGTCCGGGCTGCACGTCATCGTGAACCAGCTGCATGAGAACCTGCGGAAAGTGGTGGGTCCCAGGCTGGCAGCTCCTGGTGGGGACGCACCCCTGCACTCACGGGGCGTCGGGTGGGAACAGGGCGATGAGGGAGGGCTGGGGGCACGGAGGACTCTGAACGACAGATGCCCTGGGGCTTTGCATCCTCAGGACGGTTCCAAGCCAGGGGATGCTCGTGTCCCCAGTGAGAGGGAGGGTGGGAGGTGGGGGTCAGGGTGCAGCTGCACAGGAGAAGCCAGGGTCTCAGAGGTGTGCCAGCCTAGGAGAGGGGCTGACGGAGCCAGGCTCCCTTGGGACGCGCTCCCAGCTGGGCTCAGGGGACGGGGGCAGGTGGTGCCCATGAAGAGCCAGACAGGCAGTGGGGGGAGAGCAGGGCGGGGAGGTCTGCAGGTCTGGGGTCTCCTCCTGCCCTGGAGGCGTCGCAGAGCCGCTCTGCAGAGGGCACAGCCAGGGCAGCTCGTGCAGAGGCCAGGGCGCTGCTTGGGAGGCCCCCACAGGAGGCTGTGCACCTTCTGGGGTTTGGCCCTGGGCAGGAACGGGGCAGGACTTCCAACCGCACCGCCAGCACTGCCCACGGTTTGCGGGGAGGAAGTTAGGAATTCGGAGGCAGGACAAGGGGTCTTCCTGGGGGCGTTGTGGGCATCGCAGCCTCAGACCCCTGCAGGCTGGACTCTCATGGGGGCAGCAGGGGAATAAGAAGGGCTTGGGACGAGTCTGCCTGACTGGGGGGCAGGGACATGAGTGACCTCCCAGAACCTCACCAGCAGTGTGTTTCTGTGCATTTTCAGAGAGGACCCTGACTTTCTTGTGATTTTCACGAGGCCTGTGGCCCCCACTCAGCAGCCCCGGGTGGGGAGACGAACTCACAGAGCATTGCAGGGAGGGGGCTCTGGAAACACCTGCTGCTGGCAGTCCACGGCCCTTTCACTTGTTTGATTTTGTTTAAAACCCAGTAACTTTCCCTCTGGTCTGTGACAGTAAGAATTAGGTCCACACATGTCCTTGCTGTTGTGTCATCAGGCTAGGTCGGTTGTTTTTGGAGGCGCGCATGAATTCACGAGTGGAGCGTTAGTTTTCAGCGGCGCTGGGCGAGGAGGCCCCGTCTCCGTCCAGCACCAGTCGCCGCCGCTGGACCCCGAGGCATAGGCGCCCCAGGGCTGGAGCTGCTGGGCAGACGTGCAGGGGCAGCTCCCACCGTGTCAGCTGGGCGCTGACGCACGAGCGGAGCCATGGAGGGCGACGGCGGCTGGCCTGCCCCCCTCGACCGAGATGACACGACCCTTCCACCTAGATCTGATCCCGTGTCCCCAATGGGGCTGTGTCGCCCCACACAGAGCCCCATACAGGCCGCGGGCGCGCTGCGGTTAAGAAGGTGCAGGAGCACGGAGAGTGGGTACGTTGTACTTGTCTACACTTCAACGATCCCCCCCAATCTTCCAGTCCAATGATAACCAGTTTCTCTGGGAGCTCATTGGCGGCCCGCCCAAGACGAGGAACATGTCCGCGTGCTGGCAGGACGGCCGGTTCTTCGCGGAAAACGAGACCTGGGTGGTGGACAGCTGCACGAAGTGTACGTGCAAGGTGAGGCGCGGGGAGCCCTCCCCGCGGGGTGGGCAGAGAGGCCCAGTGCGGGGTGGCCGGGGTCCCAGGCTCCCCAGGGGCGCGGCGGCAGGCAGGCCGTGTGCAGGAGTGTCAGGAGGCTGAGTGTGGGGCTGTGCAAGTGGCTTTGACCCTATGTCAGGCTCCGACCGCCTGGCTGCTTCACACAGAAGAAACCGGGCACCGGGAGGTGACTGGCTTGTCCTGGGTCATGAAGGGGGCAAGAGATGGCTGGGGGGAGGCGGCCAGTGTGAGTAACTCCAGGAGGGTCTGCGGGGCCTGGAGGTGAGGTCACTGCCCACGCGGGGGTCGGTAGGTAGCCTGGCCTCTTCCCCTCCGTGATGAGCTCACCGGCTTCCACCGCGGGTGGCCTTGGGGGTCAGTGGGCGACGCCGCCCTGGCCCTCCTGCCCGCGGTGCCCACAAGGTCGCCGGGGTGGGCCCAGCGTCCTTCCGGCCCTTCCAGTCCAGCCCTCACACCAAAGCTTGTTCTGTTAAATGACCATTACACGGACCTTTCTCTGCTTGCAGAAATTTAAGACCGTTTGCCACCAAATCACCTGCCCGCCGGCGACCTGCGCCAACCCGTCCTTTGTGGAAGGAGAATGCTGCCCATCCTGCTTCCACTGTAAGTGCGCCGTGGAGCTCGGGGCGCCCGCCGCTTCACCCCTTAGTGCCTGCGACCCGCAGCCCGCGGAGGGGCCTGCACCTGAGAGCGGATGGCGGGGAGGACCCGAGCTGTCCACACGCATGGCCACAGGGACCAGGAGCCGGACCAGGACCACTGCAGTCAGTGTCCTGTCCTGTCGCCTCTCGGTGGGGAAGCTGGGCTCGGTGGCCACGGTGCAAGGACAGGGCACTGGCTTACAGCCCTCAGCAGGCGCCCTGTCCCGGCTCGGGTCCCACCCTCCAGCCGCTCGCCACCGCCCTGCTCTCCTGCCGCTGGGCTCCGCTGCGTTTGCCCTTCTGTGACCCACGTGGGCCCCTTCCCCTCCTTCCCTGTGTGAGCGTGCCCGCCACCCCGCTGGCGTCCCTGCCCCCTGGGATGTTTATTCTGAAATGCCCTGGTTCACCTCTCGCTGGTTTCTATCCTTGGTGGCCTGGTCTGGGGGCTGCGAGCCCGAGGTCACAGGCTGGGGACGCCCTGCAGGCTTTGCCCGCGGGCCCCTCCCCTTCTCACGCGCCCTCGGGGGGCAGGTGGAGATGTGCTCGGACTCCGCCACTGTGATCTGGAGCAAAATATGACTTTTCGGGTCTCAGATTCATTATCTGTAAAATATGGGATGGTTATCCCCACACACAGGGTTAGTTTTATGGTTAAAACAGACAATATTCAAGTAGACCCGTCTGTGTCTGATGTGCACGTTAGGAGGTAGATGTGCCTCCCGTCGGGACGGGCGGCGTGAGATGAGAATATGACCCCGACAGGCAGGGGCCCGATTCGGGCTACAGGGAGGTGCTCCGCGCCATCGAGAGCCCTTTCCATGACCGTACTGTCTTGTTTCCTGCTTTTGGGAACACTTAATCCTCGCTCGGCACACGACCCGAATATGACGGCCGGAAAGTGGTGCCGTTTGTGGCTCCCAGGAAAGATCCCTCCCTTGGAGACCCCGTCTTTTCTCTTTCTCAGAGATTGCCATTCGCTCTGAAGACTTTCTTTAAGGGAAATTCCCTTTTTATTTAACTTCCCTGATTTAAATTATTTGGTACTAAATTTGGTGACCTGTAATCTCAACCAAAAGTTGAACAACTTCATTATCGCACGTAACACAGCCGTGGAGGTGAGGAGGGAAGCTATTGAAACCTTGTTAGTCCAGTGAGACCCCGTGTAGACGTGATTCCGGACTCTCTCTCCTGAGCCACCTTAAGGAATCCGTAGGCCCCTTCCCTGACACGGGGGACTAGAGCGGCTCCGTGTGCAGACGGTAGACGCCGTGGCCTCTGCAGCGCTCTGTCCGCATCCCCACGTGCCGTCTGTCCTGCCTGGAGAGCAGCCCCTGCTCCCCGACCAGGTGTGGACGTCGGGTGACTCTGGTGGTGGCCCCGCTGGGCAGCGTGCTTGGGGCAGGTGTACACGCACACACCTGCCTCCCGAAGCACATGGGGTCCACCTTGTGAGCCGCCTCATGGGCTGCACCGGGCGGAGGCTTGATGGGCTCCTGTGCTTCCCACCCAGCGCTGGACGGCGAGGAAGGCTGGTCCCCGTGGGCCGAGTGGACCGAGTGCTCCACCACCTGCGGCTCCGGCACTCAGCAGAGAGGGCGGTCCTGTGATGTCACCAGCAACACCTGCTTGGGGCCATCCATCCAGACGCGGGCCTGCAGCCTGGGCAAGTGCGACAATCGCAGTGAGTGTCGGGGCTTAGCTGTGTCGGGGTCGGGGTTGGTGTTGCCAGCAATGGGGTTCTGGGGCCGGTGGGGGCAGGCTGCTGTCAGGGGACCCGGGACCTTGTCTGGGGGCTGCTGCCAGGGGATGCACTCTCTCCTGCTGTGCATCCTCCTGTCCTTCTCCTGCTCCATGTCCTCCTGTCCTCCTGCTGCGTGTCCTCCTTTCCTTCTGTGGCACATCCTCCTGCCCTTCTCCTGCTGCGCATCCTCATGTTCTCCTGCTGTGCATCCTCCTGTCATCCTGCTGTGGGTCCTCCTGTCCTCCTGCTGCACATCCTCCTGTGCTTCTGCTGTGTGTCCTCCTGTCCTTCTGCTGCACATCCTCCTGTCCTTCTGCTGTGCGTCCTCCTGTCCTTCTCCTGCTGCACGTCCTCCTGTCCTTTTCCTGCTGCACGTCCTCCTGTCCTTCTCCTGCTGCACGTCCTCCTGTCCTCCTGCTGCACATCCTCCTGTCCTTCTGCTGCGTGTCCTCCTGTCCTTCTCCTGCTGCGCGTCTTCCTGTCCACCACTGTGTGTGAGCAGACGCCCAGGCCACAGCCTCCCCTGAGGACCTCCTGCCCCCATGTGCTAGTCCGGCAGGACGGGGGCTGGAGCCACTGGTCGCCATGGTCTTCCTGCTCTGTGACCTGCGGTGTCGGCAACATCACGCGCATCCGGCTCTGCAACTCGCCTGTCCCCCAGATGGGGGGCAAGAATTGCAAAGGGAGCGGCCGTGAGACGAAAGGCTGCCAGGGCGTCCCCTGTCCGAGTGAGTGGGGTGAAGGCCGGGCGGGAGCGGGCACTGCAGACAGCTGGACCGGGGCCCCGGGGCCAGGCCCACTCCTGTCCAGGATGACGCAGAAGGGGCATTGCCGTCCCCCACTGGCACCGTGCTGGAAGGTGGCCTGGGGTGACCTCAGTTACCTGGGAGCTCTGACCTCATCTGATTAGCTTGGTTAAAGGACAGCCCAGCCACGACTCAGGGGAACACCAGCCAGACCATGGGAACAGTTGCTGTGTGCCCGTTCCTGGGGGACATGTAGATGGCGTGGGATGCTGGGGGGGCACAACTTCCCCTGCCGCGGGGGACAAGCCAGACCTGGGACCCAGGACACTGGGAGAGCTTTCCGATGCCCGATGCCTGCACGCTGGCAGCCAGGGAAAGGAGAGTGCAGGTGCCTTCTCTGGGGTCCCCTAGAATGCACCTGAGCTCCTCCCTGTGCCCGCCGGCCCTGGCTGACCACCCGGTCTCCACGCACCATGCCCGCAGGCCCACCCGTGTGATCTCTCTTCCTGGAGCTGAAAACCAAGCCAAGTGCAATCTGTCATCTACATTACCCCTGAGCTTAGGGCCCCGAAAAGACACCTCCTAATGTTCCCACCATGGGTAGAGACCCCATTCCAACCTGGCTCTTCCCTTAGGAGCCCCTGCGTGGGTCACCTTCCCCTCGACTGTCTGTGCTCTCTGTCCACAGTCGATGGCCGGTGGAGCCCCTGGTCCCCGTGGTCCGCCTGCACCGTCACCTGTGCCGGGGGGATCCGGGAGCGGACACGCGTCTGCAACAGCCCCGAGCCCCAGCACGGCGGCAAGGACTGCGTGGGCGATGTCAAGGAGCAACAGATGTGTAATAAGAGGAGCTGCCCCATAGGTAGGTGTGTGGGGAGAGGGGCACACCCTGCCCCCGCCACTCGCTCACATCCGTCCCTGTGGTCTGGACCCTGCAGCCAGAGGGCTCTTTGAACAAGCCACCGGGTTTTTATTCTGATTGCAAACAGAAAAATAGAAAATGTAAAATTAAAAGCAGAACAGTAGAAAACAGAAAAGAAAGCGCAGTTCTGCACACGTGATGACGGCTGCTTTCATCAGCCCGCTCCTCAGTGTTTTTTTGTAAAAACAGGAAATGCACGGTGCAGAATGTTTGGTGTGACAACCACTGTCCACGTGCCTGCGTAGCCTCGATATGTTTACCGCCAAGGACCTATTCTGGGAGGTGGTGACTTTGGGGGGCCCGGCATCGCGGTGGCACATCGCCAGCCGCCGGCTCCCTCTGAATAACTCAGTCTCCCTGTGGCTGAGCCGGAGTCCTGGGCAGATGCGGAGCCTCTTGGGGCGCAGGCGGCACTTCCGTCCTTCTGTGAGTTGCTCGGCGGTGCTCGCCCGAGCTCACCTGGCTCCGCGTCCTCCCCGCAGACGGCTGCTTATCCAACCCCTGCTTCCCCGGCGCCCAGTGCAGCAGCTTCCCCGACGGGTCCTGGTCCTGCGGCTCCTGCCCCGTGGGCTTCCTGGGCAACGGCACGCACTGTGAGGACCTGGATGAGGTGGGTGCCCACCCCGGGGATGGGGCGCCCGCGGACTCAGGGTCGGGGCTCACGCCCGCTTATCCTGCAGTGCGCCGTGGTCACGGACGTCTGCTTCACCACGAGCAAGGCCCACCGCTGCGTCAACACAAATCCAGGCTTCCACTGCCTGCCGTGCCCCCCTCGCTACAAAGGGAGCCAGCCCTTCGGCGTCGGCCTGGAGGCAGCCAGGACCGAGAAGCAGGTGAGCAACCGGGCCTTCTGTGTTCTGGGGAAAGGCTGTAGATCAGTTGGGCAGAACCCAGAGCCCTGGGCGGAGGGGATGTAGAGAAGAACAGGGCGGACTCCCTGGAGGAGGCAGCGGGAGGTGCTGACTGCAACGACGCAGGTGGAGGGCTGTTGGAGCCTGTCCACCAGCCTGACCGGACCACCCTGGTGGGGACAGAGCTGAGCCTGAGAGGAGCCCGAGAGGACGCAGGGGCCACTGCACGCTGCTGACCACACGGTCATCTGTGGGCTCGGACGCCCTGCAGGTGCTGCACCAGAGCCCCTGGGAATTGCCTCCAGAGGGAGCCCAGCTCCGAGTCCTGGAGGTCTGCCCAGCACCTGCTGTCCCTGCAGCACCCCCGGGCAGCTCTGCATCCCTGCGCCTGTCCCCGAGTGCCTGCCTCCACCCCTGCACCTGAGGACAGGGTCTTGCCGTGTCCTAACCACGCGGCCCTCTCCCCACAGGTGTGTGAGCCTGAGAACCCGTGCAAGGACAAGACTCACGCCTGCCACAGGCATGCGGAGTGCATCTACCTGGGGCATTTCAGCGACCCCATGTACAAGTGTGAGTGCCAGACGGGCTACGCGGGCGACGGGCTCATCTGCGGGGAGGACTCGGACCTGGACGGCTGGCCCAACAAGAACCTGGTCTGCGCCACCAACGCCACCTACCACTGCATCAAGGTGAGGGCCGGGGCGCGGGACCTGCAGGTGCTCCTGTCCACCACCTCCCGCCATCCAGGGATTCCCACATGGGACGGCTGTGGCCATCGGAGATAATTCTAGGGTCTGAACATCTGGGAGCTCTGGGGGGTTCCCTTCACTCCCTGTGGCTTCTTGTCTCCAGGCGGTAACTTGCTGGGCAGGGCTCCCGTTTTGGTACATTTGCGAGTCTGGGGGAGCCTGGGTGTGATGGCAGCGGGCTGTAGACCTGGCCCCGGGTGGGACCTGTGTGGGACCCGGGGTCCCCGCTGCGTATGTGGACTCTGGGATTCTGTGGCAGCTGGAGAACAGAACTGAAATGCGTGCTTCACCATCCAGTTGGGTTTGAATTATAACATAGTCGGAGTTGGAGTGAAACGAAATGTCCTTCCTAATTACACCCAGTTACCCACCGTGTGAAGAGCTGGTTGGGGAGATGGTTTGGACTCTACGTCTCAGTTTCCGATCAGATGTCCACACCTGACTCCTGGCGCCGTTGGCCGAGGAGGGCGGAGGGCGCGTGAGCTGGCGCTGTGGGAGGAAGGGGACCCCCGGGCTTTGCCCTCCTCCAGGCTTCCAGAGCAGGGCCCTCGCTCCCATGGCTTCTGCTCTTGTGTGGCGGCGTCACGGGGGTCCTGGGCAAGTGCCACGAGTGACCCTGGTTTGGACCCACGGCAGCGGTACGGCGTCCCCAAGCACGGCCTCGCCTCCCTGAGGACAGCTCCTGACCTTGACACCGCAGTTCTGAGCCGACGGGGTCGCTCCCCTGCCCCCTGCGTGTTGTATAACTCGGGCACGTCCTCTGCTTGCAGGACAACTGCCCCCTGCTGCCTAACTCTGGGCAGGAAGACTTTGACAAGGACGGCACTGGGGACGCCTGTGACGATGATGACGACAACGACGGCGTGGACGATGAGAAGGTGGGTCCAGCGGGACTGCTGTCGGCCTAGGGAGCGGGTGGCCGGGGAGGAGAGCTCCGACTCAGGCCGCCGTACGTGTCTGTGATCTCCCTTCCCGCATCCATCACTCACTTGGCTCACGCCTGTGACGTGGATGTATCTGTTCTCACCATCATGCACGTACCACATCATCTTTGCCATAAGAAAATCTCAACATTTGAGCAGGAGGCATATTTAATGTATAAATAATCACAAAATGGTTAGGTGGCAAGAAAGCGTGGCCGGGGCTGGCTGGCTCTGGGTGCGAGGGTGTCCGCCCTGCATGCGGCCGTGACTTGCAGCCCCGTACAACCCCACGCGGTGTCCTGGCTTCTTCCCTTCCCTTTCTGTAGGACAACTGCCAGCTTCTCTTCAACCCCCGGCAATTTGACTACGACAAGGATGAGGTTGGAGACCGCTGTGACAACTGCCCGTACGTGCACAACCCCGCGCAGATCGACACGGACAACAACGGCGAGGGGGACGCGTGCTCCGTGGACATTGACGGAGACGGTCAGTCCTGCTCTTTGCCCTGGATGCGGGTTTACGGCCTCGCGTGTCGGTGTCCTCCTGTGGGCCTGGTGTAAGCTCGCAGCATCCACGGGCTGGCGCGAGGTTCAACGGCGCCTCCGCTGTACTCGCGGGAGCCCAACCTCACTGGCCCGTCCCTTCCTGAGGCCAGTGGGGGACGTTTCCAGCCTCGGGTCCTCCCTTCCTAAGATGGCAGGTGTGGCATCTTCCTTCCTGTGACCCGAGCCCCTGGTCCTGTTCCCTGTGTCCTTCGTGCTTACCCCCTTCCGAACCCCAGGAGCGCTGTCCTGTGTCCTTGCCACACCGCGCCTCTGAGACGCGTCTGATGGTAGTAGCTGCCTCCCTGTCCTGGGATATTCTCCACCCGCACCCTTGGTTCCAACCATTCACGAGTCAGCCACGGTGAAGCTGCCCTTGGGGGACCCCTGGGTGTCAGGAACGTCCGACAAGTCCAGGTCGTGTTCCGCTGCAGAGGCTGGCGCCCTCCAGAGCAGCCCTTGTCCCTATGGTGGTCCGCCCTGCCTGTGGGCGTCTGTGGGCTGGGCCCAGGGCCGACGGGCACCTCTCTCCCCATGGCAGCTGGTGCACGTGCCAGCCCTCCTGGGGACCCGTCCTCACTGGCCTCCCTGTGCCATCCCTGGGGTCCCAGCTGGCCGGGCGGGAGGCGCCTCAGCCTGTCCCACGCGCTCCTTCTGACTCGGTGGTTGTGATATTTGGGGTTGCTGTTGTGCACGGGGTTAAGTCACGTTCCAAGACTCCAACATTGATAGGATTCATCACACCTGGAAGCCCTGTCAGTCTCTGCCGCCATCACTTCCCTCCACATAGCAAACGGGTGACGAGGAGGCAGTCGAACCCCAGGAGCCACTCAGTGTCTGGGGCTCAGGCCATATTTTCAAGGTGATGGGAGGGAAACAGTCCACACGGTGAACTCAGAGCTTGCACCGTGAGAACACAGCTCAGTGTGCAGCGTTTTCCCGGAAGGCTGAGAGCGCCTCTGGTTTAAACTAAGGGGATCTCAACTTTAATGGGAAATCTGACATATGGTCTTCCACAAACCCAATAATATTTACACTTCACCATAATCTTAGATCCTTTTTTATTAAATGAAAGCTTGGCTATAAGTTGCTCTAAATGCAGTAGGAAGGCTCTGGGCTTTTTCTAAACTCAGCCCACTTCCGTGTTTCCTCTTGAAAACCTGCAGATGTGTTCAACGAGAGGGACAACTGTCCGTACGTCTACAACACCGACCAGAGAGACACCGACGGGGACGGTGTGGGTGACCACTGCGACAACTGCCCCCTGGTGCACAACCCCGACCAGGTGATTGATGGCGCGATGGACCGGGTGTGTCCAGGGGCACGAGGGGCCCGAGGGCCTCGTCAGTAGTCGGTGGACGTGCCTGTGGCTTTCCGTTAGCGCTGCCAACAAGTGACAGCATAGGCTTTTCAATAATTTTAATTGAAAACATTTACTGAACCCGGCGCTCCACTCTCATATCTCGGTGGCCCCGGGCCAAATGCGTGGGTGCCTTCGCCTCCCCTGCTGGAGGGAGCCGTGCCTCCTCCATTTATCTTCCCATTTCCCTGCAGCAAACGTGGGAGCTGCTTCCCTCTTCCAGATTTTGCTCTGGAAGACGCAGCGATCGTAACGTCCTGCTGCCGTGCGTGGGGTGTACGGCTGCAAACGATGTCACAAAGGCGCTTGATTCTGTGGCCTTAATTCTTTCCAGTCCTCTTTCTATGTCACGAGCCCACGGAGAGTTGGCAAGAAAGGCAGAGGGCACAGCCCGTCCCCGGGGGCTCACGTGGGTCCCTGTTCTGTCCCCCAGACCGACGTGGATAATGACCTCGTGGGAGACCAGTGTGACAACAATGAGGACATCGACGAGGACGGACACCAGAACAACCAGGACAACTGCCCCTACATCTCCAACGCCAACCAGGCCGACCACGACCACGATGGCCAGGGTGACGCCTGTGACTCGGACGATGACAATGATGGTGTCCCCGATGACAGGGACAACTGCCGGCTTGTGTTCAACCCTGGCCAGGAGGACTCGGATGGTAGGTGTTGAGCCTGGGAGCCCAGGGACCTGTCTGCGGGGGGTGGGGGTGCTGAGCCTCCCCTGCGGCACGTGCCCACTAGCCCACGGGGCCAGGGCAAGCTCTTTGCATCTCAGGGCAGCAGCATCTTAGTGTGAAAGCTGTTAGTGGTCTCCGTGGAGAGGTGCCAGTCACACACGAGATGAGGTGGGGACCTGGGGTCATGACAGGGAAGGTTGGGATTTAGTCTTTCAGGAGCAAAGCAAGCAAAACATGCTGGGTGTGAAATATCAAGAAGAGGACTTGGTTTTCCCGCAGCTGAGCCCATGCAGTGTGCGGCAGCTGGGTCTGGCCTCAGGAATTGGGGTTCTCAGGAGGGTCTCCAGTAGACAGTGAGGTGCATGCTGTGCTGGGGGCTCTGGGGGCCCCATGAGAAAGTGGCTTTAGGGCCGCAAGTGCCTGTGGGGCTGGTTGGCCTTCAGCAGTGTAGGCGGGATGTGGACATCTGAGCTGACTTGGCTCATGGGCAAGTGGGGGACTCAGGATCTGAGGGTGGCTCCAGGGGGTCCCCGCACCATGCGGATGGTTCCAGCAGGACATAGGGAGCCTGTCTGGACCACAGCACTCCGCTCAGGCCATCCTGTGGGAGTCCAGGTACAGGCCAGGATGGGAAGAGGCTGGCTGGCTCGGAGCATTCAGTGCCATCCAGGCTCATGCACAAGGGCGTGCGTGCCTGCATCCCTATCGGTGGGACATGTGCTACTGGGTGGAACCAAGAAGTGGTTTTCAGAATGTGATGGGAAATTAGCTGAACTCAGTACCGTTTTCTCCTTCTGAAGCAGGAGCTAGTTTAGGAAGCTGCCATCGGCCTGGGGATGGTCTCACTCACTGCAGACTGGCAGCTGTTGGGGCCGTGGGTCCCCCCGTGTGCAGCCCGTGGGTCTCCCTCCACCCCTTCCAGCACCTCACTGGACAAGTAGAAAGAAGCTTCTAGGAAAACCAAGGTCATGTCTCACCAAGGAAAGCCATTTGTAGAAAGAGCCCTGCTTTACCATCCAGATAGATTTGGGGCAGGATGATGAAGAAAGGTCGTAACAGAAGTTCTGGAAACAGCTGGCAGTTCAGTTCAGTCTTCCACGTGTCAGCCCCCTGCCCCGCAGCCCAGTGTTGAGGGGGGCCCTTGGGGACTTGCCGGCTGCTGCGGTTACAGCACACGGTTGTGGCTCTTGGGGCATCACATCTACACGTGTGAGGACCCTCCTGAGAGGCAAATGGCAAACCCTCTACTTAGTTTCCTCATTCTCCTCCTTGTCCTGGTGGCAGGTGATGGGCGTGGGGATGCCTGCAAGGACGACTTTGACAATGACAGCATCCCAGACATTGATGATGTGTGTCCCGAAAACAGTGCCATCAGTGAAACCGACTTCAGAAACTTTCAGATGGTCCACTTGGACCCCAAGGGCACCACCCAAATCGACCCCAACTGGGTCATTCGCCATCAAGGCAAGGAGCTGGTGCAGACGGCCAACTCCGACCCCGGCATTGCTGTTGGTGAGCCTCGGACACGTGCTGGGCGTTGTGGGTTCTGGGGGGCAAGGCACCCATGGGCACGCTGGAGGCTAGTGGGGTGGGAAGATTAGGGAGGTCTCTCGGGAGGCCCTGTGCTCCCAGGTCTGCCTATGTGGTCTCAATGGAAGGACTGGAGCATCACACATTGAGATTCAATAAGCCTTTTTATTTTATGGATTTGGTCTGTGAGATGTTACACGATACAGTAGAGCTCTGCCAAAACACGGTATGTGGGATCTGAGCGTATGAAACCCCACACGTTTCATTAATGCCAGAGTCACAGAACCCGAGGTGGATGCCAGAGAAGAGCCAAGCCCCACCTCCTAATATCCACATCCACTGACCCCGGAGCTAATCCAGGCTTTTCCCTCAAAAGCCATTCTGACCAAATCCTATGATGCGTGTTCCCTTTGACATCCAGGGTTTGATGAGTTTGGGTCCGTGGACTTCAGTGGCACGTTTTATGTCAACACCGACCGGGACGATGACTACGCCGGCTTCGTCTTTGGCTACCAGTCCAGTAGCCGCTTCTACGTGGTGATGTGGAAGCAGGTCACGCAGACCTACTGGGAAGACCAGCCCACCCGGGCGTACGGCTACTCCGGCGTGTCCCTCAAGGTGGTGAACTCCACCACGGGGACGGGCGAGCACCTGAGGAATGCTCTGTGGCATACGGGGAACACCGAAGGTCAGGTAGGACGACAGGGCACGCTGAGCCAGTGCCCTTTGACGTGGCCTTGCAGCCACCATGGCTTTTCAAGAGAGCAGCCTTCGTCCAATGCAAAGACGGCTCGCCTCCATGTTGTCATTAATTTTGGCTGAATGTACACTGGTTTTAACACTCTTTTATTGAGTATGAACCTTACTAAAGATGCCATGTCTGGTTCTTTTGTAAACGCCAATGATGATCCTCTTGTAAACTGAACATATTTATACCTTCTTCTAGAGGTAGGGGGAAATGGGTTTTAAAAGTTTAAGTGTTTTACCCAAAGTCCCATGTTGAGGAAGCAGAGGATCCAGAATCTGAATCCACGGCTCCGGCTCAAACACCTCTGCCCTGAGCTCAGGACCACATTGCTCCCTGTCAGTGGGTTTTGATCCACACGAGAGATTCACGCTACGAAATCCAGCCGAGGGTGATGTAGCAGCATGAACCTCAGGCGTGAATGTGCAGAGTAACGTCTTTGCTTCCCATTTGGTAGTGAGACTGTGGTCAAGACTCAGGTGCCAACGGGACTCAGGACAGATGTGTTTTCTCAGGTGCGCACATTGTGGCACGACCCCAAAAATATCGGCTGGAAGGACTACACTGCTTACAGGTGGCACCTGACCCATAGACCGAAGACAGGCTACATAAGGTGAGGGTGGCTTCCCCCAACTGGCTCCCACTGCAAGAGTGTCCTTCTGTCAGATGACGCGTCTGAACAATAACAGACAAATGAGCTGACATGAACGCTCACCTCTTTGCTGTCCTCTTGGCTCTTCCACTTTTGTGCATCTTTTTTCTATCCTGCATCTTCTACTGCACATCACTTATAAAAAAAAACCCAAAAAACAAAACAAAACAAACAAACAAAAAAGAACTATGGAAGAGGAGAAAATCCAGCTTGTCTTGTTTTTCTTTTTTTTAAAGATTTTATTTATTCATGAGAGACATGGGGTGGGGGGGCAGAGACACAGGCAGAGGGAGAAGCAGGCTCCATTCAGGGAGCCTGATGTGGGACTCGATCCTGGGACTCCAGGATCACATCCTGGGCCGAAGGCAGGTGCTAAACCTCTGAGCCACCCAGGGATCCCTACCAACTTGTCTTGTTAATGTAACTTGGAGGCTGATGAGCATCTCTCATCCTTGTGAATATCCCAGGCAGGGGGCAGAAAGTGCAAATGAACCGTGTCTTTGCAAAATTAACATGTGATTCCTTCAGAGAAGACATTCATATTTGTTTCTGATGTTGTGGATGGCTGAACCTAAAACATTTTCCAATAAAGCTTTCACAAATATCAGACTAACAGTATTTTGCTCTTTTGGCATAGACAGCGTTTCTCATTGATCTTGATTGCAACAAACATGAATTATTTAAACTTGAGTAATAAGGGCAGGGCAGGTGGGATTCTCCACAAAGGCCAGAAGCGTGTGTGTCCCCAGCGTGAATAAGCAGACCAGGGCAAGAGAAGCACGACCTCGCTGTCTGGGCACGATGTTCCCTTGCCCATGAGCTGTGACCTGGTCAGGGAGGCAGTGGTGCATGCAGTCCTGCTCTGGGCATGAGGATCGAGCCCTGTCCTTCTTGGCATGCAGCTCTGGCCTAGTGGGTGGATGCCAGTGGGTGATGCCATGTGAAGGCCATGAGGAGGGTGGCCTCGGTGGTGAGGACCTGATGCCAGGCAGAGAGTCTGGAAATGGTGGCTGTCTGTCTGTCCACCAGGCAGCTGGGGACTGGAGGGCACTCTGTCTGCAGCTGGGGGGCCACTTACAGGTCTGCTGGGTTTTGGAGCGCTGGCCTATTTATTGCTGCCAGCTGTAAGGAGAGAGTTGGCCTCTCATCTCCAGCAGTCACACCTTGTTCTTTCTCCTGTTTTCAGGGTCTTGGTGCACGAAGGAAAACAGGTCATGGCCGACTCGGGACCCATCTATGACCAAACCTATGCTGGTGGTCGACTGGGTCTGTTTGTCTTCTCTCAAGAGATGGTCTATTTCTCGGACCTCAAATATGAATGCAGAGGTGGGTGACATTGTCACTGTGCGGGCGGCTCATGGCACAGAGAACAGGGAAGGGACACACATTTTATAAAAGTGGCACATTAGGGTGGTGAGTGGGAGCCCCGTCCAGAGCCACTTCCCAGTTATTCACTGGCTCTGCTTGTCTACACTGTGCTTGGTCCTGGGGCTGTGTACATTTTGTACACGTTCTGGACCTCTGGCAGCATTTTAGATTGCTACCCTTGCTTAGAAAGGGAAGGAGGGAAGGAGGAAGGAAAGAGGGGAGGAAGGAAGGAAGGAAGGAAGGAAGGAAGGAAGGAAGGAAAGATGGAATGAGGGAGGGAGGGAGGAGGAAAGAGGAAAGGAAGGAGGGAGGAAGGAAGGAGGAAAATATGGAAGAGGGAAGGAAGGAGGAAAGGAGGGAAGAAGGGACAAAAGGAAGAAGGAAAGAAGGAGGGAAGGAAGGAAGGAAGGAAGGGAGGAAGGAAGGAAGGAAGGAAGGAAGGAAGGAAGGAAGGAAGAAAGGAAGGAAGAAAAAGATGGAAGGAGGGAGGGAGGAAGGAGGAAAGAGGAAAGGAAGGAGGGAGGAAGGAAGGAGGAAAGGAGGGAAGAAGGGACAAAAGGAGGAAAGAAAGAAGGAGGGAAGGAAGGAATAAAGGAAGGAAGAAAAGATGGAAGGAAGGAGGAAGGAGGAAAGAGGAAAGGAAGGAGGGAGGAAGGAAGGAGGAAAATATGGAAGAGAGAGGAAAGGAAGAAGGAAAGCAAGGAGGGAAGAAGAGATGGAAGGAGGAAGGAAAGAAGGAGGGGGGAAAGAAGGAGAAAAGGAGAGGAGGAAGGGAGGAAGGAAGGAGGAAAGGAAGGAGGGAAGAAGAGAAGGAAGGAAGGAAAGAAGGAAGGAAGGAAAGAAAAAGGAAGAAAGAAGGAGAGTAAAGAGGAAAGGAAGGAAGAAGGAAAGGAAGGAGGAAAAGAAGGAAGGAAGGAGGGAAGAAGAGAAGGAAGAAGAGAAGGAAGGAAGGAGGGAAGGAAGAAAGGAGCAAAGAAAGGAGGGAGGGAAGGAAGGAAAAAAGGAAAGAAAGAAGGAGGGAAGGAAGGAAGGAAGGAAGGAAGGAAGGAAGGAAGGAAGGAAGGAAGGAGGGAGGGAGGGAGGGAAGGAAGGAAGGAAGGAAGGAAGGAAGGAAGGAAGGAAGGAAGGAAGGAAGGAGGGAAGGAAGGAAGAGGGTTCTCTGCCATTCTCTCTCTGGAGCATACTTGGATCACCGTATTGCAGACCCAGAAGCGAGCCTGCCCCATCTAATGTGACCCCACAGCTTCGTGGGGACGTGAACATATTCCCTCCCACTGGCAGGGTCGGTGAGGCCCAGAGGTACTTCTCAACAACCACATGTTGAAAATTACACATAAAGAGAGAACGAGGACACAAGAACGTTGTTTCTTTGTCCCTCTGTTGGGTTGATGTGTTCCTCCCCCCACACACACCCCTTCCACACACAAGTCCAACCATTCACACATCCATCCAAAGTGTGGAGGTTTTAAAAATTAAGATGATATTTTAGGTTACGGGTAGAAGAAAATAAAACCAAACCAAACCTGTGGTCCACCCATGCTAATTCTGTTTATTGTATTTTTATTTTGCAGATGTCTAAGCAAGACTTGCCGCATCTCCGGAAATGTACTGTAGACGCTGTTACCTAGGCCCCAGTCTCTGCTGGTGCTTCCAGCTTCTCTCTCTTTAGCAGCAGCTCCTGTCCTTGACCTTGACTTTGAGGGTCGCTCACCGTCGCCGACCCCAAGCCCACGTGCCTCCAGAGGGTGCGTGTTCGTGGAACCCGACGGGAAACATCCCGCCCGCCGCCGGAAGACAGCCTGATGATGCACCAGACTCTACGTGCAGTGAAAATTGAACATGGCATTACATCGTTTTCTCTTGTTTGTTTAAAAAGAACGACGTTTACATATAAAATGTAATTACTTATTGTATTTATGTGTATATGGAGTTGAAGGGAATATTGTGTGCAAGCCTTTGTCATAAATTAAGCAGGAAAAATATTGCTACACGACTTTCAGTGCTTAGAGCCATTTCCATTCCTGGGTTAGAGCTGTTCCACAGCCGCAGGCAGGTGGCCACGGGGATGGGTCCACTGGAGTATGAAGTGGTACCGTGTAGCCAAGAGGTCAGGGACGTCACACCTCGGGGGGCCAGCCCCATAGTGGGAACACGCACGGGAATTACGAGAACCCCGCTCCCCTGCCCACTGCCCGAGTCCACGGCCTCGACAGGGCAGGGGCGCAGCTTCATCTGAGAAGGGACACCCTGCAAGGCGGTGCCCACATGGGTCCAGGCAGGGCTCCTCAGAGCCCCCGTTAGAGAAGTTAGCAGAGCCGAGCAGGCCGCTCCTGCCCTGCAGCCTTGAGGGAGCTCCTGGCCTGTTGTCCCTTGATTTTCTGATTGCCAGAGTTTCTGCTTGAGCTTCTTTCTCAGTCTCTGCTGCTGGAGATCAGACAAGCGGGCAAACACACCAGCAAATGCACTTTAGCGTCTAACTCCTATTCTAGGCTTCGACACTATGCAAGAGCTGCTTACCTAATCTGGCCAAACTTTCCCCCAAGGTTCCACTTATAAACGTTTTGTTAATATTTATTAAATGACTACAGAATGCAGCTCCATTCACTAATAACTTATTTTAAACATGTCAAGTAACACATGTAGTGTGATTCCTAGGGATGAAAACATACCACACGCATGATAATACAAAGATGAAGTTACAACAAAATACCTTCCTGTCAAGACCCAAGCTCTGCAATATTATGTTGTCACGATAAAGCATGCTTAAAACGGAGGAGGATCAATAAATGATTGTGAAGAGTTTATAATGGAACCTTTATCTATACTGTCGCCAGCGACTGTCCTTCGGTCTGTTACTGTTGCCGACCTGCTGTACATAGGATTTGAGACTTTAATGCTGATGAAGAGTCAGCATCCAGCCTGCTGGGCACACCCGATAACCAGTCATACCATAATATACACACGTTTTTGTTTCTTTTTTTTTTTTTTTGCCTTAAATTGCATGATCTTTCTACAGGAAATATTAATCTCACTCCACAGAAGGGGTTTAATGAGAGGAATTGGTTTTGTCTAATGCAGGCGAATCTTTCTCCCCTTTCTGTCAACAGCAATCTTGTTTCTATGCAAAATAGAGAGGATTCACGACTTTTGTCTCAACTTCCACATTTCATTCGATAAAGTTACGTTTGTTGCTTCCTTCGAGGTTGATTTTTTGTTTTGCTGCACTTTTGACCTTGTTCTGCAGAGCCGTGTCCCCAGAACAGCGGGGTTTGGGGACTGGACTAAATGTAACGGTCGTGGAGGCCGTGCAGGTTTCTCTGTTGGTGTCCCTTGGCCGAACAACACAGTGCTGTGGGATGATGATGTGAATATTTAGAATGTACCATAGTTTTTTTGGTAAATTATTTATGTTTTTTTTTGAACAAACTTCTCTTCCAGATTGATGAAACTTCATTTGTTTTGCCAAAGACTGTAAATATTTATTTATTTGTTCACATGGTCAAAATTTCACCACTGAAACCCTGCATTTAGCTAGAGCCTCAATTTTTATACTTTAAAGATTAATAACAGGAAATAAATTGTAAAAAGGTTTTCTATAAATGAATCTCTCTCCCTTTTTTAAAAAGAATTAGCAGGGTTTCTATTGGGGGGAAGGGAGACCAACCCCAGCTGGGGAGAGCTGACGTCTTGCTTCCCTCTGCGTGAGCACGTCTGGTCACAGGGCTCCCCTCTGCCTTCCTGAGGTTCAGGTGTAGATTTGGGGTCCACTCAGGACAGGCCTCAGGTTCCGTCAGCTATCAGCACTGCACCCGACGGTCACTAGGTGCCCCTTCCCGCTGGCTGCTCTTCCTCCTGACGCGAGAGCAGAGCCAGGTGGTGACTTTCAGCAGGTGTCCCTGAACACAGCGCCCCTCCCAGATGCACCTGTTCTTGTTCCAAACCAGAGATGGATCCTGTGGCAGTAACACAAACAAGCCTGCCCTCTGTAGGAGCTGTGGGGTGTCTCTGGTTCCCAGCTGCTTTGTGGGGTTTCTGAGAGTTATGGTGCAGTCAGATGTGGAGGAAGATGGGGAAATAAGTGCGATTGGCAGTAAATCCAGAGGGAGTCAAGCGCTGGAGCCACAAGATGCAGGACAGACCGCCTGGGGTGACAGGATGAGTCAAGGCCCTGCTTTGATCTGGGAGGTGAAATGGTGGATGTCGTGACATAAATGCCAAGGACAGACCAGCTCTATGTACATGGAACAGGAAGCCTCTGAGGAATATAAAAAGAAATCAATGAGGAGAGTGATCTTTGCGGCCTGGAGGTGACTGTAGAGGGAATCTAATGAAACAAAACACACACGTTTCTTTCCACTGCTCAGGAGGCAGGCAGGAGGGTGAGACACATTTCTCCACACTCTCATTGTCTAGTGACTTAGAGCACAAGTCTGTGAGGGCTGCTCCAAATGCAGTCCAGGGCCCTCGGGACCGTCCCCTCCGGGGATGGTGTCTGTGCCCCGACAGGAACGAGCATCCCTGGAAGGAGACCCAGGACTTGGAGACACTGCTCTGCAGGCCTCTCTCTTCCTTCTGGGCAAGGTTCCAACACAACGTCATCCGGACGCCTCCAATGGGATGTTTGGTTCAGGAGAAGCTGCAGTTGCTCAGTGCACACCATGTGCATCCTCCCCTGCTGCACAACAGCTGGTTCATGGGGCAGTGTGGAGCATCCTGATTCACAGGGATCCAGAATGGGGCTGTAACCACTGGAGGGGAGGTGGTTCCAGGACACTGGCAGCCAGCAGCTTCCACTATAGGTTAACAGGGGTCCCTCCCAGGGTTTCTGTGGGTTTCGACATCTCAGGTTTTGCTCAATTAGTCTGAGTTTCACAAAGTGATGCAGCCATGGCTGCAGAGTGGGACATGGCTTGCAGAGCAGCCCAGACACTGCCACCCAACACCCCCAAGGCCCTGGTCCAGCAGCCCACGGTGAGGTAGAAACCCGGCACTTGCCATGTTCTGTGAAGGACAGAAAGACCCTCAAATAGATCTGATCGGCCACAGGCTGGAATCCCCGTGGGGGAGGGAACAACCCAGGACTTCTGGGGATGAGCCTACCCTGGCCAAGCCGCTGCTCCCAGGGGAGTGACTTGGCGGGGGACCTGAGGTCCAGGGACGAGAGGAGCCACTGCCAGCACCGCCAGGGGCCCTCAGCTTTGGGGAAGCCGGTGGGCACTCCTGCCAAGAAGTCTGGGCCCCGAGCCGCCAAGTATTGGCCCACGGCTGTCCTTGTGGAGTGTGGGCGGCCCGGCCCCTTTGCGGAGCCGGGGCTATAGCTGCAGGCTGGCCTTGCAGACCGGCTTCCAGCTCACGGTCCTGGAGCATCAGCGCCTGAAAACGCCCAGCACTGTCCGGACACTGCATTCTCCTTAGAGTGGCTGTTTCAGCCCAAACACATCAAATGCATTATGAGAGGTGGTATTTTGACATCACAGCGTCCAGCAGATTCCCTTGGCACACAACCCGGACACCCCGGCTCTGGTCAGGACATCACCCGGAGCAGAGTTAGGTCGAGTGCCCGTGTGGGTGGACGCGGGTGCACACGGGATGGCCAGTGTTGGGACCAGCTGCCCAGGAGGCGGGAGGAACAGGTTCCCACAGCCACCAGCCGGGCCCACCCCCCTGATCCCCACGGGCCCAGGAAACACGGGGACTCAGCCTCGCTCTGCCCCAGGGAGTTTGCTCTTGGCTATAACTTCATGTTAAAAGGATAGTCTGACTGCAAATTAACTGTGAGCATCCAAAGGGCTTTGGGGGGAAAAATGGAATAGAAAGAAGAAAAAGTGTTAGTATACTTGGTGACACTTTATTTTATATGATATTTATTTACTTTCAAATTATTGTTTTTTATTTATATAAATTAGTTTGTTGTTCCACAGATTTATTTTGCTATTTGTGAAATTTGTTTAGTTATTCTGGATTGGGACAGAATGTGTGTAACATTCCCCACTCTACAATGGAATTATTTTTCTTTTTAATACGGTTGCTGGAACAAATTCCATTGTTGAACAAGACACATGTATAAGGGGCACCTGGGTGGCTCAGCAGTTGAGCACCTGCCATCAACTCAGGGCTTGGTCCCGGAGTCTTGGGATCAAGTCCCACATTGGGCTCCCTGCATGGAGCCCGCTTCTCCCTCTGCCTCTGTCTCTCCCTTTCTCTTTCTGTGTCTCTCATGAATAAATAAATAAAATCTTTTAAAAAAAGACATATATATTAAATATGTTGCTGTATGTTAACATGGAATATTCAATATTATTCACACACCTTGTATGCATCTCACGAAGACACAGCCTCTTGGAAACTTCTGCCTGCCTGAGGCTCTTCCTGTGTAAGTGGAAGACGCGCTTCCAATGGCCAGTTCTGCAGCATCTGTACAGCCGACTGCCTTCGGGCTATTGCATGTCATTTGCAAAAGAATATGATATCTGCCCATTCTGAAATCTATAGCTAAAATCCCAAAATATCTCATTGAAAGAACTTCTTAGATTATTTATTTATTTTCCAAACCTTTCTTTTCTGGTGCCATAATTTTCAGAGATCTGAAAAAAATGGGAGTACACTTTGAATATTTATTTATTTATTTATTTATTTATTTATTTATTTATTTATTTAAAAGAGAGAGAGAGAGAAAGAGAGAGAGCATGAGCAGAGTGAGAGGCAGAGGGGGAGGGAGAAGCAGCCCTATCAAGCAGGGATCCTGATGCAGGACTCGATCCCAGGACCCTGGGAACATGCCCTGAGCCGAAGGTAGACACCTCACTGACTGAGTCCCCAAGGCACCGCTGAGTACACCTGAAATGTAATGACAATGTTGTACGTCAATCTTAGAGCAACAAGGTGGGAAGCGTGGGAAATGCAGGAAGCTCACAGTGTAGCATCAGTTGTGTTTATGTCCACTTGCAACATGTGATAGGAAAGTGAAGTGAAGAAACAATCCCATTTACAAAAGCATCCCAAACAATAAAATACGTAGAAATAAATTCAACCAAGGAGGTGAAAGACGTGTAGAATAAAAATGGAAAGCATTGCTAAAAGAAATGAGCTCAAACCTAAACCAAAAGACCTACCATGTTTACAGAAGGAAGGTGTCAATATTGTGAGGACAGTACCGGTACGGTACCCCCTGTGGTCATGGGGTCAGTAGGGTTCTCGTTTAAATTCACATGGCCTCATTTGTAGAAATGGAAAAGGTGATTCTCAAACTTTTATGGGATCCAAGGTCTCTGAAGAGCTGAAACAATGCTGAGTGGTAGGGCAAAAAAGCTGGAGAACTCACACCGTCTGGTGTTAAAACTTGTCACAAATCTACAGTACTTACAGAATTTTTAAAAATTTTATTTATTTATTCTTGACAGTCACAGAGACTGAGAGAGAGAGAGAGAGGCAGAGACACAGGCAGAGGGAGAAGCAGGCTCCACGCAGGGAGCCTGACGCAGGACTTGACCCCAGGTCTCCAGGATCACACCCCAGGCCAAAGGCAGTGCCAAACTGCTGGGCCACCGGGGCTACCCATATTTACATAATTTAAAACTGTCATAAGGACAGACCTATAGAGCAATGGGATAGACCAGAGTTCAGAAACAAACCTGTGTCCTTTTGGCTGGTTGGTTTTCAAAAGGGGCTCCAGGACCACCCAAGGAGGAAGGAATCATCTCCAACAAAATGATGCAGGGAAATTGGATTTCCACATGTAAAAGAAGAAAGTTGACCCTCATCTCACACTCTACACAAAAATCAGCTTAGAATGAGTTGGCAACCTAAGTCTAAGAGCTAAAAGTACAGAACTCTCAGGTAGAAACAGTTAAATCTTTACAACCGAGAATTTGGCAATGGATTCTTAAATCTGGCACAAAAAGCATGAGCAACACAACAAACTAGATAAACTGCTCTTTCGAAATGAAAAGCATTTGTGTACCAAAGAACATTATCAAGGAAGTAAAAAGACAAATCACTTAAATGAAAGAATGCATTGACAACCCAGAGATCTGGCAGGGTCTTAAGAGTGTATAAAGAACTCTTACAACCCAACAACAAAGAAGGCAAAAACCTCAATTGAAAAAATGGGCTGTGCGTTTGGATAGATGTTTCTCCAAAGAAGATAAATAAACAAATGTCCGCTCAACATTGGACACCTGGTTGGCTCAGTGGTTGAGCGTCTGCCTTCAGCTCAGGTTGTGATCCTGGGGTCCTGGGTTTGAACCCTCGCTTCCGGCTCCCTGCAGGGAGCCTGCTTCTTCCTCTGCCTATGTCTCTGCCTCTCTCTGTGTGTCTCCCATGAATAAATAAATAAAATTTTAGAAAAAAAAAAAGAGGTGCTCAACATCACTAGCCATCAGCAACATGAAGTGGAAACAACATCACACCCAGGAGAACGATGATGATAAGGACAGACAAGTGTCAGCTAGTGAGGATGTGGAGGTATCAGCATCAGGTGGTGGTAGGACACGAAACGGATCAGTTGCTGTGGGAGACAGGATAGTAGTTCTTCAAAAAGTTAAACCCAGAGTTACCATGTGACCCTGCAAGCCCTCTCCTAGTCACACACCCCCAAGACCTGGAAATAAAGTCAAATACGTGTCCCCAAAGGTTCTGAACACGTTATCCACAGTCAGAATGCAGAGCAGCTTACACGTTCTTGCAGCAGGTGGACGGTAGACCAAATGTGGCCTGGCCCCGCGGTGCAGTATTATCCAGCCGTAACAGGAGGGAGCTCAGAAGGCCCCAGAAAGCTAAACCTGTGCCAACCTAGATCGGATTGTATGGAGAGAAACAAGCCAGGCACAGAAGGTTACATCTTGTACTTGAAATATTCAGAACAGTCAAGTCTATGGAGACAGCAGCGGGGTGGTCACTAGGGCCTGGGCAGTGGGGCAGCAAGATGATTGCTCAGTGGGCACAGAAGTTTCTTTGGGGTGATGTGTTCTTGGGGTGAAGTTTCTTTGGAGCTAGATGGAATGATGGTTTGGCCATGTCATGAATGCACTAAGCCCCACTAGGATGTATACATTAAAATAGCTAATTTTATGTTTACGTGAGTTTCACGTTGGTGAGGAAATGGGATGTTGAGGAGCACATGGTCTAACTGCAGTACAGACCCAGGGAACGAGTCCCTCAGACACATACTGCAACTGAGCTCAGGACATTTGCTTCGTGCAGAGGTTTCAGGTGAGTGTGGACAACACGTCAGAGCAGGGCTGTGAGGACGCCCCCAACCGTCCCCTCTCTGGTGGTTTTGCTTTTTCTCTGGGGTCTGTGCTCCTGCCAGGCCTCCTCGTTCCTGCTGATCTTGGTGAGATCCTGTCCTGGGAGGAAAGAGAAGTGAGAGCAGACTCGGGGGACCCCTGGGTGGCTCAGGGGTTTGGCGCCTGCTTTCAGCCCAGGGTGTGATCCTGGAGTCCTGGGATCGAGTCCCACATCGGGCTCCCTGCATGGAGCCTGCTTCTCCCTCTGCCTGTGTTTCTGCCTCTCTCTCTCTCTCTCTCTGTGTCTCTCATGAATAAATCAATAAAATCTTAAAAAAAAAAAAAGAACAGATTCGGGAGCTGACCGTAGACCACGACTTAGACCCTCGGAGCCTCGTGCTTCCTGTTGGTGAGGCAGGACAGTCGTGTCGTCCTCCCTGGGCCTCCCCGAGAGGAAGGGAGGTGAGATGTGGTGGGTTGGGGGGGACTCAACGTGGCCTCTGCCCTTCGAGAAGGGCAAACAAGCTGGGGTGTCAGGGGCAGGGAGTGGATCTAGGGTAAGGAGGTCACAGAGGTTTAACTCCACATCTGGAGGGATCTCTGGGCAGGCAGTGAGGGGAACGCCCTCAGAGTTGGCATTTGGAGAAGTCGCTGTGACCTGGCCTCCCACCCGCACCCCTGCAGCCCCTTCCGCAGCCCCTGGCTGTGGGATGCCCACCACGGGGCTTGCTCAGACACAGACTCTGAACTCCCCGAAGCTGCCCATGAAAGATGAGGGACAGGTGCACCCGGGCAGGGTTCAGAACTCCTCCTCACACCTTATGGATGATCAGTTACCACCCTCCCCACTCCCCCAGCCAGACCTGGGCAGGAACGAGAAATGAGAGCCAGCTGTGGGCCCCCCGGCCTGGGATGCCGAGGCGGACGGCTGCAGAGTGAGGCTGGGAGCAGCTAGCCTGGGATGGGTGAGGCAGCCTGCCCAGAGGGTAACCTCCCCAAGCAGCAGCCTGCGCAGGAGACGCAGAAGCATCTCAGAAACACCCAAATCCTAATCAGAACGTCCTGGGTGTAACCTTCCCAAGGAATGCATTTGTTAAAGCTGAAATGTGTTTCTCTGTAGGTTGATTTGCTAAGAGAAGATTGTGCTGTTGGAAAAAGGATCCTGAGCCGCAGAGCCCAGACAAAGGGGCGGCGGGGAGGGAGGGCCAGCCAGCCGCCTTCCCAGGAGGCGTGCAAATGGCCAGCCGGCTCCATCCTCAGAGGGCCAGCCAGTCATGCTGTGATGCTTATCAGAGTTTGGTGGTTACAGCTTTTATGATAACAAAAGATTAATTTCCTTGAGTCAGTTCTCTAATAACCAAGGGAACTTTATAATTGGGCTTTGTCTTAGCTGGCTTCCCTTAAAGCAGAGCATGGCCACGGGCGTGGGATCAGGTCATTCATTTTGGAGGTGGTTCTGGGAAGCCGGACCGGGAGCCGGGAAGTGAGAGAGGATTAACATGCACACCGCAGAGTGCGAATCCCTGTGAGCCACCCCCCTCAGCAACTCCCGGGGATGTTGGAAGAACTGGATGGTCCCTGTGAAAGAAAGGAGTCGGGTGTTTGTCCACCCCTAACCCGGGGCTCTCTGCACCCCAGTCCCCCGGCCCTGGGCGGCAGACACTTGTGGTCTGAGCAGCAGGAGGAGGGCGGCTGCAGGGTGGTGGCGCCAGAGGCCCTCCATGTGCACGGGAGGCAGGAGCGGTGGGGGCACAGCAGCCCATGCACAGCAGGTCTGAGGGCACTGCTGGAGCTCAGGGTTTCCTGCAGGGGAGGCAGTACTGCCCTAGACCATCCCTCCCGGCCATATACATCCCGGTAGAGCAGCTGTCCTCCGACTGCGCTCAGCCTTCACCCGAGACGCGTGCCCAGCGCTGCCAGCATGCCCCATATCCAGGCTGGGCTCCTGCCACATCCATCCCACAGCCCAGCCTCAAGGCCTCTCCTGGGGACTCACCGGCCTGAGTTCAAACAGCATTTTGCATTGTGCCCTGGGAGTGCAGGGGCACAGTCTGTGTCTGGGAGGGATTCCTGTTCCCGGAGGGGCCCCCGTCCTCTGTGGGATGCTGGCAGCAGAGGAAGAGGGGCGGCCTGCAGGTGCCAGAAGGGGCATCACAAGCGCCGGGTGCACGCTGATGCTGTGCCGTCACAGTCTTCCTTCCCCATCTCGGGCCGACCCCGACCAGAACCCCTGCATGAGCACGGCTGCCTTTGTAGCACCGGAATATGAGGATTTCGCCTCAACAGATTCGACTAATTGGAGGAGCTCAAGACGTCTTCAGGAGCGAGTGGGAGTCGGTACGGCTCCTGGGGCTAGAGTCCCACCGCTCGAGCCACTGTCCCCACTGCACGTGCCCCTCTGTCCTGCTGCCCAGCACCCCTCACCGGGCCCCATGGCAGATCCCTCGATGAGCCAGAGCAGAGGAGGCCTGCTGGCCCTCACCTCTCTTGCAGAGCCCTGGTCTGGAGGTGGCGATGCCAGCGGCCGGAACTGATGGCACTTCTCCTGTGGGGCTGAAAGAGCAGGAAATGGGGAGGAGGGAGGAACCTCCTGGGATTCAGAGGGTGGGGTCCAGGTTATTTGGTGGAGATGGACAGTTCTTCCCGGCATGTGTGCCCACGGGGGGAAATGTGCTGAGGCTGAGAAGGGCAGCAGGAGCCGTTCCCGACATGCTGTCCCCAAGCAAAAGGATACACACCATCTGTGCCACCTCCCCCAGGGAGAGGGCAACCCCGGGGACCATCTTCCCCATCTCGCTGTAGGATTAGTGACGGGGGTTGGAGGACAGAGCAGGTTCCAGGTGTGTCTTCAGCCGAGTGAGACGATGACACCAGGGGTTGGACCCACAGCTGGTGAGAGGGGCTCCACGGTCTCTGTGAGTTCCCTGCCCGTTCCTCCTGCCACCCTCCGGGAAGGTACTTAGTGGCAAAACGATGAAAAGGAAGTTGCTGCCAAAATACATTTTGGATGCAGTAAAATTAAACTTAAAACACGATTCAATTATAAAGAGGAAAACTAGATATGTTGATACCTTATTCTCTCAGTTTTAATAACAGATGGGCTGGTCCAGGAAGGCAGTGGAGGTGCTAGGCATCTGCGCACGATCTTAAAGCAAAATGTGAGGGACCAGGGTCCCTAATTTTGATCCTGGGACTTGTGGGATATGATTTTATCCTGGAATGAACACAAGTTAACTTTTGGAGGAGGCCGGCACTGCTTTGTAACGAGAGGCACAGGTCTCAGGCACCAACTCTAGGCCTGTCATTTCTGATCCTCCTAAACCACCAAGCACACCAGGAATCAGAGCCCTGCAGGTGCTCAGAGACCCCCGAGAATCTCCTGGGACCCATAGGGGCTGTCAGCACTCTGCTTTCCCTCCCCATCACCAAATCCCATAGTCAGTCACATCACTTTTATCAGGTCCATCCTGGGGTCCAGAGACCACACCTATCTTTCTTCTTCTTTTTTTTTTTTAAGATTTATTTATTTATTTATTTATTTATTTATTTATTTATTTATTTATTTATTTATGATAGACATAGAGAGAGAGGCAGAGACACAGGAGGAGGGAGAAGCAGGCTCCATGCCGGGAGCCTGACGCGGGACTCGATCCCGGGACTCCAGGATCGCGCCCTGGGCCAAAGGCAGGCACTAAACTGCTGAGCCACCCAGGGATCCCCCCCTGCCCTGCACTTATCTTTCTTCCACCAGCATTTGGAAGTTTTAAGTCCTTCTCTCTGTCTGTCTGTTTTTCTGTGTGAGACCCACTTCAGTTATTACAGACAGTGTTTTGTGTTTATTTTGTGTTCAGGGTCTGCTAATAGTTAAATAAACTACAAGTTTTGCATGTTTTAATAGCACTAAATTATGGAGTGTTAATCTTATCACGATGTTTCATGTATTTTCTTATTTTTAAACTGAAGTAGTCTTCAACATTTTAAGTCCAGAGATCTCAGTCAAGGAAAGCTGAAAACCCAGAAATAGCTATTACATTACTTGCCAAAACATGACTTAAAAAACATCTCTGCAGCAAGGCATTTGCGGTTCCCTTAATGGCTAGTGAGACTACATCTAGTTTTTACTTTATTATGAAATGGAAAGTTTCAACATTTACATTAAATAAGTAACATGGATTTCATCAAACACTAAGATTCCAAGTTTCCCAGAAAAGAGCAATTAGGATGACCCAAGATAGGAAGAACCCGGATTCCTGGGGTGGCTGGCCTCCGGCCGCACACAGAGCTCCCCACACACATACCCAGACACTGGCCTCTTCGGGATTGGTGGGTGTGGGACACCCGACCCATCAGGGCCCGGCCGGCAGACATGCGTGCCTGTGGCCAGACTCACTGCAGACTCAGGGCCCGGGGAAGGTCGGGGCCAAGGTTTGCGTTGCTCCCTAGAAACAACGTATGCGACTGCACTCCAGGGCTTGCGGTGCGGGGCACGGGGTGACCCAGGGCTCAACTCCCGGTTTGCTCTGAGGAAGGCAGCGTAGCGGGGCACAGAATTAGGAAGGCAAGTGGATCCAACAGAGCAGGAGCACCTTCTAAAGGACATGCGTCATTCATTCAGTCCACCATTCAGCAGCCGTGCATCTGGTCCTGCGGCGTCGGAGCCCCTGCGCCATGGTGGTGACAACACACGCCAGGCCCCGGCCCTCCTGGGTCTTACACTCCTCAGAACAAAGAGAAGAGGCCCTAGCAGAGCGGACACTCCAGAGACTCATTCAGGGACTGGATCCCAACAGTCGGCAAGCTGTTTTGGGGAGCTACAGGGAAAAGCTTCGGGACGATGTCCTGAAAGGGCTCGGATACACAGGCCATCCTGCAAACTTGCTGCTGTTATACCAGTGGACACGGTCATGCCTCGGTCTTTGTCCTTGGCAACCAGAGTGAAGTCTCACGTGCTGGATGTTAAACACATAGTTTGATCTTACGTAAAAATTTGGATATTGAAAAGAAATAGTTTACTGAATATGTCACGTCCCGTTGCACGATCCTCAATCAGACCCCACGTGCCTGCTCTCCTCAGCCTGGACGGGCTCCCAGGGCCCGACCTCACCAGATCGGCTCCCAGGGTGTGAATGCCGGCCTGTGTCTAATCGGGTCTCCCTCTGCCCGTCCCTAAGCTTCCCCAGAGGCCAACTCACTGGCTCCTTGTTGAGAGCTTGTCCTGAACGTCATCCCCTGTCCGAGCCCCAGGCTCTCTACTGGTGACTTGGGGGCTCTCACCCTGCGCCCCAAACTCCGTGCTCCTGGACCTGGGGATCCTTCCATCCTGCCCCTGCAGACCCCTGCCCAGACCCTGCGGCTCGCAACTCTGTAGGTGGAGAAGGCACACCCACGTGACCGGAAGCTTAGGGATGATTTCCTTCATTTCACGGCTGGGACCCTGAGCTGAAGAGGACACAGGGGTCTTCCGGCCAGCACCAGCGCTCTGCAGCCTAGTGTTCTTCCCGCAACAGCAAACATAAGGTGGCATCATCCTTCTGATGATGAAGTGGACCAACATAAGCACACAACACAAAATTAAGTAAGTATTAAACAAAATCTGATTTCCTCATGATCAAGACTTTTCCTCGGACCCATGTGTGTTTTTTCATATCTATTACATTTCCTAAATATGTGCAAATTCTCGTTATGTTATTACATGAAACTGCATTCATCATTATTTTCCTGAAAACAAACTAAGTTTTAAGCAGCAAAAACAGTTTTGTCTACTTATGATTCCAACCATGCCGTGCTTTCTTTCAGATAACTATAGATTTAATGCCACATATAGAAGTTTTTATGTCATTGGAGACTTAAGTAAATTCGGTTTACTTTTCAAACATATGACTTGGAATAGAGGACATTGTCTTTATAAACTATCTGTAGGTTAACGTTTTCTGGATATGGGTGCAATATTTCCAGATATAAATTGTTTCCTTACTCACTCCACATGCACACAACATACAGACACACACACACACTGAGAGAAAACCGCCTTGACACAGAGTCCACCAAATCACCTGTGCACCTTTATAAACACACCAGCTCCCAGATGTGACCACGCTGCAGCGGGAGAGACACAAACCACACGGGGAAACAGGAAATGAGCCGAGCATTTCCGAGGGTGCAGAATTGCTAACTCTACATGGAAAGGGATTATATTCTCTAGCTGCTGAAAGTAAGAACCAAAAGACTCACTAGGTTCCTTGGTCCCTAAGAGTGTTACAAAGCTGAGCATGGACCTGGGGCACATCCTCCCCATGGGTTCTCCTGGGGGCTGAGTTCTTAGGCACAGAACGTTTTGGGTAAAATAAATGCGACTGCTAATACTTGGATTTTGAAAACTTGAAAAACACCTTCCCCATTTCCTCTCCAATTTCTCCTAGAGCTAAATTATACCAAATGACAAACATAGATAAAAAGTTGTGGGATGGAGTTGGAATGTGGTACCGAAGGCATTTGTGTGCAAAAGTAGCGGATCTGCATTTATGAGCCATGTTTTCTTACTGCTACAGTGACACAACGCTGTCACTCCAGGTTTCATAGGCAGGAAGAACCACGTATATTCGTCCGTCTACACCACTTGCCGTTGTGCCGATGGACTGGACCATAATGGCTGTCACCACACTGGGATCCACGAATGCGAGGCCCACTGACATGGACTTTCAATTTTCTCCAAGCAAAACCTGTGTTATAATTTCAAGGCTATTTTGCTCCAACAAATGGGAATATTTGCTACATTGCACCGCAAGCATCTGTTTGTGAACCTGTCCTTCACTAGACAGAAATTCATCAGGAATAGGACCTTGCTTCACGTATTTGTACATGTGACACCAGAAATGAAAACTGTTGTAGTGCCCTTGAGGACATAGGTTTGGCTGTAAAGTGTCCTGTGTTCCAGGAGGAGACCCAAGGGTCAGCTGGGCCTTCTCAGCCTGCCCTGAATAGAATATCCTTCCAGGAGAAGCTTTAAAAGGCTGAACCATGCCGTGTGTGCCAATGTCTTCCATAAAGCAGGAGGAAAGACTAAACCTTGATTTTTTATTCAGATTATTAGATGCCTGATGGAAATCATTGATGTTGAAATGAAGATCCTGCACATACGGGTGCTTTTTCCTAGATACGAGCCCGAAACATCCCCGGGGAGATGACAAGGTGGGTGGTGGGGGCAGGGGAGGCCAGGAGAGAGAGCAGGAGCCTATCACCAGGGTCGGCTGCCCTTCCACACTGAGCCTTGGCTGAAGGGCAGGCTTGTGGGGTACGTACACCTGTCCTTTGGGGTTGTGCTTGGGAAGCATCTCGGAGAAGCTGGAGGTGCTCCCAGGGGCTGACAGTTGTGCTCAGTGCACTTACTGACCTGGGCTTGAGCTGAACACACTATCTAGAGCTTCCCTGGCACCGCACAGGCAAAATCTGGTTACGAAGAGTGAAATATTTTGACAGTCAACTACGCTCAATGCTGTGTCCTCAGTGAAAGTATGATGCTGACACATGCTGAATAAAGAAAGGCATCAAGAGGTAGCAACAAATTTATCAAATTCCATAGATTTTGTATCTTAAGGCAAAGATACCTGACTTGACTGCAGTGACTTGAAAGGGTCTGAAGGTTCTGTGCCATATTCACACCCCACCTTCAGAAGGTACAGAGGCCGGGGGAACCCAGAGACGCCCTGGTCTGGAAGGCCAGACACTGTCCATCCCGCACTGCGTCGTGCAGACACCCTGACGTCAGCCGGCACTTCTGGAATGCCCGCAAACCCTACCCCACTGCAGTGGGTCATGTAACATACACTCTGCTGAGTAAGAAAGCTGTAAACCAGAGCAATAAAACACAACGAGCTCCGCAAACAGTCAACAAGCCGCAGGACGGTCTAGCACGCTCAGCTGCCACCCCCCGGGGTCTCCGCCAGGACGCGCAGTAATCACTTGCAGGCAGCGCAGGTTTGAGAGATTCTGGACTGGCCCACTTGTGTGCCACACGTCACAGCCCGGCTGTTAATCTGGCATAATTCCTGTCTCCTTGTCCTCAATGATAAAAGCAAGGTGTCTGCCTTTCTGTCTAAGTGATGCTAGAGCACAAAAATAAGACCTTCTGGTGGAAGTCAATGTACAAAACCCCATAAATATCTGCTCCTGACCATCTAGGATGGAAAACAGATCCTTGCTCCAGGAGCTTACAGAGTTTCTATGTCTCCTTAGTTGTGGTGAAGTGTGTCTTGTGTAATATTTCCAAGGGCCAAACACACCAGGAAACAACTTCCCTTCGTCCAGCTGCAGGGCACGTGTTCCGTCCGGCTGCAGAACAGCATCTGCACGGGAGCACGAGAGCAGGTGCTCAGTACATGTGGGAGCCCTCCCTTCTTCATCCTGGGTGAATTTTTAAGTAAGATTTTATTTATTTATTATCAGAAACACACACACACACACACACACACACACACACACACAAAGGCAGAGACACAGGCAGAGGGAGAAGCAGGCTCCATGCAGGGAGCCTGACGTGAGACTTGATCCCGGGAATCCAGGATCAGGCCCTGGGCCGAAGGCAGTGCTAAACCGCTGAACCACCCAGGGATCCCTGATCCCAAGTGAATTTAACAGATAATTGCTGACAGTGAATGAATGCTTACCTGAATCACCTAAGCCTCTTTCAAAGCCAAGGCTGTTTATGCCAGACTCAGTTTTTACAAGGAAAAATCTCAATCAGTGGCCTCCCTTGGTGCCATGTCTCATAGTTGGGGACGCCTGCAGGTGGCACCGGCGTGGCCTCCTTGCAAACCTCCCCCGCCATGCCCACCGCCCCTCGTGCCTCAGCTCCCAGGTCTGCCCACCACGCGGCTGGAGTTGGGCCTCCCCTGTAAACCCAGTAGTTTCCTCCCCGGGCCCCCGATGCACCGTCAGCTGGCTTCCCTCCATCCCCCACTTAAACGGCTGGATGCCCTTTGGAAAGCAGAATGCTGAGGTTGCTTCTCACTCACTCACAACCCTTCGGTGACTGTTGTTGCTCAAGTCCAAGCTCTGATATGAGAAAAATCTGAAGACGCTGTGGGACGGGGTCAGGTCTGCTAAAGTGGGGAGGCCTGGAGGTGGCACGGTGCCGAGCTCAGTCCTGGAGGAGGCCTAGGTCCCCTGGCGCTGGCACCTCTGGGCAGGGTGGGCTTCCTGGCCAGATGTCTCTGAGGCAGGGACCTTGCAGAAGAAACTCCCCTGGGGGGGGGGGGGTGTGCAGGTCATGGTGGGACCCGGAACTGCCTGGGAGAAACAGGGTCCTCTTTCCTGCCCCGGCTCTGCCCTTGGGGCCCCAGAGGCCCAGCCCAGCAGGCCTAGCTGCCAAGGCAGGCATGGTTCGCACAGCCCTGGGGCCAGCATGACGCCATCTAGCCCAGTGGACCATCAGCCTAGTAGAAGTGGCTGCTGAGGAGCTAACCCCTCATGGTTACCGGCTCCACCATGGAGCCAGCCTGAAAATCGCCACTCCGTGGGACACACTTTCTGATTTCAGTTGGGACTGGAAGTGACTACCTGCTGAAGTGACGACCTCCACACCCCTCTGACCTCAGACTGTCTCTCTGGCATCTGAGGCCATCCTGGCATGACCTCTAAGACCAGGCGCTGGGTCCTGTCCGTCGGGGGTCGTCCCAGGTGGCCAGCTCCCCATCTGCTGAGAGCACTGTGGCCACACTTCCAGAGGCCCCCACACCTCACAGGAGCCTTACCAGCATCAGCAGGGCAGGTCACCAGGTTGGTGAAATGAAAATTGTGATGAGGAGAGAAGTGGGTGGTTCTGGTTTACAGGGTGAGGTGTCTGGGGAAGCCATGCTCGAGAGGCACCCAAACAACAGCAGGGACCACACGAGAACACCAGGGGGCAACCCACAGGGACTCCAGTGGGTATCTCACGAGGACCCCTGCAGGGACGGAACAAGGACCAGTGGGGACCCCATAAGGACCCCAGTGGGGACCCCTAAAGGACTCCAGGAGGGGCCCCACAAGGACCCCAGCAAGCACAGAGGACCCCCGCAGGGACCACATGAGGACCCCAGTGGGGACCATATGAGGATCCCCACAAGGACCCCACAAGGACCCCAGCAGGGACCCCACAAGGACCCCAATGGGCACAGAGGAGGCTCAGCACAAAAGCAGTGGGGAGCAGGACTTCAGGATGGGGCTGGTCCTCATGGAGTATCTCACACTCATGTTTGACAAGGGGGCAGAGGCGCAACAAAGTGACCAACGGGTCAGATGCTGGCTGAGCCATGAGGGATGAGTTTCTGTCCCTGGGCCCCTGTAGGACTTGGAGAGATTCCCCTTGTGGGGCCCCAGTTCCTGGCAGGAGCTTTGCTGTCCTGCTCCTTCACGAGATGTGGTTTCTGTCGAATGAACTCCCAGAACTGCTCATCAGAAGGTTTAGCATTAGAAGAAATAAAAAGATTGGTGCAAATAAAGAAAATGTTATCACCAGCATTTCCAAAGATGGACCCTTTCAAGTGAATCCTGTGATTCTTTTGTAGGAAGTTATTGATCATTGACTGATATTACATTTAGTATTTGCGACTCTTATTCTTATGGGATAACATATAAGATCAACACTGCTGTTTTGGTGTCCTCAGGCACCAGGAGCCTTGGAGGAGCTTGGAGGAGGAAAGTTCCCTCATTCCTTGGCCTGGCATAGTGGTCACAGCCATTGTCACTCCACTGTCACCACACAGATTTCATTGTGGGCAGGCGAGGACAAGCTCACCCACATTTCCTCCCGACTGGTTTGGGCTGGGCTGCTGGGATGAGACAGTTCTTCTTCTTTTTAAAAATCTATTTATTTCAGAGAGAGAGACAGAGTGTGAGCAGGAGGGGCCGAGGGAGAGGGAGGGAGAATGCTCAAGCACACCCTGGCTCAGCACAGAGCCTGACACGGGGCTCAATCCCACGACCCTGAGATCACGACCTGAGTTGAAACCAAGAGTCTGATGCTCAACCGACTATACCCCCTGGGGGCCCCAAGGCAGTTCTTAAGTGTAAGCACCATGAGCAAGAACATCAAATCAGTTTTGACACTTCGTCAAAACTTTGTGATACAGTTAATTTTATCCTGTAAGAAATTGTATTTTATGGTCTCACAAATGGATGCTCAGAGGTGAGCTGAGAGACTCACTCAGATTCGCTCCTTCATAAGGAGCCAGAGTGGGACAGATGGGTCTCCTGCCTTCAGATCTTTGTTTCTTTACAGTGTTTCCCACCAAATACCTAACTGAAGCCACTCAGCATGAGATGTCAGCCTACAGACTTGCAAATTCTGAGATTGGTCCAATAAAAATGGCATTGTGGTCATTCTCACTGACAAAATACAAGGAAAGAAAGAAAAAGAAAGAAAGAAAGAAAAAGAAAGAAAAGAAAGAAAGAAAGAAAGAAAGAAAGAAAGAAAGAAAGAAAGAAAGAAAGAAAAAGAAAGAAAGAAAGAAAAGGAGCCCCTTCCACAACTACCCATTTATGGAATTACCCGCGGACCCTGGTCCCATTCTATTTACTTCCATCTGGTGGAATAACCCTGACGGAAACTCCCAAACCCCTAAGGCCAGGTGGGGAGACCTTGGAGCCCATGATCTGCTGGCCTTGTTTCTCCTGATTTGCAAGATTAGCTACATACAACCTTTCTCATTTTGCAAACACGAAGTTGGTAGTTGCAAATCACTACCAATCCCTTTCAAATAAAATTCAAAATACTATCACAGTGTCTGCACAGACAACAAGAAGCCACTGGAGAAGACTGACAACAAACAAGAGATCTTAAAATATTTTTGCTCCTACAGAACAAAGGTTTTGTCCAGCTGGTGAGCAAAGGGGGGTCCAGGAGCATTTCGAGGGCCTGAGTACCAGGACCTATGTGCTGTTTGTTTGTTAAAAATCTTGGCTGATGACACTGGGGGCACTCACTCTCTCTCCCCAGGCCGGGACTGACCCCCTCCCTGGAGGAGCTGAGCCCGAACCCCGGCTCTGGGGCACCTGTAGCCATACGGCTTCACGTTGAAACAGGGACACATCCTCCCTCCCGCCTCTGCTGGGTCTCAGTGAAGTCAGGCTGACACAGGGGTCAGAGCAGGTGGAGGCCTGTCCTCATCACTCGACACCAAGTACCATCCTACACAGCACGGCAGGGAGCGGGACACCACCTGACAACGGTGGCAGGTGTACTTCAGAACCTTCTGCTGTTGGCCAGGAAGCAACCCACAGCCTCTTCCAAAACCAGAGAGTTGAATCATGTTTTTCCATCTGAGAGGTAGAAACCTGGCATCCATGCTTTCCATCAGCAATAAAAAGGTCACGATTTCAAGATTCTGACCAAATTTTACTGCTGGTGTAGGTAAGGGTCATATGGATTTATTCTTAGCAAGGGGCCAAAAATTTACCATAACTACCAAATCTCAAATTACAGTGGTCCGTCTCTTGTTTCTCAGCTTTAAGAGAATTTTAAACGGTTACCCGCAGAAGTGCTCACCGAGAGCGTGCTGTGTGCGCAGTGGGCCCGTGTACGCTGCCGTCTCTGTCAAGGAGCCTCACATATAGTGGTGATTAATAAATGTGTGATGAGGGGTGTGTTATTGAGTGACCTGCATTGTTGTGTCGGCAGGAGGGACACCTGCGACTCCGGGCACAGCGTTCACAGCGTTCACATTCACGCCTGTAGGCAAGTGTGCATCATGCAAGCATGACGCCCTCCCTGTCCGTGGAGGTGGCGTGGCACACTTTGCTGAGGCGTGGTCCACGACTTGGCAGGAGGGGCAAAAGTCAGTGAAGGAGACCTTCCATCTGCAGGAGGGATTGCCCGAGACTTCCTACAACGTGAGGAAAGCTGCCTGTTGCTCACTCAGTGCAAGCGTTCTCGTGTGGGGCTGTCACTTAGACTCCTGAACGTCCCTCCCACCAGGCCGTGGGTCATGTGGCTGACGCCCTGGGACTGCAGAGCAAGCGTGTGCTGGAAATACGCCGGACGCCATCTCTCCACACACAGCACATTTTTGTCTGAATGAGCCTTTGGCTGCGTTGGAAATTATCTCTGGTGAGATAAATCTTTTGGCTAAAATATGACCTTAAAGATTTGCAAATGTTCAAGCTTTCATTTCTGCATTAATTAAATGAAAATGGAGCCAGGGTCTCTGAAACTCACAGGACCTTAGCTCACGAGGCTGCCCCTAATTATGGCATCCTGTTTATGTTCACCTTCCTGTTGGCCAGGAAGAGAAGAATCCAATAAGTAAGCAGACAGTCGTTCAACCTCAGAGCCAGGAGGAGGGTCTCGGGCTCCGTGGGAAACGGGCCGGCCGTGGAGCCAGGCCTCCGTGTCTGTGCTCCTTATTGATGTGTGTTGGTATATTGGCTTCGGACCACGTCCAGTAACGGTCTGTTGTATGCAGTACAGCCCAATGGCTATTAAATATGAAAATAATTAGAATCAGGAAAGATGAAATCATAGAACACAGATTGTAGCATCCACTAATAAAGAAAGAGACCTACTCCTATTTTCTATCTGTCCGTCCATGTCTTTCTTCTTTCACTCACTCGTTTATATCAGATACGGCCTTTCTGCCTGCACTTTCACAACAGTCGGAAATTTGATTTCATTCTGCCCTTCCTACTGGATTGCTGCTCCCACCTCAGCACTCTCGGGGGTGGACAGGCCAGGGGGAGAGGGTGGCCGGAGGGGCGGGGTGTGGGTGGGAGCAGCGGGATGGGGGTGGCGGAATGGGAAAAGCGCCTGGAAATCTGCTGTGTTCTTTCTCCTTTCTGGAAATCCAGTACATTCCTCAGAATGTGTCTTCATATGGAACAAAGTCTATCATTTTATCAATTCTTTATGTTATGAAAGTCTGACGTCATAGAGCAGTGTCTCCTTTCTGGTTTTTCTGCTGTCCTTTCTTCTCCAGAACGTCCAGTGGGGGTATGTGTGGGGAAGTTTGGGCAGCAAAGACCCCAGGGAGACCCACTGCTCGAGCAGAGTGGGCCGGGCCACGGAGGCAGCTGTGGCGTTCTTGCCATTGGAATGATCAGCAGGGGCCAGTGTCATGGAAGCTTCGATCATTTATATAGTAGCTTTTAACTGAAGGAGGAAGACTTACTAGCCGAGCACCATCAATACCACTCAAGGCAGCATCCTCTTGTGCGTCTGCAGCAACAGACAGTGCACCGCAGGCAGAGCGTGGACACCCTCAAAGCTCAGAATCTGAAAGAAGAAGTGCACGCCGCGACATTTACGGGCGACCTCCAGACACTCAGCTCTGAGCAGCGATAATGTCACTCAAACTGCCCAGAACTCCCGGGGCCTCCATGTCACAGACCAGCCGGCTGGGTCACGAGCGGAAGGCGAGGTTAATGGCCCAGCCTGGCCCTGACCCCGCGGCTCGTGAATCCAGGCTGTGGTCCTCACCATCTGCAGTGCCCATCCCGGCTGGAACAGCGTAGATGTTCCCACAAGAAGAAAATAAATGGACTATTTTTGTCACCCGTCACCGATGAAACCAAAGTATTGAAGGAAACTTTCTGCCCCGGGCCCTCAGGGAGCCCAGTGGGCGCCTCCCAGCCGAGCGGCCTCGAGCGTCCGCAGGGGCTGCGTGGAGAAGCCGGTCTGCGGGCCCTCCCTGCGCTGGTCCCGGGGGTTCGTGCTGTGGCTCCAGTATTTCCCCAGCGCACTGGCCAGCTTTGTGGGCCACGGAGCAGGTCCAGGGGGACCTCACGACGAGCACGCGGTGCAGAGCCGACCCCATGAGCATTCCGCATTCGCTTTGCTGAACGCTGCGGTTCAGATCCAAACCCACTTGTTACTGCAAACTCCCACGAGCTCATGCACATCGTGCCTCCGTCCACGGTGCGGGGGAAGCCTGGCTGCAGACTCACTAACCTTCAGAGGAACGGCAGGGATGCGATTCTAACCCAAAAGAAGGACAGGATCCAGGGCTCTTGGTCAAGAAGCTTCAAGGGAGGGGGAGAGGGAGTACAGTGCGTCTGGAGGGGCCAGCAGCTGCGTCCTGCAAAGCTTGCCGTGGCCCGGGGAGGGGGGGCGGTGACCCCGGGGCTGTGGAGGGGAGTGTGGGCAGAGGAGGGAGGACCGCTGGCTGTGAAAACCGCGGAGCTCCTCTGGGGACCAGGCCCAGGGTGCAGATGCGCTCCGTGTCACTCTCCAGAGCGCCCCGGAGGTGGGGGGGCGGTGAGCTCTCTAACCAGCAGTCATGTTTCTCAGCATCACCTAAGACCCACCTAAGCGCCCAAGAGAAAGGGAGGCCGGGATTCCAGATGGTTCCTTCTGTGAGAGGTTGGGGGTTTCTACCAAACAGGACTACTTGCTGAGGATCGTGCTTGGTCATGGGTTGGATGCCAAGTGCCAGGCAGGCGCCCCTCCCCTGCCTCCAGGAACTCTGGAAATGACAGGGGCCCAGAGAGCCTGCGTCTCCCTCGGGCGGACACACCACGTGGTCTGGACGTAGGAGACTGGGGTTTGGATGCCAACCTGGTCACTCACGATCGTACCGTCCTCAGCTCCCTCCTGGGCTTCTGGACACCCCACCTCTTGGGGTCAGGTGCCACCACTGCCTGCACATGGTTCTCGGGGCTCCCTGGATGGGAGCAGCACCCACATCCTCTCCACCACAAACCATTCCTCAGGGGGTTACATACGAATCATTCAGGAACTGGTCTTAACTGAGTAATATTTATTTCTTCGTTTATCCCAAGGGGAGAAGCATTTTTTTTTTAATAATATGAGAAATTACAGATGTAGTTTTGAAAACAAATAGAAGATGATTTATTTTTAGGTCATAAAATAATTTGAGTTTTTAAAATATAAAGTATAGGGACACCCAGGTGGCTCAGCAGTTGAGCATCTGCCTTCGGCTCAGGGTGTGATCCTGGAGACCTGGGATCGAGTCCCACGTCGGGCTCCCTGCATGGAGCCTGCTTCTCCCTCTGCCTGTGTCTCTGCCTCTCTCTCTCTCTCTCTGTATGTGTGTCTCTCATGAATAAATAAATAAAATCTTAAAAATAAATAAAATAAAATAAAATAAAATAAAATAAAATAAAATAAAATAAAATAAAATAAAATATAAGGTGTAGGCATAAGCCTGAAAGTATAATTTTGCCAGGCAAAATTGCTGGGGATTTGCCTATTCTTAACTCATTTTGCAACATAAAGTGACCTCTCTCCACTTCGGTGTGGCTGGCAGCCGGCGCAGGCGGCCCGGTGCTGCCTCCAGGACAGGAGAAGGACCCTGGGTGGTGTGAGAGGACCCCAGGCACAGCCTTCAGAAACCCAGCAGACGACTCGAAATGCTCGCCAACCTGTCATCTGGTGAACAAGCTCCACTCACTCTTTCGTGTGAACCAGGACCGCTCGCTGTGTCCCTGACCCGTTTCCTCCTGAAGCACCTGCCGTCAGTGCCTGCGGTCCACTCCCGAACGGCACCCTCACTTAGTCACCGCGTCTGCATGGAGGCCTCGCCTGTCCACGGACACCGTCCACCAGACTGCCACAGGGACCTCAGCCTGGACGCTGGGCGGCAACCACGCTCAGCGTTTCCCCCAAGGATCATCCTCTCTCCCCACCCTAAACCGCAGTCCTGGCTCCTGCCCCAGCATCCTCTCGCTGTCCGGCTGCAGCTGGGACCCCCCCCCCCAGAAGGGCCTCCTGCTCCCGGGGTCCCTCAGGCTCCTTCCCCACAGCGCCTGGGGGTTGGGTGGATGGGTGTCCTCCTCGCATTTCCGTGACTGTGCGGAATTCGGCAGCAGCACCTGTGAAGTAGGCATGTGCTCTTCTGCTGGACTCCAGGGCCCGAAGTGTGCCTGGAGCCTCATCAAGGGCTTTCCACCCCCGAGGCCTCTGCAGGCGGCTCTTGGTGACCCCGGCTGTGAAGCACACGGCTGTGTAGAGCGGTCATTCCTTTTGTCACGCTGGGTCTCCAGGGTGAGGCCAGGGCCCTCTCTCAACACCTGACCTATGGTTCTCATCACAGGACATCTTCGATGCCTTCATCCAGTGGGCACCTGCCAGCACCTACCAGGAGCAAGGCAGCCCAGCTCCCTGTTCCCGTGACTCTGGGGTAGTAAAGAGCTGAGGGGTGGCAGGTGCTTGCACGCACGCACCCACCAGGGAGCACCTGCGAGTGACCCTTTCTGCGAAGGGCATTAAGCATGGTGAGGGCATGGTGAGGCCTGTGGGGTGTCAGGGGGCCTCTGTCGGGAGGTGGCATATGGCAGGCACAGTGCACGGACAGGGTGCTGGCACAGACAGCCAAGTGAGGGCAGGCAGGAATGAGGAGGAGCGGGGACAGAGGTGTGGGGTGGGGTGAGCATGTCCATCCCAGGAGCAGAGCTGTGGGATGGAGGCCAGCCTTCCTCAGAAGGCACCCAGCCTTCCTAGGGATGTGTGCTCACCTGGGTGGGGGTGCAGGGGCTCCGCACCCTTGCTCTTGGCCCCGAGGCTGACCCCTAGCCTGTCCACTGCACACTTGCAGGGCAGGGAGGACGGACATGGGGTGGACCAGACACTGGCTTTCCAGGGTGGCAGCAGGCAGAGGCTGAGGCCCTCCGACCCCACATACGGCCGGTGCACCCAGACCTCGTCCAGCCTGTACGGAGCCCCAGAGTGCTGTTCCCTGTAGTCTTTCTTCCTTCCTTCCTTCCTTCCTTCCTTCCTTCCTTCCTTCCTTCCTTCCTTCCTTCCTTTCTTTCTTTCTTTCTTTCTTTCTTTCTTTCTTTCTTTTCTCTCTCTCTCTTTTTCTTTCTTTCTTTCTTTCTTTCTTTCTTTCTTTCTTTCTTTCTTTCTTTCTTTCTTTTTCTTTCTTTCTTTCTTTCTTTCTTTCTTTCTTTCTTTCTTTCTTCCTTCCTTCCTTCCTTCCTTCCTTCCTTCCTTCCTTCCTTCCTTCTTTCTTTCTTTCTTTCTTTCTTTCTTTCTTTCTTTCTTTCTTTCTTTCTTTCCTTCTTTCTTTCTTTCTCTTCTTTTAGATTTTATTTATTTATTCATGAGAGACACAAAGAGAGAGAGGCAGAGACATAGGCAGAGGGAGAAGCAGGCTCCGTGCAGGGAACCCAATGTGAGACTCGATCCCAGGACCCTGGGATCACGACTGAGTCAAAGGCAGATGCTCAACTGCTGAGCCACTCAGATGTCCCTGTAGTTTTCAACAAGGGCTGAGGATGCAGCTTTTTATTTTTATTTTTGGGGGGAGGATGCAGGGTTTTATTTGCAGAACAAAATTATTGAATATTTTTCCTTTTCCTAAAGGGAAAGAAATGTCTTCCATGACTCCCTCCCCCAGTGTCTACCCCAGGAGCCCATGGGAGATCCAAGTGAGTGAGTCCCCTGCTTCAGGCCAGGGGGCCATGGGGTCGCAGGCCAGGATTTCTCCGCATTTTCACTATCTCTGGAGACAAATGTAAGGGCCCCATGTAGAGAGACCGTGGAGCGCCTCCTGGAGAGAGGATCTGGCAAGGGGAGCCTGGGCCGTCCTGGGAGCGCGGCCCAGACAGCAGACTCCTGTACAGTTCTTTGCTGTCCTTCTTCTCAACAAAGTCCTATGGATTCAAGACCTGCTTTGCAAATGGTGCAAACAAAATTGTACTTCTGCATCCTTTGACCGCCAGCTACTTAATCAACCCTTTAAAACAAATGAGACTCCTTGGGTTCCCCATTTCCTTTCTCACTCTTTGATACATCATTAACTTATTTAAAATATTTAAAATATTCTTTAAATATTTTATGCTTGAAATATGCTCTTAATGCTTTAAAATATTCTTCCGATGAGCACAAGCTTCCTCATGCCAAGTGTCACCAGGCAAGTCACCCACAGCCCTGGCGCCTCCCGGACGGACGCTGCGGCCGCACACAGTGACTCCCCTGTGAGCCTTCTGGGTCTGGGCTGTGACTTTGGACTTCATTTTTGCTTAAGTTTTCAATTTCCTATTTGCCTGTGATAGCATGTCATTACTTACCACCTTATGATTCCCAGTTTGCCGAAATTCTTGTGGCACTAGTGAGAATGACCTAACGGTGCATTTGGGGATGAAGGAGCAGCTGCCATGTCCCCAGACACACGCCGGGCTCCTGGGAGTCTAGGCGTCTCGAGACCAAGAAAAAGCCATTGTGAAGCAGCCGTGGCACCCCATCAAGGGTTTCCTCAGTGTTTGAGCCAGAGGGGGAAATGTTTGTTAGACAGCTGGAGAGTAATAAAAATGCACACTTCTTCCCCAAGTTTGCAAATAAAGAGACAGTGGAGCCACCAGGCTGGGCTGGCCTAAGAGCCTCGGAAGGGCCACTCTGGGGACTTGGCCCTGGAGGCACTGCTCAGGGAGGCGGCTGCGTGCCCTGAGATCTCCACGGCCACTGGAACCCACGTGCCCCATGGTGGCCGTGTGGGTGGACGAGACCCCTGACCCTGACCTCACTCATGATTCCGGCGTTCTCGGCAGGGTTGTGGCTTGAGCAGGAGGCCGCTCAGAAGGCCCACTGGCCCCTGGAGGGCCCGGCTGGTGGGTTCTCTGGTCAGGAGCCTCGGCGTCCTGGTGGCTCTCTTGTCAGCGTGCCCCAGGTCAGCTCGCCCTGCTGGAGGGTCCCTCCACCTCACTGAGAGACCGCAGAGACCAACCCTCAGCGGTCGGGGGCCCGCCCCAACATGGTGTGGGTGTGTGTCCTCATCTCTTATGGGGCCACCATTGTGCTTTACTTCAAGGATATGAAACTTGCTGACTGATTCACTCATTTCAAGTCCCTCCAGGTCCATCGTCCAGGACTGGGGACCAGGGATGGTGCCATATGGTTCCCGCGGAACTGGCACCTGGCAGCTCTCAAGAGATAGTCATTCACGGTCTGACGTGCTGTCTATAAGATGCCCTCCATGACCTAGGTGTGACAGGGTCACTGTTGGTCATCCCTGGACCCAGCCTCCAGGCCAGGCTCTGAGTCGTGCAGAGCACAGGCTGCTTCTTGCCCCATGGCCATCCCAGGGCCATCCCAGTCCTGTGTGTGGTTCCAACGAGCCCCAGTGGCTGATCCCTGAGAGCTACACAAACAGCCAAACACCCTTCTTAAAATCTGCGGGGAGCTGGCCATGCCTGTTGCTCAGGCTCACGCTGTGAAAGTTGGCACATTAACCAGAGTCAAGAAACAGTTGTCTCCGTGTTGGTGAGGGTTCACCACCATCACTTGTGCCCTCCCCTGGTAACAAAGCACAGCGGATCAGGGGACCAGGGCTTTCACAGGCAGATCTCAAGCAAGCATCCAGAGAGGGCCCACAGGCTCTGTCCACACCATGTGTTGGTGAGGCTTCAGGGTGTGAAACCATAACCCTCGGGAAGGCCTGTCAGTGCAGCCCTTGCCAGGGCCGGGGCAGGAGTCCTGTCTGAAGGTGGAGATTGGCACACACAGTGCTTGGTGAGGGATGGGGAGGAGGAGGGTGTGTGCTGGGAGTGGCACAAAGTGGTGACAGCCAAGCTTTGATTTGAGGTGTTGGGGTGTGGCCCTTTTTCAGTGTCCTTCTGTTATGTTTCCTTTGCTTTTGGCCTTGATTTTGTGGGAAAATTGAGTCTTAGTTATTCCAGGAAGGCCTCTGGCTTCACTCCTTGACTCGTGGGACATGAAGTCTGTGTGACTCAGGCCCTGCCTGGTCTCATCCAGAGTATGGATCCATGGGTTTCTTGGATCCTGACAGCAGTCGCTATGAGAGACCCGCAGGCAGCTGGGAACACAGAGGTGCTCTGCAGGGTCAACCTTGTTTTCATGAGCTTATCCTTCGAGAGCTAACCTGTATGTGTCACCCTATTCTCAATTCATACTCTGGACACAGAGCCATGGGGTCTTTGACAGTTCTGTGTGGAAAAATTTGGAGTTATTACAGTGGAGCGGTCCACTGAGAAGACCAGATAAATGGTGTTAGGAGTCCAAGTAGGATGTTCTAGCACACAGGCCTCTTCAAGCCAGACAGACTAGACGATGTCTTTATTAGCCACATCTGACTCAACGTTTTACTGGTTACCCAGTGGGAAGGCCAGGAAGTCACTAGTAGGTGTCATGTTTGAGCTGAAGGAGGGCACAAGTTCTGTGGGTGTTAGAACATCTCCCCACAGGGGCCACCCTTCTCCCACCTGTTTCAAACGTCCTGTCCCCAGAGTTGCCCTTTGGGTTGGACACCGCTTGGGAGGCATCATCTTCAGAAGGGAGCTGACAGAGAAGACATGGCCGCACATATTCCCATGGGTGACCTGGTCAAAGCAGCAGGGCCTCCATGTGTGGAAGGTGTGAGGAGCCACCAGAAACAGCCTCAGTCTCCTCGTTTCCTAGGGCCTACTTGGGTCTGAGACTATGGTCTCCAAAGGCAGACCCTCCAAAGGCACAGCTGCACCAGTCAGTAGTCAGTTGTTGTAGTAAATCCACATCCTTTTCATTAACCCATTTTAATGGACAGACTTTCTTTCTTACTGGAGGGACCAGACCACAGATAGGATGTTAACACTGTTTTGACTTCAACCAGCTGATCTACCTACCAAGTAGCCAAGAAGTCAACAGGATGTGCTACATGGGGTGGCACTGCACCTGCGTTCAGATGCATGGGGCTTCCCTGTAGTCTGTGTGTACATGCTATTCGAAGCTAGTGAGTCCTACTGGCTTCCTAAAGCCTTTCCTGGCTGCTCCGTTTCTTGCTAAAGCCTCCTTGGCATGCCTAATTGTGGTTATTCCATAGAGACAGGTAGATAGATGGATAGATAGATGACAGAGAATGGCTGACTGCCTGGCTGGCTGGCTGGCTGGCTGGAGATATAGATAAATAGATAAATGGATGGATGGATGGATAGATAGATAAATGGATAGATAAATGGATGGATGGGTGGATATGTGGATGGATGGATGGATGGATGGATGGATGGATGGATAAAAATAGATATGGAGAGATGATAGATTGGTGAATATTTTTTCTTCTGCTCTTTAGTAAGGAGCAGTACTTTGGTTTGCATTTCACATGGTTTCTGTATTATTTTTCAGGAAATGGGTGATGAGAAGATTTATGTTTATTTTCTCATTGGTTCCTACCTCAAGCTGGATATGAAGCACTGTCTACAATATGGAGACCATTGCTGTAGGCCCACATGGCGATATGAAGTGTTGGTCAGGTTCTCCAGAGACACAGAAAGAACAGGATGCACATAGATATGTGTAAGGAGAGATTTGTTACAGAAATTGGCACACGTGGGCAGCCCCAGTGGCCCAGGGTGTGATCCTGGAGATCCAGGATCAAGTCCCACGTCGGGCTTCCTCCGTGGAGCCTGCTTCTCCCTCTGCCTGTGTCTCTGCCTCTCTCTCTCTCTCTCACTCTCTCTCTCTCTGTCATGAATAAATAAAATCTTAAAAAAAAATAAGAATTGGCTCACGTGATTGTGGAGGCTGGGAGGTCCCATAGTCTGTGCCCTATAAGCTGGAGAGCCAGGGACACCAGTGATGGGATTTAGGTGGAGGTGGAAAGCCTGTGAACCAAGAGTATAGATGTCTGAGGGCAGGACAGGACAGGCAGTCCAGTGCAGGAAGAGACAGCACCAATTTGGTCTTGCTCTACCTCTCTGTGCCATTGAGGGTCTTGGGGACCCCTGCCCACGTGGGTCATGACCCTCTTTGTTCATTCTATGGTCTACCGACTCGGATGTTCACCTTTTCTGGTATTACCCTCAGAGAAACACCAAGAGGTAACATCTCACCAGCTCCCTGAGCCCCTTGTGGGCAAACACATAAGAAAAGATGAGCCACCACCAGTGCCTGAAGAGGAAGGAGCCTTGAGAACCCCTGTGCCATAGGGGTGATTAGCTCATGGAAACATGGCTGTCTGCGTCTACACTACTCACCTTTACATGGCCTCAGGAGGGGAGTCCGTTTTCACCAACCCACGTCACATCAGAACAACTTGGTTTCAGCACAAATAAGCCTCCCACAGGTTACATTTTTCAAGTTTTTAAGTTGAGGAAAAGAAACAACACACAATTAGGATTTTTCTTTTTTTTTTTTAGGCTTATATCTGAAGACACAGTAAAATGATACACTCTGACTTGTCAACCACGTAAATTCCGTTACAAAATTGTAAATATACCAGGAAAACTGGAATCACTTCAGACATTATTTTTGTGAACTTTGGGTACAATCACGCAATGAAGAACATTCCACCAGATCTGCACTGAGTAGACCTCTGACTTTTAAGTAGTGACCTAAGAATGCATGAATGTCCAAAAGAACCTAACAGAATAAACCTCGGGGAGGGGATTTGGTGAGAAAGAGTAAATAAAAAATGAGGAAGTCTAATCCCCGCTGACCCTACAAGCCGCCAGAGCCCTGGTCCACGTCAGAGCCATGGGAAGAGATGCAAGACCGGCCTGAATAGACTGGAGGAGAGTCTAACTCTTAAATGAGTGCTGACCAACTATTCATGTAATGAGGGTTTGACAAGGTGTTTCTCATCTGTAAGAGCACAAACTGTAGGATCCTGCAAAGCCAACACACCTACGTCGATATGTAAGTGACCTTCTGATTCATATCTCCTGGTGCATACATAACGCTAAAAAGAAAACCAATAATTTAGAAGGGTTATTTACAAAATTTGAGCATGATAGAGGTTTCATAGGCAGGAAATTGATTTTTATTATGGTTTTCAGTAAACAAAGAGGCAAGCTGAGACACCCCCTGTGAGCTGGACGACAGGACAGGATGTTAGGAAGGCAGACCCCGTTTCTCGGGCTGGCGACTACCCGTCTGCATCCCGCATCCCGCAGTCGGCCTGTCCTGACACCTCTGACGACGCCCCATCTTCCTTGTTTACCACCCCAGTTCCTGTGTTAATATTTGGTATTTTGTGGTGTACGCGGCGCTGAACCAGGCCCAGGATACGTGCTCCTCTGCTTATTACTTAAGAATGGATGCGAGAAACAAATATAAGACTTTAAAAAAATGCAACGCATTGCATTTTTCAAACAACCTGACATCTACATGAGTAACATTTTTCAAAAATAATAAAGCAACCTCTAAACCACAAATCCCATTAACTTCTGAGTGAATGGTCTTTTGTGAATGCCGTAATTGGAAAACAGCAGTTATTCCTACCAAGTAAATTTCAAAAAGCATTAGTGGAAAGACCACGAATAATGTCATTTCAGTAAAAGAAAAAAAAATGCTGTTTCTGTTTGTCCCCTCATCCTTGTGAGGGTGTCTGAATGGTGAGATCAGTGACTTTTACCCTTGATACTGGGGCGGGGGGCGGGGCGGTCTTCACATCTCCTCCCTCCAAGCAGGAAGGATTCCACCTGCAGAGCCACGGCAAGACATGCTCCAGAGCTCTCTGGAGAGGGTGCTGGAGATGCACTGAGCACAGATCTGGCACACGGGCTACACCGACCTCCCACCAGCGCCATGTCAGTGAGGCAGCTGGTGGATGGGGACACGGGCCCAGGAGGCCACACGTGCCCCAGCTCGCCTTCATCGCCGGGCAGCTGTCATGCAGAGGAAAGCAGGCCTTGGCCCCACTCGGTCATTTCTTTCTCCCACTTTTCTCTGTGACTCATAATAACATACCACCGATGTGAACGTGCCAAAGATCAAAGAAAATCAGTTAAATAACCAAAGTCCATCCAATTTCCTTTCTTGGAACACATGACGCCATGTCTTCTGGTACCTTCAGGGCAATTGGCTTTTCTGGCCTGACTCACATTTACCATGTGAATGTTTCCCCCTTTTCCTAAAAAACATGCCACAGGTGTCACTGCAGACAGAAGACTCCCGTGTGGCGGTGCCACGTGGCCCAGGATCGGCCGCTCCCTGGAAGGAGCCCTGGTGCTCCCTGGGCGGGCGATCTGGTTCATGGGAAGGCAAAGTTCACATCGATCATGCTCCAAAAACAAACACCCACCACCCCTCCCAATGAGACAAGACCTGAGTCCACCTGGTCAGACACGCCCCTGGCGGTAGGGTTTTGCCTTGGAACCTGCAGGTGGGTTCATGCACAGGCCCCGCACCTGTGTGTCCCCCATGCCCAGTCAGCAAGCAGCTGCAGCGGTGAGGCCCCTGTCTGACTGGGGGTCTGGCAGCAGCCCCTCTGTGGCCCACTGCCCCCGCCTCCGGGTCCCTGTCCCGCTGGATGCCACCCCCCCACACTGTCCCTCTGCCAGGGAGGCCTTCCTGGTGGCTCCTGGTCCTTGGTTGGCTCCTCATGTCTTCCGTCCTGGGGTGACCGCTTCTCTCCATCGCACCTGCTCTGACTGAAGTATCTGCAGACATTTCCATTCTCCCGATCAGAGCCGATCCACATGTCCTCCCAGGGATGTTTAAATTCCTTGCAGATGTGGGAGGACCCCTGAAAGGCTTTGTTGGCAAAGCTTAACGCTGCAGGTGCTCGTGAATGAGGGCACTGTTGGGGGTACGGCTGGTGGGTTGGTGGGAAGGGCCAGTGAGGACCACGCGGAGTCATGTTCATGGAGAGACGACACAGCAGCAACTGAAGGGGTTCCTCCCGGGTCATAAGTCAACATGCTAGCATCGCTAGATGGTAGGCATGAGCTAGACGGTAGGCATGAGCATGGCCTACAGAGTCGGACGCAGCTGGGCCCACCGTGTCCGACCAGTCTGTGCTGGTTCAAGGGAATGAAATCACCCTCTGGGCAGCAGAGTCCTCATCCACGACTGGAAATACAGGAGCCCACTCACTGCTGAAGTCAGGATTCAGCACAGCACCGGGTGGGGGGCGTCATTCATGAATGGCAGCCAATGGCTGCTGTCTCTCCATCAAGCTTCGGTGCCCACCTCAGCTGAGCAAGCACACTGTTCTAGGTGTTTAGGACTCAGTCAAACACAGACAAAGGTCCTTGGTGGAAGGCTTCGTGCGGAGTAGAGTCTACGAGCAGAGACAGCCCGCGAGGACGGAGCGTTAAGTCAGCAATGAGCGTGGTTTGTCAGGGGCCGTGGGAGACCAGGGGTTGGGGACACTCTGTGAGGGCCGGGGGGCTGCCTGACTGAGAAGCTGGTGTGAGGATGCGAGAGGTGGCTTGGGCTGTCTGCACACAGAGGCCAAGGAAGTGCTGCCCACGGGCCGGGAGAGGCTCCAGCCGAGCCACAGCTGGACGTGCAATGCCGGGTGTCGCGGCCACGAGAAGAGCGAGTTCCGGGGGTGGGAGCCTGGGGGGCGGTGGGTAGAGGCCGGGGGGGCGTTTGTCTGGAAGCACCCACAGCAGTTCAAGGGGCTGGCAGACAGTGCGGTTCAAGGAAGGTTTCTGCTCCGTCTTGTTTTGATTGTGTGTTAAAATGGGCCAGATAACAGCGTGCATGCCGGCTGATGGGAAGAATCCACTGGAAAAACAGTGAAGTAGGGGAAATAAGGAGAGATTTGCTGGAGGAAGGCTGTGGCGTAGGCGAGATGAGCCGGGTCCAGGGCACACGAGGGGGTTTCCTTTGGATTGGACAAGGATTGTCCTCATGGTGGTCAGGACGGTCAGGACGGAAGGACAGGAGGACCAGAGGGCGGGAAGATGGGAGGATGGGCCCGTGGCCACAGATGGGGACACAGGTGCCTGTGACCAGGGAGCAGGAGGGGGAGGCCTGTGGGACAGTGAGTGGACAGTGAGAACACGGCAGTGGGCGGCCGAGGAGGCAAGAGGATGGATGGACAGACAGGCAGACACGTGGCCCTGAGAGCAGGGCCTGGGCTCCTGGTGACGCCGCCCAGTCATGGAATGCTCTCCAGCGTGGCCAGCTGGACAGCCGCCGACCAGAACTGGGAGGGACTGGAGTTTAACCACAGAGGGTACAGGGGTACAGCAGTGGGACAGTGGGCCGTGGCTGTACGGGACGGTCACCGAGCAGTCACAGGGCAAGAGGCCGAGGTCGAGGATCTGCAAACCCGGGTACGGGGAGACGATGCACATGCCTGGCGCATCTGCCAAGAAATTTCATGAGTCGGCTGGAAGGCCACACGAGCTGCTCCTTCCAGCTTGTTGCTTTTGCAGAAATGAGACTCTGTTCCCACGGGGTGAGTCTCCTCGGGTCACAGAGAGGAGATGCTGGTCCCTGTCATGGACTGAAGTGCATCCCCCCGAGCTCACGGGTTGAAGTCCTGAGCCCAGCACCATCACACTTGGGGATGGGGCCCCTTAGGAAACTATTAGAGTCCAGTGAGGTCCCCTTTATGGGTCCTGATCCCATAGGTCTGGTGTCCTCACAAGAAGAGGAAGATGCCAGAGCCCTGTCCCCACTCCCACAGGCAGAGGAAGGCCATGCGAGCACAGGGCAGGAGGGCAGCGGACTGAATCAAGGAGGGCCCTCGGGGGAAGCAGCCCTGGGCACCTGACCTGGGACTCCCTGCGGCCGGCAGACAGGGCTGGTGGTCCAGCCCCTGGTTCTGGTGCTTCATTGCGGGGCCGAGCTCACCGAGAGACCAACCGTCTTCTTCCGACATCAGGGTGACCGTCCATCTGGACAGCGATGGCCCCAAGCCTGTGGTTCAGCCAGTATTTGGGGGACCTGGGGTTTGGAAAAGGAGACCCTCAGACCCTCAGCTGAAGCACCAGTGAGTCACATCCAGCTCCATCGGCACCAGCATCCTCTCTGGCTGCTGCGCCGGGGGCCGTGTTCCCGCTGCACGGAGGCACCCGTGTCCTAGCCCTCTCCTCACCTCGTTACTCCTGACAACATGACTCCTCTCACTCAGTTTTAACATCTGGGATGCAGACGTGGCAGCCTCATGAAGCTGTGGTCAGGACTGGTGGGTGGCCGGGGTGGCTGCTGGGCCCACACGGGGCCTAGGACACTGCAAACCCCAGCTGAGCAGGAGCCAAACTCAACTGCTGGCTCAACATGGGCCCTGAAATGCAGGTGCTGAGCAAAGAAAATGATGGATTAGTTCTCTGTCACGTCATGTTCCTGAGAGTGACCACTGGTCCTGGGGGGGAGGGTCCCACTTCACCAGCAGAGCCAGGTCCCCTGCTGCTCTGGCGTCCTTCTGCACAGGACCCTCCAAGCTGGTCACCGGCAGCGTGTGCAAACAAACCCCCATCCCCTCCCAGAAGGAGGAGAGAAGCAGAGCACCAAGGCACAGGGCAGGGACACTCCTTCTCAGGGGGTCACAGGGACACAGCGTCTACTCAGACCTCGTGCAGAAGGACTTGATCTACAACCTGCTTCTCCACAAGGTGGGCTCTGGGTGGTCTCTAGGGGTGGACATGTCTGCTGAGAACCAGGGTCTTATTACTACCAAGAAGGAGAGCTGTTCTGGGACAGTTACTCATCGTGTTAACAGGTATTTATTGAACCTGCAGGCCTCTTGTTCTTTTCTTTTATTTATTTATTTTTTTAAGATTTTATTTATTCATGAGAGACAGAGAGAGAGGCAGAGATACAGGCAGCGGGAGAAGCAGGCTCCATGCAGGGAGCCTGACGTGGGACTCGATCCTGGGTCTCCAGGATCACGCCCTGGGCCAAAGGCAGGCGCTAAACCACTGGGCCACCCAGGGATCCCCCACACCTCTTGTGACTCAGTGGGATGTGTCCAGCAACACAGGACACTGTCCCCTCCTTGGAGATGCAGTACTGCCCCTCACCCCGGGGTTGTTCCTGTCGTGACAAAAGGGGAAGCAGAAGGTGCCTCCTGTGCATGAAGCAACAATAGGAAGATCTGGAGGGTCAGGACCAGAGGGGTGCCCAGGCTCTGTTAGGGGTCATGTGCAGGACTCTGGGAGCTTCTATGAGCTTCTGGAAAACCTACCAGCATGGCTGGAATTTTTTTCAATGAAAAACATGAATGTCCATTGCTAAACAACTTCCCAACCTTGGTCGTGAGATTTGCTCTGAACTTGCGAGGCCATCGTTGGCATCTGGCTGACTTCTGTCTCTGAGCCTCGCGTGGGTGGCATGGTCCTGGGGAGACAGAAAACCATGTCTGATGGAGGCGCCTCCGGCCTCCATGGGCTCTCAGACACTGTCATGAGCCTGGGGCCTGCGACTTCGGTGTGCATCCATGAGCCTTGCACCCCTGCGGCAAAGAATCCCCGGCACCACCCGGCTCGCCCTGGACACCCTCCACCCGAACAGGATGACCTGTCATTTTGAAGTGGCCACAAAGGAAATGTGCAGGTGCCCGCTGAGCGGGAGGGAGCCAATGTCACCCTGGGCTGATGTGGCGTTTGCAGTGTGCAGACCAAGCTGCAGGCTCCCTGTGACGCTCACTGCGCACCCTGGTCCCTGCGTATTCAGGCTCTCACGGCCGGGGCCGGGCTGGGCAGTCCTCCTGTTCGCAGGGGCCGGCGAGCCCGCGGGGGAGGCCGCTCTGCTCTCCCAGGCCTGGCCTCCGCGGCTGCCACGTTGCTCAGAACTTCTGGCAGCAGGAAACCCTCGTCTGCTGGCGCTGCCCCAGCCCGGCAGGAAGTCTCTAAATGTGCATTTGTTTCCTAACAGACAAAAAAATCCTTGACTCCAGAATGATTTCCAGGAACTACAGTGTAAGAACTTAGTATGTGAGATTTTAATTTTCTTCCTAAAAAAATAAAAATGAAATCGAAGTACAAGAAACCAGACTGAACAGAGCACTTCCCGCTTTACACCACAAATGCCTGTTTTTTCCCCATCACCTGCCCCAGATCGGGGTCGTCAGTTCCCTGGCTTTTCCGATGGCAGGAAATGAGGTGACAGGAGAGTCAGGGGCTCCCCCCTGCCCCGGCTGCCCACCTTGTCCTCTTCCTGGGGCTCTGGGGGGAGGCTCAGGGAGCCCTTCTGACTGCGGGTGTTGGGTCGGGTTGGGGGTGGACAGCGGCAGGCCCGAAGGAGGCAGCGCTAGTGGGTGGTGGGGTGAGTCCTTGGGCTCTGATGGCACCTGCGCATCTCGCCCGCAGGCAGAAGGTGAGCAGCATTACTGAGTCCTGTCAGTCCTGGCCCTGGGGGTCCGGTGGTCCCTGTGGGACTCCGGGTAGGACCTGTGCCCTCCATAGGCTCCTCACCGAGACAGTGGCCTTGCTGGCTTGACGGGAGCCTGTGAATACCTGTTTTTGGTCTCAGGTTCACAAGGCCCTGTCTCTACTGCATCCCTGACCTCCTCACCCACTCCTGCACATGCTCTGAACATTCTGGAACACATCAGAGGTACTCCTGACCTAGGGTGCTGCACTGGGTCCCCGACTCGGGCCTTCTCTCCCTCCGAGAGCTCCTGGACAGTGTCCGAGTCCATTCGTGGGTCACTTCTCAGTAGACCTGATGTGATTTTGAAGTTATTGCCTACCCTACTCATCTCTCTGGCCCCTCATCCTCCCCTGGAAGCACCCCCCTCACTGCTGCTACTCTTCCCTTCCCTGCATAGAACAACCATCCCAGTCCTCACCCCGGTTTATCACTGTCCTCCCACCGTGAGGGTGTGAGTCTCCGTGGGGCCCAGGCCTGTTTGTTTTTCTTTCTTGCTTCATACTTGTCTCCCCAGAGCCTGGGTTAGAGCCTGGCACATAGCAGATGCTCAGTAAATATTCAGTGAGTGAATTAGCTTGGGTGGAGGGCAGCCGAGTAATCTGGGAGGCACGGCCGCAAGCCTACAGGGGCTCGTTTCACTAGCAAAAGCCTGTTTGCGTGAGGTTTGCATACAAAGATGCTTTAAAAATTTCACTGAATTATCTAGATGCTCACCTTCCTGTGACATCAGTCTGGAAATGTGACGAGCAAATGTTTCACTAGCAGAGCAGATCGACATGAAGAGTGAGTGCTGAGCACACGGATTAACACTGTGGCTTTCGCTTTGCAAGCATTCAGTGCTAACACTGTTTTCTGTAAAAACATGTTTTCAAGAGAAGCTAGCAGGATACTGAAACCTCACCAGCATCCGCCCCTTTGACGGCCAGTTTCTTCCACTGGTGACACAGCCAACCCGGCTATACCTGCGTCCTCAGAAGACCCCCCAGACCAGTGGAGCACGTCCCCACAGCCTCCACAGAGTGGAATGTGCCCGCGTCCATGGTGCCAGCCTCCACCTTCAGGCCATCTGGTTATTCCCGGGATGATGCCAGTGTGGCCACAGGGGAGGAGCGGGCACTATGCAGAGTAGTTGGCCTATCTTCTATGGGAAACACAGTAAAGCAAGAAGTTTTAGGAAGAGTGTAACCTCTGATCACTGTGGCTAAACACTCAATTGTAGGTTTCACCGGATATTTTGTTTATATAATTGCATCAATTGTTTGTATGACATGATGTTTCTCATTATTTTATTTTATTTTTTTATAAATTTATTTTTTATTGGTGTTCAATTTGCCAACATATAGAATAACACCCAGTGCTCATCCCGGTGGGTACTTGATGTTTCTCATTATGTAGAAGTAATGAGCATTTATGATTTTTGACTTGTAAACAGATGCAAAGAACACTGTTGAGTGCTACATTCAGCTGGTAAGTTTTCATGTCGCAACTGGACTTACTGAAGTGCATGCATTTATTCCTCAGTTCATTCTGAAAGTAACTTTAAATGTTTATAAATACAAACAATGTGCTTGTTTTCCGGCCAAAATGTAAATCATGCTTACATTATACTTCTATCTTGGTGTCAGTATAATATTTATTTTCAAATGAAAGGAGTTCAGTTTTTCATAATTTGATGTCTTGGGTCCAGTAATCACATGCTAATCCATAAGGAATGGGTCAGATCTGAGTCATCTTCAAACATGTCATCAAATGTACAGAAATAGTTCAAGGTGTTGAAAGAACAAATCAGAAAAGCCTAGCAACAAATTGGTTCCCTGCTCAGGAACTTGCCCTGGAAGGGTCATTTCTGTGCAGAACTGGTAATGAACTGACTCACAAGTGGGGCACGGTTACCAATGCCTACAGAGGAAGAGCTGGGACACAGCCTGTAAGCTCCTGCCTGGTGGAGCCACATTCAGCCCCAGGCACCCCTGCAGTGGCACAGGGCCCCCACCGTGGATGTGGAATTATAGCCTCTGCGATTCAGTGGGCTTCTCCCTACCCTGTCCACCAAAAACACCAAAGTCATTTGATCTTAAAAAAGGAACCAATACATTTTTTTTTTAAAGAATCTTTCTTAATGTCTGGGTCATCTGATCTCTCTTGCGTGTTCTCATCTCCCACCCACTCCTTAGTTGTTGGCAACAGACGGTGTCGGCCACCTGAGTTCACAGAGATGGAGTTCAGGATGGGAGAGTCACTAACTACAGTATCTGTCCCCTTCCCCTCCTGAGTAAACATGATGCTGGTGAAAGGAGTGCCCACAGAAGCCAAGAGAAGGAAGGGGAATTATGTAATGAAATTTCAGCAAACTCGGAGGATGGTGAGGGAATGAAGGCAGCAATGGGTCATTGCTGACACATGAAATGGCCTCGGATATTTGGAAAATGGCAAAGACAGGACAAAATCCAAGTGAGGTTTCAGGCTTAGTACCAGGTGGGCGTAGAATGTGGACAAGAAGCAGGTGTGTGTGAGGAGGCTACCTCACTTGCTCCCCGCACCCCCACTTCTTCCCACCCCTATTCTGTGCAGAGTTCAGGCAATCTGGCATTTGCACCCTATTTTAGGGACTGTGGAGTCCAGCACCAAAGGATGGGTTTCTATCTGCTCAGCCCCATGCATAAATTCTGAATGTATCTTTTGCTAATAATGGGAGTGATGTAGAGGCTGTAGAACTCAGGGCTTAATCGGAGAAACAGAACCCCTGAGAAGCAGCTATGTACACATATCTATGTGAGTCCCTTTATCTCTATGGTGTTATGTGTTTCTTCCAGAGTTGGCATTGTGCAGGTGTGGGCACACACCAGCCCTGAAGCAACAGAGAAGCTCATGCTAATACCTGCAAAAACCATCTCACTATCCCATCTGTAAATATAAACACTCCAAAATTAGACTTGAAGAGAAAACACATAGGATGAAAGAAAAAGACCAAGATGAACAAAGGTAAGTAATGACCCACAAAACAACACAGAATGTTGAAGGAACAGTGATTTTAAGTACATGTAGTTGCCATTTGCAGAAAGACTAAAGGTGACAAAAAATAATACTTTAAGAAGATAAAATAGTCCTTGGCTATTATTGTCAAATGGAAAATTAACTGCAAGAAACAGAAGACAAAGTAAAGGAAAGATTTCAAAGATACAGGAAAAAATGAAAAACCAGTGAGAAATTTTGGACAAAGAACAGTTAAAGGGGATTTGTTTAGGAGATTTATTGCCGGAGTAATAAGAGAAAACCAACAGTAGATAAAAGCAGATCATTCACAGACTGAAGAGCTGCTTACGAGGTAAGGCCCAGGTGCTTCCAGGGAAGAGACCCAGTCCATGCCATGAGAGCAAACAGACATGGGCAGAACGAGGCACATCCTTGTGAATTTTTGTGACAAGAAAATGGAGAGTATCCTAAAAATGGCCAATGAGGAAAGATGCCATGAGAGGGTGAAAGCATTTCTCCCCCAGACTTTGACATAGTTGAGATTTCTTTGGGTAAAAACTAGTTTCATAATAGGAGGTAAGTAATTTTTACTTAGGATTTCATCCAGTCGAGCTATCTGTTGAGTGAGCACAGAACAAAACAGCACCAATCCATGGATCTTTTCTAAAAAGATTACTGTAGGGTGTGTTCCAGCAAAATCATTGCTTAAATAAAACAAACAAACAAGCAAAACAAGAAAGAGAAAGCCCATGGATATGCAGCATGCTCGAGGGTGGCAGGTGTCATGGTGCAAACCAAACCGCAAGTCCAAGTCTGTGGTTTCCAAGATCAATTCCTCAAGCCATTGCCCAGAATTGACCAGTGGAATGGTCTCGCAGGGCAGCGGCAAGGGAGCAGGGTGACTGAGGGAGCAGTTTTCTAATCGTTGCTTGTAAACCCCCTGGAAGAATTTTGTGAGACCATTGATAGAAAAGATGCCACATTTTTAAGTATGTTGATACATTTTTCCTCATGTGTTTAAATAGTTATGATATCACTGATGGTTTAAAATAAAATTAGCACATCACTAAAAAATACAGACCAGCACACTTAGTGTCACAAATCGATACCAAGATTACCCACATTAAAAATACAAGGAAAAGTTCATCTTTAACAGTCAGATCTTTAATTTCACTAGGGAATTTACATTAGTTCTCTAATGAATTTTTATTCATATATAATAGCTTTTTGGATAGAAATTATGGATAGCCTATCATATTCTTTAAAAAAGTATAATTTACTTTAAGAAAGTAAAGTGAAAAATATTATAAAAAACTGACGCCATTGTGGTTGCATATTTTTAAAAAGTTTTTGGTATTATTATCAATCCTATTATTTTTAATACCTAATTTGTTGAACCCACATGAAATAGCACAAATTTTATCAGATATTAAGTATAGTAGTAAAATTTGATGGGAAATGAGCTAAGTAGGGATTCTCTCTCATTTATTTCACATGTATATGTATAAAAGTTATTTAATGTCATGATTAGACAATTTAATGTGTCAATTGATAAAAAAAATGTTAGATTGGGTTTAAATGGCAAAACTTAATTATATGTTTTTAACACAGGACCTTGTTTAAATATACGGGCATAGAGGAAAGAAAGACAAGGAAATTCTAGCAACACTGAACAAGGTAGAAGTTCCCACAGAGGAGGATCCCTGGGTGGCTTAGTGGTTTAGTGCCTGCCTTCAGCCCAGGGTGTGATCCAGGAGTCCCAGGATCGAGTCCCACATCAGGCTCTCTGCATGGAGCCTGCTTCTCCCTCTGCCTGTGTCTCTGCCTCTCTCTCTCTGTGTCTCTCATGAATAAATAAATAAAATCTTAAAAAAAAAAAGAAAGAAGTTCCCACAGAGGAAGGAGGTGGAGAATCCATGGAAGATACTTATTCTGCATCTGAGTAAAATTTAGACTTCTATCTAATATAATTATAGTAATGCACCCAAATAAAATTACCTTAAAATATATTTTTAAAAAGTGGACAAATGTAAAAGAAGGACTAGATACATCTACAGCCATATTGTAATAATTCAGTACAGCTTTTTAGTAGCTGTAAAACGGGCAAGCAAAGACCCAGTGGTGATATTGGAGAGATGAGCAAGGGGACTTACGAAGCCGACCTGGAAGACCGTCCTGGGCGCGGCTTGCAGAGACCCCACTAGGTGTATATGGACGATTCCCCAAAGGTAACTACATGTTGCGGGAGAGAAAATCTCCACATAATTTAGCAGATGATGCCCTTGGGATGTTGCACTTCCTGCAAAATGACGATGTTTGTGTCCTGACCCCCTTCTGACGCCCCGCTCAGCCCTGTCTGGCTTCTGCCTATAGGTCCCCGTGCTAACATATACAACGACGGCCGCATAACCAGCCCCTCTAGGTTTCTCCATCCTCACAGAGTGTATTTCTCAGCATCATCATGCTCTGTTGACTCTGCCCCCCTTACCACATTCTCTTCTTCCAAATTTATGAGGAATCTCAGTTCCTCATGCCTGTGGAGCATGTCTTCAGCCGCGGATGCCCCCACGAAGGCAGGGTTAAACCAGTGTCTGCTCACAAACCTGTTGCAGGTGGAGCCTCCACATGGCTGATTGCACACACGCAGCAAATGCTGGTCAGGTGACTACACAGAGGGTGTCCCATCCATTGTGGGGTGAGGCAAGGCTCTCCGTCCCAGGTGGTTGTGAGAGCACACACTCCTGGGCTCCGGCTCACACTCTGGCTTTACCTCCTGTGGGCCCCATCAAGGATTGACACCTGTGAGCTGGAAATGCCTGGAAAGGCAGGCCTGGGGACTCCAGGGCAGGGGCCTCTCAACTTCCCGTGTGTATCCATGTCTTCAGATGCCAGAGCTCCCGGTCTGCTGTCTGGGTGCTCCTTGGGGTGCTTGGGCCTCTGCTTCGGGCTGCCCCTGCCCAGCTGGCCTGAGCTGCCTGGCAGAGGTGACCATGGAAGACGGGGCTGGTTCTGAGACAAATGGCAACTGTCCGTCCGGAGGCTGCAGAGAGAAAGGGCAGGACCTGACCCCTAACCCCTAACTGAGAACTCGGGGTTAGGGGATGAGTGGCCCCCCCAATGCCTCCTGAAACAGGGGAGGAAAAAAAAAACCTGTTTTTTGAGAAGAAGTCACCTCAGCAGCAGCCTCAGACACCCCAAGGGACGCCCAGTGACACATGCAGGCCGCGTGGCCACCGCATCTTCCGTGGATGGTGAAGGCTTGCGAGCCTGAAGCTTATGTTGAAGACTTAATTTCAGAATCCCATGCCCAGCTTTTCTGAGTCTGAAATCCCTTCCTTTCTGGTTGTCTCTGAGAAGAGGCTGCTAAGGGATGCCACCTGTGTCATGCTGAGTGGGGGCTGTGAGACACAGATGGCGGCTCTGCAGGAGATGGGGAGCACAACCTGCTCCCTGCTGTGGGGAGTGCTGCGTCCTCGTCATTTCTTTTCTCAAGGAGGAAAATCACCCCATTGCATCTTGATAAATATGTGATCCTTCCACTATGAGGACAATGAAATGAGGGACGATGAGGCGAGTTGGTGACAGTCTCCTGCTCGGGGACAGGTTTCTGCCCACGAGCGTGAAGAGCAGGTGCTCTGGTGGGTCTGTCTCTGCGCCCCTGCATGCACGCTGTCTTCATTACAGGGACCACCTTGGGCCCGGCATGAAGAAGCCCAGGGATTCGCCCTTGGGCCCCATTCAGAATGTGCTTTATGCTTCCACTCCTCAGAGAAATTATGTCCAGCACGTGTGGGAGGCTCTGGGATGGGCCAGCCTGTCCCTGGATGCCCACCGCAGCCCGTGCAGAGCGGCCCTGATCCTGCCCGCGGGCCACGGCGCTGCAACGGACAGAGTAGCTGTGTTTATGCAGAATCTGCCACTCAGATTTATGTTTGGAAACCATTTTCTGTTTGTTTTGGTGATTCTGAAGTATGTCGGAGACCGCAATTGCCTTAAACTATGAGCTTGTGATCTTCGCGTCCGCTGATGTAGCTCAAGATTTATTTCTTTACTCATGTTCTGTAATTTCGTGTATCATTTTAAAATAAAATAAACACTGGCTTAGCAAAAGTGTCCAAAGGAGCTTATTTAGAAAACCCTGCCTCAGTTCACGATCTCAGGGTCTTCGCGACACATTTTATGGCACGTTTATTAATTCATTAACAAATTTATATCACTTCAGAATCAATACATATTGATTCTAAAAGATGGAGATGAGCAATGAATGAAACAGGCTGAGTCCTGCTGCTATGGAGTCTACTTTCTAGTGGGGCATAGAGGCTAAGAGAGCGGAACTCGATCTCAGATCTTCAATAGGGCCTGGGGGCAGGACAGGGCCGTGCTGGTGGTGGTGCTCTGCCCATGAACACCCGCACCACCTGCAGAAGCGGCCCTGCCACTGGAGGAGCCCGGGCAAGAGTGCGGTGCCAGCGACTGGGGACCAATGGAGCTTCATGAATGAACAGAACATCTGACTTAGATGCAGAAACTAAAATAGTGTCTTATTAACTCTGGGCTTTGATGTGCAATCATAAGATTGAATTTCTATTTTCGATTAAATACAAAAAAAGTTAATTTTTCTTTCCAAAGAAGTTTTTTAATAATAAATTTATTTTTTATTGGTGTTCAATGTGCCAACATACAGAATAACACCCAGTGCTCATCCTGTCAAGTGCCTCCCTCAGTGCCCGTCACCCATTCACCCCCCCCTCCCCTTCCACCACCCCTAGTTCGTTTCCCAGAGTTAGGAGTCTTCATGTTCTGTCTCCCTTTCTCATTCATTAGGAGTCTTCATGTTCTGTCTCCCTTTCTCATTCATTAGTGAAAGGGAATAGAAGGGAAGGGAGAAGAAATGGGTAGGAAATATCAGGAAATAACAAAGAAGTTCTTAACTGATAGTGTTTATTAACAATCAACCCAAAACAAGATAACACCTTGTTTCTTCCTGCGTATGTTGCCGTGACTCTCCTCAAAAGATGAGTTCTGCATTTTATTTTATTTTTAAAATTTTATTTATTTATTTGAGAGAGGGAACGAGAGAGAGCACTAGCAGGCGTAGGGGCAGAGGGAGAGGGAGAGGGAGAAGGAGAAGGAGAAGCAGACTCCTTGCCGAGCAGAGAGCCCACTGTGGGGCTCAGTCCCAGGACCCTGAGATCATGACCTGAGCCTAAGGCAGATGCTTACCCACTGAGCCACCCAGGTGCCCCAAATTCTGCATTTTTAAGTCTAACACAAAATGGTCTGGAACTAGGAATAAACTCATTTTTGCCAATCAATGGAAAACTCATAAACTTACTGAGGAAAAGTGGCGTTATGCAATTTCAGTGTGCAACCAAAAACTGCTATTTCCATTCCCAAGTGGGAAATGGGTTTGTAGAGAGGTCAGAGGGGACACAAGGCAAGGAGCATGACACTTCTGCTGGGTCGGACAGCATGCTCTGAAGGACGACACAGAAACCCAGAAAGAATTTTAGGAGAAGGTGTCCACTTTTTCACAAAATGTTTGGTTCTTTGTAAAAGAGAATGTGATTTAGATTTGTCTTAATCTCCTCTTTTGTGTTTAGGATTAAAATTTCCTAAAGAGAATGAGTCTGGCTGCCTCCTCTCTGCTGTCCCTGGCTCTGTGAGCCTCCGCCCTCTCCTTAAACTTTATTTAAATGTAAAAGGAACTTTTCCCAACTAGAATGTGTTTGTTCTCTGATCAGCTAATCAAATTCTACTTTTTCACAATGGCAATTAAATAAAATATGAAGTATTTAAGCTCTTACAAAAGGTTCTAAAATTAATACATAATATCCATATAGTGAAGAATATATTCAGTGTGTGCTCTTCATGAAAGATCAGAATGACACAAATTCTGATGGAAGTATAATCTGTTTCATTTCCTACACCTTTCTGAGCCTATAAATAATGATACAAAAGGAACAAATTCATGTCCCCACAGCAAAAATCTTTTTTTTTTTTAATTTATTTATGATAGTCAGAGAGAGAGAGAGAGAGGCAGAGACATAGGCAGAGGGAGAAGCAGGCTCCATGCAGGGAGCCCGATGTGGGACTCGATTTAGGGTCTCCAGGATCACACCCTGGGCCAAAGGCAGGTGCTAAACCGCTGCGCCACCCAGGGATCCTCAGCAAAAATCTTTTTTCAAAAATATTTTCCAGGGATCCCTGGATGGCTCAGCTGTTTAGTGCCTGCCTTCGGCCCAAGGCGTGGTCCTGGGGTCCCGGGATTGAGTCCCACGTTGGGTTCCCTGAGTGGAAACTGCTTCTCTCTCTGCCTATGTCTCTGCCTCTCTCTGTGTGTCTCTCTTGAATAAATAAATAAAATCTTTCAAAAAAATATTTTCCTAAATGAAAAAACATAATTCTACAGAAAAGCTGCTTCACTTCACAATTCATTTTAATATTAATATCCTAGGAATGCTTATATCTCACTAAAAATTTATGTTTGAAGACAATTTTGTGGCTAGCTCTATAAAACTAGTTTTTGTAGTTTTGTAGTTTTGTTGGTAGTGATATTTGCAAGTCCTAGAGTAAGAAAAATACATGCCAGCATGTTGGACTGGGGAACAGAGATGCAGTCGGTATGATTATAGTTAGTTCATTAGATCCAGCCCATGCCTGCTGCTTTACCTGCCTTCAGCGTGAATTTGCAGATGTAGCTTGCAAGTGGCCTTGGGGTAGAAGCACCGTCTCCATCATGATCCATACACAGTCCTGCCACGTGGCTGTTCAAGATGCTTCGCTCAGAGGCTGCGAGCGGCTGCTCTCGGTGCAGCATCCCGAAGGTCAACACTTGGAAGGAGTTCGACCATTGTTGATGGGGACAGATATGCTTGAAGACTCTGAGGACCCGTGTGTTGTGCCAGGATGGACGCGGAGGGAGCCCAAGGGAAATGGAGGGATTGCTGGCACTCCCGGCCAGTGTCAGGTGAAAGAATTGATGTGTGCATTTGTCCTACGAGATGGCCTATTTGGGAAGGTCTCTGGCTGGAAGATCCAGGTAGAGTAGGAATGGGATCTACCAGCTTCTAGGACAGGTCTTGTCTGTTGTTTAAGGATTGACTGGCTTTACCTTCCCCGAGCCTCAGCTGTCCAGGAAGGGTGCTTCTCTGCACATGTGTGACCTTTCCAGCAGATCCAGCGCAGCGTGCAAAATGCTCTGTTCCTTTAAGAAACCACATTCACTCCTTGTGCCTGCACACATGCTTCGTGTGTAGCTGCCACAACCATTACTTACGAAGGGGAATCAATGCATCATGTGTAACTATTGCCAAGTAAATAGTCACCTGGGCATGCATACACCTACCACCTGGTATGTCAGGGCTGGCCGAAATAGAACTAGGCTTTTGTCAGAACGCACAGTTATGTTCACCAACTTGTTTCTGAGCAATGATTCCTTGTGGTCCCTTTGGTGGGATTTGTGCTTGGCTTCGTGCACCTGTCAGGCAGCACCCACCCTGTGACACAGCAATGCCTGCTGGCTCAGGTTGTGCATGAGGTCAACCAGAGAAAGGAGGCCGGATTCCCCTGGGAGAGGACAACCACTCCTGGGACTGCACCATGCTGTCCTGGGGAGGCAGTCAGAGGCCCTCCAGCCAGTCACCAGTCTTGATTTGTGAGCCTCTCTCTAACCGTCCTGCTCACTGGGGTGTCACCGGAAACCACACAGAAGGCCGTCACAGCCTGTCCTGGGAGCAGATGCTTGTCATCATTTTAATTCCACAACAGAGGAGAAAGCTCAGCTGAAAAGTATGCAACCTTGTTTTTTTAAGTAACCCAAGATTGTGTCAATATTAGCAGCATTTCAAAAGTGTAAATCAGCGGAACAAGTCCAGGGTTTTGCACAGAGCCTCCTCTTCTCCTCTGACCCTGGGAGCACCGCTCACTGTGCAGAAGAGAAGCCATGGAGGAGGGACAGGGTACCCTTGTGACGCGGGTGCTGGCCAGGACGGCCTCCGACCAGGCTGAAGGTGGCACAGAGCCTGGACAGAAGGAGCCAGAACAAGTCCCCAACCTAATCCACCCCACGCGGTGGTCACGGGGTTGGCCGTTCCCCGGTAGAGACCCCACAGTCCTGTAGGTCTCCAGCCCTCTCCCGTGGAGGCCTCATCAGGTGCTCAGACCTCTCATTTTGTGTGATTTCAATTTCCTTGAATAAGTAGCCTGGAATCAAATATTACTTTTAACACTGAATAATGTCAGTGCAGTACCTCAGAGCCAGAAGTCTCCGGAAGGAATCCGAGTTTGAGGACTCACTGTGCGATCAGAGACAGTGGTCACAGTGTGAGTCACACCAAATCACACCCATGTTGTCCTAATACACAGCCCGTGGGCTTTCAAAACACTGTTCCAACCTTTTGTCAACAAGTGTTTCCTGACACCTGCACCTGCTAATGGCAAACTGTGTGTTGCCTGATAGTTAATACCCTGAATGAGCATGTCCAATAGTGAATCCGAGACTGAGAACCATCCCCAGGTTTGCAGAGTGTGTTTTGTGCTTCTTAAGAGTTTTGGTTTGAGTCTATCCCCCAGATACTAACAACAACTCTGGGAGGTAGGCACAAAAGTTCCTGTGCACAATTATACAGATGCTAATGGGCGCTGGTCCTGTGGGCAAGTCTGCAGGACTGTTGGCGCCACACCCGGAAGCGACAACAGAGCCTTGACTTTTATGGATATTTGCTAGTTATGGTCAATGATCTTTTAAAAAGAGTGGTTGTAGATGTTAGGCCAGGGTGCTTAAATCTACTCCTCAAAAGGCAAGGCAAGAACATGTACGCACATACACACACATGTGTACACAAACGTATATGCATGCAAGCACACACACGCACACATGCACACCAAGGAAACATAAATATTCATTAAGCATGTGTATGTATTTGATGATGTTTTGCAGTAGGAAGATGAAAAGAGAATGCTATTTATTTATTAGGCATTTTTTTTTTTGTATCAGACAATACATGGCCTTTTTATCTACCATTTTTGAGACTCTGTCATCACCGAGCAGTGGGCGTTCTTTCCATGGTGGGATGAAGAAAGATTCACAGGTAAGTGCGTTGGGACTTTAGTAAGTGGGTGCCCGCTGACTCCAAACTCCTTGTCTTCTGAGTCCCCCTGCCCTGACCCTGCAGGTCCCTGGGGCCCCTGATGCCCCAGAGGGCATTCCAAAGCTGCTTGGAGGCCCCTGGTTTCAGAGTGGGGGTGTTTTAGGACGGTTTTAGGGGGGAAGCGAGGAAGGGAGCCCTGGGAGCAGAGCAGCGATGAGCCCAGTGATGCTCTGGCTTCTGTCTCTCACCAAACCTGTCACTACGTGGAGGGTTACAGACACCAGTGAAGGTCACAGAGTCCAGGTGCCTTTCCAGCCCCGATGTCGGGGGCTGATGCTCACCTGCCATGGTATGCAGGTGCTCAGCAGCCATGCTCCTGGGGGCAGAGTCTGTGTGGTGGCCACCAGCCAGGTCCCTGGGCCTTCCTCCTTCCCTTCCAGGTGCCCACATGTGATGCTCACCTCGGGCAGGCCTTGTGACTCCAGGAGCCCTGGGACCTCAGTTTCCCCTTCCGTAAAATGGGAATAAGAGACTTGTCCCTCCTGAGAAATAACGTCTTGGTGAGGGGCAAACCAGACATCTGTTCAGGTTCTCTCAGGCCTGGCCCACACGCAAATAACATGTATTTTTACTGTTGATCAAGGGAAATTGGGGGGTGGGGTGTTCAGTTCTGGGCCAAATACATACCTCTGGGCAAAATCAGGATAGAAGGCAGACATCCTGACAGATGGACCAGTGAGGGCCAGCTTCCCCTGGACGCTGCCAGATGGGAGTGGTTTGAAGCTCTGCAGGCCAGAGGGCCTCTGTCACCACTGCTCCATTCTGGCGTCATAACCTTAACCATGTGCAAGCACATGAGCACAGCTGTGTTCCAATAAAGCTTTATTTATAGGACAGGTGGCCTCTGTTTACTGACCCTACTCTCAGCTAACATGAGTCAGGGAGCAGCTGAACATCTGGGGAGTGTTTGCTGCTGGGGTTTGGGGCACTGTCGCCTGCTTCCCCCACCTCTGGCTATGGTCACGGGGCAGGGGGGCGGCTTCCAGGCCCTGAGCTCTGCTGCAGACAGTGAAATGTGGAGGTGGGTTTGATACAGTCTGGGTGGATCACGGGAAAGGACAGTGGTTGACCCCAGCGCAGACAAGCTCTGTGAATAGGCTCTTTGCAGGAAACTGGGCTCACGATGGCGAGGCTCCAGGAGGAGCTGGAGCCTATCAGTCTGGAATAAGAAGAGAGTTCTGGGCCGAAGCCCAGCCGGAGCGGACTGTGCTGTTGCCATGGACACTGGTGGTGGTGAGCATCTGGGCCGAGGACTGTGGGGCCAGGCCAGGGCTGTGAAAGCCAAGCTCCTGGAGGGCCCTGGGCCTTGGGATCGCTCCATAGGCAATGAACAACAAAGAGGCCGGTCAGGGTCCTTCCATAAAACCTTAAAAAAATGAGAGTCCACCAAAAGCCTCCCAAACACTGGTTTGCACAAGCTCTTCTGTGCAGACACTTCGTGCAGGCAGTCCATAAGCAGGGTCCCTGGTCCTGCAGGTCCTCCCCTGGGGGTTACACTGAGCACAGCACATTGAGAGGATGACAGGCAGGATAAAATTATATTTTATGTAGCCTTCTGTTTCTATGAATTCTTAATTGTCTACTTACCTAAAATATCCTTTTACTTACCATTTTGGTTTTTTAATTTACTTTTTATTTGCGTGCAGCAAAATTACCTTATTTTGGTGTAAAGTTGTGAGGTTTTTTTTTTTTCAAGATTTTATTTATTTATTCATGAGAGACACACACACAGAGAGAGAGAGAGAGAGGCAGAGACACAGGCGGAGGGAGAAGCAGGCTCTATGCAGGGAGCCTGATGTGGGATTCGATCCCGGGTCTCCAGGATCACATCCTGGGCTGAAGGTGGCGCTAAACCGCTGAGCCACCCGGGCTGCCCAAGTTGTGAGTTTTGACTTGTGTAAGTTTGTATACCTCAACCCCACTATCAAGGTGTTTCTCTGACCTGAAGAATTTCCTCATGCTGACAGTTTAGGGTCAAGCTATCTCCACATCCCTAACCTCTGAGAATTCCCAATTTTTGTCAGCATCCCTAGAGTTTTCTCCTTTCTTGAATTTCACAAAAACGGATTCATACAGTCTGACATTTTGAATCTGGTTTCTTTCACCTAGCATAATGCATTTATTCATCCATGTCCCCGCATGTATCAATAATTAATTTTTTTTACTAACCACTACTCTATTTAACCACTGAAGAACATTGAATGGTTTCTAGGTTTTAGTCATTATAAATAAAGCTTCTATAAAAATTCATATACAGGGTTTTGTGTGATGGTAAGTTTGCATTCCTCTAGTGTAAATACGTGTAAGATCATTGCATCATTTGAAAGTGTGTATTTAACTTTGCAAGAAAATATCAAAATGTTTTCTGGGATGACAGTATCATTTTGTGTTCCCACCCACAATGCATATTTATTTCTGAAGTATACATTTTCTGTAGGTTAGAATCTGCACCAGCATTGTGATGTATCTAAGTGTGTGTGTGTGAGTGTGTGTGTGTGTGTCATTCTCACAGACATGCCAAGCAGTGGTATGCCTTGTGCTTTGAATTTGCATTTCCCTAATGAACAATAACATTTAGCATCTTTTCAATTTTATTTCCACCTGTCCATCTTCTTCAGTGAAGTCTCTGTTTATATCACTTGCCAATTTTTTAATTAGATTTCTGATTTCTTACAGTTGAGTGTTGGAAGTTCTTTATATACTATGTATATAAGTCCTTTGCCATGGAAGAGATTTGCAGATAATTTCTCCCATACAATCTTATCTTCTCTTTTTATTTTCCTAACACTGTCTTTTGCAAATGTTTTGAATTTGGATGAAGTCAATTTATTGATTTTTTTTTTTGGCATGGATTGTGTGTTTGGTGTTAGATATAAAAACTCACACTTTCATATCTAGCACCACCTCTTCCTCATTCTTTGGTTTGAAGTCTGGGTTAGCCTATGTGCTCTGTCACAGACTGCATTTTATGTACAGAACATTCTTCATGCCACAGTGATCCATTTCATAGTTTCCAAGCTCAATTCAGTGAGAATACTTCCACAATGATTTTATAAAATAATCTTTCACAGTCTTCTCTAAATATTATCCTTCTTCTTTATTATGCCAATTCATATAAAAAGGGGACACAGGAGAGGAGGCTGGGGTTGTGTATCCCAGGATCCTAATCTATTCTAACTGACTGAACTAGATCACACAGCATCCCATGCCATGCCTCCAAAATTCTAAATGACATATATCACATGTAAAAGACAGGAGAAATTATGATCTTTCCTCTTTCTTTTATAGGGGAAAGATGTTTCCTAGTATTATGCATTAAAGAGGAAGAAACAAAAAGCATATAAACTATGGCTATTCACAGTGAGTATTTCTCATATTTATGTCACCTAATGAAAGGCAATCTGGTCATGCTTTGTAATTTTTTGCATGCAATACTGATTTTATTTTATATAGTTTTATTTTATATCATTTTTATTACCCTACACTGTATAGGATGCTGCTAGAGAAAAACAAGTAAATATTTAAAATCAATATATTTAAAAATAAATAAGTGGCTCAACATCCACTTAAAAATAAAAATTTTATTTTTAATAAAATTTCTTAAAACTTAGAACACATGTATGAAAGATGAGTGAGGAATATGCTATTGATATATGGAGACAGTTTGGGAAGGTGACAACATTTTAAATATTTTCACTGGGCAGCTGCAGCTGCATTTCTGAAATGTGCATTCAGACAGCCCAGCCTAATTTTTAAATATCACAGGTGACCGATGTTCCACTCTATGAGTCCAACTGAGTTTTCCATAAAAACCTTCCAGCTATTTCCCCATGTGAATTTTTCAGTCTTCCCTAATTGCTGCTTTTGAACATGTCTCTCAATGGGCGGTAGGTCATTTTTTGTCTAGGAAATTCTTTCCCTTGGAATTGAGCACGCAGCTTCTGGAAGGGTGCCTATGGAACAGTGGGGAAGAGGTGGATACCATTTTATTTGCCAAAGCAGTCAAAGTAAGCCCCGTGGCCCAACGTGGGAAGATGTCACAGGGAAGCCACCCTCACACCTGCACCCCTCCTGCCCTGCCTGCACGTCGTTTTCCCCTCCAGGAAAGCTGCTGGCCTATTAAGTTGAAGTTCATGTCTGTAGGTCAACAGGGACTCATCCCACGTCTGCATTCACAGAACATTGTACTGACTTTTCCCTTTCACAGAACATTGGCTATTCTCCATCATTCAGGACTTACTTCTCCCACAGAGCACTGCAATTTCTTTATGTTCTTGGTGAGTGTATAGATCTCAGTTATCACCCTCCCTTCTTCAGAAGCTGGAAGGTTCCATAGGGGCTCCTGCCCTCACATCAGTCTTTGGAGGCAACTCCTGGAAAACCAAATGTGACCTGAGATCAGTCAGGTGGACTCTCTCTGGTCTTGGAATATTGAGCAGAAACACCCAAGATGATGAAGTGGTTGTAGTACTCCAACCAGCCTTCTGGTGAGCTGATTTTCTTCTTGTGGTTTGTATTTCACAGAGGTCCTGAACTTTCTTGATTCCTCAACAGCCAGTTCTGTGAGCTCTTGATAGTCTTCAAATACATTATCTTTTTTTAAATTAATAAGCCAATTTCTATTGCTCTCAACCAAAGTACCCCAATATATAATCCATGTTTACTTTAACTGGATTATCAGCGGCTATGTTTTCCAAACTTTTTCAGGCCATGGCACACATAGAATGGTAATATTTTAACAACATCATTGGAGCCAGTGTCATAAGCTGTTGGTGGCCACGGAATACTGTTCTGGGAGCTTTGGCTGCTCTGCGCCCCATTTGGTCATCTTGTGGGGTGAGAAGCTGGTGACCTGGCATACCTGTAAGCTATTCTTCCTACACATTGCATACAATTAAGGATTTCTGATTTAAGATGGAGCTACTTACTCTTTTATTCACACATAAAATGTCTCCAAGATAAACATTATGCTCTTCAAGGATGGGATGGTGAGCTGTGACAAGTTATCATTGGTTGTTATGCCTGATAACGTAGTTGCTAAATGAAGAGATGGTTTCAAAAATAACTGAGTCTGCATCATCAGCTAGTGAGAAAATAAATAAAAAGGTATAAGCATCTTATTATTGGAAAGTTTCCTTTTTTATTTTTAATATTTTTATTGGAGTTGGATTTGCCAACATAAAGCACAACACCCAGTGCTCATCCTGTCAAGTGCCCTCCTCAGTGCCCATCACCCAGTCACCCCATTCCCCACCCACCTCCCCCTTCCACTACTCTGTTCATTTCCCAGAGTTAGGATTCTCTCACATTTTGTCACCCTCTCTAATTTTTCTCTAATTTTCTCTCCTTTACCCAATAATCCTTTTCACTATTTCATATAGTCCCTGTATGAGTGAAACCGTATAATGATTATCCTTCTCCATTTGACTTACTTCACTCAACATAATACTCTCCAGTTCCATCCACATGGAAGGAAATGGTGGGTATTTGTCCTTTCTGATGGTTGAGTAATATTCCATCGTATATATATACCACATCTTCTTGATCCATTCACCTTCGATGGACATCGTGGCTCCTTCCACAGTTTGGCTATTGTGGACATTGCTGCTATAAACATTGGAGTGCAGGTGTCCTGGCATTTCACTGCATCTATATCTTTGGGGTAAATACCCAGTAGTGCAGTTGCTGAGTCATAGGGTAGCTTTATTTTTAACTCTTTGAGGAACCTCCACACTGTTTTCCAGAGTGGCTGCACCAGTTCACATTCCCACCAATAGTGCAAGAGGGTTTCCCTTTCTCCACATTCTCTCCAACATTTGTTGTTTCCTGTATTGTTAATTTTCCCCATTCTCACTAGTGTGAGGTGGTATCTCATTGTGGTTTTGATTTGTATTTCCTTGATGGCAAGTGATGCGGAGCATTTTCTCATGTGCTTGTTGGCCACGTGTATGCCTTCTTTGGTGAAATTTCTGTTCATGTCTTTTGGCCATTTCATGATTAGATTATTTGTTTCTTTGCTGTTGAGTTTAAGAAGTTCTTTATAGATCTTGGATACTCGGGTATCCTTTATCTGATATAGCATTTGCAAATATCTTCTATTGGAGAGTTTTCAGTAAAAAAATTTTTAAAAAGATTAAATCAAATATGAATACTTAGAAGCATGGCATTTATTGATTCATTTACTCAGCAAATACTAAATGCTTCACACATTTTAGATACTGTTTTACTCTGAAAGAAACAAACAAGCAAAAAAAGATATACTTCTGTTTCTGCTCTCTGGGAATGCATGGGAACTCACTTGTACAACCAATTCTCAACATACAGTCTTATAGGAAGAGCTGGAATTAAACCAGCGGTCACAGCACAACCACACCGGTCCCTAGCCAGTGTGCAGTCTGATGGATGGTTGCTTGTGCCTTCTGAGTCTGCCAAATACTATAATGAATCTCACCTGTTTGCAGGTGCTGTAACGGGAGAGTGCCTGGCCCTGGGAATGCTGAGGCTGGACACATGTGTGCTAATAGCAGTGATGATGGTAAGGACAGGAGGCCTCTCAAGGTCAAGAGACAGATGACATGGAGCCTGAGATTCGAAGTGATCAACCTATAATGAAACGAGAGACAGATTTATGAAAACATCAGTGTTTCATATTTCTAAAAGCTAATTCCAATATCAAGCTACTCTAGCTAATTTTCTCTGTTATAAGTTTTTTATAATATTAAATATTACAATTGAGAATGTCTCAAACAATTATTTACAAGGTGGGGATATTGTCATTTTGGTTAGAACTCAATGTTAAAACTACAGCTATACATCTTCTTAAAGAAAATGTAGGAAAAAACATTTAATACTTAGGGTTAAAATCATTTCTTAGATGCAACACACAAAAAATAACCTCTATCAAAATTAAACTCCCCTTTAAAAGAAAGTATCAAGGGAATGAAATTTGTGATTTTGTGAATCATGTGTCTGATAAAAACGTTTATCAGATTATATAGAAGATCCAACTCTCATCAATTCAAAAACAAAAGAACCAATGAAAAAGTGGACAAAATATTTGAGCAGACACTTCACCAAAGAAGATCTATAGATTCCCAGTGATATTCCACATCAGCAGGTGATTCACCCCATCACAGGCTCAAATCAGGCAGACGGACCATAGCAAGTATTGATAGGAATGTGGAAGAAAGGGGGCTCTCAGGCCTGCTGGTGAGGAAACTGCTACAGAGAACAGTTTGGAAGTTTCTTAAAATCCCAAACATATAACCATATATTCCATCCTAGATATTTAACCAAGAGAAAAGAAGGCATAGGTCTGACAAAGACTTGCATCAACTGCTCATAGCAACTTTATTTGTAACAGCCAAGTACTGGGAACAGCCCTAACGCTCACCAGCAGCTGAGTGGGTAAGTGCTATGTAGGCATACGATCAAAAGCTCATCAGAAATGACAGGGAATAAACTACTGATATATGTCACAACACGGATGATTCTTAATTGTCCTGAGTGCAAGAAGCAGACTCCAGGGAGTAGGTACTATGTGATTCTGTTTATATAAATTGACAGACAGATGTGTGGTCATCTGGAGACCAGGGACAAAAGCAGCAGGGATGGGAGAGGGATTATCAGGGGCATAAGTAGATTTTGAAGGGGAATCAATCTGTCCTCACTTTGTGGTGACTGTTTCATGGATGCATACCTATGTTAGGACATCAAATAGTACATCTGAAATATATGAAATTATTTTCTGTCAGTTAAACCTCAGTACACATGTGAAAAACCTAATAGAGTAAGTTTCCAGTGGGGTGGTAGCTACATGTGTATGTGGAGAATCATGTGAATATAAGAGAGATTCGAGGGACTGCTCTTGCTGGGCAGAGTCGAGGGTCATCCCAGGCAGAAGTCTTCTGTACGTGAGCACCAAGGTAATGATTTCATTGAAAATGTGCCCCATTTCCTGTATTCGTGTTTGATTTTTTTTCTTAACAATCACCTGGTTTTCTAGATCGAGCTGTCTGTCCGATGCGGCACCTTGTTAGCATCCAGGGCTGCCGGAGGTGTTCTGTTGAGGATTCCCCTCTCTTCAAGGCCACGCTGGTCTGTCTTCCACAGGATTAGTGTGGCCAGGAGCTCCTTCTGGTGGACAAACACTGTTCCCCAAACCAGAAGACCTTCTCAGTGAAGACTCTGCCCCATCTCTTACACCTGACCATCTTTTCCCCCCGATCTCAGATGGCTCTTTCTAGAACATATTCCTGAGGATTCTAACTGCTTATTGTTAAGAGATATTACATAAAAAAGTTTCTGTGTTCAAAATAACTGAAAAGTAAGTTTAACAGATGTTTTTGTTTTGATTTGTATTTTCACTGCACACCTTCCAATAATCAAGGGAGGAAGCGTTTACACCATTTCCCCACATTTTGCCACCAGATATGGTCTTCTCTGAGCATCTCATGATGCTCACCAAACATACTTACACATTCAGCTGAAGGCTGTGCACCTGCAGTGAACAGGGTCAGTCGGGAAAAGGGAAGGGGGGTCAGTAGCAGAGCCCATTTCTATTTCTATACAGATGGTCCTTTATTCTGGAGTTATGTTTGGAGAAAAAATTCCATTCCTTCAACAGATTCTCATTGAGTACAGACTTTATATCAGATATGTTCAAGGGTCTAGGCTGGGGCTCCAAGAGATAAATAAGACAGACACATTTTATGCTCTCCCAGAATTATTATTATAAGTAATTTCAGATGGTGAAAAATACTCTGAAGAAAATAAGCCAGTAATGGAGTAGGCCCAGAAAACTTAATCAGAAACAACGAGGGAGGTGAGCATTAATACTTTTTAAAGCTCCTCAAGTCATTGGAACCTGGATCCAGAGCCACAGCATGCTGGGGTGGAGGGGCCGGGGTGATGGCAGGGATGTGTGGTGCCCAAGTGGGGTCGGGGGGGGGCTCTCCTAAGTCTGAATGATGGGGCGAGCTGCACAATAGCAATACAGAGGAGGAACAGACATACAGCTGTGATTCAGGGATAATCTCAGTGCTCAGGGAGCCCTGCTGAGGACAGCAGCTGACAAGGGAATGGGGACCAGCCTGGAGATGATTTGATAAGTTGATTTGAAAACCTTATTTTATTCCTCTAGACTAATATCAAAGTTTTACCCAATCTTACCATGTAGTTAGTACGACAGCAAGACCTTATAATCATACGTGACTCTTCCAGATAACTCCTTGAAACCACAGTTTTCATCTGTCTTGCATTAGGAAATGTCTAAAGCCCTAAATTAGGTGATGCTGGTTGGTCCTGGCCTCGCTGCTGTGTCCACTTGTGGCAGAATGTTCCTCCACGACTCCTCCGGGCAAATGCAGGTGCTTTCTGTGTCCTCTGACCTTTCTGAGAACACTGGGTTTCCTCTCAGACTCTGCTTCCCTGTAGCCCCACCTCTACTCGTCCCGACTTTGGGGGCCCAGGACTGGGTCAGACATTTTAAGGGCAAGTTCTGCATGTCTCTGTCACGTAGTTCTGCATTTCTTGGGCGGTTGCTCTTTTCCCCTGTTGGACTTCTAAGCTCATTGAAAGCAGGGCCTTCATCTACGTCGAGCCCAGCTACACCCATAAAGCCTGCAGCCTCATTAGCTTTGAGAAATACAGGCTTCAGGAATGGTCATTTCCAGGTACAGTCAACAGAAGATGGCATTCATTTGAGGCAAACTATAAAGTTGGTAGTTTGTGGTGAGGGGTGGGTGGGCGTGGGCACTGGGGGTGACACGCAGTGCTGCGGAACACAGGGCGGTCAGAACATTACAACATGCTCTTCAGCTGCTTCTGCCATCATTGTGGGGCCACAGTGGCTGGTGCTGGGGGCATCTCAGGAAGACACACTGCCTTCCTTACCCCACAGGGAGGCACAAACTGTTGGGATTGACTTTAGCTTGCTTCTCAGTTCCCGCATCCTTTGAGTGTCCAGTCCACGCATCCATTGAAAATTGTTGTAGAAATATCGTGATTCGCAATGTGGAAAGGCAGCATTAATAGCTATCATATGTGACTTCAAATTATTTTTATCTTGGGAAAGGAAAACTTTGACCAAGAAATTACTACATATTTACTTTAACATCTCTTGGAGAGAAACACATTTTCTTTGTTTCATTTTGCCCCTCAGCTATCATTTTGAGAGACTCGAAAGGGAAGGGGTTTGAAAAATAGAGAATGGGTGTAAGGCTTTTGGTTTGGTTGTTTGTTTGTTTTTGAGTTTTAATATATTAGGAATATTGAAACTTCCAACCCCTTTGGAATTTTATCAGAAACATCATCCTGAGGCTTAAAATCGATTATTGTCAACATGAAAGATCCAAGCTTTTCCTGTGATGAATTATACATCTCTTCTCTAGGAATTTCTGTTTGTGTTTTCACACATCAGAGGAGCCAGCTGCACTCTGAGTTCTGTTAGAGAAGAAGTAGTAGGGAGGACAAGCCCCATAGCACTTTCTCAACCAATGAGAGCTTTCTCTCTATGACTTGCGTTTTAGGGCATTGTTTCATTAGTTCATCACAGCATGAAATTTGGGCGTTGTAATCTTTATCAAGACAAGATGGACAAAGGCTTAGAAATATTAATTAATGATGTACACCAAGACCCTAATGTCAAGTTCTCCCGCAGGCTCTCCCACCAGGTGGAGAAGAGACAATGGCTGTTGAGAACAGAGTGACTTAGAACAAGCCTTATCTGAGGTCAGAATGAGCATGAGCAAAGAGAGTGAAGGAGGAACAAGTCTCTGTGGCTAGTGAACTGTGGTGTGCGGATCGTGGACTTCCATGACCTATAAGTAAATCAGCAGTTTGTGATAAGGGTTTCACCTGAGCTCCTATTAAAAGAAGGTTCAGCTCCCATGAGAGTGAGTTGAAAAGCCCAACCTCCCCACTCCTGCTGGAGTTGCCCTCTGTGCTGTGCGGCAGATTGTTGGACGGGGTGGGCAGAAGGTAAATCTGTGCTAAGTCTCCTATGTTGCTGATAATCAAAACATATTGCTTAATATACACATATGGCTTCATTATAATTATTTTAAATGCTTACTGAAGAAATAATGAAAAATGTGAAAATGTATAAGGAATACACTAAAAATAACTACTTGCATTTCTACTCTGCAAGAATAAATTTAGAAATGAGCCCAAAGAGAGACTTTCCTAAAACAGGAAAAGCAGGTGAGGGCTGAGGATCTTAGCTGTCTGGGAGCTCAGTGCAATTCAGAGTAGTAACCTGACCACTTCCGAATTACAGGCTTTACTAAGGAGACAAACTGGTTTTATTCTACTTATAACCTAATCTCTTCCTGTGTTCCAGGCACTGAATTAGGTTGTCGAGGTTGAAAGGCAAGCAAGATGCAATGTGCCACTATTTCATGTCTTAAGGGTTGAATTAAATATCTTAAATAAAATTGATGAACTGGAGTATATCTCAAGAAAACTCACCCAGGTAATGAGGAGTCTTGAAACAGATGGAAGTAAAAACGTTGCATTCCAGGGAGGAATGGTTAAAATGGTTGCACAGCAGACTTCTAAATACCAGGTAGCTTGGAGTGCCACAGAGAGGAGACTTTACCCCAGGTCACTTCTGAGGGGACACCCGCTCTGATGTAAGGACGTCTAAGGAAAGCCCCATTCGCTCAATGAAGAGAGGACGCCATCTGAGCAGGTCACATGGGAGGTCTTGAAACCTCCACCCCGCCAACTTTCCGCAAACTGAGCAGTAGCTTTGGAAGGGAGGAGATATGTGCGTGGACTTAATTTCCTAAAACTCATCCAGGAAGCTGACTCTTGCTTCTCTCAACCATCTCTGCAACTGCTTGAAAATCTCAAACACAATTTAAACTTGAGGATTCAGTTTCAAAAGAGAAGGTCTGGATGATTTTAGGGAAAAGTGTGGCATTCTAAACATTCTTAAAATTTATAAATTATTCTTGAATGTACATCTCTGCTTACTACTCACCAGTTCTCATTGTTTCTCATCCCCTATGGCCTGAGTTCACTCCCTTGCTGCGTCTGTGTCTTGGCGCCACACGGCCCACGTTCACCACTTGGACGGAGGCAGGCCTGTGCGCACCCGGGTCAGTGCCGTGGACCCAAGTCGGAGCGTGCTGACTCTCCAGCGTTCACTAATCCCCAAATTTAACTGTCTTGTTTAAATCACAACCAAGTTTACATTGGACAGATCCTTGGGTCGCGTCAGGATTGTTAATGGTTCTATTCCTTAAAGGAACAAGAATCTATGTTTGCTCTGGGACTTAAATTTAATTCAGGAAGTTATTTCAATGTTGAAAATATACATCCATCTTATCTTATTTGCTATGTAAACTTTTCAGAAGATTATGGTGCTGGGAAAATTAAATTAATGCCACAAAACAGCTACTCCTGAGGTTAAAGTCCTCATTTTTTTTTTTTTTTGCAAATAAAAAATAAATATACTCTTCCTAACCCCTTTGAGTTGTAAAATTAATATTCATGACTTTAAATGTGCATTTGACAAATTCTCAAGACTTGGAATTTACAGTAAATTAAAATACCTTATGTGGAACTAAGACCCCACTCGGGGGCTCAGAGGGAAGTACAGTAAATGCGTGTGTTTACACAGTCCTTCCAACCAAAAATGCTGGTTTGGAACCATCTGGAATACTAACATTCCAGTGGAAATTCCTTGCTCCACATTCACTGGGGCAGCATGAAGGAGCGCTTACATTCTGTAGGTTTCCCAGAATGTTTCTTTCCTTTGTTTGTTTTTGTGTCTCATGGAACGTTACTTTTTTCCAAGGCATTGTGCGTGCGCGTGGGGTGCGCGTGGCCCCCCGGGGACATGGGGACCAGCCAAAGTGCGTCGGTGGCGGTGGCGGCCCTCTGTCCTTTCCTGCCCCACGGTGACCAAGCAGCTCCTCACCTCCACCCTTGTCTCTCTGCCCGGCGGTTGGGTCCCCTCCATCACGATTCTGTGATGCCCACTCCCCATGGGTGTCCTCTTCGTCACTCGGGGCGCTGACTGGAAACGGTGCCCTGTTCCTTGTAGCATCTGTGAGCTACACGCCTCTTCACACTGTGGGTAAAAAAAAAAATGTACATCATTTCATCACACAGGCAAACCCCAGTGAGTAAAATACGTTTCTTCTTCCTAATTATGTGTGTTTTACGGTGTGCGCTTCCCATCTCTGCTAATAAAATGTGACGCTAGGTTTGGCACACGTATACTGTGCTCTTTGAACTACCAGGAAGCCTGAAATGATGTCGACTGTATGTTCCATAAAATAATCACTTTCAGGTATATATACCTTAGTATAGCTGTAGTGGAATCACACGCCTTTCTGGGTTCTTAGATGTGGTCAGCGCCGTGGGACGTGTGTCTACGGCCTCTGCTGGAGACGGGACAGGCCGTAGAAAGCACAGTGCTTACGCAGGTACAGCTGCGGGGCGTCAGATGTTAACAGTGTCTACAAGTGGTTCGTGACTCAGCCCGCTGGGAGGTTCAGAGGCATCTTCCAACAGGTGGGAAGCTCGCTGATGAGTGAGACCCCTGGATGCCGGGCAGGGGGCCCTTCCCACCGGGACGGGGGGCTCAGGGGCGATGTGCAGGGCCTGCGTTGCTGCAGACAGTTGTGAAGCATGGCCAAGGATCTGGAACGTGGGGAGACGCATGCAGGCCAGGATGGAGGGCAGCACTCAGGAGCGAGCGTATCTGGCCATTTCGGGCTTGTAGAGTGACATCTGGTCATTACTGTGACACGATGCTGGCGCACTGCATCGGCCGTTAACTGAACAACCTGTGTCCGCGCTGCCCCAAGGCGGGAACAGAGAGCTGATACGGACCCCGTATCTGTATCATGTAAGATGCTCTGGCTCACCCTGTCCACCGGGGATTCAAGCCACTTCCCCGCTAGCTGGTTCTGTCGCTGGTGGACACCATCGCCTGTGAAGCCCGGTCCTTCTTGAGGCGGATTTGATGGAAGAGCTCACATAGCTGTCATTTCAGTCTGGGGTGTGCAAGGTGTTGGGGAAGGACGGCGGACTCCAGCACTCTTCCTTACTCACCGTCCATCCTGCAGACGCCGTGCTTGACCTGGAGGCCTGGGGTGGCACAGGGTGCATGCCTGGGTCTGGCCATGCAGTGTTCGTCACTTCCAGCCTGGGTGTGTGACGGCAGGTGTGGGACCACGGCCACAGTCAGAGCGATGGCAGTGAAACCCGCCAACCCGAGCAGCAGTGGCGGGAACTGTGCCCATAAACCCGGGGGTGGTACCCGGCTGTGTGACAGTGTCGCTCGGTGATGCTCAGAGGGGTCAGCTGGAAGAGGATGCCCCTGTGACCGCACAGTTCTATTAGCAGAGGGCGGGGAGATGGTGTCCTAGCCACATCTGACAGGGTCCCCAAAACAAAGAAAACCATGGAATGAGGCCAGAGACCAGTTTGTAAGTGGGGATAAAAGGGAACTGAGAGATCCCGGGATCTGGGGGCTTGGGGGAGTCCACTGGTTTTCAAAAGCAAACTCTAAATGTTAAAAGAAGATGGTGAAAAGAGAAGAATCAGGTGAATGAGGGCCCTTGAGAGCCGCACCTGCTGGGAGCACATGGGGAAGTAGGTGTCACACCCGCCCTGGATACCTGAGGGGGTCAGGACATCTCAGGGCAACAGCATGGTGAAGGTGTGAAGGTGTGAAGGCATTAGCTCCAGCAGTCTGGGGGACTTTGAGACATGAGAACAAACATGTGGCTCTTCCGTTTAAGCTGGGACTGATGCAGAGTCAGGGCTTTGGAGAAAGAGCTGGATATTGACCAAATCTAGAAGGTTTTCTAGGGATGGAGTTTTGGCCCAGATCCATCTAGAATCAGATACAAGACAAATCCTCTAAGTTTTGAAGAGCTGTGTTGCCCCAAACAAAACAACAGCACATCATGTGCCTGGATGTGAGAGCATCTGTGACCTTCCCTGTGGCCCTAGGCTTTTCTGGGGAGGAAGCGGGCTGTGGCGGAGACATCTCCCGCATGGAAGTCAGGAGGGTCACCACCCCACCGGGCAGCCTGCAGGCTCAGAACCTCGTCCCGCAGGGGGTGCCTTGTAGAGAGGGGGGCCAAGGCTGCGGTAAGCTCTCTTCCTACTGAGAGAGGGGGACCTCACGCATCTGCTCACCCTCCTCCAGTCTGTGTCAGCTCCACCATGGGGATGCTGGAGTGGAGCTGACCTTGGTGCATCAGGAGGAGAGGTAGAGGTGCATCCCCCTTGGCCCGATGTAGCACGTCCCTCAGAGATCCTGGTCTGGGTGGTCCCTGGTGCCATTCCTCAGTTTTCTCAGGTCTTGGTCTCCTGGGCATGAGTAGGTTATACTTCCAGCCTCACATCTGGGTGAGGCCCAGTGAGCCCTGGCCCATGTGTCGGGATGGGGAGTGGCCAACCTCCCTCCGGATACAAACTTTGCCTGGTAAGTGATGCTGTCTCGGGCCCAGACAAGCAGCTGCTCCAGCACCTGCCCCTGGGAGCTGTGAGCACCAAGGACAGGGTGGGTGAGACCTGGCATGGTGCCCTCAGGCCCTGGGATGGGAGGTGGGATTGTCCATGACCGGACCTCACCTCTCCTGTTTCTAATTTCTAAGTGGGTGTGAGGAGGGTTTACAGAGTTGGTTTTGCTGCTGCATTGGTGAATTCAACAACTAATCTTTGATTTTGTGCTTCCATACTTTCTAAATATGAGGACTCTGTCCTTCAAATGTTAAGCAAGTTTTTGGATTATTTGTCCATATAATAATAATTGCACTTTCTTGCATGAAGTCTACCCATAAGTTCAGTATTCCTATAGGATCAAGAAAGTTCACAAGCACTCAGGGTAGGACTTGCATCATGAGTCAGGAACTGCAGGGTCCTGTTCTGGAAACAGGAAGTCTGAGGTCACGCTGTGGGCAGGTTCCCTTTGGGGACCAGAGGAGGAATCTGCTCCAGACTTCCACAGCACATGGGGGTCGGTAGCATAACCCCAATCTCTTTCTTGCTCCTCATGGAAGGGCTCTCCCTCTGTATGTGTTTGTCTCCATATTTCCACTTTTTATGAGGACACAGTCCCATTAGTTTCGGGCCACCCAATGACCTCATTTCCATTTGATTACGTGTCTGAAGACCTGTCACCCAATCAGGTCACATCGTAAGGCACTAGCGATTAGTACTGGAACTTACAAATTTGGGGGGAACACAATTCAACTCATGACAGCTAAAATTACAGCTTTTTAGTGTTATAAGTAACATTGTAATAAACATCATTTTATGTGAACCATTGACTAGTTTTTTTTGTGTGTTAGTATTTTCTTACTGTGGATTCTTAGAAGCAGAAATACTAGATCAGATAATGCCGTTTAGAAGATTTACAATATATGTATCCATATTGCCTTCCAGAAAAGATCTACTAATTTTCACTTCCAGAAGCATTTTGTATTTCTAAATTGAAGTCTTAAACAATTTAATATGTATTATCTAATGTTATTAGTGTGCTTCTCTGATTTATAGTGAGGTAGACACTATCTCACATTTTTTTTTAAAGATTTTAGTTATTTATTCATGAGAGACACATAGAGAGAGCGAGAGAGAGAGGCAGAGACACAGGTAGAGGGAGAAGCAGGCTCCATGCAGAAGCCTGACGTGGGACTCGATCCCGGGACTCCAGGATCACGCCCTGGGCCAAAGGCAGGCGCTAAACCGCTGAGCCACCCAGGGATCCCTATATCACATGATTTTGTGGTTGAGGCAGGATCTATATTTATCCTGGTGTTGTATCACGTGGGGGTGTCTGCATAAGCCACTGGTTGAGATCTGCAGCGGGAAAACTGTCACCGAGGTGGAACGCAGCGTGATAAAACCAGTGATGTCATGGATTATCTCACAGAGTGGCTCCAGGTCCCACAGCTCCACTTCTGCTCATACCGTGGGATTGCTTCTGCACCAAACGGTCCCTTGCTTAGGTGGGGTCATTGTTGCAACATGTTTTCCTTAAAACTGGCATCCTAACTGCATTGGGCGGATGTAACACTGACTACGGAGTGCCGTGTGGATCTCCAATGCAGGCGGCGGCTTCCTGAGTCCATGTGCTCCCTGGCAGGGAAAACAGATGCATTTGGAAGTGGACGCGCGGCATGACGTCATGAGCAGCAGGCGGCCAGCCAGCCATGTCCTCTCCTTGAGTTAATGTGGACCATGAAACAGTTTCGAGGGAAAAGCTTCCTTTCTCACCAAATGAAATATTACCACTTGCTTCAATAACTTAAAGCCTTGATGTGTCATTTAATTATTTTTTCGTTGTTGTTGGAAGAGCAATTAGGAAGCATAGTTTGATAATTATAGTGAAAATAACATGAGCAATGTAAGAGCCTTGTGCTCTCATATACTGTAGCTGGTTTTATAATAATTAGATGATGCCTCATTTTAAGACTTTATTTTATTTATTATTTTAATTGGAGTTCAACTTGCCAACATATAGCATAACACCCAGTGCTCATCCCGTCAAGTGCCCTCCTCAGTGCCTGTCACCCAGTCACCCCCACGCCCCGCCCACCTCCCTTTCCACCACCCCTTGTTCATTTCCCAGAGTTAGGAGTCTCTCATGTTCTGTTATTTATTTGGGAGAGAAAGAGAGAGAGAGAGCACAAGGAGGGGAGGGGCAGGAGAAGCAGAAACAGGCTCCCCGCTAATCAGAGAGCCTGATGTGGGACTTGATCCCAGGATCCTGAGATTGTGACTTGAGCCAAAGGCAGATGCTTAACCCACTGAGCCACCCAGGTGCCCCAAATTGATTTCAGAGTTTAGAAAACATCACAGAATTGTAGAACTGGGATGTGCTGTGAAGTGAAAATCCACACAGCAAAGTTTGATATAACATGGCCCATAAACTGCTAGCTCAGCTTAGACAAGAGGATTTTGAAAGGCATGTTTATATGTTTAAAGTGCTATCATACAAAAGAATATCTCTGTTCTACTTGTTTCCAGTAAGTCACAGTGTAGATGTCTGAAAGAGGTGGTGTTGTTCTCTGTGGCTCTAAGATTTAGGTCAATGGTCACAGAACTGATTGTGTTGAGAATCTCAACTTGTTGGAGTTTATTGGTTTTGTCCTCATTAATAGCTACCTCCTGAGCTCTGTGCAGTTCCTATCTTCTGATATCACAATAAGAAGACAATTCCAATCACCGTCCAGTGACTATAGAACACGTGTATATGGGCACACACACATATATAGGTATCCTCTGCTTTTCAAATTTCATGAAATGCCACTTTCCTTTTAGGAAAGACCTACAGTAGTACCTGTTTTTATTGACCTAAAGAAATCTAAAGGCTATTTGTGCTTTTACAAAAGAAGACACGAGGAGGAAAAAATCATTCAGCTTTGGTCTGCGGTGGGCTCGCTAGGCAGCAAGGAGGCAGCGCGCACCTGGCACGAGCTCCTGCCCCGGAGGCCACTGTGGCATCTCGGCCTCCAGCCCCCCAAGCCCTGGCTGTCTCTGTGCACATCTGGGCTTTATCTCTGTGGATTTTGTGCATCTGTTAGCAAGATGTGTCCTAAGGAATCAGAAAAACCTAAAACAAGTTATATTTTAGATCTGGGAATACTCAAAGAATTTTCTATATAAATTAATGGTAATTGCTGCTTTGCTTTTGGCCATTCTGGTTCTCCAAAGCTGCATAGGGAGGCTCTACTTTTGGGCAGAAGGGAAAGCTGTCTGTAGGTATGTCCATGTGAACGTGTGCACGTGCACGTGAACATGTCTATGTCGTGGTGCTTACCGTTCTGGACGTAGAGGAGAGTTACAAAGGCAGTGGAGAGCTCCCACGGGTCCCTCACCCGCCTTCCTGATGCTAACATCTTGCAGGGCCATGACACCTTTGCAATCGACCCCGTGGTGATTGGAGATGGCACAGACTGTTCTGATTTCTATAGTTTTCCCCTGTGGTTGCTCTCCCATCCCAGGTCCAACAGGACAGCCCATGGCACGGAGCTGCCAGGTCATGCAGCTTTCACTGTGTCCCAGGACCTTGGTGTTTCTCAAGAGTCAGGTCGGGTTGTGTGACCCGGGGGCTGATGTCACTCGTGTCTGTGCTGATTTTTGCCTCTCTTCTACCAACGACTAAGAGGAGTGTCAGCGCACAGCTGTAATACTGGGTTCATCTCCCCTCCCTGTCGGTTCTGCGAGCTTCTGTTGGTGCATACAGAAAACAGACCCCTTTATCACCGGGTGCTAGGTGTTCCCGTTGGTCTGGAGCCCACCCCGATGTGGGGGTAGCTGTTCCAAGTCTCTTCTGGTTAGACGTGGTGTGGCACCTCTTTCCCCAGATTCTCTGTGCATTTATGCATAAAGAGTTTCTTATGAAAACCACATGCCTGGGGCTTTTCCTGTTTTATCCAACCTGACAATTTTTGTCTTTGAACTGATGTGCTGAGAACAATCACTTTCTAGAATATCATTGTGAAGGAATGAAAAGCTCCCATCTTGCTAGCTGCCCTCCATTCTACGTGTTCTGTTCCTTCTTTTTCCCCTTGCTTTTTCTGCCTCCCATTGGGTACACTAGGTACTTTTTAATGTTTGATCTCCTTTATGGGCTTATTATTTACAGATATTTAAAATTTTCTGGTGGTTTTCCAAGGATTTACAGTATTTTTAAGAAAGATTTTATTTACTTGAGAGAGAGAGCATGAGCAGGGGGAGAGGCAGAGGGAGAGGGAAAAGCAGACTCCCCACTGAGCAGGGAGCTTGATGTAGGACTCGATCCCAGGACCCAGGGTCATGATCTGAGCTGAAGGCAGATGCTTCACTGGCTGAGCCTCACAAGTTCACCTATTTTAATACAGCATGTATTTTAATTGATCTTAGTCTGAATTGCCCACACTGACCCTTTCATATGTAGCTCCTATGATTCGTGGTCATCCTGGGTTCTCAACCCCACTTACCCATCCCTGCCTCAGGGCTGGGGCACAGCTGTGCCACACCTGTGCCACCTGCCCAGACCAGAGGTTTCATGGCAAATCTCCCTTCCTCTATGCCCAGTAGTATTTCATCCTGTGCTCCTTTGTGCTGGAATCAGACTTGCGGCTGGTGATGCTGACATGAGCCAGAGAATAAGCTGTTGGTCTCCAGCCATCCTGGGGCTCCCATGATGCCCCTCCTACTCCCACAGCCCCTCCACCAGCCTCTGGAGTGAGGTGGGGATGCAGGTGTCCTCTCCCAGGTAGTGGTAGAGCAGGTGGTGGGGCTTCTGTCCCTGTCCCAGGTCTGCTGTCACACATGGGAGGGTGCATGCATGCCACTGAGCACACGTGGTGGAGGGCACAGGGCGCTGGTGGGCTGTGCTCCACAGCAAAGCTGATGACAACTGGTCCTGCAGGAGTCCGGCAGCCCTGCACGTGGGGGCTCATGGAGCCTCAGCCTCCTGGAACCTGTGTGTTCTGGGCCCTCCCCCGGCTCCACACACCGTGGACAGACAATTCTCAAGCCTAGTGTGGGGCTTAGTGACAGGACCACCGGGGGGGGGGTGGTCCCTTCTCACTGGGGGGATCTGAGGAAGGATTTCAGGAGCTTCTGTTTGCATTAGATGCTTCTGAGATTTTCTCAACTCTGGTTGTATGCTTAATTAGCAGGAGACTGGAGGGTCTCCGGTGTTTATTATTTTTATAAAAGTCAATGCACTGTAACTCTGTTAGTCTCTTTTATTCATGAAAACAGACATTAACTAAATACTAATCAGCCAAATTGTGACTTTTTTTTTTTTCAGAAAACATGGCTAGAGCCAGGGGGCACCTGGGTGGGTCAGTTGGTTGAGCATCTAGCTGAAGGATCGAGTCCCCACATCATGCTCTCTGCTCAGCGGGGAGTCTGCTTCTCCCTCTGCCCCACCCCCTGCTCTCTCTGTCTCTCTCTCTCTCTTTCTCTCAAATAAGTAAATAAGTAAATAATCTTGAAAGAAAGAGAAAGAAAGAAAGAAAGAAAGAAAGAAAGAAAGAAAGAAAGAAAGAAAGAAAGAAAGAGAAAGAAAGAAAACTTGGCTCTAACTATGACTTGTAGAAACTCCCTAAACGGACATTCAGTGCTTTCAAGATGCTGAGCCGCCTCCCGGGCTGCCCCCGGGGAACCCCGTGTCCTGTGCATCCTGCGTGCGCCCTGTCTGTGCTCTGGCACCGGCCGTGGTGTAGCCCCCACCTGCACTCCCGTCACCCCGCAGGGAGGGCCGCCGTGCAAGGCCAGCCTGCCATGCCAGCAGGGCAGGCCCCCAGCCGCCTCATCAGAAGACACCTGCTTTGTTTCCCTTCTGATTCTCAGACCCTTCGTGCTAAAAGCCACAAGATGCGTGCAGCCTCAGTGTTTCGGTGTGAGCTTTGCAGCGTTTCTCTGCTTGTTCGCAGTGAGAACATAGGAGACACATGTGCCGGCGACCCAGCGAAAAGTCCCCCTCTGTTGGCACGTCTCCGCGGGAGCGTCTGCAACCCGTCTTCCCTTTGTCTGAAGTGCTGGCCACATGCTAGAAACAAAACCCAACATGTGTTTCCATAGTTCCTCCAAAACAGTGACCCTGCCTGCTGCTCGCAAGCTCTGAGGCGCTTCCTGGGCTTCAGTGTTTCTCCCAAACTGCCAAGTGGATAAAGCTTTCACCGTGTAGTTTATGCTGCTGAATTTGGTTTCTCAGGTTGATCTTTTGTGCACTAACACTGTCTTCTCCGTTAAACTCTGGTGGGCTCCACGGAAAGCAGGTGGCAAATTTTAGTGAGTGTTTATTTAACATCTGCTGTATGGCAAGTAGCCAAAAATAACAGATCCCCTGCCTTCTTGGAATCCACCAGCCCTGGCATACCCACCCCCGCCAGCGTTCTGCAGGGAGTTGCAGCACCCTGACTTAGATCTTTAGGCCGAGAGCATAGGTTTCCATAGCACTGGGAGCCCTCCGCTCAGGTTCAAGTTGCCCGATAGGTTTTGTTTGTTCATTTTTCCCAAATCCATAAGGCCAACATCCCCCCAAGAGGAATGAGAAACATGCAGGCCTGACCTGCAGTGGCCCCAGGGACTTTGGGGACAGACAAGAAAGAGGCAAACAGGCACCTTGGTGGCCTGGATCCCCCCTAAAGGCTGTTAGTGCCCTCCATGGGCGTCACGACGCTTGTAGGAGACAGGGTGAATTTCACGTACCACTTTTTCTTAGTACACATTCACTAGGAAAGCAATAAACACTTAATCAATGCACATGTGGCCGTTGGTGGGACAGGCGTCGAGATTGGTGCAGGCCAGAGGCCGAGGTGTTTCTCCATCATTCCATGCTCAACAGCAGGATATGTGGCCAGCCAGGATCGCCTCAAAGATTTCTCTGTTCCCCTGATCTTGTCCTTCAAAATACATTGATTTCTATCTCTGCTGAAAACACTTCTCCCCAGGAATAGAGTCCAGTGACCCTAGTAATTGCCAGCACCTTTGCAACACTTGCTGTCTGCTCCCAGGAGGTTATTTTTTCCCATTTTTTGTGTGTGAGGCCTGAGGCCTCGGCATATAGAATTCTCTGGGACAGAACAGCAGGGTGGGAGTTGGGACCTCCAGCTTGAGTCTGACCACAGGAGCTGCTCTCCTAGGAGCCTGCCTGCCTGGCCCAGCTCCTCTGGGCCCCGGGGGGGTCTCCGTGGTGCGGGGCAGGTCGCATAGTTTTCTGAGTCTGCAATGCAGCCATTACCAAGGGTCAGGATGAAAAACTCTGGAAGAGAGGCAGCTGGGATCTCTTGGTCTGCTCCCAAATATCTCTATAGCTACAGTGTATTTACGAAGGCCCATGGCGATGGTCAGAATTCCAGCCAGGGGCGTGGAGAACTCTGCGTGACCGCCGTCCCTAGCCACTGCCTTGGTTCAGTGGGAGCTGCTCTGGGGCTGGTGCGTCATCCCACATATGGATGGAGAGGCCCAAGCATCACGTGACTTTCCCCAGGCCACCCCGCCCTGGGGGTGGAGCCTCCAGGCGTCCAGTTTGCACAAGCGTCTGTGACAATCTCCTGTACAAGGCTCATCCTGGAATGTGGTTTCTTCACCGGTTTGAGTTTTCCCCTTAAAAATCTGGTTTTCATCACTTCCTAAATGCACCCTTTTAAGTTAAAAAAAAATCATTTACTGTCAGGTCCTTTTGTTTGTCTCTGTTTCACATGCAATGTGTTGACTCAGCAAAGCCACTTATAGAAGCTAGATACATTGTGGTGACGATGGATTTGGTGAATTTGGAAGAGTGCCCTTTTTGTTGGCAGGAAAGCCAGGGATGGCCCTGGGGGCCCTGATTCCTCCCTCTGCTCCAGTTAGGGTTCCTTGGTGGAAACCAGGCTGATCATCACGTTCTGCTTCCAAAAACACAGACAACCACTAGTGCGTGTACTAGCTCACGTTCCTCTCCGGGTTCAGAGTTCCCACGCTCCCCACCTTCTCCAACACTGATACGGTGGCTTGGGTGCGCTTGTCGCTGTCCATCTGCCCTGTCAGGGGATGTGTGGGGGAGCCCTGATGAGCCAGGCTATGGAGCACAGCTTTGCATACTTGTCAGCCATTTAGATGTGTTTTTCAAGTACCTTCTCATTTCTGGGGTTCCCACAGCATGGGGGGAGGCATGTATATGTGATGCGTAGAGATTCCTCCTAAGGGATGGAAAATAGGTTGTTTCCAGTCAGCCCCTAACTGGGAAATATGTAAATATGTAAAATGCTAAAACTATGCTATGGCACTATTCCTGGGGACGTGACTGTGTATGTAGAAAACAGAGTCTAAACATAGATTATTAGAATTTGTGGGCAGCCCGGGTGGCTCAGTGGTTTAGCGCTGCCTTCAGCTCAGGGCCTGATCCTGGAGACCTGGGATCGAGTCCCATGTCAGGCTCCCTGCATGGAGCCTGCTTCTCTCTCTCTCTCTCTCTCTCTCTCTCTCCCTCTCTGTCTGTCTCTCATGAATAAATAAATAAAATCTTAAAAAAAAGATTATTAGAATTTGTGAATAAATTTAGCAAAGTCACACACCACAAGGTCGACATACAGCATTAATGGCATTTGTATATACCAACAACAACAAAAACACAGATACTTAGATTAGAAAAATTTAGATGGTGATATTTACAGAATAATAAAAAAATTCAACAGGAAAAAGTCTAATGAAGATGTACAAGAGCCACACAAACACTCACCATCATCGAGAGAAATTGCAAAAATAAAACAGAGGCATGAATCAACCTCGGTATCTATTTTATTTTATTTTTATTTTTTTAATTTATTTTTTTATTGGTGTTCAATTTACTAACATACAGAATAACACCCAGTGCCCGTCACCCATTCACTCCCACCCCCCGCCCTCCTCCCCTTCCAACACCCCTAGTTCGTTTCCCAGAGTTAGCAGTCTTTACGTTCTGTCTCCCTTTCTGATATTTCCCACACATTTCTTCTCCCTTCCCTTATATTCCCTTTCACTATTATTTATATTCCCCAAATGAATGAGAACATATAATGTTTGTCCTTCTCCGACTGACTTACTTCACTCAGCATAATACCCTCCAGTTCCATCCACGTTGAAGCAAATGGTGGGTATTTGTCATTTCTAATGGCTGATGAATATTCCATTGTATACATAAACCACATCTTCTTTATCCATTCATCTTTCGTTGGACACCGAGGCTCCTTCCACAGTTTGGCTATCGTGGCCATTGCTGCTATAAACATCGGGGTGCAGGTGTCCCGGCGTTTCATTGCATTTGTATCTTTGGGGTAAATCCCCAACAGTGCAATTGCTGGGTCGTAGGGCAGGTATATTTTTAACTGTTTGAGGAACCTCCACACAGTTTTCCAGAGTGGCTGCACCAGTTCACATTCCCACCAACAGTGTAAGAGGGTTCCCTTTTCTCCGCATCCTCTCCAACATTTGTTGTTTCCTGCCTTGTTAATTTTCCCCATTCTCACTGGTGTGAGGTGGTATCTCATTGTAGTTTTGATTTGTATTTCCCTGATTCAACCTCGGTATCTAAAGATTCAATACAATCCCAGTCAATACACAGACTTTTTGTTTTTCTGTGAAAACAGATGTACTATAAGTTGACTAATGAAATTTAAATTAAATTTTAAAAAAGGAAAAAGAACAGAGGATTCTAAAATGCATGTGGAAATGCAAAGGTGCAAGGACCCTGTGGTGATCTCAGACAAGCAAGACAACGAAGTCTCGGTACCACGACTTACTACAAACACGCGTGTATTAAAACAGTGTGGTGTTTGCACAAGAACAGACCATAGAATAGTAAGTGTAGAAACATGCTTATGAATATGTGAGTGCTGATTTATTAAAAAGTCAAAGTGTGGGTGGTTTGGTGACACACAGGAAAAATATAGAATTTGACTGTTATCCAAATCATATCCTAAATGTAATTTCTGCTTATATGTTTACTGCATAGACAAGCATCTCCATGAGCTTGAGGTAGGCAGGGTTTCTTAAATCAAACATACAGAATATTACCAATACCTGGGGAAAATGACACGGTGCTTTATACAAGAATTATTGACTTTGTTCATCAAAGAAAACTCACCCCAAGAGAGTTAAAAAGGTAAGCCTCCCACCAACTGACCAGAAACTTGTGTGAGATTCATAGGAAAAGTCCTAAGTATCAATCCTACAAGACAGAAAGCAAAGGATGAAGATGGGCAAGCTCTCTGGTCACCCCAATAAACCACGAAATTGTGGCTGTGCTCCTGCTGGCCATCAGAAACAGGCAGCGGTCCCCACAATGAGGTGTCCCCGCCATGTGGCAGCGATGGGCAAGGCTGAGCCACACACTGCCTGTGGGAAACAAGTGCCTCTCCCTTGGAGAACTGTCTGGTGTTATCCACCAAGTGCTCAAGCTGCACCTAAGACCAGCAAGTTCACCTGTAGAGAAACACCTGCCCGGGACAGGGACCCCCAGATGCTCCTCTTTGTCTAAGAATTCAATTTCAAGGCATTTATTTAAATGGTGTCTCTGGGTGTTATTCTGTATGTTGGCAAATTGAACACCAATAAAAAATAAATTAATTATAAAAAAATAAAAATTAAAACTTTAAAAAATAAAAAAAAATAAATGATGTTTCCAAGACACTGTATACTGGAAACTAATATATCATTGCATGGTAAGTATATGTCAATATAAATAATGAAAAATGTTAAAAAATAATTTAAAATAAATGGACGTGCTCCTGGAGAGGCTGGTAACTGCTGGATAAGACATTAGCAGAGGCCAGGCGAGGACAGGATTCGAGGAGGAGACCTGGATGGATCAAAGCTCCGAAGTGTGTGTTCCCTCCAGAATCTGTGTACCTGGAGGCAGGAGCATGGGCTCTTGCGGGGTGGGTCCCTCCCAACACCTTGCCTCCTGTGTTGGCCATATTCCAAACCCCGGGACAAGGTTTGCAGATTGAGCTCTTCGAGGCAAACACTGGTTTGGGGGCTCCAGGGATCTAAAGGAATTGGGAGCAGCCCTGGGACACTCCAGGTCCCCCTAGAAGCAGAGCTGGGATGGGATGAAATGTGAGAGGAAGGCCTGTGTGGGGCAAGCAAGGTGGGGTCCCAAGAAGACTCCAACACTGAGATGTGGTTGGATATCAGAGGAAGGACAGGGACAGAGACAGTGGACAAGCCCAACCCTCCTCTGTCTTCAGGGTGTCGGCAATGCCGTTAGTGCTAAAGCCAGAGTTGGCTGTTGGAGGAATCCTGTCATTGGGCCCCTTCTGCCTTAGACTCCTGCCCCCTCAGTCAAAGACGAAGAGCAGCTTCTGGAAGACTCAGCACTGCCCCAGACATAGCCCTGGGTCTCCAGGGGCAGCAGCTGGGCTCTGGGGCAAGTGCCCTGGGGACGATGGGCATCTGGGGATGTGCATTTTCACACCACGTATGTGGCACCACATAAGGTGCCACAGTGTTGGGGCACAGTGTGGCACAAACGTGCATGCGTGTGCACCACAGACGTACACCTTTGTGTTCACACTGTCTGCATGGCCCCAACTGAATCAAGACTACCAACGTAGCTTGATCAACACCCTGTGGTCTCTTACAACAGGTGACTTCAAGGGAAGAAATCTTGTCCCCTACCCAGGGTGTGTCACAAAGGTAATGTTGAATGCAAGGAGTCACATGACCCTGTGGAAACTAAGTTGTCAGATGGATAAAAACCGACCTGTGGTTCTAGCCACAGTCTATTGGATCAACTTTGGGGAGGGCACGGGGTGATTAGTACAGGCAACAGAGGCCTTATAATAACCACTTCTGGTTATCACCGAAATATTTTCGGTGCAATAAGCAACTTGCTGAATAGGGCAGCTATTTCTTGTGTGAACGTCTGTGTATTCCCTATAAACCCAGCTCCCCTAGTTTGATGACATTTAACGTGAATGGCTCTTAATTCCGAGTCAAAAACAGAAGCCTTAACATAATCTCTGTAACCATGTATGTGGGGGCCCCAAATACAGGGTATCTGGAAATACTACTTTTTTGGTTAGTAGGATGAAGGATGTTAGTGCTCACAAATCTGTCATCATGAGTCAGTCCGTGAGCCCACCTGGGCACAGGCACTCTGAGAGAAGACAGCGGGATGGTCCTGGGACTGCGTTATTTTGACATCAGCCAAGGGTTGTGCCCTGAAGGACGAGGATCGATGTTGCAGCGCCGCCCGGCAGAGCCCTGTGGACGATGGTCAGCCGCAGCTCTGAGGCCTGCGCGGCCTGCTTCTCTCCCGAGCTGGGGTGACTTCGAGACAGGAGCGGGTCACCCGTGCCGTCCCCTGTGGGCACAATCAGCTCTCCAACGAGGCCGTGCTCGGCTCCAGAGTCCCAGGACCTGTTGTAGATGGATGTTTCCTCTGGGTGAATCTTCCGGTCCAACCGGCAGCGTCTGGCTTTGTGGTCACTGACTGCGGGGTGGCAACGTCCACCCGGGCCTGACTCACGGCCGCAGCCCAGGCCATGCGTGACTCACATTCAGGATCAGCTTCTTCCTAAAGCCCTCCAAGGCCTCTTCAGGTCCACTGTCCTCTTGATTACTATGTTCCTTTCTAATTAGGAGCATAGATCCTCAGGGAGGGAAATATCTGGAATCAGTTTCTTTTAAGGGACGCCAGTTTGGCACCTGCTAACTCCGAAAAGATCTTTCAGAAAATGACCAAAATTCTCCATTTATCTCCCTGTAGAACACATTGGAAAACTGACACTTGCTTCTTGTTGCACCGAAGGCACATAGGACGTGATGTTTGTCGTCTCTGAGAGCACACCAGCAGCTGCTCGGAGACTCAGAGCTCACCTTCTTTATCTCCCGTGAGACACGGATGCCGATGGGCACGCCTGCCTCTGTGTTCTGGACACACAGCCCACAGGACAACACCCAGACACGGGAACTCTCTGAAGATCCCCAGCATCATCACTATTCTTTCTGAGCTTTTCAGCCGGAGCGATTCTTTTTAACGAGGCTTAATTCTACACAGGACTTGAAAATGAGAACCCACGTAGTGACGAGTGATGGACACACACAATCCAGCATGTGATCACTCGCCTGTAATGCTCAGGGTCAAATACATTTTCTGAATATTTCCTTTTATTCCCTTCCTTGAGCTTCATGGGTGACTCACAGCCGAAACCAGAGTGGACCCAAGCTTCCTTTTGCTTCCCACCAATTTTTGCTCCTTCCTCTTGAGAACCACCTGAAACTTGCACGGGGGTCAACAGGCACTTACTCCATTGAAAACTTCCAAAATTATGCCAAAAAAGAACCCATACCTTACTTCCTGGAAATGACAAGGAAAGGTGGGTCATCTCTAGTTCCCTGTGCTAACACACTGTCTTCATGCACGTGCATGTGCACAACAAAAGCATGCTATCGATTTTCAAAAATTATAAGTTACAGAAGTGGTAAGAATTGAGAGTTTAATGGGCTAGAGTCTGTTTTAAAACCCTAAAAAAAAAAAAAAAAAAAAACCTCTTTTGCCTGCTTTATGTGCAATCAAGTGATTCAGATGGAAAAGTATTAAATTTTGGCAAATGGAATGTGGGGCAGGCATGGCTTACAGGAGGAATTCATGGGACATTGTAGACTCTAGACTGTCCTTCGGCTTGCGAGCAGTAAAATCTGTGATCCGCCCTGGCCACCAGCCTTTGTGAGGTGCTATTCATTGTGACACCCTGGAAAAGTTTTTTTTTCCTTTTCTACTCTGAAGCTTTTTTTTTTTTCCACTCTCTCAGGCTTCTAATAAGAAAACTTGGTGATTTTTCTAGATTTCTGTGAGGGAGAAAAGGAGCAGATTTAAATGAAGTCATTGTGGGAATGATACCATTTTGGCTATGTTTATGCCAAGCAAGTAATTGCTGGTGCTGCATTATGTGGTCTGATCTTTTTGTTCTGTCATTTTATAAAATGGAGCAGGAACTTTCAAGTCAATAGACAAGTGAAATTCAGGTTCTTTGAAGGTCAAGCCATTTGCCTCTCTGAAAACCAGTCTCTTGCAGCTGATCTGGAAACTATAAAAATTTCTTACCTTATTCGAATCACTAAAGTATTTTTTCTCTGTCTTAAAAATTGAAGTACAATTAACATGCCATGTTGTGAACAATATGGTGATTCAGCAGTATAGTGATGGGCTCTGTGCCCATCACAAGGGCGGTCACTGTATAATGTTGTTATGATATGACTATATTCTCTATGCTGTACTTTTCATCCCTGTGACTTCTTTATTTTATAACTGGAAGTTTGCATCCTCTAAATCCCTTTTATCTACTTCACCCCCTTCCCCACTCACTGCCCCTCTGCAAACCATCAGTTTGTTCTTTGTATTCAAGAGTCTGTTTTTTGTTTGTTCATTTTATTTGTTTTTAGATTCCACCTATGAGTATCTGTCTTTCTCTGACTTATTTCACTTAGCATAATACCCTCGAGTTCCATCCTTATTGGCACATATATCAAACTCCCATTCTCTGTTATCTCTCTGAAATTTCACATTTTATACATAGACCACATCTTTATCCAGTCATCTATCAGTGGGCACTTGGGCTGCTTCCATATCTTGGCTATTGTAGATAATGTTGCAATAAACATTGGGTTTGCATATAACCCTTTGAATTGGTGCTTTTGTATTCTTTGGGTAAATACCATTTAGTTTGATTACTGGATAGTAGAGTAATACTATTTTTAACATTTTGAAGATTGTCTGTGCTAATCATACAGGAATATGTGTGCATATATTTGATGACATTGAATTATGTTACTTTCAGGGCACCTGGGTGGTCTTCAGCTCATGTCATGATCCTGGGGTCCTGGAATCAAGCTCCATGTCAGGATCCCTACTCAGCAGGGAATCTACTTCTCCCTCCACCCACCCTTACTTGTGCTTTTCTTTCACTATCTCTCTCTCAAATAAATAAAATATTTAAAAATATAAATAATCTAAGTCTTAACTGATTCTACTCTGGGCAGCCTCTTGCTTTTCACACTTAGATGAGCCTGGAATTTAGCACCAATGATATTGTCCTTTGTACTGCATGCTGAGGCATGTGATTAACATTTGTATGCTCCCCGTAACTTTGGCAGTGCTTAGTCAGCCAAGATAGACAAAGTTAAAAGTGTGGAGGGTCTTCTTTTATTTCTCTAATGTGAAACATGGATGAACTTGGTTTTTAATTGCATGTTTATCTGTAGTCTAGTGTTTGCTAAGGAAGCAAATAACACAATGAATTGGAGAATACTTCTGATTGGGATGCCTGGGTGGCTCAGTGGGTGTCTGCCTTTGGCTCAGGTCTTGATCCTGGAGATCCTAGGATCGAGTCCCACATCAGTCTCCCTGCATGGAGCCTGCTTCTCCCTCTGCCTATGTCTCTGCCTCTCTCTGTGTGTCTCTCATGAATAAATAAATAAAATCTTTTTTTAAGAAAAAAATATATAAATAATTTATATTACTTTGTATAAATTCATTCAAATTTAAAAATAAAATATTACTGCTTTAAAGTACATATTGGGAAATGAGGATATAGAACAAAGTCATGCACATAGTATGTGCTCAAATAAATATCATTGGATAAACATCAATTAGCTTGCTTAGGAAAAAGAATTGGCGACTTTGTAATAGTATTACACCTGCTGATGCTTAGCACTGTCCAGGCAACAGAATCCATTCTCCTATGCCTGCAATCCCTCTATGGCATATAATCAGGTAAAACACAGACACTTAAGAGGCAATTTTAAATTATTTCTGATTCTTGGGTACTAAAGTTTTCAGATGGTTGGAATGGTGATAAATGATCAATATTTTCAATATTAGTTATTTCTTCCATTTCATGCCCTAGAGATAATGCAAATACAAATTTTTTTTTGTAAAAGAGCATAGAAATATGGATATATTGGGGACTTCCTAACTAGTAAATAGCTCATGCTATTGAAAATACTAAATTCAGATAGTTCATGTGCAGTTTCAGGGTCTGACAAATTAGCTGACCAAAACAAGTCAAAAGAATATTTGGTTTTGCAATTTACCCACACAATGTTGAGGTTGTATAAGAAAGAATCAGAAACATTTTGGGAACAAAAATTGACATGGAATTGCTGAGTAAAAGTTTAATGAAAAATTATCTGGATGATATTATTCAGTAAAACATGCTAGCTGTAAAAATGATAGAGTCTAAAAATTTTTATAGACATCCTGGGAGGAGTATGAGTGAACCTAAATGTGTGGAGAATTTCTTGAATAATTTTGTTCTCTAAACCCAGTTTGGCTGCCTTGTGAAATGATTCTCTGCAGTAAACGGACTTTTCATGTATTTAATCATTCAAACTCCCATTCACACCTGCATGATTACAGAAAAGTATGTAGGCTAGTAACACATAAGAAAATTGCAGTAAGATGGTAATGAGACCCCGTATTCATCTTAACATGTTTCCAATGGAAAATATTTTGTTTTGAGTGTTTATTTGTTCAGTTTATTATTTTTCACGTGATTAATTTTTTTGTTTTATTAAACCATGTATGTTGCAGCTTAACAATAAAGAAACATCTATGAAAAAAAAGGCTTTCTGTCCCCTAAAATATTTATATTTGCTAAGTGTGTTTTGTATAAATGAGTGTTTAGCTAAGTGACCATTACCCAGTTTAAATAATGGAACCATCATTCAAAAAAAGTGTGAAGTGAGGACAGTGGCTGCCCATGAGAGGAAGGTTTGGAAAAGGCAAGTGGAAGGAATTTTAGAGGGGAGTAATGAGTGGGTTAAAGTAGACTGATGAACAAATACTGCATAAAATGTAACCACAGGCACATAAGCATTAGTCTTTAAGGTTGTGAGTTCAGCCAAGAATAAAGATGCAAAAAGAAATAAAAATTCTATCCCCAAATATATGAGTTTTCTTCCCCCCCAAAAAATCAAATATTCTTTGAAGTCAACATTCAAAATCATTAACACCATCAGATAATATGAATCTTCATATATTCTTCACCTTAAACAATAAAGCAATTTTTAGAGCTTGAAGTTAAGGTAGATGATAAAAATGTTGAAAAAGAAAGTATATTTTTTCAAAATGTATTGGAACTTTTCTTAAATAATAAAGGAATATAGTCTAGAAACTTTTTTCTACCAGAATTTGAACAATAAGATTCAGATAAATTCACACTAAAATGTGAAACTTCCATTTTTCTCTTTTTCAACACTCTCCACTCCATTTTAAACTTCTAAGGAAGATTCTGAGCTTCCTGTCTCCAAATTGGCAAGCAAATAATTCCAAGTTATTTTTATATTTGTTTCAAAATTATTTTAAGTACCAAACACTTTTTATACATTTATTTTTTATTGGTGTTCAATTTGCCAACATATAGAATAACAGTGCTCATCCCACCAAGTGCCCCCCTCAGTGCCCGTCACCCAGTCACCCCCACCCCCCGCCCACCTCCCCTTCCACCACCCCTAGTTCGTTTCCCAGAGTTAGGAGTCTCTCATGTTCTGTCTCCCACTCTGATATTTCCCATTCATTTTTTCTCCTTTCCCCTTTATTCCCTTTCACTATTTTTTTTATATTCCCCAAATAAATGAGACCATATAATGTTTGTCCTTCTCCGATTGACTTACTTCACTCAGCATAATACCCTCCAGTTCCATCCACGTCGAAGTAAATGGTGGGTATTTGTCCTTTCTAATGGCTGAGTAAAATTCCATTGTATACATAAACCACATCTTATTTATCCACTCATCTTTCGATGGACACCGAGGCTCCTTCCATAGTTTGGCTATTGTGGACATTGCTGCTAGAAACATTGGGGTGCAGGTGTCCCGGCATTTCATTGTATCTGTATTGTTGGGGTAAATCCCCAGCAGTGCAATTGCTGGGTCATAGGGCAGGTCTATTTTTAACCCTTTGAGGAACCTCCACACAGTTTTCCAGAGTGGCTGCACCAGTTCACATTCCCACCAACAGTGTAAGAGGGTTCCCTTTTCTCCGCATCCTCTCCAACATTTGTGGTTTCCTGCCTTGTTAATTTTCCCCATTCTCACTGGTGTGAGGTGGTATCTCATTGTGGTTTTGATTTGTATTTCCCTGATGGCAAGTGATGCGGAGCATTTTCTCATGTGCTTGTGGGCCATGTCTATGTCTTCCTCTGTGAGATTTCTGTTCATGTCTTTTGCCCATTTCATGATTGGATTGTTTGTTTCTTTGCTGTTGAGTTTAATAAGTTCTTTATAGATCTTGGATACTAACCCTTTATCTGATACGTCATTTGCAAATATCTTCTCCCATTCTGTAGGTTGTCTTTGAGTTTTGTTGACTGTATCCTTTGCTGTGCAAAAGCTTCTTATCTTGATGAAGTCCCAATAGTTCATTTTTGCTTTTGTTTCTTTTGCCTTCATGGATGTATCTTGCAAGAAGTTACTGTGGTCAAGTTCAAAAAGGGTGTTGCCTGTGTTCTCCTCTAGGATTTTGATGGAATTTTGTCTCACATTTAGATTTTTCATCCATTTTGAGTTTATCTTTGTGTGTAAGTACCAAACACTTAAGAAATAAGTTGTACCAAATCTCTACAATCTCTTTAACAGATAGAAGCAGAGAGCATACTTTCTAACTCATTGTATAAGGCCAGTTTTACCCTAATACCAAAACCAAAGACATTATAAGGAAGGACAACTACATACTAATATCTCTCATGAACATAGATTTAAAAGTCCTCAACAAAACATTAGCAAATCAAATCCACTCATGTAAAAAAATTATACATCACAGTCTTAGGATTTTTCTAAGATACACAAGGCCGGTTCAACATTTGAAAGCAATTAATGTAACCTGTCACAACAACAGACTGAAAAAGAAAAGTCATATAATCACATCAACAAAGGCAAAAAAAAAAAAAATCATTTGACAAAATCCAAGATCCATTTACAATTAAAAGCTCTCAGTAAGCTAGAAATAGAGACTTCTTCAATCTGATAAAAAAATATCTACAAAAACCTATAGATAACATCCTACTTAACAATGAGAAACTCAAAGCTTTTGCATTAAGATCAGTACAAGACAGGATGGAAGGCAAATAAGCTGTCCTCACAGATAATACTGTCTACACAGAAAATCTGAAAGAACTGACCCCCCCAAAAAGAAACCAGCCTGAAACTAATATTCAGTTATAACAAGGTTGTAAGACACCAGGCTAATATATAAAAATAATTTGCCAACAGGAAGCAAATGGAATTAGAAATTTAAAAAAAATCAGTTTACATTATCACCCCTTCAAAATGAAATGCTTAGGTATAAAACTAATTATGTAAATATCTAAATGAGAATAGCTAGGAAACTCTAATAATAGGGCTTTTTTTTAATTTCAAGAAGTTTTCAATAAATAAATAAATAAATAAATAAATAAATAAATAAATAAATAAATAACTAGCTATTCCACGTTCATGGGTAAGAATGCTCACTATGGTCAAGATGCTGATCCTTCCCAAATTGATCCATAGATCCCATACAATCCTACTAAAAACTTCAGCAAACTATTTTGTGGACATTGAAAAACTGATTCTAAAGTTTATATGGAGAGTCATAAGACCCATTGTGGACAACATAATCCTAGAGGAGAAGAATAGGACCTCGTGACTCACCACAAAGTCCAGACACTGTCATGTTGGCAAAAGGAATAGATGAGTAGATTAATGGAACAGAATGGAGATCCCAACAGCACACCTGCATTTAGTGCACCGATTTTTGACAAAAAAGCAGAGGTAATACAATGGAATAAAATAAACTCTTAACAAATGGTGCTGGAACAACTGGACACCCATATGTGAAAAAAATAAATCTAGACACAGAGCTTACATCCTTTACAAAAATTAATGCAAAATGGATCATAGACCTGAATGCAAACCACAAAACTATAAAATTCCCAGAAGATAATGTGAGTTAGCCTAGAGGGCCTTGGGTATGGTGATGTCTTTTGAGATAGGACATCAAAGACAAGTCCATGGAAGAAATGACTGATAATCTGGACCTCATTAAAATTAAAAATGTATGCCCTGTGGAAGATAATTAGAAGAACTAGAAGATAAGTTTCAGGCCAAGAGAAAATATTTGTGAAGACATGTCTGATAATGGATTGTTATCCAAATATACAAAGAACTCTCAAACCCAACAATGGGAAAACAAGCAACCTGATTATAAAATAGGTCAAAACGTTTAACAGACACTTCACCAAAGAAGATGTACAGATGAGAAATAAACATGAACAGATGTTCCACATTGTATCTTATGAAGGAAATGCAAATTCAAATAATGAACTAGCATTATGGACCTATTCAAATGACCAAAGGTCAAAATCTGGAACACTGACAACACCAAATGCTAGCGAGTATTTGGTGCAATGGATCTTATTTATTGCTGGCAGACTTGCAAAAATGGGGTAGCCACTCTGAAAGGCGGTCTGGTAATTCCTTACAAAACTAAACACACTCTTACCATGTGATCCAGCAATCATGCTACTTGGAATTGAAAACATGTCAAAAAAAAAAAAAAAAAAAAAAAAACCCTCCCACAGAGGTTTATAGCAGCTTTATTCCTAACTGCCAAAACTTGGAAGCAACCAAGATGCCCTTCAGTAGGTGATGGATAAATAAGCTGTGGTCCATCCATCCAGACATTAGACTATTATTCAGGGCTAAAAGAAATGAGCTATATCAATCCATAAAAAGACATTCAGGAGCCCTCAATGCATATCACTAAGTGGAGAAGGTCAATCTGAAAAGGCTGCACACTTTGTGATTCTAACTATGTGACATCCTGAAAAAGGCAAAATTATGGGGACAGTGAGAAGATTGGTGGCTATCAGGGTGTCAGGGGTGGAGGACAAAAGACACAGAGGATCTTTAGGTCAGTGAAAATGTTCTGTGTGATATTGTAAGGAGGGACATGTCACTCACTATACATTTGATATACAGACAAAACATACAACACCCAGAGAATCCTAAGGTCAGCTGTAAATTTGGGGTGATCATGACGTGTCAGTGTAGGTCATGGATCGTAGCAAATGAGCCACTCTGGTGGGGGTGTTGATGACCAGGGAGGCTGTGCATGGGAGGGCTGAGGTGTATGGGAACTCCCTGCACCTCCTTCCCAATTTTGTTAAAAACCTAAAAGTGTTCTAAAAAATGGAATCTGGAAAGAAATAATTAAAGACTGCAAAGATTCTGGATTAATACCTTATGCAAGAGTTGAAAATAGAAAATTGCCAAAAGCAAAAGACACAATGTATCTAATCAGTGTTTGGAGAATAAACAATTTTATATTGTTAGACACATAATATAAAATTCAGGAAGAAGTGATGAAAACAGATGATTCAGCTTAGAAAAAAAAATACATTATTTGATTTACATCTGGGTCCCTGGGAAACAGATGCCAAACTGGAGTTAGAGGTACAGAGACTGGTGTTGAACAGCCTGAAGAAGAAGGGAGGCGGTGTGAGCATACAGGAGCCCTCAGAACAATGTAGATCTGAGCTTGGGGGAAGGTGGAGAAGAGGGGACACCCGGTACAGCAAGCCTCAGGCTGCTTCTCTGAAGTGCCCTGGAAAGGTTTGTGCAATCTGCAGGGTGATACAAGGGAATGAGGGATCATATGCCAATCCTGAGAGGGGGAATATGTGCTTCACATCCTTTCTGTCCTGCCAAAATAAACTCATCACCATATAGTATGTCGCCAGCCCCCCAAATCAGATGCAGATATGCTCTTCACTCTATTTCTACAAACTAAGCAGGTTGGAAATGACTCAACTCCTAAGAAGAACTCACAAAAACAGCAGATAAGGATGTGCCAGGTGCTGCAATGGAGGGGGCAAAGCGCAGGGTGCTCTGTGGGCACTGGGCTCGCTGGTGCTGGTGCTGGTGCGGTGGGCCAGCCCGGGGCTGGCAGGAACATTTCCCTCTTCTTCTGTACCACTTAGCAGACTCCAGGATTACCACATTTTGTCCATTTCCTGCCCCAGAACTTGAATTCCATTTAAAATGAAATTATTTTAAAGTAAGTTCTTCAATAAATTTAAAAGAACATAAACTATAAGAAAAATGAGTCTTTTTTTCCACAAGACATCTGCAGTTTAAACCCAGGATCCAGACTGTGGAGCATGAATCAAACACATTTGGATTACTTTAATCTTGATAAATGCCTGTTGAAGCTCCGAGGCCTTTTTATCCTTGATTTAAGTACATCTTTCAAGACACTAAAAAAATCTACTCTGCATCTCCTTACAGTACAGTAGCTTCTGTTCCAACTTCCAGAAAGAAGAGAATGTTCAACCTGGTGAAAGAACCTGCACTTAGGGTGATCCCAGGGTCTCCAAGTTCACCTCACCTTCTTTCAAACAGGTCATTCAGAGCTCCATCTACAATCTTTGCTCTCTAGATGTGCTGATCATTTAAAAACTGCACATGCTTTTCAAGAGGAAATAGTTTAAATATTTGGTTGTACGTTAGGAGAAAATAGAGCATTTTTAAAAACTGATTCCCAAATTTACATCTTGAATATTGAACCAACAGGCAAAGCATTTAGTTGAAGAAAAATTATATCAGATTTTCCCATCTTGCTCTCATTTTCTCCTATTTCAGTGGAAACTCCCAGCAAGCAAAGTTTTGACAGAGGCTGTGCAATGTGTCCCAGGCCACCAGCTATCAAGTTCCCTGGGGTCCGTCCCCACCTTGCATGCTGGCTTGAACAGAGAATGTAATAAGCATTTTTTCCATGCTAACAACTAAGATCCAAAGAACAATGGGAGAATGTTTAACTTGAAAGGAAACTCAGAGATGCTTTCTTTTCATTAGTCTCTTTGCTGGATAATTTGTAGAAACTGAAGCTTAGAGCAGGGATGACATTTGACCAAATATCAGCAGACAGTTGCTGATGATGGAACACAAAATGTCAAAAGAGGAATCAGAATAAAAGAAGCTATAATAAAAGCTCTGATTTACTCAATTTTGATATTATAATATATTAGAGAATCATAAAATTGAAGCGCTGTGGTAGAGGGGCATAATGAGGTGGATAGATCAATCTAAACACTGATATCAATACATAGAAATTGATTTTATTGAAGTTCACATTAAAAAAACAGACAGGGGGAAAAAAAGAACAGGGAAAGATCAAACAACTTTCGGGAAAACTAACCAAGCTTTGGCCACAAACATAAGTTACACCATAAAAACTGTATTTCATGTAGTTGGAGATTTTACCATGAAACTAAATCATATAAATGTACCAGAAGGGAAGATAAGTTGATATGCTTGGTGAATTTTTTTGGCATTTATCGGGCTTGGTATTCTCTGAGCTTCCTGAATCTGTGGTTTGGTGTCTGACATTAATCTGGAGAAATCATTAGTCATTATTGTTTCAAACTTTCTTCTGTCCTCTCTTCTCTCTCAGGCATCCCCAGTATGCATGCGGAATATTCTGTTCTTGTCATTCTTTGTTCTCTCTGGTTTTCAATGTTAAAGGTTTCTATTGACACGTACTTTAGCTCTGAGACTTTTCCTCCACCATCAAGGGCATTTCTTTAATTTCTGTTACAGGATTTTGGTCTGCAGCATAGTTTCTGGTTCTTTCTTGGGATTTCCACCTCTCTGCTTACCTTTCCCATCTGTTCTTGCATGTTGTTTACCTGTTAGCACTCTTGGGGTGTCAATTACAGTGTTTTAAATCCCCAGTCGGTATCCCCAGTATCCTGCCATGCCTGGTGCTGATGTCACTCTGCATCTTCCCATTGTGTGTTTTCCGTGTGCTGGACACGATGTGCTGTGTAGAAGAACCGCTGCCTGTAGGTGTTTGATGATGTGGTGAGGTATGGGGAGGGAGGTGCTCACCCATCCTGTGACTAGGGTCCGTGCTTCCCTTGTAAGGTGGGAATCTGGGACCTGCAGCCCCCCCCCCCCCGGGCCCTGTGTGCACAACAGCATCACAACACAGAGGAATCAGGAAATAATCAGGTCATAAATAGAACTTGAATAACTGTATCCATATAAGAAAAACAGAGAAAGTTTTTAAAATTCAATCCTTAGTAGATCATGGGCCTAAATGTGAAAACAAAACAATGAAGTTCTCAAAAGACAACATAGAAGAATTTCTTCACGGTCTCAGAGTACAGCAAACATTTTTTTGGCCATAGAGAAAAAGATAAATCAAAGTATATTAAATTTAAGAACTTTGCTTCAGCCAGAGAGATGATGGGCAAAAGTGCAGGCTAAGTGTGGAGAGGAAAAGAATGGCAAATCTATAAACATTTAGATGTGTTCTTTCTGTTCAAAATATATAAAGACCTCTTACAAAGCAATGACAAAAAGAAGATCCAGTAGAAAAGTGCTTCAAGAAACTTGATCAGGGGCCTTTACAGTGGAGGAAATCTGGATGGCCAGTGGAGCCAGCACCACAGCAAATGTACCACACACTCCAACCACACACAGATACCAACAGACAGAGGAGCTGATTCTACAGGTACGTAGATGGAGGAGACACCATCCCAGGTACCAATGGAGAGAGGAAGTAGAACTGGGAAGATGAGCACCTGGTGGTGAGGAGGGGGAGCTGGGGTGTCCTCCCACCTCTGGCGGGCAGCACATTGCTGCCGTCACCATGGAAATTCGCCTACTGGTGTTGTCTGCTGTTCCTGAGGATGTGTATCCTCCAGGGTGGACAGCCCTGTCACGGCACAACTGAGGACAGCAGGAGGAGGGTGTGGGAAAAGTCATAGCAGCCTGAGGTGTGACATCAGTGAAGAGTAACAAGTGTGTCTGCAATGGAATGTTGGTTCTCATTCTCTCTTTGCAGTAATTATGCTCTAGATCCATCCAAATGGACGAACGGTGATATGCTTTAATCTCCCATATTGTGTTTGGGAGATTAAAGAAAGCAGACATAAAAGAATACGTATTTTATTTTTTTAATTTTTATTTATTTATGATAGTCACACACACAGAGAGAGAGAGGCAGAGACATAGGCAGAGGGAGAAGCAGGCTCCATGTACCGGGAGCCCGATGTGGGATTCGATCCCAGGTCTCCAGGATCACACCCTGGGCCAAAGGCAGGCGCTAAACCACTGCGCCACCAGGGATCCCAAGAATACGTATTTTAAACTTCATGTGTCTAAAGTGCTGAAACAGAAGTGCAGATGAAACCAGCAGTAGAGGATGCACAGACATGTGGTACAATTATTTAAAAAAAAAAGAAAAAAGAAAAAAGACAAGAGACTTAGGCCCATAAAGGAAGGACAGAAGTAATCCTAAGTGGTAAGAACCCCACAAGATGCTTCATGTGGGGTTTTACTTTATGTAAGCATTTTTAAGATCTGCAATTATGTTTTAAGCTTCCAGAGGTATGTGACACTTTCAAAATAAATTAAGTTAAAAAATATACCACACATGCCATCTGAAGACTATCTGCAGGAATGAAGAAATCCACCTTTAAATGCATTGATTAGCATGTTAGACGTTGTTCTCATCAGGTAGTAGGATTATGGGGCGTTGCCAGATTTGTAAGTCATCCCCTCTTACAACAAACATATTTCTTTTCTAATTAGAGGGGGGAAGGAATTTAACGTAGTGTGTCTAAGCTTCGCACAACGACACAAGGAACACCTGTCCGATGCGAACAGGTAGCAGCGTGCACAAGGATGTTCTCCCCAAAACTTGGAACTTATCCCAAAATGACTTAAATAGAAACTAGAAGAATAGTCGAATCAGACTGTGATTCCTGTGATCCCAAACTCAATGTTTTGTCGTGTGGCCATTTAGTTTTGTGATGTTTGAGAGTCGCCCTCTGTACGACACCCTTGGGTGAAGTTTCCAAGACCTCGTGTCCTGGACTTCAGCTCAAGCATCCACAGAGGACCAGGCTTCGGCCCCGGGCCAGGCGGTGGGGAGCGGCGGGCCCACAGGAGGGGCAGCCCGGCCTCTGGTCTCCCCGCTGCTCCCGGGGGACAGCGGGCACGGCGGGCACGGCTCGGCCCCCCCAGAGCCGGGCGGGCGAGGGCAGGAGGCTCGCTGTCAAGCTGTAAACTGAAACCTTGTAACATCTGCGTGAAATCACAAAATCATATGTAATTACAAACGGCCTTTTTTTTCCCTTGACATACCAAGTTTGAGCATGAAATTATATGAATTTAGTTGAGGACGTGAAGGGGGGCCCAGGAGACGGGCTGGGCCTGGAGAGGCTGGGCCCCCGCCACCTTTTCGGTGGGACGGTGAGATCATAAAGTTCTGCTGTGTTGGTTTTTGAATATTTCAAACTCACATCGCTATGGGGGAAACACTGCCTGAAACACACCTAGGAAATCCTTGTGATTCACACGCTGCCCGGTGGGACAAGATGTAGCTCGGAGTCCTTCGTCGCCGTCCTCAAGCCCTGGACGCGGGCCCACAGGGCACGGAGGAGGGGAGGTGTGAGGGTGGGAGTGACCCTGGGTCACAGGGTCCCCGGGATGGAGGTTCCATGGCCCACGCTGGGGGACAGCAGGCTCCCGCCGGGCAGGGGCAGGAGGGTCTCACCTGTCATGGTGACGGGTGCCCGGTGACTTCCCACCCCTGAGGGTCACTAGGTCTTTGCACTGTTTTATTTCCAATCTTTGCTCTTCATTCAATCCAATTATGGGCCGACGGCCCTTTGTTCTGGGTCCTTCCTGCCCTCCTTATAGACCACACACACTACACCTCGAAAATCCCCCCACTAAGGTGTGGGTGTAAAATATAATCTGCAGGGAAGCAGTTGGGTGAAGGAGGACCCGCAGATCGCACTGCAGAGAGAGCACACAAAGCCGCATATTGGGGTTCCTTTTCTTTCCTCCTCACCTTTACTGTTTTCCCTCTGGTCTGATTGCCTTGGAGGCTGCACTGAGCCTCCTCCCTTACTCCCTTCTGGGCCCAGTAACCCCCCATGATCCCCCCGTGGGCCTCCTCTGCCCTGCTGGCAGTGGCCCACCTCACAGTCCATGCAGCCCTTCTGCTGCGAAGTGGTGCCAGCTGTGTGTCCTTGGTCCTCACAACATTACCAGGTGACTATCCTAGGAGGACCGTCCCACCTCTTCCAACCAATGCTCGCCCACTCCTTACCCTCCTTGAAGGAGCTGTCTCCTTCCCCAGCACCTGCTCTGAGGTGCCCCCAGCTCCCCGCCAGCCTCTGGGTGTCCTGAGGACAAAGACCACACACTCCTCTTCCTGAGCCTCAGCATCTGGACCAGGGTGGGCACTCTGGAAATCTCTATGGAATTGGATTAGAAGGAGGGGCTCTCCTGTCGAAATTCAACCAGACAGGTACGTATGGAGACATCACAAGAACGTGGCTAACCCATGGTGGAGGCTGGAGGAGTGTGTCAGAAATCGGCACAGCTGGGCAGCAGGAGCGGGGACCCCGAGCAGGATGGGACCCCGGTGGGAAGGGGTCCCAACACGGGATGTCCTTCCCCAGGCATCGCCTCGCCCACCAGGACAGGCGTCTCCTTCACTGAACGGCAACCCATTAAGGGCTGTCATCACGTCGGGAATGACATTCTCAGACTTGGTTATATAAGAGAAGAGCGCAGGTTTTAGTTTTGGTTGCTGGACGTCTTTCTGGTGATATTTCAAGATTACATAGTTATAAAAAGCAGCTGGAAAAACACACCCCAGTATAAACCATAGGGAGCAGATGAGTTAGAATCAGTAATTCATTTGATTCAATGCAGGAAATGGTACCTTAGCTTCCAACTTATATATTCCAAATATTCACTCCATGCACACAACTATGTCAATCCTAATAAAATACAGACTACAAAAATAAAATCTTTCATTCTGGTTTTATTATAAACCACTATTTCTAAGCTCTTCTGCTATCTTAAAAATCATTCTTTTCTTATATAACGTGGTGTAAGATATACAGTCTTGAAGAAAGTTAAATTTAAGAAAATTAATTTACTCATAATTTTTTAATGTAAACTCAATTAGCCAACATAGTATTAGTTTCAGAAGTAGAGTTCAGTGACTCATGAGTTGCATACAACACCCAGTGCTCATTGCATCATGTGCCCTCCTTCATGCCCATCCCCCAGATACCCCATCCCCTAACCCCTCCCCTCCAGTGACCTTCACTTTGTTTCCCAGAGTTAGGAGTCTCTCATGGTTTGTCTCCCTCTCTGAGGACTTCCCGTGCAGTTTTCCCTCCTTCCCCTCTGATTCTCTGTGCCGTTTCCTATATTCCACATGTTTATGAAACCTTATAATAATTAATAGAGACATCTAATGTGTCCTGGTCCTTCTGAAGCAGTGTTCTCACATTCGACACTGTTCTATAAAAACATCTGAGGGCCTTTGTTTCGGTCAAATTGTCTACACAGTAGAGCTGGAGTCAAGCCTTGATGTTCTGGCACTTGCTAGGCGAGGTTCCGTTCTGGGTTGCAAAGAAGGGAGGCGAGGAAAGCCACAAACAAGTGACCAAGATTATAGGCAGACAGGCAAAGGCACAGGGCCTGGTCCAAGGTGCCCCCTGCATTCCACTTGGGGAGGACCACCTGTGGGTGTTCCTTGGGACGCTGGTCCAGGGACCATACGCGGGTTTGAAGACAAGACATCAGGCCGCTGCTGAGAGCCACGTCGGGTGTCTGACCCCAGTTCACAGAGGGTACTGGACGTGTCACTCCCATGGTTTCATGCGGAGCTGTAGGAAGCCATGTGGCTTTTCTCTTCAGCCTAAATCAGAGGCTCACAGATGGGCTTCTCACCTCGCCACGAGGATGGGCGCCCGGCATCTGTGAGGCCCGAGACCAAGTGTTGCACAGACATGGCGAGGCCCCTTCCTGCCCATCACCTCCTCATGGAGCTCCTCACTGTCCACCTTTTCAGCTGGAAATTCCCAGAACCAACACTTCTGAAGTGAATGAGTCTCCTGAAATGGTAGCTGCCTTCTTGAGTCAGAAAAACTTGGCTCCTTCTACCTCACTTTGACAGAAATGTGACTCCACTTTGCTGGATGGGCAAGGTGTGTTTGCCAGTCCCCAAATGCGCTGTCACTGTCCTAGGTTTGAAAAATGACACGTGGGTGGTTGGATGGACAAACAGGTAGATTCGCCAGCCTTAGATACTATAGGTATGAAGATTGTGGAGATCTTCAATTTTTTTCCCAATACGGCCTCTCTACAATGTTAATTGTTTCCTTATCTGTGTTTTTGTGAAGAGCTAAGTAATAGGATCTGCTCAAAGTCAGAAACACAGGGGTGTTCTCCACATTTACTCTGAGAAGCTGTCTTGATGCGTTTCCATTGCCACCTCCAACGGTGACACCAACCTCGTGTGTACCGGCTCAGAGGCAGTGGTGACCTGGTTTCTCCCCAATGCTTTTTCATTGCTTTGGGAAAAGGGCCATGAAACATATAGAGTAACTCATGGGCACCTTCCTTCTTCCATTGGAAGAGGAATTCACAAATGTGTAAGCAATCATGTTAATAATATTTTAAAATATGAATATTTCCTGCAAAGTGGTTCCATTCCATGTAATTTTTTTTTTAAACTTTGCAGCATCAGCTAGCTTATCCCACACGAGAAAGCTTGGAATGAATTTCTACAACCAGATCCTTTCTATGGATATCAGTCCAAAGCTGAGACTTTGTCAAATGGAAAGCAGAAGAGAGTCTAAATGTCCAGAAGTGTTCGAACAATGGGCAGCACTTCAAAACTGCTAGCTTCCCAGTGAAACCGAGCCAGTTAAAACTGACCCAAAGGCACACAATATTAAATTTTCACTCACAAGGCTGGTTGTTGCTGGGATAACCCTTCTCACCTGTGACTCCCTTAAAAAATTTACACTAAGTGAAACTTAGGTTTAGGGAAGCTCACCATCTGGGGAGGCATTCCCCTCATAGAGAAGTCTCTGCCATGTGTGGCCTCTCCCCTCATCCTCTTACATGTGCCACTCCTTGTGTGGACCCTAGTGTCCCAATAGTGAGCCTTGCCATCCTTGCCAGGGGGTCCAAGGATGATGAACTGGGGCATTGGCACAGACCCACCACCGAGACCTGAGGGAAGGAGCTCAGTAGAAGGCAGCTTCCATTTCCTTGTCTGATGCTAATGATAGAGTGATTCGTGGCAGCTCAGAGCTTGAGGAAACCAGAGGTGTTTTTAAAAAAATGTTTACATTTGTCATCCTGACAAACGATGTTGAAGGCAACAACAAAGTGTGTCTCCAATGTTCGCAGGTGCCTGAGCTGAGCCAGGATGAATCCCCCATCCTGATCCAAGGACCCCCAAAAATCCTTCACTGTGAGCTTAGAATGACAAGGAGCACACTTAGCTTAGTCCTAACCCACCAGTGGTCCCAGAGGTAACAGGTGAAGAACAAGGAGGGAAAACAGTAAATTCCAAAGGGAGCCTTATTTGTAGGAGAACAAATATAATCAATATAAAATCAAAATACTTCTTTCTGCTAGGTTTTACGACATCTGATTAGAAGTGAGGACATCTGTTCAGGACTAAGAAACCTACCTAAGTTCACAAAAATACCAAATCACCCACCCACTTATCTCTATCCACTGCCTAGCTCACGGTCTTAGTTAGAACCCACAAACCCTACTTCTTGTTAGCTTGCTGCACTTTTTTGAAGTTAATGTAACTTTCTTGTTATTAAGTTAAAACTTCCATGTTCCACCAGTTAGAAAGTTCTAGTCTAATCCTGGTCATTTCTCTGCTTCTGCATCACAACCACCACCCTGATACAATGGAGCCTTTCATTCAGTGTTCAAGGAAGCTAAGCAAAGATTTGTTTAGATTATTATTGTCCAAACAACTTATTCCAGAAGCACATTTTAAAGGTTTTCAGAATGTCTCATGTGTGGAATACGACAAATTGAATTTTCTTCTAATGCAAAGGAGGAAATTTATTTTAGAAATATTTAATTGTTTTAAAGAGCTTGCTGAATTCTCATATTGCACTCGGTGTAAACTCAATAGATCCTTTTCATTTCAGCTGCCAGCAGATGAAGTGATCTCTGTGTAGCTTTGGTTTTGTGTGCAGCCTTGGAGACTATTATATGTGTGTTGGAATATTCAGGACTTTGAAATAAAACCCTGAGTCCAGTACTTTACCTTAAATATGAGCTGTTTGTGTATATAAGACAAGAAAATCATTAGCCTTAGGAAAATGCATTTTTAGCAAGAAAGCAAATATTTCATAATCATAGTTCCTTCTCTTGGTAAAAAAAAATAAATAACCCAAACACTGAAATAGTCAAGTCCCATCAAGAAAAGCCTTGTACAGCCCTTCCAATAACACAGAGAGCTTTAGAAGTGCTACTGGAGGGAGCTGTTCCAGGGATGATGTCAGGGAGCATTTCCCCCTTCCTGCATCACTGTGTATATAAAAGGGCAGTTAAGTCTGAAGACGGACAAAAGAAGCTGTAGGATGGTGGTCGATTCATCTCCAGTGGAAACAACACAGAAATTCAGAGATGCACATCCTCCTCCCAGGCCTATGGATGTATCAGCCTGTTGTCACTGGTGGAGCTCCAAGGCAAACTCTGCAGCCAGGAGAGCACCTCCTCCCTCTGGGCCCAGTCCTCCTCCTACCCTGGCTGCTGTCATAATAGGTATCCTTGTGCCCACTTCCCTTTATTTCATGAACCTCTCCCCCTACCCCAGTGCTATGGCTGCATCAGGCCACCAGGCATAATTGAGTCCTGACCTTGGTCCCTGTGAGCATAAATGTGACCTTGTGGAACAGAGCCTGTGACCGAGTTAAGACAGGTCATTAGGATGGGTCCCTGGGCAATATGACTGTTCTTGTCAGAGAATATCACATGAAGACACAAGTGCACAAGGAGAAGCCCGTGACCACAAAGGCAGGACTGGGGCAATGTAAGGGCAAGCTAGGGGCCTCTATGGACCCATCACCACAAGCTGCGGGAGGGAGCACAGCCCTGGGGCTCCTTGGTGGGACCCTCCATCCTCCCAAATCTAGGAGAGAATGAACTTGTGTGGTGGGAGCCCCCAGCTGGAGGCACCTTGTTGGCCTCCTGGGGCCTCCTGGGTCCACTCTGCTTCTCTTACACATTCACCCCACTTCACTGCCTGTTCTCATTTGCTGGCTTATTGGGTGCTTGTTCCTCCTTAATCCCCTCCACCTGTTCATAAGCCTCATGCCTACCTACAGCTGGTGCACGGGAGTTGGTGGCCTGACCTTTCACCGCACGTCATGACAGTCCCTCTGAGGGGTCCTGTGACTGTAACTCTCATATGACTATGATACGGACAACTTAGTGCATCAATTCTATTTGAATTTAAAGTTTGAAGAATGGCAGGTGTTGTGGCACCACGGGTGTCCATGGGACTCGCATCCACCTGTCGCCCCTGCCTCCATCCCAGCAGCACCAGGAGGGCGTCTGGACGGAGCTGGAGCAAGCCCCCTCTAATGGCCTTAGTCTTCCCCCTGTGCAATCTCATTTACAACCGTCCGGCAGGACGGCATGGCCCATGACCACAGCACGATTCTAGCTCCAGGCGTCTTTGGATTCTCTTCACAGCCTTTAACAGAAGGATCACACCCAAACCTCTGGTATTTCTAGCAACCTGCCAGGTTTTGATTTCTGCTGTGCACACGAAGCAGGGCCCCCACAGCTAGAAGACAAGGGTGGGCAGGGAGGGCACAGACTTCCCTGTGTGCTTGCAATGACCCATCTCCATCAGCACTTACTCTCTGCCCCTTTCTGCCCAGCATGGATCAGTGTCCTCAGGGGGTGTCACCACAGCCCCTCACTAGTGTCTTTCTACATTGGCCTAGAGACACATTGTCATTTCATTTTTACACAATCCTTCTTTATTTCAAGCTCACATTGAATTTGTAAGTTATTTCAGTTAGGGGAGTGGTTCTGGGGAAAAGTTGGATTCAGAGTCCAGCCCTAAGGTGAACCACGTGATTCAGAGTGGTAATCCCTGCTCTGGGCCTCAACTACCCAGCTTGTAACACGCACATGGCAGTCCCTGTTCCGTGGCAGTCCCTGTTTCATGGCACTGTAACTGTGAGCGATAAGTAGGACCACGCACATGAAACACTCGGCACAGAGCCTGATGCACTGAATATCCAGAAAGTCTTAGGTGGATTAACTTATTTTCCCACATGCAGCAGTGAGTGTCAGCATCTACACAAGATGAAATATTTTCTGAATAGAATTGGCTACAAATAAACTTGTATGCATCCAAATTTAAAGAATTAATGGTTTACATTAGAACAGGAATTCGTTTAGAATTGAAAGCTTTGGACCAAGCTGCATGAAGGCTCTCATTCAGTGGGAACGTTTCTATCATCCTTTGCTGTCCCTGGAATTATTCATTCTCTGTACTCTAAAATATGTTTTCTTTAAAAAACAAAGGCATAGATATCCCTCACAGGAAATTTAGAAATGCAAATTTAAAGAAAGATGTTTTTTTAAAAAAACACTCATAATAAAATCAACTATATTTTGGTATATATCTTTCCAGATACTTTTATCTGTCTGCATATTTATATCAAAAAAGATAGATGTATTGTTTGCCTTGTTTAAAAGCTGAGAGTCAAGAATTTGCATTTTGGCACACGCTTTTGGTGCTTTTGTAGGGGATTAATTTCTTCATAAACTAACAGTCATTTTGAATATTAATGTCTCTCTTTTCCACCCTCACTGATGCGATTTTAGCAATCGCAAGAGCAATTACCCTGGAAATACTGTGCATTCTTTGAGGCACAGAGGCCAGGGCCAGTCCCCCGCTGTCTTCAGCGATATCCTCATCTTGGAGGAGTAACAATTTCATTTCAGACATGAAGGACACTCTGTAAACCCAAGAAAAAAAATCTTTCTGCTCTGTACAGGTACATAAAATACATAAAATATTTATGTTCTCTAATTTGGGGAAATTTTTATAATTTGAGAAAAATGACGATGGTGCTGAAGCAGAGAGAAGGGGATCGTGCAGAAACTGCCTGGGCTCTCCAGACATGTGTCCGCCTCCGACACCTGCAGCCTCCCCTCCCTTTGTGTCCATGGGACCTCAGAGCACATTTCATTCATGGGACAGCGGTGGCAAATAGTAGTACTTAGTGCAGTGTTGTGTCTATTTCTTATTTGCAGGTCATCAGAAGAAAGTTGGCATGGATGTGGGAATCATGTTTCTGTTTCCTCTTGTGTTTAGTTTTTCACTCAGCGCTTTTAAAGACCTACATCCAACATTTTTTGTGACTTTTTTTTTAGCTTATATTGCATTTTTTGAAATACTATACAGTCAAGGTGCTACAAACCCCCATCTTTAACAAAAGTGGCAGGAGAACAATTTTTCCCAATTTAAATAAAAACATTTGACTTGATTTCTTTTTTTTAATATTTTATTTATTTATTCATGAGAGACACAGACAGAGAGGCAGAGACACAGGCAGAGGGAGAAGCAGGCTCCATGCAGGGAGTCCGATGCGGGACTCGATCCCAGGACCCCAGGATCACACCCCAAGCCAAAGGCAGACGTCCAAGCACTGAGCCACCCAGGCATCCCTGACTTGATTTCTATTGAATTAGTTACTCATTATATGCTTGAAAAATTAATGGCAGTCTTGGGAAAGGCAAAATCAGTACACAAATGAATCAGGAGAATGTTGTTTTGCTATATTCTTATTAACTCTGTTTCATATTGTTCATGGAAAAAAAATTCTTTGCTGAAGCTTGAAAAACCAGACATGCCTGTGGTACTTATAAAAGTCTGTCTGGTGTTTCCAGTAATTCAGTTGGTATGGGCATCAAATCAAGAAAATCATCCTGTAGGGTAAGAGTGTTCTTCCCAATCGCATCTGCTATTGTAGCTGAGCCTGAGGGGGGAATCTAAGCTGAAGAAAATGAGATGTTTTCAGTAGGAGAGTAGGATGCTCTCCAGATTGACTTTGTAAGCAAGGACGGGCTTTGTCTGTGCACACAACGCTTGTGTGAGTGGGTGGAGTGTGGCACGGATGGCGTGGGGGCCCGGCTCTGGGCACCGGCCCTGCCACCTGGACGCCAGCCTAGCTGGAGGGAGGCTGGGGCAGCTCTGCTTTTCTGCTTAGAGCTGCTCTCCTGCCAGCTAACTTTCTGCTCCTCCTTCCATGGGTCCAGGGGCCTGCCTGGGCCTTCCAGTGCGCTCTCCCCTGTGTGGTTGGCCTCCAGGCATTCATTAAATCCTCAAACTGTTGGTGAAGGCCGTCTCTGCCATGAGATGTCTTCAGGGATATCCTGAAGACCAACGCTCCAAGCCTCAGTGAGGACCTGCCTCTCTGGGTCCTCAAATCAGGAGTAAATGGTTTCCTGGAGAAACGTGCACAGGTTACAGTCATGTCTCTATCTGTAACATACCATGCAGATCTTCCTTGATTTACAATGGCGGAGGGTATGTCCCTCTAAACCCATCACAAGCTGAAAAGACCAGAAGTCAAAAATACATTTCATACAGTCAACCTATCAAATATAGCCCAACCTGGCTGTCCTTAAATATGCGTAGAACACTTAGCCTACAATTGGGCAAACCGTCTAATGAAAGACTAAAGTGTTGACCATCTCCTGTGATTTACTGAGTCCTGTTCAGAAAGGGACAAACACAATGATTGTCAGCTTGTCGGATGGTTGACCAGGAGCTGCAGCCACCTCTGCCCACCATCAGCAGAGAGGATCCCACTGCCAGCCCCTGACAAGATCCAAACGCAAAATTCCAAGTGCAACTTCTCTACCAAATGCAGACGATTTTCACACCATTGTAAAGCCGAGAAATCCTAAGTTGAACCAGACGTCGGAGACCCACTGAATATGACAAGAGATAATCCAAAAAAGAAAAGCTAGTACTGCATCATCACGAAGGATTCTGGGTGTCTGCAGAGCTGAGACTGGGCACCTCCGTGTTGGGTGCAAAGATAGATACTCCCACATGCCTGCCATTGTGCATGTTTGTTAAGGGTTCACGTGAGGCAGGAACAGAAAGAGATTTCCCTATGGACTATGGACAACGTGGGTATCTGATCCTTGTGCTCAGAGGCCCACACAAATCCAAGCAATGGGTGTTTTCACACCGCTCAATCTGGGCTGTGGCACATCCTGAAGAATGACATGAGAACTAAATACATAACAGTTGTTGCTGGTGACCCTTTAGAAAGGAAAACCTAACTAACCCCAATAACAATTCAATAAAACATTTCATGACCGTTTGTGTCTCATCCAGAAAATGGATTTTCATGGATAGTCCAGTTGAATAACATGTTGATAATGGGTCATTATGGTTATTTTGCTCTGTTGATCCTAGGTTTCCAGGTTACAGTGGATTTGGGGGCAGAGGGATAATATCTCTAGAGCCAATTTAATTATGTATGAACCCTGATGTATTAAGTGGGCTCCTCTTTATTTGCATGTGCTGCCTGAGGCGTTTCCAGTCCTTGTGAGCACACATGGGGTGGAAGCACCCCCAGGCTGTGCAGGAAGCCTTGGGATCTCTAATCTTACCGTGGGGTCCTCACTCCCAGGGAACTCCCCCTACTCTCCCCCCCCCCCCGATTTGAAACACCTCTTGTTATTCTCTGGTCTCACCCTGCATTGTTGTTCCCAGAGCTCTGTCTCCAGTGGCCTCTCCACATGTCCAGAGCAGCAGCCTTAGACCCAATTCTGAAGGTTGAGTATATCAAGGCAGGGTGAGCACTGGGAAGTCTAAAATGTAATGCCTTAAAACACAAGTTTGTTGATTTGCTCTCAAATCTTCAGCTTTCAGGGCCTGGAAGTATCGGCTCATGATTCGGGTCTCAGCTGGGAGGACTCGTGACCAGGGGTCAGGGGCATGTGTCTCCCGAGGGGCTTCCCCATTCCACCTCCATCATGCTGGCCTCCTGCGACCAAATGACTCCCATGGGGAGCAGCTTCACCCAAAGCAGGGATTCCCTGAGGCCCAGACAGAAACTGGGGGGCTTTCCCTACATAAGCAGAGAACTGAAGTCTACATCCTAGGGAGAGAAAGTAAGCACAACTCTGCTGCTGTCTTGATATGTGAAATTTGTTATGTAAATTAAACCCTCTGAATCTGCAAAGCTTCTCTCTTTTGGCTAGACGATGCACAGAGTGCAGCAATTGTAAAGCATCCCTCAGAGCCAAAAGGAGCCTGAGCTAGCAGTGAGGGCAGTGACTTATCACATGAAAGGGGGATGCATGAGATTGGGGGATGCTGGGACACTGACACATGTCTTTGGAGTTGGGCAGAAAGGTAGAACAGAGTCCTGGCCTGACTAACAAGAACACTTGGGGATGGAGGCATGGTGGGCAGCCACTCTAGTGTCAGTGCTTCAGGATTTCTTTTCCTTTCATGTCTACAGTTCTTGGTCATGCTGCTTTGAAGAATGAAGAGGTGATCCAGAGAAGAGTGGTGGACAGCAAAGCAAAGTTTGTTGAGCAATAGCACAAAGCTCTCAAAGAGGGAGGCGACCCGAGAGGGTTGAGTTGGAGTTTCTAAGTCTAGGGGATTTATGAGCTTTTTTGTGGAAATTATCACACATCTGTCTACCTATTAGGTTACTGTTTATGTGCTCATGGTCTCTTTGGGCTGATGTCTGGGGATTTAAGTCTTAATGGCCTCAGCTCGTGATAGTGACAAATGCTTTGTGGTTAATTGTTTTATTTCAGGACATTTTGCAGAAGTCATTTCTGAAAAGCCTGCAAAACAGTGTCAGTGCTTTTTTGTCTCAGCTGTCCCAACTCCAGGTTTCCTTGTAGGGGACCCCGGCCCTGACTGCTTAACTGTCTAACCAGCTCCTAACATCAGGGCCACCTGAACTCAAGTGTGGGGATGACCATTCTCACCTTGGACTCGGAGGTGGGGCTCAGAGCTTTGATAAGCATTCCCAGGCAACTAGGGTCAGTTACAGGGAAAAGGGAAGTAGAGGGAGTGGTGGATGGTGGTATAAGGGGCTTCGGGACTGGGCAGGGGGTGCTCACCACAAGGCACAGTGTTAGGTCTATGTTTATTGTCTATAAGCAAAAGTAAGACAAAAGAATGAAGGTGAGTGGATCCACTCCATCCAATTCCCACACAACCTTGCAGCAAGAGGGGTTGAAGAAACATTCACAGGAGCACTCAGTGCAAAGCCATTGACTGAATAAGCAGATTCTGGAAAAAAAGACAATACCACAGGAGAAATAACTCTTTTTACCTATAAAAGAGCCCTTTTCCTGAACATGGCTGCCCATTCTCCACAGGCATGGAAAGGCATCTAGTCATCTGCTGGGATTCGGACTTTGAACTCAGCTATTTTACCAGAGATGTTTAAATTAGAGAAAGCCAAGTCTGTTTGAACTCAGTACAAAAATAGCATTTGTACTATTTGCAGATTTCTCTAGCAGATTTAATTATGGTCTTTGCAGTCAGGTGAATGCCCCCCCCCTTTTTGACTGCTACTTCCAGACAAAATTTTCCTCTCCTTCAAAAAGCTATAATTTTGTCAAGAAATCCTCAATAAATCATACTCACTTACTTTCACTGTGGTGACTGAAGGTTTGAAACCTTCAACTGCTAGTAGAATATCAAGATGCCACATCTGAGCTACACTTTCTCGAAGAGTAAATCTGGCAGTTTAAGAAGCTTCAAGGGATAATAACAACAATGATACTTATTTTTAAGCTGACGGGACCCCAGGTGGAGAATACCCAAAGATAAATTGAGAAACAGCAATATCCATATTATTCAGAAAGCTAACAAGGCAACAATTCTAGACAACACCTTCACTTCTCCTAAATGTATTTTAATTAGATGAGAAAATACCATAGCACTGTGACCCATAGATGGAACCAGTAAAGTTGAATTACATGTATACATAGTTTTTCATATTGCTGTTTCTAATAAGGATAACTATGTCTTGGGTTTTCATACCACAGATGTACTATCGTACCCTAGGCTCATCTCAGGGTAAGACAGTACCTTGGGTTCTCACACCACGGATATACTTACTACACTTGGGTCACTGCAGGGTAAGAGAGTGCCCTTCGGTTCTCACATCATGGATGTACTATGGTTACTACGTGCATGCCATCAATGGGTCATCACTCTATGAGCTCAGTGTAGGTTCAGAGACTTTCTAAGATTACTCATGAGAATAGATTCTTGTGCCAGGAACCTGGGGCTACCCATACTCTCTGCCATGCCAGCCATGATCAGATTTTACAAGATGGCTGGGAGCTAGGGAGGACATTTTGACCCATGTATAACATTGTAAACTATAACCTGATAAGTCTGCATGGGCTTCTGGCCATGAGCAAGACAGATGCCCACCTATGGGCATAAGCAGGCACTGAAACATTAGTAGTCACATGTAAAAAGCCCTGTAAACTTAAAAAATTGACTCAGGAGGAGGAGAAATACATAAGTATATAGGCTAAGTAGTCCCAAGCTTAATAGTTATTGTGGGAAATAGGAAAAGAAAAGTAAACCAGTTACACACTCACACACACACATTTTTTCAGTGATATTTGCTCTACATCAGAATGTCATGGAATGAATGAAAAGTATAGCACAGAAAACACACACATAACCGATGATGTTATAACAGCATGTGTGGTAACAGATGGAAGCTATGCTCGGGATTAGCACGGCATAGCCTATAAACTTATTGATTCACTATGTTGTACACCAAAAATAATGTAACATTGCTGTCAACAATACTCAAATAAAAAAAAAAAACATGACATGAAAAGATCCAAACTGCTAACAGGAGATAGCTATTGCCAATAACGAGTGTCCATAACTTGAAAACAAATACCAATGGCAACGTGAAGTAGATTGAATATTGACGAGTAGTAGACTGAATATTGCAGATCAAGAAGCTAAGGTACATGATAGGATGGCCTCTGGAAGACCAGTAGTCCTGAGCACAGTGAACACAGGGCTTCGGGACCCCGAGGAGAAGCCATGGAGACAGCAGAGATGTCACCCAGATCCAACATTGACCTTCTGAAGACTCCTAATCCCACTGATGCCCACATTTCCCAAAAAGATTAAGGGACATAACTATTTTAACTAGGGTGAGCCATTTGAATTTGCAAATATTAACTGCTTTTGACTTAACCTGCAAAAAAAAAAAAAAAAAAAAAAGCATTTCCATTTTGTCCACTGCCATACCAATTATTGTGATTCATGACTTCTCTACTACTTGAAGCCAAAGCCAAACCCATCCCACCGTCTCAATCTCCTCCGTGTGCAACAGAACGGATGCTTCTAGGAAACAGAAATGGGATCCTGTCTCCAGCAGTCCGCGATGAGGCTTCCCCCTCTGTGTGCTTGGCAAAACAGGGAGAGCCAGTGCTCCTGTAAAATGGGGATGAGAATGCCAACGTCAGGAAGTTGTCTGGGGGAAGACACGAAGAACAAAAGGCTCATTGCATATGATCTGAAACATGCTCAAGGTACTAATTTTCACATTCCCCATTCTTGGCAGCTTCCCCCTCCTCCTGTCACACCGGGGCCCTCAGCCTTCCACTTCTCCTCCGTCCACTTGGCAGCTATTTGTCGGGATAACTACAGCTGGTCACCTCCCACCTTGGCTTCCGAGGCTTGGCTCTTCCCCTCCTTGGCTTTATGCATTTGGCCCAGACTCGTGGAAAATGACCTCTAAGTGGAAACAGCGAGCCAGCTCCTCGAAGCTCAGAGGGGGGCCGGCTTTGGGGGTGTAGGTGTCAGAGAGGTGGCTGTCACCTGGTGGAGCTGAGGAGAGACAGCCGGATTCTCTAGTGATCCTGGTGGGACTCAAGGCCTTTTCTCATACCAGGTCCGCTGGTCTTGACCAAGTTTCACTCACTGCTGGTAACCTTTCACTCCCGAATGAGAATTAGCTTTTTCCGTCCATCCAGAAACACTAGAATGAAGAAATAATCCACTGAAAGTGCTATGTGTTGAAAGAGGGATGTTTTGAAGCAAAGCTGCATTTTCTGATTTTTATCTTTCACCAAGCCTGTGGACACGATTATTTTTGAAACTTTCCTTTCAGTAAGCCTGGCATATCATTTTATAACACGGACATCTTTTTCTTTATTTATTCAAGCTGAGGATTCAAGGATTATTAAAAGCAGGAGTGGAGTTGCTGCATGTGTGCCTAACAGGCCTGTTTTCATCATGCTCCTTGAAGACCTAGTCCTGAAATATTTTGGATAAAATGACCCCACCTACTCACTGGCTACTTTCTATTGCTGATGTGGATTAAAATTGGCACTTGGCCTTTGGTGCTGATGGCTGTCACCACCAGTACAACCATAATGTTGGAGCGTCCCCCGGACTACACCGTCTTTGGATGTCCGGAGACCCCCACCACTGCCAGGTGCTCACAAGCTTGCAGACTTCCACGTCGTCAGATAAAAGTCTGAAAGTACAGGGAGTGAGGAGCCAGTAAAAGTAAAACAAAATAAACTAGGGGCAAATTCTATTTGTGAAAAATGGAAATAATTTCTGAGGTTCCAAGCAAAGGAAACTTGAGGCAACACAAAGACAAGGTAGATGTGTCCTTACCGTGTGTGGATGGCATCAGCTACAAGTTGGCGCCTCCTGGGCACCTCCTTCTAATGTCCCCCACCCTCCGCCCCCATGTCTAGTGATGACAAACCCAGTCTCTTTTTCTATGGTTTTGGTGGTTCTTGTTTTCATTGTCTTCCACATTTAAGGGAGATACTTGTCTTTCTCTGACTGACATATTTCACTGATCACAATGCCTTCCAAGTCTGTTCCAGGCTGTTTATGGCTGTTTGTGGCTGAATTGTGTTCTGTTGCGCGCGCACACACACACACACACACACACACACATCCTTCTTTATCCGCCCATCCATGGGCAGACGTGTGGGGTGTTTCCATATCTTGGCTAATGTAGAGAATGCTGCAGTGAACATGGGGAGGCAGATAATGCTTTGAGTTAGTCTTTTTATTTCCTTTGGGTATATTCCCAGAAGTGGAATTACTGCTGGATTGTAGGGTAGTTCCAATTTTTTAGTTTTTTGAGGATCTTCCACACTGTTTCCCAGAGTGACTGCACTAGTTTGCACGCCCACCAACAATGAGGGTCCCCCTTTCTCCACACCCTCTCCAGCACTGGTCACTTTCTGTCATGACAGGCTGGAAACTAGGTCTTTGAGGGAATGTAACCTAATGGGGTTCCGAGTGAATATTTGAAGATAATGCTGATGATGACAAAAATCTCCTGCTGCTGCTGAGTATCCCTGAATAGGAAATTCCTTCTATTGGGTCTGCCTACTACACATCCAAAGCCCTAGAGAAGTAAACAGAGCTCACTGGCAACCTGTGACCTATCCCCCAAAAGTTTTATATGCAAATATTGACAGATTAAATCAAATCTTAGAAGTGTGCCTTTGGAAGAGTACGTAACACCAAAACAATATTATTAATCACTTAGAACTGATTGATATTTATAAAATTTCCAGCCAAAAGCTTCAGAATAGTTGTTTTTTTCTATTATACATGAAACATTGACCAGGTTTTATGCTCATATTCTAGGACACACAACAAATCTCAAAACATTAAAAATGCTTAAAATTATCCTAGAGTACATTCTCTCACCATAACTAGAAATCAATCACTGGAAGATACCTGAAAAATCCCTAAATACTTCTAAAGAATCCAACATACTTTTAAGTAACCCATGAAGTAGTCAAAGAAACTATCAAAGAAAGGAGCAAGACGATGTTTTCAAATAAATGAAACTAAAACACAAAATTTCAAAAATTGTGAGATACTGCCAAAGAAATGCTTAGAGAGAAATGTAGAATCTGAAATGATCATGATAAAATCAATGCTTTCCTCAATATATGAGAAAGGAGTAAATAAGGTAAGCTCAAAGTAAATAGAATGAAGGAAAAATTAAAGGAAGAGTTGGAAATCAATCAATAAAGAACAGACAAGCAGACGAGAAAAAGAGTGGAACCCAAACTGGACCCCTGGAAAGGTTGGTAAAATCTATGAACTTTGAGCCAGGCTGAGGGAGGAAAAAAAAAGAGAGAAGACACTATTTACAAACAAGAGGAGTGAAAGGACATAACTAAGATCTTACAGGCATTAAAGGCATAATAGACATTTTTTGTACAGCTTTCCACCAAGAAATTGGACAAATTAGTGAGATGGCCACATTCCTTGAAGGCCACGAATACCAGGACTAGTTTAGCAAGAAGTAGAAAGCTGCAAAATCCTTTACACTTAAAAAAAATATGGAAAACTTCCCAACAAAAAGTCCATAGCCTAGCCTTGGAAAAAAATTAAGTAAAACTGATTTTATGTATAAATTACATGATTATGCACATGGAAAATTCCGAAGAATTTACAAAACAGCTTCTAGAATTTACACGTGCATTTCACAAGGACACGGCACACAATGCAGAAATGCAAAGGTCAATTGTGTTTCCATATTTCTATGTACTACTATCAAAAATGGAATTTGAAATTGAAGCACTATTTACAACAACGTTTTTACAAGGATAAAAATGACATATTTAGGAATAACCTTAAAACACGAACAAGATCTATACATTGGAAAGTAGAAAGGACTGCTAGATGAAATCCCAGTCACCCTGGGTGGTTGGAGAGATGTGTGCTGTTTGTAGAGAAAAGATGATGTTGTTGGGCTGCTAACTTTGTCCAATTTGGTCTATGGACAAAGCAAACCTTGTCAAAATTCCAAAAAGGAACAACCTTAAAGAAAATGAATCTGTGTGTCTTGCATCATCTGATTTCATACCTTCTACAAAGACATGGAAGTCAGGAGCATGGAGTCTCGGAGAGAATAGAAGGAGTCCAGGGTGAATGGCACACGAACAGTCATTTGACTTCTGGTCAGTGTGGCCATACAAGCCCTGAGGGACATGTCGTCTTTCCACAAAGGTCCTGGGACACCTGATAGAAACATGAGGGAAGGGCCGCCTGGCTGGCACAGTCGGTGGAGAGCGCAACTGTTGATCTTGGGGTCTTGAGTTCACGCACCACGTTGGAGGTAGAGATTACTTAAATAAATAAATATTTTTTGTAAAAGGAAAAGAAATATGAGGGGAATTGACATCAGTTTATACTGTGGACAAAAATGAATTAAAAATGGGCTCTAAACCTCAGCATAAAAGCTGCAGCTGTAAAATGTCTGAGTGGAGTCCCAAGAGAAAGAACTTGAGGTCAGTGGTTATCCCTTATATAGGAAAGCATAAAGTATAGATGGCAGAGAAAAATTTAATAAATTGGACTTTATCAGAATAAACAGTCATGCTCTTAAAAAAATGTAAAAGAAGAAAAGTCAAGCCACACACTGAGGGAGAATATAAGACACAGGCTTGTGTCTGGAGAATAATGTGAACGCTCGCAACTCAATAAGGAGATACACAAAGCAACTAAAACAGCAAAATATTCAGACAAATAAGACATATTGCCAATAAGCACATGAAAAAATGTTTGATTAACATCTACAGTCAATGATGAATGAAAGTGGGAGCTACCGTCCTCACTGAAGCCTCATTGGAATATGCGTGTCTTGAGTTGTAAAGACTAAATATCCTTCCAGAATATTTTCAGGAAATGTAGGTGTGGCTGGCATCGATGAGGAAAGAGAGGAGGTGAAGGAGAAACCAGGGTCCGTGGTCACTGCTAGCATCCCGGCTGCGGGAGCTCTGCTGTCTTCTGCCCGAAATCCCGAGTTCCTCTCTGCAGGCTGTTGTCCCACCTCACTCACCAGGTGGTGTGGACTGATTCTCAAACCCCTGCTTTATCCATGGCATCACACGGTCACTGGGGGACACAGCAATGTCATCTGTCATGAGATATCTTATACTTGAACCTTCTGGGATCAAACCTCATCCCCAGGTTTTGCAAAGATAATGATTAGAGCTAAAGGTAGTGAAAGGGAAGCCACTGAATCCCTACAGATCTCTGGGTTCATTGATCACATTCAGAAGGAATTCCTCGGAACCAATATACCTTCTAGCTGTGGGGGAAAAAAACCACCTCCAAAAGGCAGTGGATCATCTGTAAATATATAGCAAATTTTGTTGTTGACTTTGCTTATCTGAGGAAAAACACATCATCACTTTTGGGGCTGAGCTTACAAATGCAGAAGATGGTCCAGGGAACTGGCCAAGTGTCCTATCGAACACATCACAGGAAATGAGTTAAGCATTACAAAATATCCTTTCACTCTGTATTAAAATTGCATCTTAGTCACAGATTTCTCATGGCCTTGAGAGTCGCCTTTGGGAAGGCATGATTTTCATGTTGAGCATCTTGCTGAAGAATTTTTATACTCAGTTAGGGACCTAGGTCATGCACTTCTCTCGCTCACAAGTAGTATTTCAAGTCATGATCTCAAAGATTACATCTGTATAAACTTCGTAAATCGAAGCCAACTGAAAACAAGCAATTACCAAAAATAGTGTCTAGTCCCTTAACGAGCAAGTCTTCCATTGAAATAAGCACAGTGCCTTTCAACAACTGGCAGATGGATAACAGGTTGCTGGGCGCCCCGGGGACCTCCAGAGAGGGGACCCAGAGGTCGCCCCCCGCTCTGACACCTTGACAACTTGCTAACAAAAGTACACAATCTGAATACTTTCTTCATGCATCCCTAATTTAAGAAGATCTACGCCAATAGAGCGCACTGTGGATATGCTACAATATCTTCACAGCGGTAAGATTCCGCTCACCTTACCTTGTCCCTGTGCCACTGGCAGCTACGTGGTTCAATTCAAAGTTCTACCATGAACTATCATGTTAAAGAATCAACAAATCTTTAAAGATATTTAGTTTTTTTCTTTTAGGTTTATCAACACTTTTACAATTGCTAGCATTCTTACAAACTTAAATTTCTGTTTCCCTTTGGTCTGAAAAACGTTCTTTAGCATAGTGTGAGCCTCCTGGCCACACATTCCTTCAGCTATCGATCATCTGAAAATATCTGCCTTCATTTCCGAGACATGTTTTAACCGAGCACAGAAATCTACTGATGCTTTTCATTTCCACCACTTTGAAGATGCCGTTCCATTTTGTGGCCACCAGAGTCTCTGATGGGACAGACTTTCTCACCATAATTTCTGTCTATAAAATGTGAGTGTGTGTGTGTGTTTTAAATCTACTTGCTTTCAAGAATCTTTTTTTAATAAACTTTTCATTTCAGAGCAGTTTTAGATTTACAGAAAAATTGCAAAGACAACACAGAGCAGTCCCCATGTCCCCCCATACGCAGTCCCTGTTACTAGCGTCCTTCGTCGGCGTGGTCCGTTTGTCACAACTCATGAACCTATGTTGATACGTTGTCATTACCTGAAGTCCATATGTTATTCAGAGTTCTTACTTTTTATCTCATGTCCTCATTTGCTCATGGATCCCACTCAGGACACCACATCTCCTGAGCCTCCTTTGGGCTGGGGCAATTTCTCCGACTTAGACTTTCTCAGACTTTGACTCCTCCTTTGTGGAGGACTGAGGGGTCAGGAATTCCGTAGTGTGTGTCTCCGCTGGGATCTGTGGGATGTTGTCTGCAGCACGGGGCTGGGGTTACGTGTTCCTTGGGGAGGAACGCAGAGATGCAGAGGGGGAGTGCCGGCCCCACCACACTGCAGGTGAGGTGCATCTTGGCTCCGTCACCACCGTCGCTGTCGACCAGCTCGCCAGGCTGAGGGGTGGTGTCAGAGGCCTCCCCACAGACTCACTCTTCTTTGTCCTCTGCAGCCTGCGCTCTTGGGAAGGAACTTCGCGTGTGGAGCCCACACGCAGGGCTGAGGAGTCACGGCCTGCCTCTCCAGGGAGGACTGTCTGCATTCAGATTGGAGTTCTGAAGATGCAAGAACCGTCCTTCCCCTGTGTTAAATTTATTCCTTCATTTATTTTTATAAGCATGGGCTCAAAGATATTTAATCTATGTTTTGGATATGGCCCGATAACTTAGTTTTGTTTCTCATATTGTTCCTGAGGGAGACTCCAAATGCCCTTAACAGACCCCATCTTTTTTTTTAAAGATATTATTTATTTATTCATGAGAGACACAGAGAGAGAGAGAGAGAGAGAGAAGCAGAGACACAGGCAGAGGGGGAAGCAGGCTCCATGCAGGGAGCCTGATGTGGGACTCGATCCTGGGACTCCAGGATCACACCCTGGGCCCAAGGCAGGCGCTAAACTGCTGAGCCACCCAGGGATCCCCCAGACCCCATCTTTGTGCATTTTGTTAACGATATGACAGGAGTCCCCAACCTGAGTGTGTATACTTCCTGCCCCTCTAGAAAGAGTCATTTCTCCAAGAAGCCCTGGAAGGATGATCTTTTTAGCTTTTTCTTGATGAAATTGACTATTTAGTGCCAGGTTTGGTTTTGGTTTTCTTTGTATTTTTCCTCTTGTTACAACTGTTTCTTGCCTCTGTCTGCTGGTACTGATACTTTTCATTACATGGGAGAAATCTGTGTTCCTTTCTTGTTTTCTCTTCCTTGTGATTTCTTCTCTTCCCGGGACTTCAGCAGAATTTGCCAGACTGTGCATTACCAGACTGCTTGTTACATAGACTCACTCATTCCTTCCTGGGGTTCACATCTGCTTCTGTATCTCCACTGAAATTCTCCATCTCTTTACCCATCACCCCTAGCTCCTCCTGGAAGATAGATAATGTATTTATTATTTATGACTTTTGTATGCTAATTCCAATATATCGGCCATCGGCTGCTATTAATACTTTTCTTTTTGTGTGTCACATTTCTCTGCTCCTTTGCAAGCCTTATAATTTTTTTTCTTTTACCTCTTGTTGGACATTGTGGATAGTACATCGCATAGAGTCTAGATCCTGTTATCTTTTTCTAAAGAACATTTTATTTTTGTTTTACCAGGTGGTTAAATTTACTGGAAACTCATCCTGACCTTGAAGAAGAGACGTCTTGGATACTGTGAGGGTGGGTCGGTTTCAGTCTTGGCTCCAATCCTAAGACATGAGTCACTCTTTACCATGTACACTCACTTGGGGAATATACACTGCAACACCTCCCTCTGCATCCTCAGGATTCCAGCCTCCAGCTGTTGCTTTTTGCTTGGGAGTCTTACAGTGCAATGAATCTCTTATCCTAAGATTTAGGGAAAACATGTATAATTTCTGGGGCTCTCTCCCTGTTTTTTAGGATCTCTGGTTCATCATCAACTGTTTTGATGGCTTTAAAATGTGATCTTTGAGTCTCCAGTCATTAAGACTGCCCCCTTCACCTGAGCTGCCCCTCTATGCAGAGTGTCCTCAGAGAGAGAGACAGAGAGAGAGAGAGAGAGTAAACATCAAACCACGTTTGCTATTCTGTTCTCAGGGAGCTGTATGACCAAGAGTTTTTGTGCTTTCATTGTTAATCTCTCCAGAGCTTCAAATAGGTTTTGTTTGCTTTTGTTTTTCAAAGATTTTATGTTTTAGAGCAGTTGTAGGCTCTCAGCAAAATTGAAGGGATGGTGCAGGGGTTTCCCAAGGAACCCTTGCCCCCACATGTGCATAGTCTCCCTCATTATCAGCATCACACACCAGAGGCTACATTTTTTACAATTGATGAACCTGTTCTGCTACATCAGAATTGTCCCAAACCCATAGTTTACATTAAGATTCACTCTTGGAGGGATGCCTGGGGGGCTCAGTGGTTAAGTGTCTGCCTTTGGCTCTGGGTGTGATCTTGGGGTCCTGGGATCAAGTCCTCCATTGGGCTCCAGGCAGGGAGCTTGCTTCTCCCTCTGCCTATGTCTCTGCCTCTCTCTCTGTGCTTCTCAAGAATAAATAAATAAAATCTTTAAAGAGAGAGAGAGAGAGAGAGAGATTCACTCTTGGTAGTGTATATTCTGTGAGTTTGGACAAATGTATAGTAACATAAATCCACCATTATAGTATCACATGGCATATTTTCACTAAAATCGTCTGCACTTCACCTGTTCATTCACCCGTCCCCCCAACTCCAGGCAACCACTGTCATTTTTATCATCTGTGAGGTCGTGCCTCCACCAGGATTTCAAATAATTGGAATCACACACTATATGGCCTTTTCAGATCAGTTATTTTCACTTAGTGATACACCTTGAATGTTCTTCTATGTCTTTTCATGGTTTGATGGCTCATTTCTTTTTAGTGCTGAACTCTATTCCATAGTCTGGATATGGTAAGTTTATTTATCTATCCACCTACTGAAGGACATCTTGGGTGCTTCTAAGTTTTGGCAGTTATGAATAAAGCTATAACAGATACTCATGTGCAGGTTTGTGTGTGGACATAGGTTTTAGATCCTTTAGGTAAAAGTCAAGGTACATGATTTCTGGGTCATATGGTTAGAATATGTTTAGTTTTGTAAGAAATCACCCAACTGTCTTTCAAAGGGGCTGCACCATTTTGAGTGGCCACCAGCCATGAATGGGAGTTCCTGCGGCTCCACATTCTCACTGTACCTGGTGAGGATTTTAGCCACTAGTAGGTGTGTGGTAGTAGGATTTCGCTATTGTTTTAATTTGCATCTCCCCGATGATAGATGATGTAGAACCTCTTTTCATATGCTTATTTGCCATCTATATATCTTCTTGGGTGAGGTGTCTGTTAAGGTTGTTGGCTTATTTTTTAATTGGGTGGTTTGTTATTTTATTGTCGAGCTCTTTACATAATTTGAGTTCTTTTTTTAAAAAAAAGATTTTATTTATTTATTCATGAGAGACACACAGAGAGAAGCAGAGACATAGGCAGAGGGAGAAAGAGGCTCCCCATGGGGATCCCGATGTGGGACTCGATCCCAAGACCCCAGGATCATGCCCTGAGCCAAAGGCAGATGCTTAACCACTAAGCCACCCAGGTGTCCCTTGAGTTCTTTAATAACAGTATTTTATCAAGTGTGTCCATTGCAAATAATTTCTTCTAGACTATTCTTTTCATTCTCCCAATGGTTCACAGAGCAGATGTTTTATTTTTAATGAGGACCGACTTATCCATTCTTCTTTTGTGGGTTGTTCCTTTGGTGTTGGCATCAGATTAAGGGCATCACTAAACCCCAGGGCATCTAGGCTTTCTACTATGTTATCTTCTAGGAGTTTTATGTATTATGTTTAGGTGTGTGATCTATTTTGAGATATTTTTTTGCAGGTAGCATAAGGTCTATGTTAAGATTCATTTCTTTACAGGTTAATGTTCAGTGTTGTAGCACCATTTGTTGTAAACACTGAATTTGCCCCACTGATTTCCTTTGTTAAAGATGAGTCAACGAGATTTGTGTAGGTCTCTTCCTGGGCTCTTTATTCCATTTAACTGATCTATATGTCTTTTCTTACACCAATATCATACTGCCTCGATTACCATAAATAAATAATCAGGTAGCATGAATCCTCCAACTTTGTTCTTCTCCTTCAATATTGATCAGATATGCTATTCTGGGTCTTTGTCCATATTAGCTTTATTTTTTATAATACATTTATTTTTTATTGGAGTTCAATTTGCCAACATACAGAATAACACCCAGTGCTCATCCCGTCAAGTGCCCCCTCAGTGCCCGTCATATTAGCTTTAGAATTAGTTTGTCAAAATCCACAAAATAACTTGTCGAGATTTTAATTGAGATTGCATTGAATCTATAACTCAATACTGAGTCTTCCTGTCCATGAACATGAAACAACTGTCCATTTATTTAGTTCTTTGATTTTATTCATCAGAGTTCTGTAATTGTCCTCAAAGATATCTTATACATAATTTGTTAGACTTATAATTAAGTATTTAATTTGGGGGGATGTTAATGTAATTGGTTATCATGTCTTAATTTAAATTTCAATTGTTTATCACTGGCATTTAGGAAAGTGATTGGCTTCTGTGTTTTAACTTCATATTATACAATCTTGTATAATCACTGATTAGTTCCAGGAGGGTTTTTTTGTCAATGTTTTGGGTTTTCTTCACAGGTGATCCATTCATCTGTGAACAAAAATAGTTTTATTTCTTTGATCCTAATATGTATCATTTCATAACTTTTTTTTTATCTTAATGCATTAGTTAGGATTTCCACTATGATATTGAAAAGCTGCAGAGGAGAGGACATGCTTCCCTTGCTCCTGATCTTAGTGGAAAATTTCAAGTTTTCCACCAGTAAGTATGATGGTAGCTATAGGATTTTTTTTTTTTTTTGTAGATAGACTTTATTTACTTGAGGAAGTTTCCCTTTTTCCTTGTTTATCGAGATTTTCTATCAAGAATGGTGTTGGATTTTTTTCAGGTGTTTTTTGCACATCTCTTGATATGATCATGTGATTTATCTTTTTTAACCTGTTGATGTGATAGATACGTTAATTGATTTTTGAATATTTAACCAGCCTTGCAGACCTGAGCTATATCCCACTTGGTCATCATGTGTAATGTTTTATACATTGTTATATTCAATTTGCTAATATCTTGTTGAGAACACTTGCATCTATGTTCATGAGTGATATTGACTTATGGTACCTTTAATCATAATTACTTTATGTTTTTGGTAATAGAGTATTGCTGGCCTCATAGTATGAGTTAGAAAGTATTCTCTCTGCTTCTCTCCTTGAAAGAAATTACAAAGAATTCATATAATTTCATCCTTAAATATTTGGTTGAATTCACTAGAGAATGCATTTGAGCTTGGTATTTCTGTTTTGAAAAGTGATTATTTATTGATTCAAATTATTTAATAGATATGGGCTTATTCAAATTGTCTATTTCTACATGGGTTTTGAAAGATTGTATCTTTCAAAGAATTGTTCCAATTCATCTAGGTTATCAAATGTGTATGTGCATAGATTTGTTTATAGTATTGCTCAATTATCCTGTAATGACCATGGAATCTGTAGTAATGACTCCTCTTTCAATTCTGATATTAGTAATTTGTGGGGTTTTTTTCTTATTCTGGAGAGAGAATTATTGATTTTCTTATGTTTTTCAAAGAATCAGATTTTAGTTGTATTGATTTTCTCTATTTCCTGTTTTCAATAAAATAAATTTCTGCTGTAATTCTTATTATTTATTTTCTTCTGCTTCTTCTGAATTTACTTTGCTCTACTATTTCTAGTTTCCTAATGGGGAAACTTAGATTATTGATTTTGGACACTTTTCTTTTTCTTTTTTTTAATATAAATTTATTTTTATTGGTGTTCAATTTGCCAACATATAGAATAACATTATTCTAACATTATTATTCTAACATTATTATAACATTATTGTGGACATTGCTGCTATGAACATAGGAGTGCAGGTGTCCCTGCGTTTCATTGCATCTGTATCTTGGGGTGCCATTGCTTTCTAATTTAATTCCAATATGGTCTGAGAACAGACATCCTGTAGTTTCTATTATTTTACACTTTTAAAACATATTTTGTGGTCTAGAATGTGACCTATCTTGGTGAATGTTCCATGAGCTTGAAAAAAAATGTTCGTCCTGCCTTTGTTGGATGGAATAGTTTATAAATTACATACAATTGATTGATGGTGATGTTAAACTGCAACTATGTCCTACTGACTTCTGCTGGATCTATCCATTTCAGAGTCAGGTATTGGAATCTCCAACTATGATAGTGGATTAATCTCTATTTGTCTTTGCAGTTCTATCCATTTTTTTCCTCATAGAGTTTGACTCTGTTGTTATGCACATTCACATTAAGGATTGCTATGTTTTCTTGGAGAATTGACTTCTTTACCATTATATATTCCTTTCTTCATCCCTGATAACTTTTCTTATCTTAAAATCTGCCCTGTCTAAAGTATAGCTACTTTTGCTTTTCTTTGATTAGTATTAGCATGGTTTATTTTTCTCCATCGATTTAGTTTTAATCTATACTTGTATTTATATTTAAGCATGTTTCCTCTAGTCAACATATAGTTGGGTCTTGTTCTTTTTATTCACTTTGACAATCTCCATTAATTGGTAAATTTAGACCTTTGGTGTTCAAAGTGATTATTGATATAGTTGGATTAATGTCAATAATATTTGCTACTGTTTATATTTGTTATCCTGTTCTTTGCTCCTATTTTTGCCTTCCACTCTTTTACTGCCTTGGGTGATTTTATTTGAGCATTTTTCATGATTTTATTCTCTCTCCTTTCTTAATGTATCTGTTATACTTCTTTCTTTACTTTTTATTTAAGTGGTTGCTACAGAATTTGCAATATACATTTACCGTTATTCTGAGTCCACTTTTAGATAAGACTATCCCACTTCTGAATCCTGATTTAACTGAGATGCTCTTTCACCACCATGAAGTCTTGGAGTGAAAACAAACTAAGAGGAAAAAAGACTCAAATTATCCCTTTATTTTGAATGCGTTTGGACAAGGGATCCCAATGGCCTCAGATCCCGATGTTTAGTAGACACATTGGACCATGTAGAGGATGCTACTTTTATTGTATTCTAACTTGAAGCAACTTAAAGCAGGAACTAAGGATCATTCCTATACATTTCTTTTAATCCCTCAACCTTAGAATTAGTAATCACCAATATGAAAGGGAAGGCTGATTTAGAAGAATCAAGGACTGACAAAAGCCCAAACAAATGAAGAGAGAAGCCCAGAATTATATGAGACCACTTTGACAGATTGCTTGGTGCCATCACTTTACACCAAAGCTTAGAGCCCCAGCCTTGGCCTTCTTCACTCTGTCCACATTCATTGCATCATCCTGTGAAAAGAAGAGAGGGCTCTGAAGAGGAAGAAAAAGTCAGGATATCAGAGGGCCATCCTGTTGAGAGTATATTTGAAGGAAAGTCATGGAGGGAGATCTCCTGTTCTGTTTTATGTGTACAAGAAAAGCAGAAATTCAGATTCCCAGAAAAGGTAAAACAATGCAGTCTATTTTGTTGGTCTATTCGCATTTTGGATTAAAAAAAAGAGGATGGTCCTGGGCCAACACCACAGATCCTGCTCCAAGAGGTCCATAGCCAAAGGCCCCACAGGATTGCATTTATCATTTCAAAGTATATCTATCAAGCTATCAAGACAGTGTATACATATGCAAATGATAATTTGAAAATTCAAGACTGGTTATTTAAATACCCCAAATTGACAGCCACTGTACAAAATTTAGTAGATATCTCCTTCCATTATGGAATTACGTATCCCCACAGATAAATCAAAATTCCATTGAAATGAATCTCCCCTTCGTTTGCTCCCCAGAGAAAATCTCAATATACGGCCTTTCCCCACTTACTCTGCTTACCCCCAAGCCAAGAGCTGGAAGAAGAATAGCCCTTATTTGGAGTGTGATTTGCTTAAGCTTCAATTTTAGCCCCTGGAGGCATTCATGGCAGCTCCCCCACTCGCCTCAACACCACGAGCCGGGTTTTCTCCAACCCAAAACTCTCATTCTTCATCTTTCCATGGTTCTAAGAACAGTTAGTACAGATTGGAACAGCACAGCAATGACCCCGTGCCCACAGAGTGGGGAAAACATAAATAACAGAGCTGAATGTGAGGACGGCAGTGAGTTTCAATCCAAAGCTGGCATTGCTAGCAAGGCAGCCTCACTGGACCCTCGGGTCTGCCCACCGTGTCATTATCTCCTGAGTCATCTCCCTCGTTCTCTGCCATCTACTCAACAGTTCTTGTAGGCATCCTTCAATGTCCTCAGACCTCCGAGGTCTCTGTGCTGTCGTGTCACAAGAGCACAGAAGTAAAGAGACTCATTTCTCCCATGCAGGTCTGTCCATCTGCCCGTGGATAGGCGTGCCTCCTTCTTTTAGGCTGATCTCACTGTGTTCTCTGGGTCTCAGCCCCAGTTGCCTCCTCACCTGCTTGGTTCACTCGGCTATTCTCTCTCTCAGTGTTTTCGTATCTTCTAACAACCTCTCACCAACATCAGACACATAAACCATGTCCATGTATGGAAACACCTCCCTGACCCACAGGCTTCTCCAGCCACTGCTCTCCTCCATGCCCGACCTCACCTTTAAATGCACTTCAGCCATTCATCTCTCCTCACTTCCCACTTCTATTTTGGTTTGGTTGATTATTTTGTTGTTTATTATGGTAAAATATACGCAACATAAAATTTGCCATCATGACCACTTTTGAGTGTGCGGTTCAGGAGCATTAAGTTCATTCACATTGTTGTGTGACCATGACCACCACCCATCTGCAGATCTCTGTTCTGCCCAAACTGAAACTCCATCCCCTTAAATAGTGGTGCCCCACTCCCCATTCAGCCCTGGGTTTCCACCCTTTGCTTTCTGTCTCTATTTCATGATTTCAGGAATCTCATATAAGTGGACTAGTACTATATTTGTCCTTTCCCATCTGGTTTATTTCACTGGGCATCATGTTCTCTGCGTTCATCCACATTGTCGCAAGTGACAGAAACTCCTCCCTTTGTAAGGCTGAAAAATAACCCACGGTGAGAACACACTCTGTTGTGCTTATTCATTCTTTCACTTGTGTGGCTTCCATGTTTTAGCTATTGTGAATAATTCTATGAACATGTATGTAAAAATACCTCTTCAAGAACCTGTTACCAATTCTTTTGGGTATATACTCAGAAGTGGAATTGCTGGATCGTATGGTAATTCTCCTTAATTCTTTTGGAAATTGCCATAGTGTTTTCCACAGTGGTGGTACCATTTTAGATTCCTATCAACAGTGTAGAAGGATCCCCTCCACTTTTCTAGCCACTATGATCTTGTTTTACACCACCTATTTATTTAAAACTATTTTTGACAAGGTCACTAATTATTTTCTCAACATTAAATCCAATTGTTCCTGTTCAGTCCCTATTTATTATAATTTTTTATGAGTTGCATTCATTAATAAACATTTATTGAGTGCTCACTATGTGCCAGTAACAACTGCACTTCCTGGGGATATAATAATAAATTAGATAGGCAAAAAACACTAACTTTATTGAGGCCCACTGATTAAAAGTAAAAATGAAAATAGAAAACATCTGTTAATAATAAATGGTTAGGAGAAAAGTAAGAAGTAGAGACAAAATATAGGAATTACTGGTGAAAATGTATTGAAAAGTTATGTAACTGTCAGGGAGAATGAGACAATGACATTTGTGTAAGGACAAAAAGGAAATGTCTGCCAAATGGTGCAATTAAATTGGAGGAATTTGTGGTATGTAGTAAAGTTGTTTAAAAAAATAAATGGCTGGTGTGCCTGGGGGTGGCTCAGCTGGATGAGCATCTGACTCTTGGTTCCACTCAGGTCATGATCTCAGGGTCCTGGGATCAAATACCATGTTGGGCTCTGCACTCAGCAGGGAGTCTTCTTGAAATTCTCTCTCTCTCTCTCCTCTTCTGCCCCTCCCACTTGTGTGCTCTCTGTCTTTCTAAAATAAATACACATTTTTAAAAATTAAAACAAATGACATAAACTGACAATTCTGTTATCAGCAGGCAAATTAAGACAAGAATTTGGTTTGAGAACAGAGGAGATTTTGCATTAGACAAATTTGAAGTTATGGCACAATATTAGGGAGAAGGTATCCAGTGGGAAGGCATAAACATGTGACGAGGACCCAGAAGAGATACCCAGATGTGAACAATTCTTATGCTCTGTGTACAGCCAGCAAACCAACCCAAGAGCTCGTCCAAACAGATCCTTACTGACTGCTCTGCTCCAAATATTCAAGATGGAATTAAACATGTTTGAAATTTGTATTGACTCCTTCAAATAGCCAATTTTTTTGTTAGTCTGTTCATATTTCATGTATTCAGAGGCTATCACTTACATTATGAGACTACAACTGTGTAAACTTATTATTAAATTTAATGTAATTTTTGTGAGATGGATAGTGACAGTTACTTAAGCAAATATTGTTTAGTAAGTAGTGATATTAGAGTGTTAACAAGAATATTTTAGAACAGAATACATTCAATATATGTAACGTATGTTGCTTGATGAGTTTTCAATCTTTTTCACATTTAGTCAAATATAGAGTGCCAAATCCAAGGCATTGATTTCAAGTCTCATTTCATTTTTAAAAAATGGGAAAGTTTGGTTCAAAAAGAGGATTTCCAAGGATCCGGGGCCATTAAACATTTCTTATAAAGAGTCTTTTCAAAGAGTTAATGGTAACTTAATGAAATACACATGGTTTAACATTTCTTTGCAAATTCAGTGATTGAAGGGAAAAACAATTTTGTGCAAAATGTGTTTGCCAGGACCTTTCAAAAATAGGTTAAGATGTATTCTGTTGAAAATGAAGGGCTGCTGCTTCCATCCATCCCTATCAACAGATATCATTGTTGGAAATAGGAGACCCAACGCCAGAAGTGATCTGACACCAGAACCAGATGTGGATTCTCACACAGGAAATTTTTTTATGATGTTCCAGAAAACGAACACCGCCCGTTTGGGTCAGCATCAAGTGGAAGCTTTGCAGCTGACCGCGGTTCCTTGTGGCCGACGCCAGGTTCCAGCCATTTGGTCAGTGGTCTTGGGGTTGGTTCCAGGAAGGATTTGCCTCCCATGCCTGATCCTGAAGGCTTTCTGCTGTTTGCCTTGAGACTATATCTTCCACTTTTGGTCTAAATCTTCAATTCATGACACGCAAGTACACTTTTTTTTGAATTAGCCAAAATTCGGCTTTACTGCATAAAGCTATTATATTAACTTATATGACCCAGTATCACTGGTAGAATGGGGAAGCCCTGGCCTTCTTGCCAGTGTGCTATGACAGGTGGCCACATCAGGCACTGGCTCAAGGAGTTGCTAGGACATTCCACATGCTTCCAGTTGTAAGAAACTAAACATGAATTAGAATGAGAAATAGGATTTATTGGAAGAGTATAAGGTAGAAGGCAACAGATTTTAAAAATCTGAAGTAGTCTGTGCCCTCACTGTCCTCTCCCCCCTCTCTCTGACTCTGCCTCTCTCTGTCTCTGTCTGTCTCTCTCAATTTACCTGCATTGTGTCTTTGGTTTGCTTTTCTCTCTACCCGCTCCATGCTCTGTGTGTTGGAAGCTTTGTTCGTGTAGCTGGTCACAGCTTCCGAGAGCAGAGGAATCATATCCACAGAGTTGGGGGATGTGAAGGAGATGTTTGCCCAGAGAGTAAGACGGGGAAGCCTTGGGTCTCCTGCCAACTGGCGTGGCTGAGTCTTCCATGTCTACCTGGATGGCCATTGTTCTGGGCATGGTGCACACAAATTCCCCAGCCATCAGTACCCTCCTGTGTCCCTGGAGTGTCAGATGTGAAGGCAAGAGCCACGTGGTCAGGAAGGAGTATGATCCCTTCATCAAAGGAAGAAGGGATGTAGTTTCAGGCAAAATAATCTGTGTTGACTATAGAAGCAGTAGAAGTGTGAAGCTAACTCCAAGCCTCTGTGTGTGGTTGTGATTTAGACAGCCACCCCTGTGCCCAAGCAGGCTTTCTAGACATAGTAAGACTTGGGTTGTTCACATCATCAGAATACAGTAGGAAACTGGGATACACCCATCATCACCCAAGTGAGGGTAAGGGTCTTTTTCGCAGCTGTAGATGAGAAAAGAGAGAAAGTAAATCTGTGTGGATTATTCACAAAGTCTCAACAAAGTAGTAAATTCAGAGCACTCTTGTCCTCAGTGTAACCCTTGAACCTCCATGCAAGTTGCCAGAGAGCATGAGCTCTTACTCCAACCTCATATTTAAAATGAGGTCTTCTCCACCTCCCCTCCTCTCTCAGCCCCTCGCAGCACTAACTAAAGACATTTATTAAGCATCCACTGGGGGTAAAGCACTATTGCGGAAATAATTATGTGCAAGCCATGGTACACATAGAGTGTATTCTGTACAAAGTATGGTTAGTGGGAGGCCTTCTGCATCCTGGAAACTGTTGTTTAATTATATCATCCTGCAGGCATGGTTAATACCCCTTCATTATTTTCTATGTAGTTTACAAGTAATTTTTATTTTTTTAAGATTTTATTTATTTATTTGTTCATGAGAGACACAGAGACAGAGACAGAGACAGAGACAGAGACAGAGACAGAGGCAGAGGGAGAAGCAGGTTCCATGAAGGGAGCCCAATGTGGGATGCGATCCCAGGACTCCAGGATCATGCTCTGGGCTGAAGGCAGGGGCTAAACTACTGAGCAACCCAGGCATCCCTATAAGTCATTTTTATAAGAAAGTATGCAATTGTTCAAAATTTATATTCTATGGTCAAAATACATTCAAAAGATCCTATCTTCCTTTAGTGAAATACAGTTCTGTTTAAAAAACATATGAACCATGGGCTACATTAGATGCTAGGGATGCTCACAATCTCCTTCATCTGCTTTGTCTCCATAGCCCTCTGCTCTTTTTAAAATAGCATAACAGGGACATCTGGGTAGCTCAGCAGTTGAGCATCTGCCTTCAGTTCAGGTGGTGATCTCAAGGTCTGGGATCGAGTCCCACATTGGGCTCCCTGTGAGGAGCCTGCTTTTCACTCTGCCTGTGTCTCTTCCTCTGTGTGTGTGTGTGTGTCTCATGAGTAAATAAATAAAATATTTTAAAAAATAAAATAAAATAGCATAACGTTTACTTATTTACTAGATAGTGTGGCCATCTCGTCCATTAGAAGACAAGTTCCACGAAGCAGGGATTTTGTCTCTTTGGTTTGCTTTTCTATGCTGGCACCAAGAAAAGGGGCAGGCAGTTTGCTGAATTGGGCTTAAGTAGGATACCGTGTTGGACTTTAAAAAGATTTTGTGCAGTTGGGAAAGGAGGATTCTCAGTTGTGCTGGAGATGCAGATGGTGTGGGTGCAGGAGCTCCGTGCTCGACGGGGATGGGGAAGATGGGGCAGCTGAGCTGTTTTCTACATGACACAGCGGAGAGGAAGGCCACCGACTGGGACTGCCTCGTGGTAACATTGTGCATCCTCAGAACCACACTGTCTCTGAGAAATAAATTGGTAAACTAGATTCTATGATTTAACAAAAAGCTGTCTTTCATTATGAGCACAGAAGAAAATAATAAGAAAATGGCCAAATAGGATATTTAAAAAACACCACTGGCCCTAAAGAGAAAAATACAGAGATCACTAATGAGAATGCCTTTTTCTTTCACAAGGACAGGAATTTAGGTCAGACAGCTGAAGGAGATTGAGAATGCTTCCCCCCCGCCCGGCCCCTGAAGAGTGTGGAGCCTGGGCACTGAGCGCCAGGCTGAAGACCTCACAGCATCTGGGCATTCAGGGACAGCCTGAGAGCACAGCCATTTCCCAAAGACCGCTAGCGGGTGATAGTGAGCAGAATGCAAAATACTAATGATGCATATGAATCAGGACAAAACAGAAGACCTGGAGGGCCAGCCATCAACACGGCCCGCCACCAACACGAGGACAGGGTGAGGTGCTCAGTCCGCGCACCTGGAGGTGTCTGCTGAGGTGTTTCTGGGAATGGTCGTATTTTTAAAGGTGTGTCTTGGGACCAGTCTTTCTCCTCGAGAGACTTATGAAGTTCACAGTGAGCGTGTGGTCCTCCAGCAGGTAGGGGTGATGGGGGGACAGGATGAACTAGATAGTGCACTTACCATCACAGATACCCAGTGCTAGGAATGCTACCTCACTTCTACTTAGCAGAAAACACCAGTTACCCACCAAATGTAATTCATCAAGTCTCAAATGAGATTACCAATATTCAAGAGTGATGCTCAGATGTGAATGTGCCCAAAGAATATGAAACATTCCCAAGCACCATCCTAAAGATGCACATAAATACACACACATATATGTAGAAACTCATGTGTGCATGCATGTTCCTTCACACATGGGCGTGCGTGCATACATGCATGTGTGCTTGCAATGTACGCACGTGCTCATGAATGCATGCATATATAAATTGTTCCAGCAGGTTTATTTATTTATTTTTATTGTTTTTAAGATTTTTATTTATTTATTCATGAAAGACACACAGAGAGAGAGGTAGAGACATAGGCAGAGGATATAAGCAGGCTCCATGCAGGGAGAGCCTGATACGGATTAAATCCTGGGACTCCAGAATCTTGGCCTGAGCTGAAGGCTGGTGCTAAACCACTGAGCCACCCAGGGATACCTGTTCCAGCCATTTAAAGCAGAAAAAATTTACATTTCTGTGAACGCCTCTATGCATCCACAGGTGGATAGTTTTAGGAAGCTGCACCTATGAATATGGACCTGGCCAATTCATTTGATTTTGGTGACTGCAAAACAGCAGAATGTAACATAGTTATTGAATGCTTGGTGCACACTTGTGTCCACTGGGCTACAGGCCACGTTCTACTGCCCCCAACACAACAGTGACATGTGTTAGACACAGAGCAAACAGTTTTCACACACAAGGTCATATGATTCCCAAAGCAAAGGCACTTGATCACCTCGCAGTGGCTGTATGGCTGGGAGCACCAATATTCAGCAACATTCGTGATCTGCTCAAGGCCACATTGCTCATCGGTGGTGCGGCTCCCATGGCCCTGAGGCTTACCCTTCCCCTACCCCACGCTGTTGTGCAGGATCTGGGCTCAGGTGGCAATTCGGACAGATGCTGCCATCTGGGGGCTCTAGGGCTGGGGGTTGCATCTTGATCCCCAGGGTGGTTATACAAGTGCACGTGTTTATTTATTAAGCTGTAAATTTGAGGCTTGTGTATACTCTGCCACATGTAACACATGTCAGTCTAAAAACAAACAGATTTGTTCTCAGGATTACATGTGGGGTTAGAACAAAGCTGTTCATTCATGACAGCAAGGTTCCTGGCCTGGAGCCCAGCTGTAGACCAGAAGGGCCGTGTGTGTGCTGCAGAAACGAATCCACCCCAGAAGGCTTGATGGCCTCTTGCTTGCGAAGAGCTTGGGACGGCTAAGCATTAAAATGACAACCTCGCCAGTTGAAGGAGAAGGCCATCGCTGGTGATGGATTAAAAGAGAGATAAATTGAGAAACACGCATGGAGTACAAAATGAATTTTAAAAGGAAATTGAAAAGAAACAAGAATTGATGAGGAAATGAAACATGACGGTGCTATTAGAAGCACAAAACTGCTGTTCAAAATATCTTTGAGCCTAAACCTGACTCCAGGCAGCTCTGGGGTGTTTGTACAACTGGGAGCCGAGCAATCATATGTTCACATTGCCTACAGCGCAGGGACCTGGCCGGGGACAGGGTACCGTGCACCCTCCAAGGCGGATCTGCCAGGGGACAGAGAGATGTCTTTTTCCATTGAAGTCACTGACCCAGAGCTGTCCTGGGGGAATCACGCCGATGGACTGGTGATGCTGGTGTTGCTCCAGCATAAGATTGACCTGCTTCAACCCGGCTCCCTCAGAATGCTTCTTGTGCCCCCCGGACGCAGCAGACTCTGAAAGCAGTGCAAGCGTGTGTTCGTCCCCCGTCAATCATGGATGAACTCCACAGCTGGAGAGAGGGGACCTTCTGGGCATAGATATGAAAAAATATAAAACCAGGGGACATCACCTCTGGAAATAAGCATCTCACCAATGCTGCTGACTGAGATCTCCTGTTTCTGGAGGAAAACATGACTTGAAATAGGTTTTGCAGAAGTTCTAAGTGCCTCCGTCACACTCCCTCTTGCTTTTCCCTTGGTAGGAGCATCTTCAAGGTTTGTGATCAATTACTTAATTCGGAGTCTTCTATTAATGCTTTTTCCTGCATCATATGTAGGCTCCAGGGACTGTGTCCCTCTTGGTCTCTGATTTACTTCCAACACCTAGGACAGTTCATGGTGCCTAATAGCAAGTTATCAAATATTAATCAAGTTAATAAGTAAACCCGGCTGAGAAAGAGGATTGATGTCGGCCTGGCATGTTGCCCAGCTCCACGAGGCAGCAACCCTTGATCTCAGAAAGCATCCAATCTGGTGAGGGACAGAAGACAAGCACATAGGGCAACAATAAATGAAGCCAAGGACACAGGGTTGGCCTCCAGAGATGGACAGGATGTGAGCAGTAGTGGGGAATCCAGGGGAATTTCAAGCAAAGGAAGTAAACAGGAAAAAAAAAAAAGTGAAAAAGACTTTCTGAGACACAGTCAGGTGTTCCTATTTAGAATCATGGTTGGAAAATGTAGATCCAGGTGATGGGAAATCTGAGGCCTGCCGAGCAGATGAGCCACACTGACGAGGCCGGGGTCCAAGACCAAGCGAGTCAGGATGGCAGTGGGCATAGGATGGATTTTAGGGAGGAAGCCTCCAATCTGGGAAATTGGTGTAACTTGCGGCAAGATTATGAATGTGGAAGACAGAAATCTCAATTAAGGTGGTGGAAGAAATGATGTATTTTTTCACCCTCTGGGTGTGGATAGAAAGGGAGTGGGGAAGAAAATGAAGCTGAATTGTACAGCTTTTGTGATTTTGAGAATGTTTTCATTGGCTGGAGACTTTGGGCCTGTCTAGTAGAATCGGGGAGAGGCGGGAACAGCGGCTTGGTTTTCAGGTTATTGGGTTACTGTGAGAACAGAGCATCCCTGAGAGCTATAGGCAAATCATTTGTTTGTGCTTATGATTGTTTTCACTGACGGTGAAGGTGGTGGCAGTGATTTGGACACATTACCTGTCAGATCACAGCCTTACAAACTCTAATTTTTTTTTCAAGCTCTAAAGTTTTGTGATGCTGCAGCAATCAGGTATGCACTGGGGAGGGTGACAGGGCCAGTGGGAGCCAAGAGGGTAGGTGAGTGTTGCAGGGAGAGCATGGGGTGGGGGGTTGGGGAGGGAGAGAAGGACCCAGGCAGAAGGCTGGATGGGGAATGTGGCTCACGAATGAAGAACGGAGGGAAACCAGCAAAAAACGCCAGTGGGTCATTCATAAAAGCAGGTGCTGCTTACGATTTGTGGATGGAGGATGGAAGTGTCAGACAGCTTTCTGCGAGAGCTGAAGATCTGAGAAGTTTCACTCCAGAGGTTCTGTGTGGGGTCATCACTGTAAGCAAAATACTAGGTATGAGTAGCTCGGACAGTGAAGCATCTGACTCTGAAGACACTTTTTTTAAAAAGATTTATTTATTCATGAGAGATGCAGAGAGGGAGGCAGAGACAGGCAGAGGGAGAAGCAGGCTCCCTGCAGGGAGCACGATGGGGTACTCGATCCTGAATCCCGGGATCATGACCTGAGCCGAAGGCAGGTGCCCAACCGCTGAGCCACCCCGGCATTCTTCCAAAGACACTTTATGGGACTCCAAACACAAGATGATGTTCCTTCACCCAAAAGAAAAGTAGTGGCTTATGCTCAAACCTCACAGAGCATGAGGAGTTCAAATTTGAGTTCCCAAACTCTGCCCATTGGAAAACATCATTTTGGTTTGATGGTGTATATTTTTGTTACTTTTCAGGTCAATCCTACCTGGAGAGGTACCTGCCATGCTTGAGAATTAAGGGGAATTAATCTCAAAACGGTAGCTCCAGCCTACAGGGTCCTGTGGGTACCAGCTGTGTGTGTGGGCAGAGGAGAGGGGGCCCGGGTGCGGGTGACCGTCCAACCAACAGGGCCAGTGGGGGCCGCACAGACGCAGGACCAGGCTGGAGCAGGGAGGCAGACACCCTGACACACAGCAACAGGAAGGGACGGTTGTCACCATGCTCACAAACAGAACTGGCCATGCGGCAAAGGAGGCCACGGGAGGTGGTGAGCGGGAACCAAGCCTGCCCTGTGACCAGGGGGCCGAAGATGAAGCCTCCTGAGGACCAGAAGGGACAGTGGTCACTGTCACCCTGCCTGAAAAGGCCTCATTTGGCCCAAAGCTTCCTCAGTGATAATGGCTTTCATCCCCTACAACCAGTTCCGCACAATTTGCACCTAAGTCTGATTTGGGGGTTTGTGGTCCAAGCTTCTGTCTTCCCTGAGGGGCCGGGAACAATCACAGTGTACTGGTGAGGCTGCTGTGTCAAGTGCTCTCTTGAGGGCGAGACCCTGACCCGGGGCTGCCCACTTACTGGGAACGCCTGCTCCGGGAGCCACACCAATTTCGAAGCCAAATTTTTTCTGGAGCCCAAGCTCTGTCTTCACAGCTTTTGAACTGAAGGGGTTGCATGTGTCCAGAAGGAAAGCCTTGGTCTGGCTGTCTGAAAGACGCCTGAAATTGGAACGAGGTCCATCCCCTTTGGTGTCATCATCCCTGCGTGAGGAGGTCACTCCTGGGACCCAGGTGGCACGACCTGACCCCTTGGAATTGGCCCGTATGGAATCTGGGGCAGAGCTCTGACTGAGCACCTCGCCTGCGTAACTCTGAACCCCAGGATCCATGAACAAGCTTGGCAGGCCCTCTAGGGGCCACATTCAAATAAAATGATGGAACTGGCAAGTTTCATGCAGCCACTGGTGTCATGGATTTGTGCTGCCCCCCCTGCAGGGGTCTGGAGAGTCGGAGCCCATGGTCCAAAGGCCAACCATTGGATCAGGGTCTTCCTCTGTTTATTCACATGTGTTGGGGACCTCATAGTACAGACAATACTGACAACTTATAGTGGTGATGTGGCAAAGTAGTGTAAAATCCACCATTTTACTTAATTTGTCTCATTCAAACTTACCATTGTAGGGATGCCTGGGTGGCTCAGCAGTTGAGAGTCTGCCTTCAGCCCAGGGCCTGATCCCAGGATCCAGGATCGAGTCCCACATCGGGCTCCCTGCGAAGAGCCTTCTTCTCCCTCTGCCTGTGTCTCTGCTTCTCTCCCTGTGTGTCTCTCATGAATAAATAAATAAATCTTTTAAAAAACACAAATTTACCAATGTATTCAATTTTCAAAACACCCTAGGTACTCTTTTCTATATTTTGAAGATGAGAATATTAAGTCCAAGTTTAACTTAACAAAGGCCACGTCACAGCCAGGACCTGGGTGCTCACCCTGAAAGTACAGTGTTGTGTCCACATCACACAATAACCTTCCTCGCCAACTTGTAGAACGGTGTAATTTAAAACCATCTATTAAAAATTAACTTTATGATAGTAGCGCAAGAAGGACCTGGCTCATGCAACACAATAGAAATTCTGTAGCAAGGCTGTCTTATCATCAACCCCAAATAAACTCTCACATGCCCTTGGGGAGTGTGTGGGTTACTGTAATGGACACAGATGCAACATGTCACCGAAATGCACACATACACACTCACACACTCTCACACACACACACGTCCATAAACACAGCTACATTGTCTGAGGGCTTTGTGGCAAAATGAACAGAAGACAGTAGAGGCAACTCATCCTCTGTTCTTGGGCTTTCCCACATGTTATTTCTCATCCTAGAAATGTTAACTTCTACAGCGCTGGCTCAGAATCTGATTTTGGAGCTATACGGTCTGGGTTTGAATCTTGACACTTACACTTTGTGTGCCATGTACAAACATTGCAACCTCAGGAAAGTTAACTTCCCTGTGTTTACTGTCTTGAAATATAAATCATCATCAACATCATCATCATTATCATCATTATCATCATCATCACACTATCTCTCAGGGGTTTGTGAGGATTAAATGAGCAAGTTTAAACACTTAGAACAATGCCTCCATATGTGTCAACAGCCATATCCTGTCCTGACGAAACTTGAAAGGTTTCAAAGAAACTTAGAGTTTAGACAATAGAGGAATTAAGGGTTCAGACCCTGCTGTTAACTGGAACTGAGTCTTAACCACCTTTTAAACACATTGATAAGTCTTTCTGAGCTAGTTTTCTCTGATATAAAGAACAAAGATTTGGGGGCACCTGGGTGGCTCAGTAGGTGAAGCACCTGCCCTCAGCTCAGGTCATGATCTTAGGGTCCTGGGATCAAGTACCATGGTGGGTTCTCTGCTCAGCAGAGAGTCTGCTTCTCCCTCTCCCTTTGCCCCTCCCCCCAACTCATGCTCGTGCTCTCTCTCAAAATAAATAAACAAAATCTTTTTTTAAAAGGGAACAAAGATTTTAATCACCTCATTTTGTTATAAAATTTATAATGCAAGCATATTCACAACAAAGGCTTTAAAAGATCCATGTGTGTTCAGTTTTTTAGGTTTTAGCTATTTTTAATCAGTTTGTTGCAAATTTAGAGAAAAATCTTAATGGTATCTATGACCATTTGTACTCCATTAGATGGTCAACAATCAAGTTTTTAAAAAATGGATTTGGCCATTAATAACAAGACATGAATTTCAGTGGGGATTTTCTCAAAGATATGACGAATGTATATATTATTTTTTAATGTATATATTAAATGTGTGGCTGAGCTCACATGCCATCTGAGTTGAGAGTCAAGGGCCAGGAAGAGAGTACTGTAGTGTTTTCTACCACTGTAGAAAGATTTGGAAGCCGAATCTTACTTTCTTTGGTCATATGTTGTAGAATATTCAAGGACCTTTTCAGGACACAATCTAGTCAAGCACTTATCAGAATGTGGACCATTGTCTGCATGTGTAGGAAAGTGGCTCAACTCCTCTTGAGGTACCACTGAGTCCTCAGAGTAAGAGACATTTCTGAAAAGTCCTTCATAGATGTTCTGTTCACAAGAGTAGACCTTGAATGTGAGCAGATCTCCCCAGGCAACAGTCAAACCCGCCTCTGCTCTCTGCCTGTGCTGAGCAGCCTTGCTGCCAAGGTTGAGTGAAGACCATTGCCAAGTACAAGACCCACGTGCACAACTCCCATTATCTGCTTTGTTCATGGCACAAAGTCAGGCATGAAGTAGATAGATACTCCATAGTATTTTCTGCAAGAACCAAATGGTGAAGCCGGAGGAGGAACGAAAGAGTGGGGAGGTATCGCCCACTCTCGTAAGGATAGCCAGACATGACCCCCTAAGTATAGGAAAATGGAAATTAGTACCATATCTACTGAACTGAATGGAAAAATGTGTTCAATGATGCAAAAAAAAAACTGACATAATTTACTTTGTTTTGAATAAAAGTAAGATGAATGGTACTGTTTTGTCAAATAATGACTACAAATCATTGTCGAACTTCAAAATGATGTCATGGTGCCCCTGACTTTGTCTTTTTAAAAAATTCCTCTCTTCTGGTTCAGGTGGCATGTTTGATAGAGGTGGAGACTCTAAATTTCAGCTCTTTCTGTGTTTCTAATACCTCTCATCCCAGCCCTCTGTCATGCCTGCCTGTTCCCGCCAGAGAGCTACATGCAGTTCACATAGTGCTGTTCTGTCCCAGGATCCCAAACTCAATACGTGGTTTTCTCACTCTGCGCCCTCCACCCTACTTGATGTTATCCATTTGCAAGGTCTCAGCTATGACCTATATATACCCAGATCTCCCCAATCTAGCTCTATGCAGTCCCCTCCCAGAATTTCAGAAGCAGAGCCATGTCTCACTTTTCTCTAATGTAAAATTGGCTTAATATTATCCATCTCTGAGAGTTTTCTGAAGATTAAATCAGTTACTATATGTAAACTACTGGGAAAAGCACCTAGCACATAATTAATAACAGCAGCTCACAACTTGGATGCTTCAGGAGCATCTCACACTCAATATATCCCAAATTAAATTCCTCACTATCCTCCAGTGGTTGCATACCTCCTGGATTATCCATCTCAGTTGGCCATATCCCCATCTCTAGTATGACCCAGACTCCACAGTCATGAGCTATCATTGACTACTCCCCTACTCTCCATAGCCAATAAATTACCAAATCTTGTTAATTTTGTATTACATGTACTTGAATTTGTCTCTCCATCTCCATCCTTACTACCACTTGGGTTTTTTCATAATCTTTTGGACTCACAACAATCCTCCACTGAGTTTCCTCAACCTGATTTAGTCTCTCTGAAGTTGTGTTTCCACAGACAGAGCCATGATCTGTATGAATGTCTGATCCATTTTTTCTCTTTCACACTTTTTTTTGGCAATTTCCCATGATCTTCAGGATAAAGTAACAACTCACTGACATGGTAGGAAGGGCTTCTCATAGCTTGGTTCCTCCCAGGCCCTTGACCCTCAACCTACCACTTCTCATTGTCACCCATGGCTCCACTAACCTGATCTGCTTATGGGTGGTTTTTTCTTTAAGATTTATTTATTTATTTGAGAGTGCACTCACATGAGAGAGAGGGGGAGAGAGAGAACAAGCAGGGGGAGGGGCAGAGGGAGAAGCAGGCTCTCTGCTGAGCAGAGATCCAAACGTGGGGCTGGATCCCAGGACCTTGGGATCAAGACCTGGGCTGAAGGCAGCTGCTTAAATGACTGAGCCACCCAAGCTCCTGCTCATGGATCATTAACTTTTAACATTTGATGCTCATATTTTTAACATGGCTCTGATCTCTTCCCAAGCCTTGCTAAATTCCTACCACTCTTTATTTCCTCATAACATCTATCCATTACAGACCCAAAGGTGGGATATGTATTGCAGCCCAGCTAAGCAGATCCTTCAAACTGGTACTTTATTACAGAATAACAGACATCTTTGCTCTTAGAAGTAAATGTTTTCTAATTTTCTCTTCTACTTGGAACGTATCTTTCAGCTGCATACAGAGGTCCTTTGCCTTTTAGCCTCTGCCAACATCCTTGTCCCAATCTTTAAATTTCTATTTTTCCCTTATACAGAACATTTTAGCCACCAGTTCATTTGATACAGGCTCCAGGAAATACTTAGAAAGCCTCATAGTCTTAACCAAATACAGCAATCATGGAATGATATTTTTTTAATCTGTTATTTTCCTTAAATACATTCATAAATAATTCCTTTCTCTTTTCCAGGTTGTAAGAAAATATATTTTACCATGTTATCTCCTGGTATGATGGAATTCACTGAATTACCTAAGGAAGATTATGGATAGAGCTAGTCTATGACATCACTCCTCTCCTGAAGATTCGGGTAGGACAGGTTTTATGAAATGAGTGGATAAAGTGGCAAAGTCTTTTCAGAAGTAAGAACTGTAATGTGGGAATAGAAAGTGGTCATCCATCACACTCACATTTACAAAAATAAAACAAAATCAAGTTAAAAGACATCAAAAGCAGCATAAAACAAAAATCTCAGAGAAGAAAGAAAGCCAGAGAGACCCAAAAAGGAAAAAAGCTCAGTGGGAAAATATCCAATTGTAGATAAGAGTCTAAGTTTTGATTCTTATCGTAAATTCCAGTCTCAGTTTTGAACGAAACTCTTGGGAGGTGGGTTTGATCTCTTTGGAACCAGAGCTATCTTTTAAAATCATCTATTCTAAGGGTCATCAGCTTTCAATGAACTCTTACAAATATTTCATACCTAAAGCACACAGTCATCTTTCAAGGTTGAAGTTTGGGAATATTTCTAACTATGTCTGTATAACATTTTTTTCTTTTCTTTTCATGATATTCTTAGTAAATTAACTAGAAAAGGACTTTTTAATTTTATTTGGAGGGGTGTGTGTGTATCTGTGTGTGCATGTCTGGAGGAAAGAGTACATCCCACTAAAATCTTTGGAAATGTCCCAGACTTTGGGCTCTTCTATCAAAATATTTCTGTGTACCACTTATCTACTTCAAAAAGGTGATGGGAGAAAAGACGAGGAAGAAAGTTCATCCTTATATTCACTTCTTTCTCAGCATAATAGAAATACTAAACTTCTATAATAATTCTTTAAAGTAAGATTCAGTTCGAATACTTGTATATATATACTAGCTTGTAAGTCATAATAACTTCATCTTAGCACTAATATTCTCTTGTTTATTCTAATTAAGTAACAGCTCAGCTATCACCTTAAAATAATTCTTCAAGAGTGAAGGGACATATTAAGGAGGGCGCATGATGGGATGAGCAGTGGGTGTTCTCTACGTATATGTACTTAGAGAAACAATATCAATTCAACAAATATGTGATGAAAATCAACTATGCATTAAGCCCCAAGCATTCTTTACACCAATGTAATTTAACTCTATGAAGAAAATGCTGCTCTGGATAGAAGGGTTGTCTTTATGTCACTGGAGTGGATTCTCACCAACAATCATGTGCTGCTGCTATTTTAGGTACAACCAGAGTCTTGAAGTATGAGCTAGAACCCGACAAATATTGGTTTATGTAAAGGCACAGGTACAGGAAGGCAAAATTCACAGATGGATTTGTGCTGTTCCATCTACGTTCTATCACCCAGTGTGTCTTTGTGGAAAGTTAGCCAGGAGAGTGGAAAGGAGGGAGATTCATCTCTGACCTCAAAGCAGAGTAAAGCTAATTGGTCACACGTGGTGGAACCATAACCCAGACCTTATCACCATGGTGACAACAAATTGAGTTAGCTGGCCACAGCTGTTTTGGTAAATACTGACACACTCATAGTCATCCACGAGTATTTAAAGTCTATTTTAATAGCAACCACACACTCTATGTTGTCACTCGCCAACCTCGCAGAGTGTCTAGGGTTAGTAACATTGTGCAGACCAGAAGATTAAAAATGCATTCCTTCTTGCTCAGAATATTAAACATAAAACAGATGGTTAAAAGCATTGCCCATCTCCATAAATGGACAATTTTTTATATAAAATATTTAGTGTTAGTATATATTGTTGCATTCCTAATTGATACTTTAAAATAATGCATGCAGATAACACTTGATAATGGAAATAACAAGGGACATTAAGAATGCTTATCTGTGAGAACATCCATGAGTGGTGGACACTAGAAAACACTGTTGCCCAGGACGCGGTGGAGAGGGTCCTTCACAGATGGTCAGAGAGCTATGAGGACAGAACCCAGGTCTCCAGTCACAGCAGTGGGAGGAAGAAGCTCCTCAAAGAACATCAGACTCTTCAAGGTCAAGGTGAGTTCAGCCAAGCCATTAGCAATGGTGGAGATGGTAGGATGAATTGGAGTCTGAAAGAACACCAAGAAAAACAATAATATGCTTATCCTAAAAATTATCCCAGGCCAAACCCTAACTTGAAAAAAAAAGAAAAAAAAAAAGAAAAGGAAAAGAAAAGGCAGTGACGTAGGGGCTGAAAAACAGAATTTGCACAGTTTTCTTTCTTCTTATGGAGCCTCAGATCGAGGGCACTAATACAACCAAATCCAGCCTTCTTTTAGACCAAACACCTATATGATAAAGCTGCTGTGGCACCTGAGCTGTGGATCAGTGGAGGCTGGGCTACATGGAGGCCAGCTCATTCCTATTCAAAGTGGTATGGTCCTAGCTCAATATAACATTTGGTAAAATATGATCACTTGCTCGTTTAATCAGTCAGCACAGAAGAGAGCTCACATTTCCTGGAAACAAACAAATGAACCAAAGTAAAACATGAGATTATTTCATATGCCAATGCCCTTTCATATGCAATATTTCACATACCACTGAAAATCATTGAGATATACAACGTACCATGAGGCTTACACACAAAAGGAAAAAACACACAATGGTTTGCTAGTTCCAGAACTGGAGCTAGCAAGCAGAACTTTACAAACCACCATTATAAATATACTTGAGGATTTATAAGAAAGAAGGAGAGAATGTGTGGGGGGTGAGGTAAGATGACAAAGGCAAGTCAGAAAAAGGAACCAAATGGAAATTCAACATCACAAAATTACGATATCTGAATTACAAATATAATTGGACATGCTTAACAGCAGAAGGTGGAATGCTGAGGAAGGATGAGTAAACTTGAAAAGAGATCTCTAGTTAGAAACTCTCTAAACTGAAGCCCAGAAAACACAGATGGACACAAGCTGCCCATGTAACAGTATCAGAAGCCTAAGGCAAATGTGCTCAGAACATCAGAAGGAGGGAAGAGGGAGAGGAGCACACTGCCATTTAAAAAAAAATGCGTAAGATCTCCCAAATTTGATGAGAAACAACCAATACATACAAGACACTAAAAAAAAAAAACCAAGTGGGAGATATACAAAGAAATCTACACCTACGCACATCATGAACTGTGCAAGATAAATGTAGAAAATTGTAGAGCTAGCCAGAGGAAAATCCCTTACCTACAGAGATCAATGCAGGGCAAGTGAGAGAGAAGGTCTCTAAGGACCTATTATCAATGGAATCATCCTTTGAAAATGAAGGGGAAACTGTCTGGTGACATAAAACGTATTACAAAGCAATTATTCCTCAAGAGAGAAGGGACATATTAAGGAGGGCACATGATGGGATGAGCACTGGGTGTTATATGTCACTGATGAATTACTGAACACTACATCTGAAACTAATGATGTGCTATATGTTGGCTAATTTACATTATATGTTCTCATTCATTTGGGGAATATAAATAATAGTGAAAGGGAATAGAAGGGAAGGGAGAAGAAATGAGTAGGAAATATCAGAGGGAGAACATAAAGACTCCTAACTCTGGGAAACAAACTAGGGGTGGTGGAAGGGGAGGAGGGCGGGGGGTGGGGGTGAATGAGTGATGGGCACTGAGGGGGGCACTTGATGGGATGAGCACTGGGTGTTATTCTGTATGTTGGCAAATTGAAACCAATAAAAAAATAAATGTATTATTTAAAAAAATAAAAAATTAACAATTAAAAATTAAAAAATAAATTTAAAAAAGAATTAAGGGACATAAAACATTTTCAAATAATGTGAGCTGAGATAATTTGTTGATAATTTGTCATACAGTGACTTGCAGTGTAAGAAATGGTAAAATATTTCTTCAAGTCAAAGAGCGATTATAAGTACGCAGAATTCCGGATCTTTCTAGAGAAACTGGTAAATTTGTGCATATATAGAAAATATTTTTCCCTTATTCTGAACTTTTAAAAAGTAAATTGACTCTACATTACAAACTACAAAGTTGTATTATGGGATTTATTTCATATACGCTATTAAAGTGTATGGAAATCCTGGTAAACATTATACCAAGAGTTTTAAATATTAATTCAAAATTTCTGTGATGACTTAAGAGAAACAGTGCAGTCCTAGAGCAACGTCTAGAAAATAATTCAAGCACAATCTGTGTAATATCCAGTAGAGGAAATAAAGGGAATACTTATAATTGTTCAACAAAACTAAAAGAACACAAAGACCCAAGACAGATGATAAGAAGTAGATAGGAAAGTGACACAAAGACAGGAGACATAACCAAGACAAATGTAAGTATAAATTGACTAAAACATTCAAATGAAAATACAAAGATGATCAGAATGACCACAATGGATTAAAAGAAGTAAAACCCATAGCCATGAGGTTGTTGCTAGGCATAGCTGTCTTTGTAATGTGTTTTAATCTTTTCACACTTTAAATCTCCATTAATACTTTGTGTGTGTGTGTGTGTGTGTGTGTGTGTGTATTTAAGAGTAACACAAATGTCACAGAGAGTGCGTGTATCTGAAAGTCAGCATTAGAGGAGGGATTAGGGAAGAGACCATGTCAGGGATTGACTATCTGTATTCCCCCAGACTTATATACTGGAGTTCCAATCCCCTGCACTGCAGTACTTGCAGAAGGGGCCTTGGGGAAGTGACAACGGTCGCATGAGGTGGTAGAGATGCAGCCTCCAGTAGGACTGATGCCTTACAAGAAGAGAACGTGAGGGTGTGGGAGAGGATGGCCTTCTGCACCCAGCAAGCAGCTTCACCAGATGCCAGGTCAGCCTCTGGACCCCGGGAGATGGACGTCCGCTATCTCAGCCTCGGACAGCAGGGCTCTGCTACCAGCCACTGGGACATCAAGACTCTGGATCTGACTTATTTAAGATGACTTATCACCATTTCTAATTTGCAAAGGAATTTGCTCTCATTTTAAAATCTGAAAAACTGGGATCCCTGGGTGGCGCAGCGGTTTAGCGCCTGTCTTTGGCCCAGGGCGCGATCCTGGAGACCCGGGATCGAATCCCACGTCGGGCTCCCGGTGCATGGAGCCTGCTTCTCCCTCTGCCTGTGTCTCTGCCTCTCTCTCTCTCTCTGTGACTATCATAAATAAATAAAACATTTAAAAAAAAATAAATAAAATCTGAAAAACTTACAGAAAAATTTGAAATCATCAACATGTCATCACATTGAAGTACACTTATGTCACACTGGATATATAGCTATAGCTATATATATTTTTATGTAAAGTATGTCATGAATATTTACCACTTAATTATTTTTTATTCAAAACCTAGTTTATAAGCCTTTATGTGTGGATACATAATGATTCAATTATATCCTTCCTATTCTTGGACATTGTCTTTTACTCATTCTAATACCATTATTTAACATAGTATCATTATATTTAAAATGTGACTCAGACATTTGTATTATTTATAATTTTTATTTTATATTATTGCACATGCATAGCACATATATGTGTGGTTTTAAAGTAAGAGTCCGGGGATCCCTGGGTGGCTCAGTGGTTTGGCGCCTGCCTTGGGCCCAGGGCGTGATCCTGGAGTCCCATGATCGGGTCCCGCATCAGGCTCCCGACATGGAGCCTGCTTCTCCCTCCTCCTGTGTTTCTGCTTCTCTCTCTCTCTCTCTTTATGTCAGTCATAAATAAACAAAAATAAATAAATAAATAAATAAATCTTTAAAAAAAATAAAGAGTCCATGTACACACTACAGAGCCTAGGATACAACATATTCTCAGGACTTAGAAGACTCTCAGCATTCATCTTTCCGAATGTGTCCACTTTGGTCCAAACTCTGCCACCCAGGTTAAAGCTAGCCTAAACTTTACACTAATTTTCCTCTTTTTAAATGATTTTGCTACATATATGTGCTTCTTAAGTAACTCATTGTTTAAATTCCTTGGGTTTTTGACCAACAAATGAATGAAGATATACTGTAGGTATTGTTGTAGAACTTTCTCACTCATTTGGCCTTTGAGAACCCACTAAGATGTTAAGTAGACCTACAGTCTAGACACTCACTCTGATGCTCCATATCCCACCATATTAGTGTCCTCTCTTGACATACCATGTGTTTGTGGGAATCTGGAATATTCCCACCGTCTCCCCTTGTTGATCATGCTGCCTGGTACATTCTTGCCTGAGAATGAAACAGGAGCTTCTCTCAGGCATTGGAAACTTTTGTTTCTGGGTGAAGTTTGATCCATTGGCAGATTATCAGATCAATATAATTGATGGTGAACATATCTTTTTATTGAAGAAATGGAATTCCCTGGAAAAGAAGAAGAAGAGAAAGAGAAGGAGAGAGGACAGAAGGAAGGAGAAAAGAATACCAGACCACACCACACAAAGAGAAAACAGTGTCTTTCTGAACCTTCGTGTTGGATCTCTGCATGTGATTTATGAAATGAGATGGATTTCTGCACATTGTATTAAGACATGGCTGAAAGCTGCAGCCTGAGAGAGCCTGGGCTCTGGAGTGAGGTCCCTAGAATCTCCAAAAGGCCACACAAGTGCACAGCTTTGTGGCAACATAGGTCGGGTCACTGCCTGATTGTGTGCGATTTCACGGTCAGAGGTGGGATGAGAGCTGGCTGTGTCTGAACCCGTGTGAGTGGGCTTGCCTCTCAGGGTATTGCCTTGCCTGGAGTAAAGCAAAGCCCACCTATCAGGGTCTCTACAGTCTCTGTATCCAGTGTCTTGCTTGAAAGTACTTTTAGAAGAGTCCTATCAGTTATTCTGGGAAGGGACTGGTAGGATGGGAGCTCCTGGCAGGAAAGCACTGTTGGTTCACCGTGTGATCCATGACCCTGGGATCTCCATGCAGTAGGAGCGCAGGTCACATGAGAGCTTCTCACCCAGGAGATGTTTACGATGTAAATATAAGGTATCAGCCTGGCAGTGAGGATGGTACGAGGTTAGCCCATCCTTCATCTGATTGAGTGTTAAAGGTTTGTGAAGTGTGCAGTTGTATATGTCGAACGCTTCACCACACATAAGCACCTTCTAGGTTTTCATTACCCTGTGAACAATTGGGGAACTTATAAAATATAGTTTCCACCAACTGCCAGATTGTTTTGGATTTCACGGTGAAAACTTGGCTCGGATGTAGAAGAGTGGGTAAATTTAGAAACACATTTACAAATGCACTTCTCAGAAGAATCTTTACTCAAGGAGCAGGGGAACGCTAACCGTCTGGCGCCAGCATTTGCAAGATCCAACTGTGTGTGTTCCCACTGCTGTTCCGAAGACGGGAGTACACAGGTGCGTTCCCACCATCCTGCAATGACAAGTTGGCCGTTGGCTCTCAACAAACTGCATTACCTTGTCATGCACACTCATCCACAATGAGCCCCTCAGATACACGTGAAAAGTGCAAAATCATCCAACTCTCTACAGCAATCTTGAGCTGCTGATTCGACAACGCTCTGCATTCGTGTCACGCCCATGTTTACTGCGCATTCTCTCATGTCATTGTGACAGCGCTCCTGACTTGACTCGAGAGGATGTCCCACCCATTGGGGTCAGAGCCTTGTTGAGAGCTCAGCTCTTCTGGAAGATATGAGGGGGGCGATACTCCATTCTCTAGGGCTAGTGTTCATCCAGATGGCAAGTTTTCCTCCATGTAATCCAAAATGACACATCCAATTCCTTATCCCAACTCTTGAGTTTTTCCAGGGAAAAATGTGGTTTTGCCCTACTTTTAGCAAGTTAAAGTTCTAGTGCTTTTACTTTGCTAGTGCATCTGAAAACATATGGACATTTTTGGCAAAAAAAGAAAAAAGCCATTTCTGATTCATTTGGCTAAAGCATGGATTTTTCCTAGTACAGTAAAACTCTTTTATGAAATACTTTTTTCTACCATAGATTCCATTTGACCATGGAGCAAGCCTTTTCTCTGGATGCACAAGGTTTCCTCCTGACCCTGATCTGTTCCCCTGGCAGGAGATGTCCATCGGCCCCACTGCCTAGAAGGATTCTCTGAGCTTTCCCAAGAAGGGCCTGCTCTGTCCTCACTGGGGGGACAGATGAGGAGCTCCCCCAAAGAAGCACATGAGTGGAAGGGGTCAGGAGCTAGATCAAGAAAGATGTCTGCCACCCTGAGGGGCAAGTTTCCAGCCAAAACTGTCCTGTGTCACAGGGGACAATGTTTATGGGGCAGGGTAACCAGGGAGTCCCTGGGAGTAAGAAAGAGAGTGATAGTTGGTGCCTGGCAAACAAGCAAGGCCATTCCATTGTGAATCTGCTAAAGCTGGGCAGGCCCCCATGGAATCTAGGGAGAAGTGTGTGATCTCCAAAAAAGATGGTTGGAACCAAATTTTTACAGCGTCTCAGAAGTGAAGTATGCTTATCCTAAAGGAACGTGCAGAGAGCTGGAACTGACTCTGGGAAACACCGGCCACTCCACCAGCTAAGGTCTCCACACCCTGTCCCAGCCCTTGAACTCCTCTGGGTCTGGCTAAGTGAACTCACTTCTCCAGGCTCCCTCAGCCCTGATTACACCAATGGAACTGAGAAAGAGCTCAAGTCACTTTGGAGACACAACAGATGGAGACACACAGATGCTCCAAAGACCAGACATCAGCAGTACACAGGGGACTATAGACATTTCCTCAGGTAAGTCAGAAGCAGGATAATCAGCAGCAGGATGGGTGGCTCCAGGCCAAGCTCAGGGACCTGCCACCTGGCACCCAAACTGTCCCCAGTGGGCGGCAGAGTCTTCATCGCTGCACATTAGGGATACCCGGAGCCAGAACAGCATGGCAGGCCTCTCTACCCTCCATTCCCAGGCTGGGTCCAATGAGTCAGGTGCCACTGGGAGGAAAGGCATCAGAGTCCACTGGGCAGGGTGCAGTGAGGAGGGGGCTGCACAGGAACCCACCCCGAACCCCGCCTGCACCCGCCTGCTGAGTGTGGCTCTGCTGGACCCACCCAGCAAAGGTCAAAAGCAAGCCTTGATAGGACCAGCTGCAGTGAAGCTCAGTGACATTGTCATATTTACAAAAATATTTAAAGCAAAAAGTGATTTTTTGCAGGGTTTTCCAGTAGGTACAAGTGAGATGCTTGATAGCGATTATGTGGAATAGGGAAGGAAAATAAATACCTTATGCTGTGTAGGCACAGGCCCATCGGCTGAAGACAGCCACAAAACCATCACATGACACCACAAAAAATTGAAAATGAAAAGGTAAACAAGGAACAAATGGTGCAAGGAGAAAATACATAGTGAGACGATAGATTTAAGGCCAATCCTGTGAAATATCACCATAAATTCAGTTCAAATGCTTGAAACACACCAAGTAAAATGCAAAGATTGTCAGATTAGATAAATTTAAAAACTTAGATCCAACTATCTGCTGCCTACAGGAAACCCACCTTAAACATAATGACCAGGGGGCACCTGGGTGACTCAGTAAGTTTGGTGTCCAACTCGATTTCGGCTCAGATCATGATCTCAGGGTCTCAGGATCAAGCCCTGCATTGGGCTCTGTGCTCAGTGGGGAGTCTTATAGAGATTGTCTCTCCCTCTGTCCCTCCCCCACTTGTTCACACTTGTGTTCTCTCTCAAATCAATCAATTGATCGATCACTCTTTCAACATAATGACACAGTACATGGGAAGTAGAAGGGGTAACAATGCACGTCCTATTGACACGAGTCAGAGGAAGCTGGAGCAAGTCCATTAACGTTGTGTACAAGCATCCTCAGAGCTAGAATGTTACCAGGGATAAGAGGTACATTTCATTATGATAAAATTGTCAATTCAATAACAGACATAAAAGTATTATTTAGGTGCCTAATAACAGAGTTTCTGGACATACTCAGAAAACCCCATGGAACTGAGAGGAGACCCGACCCCAGCTATAGTCAGGCATTTCCATCCCCACTTGCACAGGGCAGGACAAGGAGACAGGAGGGTCCTGGACAATGTCCCCTGGCTCAGCCCCACAGCCCTCCTGAGATGCTCCAGCATGGCCACACCTGCCAGGACCTTCACCCAGGCAGACCATGCTCTGGCCAGAAGACAAATGTCTGTGATTTGTGAAGATTTCAACCATAAAAGCTTGTTTTGTACAGGAACACAACTGTATGAATAGTGATATCCATTGCAGAAAAGAGTATCCAAAGGATACACAGAAAATCCCCACCTTTCTGAAGATGAGTTAACGTAATTCTAAATAACCTGAGTGGGGGTAAGGAACAAATCCAGAAGGACACAGGAAATGCTTCCAGGTCTGCCAGGCAGTGACGGTGGGGACAGAGTTATCACCCAGTGCCTGGATTAGAAGACAAGAAATGACTCAAATCAAGGACCTCAGACACCAGGGTGAGAATTAAGAAAGCCACTGGGCCTGAAGGAAGCTGATGAAGGCAACACAGAGCAGAGTGGAAATCGATGACATAGAAAACACAAAAGCAAAAGATAACTGAATGACTCAGAAAGATGGTTTGGTGAGAAGTTCGGTCTACCTCCAGGGAGGGAAGGCAGGAGAGAAGACGTGGTTTACCCATATCAGGAATGAGGGGGCATGGATGGAAATTAGATACATAGCAGAGATCATTATAACCAACTTCATGCCAATAAATTCAACAATTCATGAGATAAAAACATTTCTGAGAAAGACATATTATCAAAGCTCATTCAGAAAGAAATAGATGCTCCCATTCAAGAAATCACATGTGTATTAAAAACCCTCCAACAAAGAAAATTTCAGGCCCAGGTGCCTTCCCTGGCAAATTCTACATTAGGGAAGAACATCACCTTTCCACAGATGCCTGCAGAAACCAGAGAGGAAGCAGCACTCCACAACTCATCCCTTGAGGCCAGTGTCGCTCTGCCACCAAAACCAGGAAGGAACTTATAGACCAAGACTCCTCATCCAAATAAATGCAAAAGATCTGAATACAATTTCAACAAAGTATATAAAAATACAATCATGATAAAATGAGGATTATCCCAGGATTACAACATTGTTTTAGCATCTATCAATACAATATGACTTAGAAATAAAGAGAATAAAATAAATAGAATAAAATAAATAATTATCTCAATAGATGCAGAGAAAGCATTTGAAGTATCTAATACTTATTCTAATGAACAGACTCAGGAAGCTAGAGAGAAGAGCACATTCTCCATTTGTGGAAGGACACCTCCATAGAACCCACAGAGGACATAATGCCTAATGACGAAGGCTGAGCACTCTCCTGGAGGCTCGGAGCAGCAGCAAGAACAGCTCCTTTCATCACCTGTACCAAACGTCCCAGCTGCTGCACTCAGGTAGGAAGAGAGGTGAATGGCATCCAGATGGGAAAGGAAAAAGTAAAATTATCTTTATTTACAAATAAGATGATTATCTCTGCAGATAGCCTACGGAATCCACAGAAATGCACCTGTAATATATGAGTACTAAAAAGTTGAAGGACATAAAAGTACATAAAAGTTATATGCTGGCAATGGACAACCAGAAACTGAAATCGAACATACAGTGTGCTTTATAACAACATTTCCAGTATAAAATATTCAGGGATACATCTGTGAACAGGTGTGCAAGATCTGTATACCTGCTGAGAGAAATTAAGAATGAACAAATGAATGAAAAGCTATAGCATGTTAATGAGGTTGAATATTGAATATTGTTAAATTCTTCTCAAATTAGTCTGTAGCATCAAGTAATGCGTTTTTAATCAAAATCCCAGAAGACTTTTTTTTGTAGAAATTTAAACCTTATCTTAAACTTTATTTGGAAATATAAAGTATCTAAACTAGCCACATAGCTTTAAAGAAGGACAACATAGAGTACCCCCGGTGGCGCAGCGGTTTAGCGCCGCCTGCAGCCCGGGGTCTGATCCTGGAGACTCAGGATCGAGTCCCGCGTCGGGCTCCCTGCATGGAGCCCGCTTCTCCCTCTGCCTGTGTCTCTGCCTCTCAGTCTCTCTCTCTCTCTCTGAATAAATAAATTTAAAAAAACTTATAAAAAAAACAAGGACAACATAAATGGAAAATTTACCCTGCTTAATTTCAAGGCTTGCTGTAATGATCTGGTAAACAAAACAGTGTGATGTTGTCACAGGGTAAATAGACTACATGGTCTAGGAATAAACCCACCTATATGCTGTCTATTGCTTCTTAAGAAAGATGAAAAGATAAGATGGTAAAGAAAAAGAAAGAGCCTTTCAGCAAATATTGCTGGAATAATTTATCTTCGGCAAAAATTAATTTACATCTATGTCTCACACTATGCCAAAAAAATACCTCAAAATAGATTGTAACATTAATGTAAAATACAGAGCTATAAACATTCTAGTAAAAATCATTGGAGACAATCTTTGTGACTTTGAGTTAGGCAAAGCTATTTAAGATCTGAGAGCAAAACAGGGTTCATAAAAGACAAGAGTTTGGTGAGTCGGATGTAATCAAAATGAAGACCGCACTGTCAAGACAGAACTTTGACAACAGAAGCAACACATGGGATGGAGTATCTGAAAGTCACATATCTGAGCAAAGGCTTACACTTTATACCTATAGAAGGGCCCCCAAGCTCATTAATAAGAAATGAAACAGGGCAGCCTGGGTGGCTCAGCGGTTTAGTGCACACCTTCACCTCAGGGCATGATCCTGGAGACCCGGGATCGAGTCCCACGTTGGGCTCCCTGCATGGAGCCTGCTTCTCCCTCTGCCTGTGTCTCTGCCTCTCTCTCTCTTTCTCTCTCTCTCATAAATAAATAAATAAATAAATAAATAAATAAATAAATAAAATCTTAAAAAAAAAGAAACGAAACAACCAAATACAAAATGTGCAAAAGACTTGAACAGCTGTGTCACCAAAGAAGATACATGGTTAGACAACAGATGCAGAGAGACGATTGGTGTCGTCAGTCACAGAGGGGTGTAGTCCCAGCTCCCATGGGCGCTGCTGCAGGTCTGCCAGCTGGGTACAGTAGAAAGATGGGCACACCAAGTACTGGTGAGGACACGCAGAAGGAAGCTCATGTGTAGGTGCTGCGTTCAAGCCCTCCTGCCCCTGGGAGACGGGTCTTCAGTGTTTCAGGCAAAGCCTACCTGCTTGCTGAGACTGGGACAAGAGCCCACAGCTCTCTCTCTATGGAGCCACGACTTAGAGAGAAGGCACTCTGCTGGGTCCACTGGCCCCCAAGGGAAGCCCCTCCATTTGGGGAGCAGGACTGCCTCTGTTAAATAAGGAAAACATCAATCCTTCATTTTCAAACTAACTTCTCAGCTATGTGCTGGAAAACATCACATTGCAACAGTAGAGAGTGAAGAGCTTCCCTAAATCATGGGCTTCAGAATCCTCAGAACGGCTAGTTTCAGGGGTGGACAGACAAAGGACCTTCTCCATTAAAAGCTACATTAGAGGCTGGTGTTCACATTAGCAGCTCGCTAGGCCAAAACGAGAGTTAATTATGACTTGTGGCTCCACTGCATGAGATGGAAACCATATGTGCTTATGGTTTCTTGTTGAAGTTGCAGGTAAGAAATTTAAAATCTCCTTTTCTTCAGCTGCCTCTCTCTCAGAGAAAAGAAGCCCTAGGATGGGCTTCAAGTGTCCTTTATGGAGGGTCTGCAGCAAGCCAGGCCCAGCCTAGGAATTTACCACACTAATTAATCATCATAACAAGCCTGGAAGTCCTCAACTGCTGCCTCTATTTCATAAATGAGGAATCCGAGGGTCAGAGACCTCAAGCCACTTGTCCAAGATTCAAGAGTGAATCTGAAGATTAAACCAATATTTTCTGATGTGCGTCAGAACATTCTCTACACTCCTGTGGTTCTATATTTAGACTGCATGAATGAGGTCTGGGAAATGCATTAACCCATTTGGAGACGAATTTGGTACGTTCTCATTTGTTCTAGAGGGTCAGGGAACAACCAGAAGACGTGGAATTTCGGGGTTGGGGGGAACACCAGGAAACTCATAGCCTCAACTTAACCCCTTTGTCCCCACTTCTCCTCCTGGTATTTCTATAAAGTTTGTTTCCCCAGAAAAACTGTAATTCTTATCATATGCATGTTTTTTAAACATTCTAATTTGGCTCCTATAGTAAAAATTGGTTCCCATGTGTATAGTTAATAAATATTATCTTGTATCCTCTTCAAGATGCTCTATGGCCAGAATTTATGACCTATTGTGTGTGATCAGGAATTTATTCTCCTAATAAATGTCTTCTATTTCTCACCATGAAACGTAGCATAAATTAGTGTCTCTCCTCCATCCATGTTACTTCTCCATTAGACGTTTTCATTTCTGGCATTTGGCTTTTCAAAGAGATTTTATTTATAGACGGATTCTTTTCAAATGCTGTGTATTATTCTTTCTGATAATAGTAACTTGAAACTTTTCTTAAAAAGTATTTCAAAGGTTTCATGAATTCAGTCAGAAACATGCTTAGGGCAAATACAATATTTGGAAAGATTTTTTTTTTAAGAATCAGTCCAATGAAGACAAATGAAGTATGATACAGGCCACAATGTGGGTGAACCTGGAGAAGACAGATACAAAGACCATGAATTGTTAGGCAACATTTGTATGAAAAGTTCAGAATAGACAGATCTGCAGAGAAAGAGAGAAGATTAGTGGTTGTAGGGGCTGGATGGGGCAGGCTGTGGCAGGGAACGGAATGAGTGCTCGTGGGCACTGACTCTTTAAGAATAAAAATGTTCCAAAGTTACATTGTGGTTGTGGTTGCACAATGCTGAGGATATGCTAAAAGCATGGGCTTGTATGGTGTATGCGTTATATCTCAATGCTGCTATTAAAATATTGATGTGTGTGGTATATGCATTGTATCTCAATACTGCTATTAAATATTCGGTTACCAAAAAAGACATTACTCTGTGTAATTTCAGTATTTTGGGATCTATTGGAAGTGCTTGAATGAGATCTAATAAGTAAGGTCTATTCAATACATTTCCACTGAATTTGAGTTTTACATACATTTGAGTTAAATTTCTCAGTTCTTTTCAGTTTTTATCAGGTCTTCAAAAGGTATGAATTCTAGTTCTTTAACTTATTAGGTGTCCTTGAGCAAGTTATATAACCTTTCAAGCCTGGTGGTCTTCATTCCAAAAGAAAGCTAATACATCTACCACCTCCCCCATAACACACATGTGCCGACGCACACCCACTCACACAATCAACGCTCAGATCTTTCAGGGAAAGGCTTTTCAGAAAGAGATGAAAATAAAATATACCATGTTTGCATATAACACACAATGAATATAAGACATACGCACACATGTATGCTATGAGAATCAATCAGTAAAAAAAAAAAAAAAAAAAAAAAAAAGAATATTGTAGCTTCTTAAGAATCATTGGGCCTTAAGTCTTCTCCAGGGATGGTCAGAGAATCCAAAACTCTATATCACTCACTCTCAATAGAGATAGGATCGTAGAAAAGCCACAATAATAATGGATGGAATGAAAACAAGAAGAGATCCAATCTATGCCATGAAAATCACCCGAATTAATGGTTTTGTGAGAATTGGGTGTTATTATCAACTCCACACAAGATGACAAGTTTGTCGATGAAGCAAAGCTGAGTTTATTAGATTTACTGCAATAAGGAGAAATATCAGTTGGCAGAGTCTTAGTTTATGGTATCAGAAGTGGAAAGACATATCAGTGTAAGTGGTTGGGGTCGGATAGTTTGTGATGTGATAATTTAGAGTTGGTGACACAGTGAGGCAGGCATTTGGGGTGGGGAGTCTTCATGTAAACATTGCTGCTTGACAAATGAACACCTTGCTTATGCTGGTGATATATTGTCCTGACAGAGAGACTTCTGCTCAGATGAGCAAATTGTTTCCCTTCATAAACTAGGTTACAGGAACTTCTTGAAACAATCATTAATGTTGCATATAAAATATCTCTTCATGGTTGAGCACAATTATCTTGGAAACACAGATTCATCACCAGACACCAAGAGTCTGGACAGCATCCAAAGGAAGTGAGAACAAACCTGAGTTGTTTAGATTGTATGGATCAACTAAACTATGAGAATGTTTAAACCAGAAGACAGACTCATAACAAGAAGTGACTGGGGATGAGAAAGGGATGTTACCGATAGGAATGTCACAGCCATCATAGTTGAGGGATAACAGGTGTCGGTTAAAAATATGGAACCCTACATGACCAAAAAGTAATGAAAATCCACATCAAAGTAGAAATTAAAAGCACACAGATTAATGCGTAACAATCTCTTGATCCCGCCCTCTGGGAAATAGTCAATGAGACTTCGTTGGAAACAATTTACTTCTTACAGATGTATTCTTCATCTGAAGGTCTAGGGGTAAGTTGTCTTCTCCCAAAAATCACCTATTCCAAACTTTGCTGTAAAATTTCCTGTTGAGAAGGTGGTTCAGGTGATTCAGGATTCAGGATCCAACCTGTGGCTCTTTTTGTGGGAGACAAACACCAGGGGTCTTGGCTCTGGAGTCCAATTGCTCTGGTAGTGGTTGTTAGCAACACCAAGGTTGTTACCAGCTCGCTTTCAAGACCTGTTCTTTTCTTTTAACTTGTTCAAGAAGACAAGGTTTCCAAGTTCTAGTCTAATAGTAGCTTCTTTGGAGAAAAGGCAGTCTGTACTCTCTGGCTAGAGACTGAGTTTATCACACAGGAACAGTTTGAAGTCATTTGCTTTGTCCGCCTGAAGTAAGGTACAGTTGAAAATTGGGTAGTGAACACTTTTCATGACAGGAACCCCTGGACAAGCTCCTACGGTGAGCACTTCCGGCTGCCTGACTGGTCTCCAGGGAGGAGACTGAGGAACACCAAGTATACTGCTGGCGTGGACTCTAGTGCCATTGGGCATCTCTATCCAAGGAGAGTGCTGGGTGTCTGCGTGGCAGGTCTCCTTCAGAGCTCTAATGACAACCCAGCAACAATGGGGACATTGATTTGTTTTGTATTAGGGAACCAATGTGATCACACTTACTCATGTTTTTTTTCTTTTTTACTGCCTAGTCCATAGATCTCTGACAAGTCAAAGTTCCAATCAGTTCCAAGAAAAATCAAACAATGATGTGGATGTAGTCAAAACTTGTAATGAAGGGTGATTCTTATGTACACTGGGAAGGAGCCTTGAGGCCTGGGCTCTTGTATATTTCCCATTCTCTCTGTTTTGCTACTAATCCACGCTCGACCAATAGACATGTTCCAGCATCGTGTTCAACAAGTTTAGTAAAATTCCCTCACCCACGTTGCTTGGGTGGCCCATCTGTCCAGGTAGCACTTTCAAGGGGGATCTGCAGGGTTTCGTTTGAGGTCCTCTGGCTCCACCAAGCGGCTGACCCGAAACCCCCTCAGGTCGTCCTGACCTAATATAGCACCAGATTCTTCCCACCATCTCTTCCACTTCTGTAGCCAAAGTTTGGAGCTCTGGTATCATTTGTAATACAGTTAGATTAATTTGTCAGAGTTTGCTTTCCATCTTGGCTCCTTCAAATCCTGGTTGATTTTTTTTAACTTTGCATGCAATAAATTTTATTCTTGCATTTCTACAGCATTTGACAAGTAGGTAGTCATATACCCACCACCCAGCAACACAGAGACAGATTCCACTGCTCCAAGCATTTCCCTGCTTGGCCTGTTTGTACTTAACTCCTTCCCAAACCCTGAGAAAGCACTGATCACCTTTCCATCCCTGCTTTTTTTTTTTTCCTCTTCCAGAATGTCATATAATTGGAAAAATACAATATGTAGCCTTTGGGGTCTGGCTTCTTTCACTCACCAAAATGGAGCTGAGACTCAGCCAGGCTCCTCGTGAATCAACTGCTCACTCTTTTCCAGTGCTTTGTTCTACTGTGAATAGACCACAGTTTGTTTATCCATTCTCCGTTAAAGGACAACTCGGCTGTCTCCAATTTGAGGTATTATTAAGTTGATATAAAGGTTTGCAAACAGCTTTTTGTGGGAATGTATATTTTCCATACAGTTAGATAAAGATGTAGCTCAGAGGTTTCTGGGCCATATGGTAAGAGTATGTCTATCATCACAGGAAACAGGAAGCTGTCATCCAAGATGTCTCTACTATTTTTGCATTCCCTCCAAAACAGAACAAGAGTTCTTGTGGCTCCACATCCATACCAGCATTCGGGACTGTCACTTTGAAAAAAAAAAATAGCAATACTTACTGTTTAGGTGGGGAGGGAGGGAGGGAGGGAGGGAGGGAGGGAGAAGGTTCTGGATACAAGTCCTTTCTTAGATTTGTAATTGGCAAATAGTTTCTCCAAGTCTCAGGCTTATCTTTTCATTATAATCAGTGTCTTTTGCAAAGCAGAAGTTTTTAAAATTTTTTGTTTAGGTCAAATTTATTTATTTTTTATTTTTTTATTGGAGTTCAATTTGCCAACATATAGCATAACACCCAGTGCTCATCCCATCAAGTGCCCCCCTCAGAGCCCGTCACCCAGTCACCCCCAACCCCCACCTACCTCCCTTTCCAGCACCCCTTGTTCGTTTCCCAGAGTTAGGAATCTTTCATGTTCTGTCTCCCTCTCTGATATTTCCCACTCATTTTCTCTCCTTTCCCTTTTATTCCCTTTCACTATTTTTTATATTCCCCAAATGAATGAGACCATATGTTTGTCCTTCTCTGATTGACTTATTTCCCTCAGCATAATACACTCCAGTTCCCTCCACATAGAAGCAAATGGTGGGTATTTGTTGTTTCTAATGGCTGAGTAATACTCCATTGTGTACATATACTACATCTTCTTTATCCAAAAGACTCCACCCCAAGATTGGTAGAACTCATACATCAATACCCAGAAGTCAGTGGCATTTCTATACACTAACAATGAGACTGAAGAAAGAGAAATTAAGGAGTCAATCCCATTTATAATTGCACCTAAAAGCATGAGATACCTAGGAATAAACCTCACCAAAGAGGTAAAGGATCTATACCCTAAAAACTACAGAACACTTCTGAAAGAAATTAAGGAAGACACAAAGAGATGGAAAAATATTCCATGCTCATGGATTGGAAGAATTAATATTGTGAAAATGTCAATGTTACCCAGGGCAATTTACACGTTTAATGCAATCCCTATCAAAATACCATGGACTTTCTTCAGAGAGTTGGAACAAATTATTTTAAGATTTGTATTGAATCAGAAAAGACCTCGAATAGCCAGGGGAATATTAAAAAAGAAAACCATAGCTGGGGGCATCACAATGTCAGATTTCAGGTTGTACTACAAAGCTGTGGTCATCAAGACAGTGTGGTACTGGCACAAAAACAGACACATAGATCAATGGAACAGAATAGAGAATCCAGAAGTGGACCCTCAACTTTATGGTCAACTAATATTCGATAAAGGAGGAAAGACTATCCACTGGAAAAAAGACAGTGTCTTCAATAAATGGTGCTGGGAAAATTGGACATCCACATGCAGAAGAATGAAACTAGACCACTCTCTTTCACCATACACAAAGATAAACTCAAAATGGATGAAAGATCTAAATGTGAGACAAGATTCCATCAAAATCCTAGAGGAGAACACAGGCAACACCCTTTTTGAACTTGGCCACAGTAACTTCTTGCAAGATACATCCATGAAGGCAAGAGAAACAAAAGCAAAAATGAACTACTGGGACTTCATCAAGATAAGAAGCTTTTGCACACCAAAGGATACAGTCAACAAAACTCAAAGACAACCTACAGAATGGGAGAAGATATTTGCAAATGACGTATCAGATAAAGGGCTAGTTTCCAAGATCTATAAAGAACTTATTAAACTCAACAGCAAAGAAACAATCCAATCATGAAATGGGCAAAAGACATGAACAGAAACTTCACAGAGGAAGACATAGACATGGCCAACACGCACATGAGAAAATGCTCCGCATCACTTGCCATCAGGGAAATACAAATCAAAACCACAATGAGATACCACCTCACACCAGTGAGAATGGGTAAAATTAACAAGGCAGGAAACAACAAATGTTGGAGAGGATGCGGAGAAAGGGGAACCCTCCTGCACTGTTGGTGGGAATGTGACCTGGTGCAGCCACTCTGGAAAACTATGTGGAGGTTCCTCAAAGAGTTAAAAATAGACCTGCCCTATGACCCAGCAATTGCACTGCTGGGGATTTACCCCAAAGATACAGATGCAGTGAAACAGCAGGACACCTGCTCCCTGATGTTTCTAGCAGCAATGTCCACAATAGCCAAACTGTGGAAGGAGCCTCGGTGTCCATCGAAAGATGAATGGATAAAGAAGATGTGGTTTATGTATACAATGGAATATTCCTCAGCCATTAGAAATGATGAATACCCACCATTTGCTTCGACGTGGATGGAACTGGAGGGAATTATGCTGAGTGAAATAAGTCAATCGGAGAAGGACAAACATTATATGGTCTCATTCATTTAGGGAATATAAAAAATAGTGAAAGGGAATGAAGGGGAAGGGAGAAAAAATGAGTGGGAAATATCAGAAAGGGAGACAGAACGTGAAAGACTCCTAACTCTGGGAAACAAACTAGGGGTGGTGGAAGGGGAGATGGGCGAGGGTGGGAGTGACTGGGTGAAGGGCACTGAGGGGGGCACTTGATGGGATGAGCACTGGGTGTTATTCTGTATGTTGGCAAATTAAACACCAATAAAAAATAAATTTATAAAAAAATAAAAAATAAAATTCAAGTTCTAAATATTGTTGTACATGGCATTGTTGTACATGGCAATATGTTTAATTTTCCTGTAATTTTTAATATTACTGATTTTAGATGTTTCCTATGTTCTAACACACATTTAATAATCTAAATTTCCCTTTAAGCACTGTGTTAGCTACATTCTGCAAGTTTTCTTTTTTTTTTTTTTCTGCAAGTTTTCAAATGTGTTTTTATTTAGCCTAAAATATTTTTAATTTCTTATGAGATTTCTCTTTTGACCCATGGGTTATTTAGAAGTATACTCGTGAGTTTCCATGTCTTCAAGGATTTTCTGAATATATTTTTGGATATATTTCCAGTTAATTTTATTATACTCTGAGAATATATTTGTGTGTTTTCTATTATTTTACCAGTTTTAGGATTGGATTTATGGCCCAGAACATCACTTATCATGGTGAATTTTTCAATTTGAAAAAAATGCATTTTCTTGCTGTCAGGTACAGTCATCTATTAACATCAATATTGTCAAGCTGGTTAACAGTATTTACAGAAAAACCATAGGAGAAAAGATTAGTGAACTTCTTTTTGGTAAAATTTTCCTAAAAAGTACATAAAAAGCATAAATTATGGATGAAACCATCAAAATTATGAACTTTTACCCTTTAAGACATCATTAAAAATTATACCACAGACTGAGAAAAAATATTCATAAAACAAATATCTGACAAATAACTTTTTTCCTGAATATATAAATAACTTACAACGACATGGTAACAAAACAAATAATCCAATTAACCCACGAGCAAGGATTTTAAGGGACATTTCAGTAACAGAATGATGCACAAGGGGTAGAAGGCAGGTGAGAAGACCCGGGCAGAGATCATCACTGGAGAAGCAGAGGAAAACCATAAAGCCAGGTTATTGCTCAGTCACCAGAAGGCCTGGTGTTCCAGAGTGAGGCCACATGGACTTTGGGCAAAGATTGAGGACACCGAAGCTTTAGGTGCTTCTGGTGGGAGCAGAAAACCATTTTGGAAAGCAGTTCAGCAAATTCATAAAATAAGAAACTTCCACCTACCTTATGACCCAGTCATTTTACTCTTGGAATTAGAAATTCAAAATTTGAAACACAAACTTGTGAGGACGAATGCTGGAAGCACCATTTATTTGCAGTCTACCACGCTCTCCTGGAGCAGGTGCTGGTGGAGGACCTCACCAGCCCTTCCCGCTCAGCTCATAGGGACCCCAGGACCCAAAACACCATGTAAGCCAAAGGAAGTCAGAGATACGGTGATGGCTGCCAAGGCAGGGATGCTGGCAGAAGGACTCTAGGGACACGGGAGACCTTGGAAAGGACAAGACTGGTGGCATTGTAGTTGTGGTGAGGTCTTCACATGTATACAAAGGTCAAGACTGATCAAAATAGCACCTTAGCAAAAAAAAAAAAAAAAAATAGCACCTTAGCTATGTGCAAGACGTTAGAGCTGTAGGGGCTTGCAAGAAACAGAAACTGGTAAACATCCTGTCCCAGGACTACCTCAGATAAAAGTAGGAAAGGAAGCTCTCCAAGTGGGAAAACCCAAAGCAACCCTGGAGGTGAGCACAGATGCTCAGGAGGGAAGGAAGAGTTCCAGAAAGAGTTCACCTACAGGAACAGCAGCTAGTTAAAACAGCTGTCATCAGCAGTGTGAGCTTCATAAGGGTTGTGGAAGCAAAATCTTACAACACTAGTGTACTCAATGGAGCTATTGCTGGGGATTTCTTGCATTTCCCGGAAAATATTAAAAGTACTAATTTAAATGTTAACTGTCTAGGAATCCATATTGTAGTTTTTAGGATAACTGTTAAAATAATAATAAAAGAATATTAACTAAAAATACAATAAAAGTGAAAACTTGGCTGATGAAAATAATTGATTTATCTGAAGTAAAACAAGAAAGATGGGACAAAGAAACAAAAATGGATGAGATAGAATTGAATAGTAAGATGGTAGACTAAAACACAATTGTACCCTTAGCTGTATTAAATATGAAATGCTGAACAATCCAATGAAAAGATAAAGATTATCTGCATCCATCAAAAAAAAAATAAAGAAGTACCCAACAATATGTGGTTTGCAAAAGGCCTATTTTAGATAAGAAGGATTCATACAGGTTGAAAGTACAAGGATGTCAAAGAGGAGCCATGAAAACATTCTCTAAGAGGCAGCTGGTGTGTCTGTATCAGTGAGAGAGAGTTGACTTTAGTAAACGCCAATATATATATCGTATTACTAAAGATAAAAGGGACATTTCATAAAGGAAAAAGGAAGATATGAAACTCATAATTTCATATGCATCTAATAACATTGTTAAACACAGAGAAGAAAAAATTGACATCACTAAGGGAAAAAAGAGGAAATCTGCAGAAGCCAAGGTGAAGATCTGAGAACATCTCCATCAGAGACTGATTGTGTGAATAGATCTAGATCGGGGGAAAAAATGAAAATAGATTTGCAGGACATAGCTACATCTTCTTAATTTAACACATGTAGTACAGTGCACTCCACAACTGCAGTATAAATTCTTTTTTCAGGTGGTCAAGGAACATTTAGTAAGATTGCCTGGGCCATAAAGCATGTGATAAGTAAAATCACACAAAGTATGTTTTCCCCCACAATGCAATTCCAGCAGAATCAGCAACAGAAGGCAACTAAACCAATTACACCTCACCCTTCTATATCTTTACTGGATGAAAGAAGCACAGTGGAAATTAGAAAACATTTGTAACTGAAAAATAATCAGAATACAACACATCACAGCTTATGGGTGTAGCTGAGTAGTGCCTAGAGAACACAGTATATATTTAAGTGCATACATTGCAAAAGCTGAAGAGTTGATAATAAAAGATGGAAGCTTTCAGTCCCAGAAGTTAGAAAAAGAACAGCATGTGAATGCAGAAATAGAAGGAGGGGAATTATAAACTAAGATGAGAAACAAAATTTTCCTCCTGAGCAGATAGGGGTTTCCAGTGTCAACATTTCCCCAATAAAGGGCAACCGAGCTGTTTTTTGACTCACGTATTCCAGTGCTCTAGGCACTGGTCAAGCTCTGCACACGAGGTGCATAGTCTATTTGGGGAGTTAAGCAGACATATTAATAATTCAATACAAGTACAGGAGAGGAACAGTCCCAGAGATGTGACAGTGTTCAGAAGGCTGGCAAGAAGACAAGTCTCATGTGAGCCACCCCACATTCCAACAAGGGTTTTGTGAGGCAGGGTCAGGGAGCAGGTGCAGGGCCTCACTGTGTGTGCCCCCTGGCACCCAGTTGCATGCAGGTGTGATGCCTCCACTCCAGAACTGCAACTCCTTCCTGTTTTCAAAAGCCAGCGCACTATCATGTCATCCTCCTGTTACCACCCCATCCCCCTGCCTCTACCAGGCCCTGGAAGGGAGAGGTGAACACTGCTGCCCTGGGGTGATGTCAAGGTGCAGACACAGACAGGTGGTTCGGATCCAGGGTGCATGGTGGGCCTGCTTCTGTGGCACACTGAGTACCTGGAACCCAGAAGAGGTGGAGAAACCATGGGCTCCAGAGCTCTTCTGAGCCTGAGCACAGGACAGGTGGGTGTTGGGGCAGTGTGCACCCACACGGGGAGCAGCTTATAGGAAAGCAGGACAGAAGCAGGAGGCACAGGGGCTCATTCTTCACACCTGATTGACATCATTCTAAGACATGCACGGAACATTGTTTTTCTTTTTACATCATTACGCATTAGGTAACAGTCTCAGATGCACCTGCCACACACTTTCATGGCCACTGAGTCCTTAGCATGCGGGGGCAGGTGTGGGGCACAGAGTGGAGGTGCAGGCATGAGCATCACCCCCCCCCGCCCCCACGCTGAGCCTGCAGCCCTGTAGCGGATCTGAGGTTCCCCCATCCCCCCTCAGCTTGAGCTCGGAGCCCACCACAAGGCCTGCCTGTGCGGCCGCCGAGCATCCAGCCTGCTTCCCAGGGGCCGAGGCCTTCCTCCCCTCTCCTGGGCGGCCACGGCCCGCAGCCAGGGCTAACCGAGCTCCACCACTGTTGTGAAATGCAAAGCCTCGATTTTAGAATGTTTTTCAACATAAAGTCATGGGAATGGAAGTTCAAGCACCAAAACAAAGTTATATAAGAGGAATAATAAATTAAAGATGTCCAGCGGCAGCTGCAGGAGGAAAACAAGCGTTCGCAGGCACCCCTGCCCCCGGCCCGGGGGCCACAGCCTGCCGAGGACTCGTGAGTGGGCCTCCTGGACCTCGCAAATCACGCTGAAGCATTTGGACAAGAGTTTAGATAAGCAGAGAGAATGCACTGTTTGAGCTCATTTTTTCATAACTGGCTCAGCAAACAAAAGAAAAACACTGCAAGCGTCGGCGGCCAAAGCTGTCGTGATGAGGGCAGTGATAACACAGCGTTCCCCCTGGCCTCGGCTCTCGTGACTCAGGGAGGTGGGAGCTCAAAAGAGCTGGGGACCAGCGCCAAGGAATATGTGTTCAATTTTGTCCCCTCCCCTGCTCCAGTCCATGGAACTTATAGCTGCTTCGAAGGGATGACACACTGTAGTTTATGTCTCATGGAATTTCAAGCACTGAGTTTTTCCAGTCCCTGCCCTGACACTGTGGGCTACTTGACTCTGGGCAATCTGCTTTCACAGCCTCTGTTTACTCATTTATTTTTTTAATATATATATATATATATATATATATATGTTTATTTTTTATTGGTGTTCAATTTGCCAACATATAGAATAACACCCAGTGCTCATCCTGTCAAGTGCCCACCTCAGTGCCCGTTACCCAGTCACCCCCACCCCCCTTCCACCTCCCCTTCCACCACCCCTAGTTCGTTTCCCAGAGTTAGGAGTCTTTCATGTTCTGTCTCCCTTTCTGATATTTCCCACTCATTTTTCTAAAGGGAAATAAACATAGTGCCTCCCTCATAGGAATGGCATGCATATTTATAGAAATAATGTATCACAAACATCTGGGTATGGTGCTTTCGAGTCAGAAGTCTTAATAGACTTAGCTTTCTTGCAGGTTATTGCAGTGTCAGGAATAGCTGGCTACATCACTCTTAAGTTGTAGTTTTATGCAGTACAAGCCAGGATACAGGGACTCAGGAGCATTGGGGTGAGAAGTGGATATTGCCACTTTAAATACAATGATTAAAACTTGGGAATGAAGGTGTCTCTGATGTTTGGTTGTGTTTGGAAAGCCCAAGGAGTGGTCTATGCAGATGCTGGCTAGTCCAGGGAGAGAGGGCAGCTATGTGAGAAGGTGTGGAGGCAAGAGCATACTGGTGTTAAATAGGAAAGAGGACTACTTGGCCAGAGCCAAGATGACAAGGGGCACAATAGCAAACACAGGGCCCCAGCAAACTAAGTAACAAAGATGGCATATACAAAAAAGGGATATGAAGATGTGGTCAGATTCAAGGTAAATCTATGCCAAGATCTGAAGGAGAAAGGACAGACACAGTTACTGAGCCCAGTGAGACCCACGGCTTCTGGTGAGTCATGGGGCATCGGGAGGTCCTGCCAAATCCTGACCAAGAGTAAGGACAACAGCCCACCTGTGCTCGTCTCCGCATCCTTACTTCCCGCTGGTATCACCCATTTAATCAAACCAGAGGAAAGGGACCCTATAAATACAGGTCATAAAGGTCAGCCTCCTGGGCACAAAACACGTGGGCAAAGAGTGGGGAGTTGAACAAGATGGACAAGCAGGAAATATCCAGCATAAGGAACAAGAGAGGTTGTGTGGGGGGGGGGGGTGGTGAGAGTACACAAAGTCTTGCAGGCACTGTAATGGATTTTCCTCTAGAGAAGGGGAAGTCAGAAGAGCCCTCATCAGGAGAGTGAGTGCATCTGACTTAACTTCCAGGGAGATCATTCTGGCGACTGTGTCAGTGAGGTCAGAGGAAGAGGCAAGGAGAAGAACATTCAGGGTTCATCACACTAATTAAATGGAAGACAGTTGCGACATCCGGAGGTGCCCAGGACAGCTTGGAGTTGGTTGTCAGCACTGAAAATTCAGAGATGTAGTCAGATTCTTGACATGCTTTAGTGACAGCACAGCTAGATTTATGGATGGACTGGATCTGTGTGATGAGGGATGGAGGAACCAGACGGTGGCTCCGGAAGTATGACCTGAGCACCTGGAAGGCAGATGTGGTCACTAACACATGTGAGATGTCCATACAAGGGGTTGGCGTGGTTTGGGGAGAAGATCACAGTTTAGGTTTGGACATATTAAGTTCGAACTATTTTTAGGTCCAAGCAGAAGTTTCAGTGAGGAATTTCCATACAATCCTGGAGTTCAAGAAAAAAAAATCCTGGGTCTTATGATATGAACTTTGGAATAGTCAGTGAGATGGAAACTAAATCCATAAGAGTTGGGAGTGCAGGTGGATTTGTATGTAACAGTGTATGCCTAGTGTAGTCGGCACCCTATAAGTGGTTGATATTGTCCTTAATTCTCTCTTTTCCTTCATTCTTCTGATTTAGGATTTGTCCCTCTATTCTTTTGCTGACTTTTACCTTGAATTTATGTAAGACCATAACTTAAACAGAACTTCTGATCTGGACAAGATGGCATAGACCTGCTTCTTCCTGCTGTCACCATGAAGTACAATGGGAAACTCTGAAGTTATGCAGCAAGGGACCAGAGCAAGATGGGTGATTTGTTACCCTAGCACTGGAGGAACAGCTGAGCAGAGGGCATCTTATTTACCCCCACTAATCTGAAGAATTTCCAGACTCCAAGCCCAACACCAGAAAAAACAAAGTAGGCTGGTTCTTCCCCTGGTTCTGACTGCACCCCTCCCCATGACATCTCCAGTGAGCACGGCTCTGTCACTGGCAAAGGGGATAGACTCAGAACCCTGTCAAAAGCCAGAGGCACCCTGCCTCCTCACTGCCTGATATTCCCCCTCTCCTACCATGGATACAAGGCAGTCTTGTGACGTGGGCAAGAGAAGCCCCATACCAATTGCTCAGTCCAGGATCCCCTAGGTCTACAGGGTCTGAGGGCTCTCCCCCTCACCAAAGGACAGAGGGGATTCAAGGGATGCCAGGACAGGGATCCTGCCACAACAAGCACCCAGCTGGAAAAGTACCTTTGCCCTAAATGGGCCTAAGAATTCTCACCCTCTCTGACATGGAAATGACAAACATTATCATTCCAGGAACCAGGACAACTCAGCTTGAATAGAAGGCAATCAATGGATGCTGAGACCAAGCGGAGTCAGATTTTGGAATCATCTGACAAATATTTTAAAGCATTTGCCATTTAAAAAAATTCTTTAGCAAACTATAAAAATTCTCTTAAAACAAATGAAAAAATGATAAAATGTTAGCAGTGGGAGATTTTAGGCCTTTAGTCTTGATGTCTGTTATAAGCTACATCTATAAACTTCATGGGTGTCAAGGTCTATAATTCTCTGAACTCTGGCACAGAACCCTCCACTCTTTATATTTTTAATAGAAAATCTTGCATAGAACTTTAAGACTAAGAAGGGTAAGACTGTGCTCACTTTGGTTGAGAGGATGAGCAGACCTCCTTCTGTCTGTCTTGAGCTCTACCTGGGCACCTGCATAGCTGCTTCTCTGGTACACACAATCCTGTATATAGCGAGAAATGATCTCAACTTATTTTTACTTACATAATGCTGAATTTGTAAAAATTCCAAAAAGATATTTTAGAGTGAAGGTACTCAGAAGCAGGAGGGTTGATCCTATGATTTAACTTTGAGTTAGTGACTGGCTTATTATAACATGAACTCATAGATTTTTTTAAAAGATCTTATTATTTATTCATAGAGATGCAGAGAGAGAGAGAGAGAGAGAGAGAGGCAGAGACACAGGCAGAGGGAGAAGCAGGCTCCATGCAGAGAGCCTGACGTGGGACTCAATCCAGGGTCTCCAGGATCACGCCCTGGGCTGCAGGCAGCGCTAAACCACTGCACCACCGGGGCTGCCCCATGAACTCATATATAATAGACATTCTGTATGAATGAATAATTGAAGCTGGATATTAAAAAAAAGACAAGACAAAGTCATCTCAGCAAAGACATAGAGGTTATATAACAGATCCAAGTAGAAAGTATAGAGCTGACAAAACATAACAGAAATTTTCAAAAAAATCACTGGATGGGTAATAATTGACTGGAAATGACAGAGGATAGATTCAGAGATCTCAGGACAGAGAAATAGAATTCACCCAAACTGAACAGAGAAAAAATATTGAACAAAAAGTGAATAAATGAGTAGTCTAGAGACCTGTGGGACACTAACAGAAGATCCAACACTCACAGCATTAGAGTCCCAGCGGAGGAAGTGAGCAGAACTGAAGGAGTACCCAAGGAAATAATGAGATCCTGAATTTGGGAAAAAAAAAAACACCAACTTGCAGATTCAAGAGACTGAGCAAACTCCAAACAAAATAAACCCAGAGAAATCCACACCAAAACAAATAATTAAAATTCTGAAAACTAAAGACAAAATATCTTGAAAGCAGCCAGAGAAAAACAACACATTTCTTATAGGAAAACACCAGTTCAAATGACTGGATTTCTCCTCTGAAATGATGAAGGGCAGAGGGAAGTGGTATAATATTCTTTTTCTTTCTTTCTTTCTTTCTTTCTTTCTTTCTTTCTTTCTTTCTTTCTTTCTTTCTTCTTTCTTTCTTTCTTTCTTTCTTTCTTTCTTTCTTCATAACACTTTAAAGTGATGAAGGAAAAGAACTGTTAACTGTAAATTCTATATCTGAAAAAAATAACTTTGAGAAATTACATAGAAATAAATACATATTCAGATGAAGGAAAAGTGAAAAGAATTTGTCACCAGAAGTTTATGCTTAAATTCTTGCTACATTAAAGTTATCAATTATAAAGAAAATAATAAAAGAAAACAGTATGGAAGAAGGAACAACAGAAATATGTATATTAAACTCATTTTTTCATGATTTCTTTAAGTTATATTTGTTAAGTATAACACAAATTATAACTCTGTCTGGTAAACAAGACAGTGATATTTAAAAGCAGGGAAGGGAAAGTCACACAATGAAAAGTGAAGTTTCCATATTTACTCAAAGTGGTAAAGTGTTGATACCAGTAGAGTGTGATAAGCCATCTATCTGTACACATTGTAACATCCAGAGCAGCCACTATGAAAATTGTACAAAGAGATTTACTCAAAAATACTATGAATAAATTAAGATGGAATGGAAAATAATGTCCAGGAAACACAGGAGGAAAAAAAAATATTAACAGGAATAAGAAACAAGGAAACCAATAGAAGCCAAATTATAATGTGACAGCTATAAGTTGAAATAATTACATTAAATATAAATGCCCTAAATACACCAATAAAGACAAAGATTGATGGAGTGGATAAATAAGTCACCCAACTATATGCACTTTATAAGAAATTCACTTCAATTTCAGCATAGCTAGCTTGATGTAGAAAGATGGAAAAAGATATCCATACAACCATCAATTTAAAAGAGCTGAAATGGCTATACTAATCATCTGAAAAGGGAGGCTTTAGAGTAAAGAAAATTACTAGAAATAGAGAGAAACATTATAAGATCAAGAAATCCACCCTCCAAGAAACCATAATGATCCGAAATACATATACATCAAATAACAGAACCTCAAAATACACAAGTCAGTAATTATAAGATAAATAATTACAGCTTAGTGATTCAATGTACATCATGGTGACTATAGTTAATAATTATACACTTGAAATTTGCTAAAAGAAGAGATTTTAAACTTTCTTGCTGCAAAAAGTAAAAGGTAACTATATGAGGTAGGTGGTGGATATGTTAATTAACCCGATTGTGCAAATCATTTGACAAAGTAGGTGTATATCAAATCATCACATTGTACATTTTAAAATATATAATTTTGTCCCTTATACTTCATTAAGGCTGGAAAAACAAAGAAAATAATTGATAGAGCTGAAAGGAGAAATGGGCAGGTCCACAGTTATGGTTGGGGATTCTAACATCTCCTCTAAGCAACTAAGAGAACTAATAGAAAAACAGCTAGGATATATAGATTTGAAGAACATAATGGAATCAACAGTATCTAACTAACATGTATAGAACACCCCATCTGACAACAATATATTTTTTACAAATACCATGAAATATTCATCAGGATAGACTATATCTTGGGCCATAAAAGAAGCCTTAAGAAATCAAAAATAGTTAATAGTTGAAGTCAAACATAGTATGGTCTCTAGTGTAAAGGAAGCAAACTAGGAAAAATAACTAAAAGTTGACAGGAAAATCTCTGAATACAAGAAAATTAAAATAACAGCCATCTAAATATCTCATAGGTCTAAAAGGAAGTCTCAAAAGAAAACTTAAGAATAAATAGATCTGAGTGGAAATGAAAGTACAACATGTAAGACTATGTGGAATACAGCTAGAGTGATGCTGAGAGGAAAATTTTTAATAAATTGTTTATATTAGAAAATAGATCTCAAATCAATAATATAATTTTTCACCTAAAAAACTGGAGGGGGGAGGGGAAAAATACATCAAAATCAAGTGAGTGAAAAGAAATAATAAAGAACAGAAATCAATGAAGTTGAAAATAGAAAATAAAAAAAAATTCATAAAACTAAAAGCTAATTCTTTGGGAAAAAAATCAATGAAATTTATTGTGTAGCATGACTTATGAAAAGAGAGAAGACACCAATTAGCAAAATCAGGAATGAAATAAAGTCCATCATTACAGACCCTACAGCCATTAAAAGGAAAATAAGGAAATTTAACAACCAATTTATGCTCATAAATTTCACAACCTGGAAAACATGAACTAATTCCTTGAAAACCACACAATACATAATCCCAACAAAGATGAAATACAGCATTCAAATAGTATTATAACCATTAAGGGCTTTGAATTTGTAACTAAAAAGCTCTCCAAAAATAAAGGTCTCCAGGCTGATTTCACTGGAGTTCTACCAAACATTAGAGAAGAATTAACATCAATTTTACACAATTTCTTTCAGAAAATAAAAAAGGGAGGGATACTTCCCAACATATTTAAAAGTCCAGAATTATCCTGACACCAAAATCAGAAGAAGACAGCACACACAAAAAAGAAAATAATAGCTTAAGCCTTTACAAGAGGAATAATGAAGCTTAGGAGCATAACATTTTAATATCTCTTACCTGTCCTAATTTATATGCAGTTGTTTTGTGTATTTCAGTTTTTTATTTTATTTTACTGTCTCTAGCCCCAAAGAAACTTCATGGTTTTATTATTATTGTGTTCGCTGACATTTACCCACATAAATTATCATTCTTTTTTCCCCTTTATTCCTTTTTTTTCATTCAGTGATTACTTTTCCTTCTTGAAGTATGCCATTTATCACTATCTTTAATAATACTCTACTTGGAGGAGACTTTTTCTTCATCTAAAGTGTTTTTATTGTCCTTACTCTTGAATTTGATTTTGGTGGGCACACCATTCTCAATTGACAATTCTTTTCTTTTAGCACCTTGAAAATTGTATTCTTCTGTCTTCTAATCTTCGTTGTTTCTATTTAGAAATCTTCTGATAATCAAGTTACTACTTCATTTAGGATTCTCTCTTGTCTCTCTAGCTGCATTTAAAATCTTCTCTGTGTTTGGTGCTCTGAAGCTTTTTTGGAATACAGCTAGGTGATTTTGTTGTTGTCATGCTTGGTATAGATTCAGCTATTAACTCTTCCAAAATACTGTTTCTATTCCAATTTTTCTATTCTTTAATCTTGGATTCATTTGATTTATACATATATTATAACACTTCAGTCTACTTTTCATACCTTTTAACCCCTTTTTCAACTTATCATACCACTCCAGCTCCAGCTACCTCTTGTGTGATTTCTTCAGAGCAGTCCTCCATTTTACTAATCTCTCATCATTCATTTTAACTAATCACCAAGTTTTTAATTGTAGTGATTATATCTTTCACTTACATATGAAAGTTTTATATTTTTAATTATGTCTGGTGATTTTTTTATGCTTTTTATCCTTGTTCTCAGTGTTGCTCTGGTTTCTGTGACTCTCTTTCATGGTGGTGGTAACTTTTTTTTTCAGTAGTTTTATTAAGGTTCAACTCAATAATACACAGGGACACTAAATGGGCTAAGTGAAATGCTCTCCTTTAAATAATGTTTGCATTTACTCCTAATAGGAGCCAGGGAACACTGTTGGTTTGGGAAACACTTGGAGGTTCAAATTTTAATGTAGAATTTATTCTCTAGAGTCAACCCCTGAGAGCACCATGGGCAAGCCCCAGCTTTATGTATGTGGCTGCTGGTCACCGATCCTTCAGGACCAACTTTAACATACTTAAACTTTTCTTAGTACTGATGTTTGGTTTCTAAGAGCTAAATACCATGACTATGAAAGCATACTTTAAAAAAATGGAAGAGCACTGGGTGTTATTCTGTATGTTGGCAAATTGAACACCAATAAAAAATAAATTTATTATTAAAAAAATAAATAAAAATAAAAATAAAAAAATGGAAGCCATTCTTCTTTGTAAAAGCCAGGAGACTAGAAGGTTAGTGAAATGAGCTATGTTCTACCTTCTGCATTCTGAGGGTACCATGGTGCAGTTTCAGGGGCTTGAGGGAAGAACTGGGTATCTGTTCTACATGTAGTCAGTTGTAAATTTGCATGTGATCAATATTGTCTTACCTCCTTTGTTAGTTAGAGAAATAGTTAATAAGTGGCCTTTGTTAAAACATAACACATTTTCAGGGAATAAAAAATCATTTTTAGAATCCCTGACAAGTTCTGAAGAGCATTACAAAAAGCACATGAAGCGTGCTGTTTCAAGTCTTCATGCTAATGATGTTTGCACGCCTTGGTTCTAAGTAATGACACATGTCGTCTGTGTCTACTTGCAGTTTAAAAAGACTTACTGTAAGCTAAGAAGACTATTAAAAGATGTAGAAAACCAGATGGTTTTATTTATATAACTTTACATGAAAATAAACTAAGAATAGATTTTTTTTTGTCATTTGGATATTCACTTGTTCCTCTTCCCAATTTTTCCTAATAGTAATTTTATGATCATGAGTCAGTGTTAATGGCAGGTTTTGTGTCTGGGTCTCACCAAAGCAAAAGAACCTCCCATACCTAACAGCAAGGAACCTGGTTCACCAGTTTCCTTTCCATATAACTTTGAAACTTGGTACTTATTTCCTATCCCCCTCCTCTTTGGCAGGAGCCAATGTGGATATTGATTACAGTTTGGGCTGTATTCCCACTGACCCAGGAACTCTGGAACAAGCCTCTGGTGCTCACATATGCAGTGTAATGGTGGTCCTAATTGAGCATCATCTGGAATTCAGACACAACCAACCATATCTAGAAAATCAATGGGATGAGTCTGCTAAAATCGCTTTTGGAAGAGAGTTTGAGTACCTCTTGGAAGAAAATTGAACCAAAAGAGGTGAAACCAAGCATGATAACCAAGTCCTGGTGAGCAGGTCTAGGTAGCTGGGGCAGGTTATCTCCAGGTGTGAAAGCTCTGCCATGATGTGTTTCCCTTGTTTAGCCTACTTGCACTCACGCCTGCCTTTGTGGGAGCAGAAGTGCTGCATGAGCGAAGGTGGAGATAGTTGGTACAGAGACTGCTTGCAAATGTTAGAGCCCTACATTGAACATAACCCTAAATCTAAACTATTGGTCTTCCACCTGGAAATCCAATCACTGCAACAGTTATTGCTCCAAAGCAAAAGGGGCACTTGCATCCTCTCTAGCAAGAAAGCATGCTGTGCAAAGAAGACCCCAGACACCTTCCTATAGCATAAAGAAAGACATTTCTGTCCCCCACCCCTTAGCATGGTGGTAGAAGTGTGATCTGATGGCTTAGATGGGGATCAGCAAACTTTCTGTAAAGGGGCAGGAATATGTATTATAGGCTTTGTAAGCCATATGGTTTTGGTTGCAACTACTCAATTCTGCTGCAGTAGCTGGAAAGCAGCCATAGACAACACATAAGGAAGGGGTGGCACACCACAATAAAACTTATTAACAAGAATCCTTGGCCAAAGTGGGCCTCAATGCCCAAGGACTGCAGTGTGCCAACCCCTAGTCTCGAGGATGGATTCTGGAGCTACCCATCCCAGCACCATCAGTGAGGGGTGACCATGGGCAGGACTCTGTCTGTAAGCTGTGCTCCACCACTGACCGTGTCTCTATGTCCTCATGAGGTCTGAATGGGGGGCAGAGTGGGGTAGTGACTAGGGGTAGTTACTCTCTAGGTCTAAGATCATAAACAGGCACTGTAATTTCTTAGTATCCTGTTTCCTCAACTGTATAACTGAGAAAATGTAGATAACAGCACTCACTATCTCAGAGTTTGTTGTGAGGAAAAATAAATTGAAGTATTTAATTCCATACCTGGTACAGAGATCCTGTGGTTGCTGTCATGAAAGATGGTGAATAGAAGAGAGGGAACATGGCAGGGAAGGTCATGTGTGTTCAGGTCTCTTCTGATGTGGAGAGGACATATGTGAGTGCTAGTTTAGGGAAACAATCAGAATAGGGTGGGTAAGTAGATGATTTATGACCCACCAGGGGCTTTGAGAGCCATTCCAGCCCAGTTAAAAGGCAGTGTGTCCTGCTCAACAGGAGGACACTTAGCTTGGCACTCACAAGTCTCTCTGATGCCATGTGGCTGTGACACTATAGTCAAGAGATATAACCTCTCCTGCCAATAACCGTGTGTCCCCACAAGATGAGCTGGCCCCATGGCGTCTCTGGTGGATTCTTGCTGAGCCAAGGTGCTGGGTGGAGACCACAGACAGAAAGACAGAAGGATATATGACCAGTAGGAGCTGAAGGAGGATGGAGTCAGCAAACACCACTATCTGCCTCCTGCTAAAAGAAGGCACCCACCGCTTTCATACCAAATGCAAGCAGAGCACTAGGCAACAGAGATGAAGAAGCTACTGCCTGAGAAGCAGAGGGAGCACCTGGGAGGCCTCCACCTCTTCTGTCACAGGTGGTGCATATCTAGGAGTATCTGTGGGAGCCACTCATGGTGACAGGAGAAGGAGGGACAGCGAGTGTCTACATGGTTCCCCTGGAGAGACTATTTAAACTATTGGGTTATATTTTAGGCTGGATAGAAAGACAAGATTGTTAAAGATTCCTTTTCTAATCCCAACTGAAGGCTTATGAGGAAGATGGAACCAGTCTTGAGCCTAGTAAAATGGCTACATATTCTCAGCTTGTTCTGAGTAAATTTTGTGTTTCTTCCTCACTACCTCCACTAACATTTCCAGTAACATAAGTTTAGGGTACAAATGGCAAGGCTTTGGGACTCTCCTGAGAATGACTAATACAGAATGGGGAAGAAGGTGTTTCCATTAGGACTTAGCAACAAAGCCGCCATAGCCTCTAGATTTCCAGGGCTTCTGGGCTCCAGCATGTTGGGGCAGCAGGGGGAGGGGAGCCTGTACTGTAGACACAGCCTTGGCCCAGAACATGGTCAGAAGTTATGGTGGCATTTTATGATTTTATGATGGTTGGTCCAAACTGTTTCCAAGCTCTTATGAAACAGACATATATGCAAAATTCCTTAACTCCAGTAAAATTGGTGTTTTGATTGTTAACAAGATCCTGTCCATTCACAGGTTAACAAGGCATCATGTGTTATTCTGATGCTAATGTTTTATAATTATACACATGGTGTATGACACTGTCCCTCCTCTTCCCTCTTCAGCAGTTCTGAAGCAACCGTGTGTGATATAGAGTGTTCCTAGATCACTGATGAAAACTCTAGTGTGTACTATCCATTGCTGGACAGAGCAACTATGGTGTTCTCTAGGAAACATCACAGCATTCATGCTGCCACCCGAGTGGGATCTGCTCAGAGCCTCAGCTGTAAACATAAAGTGAATCTTCTCCTCAGAAGGGCTTTAAATTGCCATCTCCATAGTCACAAATAGAGGAGAAATCTGCAAAGAGAATTCAAAGCCCAAAAAGACCAGTTACCAAGCCAAAGGTACAGAAAACTGAAACAAGACAGAACCACCATCTTGAAGACCAAACTATGGAGAAGAAAAGACTGCCACTCAAGTCATCCAATTGACAAGCTAGTAAATAAACACCATACTTGAAATAAATACATGAACAGTAGCCAAGAACTTTCTGTAATGTCTACTAAGAGAACCCAGACTGAAATGATCAAAACCATGAGTGCATCAGAGATGCCATTACAGTTACTGAAGAACCCAAGTTCACAGACACATTAATGCATCACTCAAATATGCACAGTGTAGATGGATGTACAATATGTTTAGGGTGCTGGATATAGTTCTCATTATATTTTCTAGAATAAGTCAAATCCTGAGTTACCGAAACCTACTATAGAAACTAGATTAGTGGATTATACTCGATTACTACAAATATATTTTTACTGGGAAAATATTTAAATGCAAAAATACAAAAGTAAGTAGTACTACCTCCATTGCTTATTTTAATGGGATCAACCTATGTCAGAGAATGCATCCAAGATCCCCAATGTGAGTAACAGAAGAATAGACAACACATTTATGCATAGCAGGCCGTCTCTTGATGGTGTAAAAGTTTAGTTTCAAGGGAAATTTCCCATGACTCTCCTTACACTCCAGGAGAGCAGAGTCATGTTTCCCTTCCTGCGCTGCTCCTGCAGGAGAGGACGTAGCAGGAACTCAGTAAATGTTTGCTGCTCAAACACCGGGTAAGAGGAGCTACCTCATAAAAATGTGTCACAAATTAGGCTTTGTAATTTGAAGCCTGTACAAGTTGACTTTTAATGGAGATTTTGGGGCCTCTCTTGAAAGAAACTGGTGAAAGCTTGAATCCACAAAGATTTGGACCAAGTCAGATAACACAATGAGCCCTGAGCTTGTGTGCACGTGATGGGCAGTGCTCTTCTGGGATGAAGGGCAGAGACAAATGAGACAATAATAGAAGCATCCTGAGGGTCCCTCAGCAGACTTTGCTCTACCGGCACTGAGGATTTAGTTCTCAAGTCATCCCCACACACCCACAGCCACTTATCCAGGTCACCACGGGACATGGTCCTTGCTCCAAACAAGGAGGATTCTTCAGCCCTGCACCCTTGTCCTTGGTCCGTGAGCCCCAGACCATAGAGTAAACAGCTGCCTGCTGATGGTTGTGTCTCCACCTCTTCTGCTGGAACTGTCAATTTTATGAGAATTTAGAGTAAAAGGAAACTGCAAGCTTAAAAAGAGGTAAGAAACCCTTCTTAGGGTTTACTGATCTTGCTCTGGGCCTTATCAAAGGTGGGCTCAGTGCCAGATCTTGTAATCTCCTGGAAAACCATCCAGACTCTTTACAAACTGCCAACAAAAAAGTGGAACAACGCAGACTTTATTTCAGTCATTTTGAATTTACTCAAGTGATTCCAGCATCCTGCTTTTTGGTAAGGAATACATGGTGAACTCTTCACTCTCCAGAGCTCACCACAGTAAAATGTCACTTGCATCTCTTGGCCCCTTGGTATCTGGGCATAAATTTGTAACGATCTTCGAATTTCTCCTTGGTCCTTCTGATGGTACTGACGAGTGTGTGTGATGAACATTGATGATGTGAGTGTGATTAATATATCAGTAGGGAGGGGGGCTTCCAAATGCCCCAGGACACGTGTGCTACACAGCATGGCATGGAACCATGGATGTGCACATCCAGTCACTCACCAGAATTGGCATCAATCTGGCTTTGGTTCTCACCAGCCTGGTGACCTTTCCCCCAACCAACCAGATATTACTGAGTCATAGGATTACAAGATAAGCAAAAATTTCCAAGCAATTATATCAGAATTTCATAGTTGAATGGATTATGAAATAATCCATCTCAGAACACAGAAATTTTCTTTTTTTAAGACAGAAGTTTGAAATTCCATTTTATTTAGTGGTTGTAAAGGATCTCAGCTGTTGGCTTTCCTTTAGGAAATATTTCTTGGTAGAAAGAATACTTGCTCACGAATCAGATGAACCCGATTAAGTGTATTGGGGACTTAGTTTAATACTTGTGAGATACTAGAAAAATATATACATATATTGATCTCTGACCTCCAGTTCCTATCCCAGAGCTCCTAAAATTCTCACACATCCTTAATGGGTAAGAAACTGGGAAGGTCTCTTGTCCTAATGAGAGGATTCTTGGGGGTGGGTTAGGGGCTCCTGAATGAGGTGTGGTCATCAGAAAAGGCAGCCATGGTTAGAAGCATGGGGTTTTCAGCCCCACCCCCATCCTCCAGAGAGGGGAGAGGGCTGGAAATGGAGTTAATGATTGCCTGCATAAAGAAATCTCCATAAAACCCTAAAAGTAAGGGATTCAGGGAGCTTCCAGGTTGGTGAACACACCTGCAGCCCCCACCAGAGGGTGACCCTCCCCAACCTCGCCATACTCGCCTCTCCAGCTGGCTGCTGTCTGTCCTTTATCACATCCTTTTATTAAGCAGGTAAACTGGGGGCACCTGGTGGCTCAGTCAGTTAAATGTCTGATTCTTGGTTTCCGCTCAGGTCGTGATCTCAGGGTCATGGGATCAAACTCTGTGTTGGGCTCCGTGTTCAGCGGAGAATCTGCTTGAGATGCTCTCTTCCTCTGCCCTTCCCGCTCATGTTCTGTCTCTCATTCTCAAATAAATCAATCTTTAAAGAAAAATTGACTGGCAAACGGGCAAATAAGCTTTCCCTGAGGTCTGCAAGTGGCTCTAGCAAATCAAAGGAATCCAAAGCGGAGGTGGAAACACGTCCAGTCTGTAGCCAGGTTGCCCAGAACCTACTGTGTGTGGTTGGTGTGTGAAGGGGGTGTCATCGCATGGGATCCGGCCCCTCACCTGCGTGTCTCCAGCAGACAATGTCCGAACTGAGATTGTAGGACACCCCATGGGCATGCTGGAGAACCGCCTAGTGTGCAGGGACCCCCACGCCCATGGCGACCAGGGTGTCGGAAGCGAGGCATTCGTGTGAAGGTAAAGGACTCTTGAAGGAGCGAGAATGGATGTTGTTTTCCTAACACAGGTGGGATGATTAAGACTTTTTCACTAGGGTACCTGACTCCATGCGTGCAAGGAAGTAAGAACGGTTAACTCAGATGCTTCTTGTGTTCTAAACAGATACTCCATTTAACGAGCACATAGAATCCAGAAAACCCTTACATCAGAGCTCAGAATGGCATCAGAATTACCTGGGCTGCTTGAGAGAATGCAGATTCCCAGGCTTTCTTACAAGTCTTAAGGGTTTTTTTTTTAAGATTTTATTTATTTATTCATGAGAGACAGAGAGGGAAAGAGAGAGAGAGAGAGAGAGAAAGAGAGAGAGAGAGAGAGAGAGAGAGAACCAGAGACACAGGCAGAGGGAGAAGCAGGCTCCCCCCAAGGAGCCCTATGAGGGACATGATCCTAGGACCCCAGGATCATGACCTGAGCTGAAGGCAGAAGCTCAGCCACTGAGCCATTCAGGTGTCCTAAGTCTTAGGTTTTAAAGGGGAAACTAATATAAGTAACTTTTCAAGTGAATAGATTTATAGAGAAATGTTGATTCTCATTGCCATTCAATAAGTCTCAATGATATTAGGATACTGGTTTTTTCTTACATAAGTCACTGATCTATAGTAACTGACACTTTTGAGATTCGGTGGACATCTGTCTAGGTCCTTTCAAAAGATTTTAGCAAGTCTGACTAAGGTGAAGGCTGTATGTGGGGACATTCTCCTGATTGCCTCCAGCATTTAACTTGCACTGGTCTGTCCTGAGCCAGCTGCATGGCCTACAGGAGGGGGACGCGCCGGACCCCACAGGCACGGAGCAGCAGCAGCTGACAGGTAAGCCGGCTGGGCTAATGCCGGAGCCCCTGGCCCTCCAGAGAACCCGGGTGGGTTCTCCCGGCCACAGCTGAGACTCACCACTTCCAAGGATGAGCAGATGGGAAATGTAAGTGACCCCCACCTACAACTTAGACATTTTGCTTCTAAATTTACACAGCAGTTCTAGGATTCTGGAGATGAGATTTCCAAGTAGAAAACACATCTTTTTCTGCACTTCTGACTCCCAGAAAAATCACTATATCTGTTATTTCTGCTACAGGACTATCCTGGTTGCAATCTTTTCACATATTTTAAGACGTCTGGAACACTGGCATTGTTAGTCACATCAAATAAGAATATTTCAATCAGTGAATCAAACCATGGATAAAGATATACATATGTTAATGTAAACATCAAAAATACTCTGAGAAAAAATGGAAGAATATAGATCTAAAAAAATAAAGGCAGATAATTTGAAAGATTTGGGCTTCAAGTGAAGGAATCTGTGCGTGTAGATGGACTCCTGTGCGAGCCCTCGCATATTCGTGGGGCCAGGCATCACATGGACACGGCGCACACGGTCCTGGCCCAGACCACTGATCACTGAAATTAAGTCTAAGAAAAACAATTTGGCATTGACCCTGTTTCTCTTACCTATTAGTTATTAGTTATATGCTTCACCTTGGTCTTGAAATAATTTCCTTTTCTATTGAATTTCTATCAGCATGTTCCCCATGCAGGATCTCACACTCCTCACTTAATCTGGGTTAATCTGGATCATTTCTTTCCTTCTCTATTCCACAGATTTTGCATTTACTAAATATTCATTGAACACTTGCTATGTCTGGTTATTGCTTTAGATATTAAAAACAAAAATAAATTAGACATAAACCCTGCCCTTAAGAAATTTCCAGCTAAGTAAAAGGAGACATATAAAAGAAGTGCTATATGATGGAAGAGCAAAATGAAGCAGCAGCGACTCTAGAAATTACTCCAGATGTTACTCCGGAAGGGGCGTTTCTGTAGATCTGGGTCCTGATGAGGAATGAGCAGCATGAACACATGGGCACACCCAGCTGGCAGTGCTGGGCAGGCATTGTGGGTTCAGACACAAGGACTTAGGAGCCAGATTCATGGGATAAACATCAACCTGTGTTTGGAGAGCCAGCACTGAGAGGCTCCAAGTAAGGACAGAGCAGATTTTATTTGTATTTTTTAAAACTCAATTAAACATGCAAGGGTATAGGTCTGCAGTGGTTAATTTTCCGTGCCAACTTCGTTGGGCAAAACCAGAGAATATGTGAATAATGAGGTATTCATTCATGCAGTAATATACAAAAATGAAAATAAGTAAGCAATATCTATATACCTCAATGTGAATTAATCTCAGAAGTGTTTAAAAAGCAGGTTATTAAAAAATGTAATGCAAGATTATGCTTATATAAATTTTAAAGCATGTACATCAATACCAAATACTGTGTAAGACTCCATACTTGTGTAGTAAAATATGAATAATGTCTGGGAAGGATTGTCAATTCAGGCGATGCTATTTCTGCAGCGGGAAAGGAGGCCTAGCTCTGATGTGTGGGTAATATTTTATTTCTTTATCTGGTAACTAAGTACGTGAGCATCCATTACCTTGTTATTTATACATTCTTCACTATATTCCATCATACCTGTGGGATAAATACTGTTAGTCATAGGGTCCAGAGGCTCTGTTATGGGTGAGACATTAATAAAGGAGTAATGCATAGAAACAGGTGATAACGATCTTAAATGAAAAACAACTGGTTACTGTTTTAAATGTATGCATGAATATAACACTATTTTGAAATGTGTATTGGAAAATTTTTCAAAAGAAATATCACAAGATTAAAAGACTATTGGGTACTTTTGTTTGTTTTGGGTTTTTTTTTTTAATTTATTTTGAAGAAAGTCAGACTACCACATGTGGCACCTCATGTGGATGGGCCTGGAGCCTTGGGAGCTTGGAACCCTATGTTCTCCTACAAATGGACCTTGAGGGTTTGCTTGGAGGTTCTAGCAGGGGAGTGCAGCCACTCATTACCCTTGACCCAAGAACGGTCCTCTTCTATGGGGAAGGCTGTCCCCTTCCACCACGTGCACAGCTTTGGGAGGGACACACGTGAGGCAGTGAGGGAGGGCGGGGACAACCGCCTGGTCAGCCAGGTCAGCCGAATCAACCTGGCCGCCAATGAGGTGACAGATGTCGCAGCCAGGTCGCCCTCACATCCAACAGTGTTTTCATTTGTTTTAATTATTTTAAATTATTTATTTATTTATTTATTTATTTATTTATTTATTTTAGAGAGAGGTCAGGGAAGGGGCAGCGGGAAAGAGAGAAAGAATCTCAAGCAGACTCTGTGCCCAGTGCGAGACTTATGCTGCCGGAACTCAATCTCAAGACGCTGAGATCACGACCTGAGCTGAAACCTAGAGTCAGTCGCTTAGCTGATTGCGCCGCCCAGACACTCCACTGTGTTTTTATTTATTTTTTTAAAGATTTTATTTATTCATTCACGAGTGACACAGATAGAGAGGCAGAGACACAGGCAGAGGGAGAAGCAGGCTCCATGCAGGGAGCCCGACGTGGGACTCGATCCCGGGACTCCAGGATCAGGCCCTGGGCTGAAGGCAGATGCTCAACCTCTGAGCCACCCAGGCGTCCCCCAACAGTGCTTTTAGTAGAGCACAATAATGACCCTTTGTATTTTCATTTTTATACCTTTTTAAAGCTGCATTTCTTAAACATAGTGTGCTACTGGGTTTTCACAATTTGTTTATTGGCACAAAGAGAGAAACAGCCAATAAAATAGTTAAGTAACTCTAAAAACATCAGTTATGTGTGACATGTAGGCACCCCTTTCCCAGGTGACATGGAGGAGAGCTCAGTCCTAAGGAAATTTTACCCCATCCACCTCCATCTGGTCCTGAGGAAGCCAGACCTGCTGTCCTATTGGGGCCGATGTCTGTCTCCACTAAACCTACTGTTTGGATCTGTCTGTGCTTTGTATTCTCTTGTCTCCTGTCTTCTCTGATGCCTGCCACGGGGCTTGGCACACAGTAGGTGCTCACAATTTCTAAGTGAATAATGATCCCTGATGTAGCCCCGATCTGGAGGAGAGAGAGCTGGGACTTGCCCTGTGGAGTGAAGAAGGCCAGAACGAACTCCATGGGGCACCGCTGCTCCCGACTTTGCAGACTCTGCAAGCCCAGAAACGTGCCGTCCTCTCCCAGCCGGGATGCATCACGCACTCTGCAGCCTCAAGAGAGGGCTGCTTGCTTACTTGCATCCCACGAAATATCCAGCAGTTCCAAAGTTCCTAAATAAATATTAATTATATGTGTAACTAAATATAATTTAAAAATTGCATATGGTCTTGCATCATAACCAGTGCCACAGACCTGGACCTGCTACTATTAGTAAAGGCCGACACTTACGTCTTTTTTAACGGGTGATCAGTGATATTATAGATCAAACTGCTTCTAGTCACTCCACATTTTAAAGCACTCAGGTTTACAGTTTCTCACACGTCCATGTCCAACTTGCAGTTCTCTGATCTGGAATTTGTCCTGTGGCCGTGGATAAGCAGGCATGGGGCCCTCGGTCTGGGAGCCCACAGCCCTTTGCTTGCACTTACCTTAGCTGTGACTGTCAGCTCCCGTATCACCTGAGATAAACTTCTCTATGGAGGGTGGTGAGGGAGGCACTCCCTCGTGACTGTGACATGTGCCCATCGGCGTCCCCGCACGGCCACCGCCTGAAGTGTGAGCAGCACATCCTCGGCAGCGCCACATGAGACTCCCGGGGCAGTACGTCTGACCCTCACGAGGCTTGTGAACCCACACACCCAGCTGGTGGGGCCAGGGTAACAAAATAAACAGAGCAGTTTCTATTCGCGCAAGTATCTCGGTTGGCTGGCCCCCTGACCCCACAGTAAGAAATAAGTTCTGCTGCTTTTGTCACTGCCGAGCTGTGCTGGGGTCCCACACGTGACACGTCCACTCGAGGTGAGCCCTGGGGTGGGGGGGGCGGCACCCGGGGAACAAGAAGCCACCGCAAGGGACACAGGGGTCCTGTTGTGGTGGCAAAACCACTCTAAAATGGACTGTGGTGATGGTTGCACAACTTGTGAATATAGTAGAAGCTAATTTTACATTTTAAACAAGTGAATTTTTATGGAATGTGAATTATATCTCAATAAATTGTTACAACAATTGAAAATACAGAATTGCCATGATTTTGGCTAATACTGATGTTTATTCTTATCATAGATGCTTAAAACGGAAGAGCACATTTTGTTTTTTTAAAAGATTTTATTTATTAATGAGAGATATACAGAGAGAGACAGAGGCAGAGGGAGAAGCAGGCTCCATGCAGGGAGCCCAACGTGGGACTCGATCCTGGGTCTCCAGGATCATGCCCTGGGCTGAAGGCGGTGCTAAATCGCTGAGCCACCCGGGCTGCCCAGGAAGAGCACATTTTGGAAGGTGTTTCTGCCTCAGTGAGGATGAAGACCTGTAGACCCTGTAACGTGAAATGGTTAACCAGGCAGAGACATCCAGAAAGTAACACAAACATGAAACTTCTTTCCCTAAATGTACACGTTCTCCTTTAAATAGTGAGCATCCGTACCTGTTCTCCTGTGCGTGGTTCACCGGGGAAATGTACTATGACTTACAGCACAAGAGATTCACAAGGATTCGCAAGGATTCATAGCATTTGTACATAATAAATATAATAGGATAATATACATGCGTGCATATGTGGATATATACACACAGCTGGTATATATGTGAGTAGGTACATTTTGAATTATTTAAGTAAACATAAAAATCACGTCTTTGGTTTATTTGAATTCTGAACTTCTGCTAAATAGCTTTTTAAAAAACTTCAAAGCACTCTTTTGAAAATTGTTTTTTTAAAGATTTTATTTATTTATTCATGAGAGAGACGGAGAGAGAGAGAGAGAGAGAGAGAGAGAGAAATAAGCTGAGGGAGAAGCAGGCTCCATGCAGGGAGCCCGATGTGGGACTCAATCCCGGGACTCCAGAATCATGCCCTGAGCTGAAGGTAGATGCTTTAACAGCTGAGTCACCCAGGCGTCCCTAAAAATTATTTTTTTATAGATTCCTTATTAATATCTATGCTAATTCACCTGGCATTCTACAGGTAAATGGCTTCTATGGCTGAAGCCTTCGCATTATTCAGACACTAAGTCAAAGTGCTTCTCTCTACTTCCCCATAATGGAGAACAGGAACGTGCTGGTGGCTGGAACTCAATCCAGGTCACTAAAGCAGAAACCCTTGGGATGGGAAAAGGCTGAACATTGGGTTGTCAAGTCTGTCTCCTGTCTCCAGGCTGCTGTATGGTTTTGCCTCAGGGAACCCTGGGACCTTCGGCCTCGCTATTTACGGCACTCTGTATGCCTTGGGTACTAGGTGTTCCCGTCACTGGACCATGGTGTATGGAAGCCAAGCTGACAATGTGTCAGTGCCACTGGAACACTGAGTTCTTTCTCCAGGTTTTAGGGAAATTTCACGCCTGGACTTGCAGAATCCGTACCTCGTGTGGGAAAACATGCACCACGGACAGAAGTCATGAGAGCACCACTAGAGGTCACACGCTCACCTCGGCACTCACTGAGGACCCTCGTCTGGGAAATCGTTCAGTGAGAAATCTATTTTTCAGCCAGAAGGTATCAATGGTGTGCTGTGCTGAGATGGTGTTCCTTTCCAAGCTATCCCACTGGCCAAGCAAAAAAGGGCTTAGTAGTCAAAAGCTTGGTTTGGAACATTTTGCTGTTTCCAATCTTGGCAGTACCCACAAATCTGTCTCAATGGCCCATGGTAAGCATCTAAGATTTTGGCCAACAAAAGAAGGAAGGAAGCGTAGAATGCAAAGAGAAGATACCATAGGCCAGATGCACCTGTGGCTGGCTGGCGTGAGACCCACACGCTCAGGAGTGTCCCTCCTGCAGGGTCCCATCTCCTCTTTCCCATGGAAGTGGCCTGCAAGCTTCCCAAGGATGTCTCCCCAATGTTGAAGGCTTTCGGAAAACTTGAAAGTTTTGGAAGAGTTAAAAGAAAGGGAAACGGAGTTTGAAAATTAGGTATTTGAAAAGAGTCTTGGAAATTTCATGGGGCCCCGGGTCCAGGTGCTCCCCTGTGGGAGTGAGGGGAGGTCTAGGACTCTGAAGGTGGGCAGAAGCAGCCTTTTGCTTCCTGGCATGAAATGAAGGAATGCGAAGCAGGAATATGAGGTGTTGGGAAAACGGGGACGACAGCCAGCCACTTTCCCCAGAGAATTCCAGGTCCCAGCCCGCTGTGGCGTAACCGGCAGGCAGAGGGTGATCTCATCTCGGGAGAGGTCTGCTTGGGAGGACAGCGCTGCACCAGCTGAGTTCAGACTCCACTGCCACCAACTTCCAGCTCTGTGGCCTCAGGCAAGTCAGGAACGACTCTGTTCCCAAGCATCCTCGTTTCTCACTAAATTTCCCATGAGGGGGACACCTGGGTGGTTCAGCGGTTAAGCGTCTGCCTTTGGCTCAGGGTGTGATCTGAGTATCCGGGATCGAGTCCCACATCCGGCTCCCTGTGGGGATCCTGCTTCTCCCTCTGCCTGTGTCTCTGCCTCTCTCTCTCTCTCTCATGAATAAATAAATCTTTAAAAAATAAAAAATAAATTTGCCATGAGGATTAATGAGTTAATATTGACAAAGCACCTGGAATGGCATGCCAAATACATAAAGGGTTGTATAAATATTTGTTAGATAACCTAATGGCACCGTGCAAGACTCCTAAATGAGGCAATGCCTGGGAATGTGGTTTCAAGAATAATTGGTTTGATTTGCCAGTTTTTTAGAATGGAGATTAGACATGAAGTGGCATTTTAGATAATAAGGCAATGATATTTCTTGCATCGCTCAACACATAGGCTGAGATTTACATACACGCAATACCCCTGCACATAGAAAGTCTTTCAAAATTTTTGATGATGTTTAAATTATGCCCAGACTTACAATCATGAAATGTGAGTCTGTGCATGAATGTTACTGGTGTGCTAGATGTGTGTGCATGAGTCTATATAAATGTATGTGTGTGTGAGTGGTATGTGTGTGCATGCAACCTGCATGTGATTGGTATGTGTGTATACATGTATTGTGTATGCGTGTATTCCATGTGTGTGATTGGTGGGGGGGAGTATATGTGTGTGTGAGATGTGCTCCAACCCCCAAGGGACAGGGACATTATGCTCTCTGATAAAACTAAAATTTTCACTTAAACTAATCCGGTCAGAATGAATTCACGTGTCAATGTGTGGGTAATTAGTGCTAACCCAGCATGTGAGGAGTTTTGTTACTGTGCACACTTGCAGGCAATGAGAGCAATAAGCTGGCTGCACTGGCTTTGCTCCCTCCTGGCCCATGGGCCGCGAGTGAGTCCCGCCCTTCCTGGAGGGCCGCAGGAGGACCTGGGCTGGATGGGGCAGGGCCCGGGGGACCCCCTGGCCGAGGTCTGGGACTCAGGGGTCATGGCTGTGCGGTGGTCATTGCAGGCAGCAGCGGCAGTGGCAGCTCCTTCCGTCAGGCTCTCCCTCGCATGGGGACAATCATCCTGTGCAGCTGTGGTTAGGGCGCTCTGCACACAGGGTGTGAAGTCCGACGCTCCATCAGCGCGGTTAACGGGCGATTTTCCAACCACACATGGCAGGTGTCCCTCCTTTGAGCCCATCACCCAGCCTGGAAACTCGGAAAGTGGGGGATGAGGGACATGCAGGACACATGTCAGCAGGATGACACCTGCTGCTCGAATCTCAGCCGCCCCGGAGGGCAGGGCCTGGCACAGATGTGAGTGCAGGTGTGGGCGCAGGTGCAGACGCAGGTACAGGTGCCTAGGCCAAGGGCCAGCAGGTGCTGGGCTGCAAGCTGTGCCCTTGGAAGCTGGCGCACCGCGGAGACCACTTCTTAGGAACCCCGCCTCGCCCTCCGCCAGCAGCTCCTGCTCAGGGGCCACCGGGTCTCTGAGGCCCTCCTCACACCACAGCTCTGCCCAACGGTGATAGCTCAGAGGCCACCTTCGCACCTGGCTCACTGATCCCCGGGCACCACTTGGCCCCTGGGTTTGTGGCAACCAAAGGGAAGTGCGGCATGTGTCCGGGGGATCCCCAGGAACGGGATAGGATTCCATGACAGGTGCCCCGCAGGTCCCCAGTTAGGGAGTGGGATCCCAGGACTCAAGGGTGATCGTCGAGGAGCTGCAGCCTCAGGTGCCTGGGTGGACTGCAAGCAGGGGAGCAGGGAGGAACTCTTTGGGGCAAGGACAGGGTAGAGGGGAGGACCTCCCTGCGCATCCCCTAGCCTGACACACTGCCGGAGTCGCAGCACCTGCTGAACCCCGGGGAAGCTCAGAGACGAGGGATGGTGATCACATCCCCAGTGCCCCATTGCAGACTCAGTAGGGCCAAGTGGCCTTGAACACACTTCCCACCCTGTGGTTATCCACAGTGTGATACAGACCTGTGTAAATAAACACATATTTTCCAGGCATGGGAAGTGGCAATGAGAGGTAGCAGGGCTCCCTGACAGGTGCATGTGTGTGGGGATGGCATTGGGGTGGTGCCGGGTCACCTTATGTCTGTGGCCAGGAGGGCAGGGGGCCGGGCAAGCTACTGAAGGACCCAGCAAGCAGGATGGGTCAGTAAAGCAAGAAGAAACAGATGACATTAACTCTGACACCATATCTTCCTTAACCAATACATCCCAAAGCCCATTATCCAAACATGTAATGACTATGGAAAGAATTAATGAGACATCTTACATTCTCTCACATTCTTTCTTTTTTTCATACTAAGTCTTCACCTTGGGTGTGCATTCTGCACGTTTAGCACATGTCCATTTGGACTAGCCTCACTTGGAGTGCTCCCAGCTGCTATGGGGACACTAATGACCTAGGTTTGCAGTTGCTCAGATTCCAGAGATCTCCCTCCCATTCAGAAGTCTTGAGTCCATAATAAGACAAGAGTTGGAAATCACTTGATCTGAAGTGATAACAATGATAACTTACTTAAAAACATTTTTCGATTTTCGAATGTTTCCACAAGTATGATCTCATTTAATTTCTTCATCTAGAAATGTAAAAAACTTGAAATCCGACATTTTAATTCCAAGTATTAAAATTTACTTGATAGGGACACCTGGCTGGCTTGGTGGATGGAGGTCTGCCTTTGGCTCAGGTCGTAATCCCGGGGTCCCGGGATCGAGTCCCACGTCAAGCTCCCTGACTGGAGCCTGCTTTTCCCTCTGCCTGTGTCTCTGCCTCTCTCTCTCTCTCTCTCTCTCTGTGTGTGTCTCTCATGAATAAATAAATAAAAGTTTTTAAAAAACTAGTATAAAATGAATGACAGAAAATAATGCACATGAAAACATAAAATCCAACCGACGGCATACTTAAAAGCTCATTTATAACCTTTACTGTAAATATTAGAAAAAAAGGAAAAATAAAGACAAAAACCTAACAGTAAAGACTAAGAAGTTAAATTTGATTCTTTCTCAAAGTTAGCACCAGCCAAAAAAGGGGAAGAAACGATATCAGGCTAGGTATACACAAGAACTTCTGCTCATCAAGACACTCATGAAAAGTGAGAAAAGGTAAGGCCCAGAGAGGAAGGATATTCATTGAATGAACAAAGAACTCTTACCCAGACTACATTAGGATCATCTATATATCAACACTAAGAAAATCATGTAAGAGAGTTAAGCTTACAAATATGGATCCCCAAGTGGCCAGATGCTCCATCTCGATAATGGCCGAGGGATGCAAATTGATCAAGGAGTAGATGCAATCCCACCACGGCTGGAATGGCTGAATCTGAATCCGTCCTCACTGAGCGTTCACGAGAGGGCACGTGGGCAGAGTCGGCCTCATATGTCGGTGGGGGAGGTAAGTCAGTGCAGCCGCCCTGGAAATAGTGTGAGATCATCTCTGATGAGTGACAGACATGCATACCTGTGCCCCCGGCGAGCCCACACCTAGGGGGGGAGATTTGTGCTCAGGAGCGCTGAGCCTGGTGCAGGGTGATTTGCAGCCGTTACTGGTATTGAATCCCCAAACTCTGAACAGCCCCCATTGCCTCCACAAGAGATGCTATGGGACAGGACAATACACAGAAACAAAGCTAAAGGGATGACAGTTCCTAGTAGTCACAGGTGCATCTCATGGACAGAATGTTGAGAGAATCCAAAGGACTGTACGCGTCATGATCATGTTTCAATGAAGTTCAACAGCACTCAATGCTATCGTGTTTAGGGACATATGCTTGTGTGGTAAACTTTTTTTCAGAAAAGCAAATAAGTGATTAGCATTACAGACAGAAAAGTAGTGAACCCTGTGAGCAGAGACAGGATCGTGGTTTGGAGCAGACAGGCAGGTCTTCTGATATCCTGGTCACCCTGTGTGTGGACCTGGCAGTGGTGACATAGACCATAAGTCATTGAATAGTTTATTTTTGCTTTGTGTCTTTTTAAAAAATATTTCACAATACTAAGAATATTTTTTAAAAAATAAAGTGAGCCATATTAAAAACCACAGCTAAATTAACAGATGGGATGGACGCTCGCGTGACCCTGAGATGGAGGGACTCTCACAGCAGGGCGTTGGAGCTGAGCTGGCTGCCCCCTAAGCCCTCAGTCTGGATTCCTAAGTAGACGGAATTGCACACGTGTGAAGAGCTGAGGCCAGACTCATGGCTCGTGGCTAGGGGAAAGCTTTCTGCCATGTATTTTTTTTTAATATTGTGGGAAGGAGATCTGTTTTCCGCTGCCGCCCTCCTGCCTAGAGCTAAGGCCGTGAGGGCTTGGTGCCTCTGGTCTGGCCGCTGTCTCTACCCGTTGGGGTAAGGCCACAGAAACTGCAGTGGCTAGCCCAGAACTGGGCCGCCACAGGGCCACCGAGGGGACCCGGGTCCCCAGTCTTCAGTCTTGAGTAAATAAAAAATGCCTTTTGATTTAAAAAAGATCATTTTCATGAAGTATTACTTTTTAATTCAAAAAAAAATTTACTTTTTAATTAAAAAAAAAATTCCGGAAAATATCCTCACTTGAGAGTTTACTTAGTGTGACAGCTGAACACAGTCTGTACTTATCTAACTTTCGTTCAAATAAGCCAGTCGTCAAAAGAGGTTAATAAAACTCTTTACAACCATATTAACCATGTTCAACCAAAAACCTCGATGGCTCTGCTGAAAGCACAACCACCGTATCATTAAAGTTAACCGTTCACAGAAGTGCTGGAATCGATGTAATTTAAACGCAAAGAGCGAGCGATAGGGTCTCAGGGTCACGTTCAAGATGCCTGGTGCTGAGGATGGGGTTTCAACCCCCAATCCAAGCTTCCACGCCCGTGGGTTCCAGTCACATCTGCAGTGCACTTTAACACATTTCTGTGGTTTAATTTCCTTTGGTTTGCTTTATAATCCTGTTTTGAAGAAGTGGATGAACTGATCTGAACTTGCTTTTTTTTTGAACAGTTTAAAGAAGGGTTCCAAAATTTTCCAGCTACATTTGAAAGTCAGAAAAAAATAGGCTTTATAACTTTTTTTTTAAATGTCAGCATTTTGCAGTCTCCTTTGTCTTGGTTTAAATTTAGGCTACACACACACAAATAATGCCAATAGTCCTGCTGTCTTGGGAATGGCTCACCAAAAGAAGCTTTTGGAGATACACGTTGTCAGGTTAGTATATCCCACAGCTCACAGGAGGCAGATGGAGTCCCAGGACCAAAGGGGCCGCGCTTGCTCCGGCATCCATCCTGGAACCCATTTGTGCTCGAGGGTAGCCTGTCTGTTCTTTCTGGTCCTGCTGTGGGGCAGCACACAAGGGGGAGGTAAAGAAGCAGACATACCACGTGAATCTGTTGAATTTTCCTTCTTTCTCTCCAACCCCCAACACCATGAAACTCAATGATTCATGGAGAAACCAGACAGTACGCTAACTAATGGAAAGCCTGCCTCCCGTTGCCTGAATGGGTGTCTCAGGCTTGGTAGTTTGGCCAAAGAGAACACCGAGCCAGCAGCTAGACAAACCAACCAATGAAGAAAGAAAAGCAGAAGGTCATGTGTCATTTCAGCCGTAATTCTTATAATTAGGCAAAATGTAGTCTCCAAAATGAAAAAACAATATATCTCATATATCCATAATATTGTGATAAATTATTTTTATCACAATGTTACTTAAAAATATGTCGATAATTAGGTATAAAATCTTTATTCTTTTAATTCTTATACAACTAAAAAAACTACAAATCACAATACCAATTAAAATTGACAATATTAATTTAATATGACAAATGATATTTAGATAAAACCAGCTGGTTAAACAGGGGCTGTGGCACTCAATTGTCCAGTGCAGGTTCTTTAGTTTGGCATGTGTGTACACCTCCTGTTCAGCCGCTCATCCTGATTGGGAGCATAGGTCCACCTGCATTTGTATCGTGCACATGACATCACGTAGCTGTCACGCTACAGCTCACATCCCGCGTGTCACAGAAGACTTCCATCTTTGTCTCATTTGCTGAGTTACTTCTCAAGTAGTATTGCCATCAATCTGATGACAAATACAAGAAGCGATGCAAACTGATCAATGATGCCATGGCATTAAGTGATACAAGTGGTCACATAGGTGTTTCAGAATTTTTAGACTAATTTCATTAAATAATCTTGGAAGTCAACTTAAAAATTCTTATAAAATAGGTGATCACCCCTGAGGCAATATTCTTGGCTCTTTGTTTGAGAAATGTAGACTTTGGGAATCAGCATATAGATGGAATGGCACCACCGTCAGCCTTGAGGATGAGCTGAGCTGTGCTCCATGAACCAGAACCGCAGAGGACTACTTGGGATGGAGATAGATTTGCCAGGTAAAATACAGGACACCCGGTTAAATGCTACTTGTAGGTAAACAATATGTTTTTCGTTACTCCAAGTATGCCCCAATCCTTGCATGGGACATACTTATACTAAAAAGTTATTCAATGTTTATTGATATTCGGGTTGAACTGGGTACTTGGTTTTGTAAGTTTGTGTTTGCTGACCTGCTTGTTAAATCTGGCAGACCCGAGTGCAGAGTACCTCTAGGGTCAGCGTGGGAAGCATCTGGTCGACCATCTGACCAATAATGTAACTGAAATGGAAAAATCCCATTAGCCTAGAACATTAGTGTACACATCTTCCCTTGTCTCGTGCCAAAGCTGTTTTGAAGAGTAAGTTCTTCAACACTACTTGGGTCTTGTTTAATGTTTGCCACAGCACAAGGTAAAATAAGGGGCCATGGCTGGGCATTGCTTCGTTGGTCCATAGTTTATCTTTCCCATTCCTTCTGTGGGTGTAAAATAAATGTCCCAACTCAGAAGTCCTTTGGAAGAGCTGGGAGTCAGGTGGTGGATTCTAGGAAGTCCCATGACCACACCTCTGCCACTCTATCCACGGCAGGTGGCTGATGCATACCAAAGGTGTGCCCTCCATGGAAGAAAAGCCTTTGCAAAAGCTGTGCAAAGATGAGACTCCTCGTGTGAGCAGCCCCACTTTTAGTTGTGCAAAACTGTCACCACAGGTTCAAGGAGACCTGCACCCCCCCCCCCATTCTTGCTGATTGAATAACAGAGAGCAGCCTGCGTGAAGAGCGATGGCTTGGGGCTGGCAGCACACGCACACACCTCTGAGCCAAACCTCACCATCCTTCCTGGTTTCAGGCTGAGCCTGCTCAAGATGTAAAATTTAAAATCTACTTTATTACTTTAGTTTTTTATAATTAAGTATGATTTTCTCATGCCATTGTCACATTCATTTCTTAATATACCCGACAGTAAAAGTTTCTGCGCTACATGAGTTTCTCTGTAGGAATGAGGCATCATGTTAACCTCACACCATCCCTGCGTCTGATGAACCACGGTAAGCATGGAGTTCCTTAACGTTGGGCCTGATTTTGATCTGCTTGAATGAAACACACGTGTGCATGGAAACACTACATAACTGTTTGCAAACTGTTGTCTTTATTTTTGAGGTTGAAAAATGATCCTTGGCTCTTTAGTAATTGAAAGCAAAGCCCTGCCTGATTGTGAAACGAAAGAATAGGGAAGACGTTAGGAAAATGTGCTCATCGGCTTTCTCCAGCTGCCTGCCTCAAAGGCAGGGGTTCGGCAGGAGGAAGCCCGGCAGATTAGGCCGTCCCCAGGGCTGGGTCTGCCCAGGGTGGCCGCAATCTTCCCTGAGCTGACGAAGTCGAAACCACAGGACGTGAAGAAATTCCTCCATTCTGAAAAATAACGTCAAAGATGGCTTATAAGGATAAAAAAGTTTTCAAAATGTTATTTAGACAAAACTGGCAGGTAAAATGACATTTGTTGGTCTATTCAGAACCATCTACCGAATATGTTGGGACCTGGCTTTCTGGGGACAGCGAACATTTTCTCATGGATTTGACATCTCCACTGTTGATGTTGGGCACCTACCAAAAGACATAGGAAGACAATAAAATTTCTTGGAACCATATGCTCCATGAAGATGGACAAAATAGCGTAGAAGGGATGTTGAATGACTCAGTAGGCACTATCTTTGTGTGGTCAGAGAAGACCCTCCTGAGAAGGTGACATGGGGCTTGTCAAGCCAAGCAGAGAGGAGCCCAAGGTGAAATACTGCAAGGGTCTTGGAGTGTCTGAGAAACAGCCAGGAGTCCAGGAGGAAAGAAAGAGGTAAAAGAAGCGTGGACCCTGAGATGTTAGATTTGATGATGGGACCGTAGCTGGCTGTAGGACAGGCGGAGGCAGGGGAAAGGCATTCCTAAACCAGAAAGGGAAGAAAGTGGTGCAAACACCTGTGTATTGACCAGGTGAGGTCGGCCACGCCGCTGTGGGGTAGCTAAGGGGTGAACGTGGCTCCTGTATCACCCTCGCACCTCGTTTGCAAACGTCCCTGTTCTGTGTCCTGTGAACACCAGCGCATTGGAGAGGTTCTCAGTGTCCACGGGATCCCCCTTGGTATCTCCCTGGAGACGTCCCGCCCTTGGGAGGTGGGCATCACACACAGAGGCTCAGTGCCTGTGCTCTGGAAGCAGACCCCGGTTCCAATCATGACTTCCAAACTTGCAGCCCTGTGATCCTGGATGAGGCACGTCCCTTCTGTAAGCCCCCATCTCCTCTCCCCTGCAGAGCGGAGGCAAGAGCCAGGCACTCCATCCTTCTGATCTGTTGTGAGGACTACGTGAGATGCGGCGCAGGAAGCACTTATTAGCAGTTGCCCCACATTGCCCAGGGGAGGTAAGGACTGTCCCCGCTGCAGGTAAGTAAAATGTCCTGTGTTCCAGGCCCATTCACCGTGATCGGCCGTTGGCTGGACTGACCACGCAGGGGTGAAGGGGGCCGAGCTCCCCGCGTCCCAGCCTCCTCCCCAGTGACGCACCTGTCAGCACAGCAGAACCAGTTCTGGCGGGAGCAGACTCCAGTTTTCTCAATCAGCAGGTGCAGTGAACTGTTCGGTGGGAACACAGGATGTGGATCCCAGTCTCCTGCCAGCACTCTCCTCCTCCTCCTCCTCCTCGGTGTGGGACTCTCTTCTTAGACCCCTAACTGGAGAGTCACAGTTTGGTAGCACTTACACTCTGTGCCCTCCAGTACCAAGACCAAACTGCCATGTTTCTGGTTTTTGGAGAAATAGAACACTTTCCTGAGTGTGGTCGGTCTTTTGGTTTCCTCCAGAAAAGACTGTTTGTGAAGTGACTTCATTCCCTGACTTGAGCCTGCTTTGAAAGTCCTGCCTTCCTCCACCTTCTCCTCCACACTGTGTCCTTAGACCCTCCTGGAGGCCATTCCCTTGACACCTCCCTCCAGGCTGTCCTCAGATCTACTGCTTTCAGAGTTTCCATATTATGGAAATTTCCATATTCCATAGTGTTCTTTTATATCTACTAATGATTGCATATAAATATGAATCCTGCAAATCACGTGTATTGTGTGTGGGTATAAAATGAACATATATGCACATATACATCTGTAAGTTTGTGAGGCACAATACAGCTAGTCATATTTCTTACTTACCCAGTAAATGACTTTACCCATGGTCCAGCCTCAAGACACACTTTCTGAAGGATGATTTCATGACATTTTAAGCGGTAGACTGTGCTAGATAATCTTTATTGGCAAGTGGCATGTTTTGAACCACTAGTTCCTTGAGGATCCTTTCTCAACCAGGGTTTCACAAGAGAAGCAAGCCCTACTGAAAATGATTTGTGACTATGTTCTTTATTCTCACGAGTCTGGCACTATTCTAGAGACAGAGAAGGTACTTCATTAAATATGAGTGAAGCCTCAGGGCATCAGGGCTTCTCCCTCTGGCAGGACTGGTAGAGCAGGGCTGCTGTACCTTGTACCTCCTTGGACATCGACCCAAGTTCCTTGCCAGCAGGAGGGACCTTGTTGGGATCTGCTGGTGAGGGGCACCTGCACGCGTTTCGAAGGCTGACCCGGAGACACCTGTCTTCCTCCTAAGTTCACAGCCAGCCGTGAAGCCATACATTCTGCTTCTCCAGGCCTTCTAGTGGTTTTGCAGGGTCTTAATTCTTATTTGAAGCCTATGTTTGCTGAAAATATAATCTTTAGTGAACCGTAATACCTGGCACAGAAGCCCTTCTAGGCCAGGCTGTCAGGTGACTTCATTCCCACTGTGGGTGGGAAGGATATGCTCACCCATTCATTCCACAGAGAAGATCAGCAGCTTCTTATGGAACAAGAATAAAATATTTCTTATTCCTCCAAAGAGGTTCCAGAAGTGCCTCCTTGAAAGAATTGAGGAGTTTTGTTTCACTTGTTTTCTCCACCCAACAAGTTCTGTGTCTCAGGGCAGGTGCCCTGTATTCTCTACGTCCTCTAATTCATGCTCCAGGACTGGCAGGGGTTCTGGCCCAGAGGGCAAACCAGCCCAGGTCAGTCTTGCCTGAATCCAACTGCTCTTTGCAGCTGCCCTATGAAAAGAGTTGGGACTTTGTAGCTCAAGTGAGCTTCTGTCCTACTGGTCTTCCTGGAAATCACAGGCACCAATCCCTGGGAGTCCCTGGCCTCCTCTCCCATGTGCACATGGCCTCTGGGGGCACAGCGTGCATGGCAGCAGGCATCCTCTCTGGCACAGGCATTCCCCTCCTGGGCTGGGGAGGGATAAAGGGCCTTATATTCCCATTTATCACCGTCTCTGATCTCTTGCCCTTGATCTCTGGGTGAACCTTGCAGACAGAAGTGTCAGGGTGGGCATCTGCTTTACCATGTAGAGAAGAGGCATGACTACTCTGGACCACATCCCCATGGACTATAAAAACGGTGAGTGTGAGGTCACATGCCAGCATGATGGAGGTTTGTGTGAGGCCCTGGCCACCACGGTGCCCCATCTGGTGGTACAACACTCATCCATCCATCTCACTTTGCGTCCTGTCTGCCTTGGGTCCTTGGCACCTTGCGTGTCACTTCTGGCTTAGAGCACAGTAAGTGTGCATGTGACAATTGCCTGCCTGAAGGCCGGATCCCCTTCTACATGGTAAACTCTTTGTTGGCAGTTTTTGTGTCTTACCCATTTCAGCACAGAGTAGATGCCCAGTGAATGCTTTTAAAACCACTGCTCAGCAAACCATCACCCCTCTTTCTGCACAACAAAGCAAACACTTAATGAGCATATTCATGCACCTAGAGGGTCTCTTCATAACCATGAATTCTTCTGGAATAGACGTTGCTCTACATTTTACCTTCTGAGAGGGAGATTCTGGGGAAAAAAAACCTTGAAATTTAATAGCAAAACCACCTCGATGCCACAGACGGGGAATTTGCAGAAGATAAATAATCGAGTTCAACTGGGAGAGGTATAGTCCGGGAAGCTTTCCACTCAAGAAAGCTGTGGTCCCATGGGATGTTCTGGGATGCTTGAAGTCCCTGTTGTCCTTCAGAGAGCCTGACAGGTAGGATCTGGAGGGGCAGATGGGACCCAGCATGTCCCCAGCAGGCCACGAGCTCCGTGAGGTCAGAGCACCGGGCTACAGCTGGCCCTCTGCAAACTCCTTAAGTCCATCTGTGAATCAGTGGGTTAGAACCGCCTCTGGGTGCTACGTCACAGGACAGAAGAAGGAAGGACAGAGAAGGAGGCCCTCCATGTCCCAAGGGGGTTCTCTGCTGCCCATCCACCGGGGACTCCAGGGCAGTTGGAGTGAGGACCACTGCCTCTCCCAGTGAGGAGACCGGGAGGCATCATCCTTCCATGAAACCCCATCTGGTAGATTAGCCTGACCTGGTGATGACAGGGGCCTCGCTGTGTTCCGCGGTGTGGGGAGGCTGGCGACCAACCTCCCTGAGCGTGGGCCGGGCTGAGTGCAGCACCCATTCTGCACCGCAGACACCACAGAGTACCGTGCATGGAGCTGCGCTCAGCGGGAATGTCTGCCGCGACCAACTGTCCCTGAGAACTCTGAACGGATGCCATCGGACATGTGGAAACGGAGGCCATCCCAGTGGGATGGATGTTGGTAAGGAAGTAAGCGAGCCTCGGGTTCTGGGTGAACTCCGTCCCAGGTAAAGGTGGGGGTCACCCAATGGCATGCCCTCTGTCTGGAGTCAGAGGAAGCAAATGATTGTCAAGCCCAGGCTTACCTTTGTTCCAGGCAAGTCCTGGAAGGAGAGGAACAGATTGGATGAGTAGAAATGGGGGAGGTAGGGGGAGGAACAGATTTTCAACCCAGCTGGTGAGCGTCTGGCATCTTCCGCTGTGTAGCCCAGTCTAGGGATTTTAGGATCCCACTGGATTTAGGAAGAGATGAAACAGAGACATCCAGGAAGAGCAAGATCAGAGCAGAGAGGAGGCCCAAGGATGTTCAGGAAGCAGACTGCAGAGATCCACTGCCCAGGAACCCATCGGTGACAGAAAGGACAGATATGGGAGAGGCCCAGAGTGTGCGGATCACTGTGGAGAAACCAAGGCAAGCAAAGGGCTCACTGGACAGGGAGTTTTAAGGCCCTGAGGAAGTCTGGATGGCCTGTTGCCTGTCTCATTGTCCACAGAAAGCCTTGGCCTCACATTAAAGACTGCAGACATTAGGCCAGAAGTAAGCTCACTTTACAGAGCCTAGTGTACAAGGAGCCAAGCTCATTCTCACTTAAAGGAGACAGTGACATTGTCTATGGCTCGAGGCGTTTGCCCAGCTGAGCAGTAACAGGAGACTGTGTGAATGTGATTACCTCTGGATGGGGGAGCCAGAGGCTACACCCCTGAGGCTCTGCCCCGGCTGTGAGCCAGTTCTCACAATACCTCCCAAGGCCGGCCCTCCAGTCTGCCGTATTTTTGAGCTGAAGAAACGAAAGCTCGCAGGATTTTAAGAGTTTGGCTACAGCAGCCAGTTCTGAATTAGGAGATCATACTTTAGGTAAAGATATTGTGAGGATGTGCATTTTCTGTGATGTGAACATATTAGCAAGAGGGAGGTGAGAGGGAGAAGGAGCAAGCATTGTAGAGTCTGTGTGTGTGTGTCTGTGTGCATGTCCATGCATGTCTGTGTACATATCTGTGTGTGTGTGTCCATGCGTGTCTGTGTGCATGTCTGTGTGTGTGTACGTGGGTGTCTGTGTGTCTGTGTGTGTGTCTGTAAAAGACAGGAAGAGCAAGCATGAGAGACTAAGACACAAAGAGAGCAAAGCTGAGAGCCACCCCCCCACCCGTCCTTGGAGAAGTAATCACTCCCCTGAGACTCATGTAGTCATAATATGGATTATATACGTCTTTATTTTACAACAAAACAAAGGCAGGTAGTATTTTGACTTATTTTTGTGTGTGGAATCTCAGAATTCCACTTTCAGTAGCAAGTTTAAAGAATAGTTGACTTGCAGCCTTGTGACTGACCTCCATACTTGAAAGCCATTATTCCAGTTGTCTAAAATGGTCACAGTGGATAGGAAAGGCAGGAGATATGGTCACTAACTGCTGTAGGATCCTGGAGGGGACCTTGGGATGGACGTTGGACATTAGGGGAAACAAGGAAACCAGAATAGTATCAAATCAATGTTGGTTCATTAATTGTAACAGAGGTACCATTCTAAGGAAAGATGTGAACAGGAGAAACTGATGCAGGGGCTTATGGGACTCCCTGCACTGTTTTCTCAGTTCTTCTGTAAATCTAAAATAAAACAAAGTTCTATAATTTACAGCTATGAAAACCACACAGTATGCAGGCATTTCAGACATGCTGAGTGTCCCAGTGTAGCCGTCTGGAGGTCTGAGGGGTAGGAAGGGTGCACAGTACATTCTGCTGACGGAAGTTTCACCGCCTCTGACTCAGAACTTCCCTGAGGCAATGGAAACCACACTTGGGCATTTTTCTCATATTGTACATGCATTTGATTTGTAATGACAGAGCTATGTAAATGTCATAGACTGGCCCACTTGTCCCCATAAGAAAAAGAAAATCTTTACATTAAGCTGCAGAGAAGCAAGGTCAAAATGTGGAAGCTGTGCACATGCCAGAAAGTGACACCATAGTTAATTGTCCCCATTGTGCATCTGAACCCCCAGGGCTGACGGGAGGGCACCTCTCAGTCTGATTCAGATAACCCTGGAGGTAATTATGGCTGATGAGGGGCATGTCGTGAAAAGGACAGCATACACAAAAGCAGTGTCACGGCATGTCACTAAAGATATCTATTTTTCTGGTTGTGCACTAGTACTGAAAAAGAGACCTGGAGGCCATGGAGGTTGTAGTAGGCAGGCACCATGCTGGTGGTCAGCATCATCCTTCTAGACGCTTCTTTCACAGGATGTCCCTCAGGTGCAATAGCTTGTTCTTGTTCTGCACTGTCCCCATCAAGTGCATGGGAAGAAACAGGTGTAAGTGAACAGGCCACATCCCCCCCACCACCACATCCCTCCACCTGCTGAGAGCCTCTTTGTATTCTACTCACTGGTGAGGGTTTGGAGGCAGCTGGCCACTGCCTGCACATGAATCCTGTCCATCTCCACCTGCCTGATCTGTATCCAACAAGGAGCTTTGGAGATCTGACATGAGAATGGACTTTGGAAAGGAATAAAATATTATGTAATATGTATTTAATATATAATGTGCCTATTTCTGTATTGACAGGGTCTCTGTAAATCTCTTCTTACTGAGAATTTTCTCAGCAAGTTCCCTAAACATTATGGACCAGTAGGTGGGAAGAAACATGAGAAATACTTTTTTCCCCTTCTGAACATCAGAAAAAATAATTTTAAAAGCCATGTACAGTCATGTAAGCGGGGTCCTAAATCTTCCATGGAGGCAGTGCACAAGTGGTCTCTTGGTCATGGATGCTTGTCATGTGGGGCTCACTCCATCCAAGAAGCCCCAGCCTGTCCATCTGCTGGTGGTGTGAGCCCCAGCACTTCCTGCTTTCTATCTCATCACAGCCTATGGGGACAAGTTGATAAATAATTCCTATGATACAGACATTTGCCCCAGAAATATGGAGCATATGTTGCTCATTAGCTGCAGTTCGAATAAACATGTCCAACACTGTCAGGCCTTTCTCCTTCCACATAAAAACTTCCCCCAATTTCCCCCTTAGCAAAGCAACATCTGCGTGTGTGCGCGTGCCTTACAATTCATTCCTTTCTGTTGCATAAATATTTATGCATTTTTCTACTAAGTCTTTTTCAAAGAAAATCCCATTTTTCTTAAGAGGCTTTGATGCACATCTGCATTTGGGGGTCGTTATCAACCAACTGTAAAAATGCTGAAGAGGGACCCGCAGTGGAATATATCCCTGGAAGGCCTCCTGTTCAAGGCACGTGACATAAGCCTGCTCAGTTACCCTGTGTTAGTGCAGGAGATAGCCATTCCGGAAATTGAGATCACAGAGCCTGGAGCATCCTTACTCTGAGCTATATAACCTCGAAAATAATTTCCTACAGGATGGATTCAATGTTCTTATGTGTAACGCAGATGGGGATAAATTTAAAAACTCTGCCAATCTTCACTTTCTTCAATATTCTTTCTGTGTTGTCAACCACAACAGAAGTGACTACTCATCAAAACATAAAGATTGGAGCCAATGGATCTGATGATTCCCAAGGTCCCTCCTAGCTGAGTATAACATGTCCCAATAAGACTATGTGTGCATTTTATTTTTGTTGCAATTGAAAAATGTCTTCTAAAGGAAAAGTAATTCCTGGGCATACAGATTGAAGGAAATGTGGATAAAACAAATAATTATATATGAGAGAGATATTAACAATATTTTGTATTTTGTGTTATATCAAGGGTTCCATAGTGAAGTATTGCAAAAAAAGAAGTAATCCAAAGTAGTCAAAACTTCACATAAAATTTGGTTGTTTTTCTCATAATATTGACAAGACTTCTTACTCCTGTCATTGTCACATCCTTTCATCTTCATGTACATAGAATCATTTTAGAATAAAATCTAAATCCTTGGTATAGCATCAAATCCGTGGGGGCCTATCTGCTGCTCTACATGGTAGCCCTCATCCTCACCAACTGCCTTCCATGCCAGTGGCTCCTCCAACTAGGCTCACTCCAGGGTCCCCCCAGACCCTTTCATCCTGCTCTTCCCAAGACAGCTCTTTCTTGTCTCGGTCAATGATACCTTCTGCAGAGCAGCAAACCCTTTCCCATCCCAGGGTTCATCCCTACTTCCTCCTCTCACTGACCATGAACTGTAACCACCCTACTGCTTATTTGCTTGCTTATTTGTGAACAGCACTTTTTTACTAGGAAGGTAAAAAGAAAAAATCTATGAGCATTTTGGTCTTCTTCATGGCTGACTTCCAGAACCAAGTGTATGGCTCCTCAGAGTGGGAATCCAATGACTACTTTTGGAGTAAAGAACTCCATATTGTTGCCACCTTCAAACATCAGGCACAGTTGGATGTTGAGAATCCCAAATTCGATTTTTAAAGAGATTTTATTTATATATTTGGGAGAAAGAGATGGAGAGACAGAGAACAAATGGGGAAAGAGGGGCGGAGGGAGAGGCAGAGCAGATTCCCTACAGAGTGGCAAACCCAATGTGAGGCTCGATCCCAGGACCCTGAGATCATGACCTGAACCAAAGACAGATGCTTAACCACCTGAGCCACTCAGGTGTTCCAGGAATCCTAAATTCTACAGTAGACCCTTAGGAAGAATATCAAGAGAAAAAGAAGGAAAATTGACTATCAAAAAATATGCACCCAGATATTATTACCTCCCAGCTCCCAACACAATAGCAAACTCACACTAGTTGCTGGGTCCCCCTAAACATAGCCCCGAGATACTGCAGAGATGGACATGGAGCAGGAAAGAGGCAGGTGTGAGAGCTACGAGAAGCCTGGGGCCACTGGAGAGGCTAGATCCCAGGACATAAGGAAGAGTGTCCTGCTCAGTAGGACAACAGGTGCCATAAGTGGAGTTTGCAAAAGCAGCACCAGTGTAGGCTTAACTGTTTTTTTTTAATATATATATATAAATTTATTTTTTATTGGTGTTCAATTTGCCAACATATAGAATAACACCCAGTGCTCATCCCATCAAGTGCCCCCCTCAGTGCCCATCATCCAGTCACCCCCACCCCCCGCCCACCTCCCCTTCCACCACTCCTAGTTCATTTCCTAGAGTTAGGAGTCTCTCATGTTCTTTCTCCCTCCCTGATATTTCCCACTCATTTTTTAAGTTTTTTTTTTTTTAACTTTACCAAATTTATGACACAAAGCAGAAGCTACTTTTTCCAAGGAAGCCCTAATAACTAGTGAGAAAAGTGCGATCTTTAGTGGATAGTGTTAGGAAAACTGGTTCAGCTCATTAAGAGAAAAAGTTGGATTCTATCTTATTCCATGTTTGATGAATGTCACAGGGATGAAAGCCCTAACTGTGAAAGCTCAGAATTGTAAAGGAAATAAAGAAGAACTCTAAGAATATCCTTGTGGATTTGAAGTAGACTTCTTAAATAAGATGCCAAGGACAAAACAAAAGTTAGAATAATTGATAAGCCAACATTAAGGATTTCTTTCCATTGAAAGAGGACATTAAGAAAATTGAGAGGTAATTGACGGTGGGAAGATTCTGTATAAAATCAAGAAGTTATCAGAATCTCTCATAACTGATGGCCACACCCCAACACCAGCAGGGCTCGTCTGTCCAAGACAGATCTGAATATGAAAATCACAGAAGTGAAACTGAGCAGCTACTGAGCATGTGGGCCTTATCCAGTCCCACTGAGAAATTGAGGTTGAGACTTCTTTTTTCCCACCAGAATGGCCAAATGAGAGAGACGGGGAAGGGGAAGCATTGGCGAGAATGTGAGGAAACAAGCCCTGCCCAGCGATGTTCAGAAGGTGCTGTGGCTCAAGCGGACAAGTGGTTCAGCAGCCCCCAAGGAGATCCAGCCACGCAGCTGCAGACACAAGGGGCTCACTGCCCACTTCTCTGGGCCCCTGAGAAGTTCAGAGGTAAGGGCGGGAATAATCCTAAGTGGAGTTTGCATATTGTAAAGTACCTTTTAAATACTAGAAAGGCATTAAATTCAGTTGCATGGGGTACACACTACCCTGGGGTAGACACACACTGGATGATGCTGATTTTTTAAAAGATGCTGTTGAATGACAAAGATGGGAAAACAGCGTGATGCCTACAGGACAATGAGGATGATGGAAGCTCTGTAAGGTAGAACCACACAGAGACAGAGGGAGCAGCCATACTAAACACACCGAAGTTGTCACACGTGGAGAAATCGAATGACAGAAATGGTGCTGGGGACTCCACAGTGTTACTCTGAGATCAGTTAGGCCACGCTAAACTGAGCAGCTGTGCCGACGAAGATGATGGTGAGCCCTCCTCGGGTACTGTCCAATGAGCCTTCTGCACTTGAGTTTCAAAGTGGGAAATAAAAAACCCTATTTAAGTGTAGTCAGAATATAGTGTAATACATGGTCATGGGAAACTGAGAAAACGATTACCAAGTGGAGGAGCCAACTCATAGGGAAGGCAGGTGGAAATAGAAGGTGAGGATTTTAGAGGCACATGAGTGTGTGGGAGTCTGTCACTGTTACTGCAATGCAGAGAATCCATGACCCTGTTATGTGCACATGGGAATCAACCTACAGGCAAACCAGAGCCTCCAAAGTCACCTGAGCACCCCCTATCGGGAGAACTATGGACACAGGCTCGTGCGCTCTCTAAGGTTGAGCAGGAGGAGCTTACCAGGGGCTGGTTAACCAGAAAGGTTCTGTCTGTGAGAGTAGGAACACGTTTTCTTGTGCTAGGGGCACACCTCTGATACATGGGCACCAGATATGGTTGGAAGGATTATCACATGCCACTCTTCCCAAAGTTAGTGGATCAAAAGGCAATCATTGCCAAAATGTGTGGGTTTGCAGAAAGCTGAGCTAGCTTCTCCGAGACACACTGCAGCAGGGATAGTGATTTTCCTGTTCTCTGGGAAGGAGAATCTCCCTGGAGTGAAGAAAAAGTTTTACACATGACCTGAACGAGAAGGAAGGGTACCCCAGACACTGACCACCAAACAAGTGGCCGAAGAAGGATCATGGTTCTTGGGGCTTTTTACCAGGCCATTTTCTTCCAAAGACAGAAAGCGAATGAGACCCTGGGCACTTAGAGCTTCTGCTGAAGCCAGTGATGGAGGGTTGGTTGGTTGGTTGGTTGGTTTCATTAATTTTGTGTGTATTGGCTTCTAGATATTTGAGGGGGATTCATTTGGAATTTTTAAGGAAGCCGGTGAGATCTCCTGCAAGAACCTTCTGAAAAGCAGGCAGTTCATACAACCACACAGCTACAAGCATCTTAACTTTTTCCTGGCCACCATCCACTCCACGGATATACCACAACTCCCTTCTCCATTCATCCATGGGTGGCATTAATTAAGATTGTTTCCATGTCTCAGCTATTATGAATGTTGAGATGAATATGGGAGTATAGACACCTCTTTGGGATTCTTATTCAGTTCTTTTAGATATATACTCAGTGGGATTGCTAGATCATGTGATAGTGCCATTTTTAATTTTTTGAGGAGCCTCCATATTGTTTTCCAAAGGGGCTATACCATTTTACATTCCCACTGGGTGGAATAAGCCAATCACAGAAGGACAAATACTATAGCACTTAGGTGAGAAATCTAGAACAGTCAAACTCAGAAGCAGAGAATAGAATGGTGGTTGGCAGGGCTGAGGGGGAGGGACAGTAGTTTTTCTGGGTGTAAAGTTTCTGTTATACAAGATGAATAAGTTCTAGAGTTCTAACAAAATGCCTATTTTTCATACCATATTGTGCACTTTGAAATATGCCAAGACTCTATGCCTCATATTAAGTGTTCTTAACACAGACATGCACACACAAGCAAACAAAAATACTGCAAGAGAACAAAAGGACCTTTATGGAGGTGATGGATATGCTCAGAAACTCGATTGTGGTGAGGGTATTGCGGGTGTGTGCATGTGTCCAAACCCATCTAAATGGATGCAATGTTTGTGCATCAGTTATGCTTCCAATAAAGCTTTAAAAAAATAGCTTAAACATAGTGGAAGCTCAGAAAAATCAATTCACTCTCTTCTCTTTCTTTTCCTGGGGCCACTCCCCGAGAAAGATCTTTATTAAAACCATTGATTTTAAGGTATGAGTTTTTCCAGTGGAAACTGGAACACCACATTTTTCCAAACCAATGATGACGTATTTCAAGAAGCAATGGGAAGGCAAATTCCAACACAGTCTTGTTTAGGTCAAGGGAAAATTCTAGAATAGAACATTGCAGTCTCCAGCAGTGTCAAAATAGACACATCAAATCCAAGAGCCTTAACATTTTGTGTTTGTCGTAAACCTAGGGTCACATTTTCATCAGCTGCTCTCTGGCTTGCTTTGGGATTTACTTAAGGTCCCAGCATATACGTTCTGGACGAGTCCTGTTTGCAGGTCCATATATGTGGAAGATGAGAAGGTGAGGTTGTGGTAGATATTTTATGAAGCAGAATTTCAGATTGGTGGTTAGAATGCCAAGAAATCCTTTGAAGAAAGGAAAGGAATGCACCCAGCTGGGATAAAGAGCATGTTCCAGGCTTAAAAGGAGCTTGGAGTCATGGTGGGCAGTGAGGGACCAAGGGACTCAGTGGCCTGAACTTCAGCTCGTGCAGCTTTTCCTTCTTCCTTTGCCAGCACAGGAATGCACCACGTTAGCCTTCTGAAGATCATCCTGGGTTTCGTTCCAAGGAGCATTTCCACCTGCTGGGAATGTTTAGTTACAAACTGAGACAGAGGCATAAAGCTTGAAGAGCTGAAAAACATTATGCAAATCTAATCACTTCTGGACCGTTTTCTGAGGTGCAATTATGTGGTGCAGCCAGACGAAAACAACTCAGAAGCCAAACACTCTTTTTCTCCCGGCTCATTGTGTGCCTCCCCCAGCACCCGGACACTCTTCCCTTCTAAGTCTGTGATTCTGATGCTCCTCAAATTCCCATCACAGCATCATCCTGGGTCCAAATTTCCCAAAATGTGATCTACAAACCAGGACCACCTAGTATTTTGGTTTAAAATGAAGATTTCCAGATCCTACTCAGCACCCACCGTGCTCATTTCCCCAAGCTGTCTTAGCAAACTGCATGGCCTGGGGACTGAAGAGGGGGCTTATTATCTCCTTATCTCAATGATTAAGACTGTGCATATCTTCAGAGCCACCAATCAGTCCACTATACCTGCTGAATTACAAGATGGGATAAGGAAGAGGAAATGCCCAGAAATACACATTAAATCAGCAGAACCATTGCAGGGGGTGGGGTTTTGTGCACTCCTCATGGCTTTCGATCTCACTTGCAGGCTGCTGACTCCACATTCCTCCCCAACCCAGAGCATGCTGCACAGCCCCCAGGCCATGTATAGTTAGTCACCTGTTTGAACTCTCCCATCAAAATGTCTCACCTGCACATCTCTGTGCTGTTCTTCTCCAGCCACATCCCCTCACAGGCCTTGTTTCCATGTCACCACGCTCTGTCATCCCCCTTCCTCCAACCCATCATCAGACCTTGTAGATTCAGGTGGGAATCATGGGGTAGTTGCGGAACAGCTCTCCTTCTTGCTACTATTTGTTCCTTCTATGTATTCACAGCAAGCAGTTTATCTTCTACCTGAGGTGATTTTAGAGATTTCGTTCCCATGTCATCCTGGAGCACTGTTTCTAGTGATATAGTCCATCTCTGTTGCCCCACACATTCTGTTGCCCAGAATGTCTCCCCTCACGCAACCACACAGCCCTTGATTACTCTACTGTCCAAGAGTCCTCTTTAACCCATTGGCAATTCAGGGGGAAGGGCTATCTGTTTATCTCATAAATTATATCAGATTACCCCTGACTATAACCTTTCAATGTCCTTCCATCCCAATATCTCTAAAACCCAGAGTTCCTAGTTTGGTCTGCTCTCCACAACTCACCTCCTGCTTCTGCCCCTGACCACCTCGATATCACCCTCAACTGGAGTATTAAACTCCATCCACATGGACTTCTTTCTCTTAGTTTGAGATGCCAAAACACTCTGTCCCATCCTAGGGAATCTCATCATAGGTTTCTTTATGTCAAAATATTTATTTCTTAATTCATCAGCTCGTTTGTAATTAAGTTATTTTCATCCGTAGGTATCAGCTCCAATATTGCTTGCATGGCTGTACTTTTCATAAATACAGTCTCTAGTGACTTTCTCTCCTATGGCATTACATCACATTATTCCCTCATTTTAGAGCACAAGAGGTATTGTAATAGTTCAAAATGTGCTGCTTTCCTTGATTGTTGCCTATCCAAGTAATTCATGTTTTATGAATAAATGAAAATGAATGTTCACTACTAGGAGTTAAGCTCAGTCTTCATGACCAAAACATAAGAGTCTCATGGACAGCCTCTGGGTTTGGAAAACCATGTTTCTGTTAATCAGTGAGCTATTTATATGGAGAATATGTGAGGAACTTCCTTATCTTTCTATGGGCATACATGTATTTCAGTTTTCTAAATGATTAAATATATTATTTTTAAAAAAAACCCTCACAAGTGGATGTTGGAAAGCTCTCTGTGAGCACTGCTATTGATCAGACCAAAAATTAGGGACCCCTGAGTGGCTCAGTGGTTGAGCATCTGCTTTGGCTCAGGGCATGATCCTGGAGCCCTGGGATTGAGTCCCACATCGGGATCCTTGCAGGGAGCCTGCTTCCCCTCCGTCTGCCTATGTCTCTGCCTCTCTCTGTCTCTCATGAATAAATAAAATCTTAAAAAAAAGACCAAAAATTAACATCTCAGAAGTGGGTAAAGCTGTTGATGGAAATTAGAACAGATATTTATAGAAATGGGAATCTCAAATTGAGCCCAGAAAGAAGAAACAGGGAAGCTCTTCATTCAAAATCAAAGGGCTTTTACTCATGCCAATGGTTGAACATGTTCCTACAGACCCATCTTCTCTCATGTAGCAGCAATAAGCTCTCTTTGTAGAACTGCTGCTACCACACAACACACACACACAAACACAGAGCAACTAAGTAGGGGAAGTGGACAGCGATCAAAACCAGGGATATTCTAGAGGTAAGCCAATCTTTGAAGGAAAAAAAAAAAGACAAGTGGTGTTGAACATCAATGTAGCTGTAAATTGGTCTCTCCACCACCCTCCCCTCTGCTAAAGAGAGAGGTGCTTGATAATTTGTCAGTTATCATGGTGTTAATTCCCACCATGTCTGATTTCAAACTGTAAATAACTTTACAATCAATTGGAAAATTTCAGAATATTTGGCAATTGGTTCTTGTGAGCCAATGGAAGATGGCTCCAGCACTCTATAGGCATAGGATGGGTTTCCCATCCTTATAGTTTATCACATGGCCAAGAGTGGGCAGGTTTTTGAAAGGAATTATCACTCGGAAAAAAAAGGTACTTTGTAGAGAATTGATTTTCTATCTTCACAGCTTCTAGTCTGAGGCCAGGCCCCAGAAAGCATGTGAGGTAGCTAAAAGTCCAATAGATAGTCTGCAGTCTTTGTCACCTGAAAATCCAGAAGTTAAAATGTAGGGCATCCATAGATATGGGAAAATTGAGTAGAAATCCTAGGAAGGAGAGCATTCATAAAATCTGTGCTAATATGTCTGGAGCATGCATATATAAGACAGATACAGGCAGGCCAGCTAAGGACAAAATCTGAGCTGCCATCCAGAGACAGAGCTTGCACTTTGATTCCAACCAAGTTAGTATGCTGTAACAACCACAGAACACTCTTTAGGGGAATATAACAAAATCCAGTCTGAACAAAATAATATTCACAATGTCAAGAAGGAATCCAAATTTATACAACCTTCAAGGAAACAGGATAATATGACCCAATCTCAAGAAAAAGACAGTCAGTGGGAACTGACCCAGACTAAGACTCTAAAGCAAGTATTAATACTATGTTCAGTAACATAGTGGAAATATATCCATAAAGAATTGAAATGGGGGATGGGATGTTGCAAGAGACGTATTGGAAGGTGAGGTGGGGAGTCTTCAGAACCAACACATGTCTGGATCTCGTGAGAGGAGGAAGAAGAGGAAAAGACTGGATAGGAAGAGGGCCAGTCTGTTTCTCCCAGGAGGGGGCCTGCCTCACTGCCCTCACCCAGCTCAGCTGCTTTGAAAGGCAGACTGAGAGAAGGATGGCCACCTACAAATGCAGCGATGGCCCACAGGGGCAGCAGGTGGGGCTTCATTCCACTGTGCTTCCCAGGGGGAGATCTGAGCGTCCCGTCTTCATCACTGCTGCAGTGCCCACTTCCAGGTCATTTCTTCAAACTATCCTCTTATTCACCTATTCTTCTGCTTCTTACACATTCACCAAATAGAATCAGTGATCCTATTTTTATTTATAGAATTTTTTTTTCAAATCTGCCCATTTGTTTTCCTTAGAGTTAACTATTTTGTTATAGTTTCTTTATTACCATTTATGTCTCTAATTTCAAATAAACTTGTTTTAAGTATCTATTCAATTTTTTGTCTTTTACTTTCTGTCAATGGAATCTTTATTGAATTGACTGACTTTTTTATCACAATATATTGTTCTTTGTGCGTTTATCAATTTTTATTGTGAGCTATTTTCTTTTTTCAGATTTCTTTTTCACTTCTTTTGTTTAAACTGTAATATACCATAAGGGTCATCCAACAGTCTCCCACAACATAACTGCATGTATTTTTGTGGTGTACTGCAGAGACATTACTATCTTAGGACCAATTTTTGTGTTAATCTCTTTCCCTGGGATACCAACAAGCAGGGGGCATAAAATCAGATTCTGTGCCCATTAAGGACCAGGCTTATCCTTTGGTTCCTCCTGTTCACAGGCCGGGGGGGTGGGGGGTGGGGCTCACGCATCTGCCTGGGCATTAGTGCTCTGTTCTGCTCAGAGACCTCAGCTCCTTGCCTGCTCTGGGCTTCACGCCCACCTCATATAGGCCTGTATGGCAAGTACCTTTCCTGTCTTGCAAGGTAAACACAAGGCTCTAGTTGTTACTTGTCCAATTTATTGCATTTACTCACTTGAGCCAGGAATTTAAAATGAAAAAGTGTAAACAATATTGAGCTCTGTTTCGTGCATTCAATGGGAGGTTTTCGGAGCCCTATACCCACCGTACGACTGGAACCAGGTGAGGGAGATCACCATAAGTGCAGTTTAGAAAGCCTGCTCTCATCCAGTGAAGAGGAGAGTGTGGATGGTATGAATATGTCCAAGCTGGAAGTAGGACACCAGTTACACAGCGGGACCAGCAGTCGAAGTGGGGGGCAGAGGGGACAGGGGCAAGGACTGAGTCTAATACAGCAGTTGTGGCACACATCAAGGAACGGGAATTTAGAATTAATGAGACTTTCTCTTTGGATGTGAAAATGAAAATGAACAGGAAAAGTGCAAAGTGAAGCAAGAAGAGAAAATCTTGGCGGAATGTTTGTAGATGTTGGATCCTGGCTGCAGAAGCCCCTTCCTCATGGGGGTGTGGAAGGAGAACAGAGGGAGGTGCTGTCGTGGCAGGTGAAGGATCAGAAAGGTGATTATGTAGATGTGTCAGATGCACCCACCTTCTCATCACAGGAAGAGGCCAGGCTGATGGGGACACAGGACAAGAGGGAATGGGCTGCTCTCTTGTAGGTGTGGATACATACTCCCGAAGGATGCTGATGGCAAGTCCTTGTGTCAGGTGCCTCAGATACCTACTTGGGGGTGTGGTGAAGGCAGCTAGGGAGGAAGGGAGTGGGGGAGGCAGGCCTGGAATTCCAGAGAACATGATTCAAACTTCCTCATCAGAGAAGCAAGGGCACACTTGTATAAGTAATTGCATCAGGATATATGTTGTTGACAAGCAGAAATGTCATGGTTTTGCTCTAACAGCGCAGTGTGATTTTGGATCTGCTCGTCCCTGTTACAGAAAAGGTTTCAGAGGCCAGCAGACCAGCCGCAAGTCAGGCCCTGCAGAAATGCCAGCCTGCTTCCTTTCCTCACAGGTTCCGTATGTGGGCACACACATGCATGCACGTGTGCACACACTTGGCACAGAGATCATGGACTTCATCAGATCCCTTCTGGACGGCAAATCATTTTTCAGCGTATGTAAAGGAGATTATTGTTATTGTAGCATCCTGTTTGCCTTTTATCACTTTGTATGTTTCTTGAATATATCAGTGAAAGCACCCGGAGAAGCAAACAGACCAACTGAGACAATTGGAAGAGCAACTCTAATCCGACCTCTGCTGAGAACACTGCATGCCCCGAAATGCTGGTGTGTGGTGCCCTCGCGTGGACAAGCATGGCCATTGCACCAGGCGGATGGTGGCCCTGTCACAGCAGGAGGCCAAACCCCTGCATTTGTTGGATGCACTAAAATCCATTAGACTGACTGCCTGGTATTTAAATAATGATTTTTTTTTCTTTAGCAAATGGCAAAGATGATTTCAATACGGTTCAAGGAGGCTGAAGGAAGAGAAAAAAATAAAACACTTTGTCTCTGCTGATAGGTCTGACCTAAGGAGGCAAAACTTTGATTCAGATTTACATTTCTAATTCCCAATTTCGTACTGATAAATTTACTGTTTCACATAAAATTACGTTCAATGGTCTAGGGGGAGAAAATAAAAACCATCACACCGTTGTCAAACTTAGAAAGATAAAAACCTATTCTTTTAAGAAACCAAGACCGAACGCCATCAGGTGGTCAAGGAGGTAAAGTGATAAGAATATTAAGCAAATACAAAGTGGGGACAAATTGAACCAAAATACTTTGTGTTCCAAAGCAATCAAATGCAACAAGAATAACACCACAAGTAGAAGGAGCTGGTAAAGGGGAAAGGCAATGTTTCTAAAACAATGGGAAAAAAATCAAATACATCTTTTGTGTGTAGAAAATAGAAAACATGGGTACCCAGATTTGTGCAGAGGAGAAGGAACTAGAACATACTGTGGCTACAACAGCACTGCACGCTGTCATCATAAGAACCTTGCATGGGAGCTCTCGTGACTCTGCTGGGATCACAGCAAGAAAGAGTGAAGTCAGTTAGGAAGACAGCGCTCCACGTTCACATCCCCCCCTCCCCCAGGAGCCAGGCCTGTCCCCAGAGGCTCCTTCTCAGCCCACCAACAAGGTGAAAGTCATATTACCAGATGAGACAACACCCACAGGCCGCTGGACATCCTCAGGGTGACCCGTCCCCAAGAAGGTCTCCTATACACGCCAGGAAGCTGCTGTTCCCCTGTCCTCTCAAATGGGGCCAGCACATGAGCTTGAGGACCAGGAAGCCAGCATGATCTGTTGGGGGAAGTTAATATGATATCTGTGAGGAGCCCTAAGGAGATCTAGTTACCTAGAGTCCTCTCCCCTGGTTAGAACTTCCTGGAGATGGAGGGAGGTGTTGGTAACCGGGCACAAATGGAAAGTGGTGGTTATACCTTTCAAATACTTTCAGGAGCCTTCATCACAAAATGTGGGGTTTGAAGAGTGAACAGCTGGAGCTCCCAGGAGTTAATGCATTAGGATCATAATAAAAACACAAAATGGAAAAGCATTAAAAAAAGAGTAAAAATAAAAACATAACAAAGTCACAACAGAGATATATAAAATTAGAAAAAAAGACAAGAAAACCAAATCTAAAGTATGACAATGAGATGTGAAATTATAAACTGGAAGAACTTACCCATACACATGTGATTTAAACTCATGGCTTCATTAGAAGTGAGGTGTGTATTCACACATGCACGATCCATGTACTAGTGTTGCAGGGATTGTGATTTGGGAAGTGAACCCCACCACCACCTAAGACCAACAACCTCAAGGTCCTCTTGCAAGAACTTCGGTACTAAACTCAAGCGTCAAACAGTAAAATGTACGACTGGTGGATTCCTTACCATGTGCTAAGCCCTGTCCTGTCTCAACTCAATCTGCACGAGAACCCGGCTGTCATTCCTGTTCCACTCGCTCGTGAGGTCACCAGGGCATGAAGGTGTTTGGGAAGCTACGGCAGGTGAAGCCCAGGTTTCATGTATTCTCTGGAGCAAGTGTGCACCAATTTGGCAGGAAGATGACAATGTCATTTCTGATCTGACATTCTTGTAAAAGTGTCCTTTATCTAGCAAAGTGATCTTCGAGTCTTAGTAATGACGACGTTACTTTTCCAAGGTCCTTCTGTCCCTCCTGGGTCACCAGGCGCAGAGCAGGGGACCAGTCTGGCCCGTGTGGGCAGCGTGTCCCAAAGGAGGCTGCTCCCTGCTGCCCAGACCGGGGTCCAGGCCATGGGCCTCGGCCATCAGCGAGGACACCTGAGCAACACTGGTTGTTGGCTGTCACATTATACCCGATACCCCTGGCCTGTCACCATCAGTAAAATTTGGTCTTAATCTCAAGGCCAGAGCCAATCCTTTGTTTCTAGCAGGAGGAGTCATTAAATGCACTGGTTCCTCAAAGAGGCAAAACCATGTTCTTTGCTTCCTTGGGTAGAAAAGGTCTTGTCCTTGCACGAACTAGTGCAGATGCCACCTTGATGCACCCTTACTTGAGGAAGACAGACTCCCGCCAGTGCCATGAAGCAGGAGTGGAGGAAAGGGGTGGGTGTGGTCCAGGCCAAGGCCCGGGATTCCACCAACAAGCCGAGAATTCCTCCTCCCCAGCGGGGTCTTTGTCCCCAGGCCCCATTTTCTCTGAACCAGAACGTTCTACCTCCTAGAGCCTCCGCAGACCTGCTCTGAGCCCACAGGGACTCGAGTGGACATCCCCCAGGCCCACGGAAATCTGCTCAGCCTGGGGGCCCTGCGCACAGGACACTGACCTGCCCCGACCATGGAGGCGGCTGGATCTTTGCCCTCAAGGTACATTCCGTAACTTTTCTTTCTTTTTCTTTTTCTTTTTTTTCTTTTATCATTCCAGCCTTTTTTCTATGTTCACACGGATACAATTTACAGACACATTTTTAAACGAATAGGCTTATTTTCCAAATAAGATTTTCTCACTTGTATGTTTTGGTGAGTTTACAATAGAAAATTTTACTCTTGGTAATTTTATGTTTTTATAAACATAATTTTTAACTTTTTGTATTGTGAAATATTTCATTGAAGAATCTTTAAAATGTGTATGTAAACAATGAATTGATAATATTATAAAGTTTAAAATGTTTTCAATAGATGTTTTACCCATATTTGGTAGGGTTTATCCTAAATTACCTTTATGTTGCCTAAATAGTACACTAAAAATTACATTTTCTTTTTTTTTTTAAGATTTTATTTGTTTACCGAGAGAGAGAGAGACAGAGAGAGAGAGAGAAAGCACAGAGGGAGAGGGAGAAGCAGACTTTCTGTGGGCAGGAAGCCCAGAGCTCGATCCCTGGACCCTGAGATCATGATCTGAGCAAAGGCAGATGCTTAACTGACTGTCCCTAACTTTTCTTTTCTTTTTTTTTAATAATAAATTTATTTTTTATTGGTGTTCAATTTGCCAACATACAGAATAACACCCAGTGCTCATCCCGTCAAGTGCCCCCCTCAGTGCCCGTCACCCAGTCACCCCCAACCCCTCTCTCCTCCCCTTCCACCACCCCTAGTTCGTTTCCCAGAGTTAGGGGTCTTCATGTTCTGTCTCCCTTTCTGATATTTCCTACCCATTTCTTCTCCCTTCCCTTCTATTCCCTTTCACTATTCTTTATATTCCCCAAATGAATGAGACCATATAATGTTTGTCCTCCAATTGACTTATTTCACTCAGCATAATACCCTCCAGTTCCATCCACATTGTCCCTAACTTTTCATGACAAATACCAGCGGCTACAGATGCAGGTGGCGGGAGGCCTGGGCTCAGCCGGCAGGTGGCAGTGCTGCTCACCCGGCCCGGCAGGCGCAGCTGGTGTCCAAGTCAAGTCCCCAGAATCTCAGCTCCGTGCAAATCTGTCCCGCGGACAGGACAACAGAGAACTGTCCTTTTCTGAAGGTGCCCTGTGAAACAGCTCAAGGGCAAGGGGTGGCAATGTGTCGTTAAACTACCTTGGGGCGCTTTCTGCGGCCCATCCCGTTCCTCGGCACTCTATCTACTGCAGGCACTGTTGCCATAATCCCCTCCTGCTCTCCGGAGCCTCCAGCCCATGTCGATCCGTCTGCAAGACTTCCCAGCGGCTGTGCAGGCTGCAGCCTCTCCTTGCATGCCCAGGGCGCAGGAATGGGCAGTCCAGGGGCCCCGGAGGGCACCCTTCCTCACGCTGTGTCTCCCTTGTCCGGTGCATCAACTAGCTTTCCCCCAAGTACCTTGTCAGCTCACTGCGGACCACAGACTGACTTCTAGTCTCTGTCAACCAAGCACTACTTTCGTGCAACAGTGCAATGTAAGTACATGGGAGATGCTTCCTAAATATTCACAAAACGATGCATTGGGAAACATATGCACACATCCAAGATGGAAAGAAAGAGCCTCCACTGATTAAAAATACCCGTGGACCACCCATGCCGGGGCCATGCCAGCTGCTGCCACAAGAAGACCACAGCCATGCTCAGAAGCTTAAAATTCACGTGTGCAAAGTCCAACTCAGATTCCATTTATCACAATGTTCTCAATATATCTGAGGCCTCCCTTTAATACAGAATCTGAGCTACCAAAACATACAGATTTGTTTCAAAAATATTCAAAATACAGAAATTACTTTCATATATTCTAGTTGGACCACTTGTCCTTTTTTTGGAAATGAAAAAAAAAAAAACATTAGCTTTTAAGTATAAGCCCAGAATATATATCTTAGACTTTATATTTGTAGTCAAATAAAATGTGGAACAAAATATCTAAAAATGAAAATGCCTGTGCAGGTGGGTTACAGGAAGTCACGTGGTTAGTTTTAATCAGTATTACATTTCCGCAGCTAGAACCCACGTGGAGATGGAGTTTGTTTTTTCTTTTTAAAAGACCCGATAGTACTTAAAATGCATTCAAGGCTTCCTGATACTGTGAGCTTCTGATCCTTGATCCAGATGCATTGCACCCCAAGGGAGCACATGCTTCACACTTCCTGCTGGGCAGGTGGGTCCCCACAGGCCCCCGTCTACCATCTCTTCCTGTCTCTTCCTGTTTCCTTTGTGGAAACAAGGCGAGAGAGGTGGGTGCGGGGGGGTCCCCAGTCCAGGTCAGCAACCCCTCACAAACACAAACACCAGCAGAAGACCCCAAAAGAGAGGCCCGCTAGCCAGAAGCCTGAGGTGCACGAGTAGCTGGTCAGTAGCTGAGGGACCTGTTACTTTCCTCTTGTTATTATATCATAAATCAAGGCAAACCAGTGGATTAAAACAACACAGATTTACTCTCTTTTGGTTTTGGAGGTGAAAAGTCTGCAGTTAAGATGTCAGCAGAGTTCCTTTTGGTGCCTCTGAGGGAAACCTGTTTCTTGCCTTTCCAGCTTCTAGAGACACCTGCGTACCTCGGCCACAGCCTCCCTCTGTCTTTAAGGGCCCCTCCAAGCTCCAGCTGTCTGGTTCCTAGCCCTGACCCCTTGGCCTCTCCTTACAAGACCTTTATGATGACCCTGGCCCCTGGACAACCCAGGACCATGTCCCCATCTAGTGGGGAGGCCCCCAGCGTGGAATCTTAACCCAAACCCCCTGCAAAGTCCCTCCTGCCTCGGAGCTGACCACGTATTCACAGTCTACGGTGGTTTCAGACGGGGCCGTCCCTGTGACTATTACCCGGCCTCCCATACAGAACAGATAAGGTTGTCCCCAGGATACTTATTGGAGGCACAATACTCAAGGGTCTACTGCAATGTCTGAAGTTTAAAAACAACTTAGTCAACCCCGAACAGGGACAGCAGCATGTAGGTTAGTAAGGTGTTGTCAGCTGTCCACACCCACAGTAAAGGAATCCAGCCTCATGGATTCACACACCACCAAACATACTTTGTAAGTCCTACGTGGTGGCGACCCCAGAGAGGCCCAAAGAGCAGCAGCACAGCATACAAAATGGATACTTTTTCAATCTTTTGAAATCCTACAATTTTTACAGAAATGAAATCCAGGCGGATTTTTACACCTCATGTAAGGTGCTGGGGAAGGCACTGTTGGGGTGACAGGCAGGTCAGTAGGCGGCTCCACACTCTGAGACCTAGGCCAAAGGGGGTGAACATCCTCCTATCTGAACCGGGACCTCATTTCCTCCATTTACTGTCATCCTTTTCCCCAAAAGATCTTAGAGCAGGGCAGCCCCGGTGGCGCAGCGGTTTGGTGCCACCTGCAGCCCGGGGTGTGATCCTGGAGACCTGGGATCGAGTCCCACGTCGGGCTCCCCGCATGGAGCCTGCTTCTCCCTCTGCCTTTCTCTTTCTCTCTCTGTGTCTCTATGAATAACATCCTAAAAAAAAATTATATATATAAAAAAAAAGATCTTAGAGCAGAAGGTGAGAGCAACGGGCACCTCTTCAGATCCGGGCCCCTCAGCTGCATCTCGGTGGAAGAGGATGCAGGGTCACCTGTGTGACCTTTGAACCTGAGGTCCAAGCGTCCTCTTGTGACAAAGCCCACCTGGGAAGAAAGAAAGCAAAAGTGAACACGCAGCCCCAACAAGAGTGGTGCTCTGCTGGGGAGCAGTTCCTTTTTTGCCCCGGGGTGCAACACGGAAGACCCCCGGGTGTGTGACATGGAGGCCCCCCGCCCCTAATGTGTGACACAGCAATCACCAGCCCTGGTGTGCGACACAACAGCCCCCCCCCCAATGTACTACTTGAAAGACCCTCCTGTGCCATGTGTGACACTCCAGGTCCCCCTTGGTGTGCAACACAGCAGCCCCCACCCTGCCCCATGTGCAACATGACAGGTCCCTCCCTCTCACCCCCCAGCAGCCCAGGACCTCCTGACCCCAGAGCATAGCAGCCCGAGTGGGGCACCCGCCCCTGGGGGGGGGCATTCCCCATTCTGGTGCCCCTCATCTGGTCGACACCATGTGTCTGGGCACCATGGGGAGGTGGGAGGGACAAGAAAAGACGTGGGAAGCACGATATGAACATAAGCCTCTGGATTTTCTTCCAGAAGATATTGAACAAAAGCCACAGACAGTCAACCAGACAAAAATCCTCAGGCACTGAGGCTTCCCAACTTCATCTTGAAGAGTTTTGCATCAAACTTGTGAGCAGAGCCCAACAGTGTTATCTGTTCCCTCCCAGGGCTGGCTCAGGGCGCAGCCAAGCCTCTCCTGTGATCATCTCATCACCGACAGGTACTGACCTCATCTGATTGTGTAAACGTTGAAGTGGGACATGAGTCACCTTTTAAATATTAACTAACCCTGCAAACCTTCCCACACTGAGAGTGCGGCTGCCGGGGTGCAGTCACACCTGCCCAGGGGCCTAGCGCGGTCCCCTCGTTAGAGAGAAACATCAGGAAAATAGGGACAGAGGAGGGACCTCCCAGCATTAGTTTTAGTACTTGTTGAGATTTTACTTTCTTGTAAACAACGGCTAGTGTGTCATGCATTTTAAATTTTCTCTTGGAACTGGAAGGAGAAAGGGAGAGAAAGGAGCCCTGGAGCCGGTGGAAATCCATCCCCCGGCAAGTATTTCCCGGCTCTTTGTCCCCCGCGAGGCTGAGCCGGGCCGCCTGGACCTTCCGTCGGTGACAACCTGCCTCCTCGGCTTTCTGTTGACCGACTGCCTGAGATAACCTTTCATTAGATACAGAAAAGCAAAAACAGCTCTTACTAATAAAGTCTGGAGGTTCCGCAGGAATCCTCGGCTGTGCCGTGTGGCCAGGCTAATGAGAGAGCGGCGCTGGCTCCGTGGGCTCTGCGGGCACCGGGGCGTCAATCTCGGCGGCCCAGGCGGGATGGAAGGGCCGGCCGCGCCACCAGGGCCACCCTCCCGACCGCAGCCCCGGCGGCCACCACCTGGGGAGGCCCCACTCGGTGGCCGCGTCCACTTACTGGAAACAGCCCGGCCGTGTCTTGGGGTCAGTTCCTGAGCAGCCCATAAATAATAGTTTCCAGAAGTGCATTTTTCCTGTGTACAGTCAGCCTTCTCCTCCGCACCCCCTCCAGTGATAAATCTAGCCGTGGGAATCAACAGCATCGTTGTTCTAGGATATTACGGTCAGGAATGAATAAATGCCGCAGGTCACACGGCCTGCAGACATGCCGTAAATACGGCATCATGAATCTCTGTTTCATAAAATAAAGGGCAGGGCTGCAGGACGGCCGGCGAGCGGGATCAGTGGGCTCTTTGTTGCTGGCGGCCCCGGGCGGGGTCGGCGCCGGCACCTGAAGACAGAGCCGCGGGGGCTTGGCCCTCGCCGCTAATGACTCATGGGCCAGCCCTGGAGCCCTGCATCCAGAAATAATGCACACGGGCTCCGGATGGCAGCGCCGCTGGAGGAAACACTCAGCCCGGACTCGCCACCTGCGTGGCAGCCACCAGGCCACTTTCGCGCCGCGGCCGCCTGCTGTATCGGGACCTCTTGGCACCCTGGAGACCCTCGTTGTCCCGGGGGCAGGGGACCCCGGGGGAGAGGGAACCCAGCGGTGCCGGTCAGGGCCTTCTTTCCTTTCTCTCCTGACTTTCCTGATCATCAGAAAAGGTGGAGCTTCCGCGCTTATTTAAAAATTTAATACAGAATTCAGAGGCAGTTCCCCTCTCAGTCTCTGCAAGGGAAGAGAATAAGCGCAAGTCCAGGGACGCCTGGGTGGCTCAGTGGTTGAGCGTCTGCCTTCGGCTTAGGGTGTGATCCCGGGGTTCTGGGATCGAGTCCCGTATCGAGCTCCCTGCATGGAGCCTGCTTCTCCCTTTGGCTGTGTCTCTGCCTCTCTCTGTGTGTCTCTCATGAATAAAATCTTAAAAAAAAAAAAAAGAAAAATAAAAAAAAAAGAAAGAAAGAAGAAAGAAAGAAAGAAAGAAAGAAAGAAAGAAAGAAAGAAGAAAGAAAGAGAGAAAGAAAGAAAGAGAGAAAGAAAGAAAGAAGAAAGAAAGAAGAAAGAAAGAGAGAAAGAAAGAAAGAAAGAAAGAAAGAAAGAAAGAAAGAAAGAAAGAAAGAAAGAAAGAAAGAAAGAAAGAAAGCCTAAGTCCAGATCTTCCAGCTTCCAGCCTGAGCCCGGGGGGTTGGTGCTCCTGGCGGGCATCTGAGTCAGGGATCCCCGTGGCAGGACTCACAGCTCCAGTGCGTGGCTGAGATTTGTCTCCAGGGCAGAGAGAGACCAACTGCAGCCCAGCAGCTGCCTCAAGACCAGATCCTGAGACCAGAGCTTCCTCCCCCGGGAGCTTCGGGCTGCTGGTCCTCCCGAGGGTGGTCCCAGGACAGAGAGGATGCTCCAGGGCAGGGTGGGGAGGAGGGGGGCTTTGGACGGGATGCACAGAACAACGCGTGAGCACAAGCAAGACAGGGTTTCTTTCCCTTTCCCCTTCAAAATCCCTTCAGTAGATTCCCCAGGATAAAACCATCACTTTGAGTGAGTTTCATGGAGAATGAGGAGCTGTCGCCCCAGGACACTGCCCGACTTCCTTTTGAAAGAAATGGAAAAATGTGGGATGATTCCCCTGCGTCTTCTCTTTGTAATTTCTTCATAGGCCTCCATGGACCATGGAATGCATCTCACGGTCCTTAGAAACATTACTGACCCTCGAAATTCTGGTATAAAACAGACACGCAGTACATAAACCTCGGTGTCTATGGACACATCTGAGGCATTTTCAGGTTGACGGATACACTCAGGTGGATGCAGGTTTTCACACCGAGAAGATTCAGGGAGCCTCTAACAAAAGTAACACGGAAGCACAAATAGAAAATGCGTTATAAAAGTGAACATTTATTCACAATGTGGAAAGAAACCTCAACAAATTATGCATTTGAAAACTCTGACAAGTACTCCAAACATAATAAAACCCACACGAGCATAATATAATATTTTTGTCTACCCAATAGACGCCAAATTTCCCCCAATTTTCTGCATACTCTTTTACCATCTTTCCATGTACCAATGACTATTCCTAACTTAATGTTTCCTATAAAGAGAACAGAATGAAAAATCAATTTCCATAGATGCATGAAATCTATTTTTATTGTTATTAATTGCTGGCCGTAAAACATGTGACTTCACACCAAAAATACTTGCTGTCCGTAACACCATTCCAGATGTGTGCCTTGCTGACAAGGCAAGATGTGTGCCTTGATGAATTCTATCTTGCATTATTAGCATAAATGTTTATATGTATGCATTTTATATATGTACATGTCATGTGTTTATCATTGCATTCTTAACAGAATATTCTGGACATGAGAGGACTTCTGTTTTGACCAGGTCTGGATGAAACCTGCTAAAAATTTATGGGCATGAGAAATGTAAGCATTTCCCACAGAATGGCTTCAGGCCACTCCCTCAAAGCCTACCCTCCATCCCCCCCTCCAACTGCCCAGCTTGCCCAACCCTGGCCCAGAGGACACCTCTGTATTGGGACTGGCCTCTGCCCTCCACTTTGGGTCACAGGCCAGGTGGAGGGCAATGTGTAGGTGGATATTCTAGAAGCTGTCTCCAGGCTGGGAAGATGGGCAGTAGTTGAACTGTCCACAGAGGCAATGGCAAACTATGTGAATATCCCACTTTGCCCAAACTAAACACAGCACAGACAGGGGGGACAGGCGGCAGAGATGACAGGAACGAGGGCAGACAGACAGCGGCCTGCACCACCTGCTTCGCCTGCACCTGCGGTAGCCAACTCTGCAGGTCCCACAAACACACATGGCTGATGGGCATTTCCACAGCATGGGCCCTGGCTGTGGGAGCAGCTAGGGCCACGGCTGAGCCGTCAGCCCCACTGCTATTGGTGTCCAAATGTGTGCAAGGTGACTGCGGAGAAGCAAACATAGTGTCGTGGACCATGATCATTTCAGATCCGAGGGGACTGATGCACATGGGTCTGGTCTAAGTGTCCACTTGCTGAATGAGCAAATGGGCCAGCGACCTCAGAGCCGGGCATTGTGGGGCGTCGGCCTTGACCTCGTGCATGAAAGGTATTTCCTTGCTGGAACGTGCTGGAAACATGCTGGAAGTCAGTAGGTATCTACTTGATGACGTGCATGTGATTATCAGAGTTTCAAGTCAAATTTTAAGGTTAGACCCTGTGCCAAACCCAGGCCCTGCGGTAAACACACCCAGGTGCTGCCTGTACACCTTGAAAATCTAACAAAGAGAGTATTACCTCCTGTGTAAGTCCCGTCTGACATTGCCTCCCCCAGAATCAGGTATTTGGCAGGGGGTGCTGGTGATGGGAACAGGTGCTGCCCTGTGCTGCACAGGACACTCTGGATCATTCAGTCCAGCAGCTCAGCTGTCGGTCTTGGTCCTGGGGCCCAATCCACGGAGCCCTGCGCCCTCGACGGCCAATGTTCTCACCATCACTGAACAGGCCTCACTCAGGGCAGACTCAACGCCAGACAGCGAGTCTGCGTGGGCAGAACCAGGAGGAGTTCGGTGGGCTATGTGATTGCTATCCATGGAGCAATAAATTTCTTATTGGATACCTGGCTTTATTCTTCTAGAATTCTTTCCAACCCCCCAGTATATCATGATTACAGACCGCCATAAGCCTCATTTTCTAGAACCTGTCCACTTTCTCCCTTTCTTGTGTTGGGAACCACATGTGCTTTGGGCCACCATCCTGTCTAGGTCGCAAGCCGCCAGCCGGAAAGGACGTGAAGGAGCCAGAGCTTCTCCCCGTTACTGGCTGCTGTTGGAACCAGGTGGTGGCTACAAAATGATGACTTGTACCACGTCACACTCCCACCCAGACCATCACACAGCTGCCACGGGCCCTGACGCCATGCTCCACCCTGCTGCCAGGTGAGCACGCCCTCCAGGACTGTTACCTGCCACAGAGCTCTCCGTCGCTGTCGCTTAGGGAGTCCCTGAAACACCCATTGAATTGCTGGCTTCTCTGGTTTCAAAGCACCGTGCACATATTCCTGTACAACACAGTCTTATTGTAATGACACATCTGCATCTGACAAAGCAAGTCCACCTCATTCACGCTGGTTCCGGGCACAGGGCCTCACTTGGTGCAGGACCACAATAAAGAAATGGGCAGAGAAATTAGGGAAGACACGAATGACTGTGTAACTGGAGAGTGTGAGTGATTGGCAGGCCCACTCACAGACCGCTCAGGATAATCAGCACTGAAGTCACAGGCGGAAGCACCCGCCCCCAGGTCAGTCCCCAGACTTCCTTCACCTGGTTGTGAGGAACCGGGCAGTGCCCCCCGGGGTGCCTATCGCTGTGGCTGGCAGTGCACGGGATGCCAGAGAAGCAGAAGACTTTGGTCTTCCTGCTCTCGAAGAGGAAGCAAGCTCATGCAAGCCGAGGTGGAAAGGCAAAAGTGAGCCCCATGAATAATCACAAGCCCCCGTCACCAAGTCCACGTGGCTTAGTCCCCAATGCAGGGGTGGCAGGGGGTGAGAGAACAGCACAATTTGTGGAAACTCCAAAAGTCAAAGATGAGCTGAGCTCCCAGGAGGCTCCTGGCCACTGACTTTGCTCCTCCAGGGTCACCCCACCCAACCTGTACCACCACACCCTCCTCTTCCCCATAAATAATAATTTTGACAGTAGCCAACAGTCTCAGTGCTAGATGTTGTACTAAGAGATCTGTGTGTACTTGCCCACCTGGCCCTCATCAAAGCCCTGCATTCCACAAAGGAAACCAAGGCACAGAATGATTAATCACTGTGCCCAAGTGACACAGAGGTCTGATCACCCGAGCTCTAGCATGGCTGTGCTGGAGGGGCCAGGCTGGAGGTGGGGTCCACAGATCCTCCACAAACTGATGCCACAGCAATTTCAGTACAAATGAGATGATTTCAACTGCCCTCCTGAGAGGGTGAGGCAGAGAAGGGAGGCTGGGTGGCACGCAGGGCACTCTGGCCTCCTGCCATCACTGAGCAGACACAGACGGCTGACCCTGGTGCCCCGCTGCTCTGCTTCAAACAGTGGCCAGACCCGGGGAGAAGTCTGTCCAGCAGGCAAGCCTATGCAGCCGCTCGAGGAGATTTATGGAAGACCGTCCTGTAAATGATGAGTAAGAGGTTCTGGCTCATTTTTAGAATTTTAGGACCAGTTTGATTTGTTGAACTGGATAGGAAACAGATGCTGGGGTAAAGCATTTGGTTAAATTTAATTTCAGTATTGGATTTAGTATGGCTTTCCTCTGCTAACGCTCCAAGAGTTTCTATCACATCTAAATATATCTAGCTCCTGGATCCGTAGGTTACCAAAAATATGTGCTTCAGAGCCATTGCTTGCCCCCAACCATTAATAGCCGACGGATGCCAACACAAAGCAGCAATTTGGAATATTTCTTAAAATTTCCATTTATTATAAATTGAACTTTGTACTTAACGAGTGTTGAAATTGACATTTATAAACTGTCACAGTAAACTTTACTCTACTTAGATGCAGTTTGAAAGGTTCTTTTAAAAACTGCTCGTATCAGTCAGTGGTTTCCAGAATTTCTGTTGTCCTGGATTTCGCAACAGTCTCTGTCTTAAACCACCTCTGACGTGTATGTGTTGTTTTACTACAGTGAATTAAAATACGTAGTTTAAGAGAGATGTGCCTTTTCCATTTTTATATTTTTAAAACATTTTTAATAATCTATGTTGGGAAAATAGTGTAGCTGACCCCTGGACAACATGGTTTCAAATGCAGGGATCCACTTATACTCTGTTTTTGATAAATACAGTACTATCTTGTAAATGTATTTTGTCTTCCTTACAATTTTTAATAACATTTTTCTCTTCTCTAGCTTACTTTATTGTAAGAATAATGCATGTAACACACAAAATACATGTTAATTAACCTTTCGTGTGATTGGCAAGGCCTTCTGTCAATAGTAGACTCTTAGATTTGGGGGGAGTCAAAAGTAACACTCCTGTTTTTGACTGTGCTGGTTTGGCGCCCCTAACTCCAACATTGTTCAAGGGCCTGTCGTACCTGCTAAATCATCACTGAGTGATTAATAACCAAATGATTAATAACGTGTTAATGCTGTGAAATAAGAGCAAGGACTCACAGTGCATGCAAGGTATGACGGAGCAAAGCGCCTCCATGAATGGTTCAGCAGTGTCAAGTGAGTATGTGGGATCCTGACTGGGAACCGTGGAAGGGAGCCGGGGCTGGCCTATTGTTTCTCTCCCCTTCTCCTTCTCCATCTCTCTCCCTTCCTGCACCTCCCTCTCTATCAATTCTTCTCAATATTAAAAAAAAAAAAACAGATATTGATCATGAAGTGGTTATTCCATGTCCTGGAGATAAGTATGGGATCATTCTTACCTTGGTCAGTATTTAAACCTATACTTTCTTTCAGAGAAAGGGAAGTCCGAACAACACCTGGAGAGTCCCAACAGTTCTTCAAAGTGGAGAAGTAGCTTTCCATTGCTCTTTACCTCTTCTTCGGGAGTCTGTAGAATTGTCTACAGAACCTCAATAAGAGGTTCTGATGAGATATAATGCTCTTTTTCATGGAAATAAAACCCTTTCTGAAAGAGAAATACAATCTCAGTGTTGCATTCATTCATTCTCTTTGCCATACAACATGCTTGCATCATGGTGCGGAGGTTAGCATCTCCATAAATTGTATGTGTTGACTTCTCTTTTAATCCACAGTGGTTTTGGCTTATGGCTACTTGCCTTCTCCTGAGAAGCGCTCTGCTCACTGCAGGCAAACACAGGTCCCTGCTCCTCACTCTCTCATGGTTCCTGGACTGAGTCCAGCCCATGCCGTATTTTCACCCATTGTGGGGCCTTTAGCAATTACACTTTATAGGATCAGCATATTTCACAGAACATGGAAAGTATCTTATAATAAGAAAGCGAGCCCAGAGGGAGGCCTGGGACTATAGCTGTCGGAACACGTTCTCCTTGGCCAACTACCAGCAACTCAGCCTGCCATCTGCCTTTGAAAGTTTCTCTTTCAGATGGAGTGCATCTGGAGTGGTCAGTGTCTTACCACTTCACTGATTCAGTTGATTCTTGGAGTCTGCACTGCTGAACACGGGCTGGCAGGGACTTCCCAGGGAGACACAAAGTGCTACCAGAGCCTCCCAAGCCCTACCAAAAGCTGAACAAAGCTGAGCAGTGGAAAGCTTCCAAGATCAAAGCATAATGACTTTAAAATGTGTCATTTCTACTTAAGTGGCTATGGAAGTGATTTTGCTGCTAAACTTTCAAAAATAGGCATTTTTATCTATCAGGGGGAAATTTGGGGTGAGGCATAATCTTTAATAAGTTCCTATGCAGCTGGGTAAATTTTCTCAGAGAGACAGGATGAAGCCTTATTCAATGCAGCAGGGAAGAGTTTGTGGAAGGGACACTGGAGTGGACACACGGTGGTGGGGAAGACAGTAATACTAAGGAGAAGGCTGACATTCTACTTCCTGGATCATAATTACCTGCACAGACAGCCCCGCTTGGGTTGGCCAGTTGTCTGGTGTGCCTGACCCTGAGAGGTCCTGGAACATGGGACTCTCAGTGGACACCAGGGCCATCCCAGGAAGGCTGGTCAGTCTGTGGAGGAGGAGAGAGTCCTTTCTGCTTGCCTTTGGGTAAGTCTGAAAGGCAGCAAGACATTTATTTAAATGGTTATACTAAAGAAACTGGAATTAGGGCTTCCGTTCAGTATTTCCCTTTGGGTTTCTTATGAAACATAGTTCCTTTTACTGTCCAGTTTCCAACTCACTTTACCAATGAATCCAACAGAGCCACTGAGCAAAGTCACGGTCTCTCCCTCCCCTTCCTGTATTTTGGCTTGATGCTTTTATCTCCGCCCACCTTAGTCGTTCTGACAGCAGGGCAGCTACACCAGCTCCTCTGAGCCAGTTGTACGTGGTATCTGCCTCCCAACCCCTTTCTGTGATTTATCTGTATCTATACCTTGAAAATGGGTATCTCGTAGGCAACATGCAGTTGGGTGTACTACTATTATTGTTACTCATATTATTCATTCTGACAGCTTCTGCCTTTCGATTGCTGTATTATGACCATTGATGTTTAAAATGATTATTGATATAGTTGGATTCAATATCTACCATGTTTATAACTGTTTTCTATTCATTGTACTTCCTTTTTTCCTTACTTTTTTCTGCCTTCCCTGATTTTACCTGAACAGTTTACATGATTTCATTTTCTCTCCTATTCTCTCCTACCTTAGCATAAATATACTTCTCTTTTAGAAAATCTTTATGTCCGTCCTAAAGTGTACAATATACATATATAGCTAATTTGAATCCATTTTCAAATATCCCGCACCAAATGTCACGGGTATTAACATAGAATTCCTATGCCTCTCTTCTGTCCCTAATAACACTTCTGTCATTCATTTTGCTGACATAATCACCCATCCAAGTGTCACATAGTTACTGGGAACAAACAGCTGTGTGTTAGATAAGGAAAATGAAATATTTTACTTTACCTTCACTTAATTCCATTTCCAATGCTCTTCTTTCTTTATGTAGATCTGGGTTTCTGAGCTCTATCATTTTCCTTCTAGAGAATTGTTTAAGCATTTCTTTCAGGATGGCTACACTGGCAATGAACTCCCTCAGGTTCTATTCCTCTGGAAAAGTCTTGATTTCTCTTTCATTTTTGAAGAATAATTCACTAGGTATTAAATTCTTGGTTGGTGCTTTTTTTGCCTTTTAACATTTTAAAGAAAAATATTTCTTCAACATTTTACTCCATTCTTTCCTTGCATGGATCTTATGAGGAGGCCAATGTGATTCCCATCCATCCATCCATCCATCCTCACTCCTTTATACATAAGGTTATGTTTTATTTTGCTCTTTTAGCATTTTCTTTTTATCTTTGATTTTCTGCACTTTGAAAAGTGGTGTGTCAATGTGTGGGTTTTTCGGTATTTATCCTTGGTGTTTTCTGAATTTTCCAGATCAGTGGTAAGGTGTCTGTCATGAAATTTGGAAAATTCTTAGCTATTATTACTTTAAATATTCTTCTTTATTCTCTCCTTCTGTTAATCCCATTATGGGTGCATTACACTGTTATAATCATTGTGCTTGGATAATTGTTTTTTTTTTCTTCTTCTTCCTTCTTTTGTTCTGTTTTTCAGTGTAGGATCTTCTACTGACATACCTTCAAACTCCATGATTCTTTTCTTGGCCATGCTTTATCTACTAATAAGATCTTCAAAGACATCCTTCACTGCCAGTTGTATTTTTGATTTTGAGCTTTTGTTTTGATATGATCTTAGAGGTCCCACCCCCGTGTTGACATCACCTGTTCCTGCGTGCTGCTCAGTTTTTCATTAGAGCCCCTCACCTACCAATTACAGTTATTTGAATTTCACTGTTTGATCATTCCAGAATCTGCATCATAGCTAAATCTGATTCTGATGCTGGCTTTGTCTCTTCATGTTGCATTTTTTTCTTGCCATTTATCACGTCCTAATTGTTTTTGCTGAAAGCTGGACATGATGTATTAGATCATGGGAACAGAGGCAAACAGATCTTTGGCATGACTATATGTCAGTACCATGAGGAGTGGGTTGTGTTTAACGGTTGCTGCAGCTGTGGTGCCCAAGGCCCCAGGGTCCCTAGGGTCCTTTCTGTGAATCTGTTCTCGGGTCTCTAAGAATTCTCAGACACACTCTGCACACTGTAACTGCTGCCACTAACTGGACACGCCAGCATGGTACTGATTTACTCATCTATAATCTGATGACACTATCTCTTCTCTTCTGTGGATGTGTCCCCAGATTGTTACTTTCCCAAGTGTCTCTTAGCTTTGTCTGTACTCCCTTCAGTGAGACAGGAAGGAGAGAGGGGCTGGTGCTGGGTAATCTCCTTCCCCCAGGCTGGATACCTCTCTATTAAGTCTTTGTCCCTTGAGAGTTGCTTTTTTTTTTTTTTTTAACAGAGAAAACTGAATCTATGCATCAGTGTCATTGGGCTATGGTGACAAACACCACGGACTGTGCAATTCAAACAACAGACCTTTATTCTGCCCCAGCTCTGGAAGCTGGAAGTCCAATAACCAAATGTGGGCAAGAGGCCCCTCTTGGGTGCGTCGATGGCATCTCACCCCGCGTCCTCACATGACCGTTACCCTGTGTGTGTCTCTGTCCTTATCTCATCTTCTAATATGGATGTTGATCAGATTGCATCAGGCCCACCCTGAAGGCCTCATCCTACCTTGATTAGCTGTGTAAAGACCCTATCCCCAAATACAGTCACATTCTGAGGTCCTGGAAACTAGGACTCCACATATAAATCTGGGTATAGGGACACAATTCAGCCCATAAGAGCATATTTCAAAGTGGTTATTTTTACTTACTACTGCCAGAAACATGAAAGTTTTTCTTGATTCTTTGCCTTGAGAAGATGCTGGGACACCTGAGGGAAAAGCCTTGGAAATTGTTGGGTCCCCTGTGACCGCAGCCCCTGGGGTCACTTGTTCTCACAGGTGTCCACACTCGGCCTCTGAGAATTTAATCACCATGTGACCTTTCTTCCCAGGTTATGGCTCCATGACTCCTCCCATTGAAATTGAACTTGGCTGTCACCCCTGGGTCTGTCTGTCTTTCCAGACTTCGGGGTAGTGTGCCCAGAATCCCAATCCTGATAGATCCATGAAAAGTCACTGATTTTCAGTTTGTTCAGCTCTTTCTATTGAAAGGATGGAGGGACAACTTCCAAGCTCTCTCTAGGTTGGAGGTGAGCTGGAGGTGATGCCCCACTGCAGCCCGAGGTAAAAGGACCACAAGGAGACATGAAAGCGCCCTCACACATCAGGGTGTTCACAGGCACATGGGGTAAATGGCCTCTTTGGTTGTCTCCCCACAGCCACCCTGTTATGATGCTTTTATTTCCCTGAGATGAAGCTAGACACTTAAGAGCATGCCTTCCACCACCTGAAAGAGTGGACCAATAGTGAGGTTCCTCATCATTCTGCTAAATCCCTGCCCTCCTGCCCAGTGACACTGTGTCCCCTGGCAGGGCCCAGTCTTGAGCCCCCAGACCAGCCCAGGCTCATTCCTAGTGCCCTACCTCTACCCTGTTACCTCCCAGACCCCCTCACTGCTATCCACAGGCCCCCATTCCCTCAGATTGCTTGCAAGAAGCCACCTTGAGCTCACCTTGTGGACTTGTTCTTTCTTCTCTGAAACTGTCCTATATCAAGTATGTACAGTTGTCCTAATATTATCTTGCAGCAAATCCTGCTGTATGACATTTCAGAGATTCAGGACACCCTCAAATTCAAATCCATGCCCTCTCTTCACAGTCTCTATGACTTTGTCCTGTGCTCCCCACGCACATGTACCCCCTGCCTGTCCCTGCCCCAGAGCCCCACACAAAGACCAGGTCTTCACCTTCACAGCCCTCGGCCCAACCTGTCCCTCATCTGCCTCCCACTGTCCCTCCTGGCACTGCCTGCACTCCCCATCCTTATATACACAGCAGAGATTTCACCCATCCCTAGCAGGCCTCCATGGCTAAGTCCTATCTCCAGCACTAAGTCCCAACCTTCGAGCTCTGGGAGCGTGTGCCACCTGCATCACATCACTTTGCCATCACACGATCACATGTACTGCCGTATGAAGGATGCTCTGCCCACAGAGAGGTCAGGCTCCTACAGGGAGGTGAGGCACCTCTGCATAAAGCCATACCTGTGAGGAAAAGGAAAATAAAGATGGTGATAGTGAGCTGAGGCAGGCAGGGTGGGTCCTCGTTCAGGGCCTGCGGCCATGATGACCACACTTGTCATATCACACTGCTGATCCTCACATGAAGGACGTTTTGAAAATTAGAAGTAAATGCAAACAATGAGAACATTGCATAAGAAGGATGTTGTCTTGATGGTTTTGCCCTGTGGTGTGTGGGGGCCAGATGCTTATTATCACCTTCATTTCCTGCAGGACCAGCAGAGAACATGCTGCACGCATGATGTAGACAGGTGAGTTCAGGTACTAGGCACTTCCCTCATAGTTTCTGGGAAGATAGTGAGCCTCAGGGATTCATGACCCCCGGTTCCTGCCCTGCGGGTTTGCACCCTCTCACCATCAGGACACACTGATGGCTGCTGCTTAGGAAGTGGTCATACCACACTGGCTGCTTCTTAGGAAGACAGTAGCCCATACAGCTTCGGTACTGATCAGAGACACAGATTTGAAAGATTTAAGTAAAGGAGCATTACTTCTGATGCCATATTCACACTTATTGGCCATATTTGCATGCTTTTACAGGTACCTGTACTTAACATATGTACAAACAAGTGTGCTGGACACACACGTACTTACACTTATTTCCAATGGCCTCATCTATTGAAGACTTTCTCTCTTCATCTTAAGCGCACTTGTCATGTCATGGGTCTGCCCTCCAGGGTGTTGAGCTCGCTGAATCCAGGGAGAGTAGAGACGTCCCACCCAGGGGAGCAGAGTTCCGTAAGAACTCTCCTACTCAGGCCTTTCCTTCATGGTGCACATCTGCCCCATGTGCTGCTCAACCATTGCTGAGGAAATGCTCTGATCATTCATTTCCAAAAAACATAGAAAATACAATTAAATGAAGCAGGGAAAGGTCGGGTGCAGAGGTCAAGGGTGCGGTTTCTGAAATCCTGCAGAGCTGGATGCTGGGCTCTGGTTGGCACCTGGCCTGACCAATCATGGCCTGTGTGGTGTCCTGAGCCACCTCGCCTATCAGCAGAGCAGGGCAGCAGTCGCATGAGCCCTTAGTCAAGGGCAAAAGCTGTAGGTGGTCCTGGGACCATGGGGCCTGGTGGATCACGAGGCCCTGGAAGGTCCATATCTCTGAGTCGGGTCCCAGGACTGGGCTCTAGCAGTGGATCTGCACCTCCATGGTGGCTGTGGGGTCAGACTCTCAGTAGCTGTGTCAGATGCTCATGGGGCTGCAGAGACTACTTTTCTCAGGAAGGGCTGGCCCAGGCCCCCGTGCTCCACCATTTCCCTGTACACCTCACACCCAGAAGCATTCTCTAGCTCCCTACACACACAGAAGCCACGAGGGCATCCATCAATGACCATGGAAGCCCTGTCTGTGGACACAGTATCTACCGTTTATTCTCTGAGTGCTGCTGTGTCCCTGAGGCCAGCTCCGGGCTTGCCCTGCATGAGCCTCCCCAGCCACCAGAATCTTACTGCCCTACTGACCCTACATCCGGAGCTTACCTCAGGGAGCCAAGATGTAGGGAGGTCCCTTGCTCAAGGTACCCCAGGATGTATGCTGTCATTGCTAACTTTCGGACTTTTAGGTCCTGTGCCAGCTGCAGGCAGAAGCAGGGAGGACACGGACACATGCACGGTGCCTGGGGGACGCTCACAGCTCCATGAAGGAGCAGGAGGCTGCTTCCCCTGAGGTGACCAGGTAGGGTGTGTGGCATGAGCAGACAGGGCCCACGGAGCCAGCAGGAGATCTCCCAGCCCCTGAAATAGTTAGGAAATGCCCTTCATACCTGTTTGTGAGACTGACCAGCCTACTGTGCTGCAGGGGCGGGGGTGGGGGTGGGTGGGAGGGGGAGCGGTTAGGGGAGGAAGCAGGTGCACAAGCAAGAGTCAGACGCCCTGGGAAGTGCTGATGTTCTTGCTTCCCGAGCTAACCCTGCATATGGCCCCAGCTGTGTCACAGAGAGGATGCCCTGGGACATGGACCAGTGTCCACCCCAGTTGTCCTACTTAGCCTTGTGACCCCAGACCACTCATCTAGCTTCTAGGGTTCAGCTTCCTCCTGAAGAGTCTTTCCCTTTAAGAGTTGTCCTCAAAATTATGCAAGAAACAGCTGGAGGCACCTGCTGTGCATTCTCCCATGCATCCACCACCCAGCGCCAGTGTTCTTGGAAGCCATGACCACCCTCTTCCTCTGTAGGCTCCCACTGTGGCAGGCGAGGCTCTCGGCATCCCCACCCCCACCGTCCTACCACGGTGCCAGGCCACCAGCATTGCAGAGCTGGGTCTGCCTGCCTGCATCTCCCTGCTGCACATGTTAATGTATACGCACCTTTGAGTGCAAGGTCAACTTCATGAGTCAACTTGGCTGGGCCAGGGTGCAGGGTGCTCAAATATTCGGTCAGACACCAGTCTAGACATTTCTATGAAGCTATTTTTTAGATATGATTAATATTTTAATTGGTAGAATTTGAGGAAAACAGATGACCCACCAAAATGTGGTTGGGCCACATCCAATCAGTTGAAGTACTAAAGAGAAAAAGACAGAGGTCCCCCAAGAAGAGAGAATTCTCCTCCTGATGGCCTCAACTCCTCCTGGGTCTGCAGCTTGCAGGTCTGCCCTGTGGGTCCCCACGATAGTGGAGCCAAATCCTTATCATCCATCTCTCTCCCTCCCTCTGTCCCTCCTATTGGTTTTGTTTCTCTGGAGAATCCCGGCCGATACACCATTTAATTTAGGTTTGACCACATTACGGTGGTCTGTTGCTGCTACCAACCCACTCCTAGGCCCTCCAATCATTCATTCACGAGGCATCCACTAAGAACCGATTACTCGGTGTCCACCGGCCAGGTGAGGACATTGCTTGCATGTCGCTAGAAGATCAGCTCAGTACACAGACTAGCAGGTGCAGGAAGGCAGTGCATGGTCTCTGTCATGGTTACGTAAGACAGGAAGCATAACGCTTCAGTGCTGTAAATGTCATTTTTCAACAGATCACACGATAATACATAAGTTTATTGGAACCTTGGTTATGAATCCAAATTGTGATCTGTCACTCGTCATGATGTCAGCCACTTTATGAACAAAACTCCCAGCTCCGTAGTCGGTGATGCCAAACCTCATTACAGGTGCCGCCTGTTGGCCTGAGGGCACTCACTGCTGCAGACATGCTGCAGGTTGTAGACATTTCTCTCCCATTCAGTTAAATGGTGCACCGTCCTTTACAGAAGGTCCAAGGGTCTGAGGCCTCACCCGTGTTTTCACACTGTCACCGCATCCCGCTGATACCACCGTTTGTGCTGTTACCACCGCTGCATCCTCCCAGATGGGAGTCCAAGGAGTGCACTGGGCCCGCTCCCGGTGATGTGCTCTTCCCTGGGCATCCGTCAAAGGGCAGAAACGCCCAAGCCTCCAGGTCTATGTCCTCAGCCTGTGGTTAGGGCACGCACTGCAGGGATGCTTTCTGAGTGAATGAATGAATGCTGTCAGATGTGTAGATTGCTTCGGAATAGCCAGTGGGATGCCATCAAATTATTTTTTAGGTAAGACTTTCTGAAATTTAAAAATCATATATATATATACACATATTCATACAGACGCATATATAGATTTGCACTGTGTAAGGGGTAGTAAGCAGGAAATCAGTAATTCAGCTTTCCAGCCTGAGGACAAGAACCCCCCTCGTCCCCATCGTGCCCATAAAAGGCACAGTAGTTGCCATCCTGAGAAATGCGTGTGTGTATCTCACGCACTTCACACGTAAACGCAGAGGGAAGAGAGAGGGATTTGATTCTATTCTGTACATTACCCATCACACCACGTGAAACTTCTTGAAATGAAGAAAAGCAACAAGAAATACCCCTGCCAGTCGCTCTTTAGAAAAATCCCTTTTTGTTGATTTTGAAATTTTGAAACAATACCACATAAGCGTTTCCATTCTAGAATAATGGACTTTGGAAAAATTAACATTCTTTTCCACTAAGTTGAATTTGAATGTAATGTAATTTGCGATCACCAGGGAAGAGGATGAGACAAGGATAATTAATTATATTATGAGTGTGGAGCAAAGTCCGAGTAGAAACATTTACAGCGACGTTAGTGTGTATTGAAGCAGCAGCAGAAGACGGCTGACAGCTGGTTCACGTTAAAGTAATTCTGACTCGGAATACCCAGACGTAAATTCTCTGTAAAAGAATACAGATTATGCTCTGCCTCGTTCTGTAGAGCACGAGCGGATGTCACCTGACCCAAGGCCCTGTGTGCCTGGACGCCCCCCGGCCACCCGCAGACCAAGAGCATGTCATGAGGTCCCATAGGCCTAAGAAATATGTGTGTGATTTTGCCATGATCAGATTCTGTGCCATTTTCTAGGGGCGTGTTTGGGGGAAGGAAAGGAAGACACTGGGGAATCCTGATGGCAAATACAGATGCAGCCCAGAGGAGAGATGACACCGATGATGGGGCATTCCTGGGTTTCTGAATGATGCCATTTCCACCCGTTGTGGGTGAGGTCGTGGTGGGAGCAGGCCCAGTGGAGCAGAAGCCGTCCCATCCCTTATCAATGACAAGGGAAGTGTGATTTCACTCTGTGGGATCCTGGATTCTGAAACAGTTCAGCTTCCCCAGTGATGGATGAAGTGATTCATTCCCTCTTTTGTAAATATCTGAAGTCATATTCTTCTTCAGGATAAAGTTCTTCTAAGAAAACTGAAGATTCTGCAGTCAGACCCCATTGACCCTACAGGTCAGAAACCAGCAACATCAGCGCTGAGGCCCATTGGAGGAGCGGACGCCAGGGATGTCCCCCTGGGGAGAGGGCACGGGTCGGAGTCCAACACCGCTCCTCCAAGACCAGGTCTCGTTTCTCCATCTGAGAATGTGCATCACCCCAAATTAATTCAACTGGGAGAAACATATTGTGGGGGCAAACCAAATGCTCCTATTTCATCTTTCAGTTTTTGGAAATATTATCCATATAGACTGAGTGGTGTGGAACGCGGTTCCAAGCTCCTGCTGCCTCCCTGTGAGAGGGGCTGGCAACAAGGGGGCCACACAGCACCCCTCCCGGGGAGGAGACATCCCTGCCTGCCCTCCGAGGACACACTCCCAAGTAACCTAGGGTCACAGGCAGTTCCACACGTGGGACTTCCCGGTCTGTGTGGGAAGGGATCTGTTTGGGGGGCTCCAGCACCTTGTGCCCATGACCCCGGAGGGAATTCCTGCTTCTTTTTGGCCCTTGAACCTTACAAACAAATCTTAGTATACCACGTGAAGGGGGGAAGGCTTGTCATACATGACAGGGCAGCTCAGAAGTAGCTGCAGGGAAGGGCATCAGATGAATGACTGGGATCGGAGCGGGGGAGCATCAGCCTGGGCCCCAGATTTCAGGCCTGACGCAGTCATGGACACTGCACACTCTGAGTTGGAAATGATGCAGATGCAGCAAATCTGGATAAAAGGTCTGGACTGGTGCTTCTTGAAGCCCTGCATCCTGTCCAAAGGGGGCCGTCCCCAAACCTGAGTTTGGGCTCAGCAGAAAGGCTAGAGCTGAGCCTACACAAGAGTGAGCTGCCGCGGAGAAGCAGGACCAGCAGGGACACACGTGTGCACCGGGGAGGGGGCGGTGGGGGTGGTGGCCACACACAGACACCGCAGGGCACCAATGTCTGCAGGGCATCGGAGGAAGTACCGATGCACACACCTGCACACACACACAGTACATGCACACTCACGCTCTCATGCTGTGCACAATGCAATGTGCACACCCATACACTGTGCACACACAGGGTAGATGCACCTACACATGCACACACTTATACACCACACATGCATGCACACATAGTGCATACACTCACACATGCACATACACTACACCTGCATGCACAAGCAGTGCACACACCCACACATGCACACAGCCACACACTGCACACACAGGGCAGATGCACCCACACATGCACATACTAACATACCACACATGCATGCACACGTAGTGCACACACCCAGTGCACACACTCACACACATCACACACTCTGCACACACCTCCAGAGCAGAGGGGCCCTAGAGGAGGACCAGTGACCTCATACCAAGAAGGTCCAGGCTGACTCAAGCAGAGGTTCCCCAGCAGTAGGTGGCAGGAGTGAGCAGACTGGTTTGTGTTGTCTCCAGAGGCGGGCCCAGGAGGGGCTGTGGCTGAAGGCCCCAAGTGCCTCTGCAGGTTGCCCACCCTCAGCACACGCACCTACCACGGCAGGCCTGTCCCCAAGAGACATTCAAGAGAAGGGATCCCCAGGGAGCCCCAGTGGTGCAGCGGTTTAGCGCCGCCTGCAGCCCAGGGTGTGATCCTGGAGACCCGGGATGGAGTCCCACATTGGGCTCTCTGCATGGAGCCTGCTTCTCCCTCTGCCTGTGTCTCTGTCTCTCTCTCACTCTCTCTGCATCTCTGTGAATAAATAAATAAAATCTTAAAAAAAAAAAAGAGAGAAGGGATCGCCTTGTGCCATCGGGTTCAACCCGCTAGGGCCCTGGGTTCACGTGGAGCAAATGTGCCACAGGCAGCAAGGAGGAGGTGGTGACCTGTCCCCCGTGAAGAGGGCAGGGACTCGTGCCCAGGTGGGGCAGGTCCCAGCAGGGACGTCCATCCACGCACCATCTGTGTCCCTTCTTGGGCTGGAGGAGGCTGCAGCACCGGCTGGCAGGCCTCACACAAAGGTGCCAGCCTTAGTCTCTGGCCCACCCTCTCCGGATCATGAGCTTCCAGCCCGTTCTCTTTGGGACCTAACCCTCCTGTCTGGTGTGAAACGCCTCCAGTCTGGAGGCATCCACCTGTGAGACTGGCCCCTTGGCAGTGGGGTGAGGGTGGGGGTGGGGTCAGTTGATGGGATTCCTGCCAGGGCTCAGCTGGGCCATCCTGTCTATGCTAAGAGTGAGGAGGCTGAGATGAGCACACGGACACGGAGACCATGGAGCTGCACGCGGCTGTCACTGCGGAGCATCTGGGCCCACCCTTGCTGGGAGTCATGCCAACGGGACGTGGATGCGCCCCCCTGCTTCTGCTGTAGCTGGGGCATCTTGTGTTTCCCCTGAGACGATGGCCCCTGTAGACCAGAAAGAGAAGCCGATTTGGTGTTGACTTCAGGAAGAAGGAGAGGCAGAGACACAGCATCTGAAGTGATATCGGCTCGGGTGAGGCACAGGACCGGCGCCATCCCCACGTCACCTGATGTGCGTGTCCTCTTCCCATGGGGCCAGCAGAGTCCTCCACTGGGACGATGCTCCTGGGGAGTCAGGACGCTCTTCTCCTGAAGGTGCCCGTCCACACTTGGTGGGCTTACCCTAAACTCAAGATCAGGATGACTTGCCCGATTATCAGGAGACCACATTCAAAACCCAGCAATTTTAATGGAAATTGTGTTAGATGTTGTATGGTGATGGAATGTATATATCACCTTATATAGGTGATGAGTTATACCCTTAAATATTCAAGTGTGTTCACCATCATATATTTACCATTATCCTGGGCTCTTAAAAAAAGTTCATTCTGAGGACGCCTGAGTGGTTCAGCAGTGGAGCGTCTGCCTTCAGCTCAGGGTGTGATCCCAGGATCCAGGGATCGAGTCCCACAGTCAGTCTCCCTGCATGGAGCCTGCTTCTCCCTCTGCCTGTGTCCCTGTCCCTCTCTGTGTGTCTCTCAAGAATAAATAATTAAAAAAAAAAAGTTCGTTCTGCAATGAAAGTTTAAAAGATAACAGAAGACTGAAGGAAAAAAAAAACATAATGAAGTATTTGTTCAGGATTCCAAGTAAAATCTGCACGTTCACCGCACAGCCGACCCTTGTGTTCACTCACTGCACAGCCTCAGAAAGCCATCAACGTCCCCACACACCAGGGACATGACGAGAAAGAAGAAAGCCAGATGGTGAAATAAACCACAGCTTCGCAGAGTGGCCTTGGAACCTAGCAATCACTCAGGAAAGCGTCCGAGTCCGCGTCCCGCACAGAGGAGGTGCCCGATGAGCGACGGTTACTGTCGTCCACCCTTCTCTGAAAGGCTTGGGCACAAAAGGAACACCAGGTACACCCCACCCCATAAGAATTCACATCATCAAACTCGTACCTGCAGGAAGAGAAACACCTGTGCATGAGCCATCTGTGCAGAGACCGACTCAGTGGTCAAAGGAGCAACAGGCTGTGTGGGGAGAGGCCACGGCTTAGTGGAACCTGGTGGGACCCACAGCCCTGTGGTCCCCTCCCTGTTGTCCGGTGAGCGTCAGCCCTAACTACCCTGAGCTCTGGGTGTGCTCCTCAGGCAGCCCTGTATCGGCCTCTTCGCCCTTAAGAATGTTTTGTAGCTCTAGGACGTACACCCTGCAGGTCGGCAAGTCCTCGAATGTACGGACAACAGCATTTTCAGAAACAAACCATACCGATCAGAAATCTCACGTCAAACCCACATTCAAGAAAACCTCCAGAAAGCGAAATCTATATAGAACATAAAAATAACAACTTAACCAGGACCTTCTTAAGAAACAGGAATAGAATATGAGTCTGGCTATTCCTGTAACTGTAGCTTGAACACCATAACCCATCTTAGGTGAAAATCTAAAAATAGGGGTTTTTTTCTCCTCCCGAGAATTCCATTTATTCACAATTAACCAAAACCAAAGCAAAATGGTCAGATCATTATCCTGATTACCCTCATTACTGCATGTATGCAAAACCAAACGCAAGCCCATGGGGAAGTCTGTAAATGTGATATTGGTTAGAAGGTTTTTGCCAAGATGCCTGACTTCAGAGACGTGACCGACTTACTTCCATTTTCCCAAGCTCATTTGTAAATGATTAGAATAAAATAGCATTTGTCGTTTTAAAGCTCAGAGCTTAACTCTTACATAAAAAACATGGACTACCTGCTAACATGGGGTAAAGGCTTTGGGTATTGAAATCATGCTCCCTCAGTGCTGTGAATGCCTGGAGGCTGAGGCTCAGACTGAGGCTGGAGGCTGGAGGTTGAGGTTAGAAGCTTTGGAGGCTGGAGCCTGAGGCTGAGACTGAGGCTGGGACTAGAGCCTGAGGTTGAAGTTGGAAGTTGGAGACTGAGAGTGGAGACTGAGGGTGTAGGGTGAGCCTGGAGGCTGGAAGCTGAGGTGGAGGTTGGAGGCTGGAAGCTGAGGTTGAAGTTGGAGGCTAAAGGTTGAATGTGGAGGCCAAGGCTGGACACTGAGGCCGGAGGTTGAAGTGGAGGCTGAAGGCTGAACGTGGAGACTGAGGCAGGAGGCTGGAGGCTGGGTTCCACCCAGAAGCCTCAGGCAGCCTCACGCCTCTGAAAAGCATGAATGCAGTTGAGCATAGGGTCCAGAGTCCCACTTTCCTGACCCTACAGGGGACAGAAGGCAGGAAAATGCACCAGAGGCCCTTTGGGTGAGCATCACCAGGATGTAAGTTAGATCCGTATACAGCTGGCAACACGCGGAGGAGTGGGGTGTGCGGGACCTGAGGGAGTTGATGGACACCAGTGATGGGAACTCGGTCCCCTCCCTCTGCCTAGATAAAACCACATGAGATCCAGCGATGCTTTATGGAGTGGGCTTCCCGGGTGAGCGGAGGCGGCAGTGGGGCGGCTAGTGCAGCACAGCCGCTACTATAAACGGTGCCGTCTGGGTTCCAGAGCGCGGATGACACGGCAGGACAGTCTGTGGGGGCTCAGGTACACCCAAAAACACAAGGGCATTCCCCAGGAAAAGCATGCGTGTATTGCAGGTGTTGTCGGGAAAACCCTCTGCTTCCATTCCAGGGGACACGAGGTTCTGTAAGAAAAATCGACAGACAAACTCTGATGACTCGGACTCGGGAATCAGGCAGACACTTTCTCAAAAACAAGGAGGTGACTGTCTTTTCCAGGACTACAATACTTGCCAAGGTACACTCCGAGCATCCGAGTGAAAACTGGAGCTTCTGGCCTGTAAGCCTGCCAGCCGCCCCATCGGTGAGTTTTCTGGTAGCGGTGGTGACGTTAACAAAACGATTCTGAACAGAAGGTTGAATGAGACCTGATGATGTTTGGAAGACCTGCATATACCTCAATGGGCCGATATTTCTGGAAGTTCCATGCATGATGCTGTAATGTGACGCAGGGGGAACAGGTGCGCTCACATGGTGCAGCAGGTCGATGAGGCAAATGCAGAACCCAGACCTTCCAACTTGGGGGCTTCCAGGTCCCCAAGTGCAGCTCACTTTCAGGAAACTACTACCACAGGACCTGCCAGAGAACAATAGCCAGTTTCCTGGGCTAATTTTTTGAAAATAATCCTCCCTCTCCTGTCTATGTATCTGAAGGATGCTTGATATTCTTTGCACACTTCGATCAAAACATCCTATCGACACAGACTTAACACGAGGGCAGGTGGGAGACCCTGGCTGCCTTCTGCAAGCCCGCTCTGGATTGTGAGCAATGTGAAGTAACACCAGCTCTTGCCACTAACGATTGTTTGGCTTGAAAATTACATTTATTTTTCATTAAACGTTACTCATGTTGACAAATAAGAAATGGGTTGATTAATGTGCTTTTAAGCTTTAAAACCTCTTCAGTTTTAGTTTCTGATAGGATAAATATCAAAAGGTACAGTGTACTCTATCAATTCACTTTCCCACTACAGAGTGACTGGTTCCTACCTTTGTTCTTTTCTGAACTTTTAAAATGCAGACCTTAAAGAAAACAAGTAATAAAAAAGGAATGTAGACCTTGCCCCAGAGTTAATATCTTCAACCTCAGGATAAAATTTTATTTCGTACTTAAATTCAATGTATAAAATGAATATCAAATGTTGTATTTAAAAAAAAAAAGATTTTACTTATTTATTTGTGAGAGACACACACAGAGAGGCAGAGACACAGGCAGAGAGAGAAGCAGGCTCCCTGCGGGGAGCCCGATGCGGGGCTCAATCTCGGGACCGGGGATCATGCCCTGGGCCAAAGGCAGATGCTCAACTACTGAACTACCCAGGTGCCCCTCAAATGTTGTATTTTGAACCAAGTTTTTACATAAGTAAATCTTTAGTGGGCTGCTAGCACCACTTAAGTGGGTGCACCATTCGGCAGCTTGACAATCACACATGAGCCAGATGGTGCAGCCCATCGGGCCGGTGGTGGTCTCACCACTCTGCACGCCCACCACTCCTGGGGTAGGTATTGCTCAGCAAGTATGTTTTCCCCAAAATGAAGTTCTAGTCACTGTAAGATTCATTTTATTTTCCTTTAATTGCAATATTTTATTCATTTCATATCCAGTTGTTCTTACCCTAAGAAAATCATTCAAATTCAGTGCTCCATTTCAATTTTTAATAAAGCAAACTAAACAAAAACTAACCTCTGAAAAAACAAAACACATAGTAACAAGACTAATAAGTTCCTCTCCCTCGTCCCCCCTTCCCCTGGGACCCGTGATCAATCCCTAAACCCTGAAAAACAAATACAAATAAGGCATTATTTTGCTTTGTTGTTGGTTTTTGCTTACGTTTCCCTCTGTGTCTGGCCCTTCCCTTTGACCAGCATTCCCGGAGAACTGTTCTCAGTTCTTAGAGACTTGGAGATGGAAAGCTCTCTCTTCTCACAGATGGAGAAAGGCAACTTTTATGAGGTTTTCAGCTCCTGGGTGAATCACTCAAAATTTTGCATTCAAGGCAATTACAGGAAATATTATCCTACATGTTGGAAATTATCGAAGATCTCCATTGGATTTTATTTTTATCTTCAAAAAAGCAAATCCACAAGCCCCTGCTCTGCAGGTAAAATACTTTCTGTGGGCCCCGACCATGCACCATTTTATCCTATTGGAAAAGCCGAATCCGGCTCGTAGCCCACATTTATTGGCAGTAAATCCTGGTCATGACATCCCCATGGTGCTCCCAGTCCCCGGGACACAAAATGTGCTTTCCTCGTGCAAGGGTCCGACTTGGAATTGCAATGGGAAAGTCACCTGTGTCGTGAACTTTCTTTGTTGGGAAGAGTCTCAGTTACCTTCCTGCGGTCTCATCGTTACATACGACGGGATGTCGGTTCCTGACAGCTTCGCCACGGGCCTCCCGTCACCTGCAGGGAGGACAAATTCTAGTATGATCCATCCCTTTAGGCATGCTCTCAGGATCCTGAGGACCTTTCCTGTACTCTGCTTTGCTCTTTGATAGATTGGTGACTGTGATTGGTTTTTAGTGGATACGTCGTGATTAGCAGGAATGTAACAATATCATAAACAACAAAACAAAAAAATGGCACTTAATACAAATTCAGACCCGTTATTTCTGGTCCCCGCTACAGAGAAGTCCATGTGCGGTCAGTGCTGAGCCAGGCTTCCTTTTAAAGCCTCGAGCTCTTCTTCTAAAGAGTGTTTGCTGTTATTTGCACACCCATCGGGTCACGCACCCACACACCGGTCTGCTCAGAATATTGACAACCGAGTATTTCCTGACCAATGCCAAAATAGTCCAATAAATTACAGCTCCCTTAATGAACCAGCTCCCCCTAAATGAATGCCAGATGTTTTACAGGTGGGCTGATAGAATGCCACAGTCCCCTGGTTCCCATAAATAATAGGAAAGCCGTCAAGGAGAATAAGCAAAGATAGATCATCAGCATTCCTGCTTGTTAACTCTTTGTCAACTAAAAAGCCCTACTTTCTTTATATCAAGATAAAAGAAATGGTAGTAATGGATGACAACTTCTGGCTGATATTTCTATGTAGTAGAATAAATGGGGCTTTGCTCTCGGCATCTAGACGATGCTAAGATCTGAGCATGCCATGGGGGAGGCAGGATGCTGTTGCAGGAGTACGGGGGTCACTGGGTGCAGGGGCCACCCAGTTAGACAAGCTGTAGCCCACACGTCCTCCATGCCTGGGCCTTCCCTGCAGGACCCGTTCCTCAGACCGGCCTGACGAATGCACACACCTGGCCCCAGAGCCCTCCCTTATCTGCTCTCTCTACACACTTGCTTTTTCTAGAAATTTCATGTAAACAATACCATACAGTGTATTGCCTTTTGTGTCTGCCTTCTTAAATTCTGCGTACTATTTTTTTGCTATCCATCCAGTCTGTTGAATGCACTTCTTGGGTAAAGAATATCCCACAGTATGGCTAGACTGCTGCAGCGCGTTCATTCACTAGTCTCTTGATGGATATTTGGGTTTCTTCTCATTTTGGCTGTTATGAGAAATAGAATGATGGGCAGTCAGAGGCCGGTCTTTGCGTGGACATGTGCTTCCGTGTATCTCGGGGTGTATGCATAGGACCCTAGGGCTGGATCATAGGGTAGGTGGATGCTAATCTCTTTAAGGGACTGCTAGACTGTTTTCCAGAATGGCTTCACTATCTTACATCCCCCCCAACAATGCATGGAGGTCACTGTGCTTTGCCAGCCCCGAGTCACATCAGACATCTTGGTTATGGACATTCTAGTGGGTCTGGGGTGGCAGCTCACACAGCTGGTCTTGGTTTTCAAAGGGTATTTTTGCTGGTTTGAGATTCTTGGTTGACGGGTCTTTATTTGTTGTTTCATTACCTTCGGACTTAAAAAAGTCTTCTATTTTTACCTTTGTGTGTGTTGGGCTACTTTTAAGATTTTTCTCTTTATCACTGGACTTCAGCGATTTGCTTGTGATCCACTTTGGTAGACACCTCTGGTGTGTCTGAGCTTTCTGGATCTACTGATTTGGAGGGTTTTTTGTTGTTGTGGTTGTTGTTTTTATCAAATTTAGAAATGTTTTGACCATGATTTTCTCGAATATTCTTGTCTCACTATTTCTGAGACTCCAATTGTTAGTATGTTCTAACTCTTGATACCATTCTTACCTCCAAGAGACACCTCAGCCTTGGGGCTGGTCTGTGGCCTTGCTGTGACGGTCAACATGCCTGCGATGTGTGAGCTGCACACATGGGCATCCAGCGGTGGGGACCGCTCACAGGGAATATGCATGCAGAGCTGGGTTCCAGGATGGGCATTGGTCTCCGTTGACTAATGTTCCACTTCAGAAGTGTTAAACACAGGTGTGAAATTACTGGGAAGAGGCTGCTGCCCTGGGGACGGCCACTTAACTCCCTGCGTGTTCCCTGCAAAATCTGTGTGCCACAGAGCATCCGTTTTCTGCTGGAACTTCCAGTCCAAGGTGCCGAGTGCAAGGTGGAGACACTAGGCCACGGCGGCTCAAGCATCTTGGGTGTTTTCTCCACTGGAAGTAGCTCTTCTCTCACACACATGCACACAGGCAATGGGCAGTAGAAAAAGCATGTGTGGCCTCAGAAATCCGATCCTGCAGCCTGTCTGCTGACACATCAAGTGTCAGAACAACGATCGTTCACCAAGGGTGACGGTAACCGCCAGTGATTCCCCTCCTTGATGCCATGTGTGAGGGGCTATGCAGGCACTTTCTCACATGTGCCCCTCAACCCCAAGGAGAGGGGGAGAGAACATGTAGAGAAGGTGGTCTCTATGGAATTCCCTAAGTTACATCAAACATGACTGTATTTATACTGCTGCTTCGCAGGTACTGTTTTACATTCTGTAACTCTTTTTTTTTTTTTTTTTTTAATCAATCTCTAAAGGCAAAATTGTCACAACCATACATCTTTGGACTTTTCTTCATTAAGTTCCTCATCACAAAGCATGCATTCGTTTCTTTTAAATCATTGGAGTTTCCTGTGCGGAGACAGAGGAGTGGCGGCCGTGGCGGGAAACCACTCTGTTTCCTCTGCAGGGAAAGAACACCTCACTTCCTTCTGTTCACACATGAAAAGTAGCTATTCTGATGACTTGGTGGTCAGGCTTCGTGGCCTTGACTCAGTGATGATGGCCACGGTCCACGCAAGTGTGTCGACAGCCACATTGGGCTGCCTGCAGCCTTGAACCCAGTGCCCTCAGGCTGTACATGGCTCCCGACTCCATACGACAGGGTGCCAGGCAAGAACTTTCCTCACCTCTCCCCAAAAAACCCACTGGGATCCTACCAGTTTCTGAGAAAAAGATGCAGTGTGTTTCCAGGTATGTGAGATGCAATTTCATGCATGACAGCTCAATAAAGCGTATTTAATATATTCTTTTCTCCAAATTTAAACCAGACACCTGGCTTGAGTGAAATTTCCAGTTGAGTTTCTATCCCTCCAAGCCACTGACATTTGTAACTGTTCACATGCTAACCCAAACCACTCACTCATTCACCTTAGTAAAAGCATATTTTTGGATTTTATGTGCTGGGATTGGACATCAAAGAATCGCTTTTATTGTAGAACTTTTACTAGCCAAGTCTGAATTTAGAACAGACCTAGCTCAGCAGCAAATGGATCTGGCCAGCAGTGTGCTCAGTAATAAAACAGGTGAGCTGGGATCCATCAGATTCTAAATTGAAATCTTCCCCCCTCTGGGACTTTTAGGAAGCATCCTGGTCGTTTAGCACATGACATGTGTATTTCCTTTGCTCAGATTACTTTTCCTTTCTTTTTCTCTCTCAGAAGTGACTTCCCCATCACACAGCATCTAGGCTGCCTGGGGGAGGCCCCTAGACAGCCTCAGAGGTACAGTTGAGCCACACTGGAGGTCTGTGGCTATGGATAAGACAGGTATATGTCAGATTCAGTAAGCATATTAAATTCGAAAATAGAAAGAGGGGCGCCTGGGTAGCTCAGGCGGTGAAGCATCTGTCTTCAGCTCAGGTCATGATCTCAGGGTCCTGGGATCGAGTCCTGCATCGGGCTTCCGCTCAGTGGGGGACCTGCTTCTCCTTCCCCTCTGCTGCTCCCTCCTGCTTGTGTACTCACTCTCTTTGACAAATAAATAAATAAAATCTTAAAAAGAAAGAAAGAAAGAAAGAAAGAAAGAAAGAAAGAAAGAAAGAAAGAAAGAAAGAAAGAAAGAAAGAGAGACCTGTTCAGGTTTTCTATTTCTTCCAGTTCCAGTTTTGGTAGTTTGTGGTTTTCCAGAAATGGGTCCATTTCTTCTAGATTGCCTAATTTATTAGCGTATAGCTGCTCATAATATGTTTTTAAAATTGTTTGTATTTCCTTGGTGTTGGTAGTGATCTCTCCTTTCTCATTCATGATTTTATTAATTTGAGTCTTTTCTCTCTTCTTTTTAATAAGGCTGGCTAAAGGTTTATCTATCTTATTAATTCTTTCAAAGAACCAACTCCTGGTTTTGTTGATCTGTTCCACAGTTCTTCTGGTCTCGATTTCATTGAGTTCTGCTCGAATCTTTATTAACTCTCTTCTTCTCCTGGGTGTAGGATCTATTGCCTGTTTTTTCTCCAGCTCCTTAAGGTGCAAGGTTAGCTTTTGTATTTGAGTTCTTTCCAGTTTTTGGATGGCTGCTTGTATTGCGATGTATTTCCCCCTCAGGACTGCTTTTGCTGTATCCCAAAGATTTTTTTTTTTTATCCCAAAGATTTTGAACGGTTGTATCTTCATTCTCATTAGTTTCCATGAATCTTTTTAATGCTTCCTTAATTTCCTGGTTGACCCTTTCATCTTTTAGCAGGATGGTCCTTAACCTTCATGTGTTTGAAATCCTTCCAAACTTCTTGTGATTTAGTTCTAATTTCAAAGCATTATGGTCTGAAAATATGTAGGGGACGATCCCAATCTTTTGGTATCAGTTAAGACCTGATTTGTGACCCAGTATGGGTCTATTCTGGAGAAAGTTCCATGTGCACTTGAGAAGAATATGTATTCAGTTGAGTTTGGATGTAAAGTTCTGTAGATATCTGTGAAATCCATCCGGTCCAGCGTATCATTTAAAGCTCTTGTTTCTTTGGAGATGTTGTGCTTGAGAGAGAGAGAGAGAGAGAAATGCGCAAGGCCCTCTTGAACCACAAAGAAGGAAACGTACTTCCTCTGCTTCATCCCATTCCCAGTCGTGGTTGCTCCAAGGTGACAGGCCAGCTCTGTGTTGGCTACATCAGCTCAAGGAGCAGGCAACTATTTTTGCTCCCTTCACCTGGGAGCCAGCTGGGAGCCTACCCACAGAAACACCTCCGGCCTCATTCTTATTTTTCTAGTCCAAATCCCTAAAAACACCTCTGGAAATTAAAAAAAAAACCTATTACTCTGCTTAGATGCAACGGGCATGCATAACCTTTCTCCTTCATCTCTTGGGATAAGCTCTCAGATGATCTCATCCTGCGAGGTTGCAACATTACCCCTCCTCTCCCTGAAAACAATCACATCGGGGGATGGATTCAGACCCCTCTCCTGTCTATATGAAGGTAGATTCTATGAGGGACAATTGCTTTTTCTCTAGAACAAAATGGTAACATCTGTAAATCAAACCCAAAGCTTTGAGGGTGTTTTGCCTAAAAATTCCAACACAGCACTTACTTTTAAATATTCTGCATAACTGAATAAGAAAGATTGCCCGCATGCTCACGTGGTTCTCCGGACGTCTGGTATTAATCATCGTCCCTCAACCCGCCCCTGCCGGGGTGCATGAAGCCTGCTCCCGGCTCTCCGAGGCAGACAATGCCTCCCAAGAACGGTTTCGGACGATCGCTTTTTCTCCTTTTTAAAATGTTGCTGTTTATCGCTAACCATGGAGCTAGAGGGAGACTCCCCAGGATGAATTTAGACTCGTTCACAAAGGGGTGCTGCCTGGGGAGGCCCTGATCACAGCCGGCATCGGCTTGTGGTTGGCGTGGACAGAGGGAATGTTTTTGATGAAAAATGTCAAGTGATTTTTCTCTCCATAAAAGTTTGAAAAAGAGGAAATTGACTTACATCAAAATAAAAATGGAAATGTTTCAGTTTTACGCAAGGGAAAATCTGACTAGAAAGTCACGAGCGTTGGCTCTTGAGGACGTGCCAGTGCCGTGAGGGGCAGCTCTCTGTGGCCTCGGGGTCTGGGGGTTCGGGGGTCCCGGGGGTCCGGGGGCCCAGGGAGCAGAGCGCTGGATGCCCCGGCTGGCAGCCCAGGCAACCCCGGACGTTGCTATTCACATCCTCACCTGGTCAGAAGCTCACCGCCGTGTTGGGCCCCTTGGTGGACCCTGGTATGGTGCAGAGTAAGGTCATGTCCCCTCTGGTGTTGGGAGGGACCTGGGGCCCCACGCCTGGCAGGTGAGGGGACGATCAGGGAAGCCTTGACTCTGAGGGCTTCCCAAAAAGTGCAGGGTAGAGCTGTGTGCGTGCTTGATTCTCCTGATTCCCCAGGAGACCCCATTTCTTATGGTCAATGGATATTTTAGAAAACGAGCATCCTATTTGTCTCATTGGACACACCTGCTCAGAAAAATGGGGGAACCCCTGCGTGCTTGCTGAGGGTGCCCACTCCAACATGGGAGCAAAAGCCCCCGAATTCCAAACCCTTCGCCTCATAGCAGGCTTGTCTCAACCTGTGTGTCCACACGAGGAAACTTCCTAAGATCCTCGTGAGGTTCTATTCTTCCAATCACTCCTAGGAGGCACCAACTCAACCCCACTGCTTGCTTAGCGCACGTTAGTTACCCTCCTTCACTTCACTTCTCATCCACCGATGTCCTCAGAAGGGGCGGCCTGCCCATCGTCTGAGATGGACGGATGCGTGAATTCAGGGGTCAACGTTTCCAAAGGTTGCCCAACCATTGAATAGCTGGGGGCCCCATCAGGAGGCCCCCAGTCAGGCGGGTTGAACAGTGACCAGGGTCGCTGATGCTTGGGCAGCACCGTGCGGTCCCGCCGGGCCTGGCGCCCACGCTGGCAGGCTCCCGTGTCGCTGAAAACCACCGTCCCCCCTGCACTCTGCTCCCTCCAGAAGTCCCAATTCTGTCCTTAAAACAAACAAACACTTTGCACCGAACCGCTGTGTTAATCAAGAGACAGAGACCTCACACAAACGATGTTTTCCTGAGCGGGTGGTTACCGACTCCAGCGCTGGGTTAATGCGGAACAGCCTTTGAGGCTCTGGCCGTGTTTACCCTTCAAACGATATTTCTAGAGGAGAACGAGAAGAAATCAGCTGCACGAGTCCCTCTGAACCGTATCAAACCTAACATTTAATTTTGCAAATTAGAAGCTGGCTGCTAAGACATTCAAGCGGAGAGGTAAGTCTCGTCATCGGCACGGGTCTGCGGAGAGGCGGCGGTGGCCACGGCAGCGACGCGGTGCCTCCAAAGTCCTGGAAAAATGAGGGTCCAGGTCCCTGCCAGCGGAGACCGCCTGTCACTGCCGGGCACCTTCAGGGGACGAGGGCGTGCGCTCCCTGCGTGCCCTGTCGGGGCAGGTGTGCTGAGTGAGCTCCACCCATGCGGGCAAGCACGGAGGCTGTTTATTTTTATTTTATTTTTACTTTTTTAAGATTTTATTTATTTATTCATGAGGGACAGAGAGAGAGGCAGAGACTCAGGCAGAGAGAGAAGCAAGCTCCATGCAGGGAGCCCGGTGTGGGACTTGATCCCAGGACTCCGGGATCACGCCCTGAGCTAAAGGCAGACACTTCAAGCCAAAATTCAACCACTTTGGTTGAGCCAAAGTTCAACCATTGAGCCACCCAGGCATCCCTTGCAGGGACTGGTTAAATGTGAAATCCTGCCTGTGCAGAGGCCCAGGGAGACCATGTCTTACTCAGCGTTTCACTCCATATCTGTCCATTTAAACAAAGTCTAGGGACCGCAACCACCACCACACCGCCATCCCCACCACCTCTCAGGGTCTTTGGTTTCTGGTCTTTGTCTTCTGAAAGGTTTGGACATAGGATTTGGAGCTGGAGGGGAAGTAGAGGCAGTGACCATTGAACTCTTCCTAAATACGGGACCGGAAACTGAGTGTCCATCACACTTTAAAGGGTTTCTCTGGTTTTCCCTGTACCACGATCTTCACTGTACCACAAGCTTCCAGGAAGGAGGCCAGGGCCCTCCACTGAGAGGAGAGGAAGCCAGAAGTGTGGGTTCATGGGCCACACACCCCCCCAAGCCCATATATATGCATAAATTTTCTGTAAAATCCCCATTCAAAAATGAGTCCCACAGAGGAACCCAGCACCCCGCACTAACAACTTCCCAAATCCAAATGGAGGACATTCCTTTTCTGGACAGGACATCCTAACTTTGAGTGCCCCGGGTAGATGCTATGTGTGCATCTACATGCATGATGGGGACCCCGTGGTCCCAGTGCAGGCGATGGGATCTTACCAGAGCTCCTACTATAATTGCCCGTGTCTGTGCTGAACCACCATGGACTCAGTGTGAAGGAGACAGACTTCCCGTGCACGGCCGCGGCCAGTGTGACGATGACGTCAGGACACTCAGGGAAGGAGCCACCCGACACCTGGTCTCCGGTGCAGAGTCCGCGTCCTCGGACAGGCCAGGCCTCGGCGTTCGGGGGTCACCGCAGGCGCAGGCTGACGAGCACGTGGCAGGCACCAAATAGGCTGATTCTCTAGGTTCCAGAACCTCCTGTGGGCTCAGATACAAACCCTATCTCAGCATCAAGGAGGCACGATGTAGGATAGACAGAAATTGCACCAATGTCCATTGTTGCCTGAGACGCTGTCTTCTTTCCACCTGGTGCGAGTTTGGGCAATGACCCCGGCCCAGCTCTGCGTTCACTATGTTCCTAAGATGAGCCCGTCCCCACACGACCCTCCAGGGCCCATGTCTTTCTTGGTCATGTGGCCTTTCTTCCTGCAGCTGGCGCAGGGTTACCAAGCTCTCTGTGACTCTACCTTCGTCTTTGAAAGACCATTTCAGGGGAGCCTGGGTAGCTCAGTCAGTTCAGCACTGAGTCTTGGTTTCGGCTCAGATCATGATCCTAGGGTCATGGGATCAAACCCCACAGAGTGGGGAGGGGGAGCGGGGGGTGGAATTTGTGCTCAGTACAGAGTCTGCAGGAGGATTCTCTCTCTGCCCCTTCCCCCCTAAGATCAATAAATCAATCTTTAAATAAGTAAAATCATTTCGAAATAAAAGTGTAACAAGGCTCTTGTCCTTAAAACTTGTCGGGCGGAGGTGAGCAGCTTCTGCAGGAGAGCTGCCTGGTACGCCCAGGGCCCTCTGCGGGAAGGGGCAGCGGGCCGGCCCTGCTGAAGGGGGGAGGGTCTGAGAGCCTCGTCAGCAAGTTGCCCAGTGTGGGCACCGCACTGACACGTCGCTCATCAGACCTCGAAACCCTGCAGCCCCGAGCCCTGACTACGTAGTGGAGGGAGAGGTGTGGTGTCGGTCCCGCAGACCATCGGCAGGGGCCGGGCACGGGGTCTCACGGGGGGACTTCTCAGGCACATGCTCCCCACACTCTGTCACACCCCAAAGGCAGTTGCAGTGACGTTTCTGTTTCTATTTCCACTCCTTATAAAATGTCAGTTCCAAGAAGGATGGAGCAGCCCATGCATCAGGCCTATGAGGCATCATCTCCCATAGTTGACCTCCCCAGCTGTGAGGGTACATTCACAAACTCAGGATGGATCGTCGTCTGTGCAGGGACAGCTGTGACAGGCTGGTCTCCTCCCGCTGCACAAAGGTCAGCCCCAGGGGCCTGGGGGTCAGCCTGGCAGGCCTAGCTGAATGTGAGTGACCTCTGGACGCTTCAGGCACAAGCCTGGGAAGGCCCATCTGAGGAGGGCAGCGCTTCGAGGAATCCCCTCGACGGCTGTGAGCTAGGGGAAGCCGCAGCACTGAGCTCTCGGAGGATGCATCAGCGGCAGGGCCCACCCTGTGGCCACAGGGGCAGAGTCTCTCCTAATAAATGCTGTCCAAGGCACTGCCGCCACGGAGGGCAGCCACGGTACGCAGGAAACACAGGCCTCTGTGGCTCAGTCCAGTGTGGTGGCAATGACTGGGACCTGAATGTGAATGTGCTTGTTTATTTTTTTAAAGCTTTTATGTATTTATTCATGAGAGATACAGAGAAAAAGGGAGAGACACAGGCAGAGGGAGAAGCAGGCTCCATGCAGGGAGCCTGACCTTGGACTTGATCCCAGGACCCCAGGATCAGGCCTGAGCCGAAAGGCAAACGCTCAACCACTGAACCACCCAGGTGCCCTGTGAATATGTTTTATAAGACCTTCACCAACTTACATGTCTTACACTGTCCTTTTATGCTTTTCAAAATAATAATAATATATAAATCTATGTCTAAATATGTGGGTTTATGTAGGTACAGAGATATTTCAATAAATACATTGAAGAGCACTTGATAAGTATAATAATAAACATTCAAAATCATAAAACATATGTTTTGTTAGTTTATGGGGTGTCCATCTCTGTAAATGATGGCACATCTTTGCTTGACGGTGCCCTGGAGTCAATGGGGAAGCACCGAAGCAGGAACAGGATGATGGGCACAGACCCCGTCACGACCGGGAGCCTCTGCAGGACAGCCCCAGAGGAGCCCACCATCCCGGTGAAAGCTCCCCGTTTGCTGGGCAGACACGCCACTGAGCCACATGCCTCGATGAGACCCCCTCCTCCAACCCTCCTGTCTATAAACTCCCGTGGACTTAGGAGGTTTGTAGCTGTGCCAGCCTCATTTTCTCAGGGATGAATTCCCGCGGTGATGCTGTCCTCACCCCAAGCGTCTGGGCTGGGGCTGGATGCACGGGCTCCCAGGCTCCAGACTTGCCTTCACAAACCAGGATTCCCAAGCCGCTTGGATGCTTCTGGGCTCTTGGAGGCACCTGCACGGCATGTGGATTTTGTGTATTTTTTTTATTTTATTTTAGTCAAAGTCTAGTTGGATGGAAAGTTGTAGATATTTTCACAGGGATGTTGGCGTCTGGTTGATGTAGAGATTTGAGGGTTCTGTTTGGGGTTGTTCAATGCTGGTAAAACAAACTAATGCACAGACGGCACTGACCCAGCCTTCTCTGGGTCAGCATCCCAGTGCCGAGGTCAGATCTGGGTCACCCGTGACGCAGCTACCCCCAGCTCTCTCATGCCTCCTCGGTGCCCCAGGCCTGTTCCTGTTGGAGACACCTGCAAGCTCTCTCCCAGCTCGTGCGGGTGGATGGCACACTCTCCTTATGGAGAGCTCCGCTCACTGGGGAGTGAGCCCAAGGCCATGGGGGTCACAGGTCAGCACCAGCCTCTGACCTGAGGTCCATCAGGCTTATCTCCACCTTTCTGGAAACTGCTTTTCTGATTGCCTTGTTAAGGACCTTTCTGGGACCCCCAGACCTCTGAGGCTAAACCAGGGTGGTTGGGGGGCTCAGGCCCTGCAGCCATGCAGTCCCCCTCCCTCAGGGACTCCCCTACCTCCTCGAGGTCCCCATCCCAGCTCTACTAGGTCTTGCAAATCGCTCACCTTCCCAGACGCTGCACAGGTATGGTGGTTACTGTGGGGCCTTCCTGCAACAATCTGCACCTGTCATTCTGCCCTTTGGCAGGTGCTGCGGCTCCTCCTTACAGTCTGTCCCCACCTGGACTCTCAAGAGGACCTGCCTTCACATAATTTCCCCTGTTTTCTTCCCAGATGCTCTCTGGCACCTGGCAAGTTGTACACACCGACCAAACGGTGACACTGCACACGGCCACACGGCCAGCCTTCTGCAAACAACAGGAATGAGTTTCCCCACCGCCCCTGACTTCTCCCACTGGATGGCTGTATGTAGGGTTACTGGCTGTCACGTGGGAGCTCAGCCCCCTTTTCCTCTGCTGCCCCCCCCCCCACACACACACACAGCACCCTGCACATGTTCCTTGAGACTTGGCTGGACCTAAAGCCCTTTCTTTGCACATTCCCAGTGGTCGTCCCTGATGCCGGCCTCCCGATCCGTTCTGTCATGGATCCCTGCCTTGACCTCTGCCCTGACTGCTCTGTGGAGATGCGGGTTTCCCAGTTAGCCCCTGATGTTCCCACTCTGCTTTCTGGGTCTCGTGGCCACTGGGCAGCAGGTGCCCTGCAGGGATCCCTGACGCTGCCCCTATTGCTCCTTCTTCTCACCCCTGGAATCTCTGACCTCTGGATGGAACCAGACACCTTGGCAGGACCCACAGGCCCCCAAATCCCCCAGAACAGCCTGACAGCACAGCCCTCCCCTCGGCAAGCTTGTGTCCGTCCACAGCTCAGTGACAGATGTGCCCCTGCGCGCATGCTGAGCACTGGCACCTAAATAAGGTCAGTCCAGGATCCAGCCTCTTGTGCTTCCTCCCAGCCCTCAACCAAGCCCAGAGCAAACCCTCCATGCTCATGGAAGTAGAAATGCTCTCTTCCCCTTTTCTGTCCTCCATCTGGGTGATCAGACACCCACCAGCTTGCTCTGGGGTGGCTCTGGGTCTGCTCGGGTGCCCTTCCCTCTGTGGTGGCCTCAGGACGTTGGTTCTCGCTGCCTGCCCTGCAGGACCCAGCAGACGGCTCTCTCAGGGCGGCACCTTGTCCTACAACTTACCTTGAATGTTACAGGGGTTTCTCTGTTCTGCAGTCGGCCGGTGCCTTCTGACAGCGGCGTCCTCCCACTGCTGGGACACAGGCCCTTGGCGTCAGTCCCACACTTTCCTAACACCTGCCATCATGAGGCCACGGGGCCCTGGGTGCCCCCTCCAGTGACCCGGTGATGACCTGGTGATGACAGTCAGCTCATCGGTGAATATGCAGTCATCGCGAGCCTGTGTCCGCCTCAAATGAGATGGGTCCCAGCCCTGTGCCGGGGGCCACATAGAATCCAACACAATCCAGAGGAACAAATCCAGCACTGTGGTCACCGTGGAAATGGCACGGTTAACAATGCTCTCCTGGAAAGGTCATTCTTGACTCAAAAGACAGATCTTTCCCAGAAAGGGTCACTGCTGTTGAAACTGGGCGGTAGGGGGCCCTATTGCTTCTTGCAAAGAATGTTCAAATCGTTTTATGTTTCCCGGTAGGGAGAAAGAATTCACTTAACCAGCTCTTGAGATTTCCAAAAAGGCTCTAATTAACAGTGAAAATTTCATTTTACTTCACACCAAGACAGCAATCGTTAGTTTCTCCTTTTTTTATTTTTTAAATTTGATGCACATTTACTATAACCGTATTCCAGTCAATGGAAGAGGAAAAGACGAGTAAGCCTGATGGGGAAATGCAGTCTTAATTCCCCGGCGCAGGAGCCCCCAGGCCCGGGCTGCCCATGAGGCTGCACCAGCTGTGCCACTTGGATGCACGGGAATGTGCACAACTGTGCTCACAGGGCCCTGGCTGGCCCGGGGCGGAGAACATTACGTGAGAGGTCTCTGGAAAGGCCTGTAAGTCTCGGGAAAGGTCTGTTTTGCTTAGAGGTCTGGGCCGCCGTTGCAGGGTGAGTTCCAAACACGGTGAGAGATAGGGCTGCACCTGAGGGCAGGTGCTGGCCGGCGGCGCCCAAGCAAATGCATCCCCTCTCCGGTTTGGATGAGCAGTTCCCACTCCTTTCATTTCTTTTCTATCCCCCAGGACCTATTGCGTGGTGCAGTCACACCAATCTGTGTCTCCCTTGGTCCAGGTGTCAAGATCAGGACTCCCTCCTCATCCTCATGTTGCCGCCCCAGCAGTCTCAGGGGTTTTCTGAGAACCTTCAAATCAACGGCACTCTGCTCAGCATGAGATCAGATGGTTGGAAATACCTCCACGCAGACCACTGAGCATCCGGGCCCCAAAATACGTGCAAGGTGCTGGTTGAAACACCTTGAAGCTGCAAGAGGAGAGAGAAAACACATGTTCTAGCCGGGACGTCCATGGCAGGAGGTGACAGGGCTGCTGGGGGGCAGCAGGGTGGACAGGGAACCCATCGGCGTGGAGACTCACGAAGCAGTGGGCTCTACCCAAGTCTCGCTGGCCATCGTCGTGGTGGGACAAGGGTGTAAAATCTCTTGATTTTTCACAGAAGCATGAAATGTGTATTTTATATAAAATATATCATTTCTAAAATGCCCCATAAACAGAAGGAGCCTTGGGGTCACCGAGGATGACTGTGGGTTTGCCAGTTTGCAAACTTCTTCTCCAGAGTCTTTGTTTTATGCATTTTTCAAAGGCAGCGTCTGCTTTCCGCGTCGAGACAGGCATGAAAACTCTAGAATAAAAACTGACGGGAAGTGCATTTCCATCGCCGTAGAGCTTTGTCTTAAACTTTCTCGTGTTTATTTATTACGATTGAGAAAGTGCTGAAGCTGTTCTGGTAGAGACGTTTTTAAGTGGAAATCCTGGAAACTTGATTGCAAAACCCACTTCACAAAAGTCAGGACACAAGTTACTGCTTCATTTCATTCTGGTGACGCTGGAGGGAGAAAATTCTGATTCTCGCAGGATCAGAAACACAGTTGCAAGCAGAGATTTTTAAAAGTATATGCCCCGCAACCCTGGGAGCTTGCAGGGTGAGCCGGGCCGGGCACGTTAAGCAGGAGTGGCAGGAAATATGTGCTTCCAAGATAAATCAAGTAGCGAGATGCAACCACTTCTCCTTCCCTTACCACAAAGATAAAGTCAGCCAAGAGGAACCCGGCACTCAACCATAAGCACCTGCAGTATCTACACCCCAATCTTATCACGGCCCCGTTTTCACGGCAGAAGGACCACGCGGCCGGCCAAGACGACTGCGCTTTCCCTGTAAGTCAGGCAGCCACCAGTCCCCAGAGGCACGCACTGCAGTCCTCCACCTGGGAAGGTATGCACAGGCCTGGGTTCTTTGCAGAAAGAAGCTGTAGTTCTACACGAGTGACATACTCACAAGTGTGCGGGCACAAAAATAAATTCTCGTCTAGGCCGTGCACAAAACTGATGTCATTTGCACAGAAGCGATGTCAGCATTGGCAGATGATGATAGACCACAGACAGTCGGATGGATGGAGGAGAGAGAGATGTAGAGGGGCAGATAAAGATGGATTATATGCTTCTGGGACCCTAGCTTGAAAATCACTCACCAAAAAGCCCTGCAGAAAGAGGATTTTAATGAACCTGGAGACAGCACCGTAAGAAGAGATGCACTGCATACAGAGCAAAGGAGCAAGATACCTGGAAAAATCCATTCTGGAAAGTTTCGGCACTAGCGTAGGTCACTGCTGAGCTGATGCACGGGAGTGAGACGCTTCTTAAGGTTTTCCAGGTCTGACTTTAGGCTCAAAGTTCCAGTAATCAGGGCTGTTGTGTTCGTCACTTATCATCACCGATGCATAAATATGAATTCAAGGGAGAAGCAGCACGCCAGCGGGATTCAGCCCGCAGTAACAGGCCCCTGAAGACAGCCGCGTCCTGCTCCATCTGCGCCGTAGGCTGGGAGGGAGCCCATGCCTCCATTTCCCGTCTGGAGAGTCGACACGGGAGACGCACATGCCAGGCTCCTTGTCATCCAATGTCTGGAAGGGCAGGGAGCCTTTTGTGTTTTAATGTTGCTTCGAGATCTTCAGATGGAAACAGTAACAAAAAATGTAGAGGATCAGAAATAGTGATTTTAAACACCTTGGCAAAAGTGAGCGGGAGGAAATGTGCGTCTGGATCTTTGGTGTTGGAGAAGAATTTGCTGGGTCGCTATCAGATGGATCTACTTTTTGTTGGGTGTTTTTTGTAAAAGAAAATGAGGCTGAAATTGATGGAGAAGCTGGGTCTGGACCCTGATGACGGCTTCCCCCATTAGGCCCTGACAATTCCTGACTCACAGTGGCTTCATGGCCGCACCATCGGAAAGCGTTTGGCTCACACTAGTCGTTGAGTGTAAAAACCTGGTACTTTTATGGATTTGGTCCCTGACTCAGGTTTGAAGTTTCAAAACAAATGAAATAGGCTTACCACGGTCGTGTGTATTAACACCCGCTGTCTCTGTGGACAAGGGCCAGTTGCCGGATGTCACCCCACAAAAGGGGGGCTGACGGGCACTCAGGTAGCCACACTGAAGGTGTGCAGAGCCCTTGAAAAATACCAACCCATGGGGAGGGGCCCTCCAAAGAGGGAAGCGGGAGCCCACGGCTCCATGATTTTCTTGAGTCTGCATTTGGGTCTCCATGGCCTTCCTGTACCAAGAACCGGTAGCTCTCCTCACCCGCTGAGCAGATTGATAGCGTTTATCAATTCATGGATAGACTAGGTCATCGCAGTCCTCAGTGGCACGCCCTGCAGGATCTCGTAGCCCAAGGACGTGGTCACTATAACAAGTCTGCCTTGGGTGCTGTGTAGAGACCTTTTTTTGGAGGGAACGTATTTAGAACCTGAGCTTATCAAAAACATTTTGTAAAACCCTAAGGGGTTCTTTTTATAAACTTAAAAATATTTAATATTTTTAAATTATAGTATTTAAAAAAATTAATCTCGACCTCATGCTGTCACTTTACAGTTAGAATATGTGGCTAACCAAAGCCAAGCCATTACCCCTATATTCCCAATGAGAAATTTAATTATATCAAGTTACAAAGATTTGGCTAAATGGGTCAGATGCTTACTATAATAATTTGCTAATTTTGATATGTACATACTGATTTAAAATAACATGTCATGGAAAATAATATATTTATTTAGAGATGTCACTTTTTCTTTATTTTTTTAATTTTATTTTTTTTAAATTTTTATTTATGATAGTCACAGAGAGAGAGAGAGAGAGAGAGGCAGAGACATAGGCAGAGGGAGAAGCAGGCTCCATGTACCGGGAGCCCGACGTGAGATTCGATCCCGGGTCTCCAGGATCGCGCCCTGGGCCAAAGGCAGGCGCCAAACCGCTGCGCCACCCAGGGATCCCAGAGATGTCACTTTTTCATTTCCTCATTTCGTGAAGCTTACTCAAACTTGTCTCAGGTATTATTTAAAATCGATAACCCTGTAACCACCAAAGCCACTTTTTCCTTACCAGACACATTTTTTCCAGGCCATCTGGCCTCTTCTGGGTTCTTGGCTCTGAAGCAATTTTAAATGCACATGAGATGCCATCACTGGATGATTTACACTGAGTTACAAGCACTATTTGAATAACACTTGGGTAGGCTTTTTCTTCATTTTCCCTTTTTCTTAGTAGTGTATGCTTTAAAAATTCATAACATAACTCCTCCTGAATAATAACAAATTTTAAAGTGCTTCTTTAAACACATATGGCAACTATATCCCATATGTGAGATATGAGACCGTAATCCCAAGAACAATGACTTAATCTGTGTTAGAATTCTTTGCCTTTCTATAAATATACATATGGGAAAGAAATCATTAACATCATTTCAGGGAATCTATCTTTCAGACACCAGTTTGTCATCAGTGTAATGAAGGAATGCTATAATCACAACGGCCAGTGTTTGCTGGGCGCCGTTCCACGTCCTCACTGCCCTGACGAGTCCCCTCAGCAATCACCCGTCTTCTCTTCCTTTATTGTCACGGATGAGGAGATGGAATGAGGAATGCAGTAGCTCACCTCGGCTCATGCTGCCAGCACACACTGAGTACGTTCCAGAGAACCAGCCACACTCCCGAGTCTTAGAACGATGCTGTGGCTCTTGGTCACGGGGGCACAATCGGAGGCCACGTGTAAGACCCTGAATAAAACAACCTGCCGGATAGCCACGCAGGAAACAAATGCATCTCCTCATTTTCAATTATTGCACCTGTCTTTCCCTAGGTCAGTCCCAGAAACACCTGTCACCTTTCCAAGCGCATCCCTGGTTCTCAGGACACCTGCCTTCCTTTCCAAATGACCTCCATTCTTCTCCCTCCCAAAGATGTCTTCCTTGGTGGTTCTGCAATGGACTGAATATTCATGCCCCCCACCCCCCTGCCCGCACCAGATTCATATGCTGAAATCCTCACCCCCACTGCTGGGGTGTTGAGAGGGGAGTAGCTGCTTGGGGTCAGAACCCTTAGGAGAGACTACAGAGCTAGCTGGCTCCTGTCCCACCAGGTGAGGTCGCAGCCAGCAGTCTGCCACCTGGAAGGGCCTCTCACCAGAATCTGACCAGGCCCCAGCTCAAGCCTGCAGCCTTCAGAACTGCAAGGGATAAAAGTCTGTTGGTTACAAGCCACCCCGTCCATGTGCCTCGTTCTAGTAGCCCAAACAGGCAGAGACAAGTTCCTCGATCGGATTCCAGATGATGGGAATGACATGCTCACTCTTTGTGCTTCCCCTCCTGCTGGAGCTGGGCTTCCTTTCAGGCGGGAACGCCAGGGTGACAGTCATGCCCCAAGAAAAGGGATTTGGATGGAGAGTCTCCCTGAGAACAGGGAGGGGGAGACCCAGCACTGTCCTGCCTGCCAGGACCACATACAGAGAGGAAAAGTCCATGCAAAAGCACCGCAACAGCCAAAATTAGGTGTCACAAATGTCCCAAAGCCAAAAGTGCTTTCAATATATCTTTAATGTCATTTTAAGGATTTCCCTGAACAACAACCATCTGTGAGGCATGCAGTGGGTCTGTTCTATTTTCGCTTACATGTGTGGTTCCCAAACAATTGTCCCCAAACAATAGACTCCTCCTGGGCCGGGTGCATGTGATTAACTGACAACTTGTTGAAAATTCATCTTCCAGGAATTTACCACGAGCATTACCATTAGCTTCAGCAGATCTGGGCTTGGGTGCAGGAGTCTAGATCCTGCAAACTTCTAGGGTCACTCTTTCGAGCAGTCAGGTTTTGAACCATTGACATGCTGCCAGGCGTATGGAGACATCATTTCAGTTCATAACAAGGTCTGAGACGAATCCTGCTCTCCTGCACCCTGCACCTTGTGGGTGCTTTCCACAGCATGGGCCCTAACACAGCTGATCAGCTTGCTGCTCCCGGACCAATCTCAGGTTTGGGAATAGAACAGGCACCTAGAAGGGTCTTGCGTCCAAAATACTCCAGGATAAACATGAGAAAAGCTTTCCATGTGGGCTGCACCAGAGAGGAACTTGGAGTCTCAAATTCATCTGTGATTCTTGTCTCAACCTCAAAATTAACTCACGTGAACTCAGGATTGCATCTCATAATTCTTACTTCTGAATCTAAAATGTCACCAAAAATAGCAAAATCTGGGCTCCTGAGTTTAAAAAATAAAACAGCATGAGGCAGGTGGGGTGTGGGAAGGTTAGCGATGGTTTGGAGGAGTCACTGATGCGATGTATAACTGACACACGTCAATTGGTTTTTACAAAAAGAGAAGAGAAGAGACACATCACTTTGACAGCCTCTCTGCACCCAGAGAGAACCCCAGACAAGCAGCCTGCGACAGCCCGTCCTGGCCTCAGGTTAGACTTGAGATCCTTTTGTCCAGCGTACTGTCACTGGCTTGTGAACTCCCGCTGACACGTGCACACCAGCTTTCACATGCTCATTGGATTCCAGGGCTAGAGCTGGTGCAGCTCCTCTGAAAACCAGAGGGTATTTTATCATGTAGAGTTTTATTGGTGGTAACATTACTGATGTTTGCATTCCTCTGATGCTCACAGATACAAACCCACCGAGAGACAGATTGTATGCTTGCATATTTAGCTGAAGGTCAGGAGCACCAGCGAGCCCAAAACTCTAACCTCCAGTAACAAAAATGTGTCATTTAAAAAAAAAATGTATACTTTTTATGCTTAAATTCATAACAATCTGAAATCTAAGGTAAATATTTACCCATTTTACTTAACGAATAATCCTATAGCATTTTTACCAATTGTATTTATAGGGATAATTTATTACTCAAAGGAAAAAAGAAAAAGAGAAACCTTTGAGGAGAGAATGACCCAAGGTCAAATACCTTACAATTTTTTAAGCATCATACAAATCACTGAGGTCTTTAGGATTCCTGGATAGCTGGGCGTAAGCCATTGCTTTAGTTTTTATGGAAGCGCAACAAACTGCTCCTAAAGTTTGTGGCTTAAAAACACCAGCGTGTTGTTGCTTCTCAGGATCCCAAGTCAAGGACTGAGGAGGCGCATGGACAGTACATAGCTCAGTGGACAGCTCAACGCTGCTCCTGCAGCCAAGCCGCCTGTGGGAGATGCTGCTTTCTGCCCCCAGGACCCCTACTCCCAGCAGCCCTGCCCTGCCTGCATTGGCGGGAAGGGGCAAACAGGGGCCACAGCAGCTCCCCTATGACCCTGGACCCTCGTCTTGGGGCTCCTCCTACCCACCTGGCCTGCCCGGGGGGTCCTATCAGGTGGTGCCTGGCAGGACTTGGAGTCTATTTGGCAGCCTTAATGCCAAGATCGTGAGCAAGCATCATGCCCCTGAGGCCCAGACTCAGGCTAAGCCTCCATACCAGGCATGACTGGCCAGGGGCCCAAAGCCGGGGGTCCTGTGGAACAAGCAGCCACGGGGCTTGACGTGGAATAGTTTATCTCCACATCACAAGAATGGAGGGCTACAAACTTGTATCTCTTATGAACGCAAATGCAAAAATCCTCAACAGAATACTAGGACACTGAGTCCAGCAACATATAAAAAGATTATATACCATGATCAAATGGGATTCAGCCCAAGACTGCAAGTTTATTTAATATCCAAATATCAACTAATATAATAAACCATACCAATAAAAGACAAAAAATACATAATCATCTCAACAGATGTAGAAAAAGTGTTCGATGAAATCCAACATCATTGGTGGGTTAAATTCTCGACAAATTAGAAACAGGAAACAGCTATTACAGCATATTGATGAAAAACTCACAGTTAATATCATCGCTGATGGTGAAAATCTCCATGTTTCCTCCCCTAAAACCAGGAATAAGGCAAGGATACACAGTCTTACCATTTACACATTTGGCCAAAGGAAAAAGAGCGAGAAGAAGAAGAAGAAAACAATATATATCTGCAATGAATGATCTAAAAATGAAATTTAGAATATCATTATCCACATGCATTAGTATCAAAAGGAATAAATACCCAGAAATAAACTTATCAAAAAAAAGTAAAACTTTTACACTAAAAATTATAAAATAGGGGACACTGGGTGGCTCAGTGGTTGAGCACCTGTCTTCGGCCCAGGGCGTGATCCTGGAGTTGGGATCGAGTCCCACATCAGGCTCCCTGCATGGAGCCTGCTTCTCCTTCTGACTATGTCTCTGCCTCTCTCTCTCTCTCTCTCTCTCTCATGAATGAATAAATATATAAAAAATAAATAAATAAATAAATAAATAAATAAATAAAATCTTTTAAAAAACTATAAAATATTGCTGAAATTAATGGGGATCCCATGTATATGGATTGAAAAAGTCAATATGTTTAAGATGGAAGTTCTCATCAAATCCATTCACAAATTCGATTCAGTACCTGCCAGTGAGCAGCATGTTTTCATAGTCATTGACAAGATGATCATACAGTTTACTTGAAAATGAGAAGACCCCCAAAGAGTCAAAATTATCTTGAAACAGAAGAAGTTTGGAGGAATCCCACTTTCCTTTTGAAAAACTTACTCAAGAGCTTCAGTGAATCAAGAGAATGTGGTCCTGGGACAAGGACATACAGATAGACTATGGAAAATAATTAACAATCCACAAAGAGACACTAATGTTTATAGTCAATCAATTTTCAACAAAGGTGCTAAGAAAATTCAATTGAAATGGTAAACATTTTCAACAAATGGCACAGGGACAATTGGATAACCACATCCTAAAGTTGAATTCTCACCATACCTCAAAATTAAACCCAAAATTGATTGTTGAAGTCACAATTTTAAAATGGGGAAAATTTTCCAAATGGTTATGAAAATATTTCTCCTATAGCACTAAAGGCACAAAACATGAAAGAAAAAAAATGATACAGTGGACCTTATATCGCTAAGAAAATAAAAAGTCAAGCCATGGAATAGGCAAAAAAAAAAAATCGTAAATCTTGTTTTATACAGATGATTGTACTGAGAACGTTTAGAGCTCTCCCATAGATCAACAAAAAGACAGACAATCCAATTAAAAATAGGCAAAGGTATATATAGCTATTTTACCAAGGAGATGAGAGAATGATAAAGACGTGAGATGGTGAGCACCTGCAGCCACTCGGGAGACATTCACTAACATCTGAGACAGCGCTTCCCACGCCCTACAACAGCGGCTATGACCCAGTGTTGGTGAGGGGGTGCCCTCCCCCCCGAGCCAGCTCGGCTGCATTCTGGAAAACAGTTTGATGGTTTCTTAAAAAGCTCTATGTCAAGTTACCATTGGCTCCAGCGGCTCTGCCCCAAGCTACCCACCCCAAAAGCAGTAAAAACAGACACTCACATGAAGACTCTCTCCTCAGGGCTTTGAACATAATAACACAAACATGGAAACAACTGAAATGTTCACCAGCTTGTGAATGGATAAACAAGTCGTGGGACGCCCGTACAGTGGAATACTATTCAGGAATAAAAACAAATAAACCATGTGGGTGAACTTGAATAGTTCTACGCTAAACGAATGAAGCTAAATGCAAAAGACAATATGCTGTGTCCTATTTGCATGAAATGTCCAGAAAAGGCAAATTATAGAGACAAAAAGTAGATCTGTGGTTGCTTGGGGCTTCAGGTGGAAATGAGGGCGGAAATGTAGGTACGTGAGATCATTTTGGGTGGTTGGATAGTGGTGATGGTTGCACAACTCAATACATTTATTAAAAATCCTTTGAACTGTACGTTTAAAAGAGGTGAATTTTACGTTATGTAAATCCGACCTCAAAAGAGCTGTTCAAACAAAATTCCAGGTGCAAATGAGAGGAAAGAGCCCGTTACCTGAGCCCCGGGCAATGTCTGTCCCGTGTGTGGGTCTCTCTCTGCTCCATCACCCTCACCCTCTGATGGTGCTGTCACAGATGACAAAGTCAAGCTGTGCAAGAAACAAGGGTGCTCGGCAGACGTAGAGGCCTGGGGCTGACCACCGTGCAGAGACCCGGGGCGGGGTGGCCTGGCCATCCTGCAGCTGCAGAGAACCTGATAAGCAGCTGTGCGTGCTGTTTTTCTTGGCACACGTAGGAATGAAATAAGATAATACTGGATGTCAAACACTTGAGATTCAGAGATACAAACAGATTGAAAGTGAAGGATGGAGAAAATATGCAAAAGTGCCCACAACAGAGAAGCAGCGGTGAAATCACTATCAGAAGTCATTTACTTTGTAGAGATTTCACTTCTGGTCTCTTTAGATGGAAAACATCAAACAAGAACATTAGTATTATTAAAACATACAATCTCTGAGATCATTCCAGGCTTATAAAAGGCATTTGATAAACTGAGATAAGAACACAAGCTTTATTGCAGCTTTAAAAGGGGCTGAGACTGTATGTGTTTATTTCTTATAATTTTAAGACGCTTTGCCAGGGGTGTATTAAAAGCTATGTGTGTTAATTTTATGTAAAGTTTTATGAAGCCTTGGCAATCCCATCTCATTGCTCCATCCCTGTTAAATGTCATATTTATAGTTTTTAGAAAATTTTTTAAGTGCACTGTTTATTCTTCTCCATAAATAACGATACTAAATGACCTTCTAAATGCTAATTTTCAAGTGCTAAACAGTAACAATTGGGTAGCTACAGAAAATCGAGCTTTCCAAGCCACTAGCAGCATACAGGACTGAGGACAGAGCAGTCATCCCATTTCACAAAATCATTGCCGATTGTCTTACAATCACTTGTAAGACCAGCCATGTCCTGGAGAGATGTAATTGGCCTGGTCCCTATATATCTTGGGAGCCATCCCACCTTCCAGGGACGGGCAGAGTGGCCATAGCATCCCCACAGTTCCCCGCTTACAAAGCCTGCTGTCCCCAAGGTCTCCCAGGGCAAGGGCAGCCAGGGACATGTCCCCTCAGCTTCCTGCTCATCTGCTTCAGCCACCAAGGCAAACAGCACAGACGCATCCTGTCTCCCAACCCAGGAGGTGGGGGTCCGAGATCGGGGGCTGGCAAGCCTGGTCCCTCCTGAGATCTCTCCTGGGCAGGTGGACAGCCTTCCTCTCCTCTCCCCTGGCCCTCCTCCATGCACATCTGTGCCTGGATCCACTCTCCCTGTGAGGACACCAGTCATTTTGCATCAGAGCCCACCCTATGGCCACATTTTTACCTTAATTGCCTTTATGAAAAGGCCTCATCTCCAAATGCAGTCATTTCCTGAAGTCCTGGGGTGAGGATTCCAACATACAAAATTTGGGGGAACAGAGCTCAGCCCTCATCGCCAGTCGCTGGAGGGTGAATGGAGTCATTATGAACTAAGCAATGGCGTCAGCTTCTCTGAGATCAATCCAACTGGGAAGGGTGGATTCTTCAACAAAAAACGAGCTTATCTTAGGAAGGAAAAGGTGACAATGATGGATACGTGACCAAGTATGTTTATTTCCCTAGTCTACATTCTGTGCTCCTTTTTTTTTTTTTCTAAAGATTTTATTTATTTATTCATGAGAGACAGAAGGAGATAGAGGCAGAGACACAGGCAGAGGGAGAAGCAGGCTCCATGCAGGGAGCCCAACGTGGGACTCCATCCTGGGTCTCCAGGATCACGCCCTGGACTGAAGGCGGTGCTAAACTGCTGAGCCACCTGGGCTGCCCCTATCTTGTGCTCCTTTATGTGTTGATTCTATCTCCCTAAACCCAGGGGTCTCTGCAGGCCTGGCCACCCTGTACAGAGGCAGGGCATTCGGCACTGAATGCAGATCCGGGTTCTGAGCCTTCCTGCTGGAGCTGCGTGCTTAGCAAGTGGGGCCGGGGCCCTGCATTTCCTCTGCCTTGTCCCAAGAGGGACTTAGGTCTTTTGTCAAATCCTGAAGCCTCCACTACGGACTCTAACAAGACCCACGATGTGGAGACTGTTTTCTGCTTCCTTACACGTGGCTTATCCTGGGGTCACAGAAACAGCCAAGATTTCCAGACCCTGGAAGGAACTACAGCCGGTGGCCAAGTGCTGGAGGGCAAGAGAGCAGAGTCTGCAGTCCCACAGGTCACCCGAGGTATCCAAACAGGACACGAGAAAACAGAGAAACGGATGGAACCGTTGCATATTCACCCTATAAAACCTCTGCGAGATTCTTGGAGGAACGTTATCTGAGGGGGTCACTGCAGATGCAAAGCAGCCAGGGCTACTTCACAGAGCCAGAGCCCAGAGCTGGAAGACGGACAGGAGTCACCTTCTGTCTGCTGCTGTCCTCCGAGCACAACCGGGAAACACAAGAAGGAGGAAGGAGGGATGTCCACGCTGGGAGACCGGAGCGGGTGGTGGGAACACCCAGGGACGCACGGCACGGAGCTCCGGGTCCCCTGGATGCTGGCTGGCCCCCAGCGCAGGGGGTGTGCGGGACACAGAGGGACACCTGATGTGTGCAGATGCGGCCTGAGTGTCAGGTCAGCGAGGCTGCGCAGGGGCGTCCAGGCCGGAGGTGCGCCCTCTGCCCCGGCCACCTGGCCGGCCTGGGGTTTGAGCAGGGCTGACCGGCGCGACCCTTCTCAGCGGTAACGGGGTCACTGCAGCCAACAGAGTGGGGGACAGCTGACGACACATCCCTGCTGGAAACCACGTTGCTTTCACGGACGGCCTCGGGCGCTGGGCCATCTCCCTAAACCGCAGCAGGTAGACTCGCCATCCCCGGGGCCCCATCCTGGTGTGTCATCCATGCCTGGTCACTGGCACCTTCTCTTTTGTAAAGACGGAGGGCAGAGAGGACGACCGGCTGACAACCCACGCGGGACCCCCGGCTCCGCGGTGCAGGCCCGACTCGGCTGCGGCGCTCTGCTCCGGCCCCCACTCCCTGCGACGTCAGGGCTTCCCGCCAGAACATGTTTTCACAGACTTGTTTCATTACCTTCTACTCTTTATTAAAACTTTTCACGTGAGGTGGTTGTGCCAGGGTCTTAAACTACACATTTTTTAAAAGGAGGAAAGACGGTTACTTTCTCAATTCAACCCGGAGATCCTGCCGTTGACTTTCTGATGCAGGTTCTGGATTCTTGTTCTTTCTCTGTCGTGTCTGCATTTCTGTTCCCTTGCTCTCCGCCTGTCTTACCTGTTTCCATTTCTTTCTCTAAGTCTCGTCAAACATGTATGTTCACAGCTCTGTACATAATGGAACGTCACTGCCCCTCGCACCGTGTACCCACACCTGCTCACTCGTGTCAGGGTCTCTTCTGAGCATCGGTGTTTAGACACCCGTGTTCGGGGAGCTTGGAGTCCAGCAAGTCATCTCCTTGGATCCACACGCACTGTGTAAGAACATTCTGGAGGGCAAATACTTGTCTAGCCGCGTGATTATTTCTTTAGGTTAAACTCAGTAAAAATCAATTATCAACTGAAAGAGTGTTCCATTTTCAAATGTTGGGTTTCTAGTGCCAAATGGCCCGTGGGAAGCTCGTGAGATGTGACGACACATGTGACTCATCAACAACGTTGACCGTGGTCATTAAAAACAAATCTTGACAACCTGATAGGCAGCAAAAAACCTTGTTCGAATAGCTCCCCCTTTCTTGCTGGTAACATATACTTTTTCTTAACTTTGCTCGTGTGTGGACACACCTTGCTTCATTGTGTTTTGCTTTACTGAGCTTTGCAGACACTGTGTTTTTTACAAATTGAAGGTTTGTGGCTACGTTGCATCGAGCGAGGCTGTCGACACCGGTTTTCCAAGAGCATCTGCCCATGTCATGTTTCCACGTCACGTTTCTGTAATTCTCTCAATATTTCGAGCTTTTTCATTACCATATTTGTTATGGTGACTTGTCGTTAGTGACCGTGATCAACTGGAAGTCCAGATGATGGTTAGCATGTATTAGGAATAAAGTGATTTTTAATGAAGGTATGTACATTTTTAATGACACGATGCCACTGCACATGTAATTGACTCTAGTACAGTGTAAATGTAATGCTCATGTCCTGGGAAACCAAAAAATCCACGTGACTCACTTCACTGCGATAGTCTCCTGACTGCAGAGCTGAGGGACGGAGCCCACAGTGTCCCTGGGAGGCGCCGGTACGGTTCTTCTCGTTCGAATGGCCAATTCCTGTCCTTCACCCTTTCTAAATATTGGAGTGACTATCTTATTTAAATTGCTTTGTAAACAATTTATGAAACTTGTTTGTTCTCTTGTATTTGAACTTGCCCTTCATTTTTGTAACTTGGGTGCCACGGTTTACCTGTTTCACCTCCTTCCCTAAATCAGTGTTTAAATGGGCATTTTTTTCCTACTACTTTGACATTTTCATTTTAATGGAATTTTAAAGTATTGTGCACATAAAATAATATAGATATACCTAGATCATAAGGAAATTATACAATAAGCACCAACGTACATCCCACCCAGTCAAAGAAAAGAGCACTGACGTGACCTTGGGGATAGACCACCTCATAGCTCTCCTTCCCCCATCACAGGTGTCTCGTGGACCTCATCTGCGTTTACCACTCAATTGTTTTCTCTTTATTATTTCACCAGCTATGTGTTCATTAGAAACATGGTATTTGGTGTATTGCATTTTTTTTAAAGATTTTATTTATTTATTCATAGACACAGAGAGAGAGAGGCAGAAACACAGAAAGAGAAGCAGGCTCCATGCAGGGAGCCTGATGTGGGACTCGATCCCGGGTCTCCAGGACCACACCCCGGGCTGCAGGCGGCACCAAACCGCTGCGCCACCAGGGCTGCCCGGTGTATCGTGTTTTTAAGTTTAATATACCCAGAGCAGCACTGTGTTGGAAGGGTTTGACAACTCGCTTTTGACTGAATGTCACATCCCAGGATTCCTTGGTGTGGTTTTGTAGAGCTGGGACTCATTAATGTTCATTGCCTCATATTCTGTTGTGTTAACATAGAGATTTGTTGGCTGTTCTGCTTTCAGTGAACCTTTTTGTTGTTTCTAGGTTTGATTTCACAAGCAGTGCTTCCACGATAATGCACGTTTGCAAGATGGTTTCTCTGTTCCTTACCTGCAAGTGTGTCCGCTAAATCAAAGTCCATGCCCATCTCAAAGGTTACTAGATGGAGTCGCATTGTGTTCTGTGGTGATTGTGTTAATTTGCTGTCCCCCACACAGCACACAAATGTTTCTATTGCTCCGTATTCTTCTCAGCTCTCAGTATTGTCGCAGTTGTAAGTTTTGCCAATTTGAGGAATTTAAAACAGTATTTCATTGTGGTTTAATTTTTATTTCTATGATTGTAGGTTGTAAATACCTTCACATGTGACTTGGACAATCCAGTGTCATCTTCTTTAAATTTCTATTGGAACATTATGTACTTTTTTGGTATTGACTTGGCTTTTACTTTGTGTAGGAATGATTTACCTATTAAGGATTCCAGTGGATGTCTCTTACATATGTGGCAAATATTCTGTCCCATTTTATTCCTTATTTATTTTACTCTTTTTTTTGGTGTCTCTTAGTGAACAGAAGTCACTAATCTCACTGTAGTTGAGTACATTCACTTTATGTCAATGGTGTCTCTGTCCCATTGGATAAACCATTTCCTTCCCTGAGGCCATGAATGTAATTCCGAATTATCTTCTACTAGTGAATTCCGTCTTTCACATTCATTGTTTAAATTGCTGTTCATGGCACAAGGGATGGATTTTCTCCCTTTAATTCCCTGAGGATGGCTGATTGTTTCAGCCCTCTCTGCTGGAGTCCATCCTTTCCTCCACTAATCTGCAAAGTTCATTCTATCTTAACACACCAGCACTTCCCTGATTCTATGAGTCTGTTTCTGGATTTCTTTTTTATTAGCTTCCATAAGTTAAGTTTTCTCTCCCTATAACAACATCGTGCTATAATAATTTTTCTTGCAAGTTTTGCACACTTTTATTATATCTATTCCTAGAAAATTATTGCTTTTGTTTTTTGAAAAGAATTGTATGCAGCAACCTTTTATTTATGGTGCATGATGCCTAACACCGCACGTGACGTTCTTTACTGATTTCCTGTCATGCGAGCACACTAATGTGTCACTAATTCTAAGTTTATACATTTTTTGGACTTGGTGAGGAAGACAATGATATCGTTCTTAACTATAATACCTTAAATTCTTGTTTCTCAATCTTTTCTTTTTTGCACTTAAAAAACCAAAACCCCCTTATTTCCCTGGTTAAAATCTCCAGGGAGTTGGTGAAGGAAAACATGAGAACAACCATTCTTGTCTTAAAGCCAACACGGTGGACATGTCGCCACCAAGTACAACAGTTACTATAGGTTTTTTGAGATGTGTTTTATCAGGTTTAGTAACATGACTTCCCTTCAGAGTCACCATAAAATGTATTGTCGTAAACCTGGACACTTTTGAACGGAAACAGGATCCTATTATTACACAGAAACTTTTAAAGCAACTCAGTCCTAAATGAGGCGGGATATGTGATTAGACTTGTGTCTCTGATTTATTTTATATCTTAAGGCTGACCACATATCAAATGCAATTTATTTTATCATTTAGTAAGATGATTATATGTATTTTCTCCTTTAAATTCTTCTATTGATCATTATGTCGATTGATTTTTGTCTTCCAATTCTGGGATAAACTACATGTGGTCATGACGTGCCTTCCTGGTTTTGTAGAGTACATGTATTTTGCTACTATATTAGCTACAAAGGACTTTAGCACCTATGTTCGTAAGAAAGATGGATTTCAATTCTCACTTTTCATGATGTATTTATTAGTGTTCTATCACAGTATTTGCAAGATTTGTCAATTAAAACAGAGAATGTACCTTCCTTCAATATTCTGTTTTTTAAAGATTAAACCATCTTTTATTTGTTTGTTTGTTTGCATTTACTAGTATGTTTTTTGAAAGTGGTATTTTTTTCCTATTGTTAAAAAAATTTTTAAACTACTGGTTGAATTCAATTCTATATAACTGTTTTGTTTTTCAATAGTTTTCTGTAAGTTACGTTTTGCTAGGAAGTTGTCAAGTTAATATTTTAAGGCAATAAAGCTTTTCATAATGCTAACTCTGCAGCATTGTTTCTAATGCCATCAGAGCTTATATATTTTTCTCCATCTATTTTGCCAGTTATTTACAATCACATTTATCACTATGAATATATTTTGTTTTCTTTATCCTCCCCATTTTAAGTCTGTTTCTCTGTCTGTCTTTATATTTGCCTTGTCTTCATTTTCAGGAATATTCTAGATGCAGTTCTCGTTAATATTTAGTGTTTCCCATTATTTTATGTCAGCCTTGAAGCCTGTACATGTCTCTGGAAGTACTGATTTAGCTCAACACACATTTTTTTAGTGTCTTAATGCTAAGTATTAATTTTTCCTTATGATTCCTTTTGAAACTTACAATTTATTTTAAAATAAACTTCTTAATTTCCAATCCTATGAGATGTTATATGATATGAGTTCAAACAGTTATATACCAGGTGGATAATATTATTCACATGAAATCAATTCCTTTTTTTTTAAGGTTTGTCTCATGGCCATTTTGTCATACTTTCTATACTCCTGTTTTTATGCTTTCTGATCCTATCAATAAAAAGAGAGGTGTGTTAAAACTTTCCATTATGTTGGTATAAGTTGGTTTTCAACTTATGCCAGTAAGTTTTTCTTTTTTCTTTTTTTTTTTTTAAGATTTTATTTATTTATTCATGAGAGACACACACACACACAGAGAAAGAGAGAGAGAGAGAGAGAGAGAAAGGCAGAGACACAGGCAGAGGGAGAAGCAGGCTCCATGCAGGGAGCCTGATGTGGGACTCAATCCTGGGACTCCAGGATCACACCCTGAGCTAAAGGCAGGCACTTAACCGCTGAGCCACCTGGGCCTCCCTCCAGTAAGTTTTTCAATTTTGACTTTATATAACTGGAAGTTATTTTAATCCATGCACACAATTTGCAACATATTATAATTTCTGATGACAAATATTTCTCATTATATAGGGACTATTTCTCTAATAGTTCATTTTCTTATAAAGACTATTTTGTCTAATACAAATATATGTCATACAATTTAATATTAATACCCATCAGGATATATCTGGTGCATCCATTATCATTCTATTTCTTCCCCATGTTGTCACATCTACATGATGGATGCTGCATACCACCTGCATTTCAAGGGCAGGACGGGTTGTATGCTCCTGAGCAGCTGGGAGTGTTGGCCGCCGGCAGGCCCAGCTAAGTCTCTCATGGGCACTTTCCCTCCGACACACAGATCCCGCTGACAGAGGAACACCTCCTGCCAGGGAACCGTCCCTATCCCAACACTGGTCAGTACAGGTGTGCAACGGTTGGCCCTTCCGTCAGTGCAAGATGTCTCGGAGGAGGCATCTCAGAGTCAGGCTCCTAGGGGGATCCGTTGAGGCCAGTGTTCCTCTGAGCAGTGGTGATTTTTTTCCCTCCCACAGAGGGCTGTTCCTGGAGCAGGAGGTGAGCAGGGCATCCCACCTTCTATCTTAGAGAAGGTTTTGTGGAGTACTGGTGTTCATTCTCTTGTAACTATCTGTTGGGCTGTACCTCTGAGGCTCTTGGGTCTGGGCTTCCCTTGCACAGACTTCTGATGCTGACTCCCTTGCTCTCCTGCTACAGGTCTACATGGGTCTATCCACATGGCTGTCTTGTTCTTGCAGAAATCTGTCCTCTTCTAGGACCTGATGATTTGGCCTACAATTGTTTATAGTTTTCCCTTAAAATACACCTTACATTTTTTCTTTTAAGAGAAGGAGGGCAGAGGGAGGAAGAAAATCTCCAGCAGAGTCCCTGCTCTGTGTGGAGCCCGCCATGGGGCTCATTCTCATGACCCTAAGGTCATGACCTGAAATCAAGAGTCAGTCGCTCAACCAATGGAGCTGCCCAGGCAATCCCAAAACCCTCTTTACTTCTGTAAGGTCAGCAGTGAAATCTCTCACTTCATTTCTGAATTTAGTAGTTTGAATGGTCTTTCTTGTTTTCTTGATCTCACTGAAGACAGATCAAGTTTGTTGACCTCTCCCATAACCAACCTTTGGCTTCATCGTTTCCTGCCTTGTCTGCTCTCTGCAGAGTTTGTTTCTACTCTGATCAGTATCAGGCCTTTCTTTTTGCAGTCACAACTCCAGTTTTGTCTTCTATTTCTAGTTTCTCGTGGTTGAAGGTTGGCTATTGATGAAATCTTCTCTCTTAACAGCTGTAAACTTTCCCACGATCACTGCTGTTGCTGCTTTCCACAGATTGTGATGCGTTATTAGCATTTTAATGCATCTCAAAGTTCTTATTTTTCTTGTGATTTCTGCTTTGACCAGTTTGTGTATAGAATTATATGCTTTAATTCCCAAAAAACTCTAAATCCCATTGGAATTGTGGTCAGAGGGATCCCTGGGTGGCGCAGCGGTTTAGCACCTGCCTTTGGCCCAGGGCGCGATCCTGGAGACCCGGGATCAAATTCCACGTCGGGCTCCCGGTGCATGGAGCCTGCTTCTCCCTCTGCCTACGTCTCTGCCTCTCTCTCTCTGTGTGTGACTATCATAAATAAATAAAAATTAAAAAAAAAAACTATTATAGTTTACGGCTATTTAAAAAAAAAAAAGGAATTGTGGTCAGATGTGTATGATGTCAATCTTTTTAGATGTATTGAGGCCGATTTTCTGGCCAAACATGGAGTATGTTCTCAAGAATATGCCCTGTGCATTTCTGTGTCAGTCTGTGTGTTTCCTGTGTGCTGTGTGCATTGTATTCTGTTGCTGTTTGGTGGGAGGTCCTGTAGATGTCTGCTGGGCCCAGCTGACCTCCAGCAAATTCCATCCCTACGTTGATCTTCTACCAAGTTCTATCCATATTGAAAGTGGGATATTGAAGCCTCAAACTTTTTTACTCATTTATGTATTTAGTTCCACAAAATTTTGGATGAAACTTTTATTTACATTCTTTTGTAGATCAGCTTGGGAAGAATTGTCATCTTAAGAAGGTTTGGTCTTTTAACCCATAAATAAGACATATTTCTCTATTTTCTGACAGCAGCACGTTAATGTTTTCAGCATATGAGTCTTGCACCGCTTGTCAAACTTACTTCCATACATTTCACATTTTTATTTTATCTTAAATATTTTCTATTCAACTTACTAGTGTTTTTTTGCTGGCATGGACAACTGATTTTTGTGTATTAACCTCGTATCCTGGCATCATTCTAAATTCATCCATTAATTCTAGTAGCTTTGTGGGATTCCCTAGGATTTTTCACATGAGTAATCATGCTGTCTATGAACAAGTACTTTTATTTTTGTCTTTCCAGTTATTTCTCCCAGCATTATTGCCCTAAGAACGATGAGTGTTTGTTGGTTCCAAGTTGTGAGAACAGACTCACTTTCTTGCTCTTCATTTTGAGGGAAGGCACCAGCCTTTTGCCATCAGAGGGATGTTAGCTACAGCTCTGTATGGGAAGCCTGTGATCACGCTGAGGAGGTTCTTTTACATACTTAGTTCTCAAAAAGCTTACATCATGGATGGATATCTGGATTTTGTAAAAATCTCTTTTGCATCTATCAATATGACTGTGTGATTTTCCTTTTCAAACCTATTTATCTGATTCATCACACTGATTTTCAAAGTTGTGAGCCTAAGATAAAGCCTACTTGGTCACAATATACCATTCATGCTTTTATTCTTTGATTCACTTTGCTGTTTCTATATTTATGAATAATATTGTTCTGGAAGTTGTTTTGGAAATGCATGTGGCTTCTTTTGGCATCTAGTGTCATAGACTAATGGAAATACTGGGAGTGACATACTCTGCTTCAGTTTTCTGGAAAAAAAGGTATGTGTCATATTTCTATTATCTCCTCCTTAAATTTTTTTTTTAAGATTTTATTTATTTATTCATGAGAGACACACACAGAGAGAGAGAGAGAGGCAGAGACACAGGCAGAGACACAAGCAGGCTCCATGCAGGGAGCCCGATGTGGGACTTGATCCCAGGACTCCAGGATCACCCCTTGGGCAGAAAGCAGGCGCTAAACCACTGAGTCACCCAGGGATCCCTTCTCCTTAAATGTTTGGTAAAATTCACCAGTGAATTCGTCTGGCTCTAGAGCTTTCATCATGCAATAATTTTAACTATAAATAATATTCTAGAATTGATATAGTGATGTTTAGATGATTTGATGCTTATGTGAGCTTTTGTAGCTTGTGTCTTTCAAGGAATTCGTACTTTTCAACTAAACTGTTAAATTAATTGGCACCAAAAACAAGACAAAACTGGATCATGCCTTTTATTATCCTTCTAATGTTGGTGGTCCTACAGGGCTGGCCACCTCACTCCTGGCTCGGGCCCTCTGTGTCATCCCCACCATCTCTGGCTTACTCAGCTTTTAGATTTGCTTTTGTCTTGAGCATTTCCCATTTGCCACTTCTTTTGAGCTAAACTTGATCTTCTACTTCTGGTTTATTTTTAAGACATTGCTGATTTTTAATTTCATTCCTCTGTAGTCATAAAGCATAAAGACCTAATGTATTTTAAATGTGTTAAAATATTCTATTAACCAGAAGACATATATTTGGGTAAATGTTCATTGGCACCTGGCAGCTCTGTATTCTGATGCATTTGGTTGAGATGATCTGTTTTATGTTTTAATCCTATCGACTTGTTGAAAGCATTATTTAAGTCTTCTGTGACCTTACTGATTTTCTGTGTAGTGGTTCTATGTGGTTTTGGACTGATCGATCTGCCTCCAACTGTAATTGTGACTTGTCCGTATCTGCCCTCTCGTGCATCAGGTTTGCTCTGTGAGGTAGATGAACACTAGTTGTTAAAGGATTATGTCCTTCTGATTAAAGAAATCATTTATTATCATGAAAGGACCTCCTTTATACCTAAAACATTCTTTATTCTGTAACTGAACTTCTGATATTAATAGAGCTGTCTCATTCTTAACATGTGTTATAAGATATAGCTTCATTTTCTTTTGTTTTTAACCCATATGTGTCTCTACTTTTAAAATGAGTATTTCACACAGCAAATATCTGATCATTTATCCAATTTGTTGGGTTTTTTTTATTTTATTTATTTATTCATGAGAGATACACAAAGAGGGAGAGAGGCAGAGACACAGACAGAGGGAGAAGCAGGCTCCATGCAGGGAGTCCTGATGTGGGACTTGATCTCGGGTCTCCAGGATCACACCCTGGGCCAAAGGCAGGCACTAAACCACTGAGCCACCCAGGGATCCCCCCCTTTTTAAAAAAATATTTTATTAATTTATTCATGAGAGCAATTTGGTTTTTAAACCCAATTTGATCATCTCTACCTTTTAATAGAAGGTGTTTGGATCCTCTCCTTTTTACGTCATTTGATATGTCTGAGCCTTTGGATAACATCTTATGTGTTTTCTGATGTGGTTTGGAGTATTGGGGTCCAGAGGCCAGGGCCCAGAAAGAATTCTTGAGTCTTCTTTGGTGCAAAAAGGTGGTTTTAATAAAGTGCAGGGACAGGGCCCATGGCCAGAAAGGGCTGTGCTGAGGTTGTGAGGAGTAACTGATTATATACTTCGAGGTTGAGGGAGGTAAGGACACAGGAGGTTCCAAAAGAACTTTTTTTTTTTTTTTTAAAGATTTTATTTATTTATTCATGAGAGACACAGGGAGAGAGGCAGAGGCAGAGGCAGAAGGAGAAGCAGGCTGCATGCAGGGAGCCTGATGTGGGACTCAATCCTGAGACATGGGGATCAGGCCCTGAGCTGAAGGCAGATGCTCAACTGCTGAGCCACCCAGGCGTCCCACCCAAAAGGACTTTGATATGCTAAAGTGGACCCTCAGGCCATTGTCAAGCAAAGGTGGTTTTTCCCTTTAGCAAAGTATTAACTTCAAGATAATGGGGAGCTTCATGGAGCCTCAAGTATTTGTCAGTGGGCTATAGGTTATAGGGAAATTTAATTTTCTGTACATTTCCTTTGGCCTTGTTTCCCAGATCATCCCCCCCTGAATACTTATGATGCTTAAATCTTTCAGGTTGTAAAAGGCGGAAAATCTCATCTGTAACTTCCTTTTGCTGAATAGGGACATAGAGATGTCTTTACCTACAGGTCAACTTTGGTCAATTGGGTATTTTACATACAGGATTTACCATAGGGAGGGCCGCCAATCCAAGAGAGACAACATGCAGGAACCTGCTTAAGTATAAAGGATCATCTGTCAGCTGGAAGTTATGGCAGTGGAGGAGTCTTGGCACCAGGCGGGGAGACACGGGAAAAGATAACAAAGTAAGTTTAATATTATTATGAGCAAGAGAAGCCCACTAAAAATGGCCATTGATAGTTGACCAAAATGTTCCTCCAGTCCAAGGGTTTAACCAATCACTCTAAGAAAGACCAGTCTATAAAAGCAGTAATTTGAATATTTATATCTCTTAGCAATCCTGTTACATTTTTGTGATAACTGGAATACACACACAATATTCTTTTCTATGCTGGCTCATGTTCTGCTTTAAGCTGCAGATGAAATACCTAATCCCAGTGAGTCATTTAAGGCCTTAATTGTATAGCAAGAGGTGTTAGACATCATGCATTGTTTTGTTTAGCAAGTAGTCAGGTAATTAATAAGAGGCACCATTATGAAAAAAAAAAAAAAATATATATATATAGTTTAATGGTTACAGCAAGTTATAAACCCAGTGTTGAGTCTTTGGTGCTTAAAATCTAATATCTACAAAGATGTGTTGTGGAAACATTTTCTCACTAAAAACCACTCTTTTTTTAACCAGAGGTTGCCAGATCAGGACTACTTCATTATAACACAAGTCCAGTTTTAACAAACCTGGCCTAATTATTTACATAAGCTCAACAGGAACAATGATTGATCATATAGATCTTTTAAAATCTGCCTTTCTGGGGGCACTTGGGTGGTGAAGTTGGTTAAGTACCCAACTCTTGATTTCCACTCAGGTCATCATCCTGGGATCATGAGGTAGTGTCCTGAGTTGGGTCCCATGCTTACCACCAAGTTGGCTTGAGTTTCTCTCTCCCTCTCCTTCTGCCACTCCCTCCACTTGCATGCTCTCTCAAATAAATAAATAAATAAATAAATAAATAAATAAATAAAATCTTTAAAATCTGCTTTCTGGAGGTTTTTTTTTTATTTCTTAAGATTTTATGTATTTATTGATTTATTTAAGGGCGGGGGGAGAAGAGGGTGTGGGACAAGCAGACTCCCTAGTGAGCAAGAGTCTGAAATTGGGCTTTATCCTATGACCCTGAGATCATGACCTGAGCCAAAAACTTAACCAACTGAGCCATCCAGGGGCACCTGCTGGACCTTTTCATAAGGAACCTGTAGGTTGAACTTTTAGTAGCTTCTTCAGACCAGAAGCCAAGCCCAGTACTTGCCATCAGACCCTGCAATACCTGTAGATGTGAGCAGATTCCTCTTCAAGAGGTCCCCAAGGTATCTTGAGGTTCCTGTACCTGCCAGGAAGAGACATTCTTTACTCACCTGGTGAGGCCTCTGGGAAGTCTGTAACCAGGTATCAGGTCAACAGTTCCAGATGGCTTTATAGCTCCAGGTTTCATAAAGTCCACCTCAGTTCCTTAAGACCATCTGGTCATATCTGCGTCTATACATGTCTCTCTCAGATGACATTCAGTCAAAGCCTTGCTAAAGTAACTACTGTTTCCAAGGGTGTCCTATTACAAGGAGAACAGGTTCTTAGTGAATCTATGCAAATGATCATGGTTGCCATGGAAGAAGGAATGCTCACTGAGACCTGTTGAATTTCAGAGGGTCCAGGTAGAAAGAAAAGTTAAATGCTTCAATTTGTTCACAAATGAATATTGTATCACATTTCTATAAGTCAGAAATCTTAAGAGAAAGTTTCCTTAACCTGGGAGAGCAAACGTTAGAGAACCAGCAGTGTTTCAAACCAGGGTCACAAAACTATAACAATTTTCAATTTATTTAATCCCATGTCACTAATTTTTATTCAGTTGAATTAATGCATATTTTTAGTTAGTTCTGGAAATTCTTATCTTTAAAATCATAAAACTATTTCAAAAACCCATATTTGTTTAAAAAGTTCATGAATCTCCTTGAAGACGAAACTCATTCTGCAAATAACAAAAGATTATAATGCAATTGACAAAGAAATTCAGTTATTTCTGTGACACATACATTTTAATACTTAGGATGTAAAGTGATGACCTTATACTGAACCTATTAAAACTTCAGGAATAGGATATATTGTCTAGAATAGTTATAGCGTTTACCCAAATATAATAAGACTTATTATTTCTTGACAATGCTTTCTAAGCAACTTAACATACCAAATAAACAAGGCTAGATGGCCAAAAAGACTTCATTTAAATCCTGGGAAAGTTTGTTTAAAAATCTTAGAAAGTTTTAGGGATCCCTGGGTGGCGCAGCGGTTTGGCGCCTGCCTTTGGCCCAGGGCGCGATCCTGGAGACCCGGGATCGAATCCCACATCAGGCTCCCGGTGCATGGAGCCTGCTTCTCCCTCTGCCTGTGTCTCTGCCTCTCTCTCTCTCTCTATGTGACTATCATAAATAAATAAAATTTAAAAAAAAAAATAAATAAAAATCTTAGAAAGTTTTAAAAGCACATGCCTGGGGTGCCTGGGTAGCTCAGTTGGATGGAGCATCTGACTCTTGATTTCAGCTCAGGTCTTGATCAGGGTACTGGGCTGGGGCTCTGCGCTCAGTGGGGAATCTGCTTCTTCCTCTCCCTCTGTACCCCCCGCCCCCCCAAGCTCCCACTCTCTCAGATAAATAAATAAAATCTTAAAAACAAACAAACAAATAAATAAAGCAAATGCCTAAACAGGATTACAGATCATTACAAAACTTAAAACTTAATTATTTATTTAGCCAAGGTGACAATAAGAAATTCCTAAGACAAGTAGGTAGGGTTATACAGTAGTTAGCAAAACTTAACTTCTGTAATCCTGAGAAGTTTTAACTAAGTCATCAAAGACCTTATAAAGGCAAAATATAGAAAAGTGGTTTTCTTGGCAGAGAAAAGAGAAAAGACATTTGTTTACATTTTCTTATCAAGAGCAGACCCACAATTCAAGAAAATTTTGTTGCGTCGTGTTTTGGTTTTAGACAGAGAGAAAGCAGAACTTCAACCTTACACCCGGGTACTTTTAAAGTCCATTCATTTCAACCTTAGTCCATCCTGACCACACATAAAGCTGCTTTCCTAAGATTGCCTTTCATGAGCCTTCTACAACTTTCTCTGGCATTCAGATTTCATTCCAAGAAGTTTTTCTCCAGTCTCATTTTAAGACAAAATTACTTTCTTTTATTTTCGACAAAAAAGTGTTCGCATCCCTTATATCTTTCTTACCCACACAGAGTTGCTTCCCATATTTGCATCAGCCTTAATTACAGAATTTCTCACTCTTAGAAACCTTAGTCTCCAGTGGAAACCAAGGAGTAACCAGCTGTGAACTGTCGACCAGAACTTTTTGTATGGTGAGCTTATGAACACATTTAAGCACAAAGCGTGTTTGCCAACAGATCCAAATATCCTTAGTTTCTTTGCAATAAGTAGTCAAAAAACCAAACTTACATTCAATAATCAATGCTTTAGTATTTTATCTCATTTGAAAAAGGCCTGGATGTCCAACAAGCTCAATCCCAATTTATCATCCAAGGAAAACTATATAAAGTTTTAGGTTACCAAAGGCTATCTTACAATTACTCATGAAAACTTTGAAATAGGCGAAACTAATCATCATTTAAGTCATCTTTTTGCTGATGAATGACAACAGAGATAACAAGCTTATTTGATCTTTAGTAAACCTTGCTAGAATAAATTTTAGTATTTAATGCTGAGAACTTTGACGACATGACTATCTTAAGCCAACAAATATAAAATGGTATAAATACCGAATTATGTTCCGCTAGGGTCTACTTAAAAGTCAATCAATTTGTTCCCCATGGTCAGTTTTTATCTGGGTCACTTCGAGGAAATCTAAAGTGGGCAGTGTAATTCCAGGGGAAGGATGTGCTCTTTGCTCTTTGACAGCAAGGAAAGGAAGAGGAGCCATGGTATCCAGAGACATAGCTGCCCACTTGCAAGGGCTGCAGAGACTGGGAGGGGGAGGCAGAGGCAGAAGAGGCGAGGTGATACCAGCAAGGGCGGAGTCCACAGGGCGGAGACAGAGCTCCCAGTCCTAAAGCCCGTAAGCTTGGATGGACGAGCAGATTCAGCTTTGTTTTGTTTCCCACCAATAAGTGGGATTAGGCAGCCCATGTTAGGCTGGAGAAGCCAGGGAACTTCCCCAAAACAAAGAGAGTTTCAGCACCTGCTTGGGAATAATCCTTCAAGTTCCTGTCTGGAGGTAGATTCACCAGTTGGCTCCAAGTTTCACAGTCATTAGTCCAGGAAATGAATGAGGGAGGAGCCGCACATCTATTAGGAGGAGGAACAGTGAGAGAGAGCCAGTGTCCCCTCTATTAGAAGTGACCTGTGTTTCCTCCTGCAATCTGGCTTTGTTTGGAGGAAGCCTGTTTAGAGAATTATCATCCAATATGTCAGGAGGGAGTTTATTGGCCTGTTATTGACCCTCAGGTCTGGATCCTGACGTAGAGCCCCGAGGCCTGGACCTACGGCACCTCCATCCATTTGCCCTGTTTCCTACAAAAGATGTCCAATGGATAGGTCCCACTGAGGCCATGTAGTATTCCAGGAGATTGGTCCTTTCCTAAATTCTGCAGTTAGATTGTTTTCAGTGGGTTAAAGTCATCCCAAGGGAGAGTCCTTGGGAACTGAAGAAGAGAGCAGGTCCATTACCTAGAAAGCCCCCTGGCTCCCAGGTGACGTCCTAAGCAGGATATGTCAGAGGTTCCTGGTGTCAAAGTGACCTGAGGCATCCCCTGAATAACATCACCATGATCACTGCCACCACTAAAGGCCCCTGGAGGAGAGATGCCAGTGTTCCATTGCTTCCTCATCGCATCCTGGGCTATACAGTGTGTGCTGGTGAATGGACTGAGATATATGGTGCCTTGGACATTGAGCCATGAGGATCATGCCTTATTTTACCTTGACATGAAGAACCTTCTGTTTTTAACCTGTGGAAAACACTAGGAAAGTTTTACAAGGGGAAAAGACCCAATTATATAACTTAAGTTAAGAGTAGAGGACAGTGATGGAAAGCAGTAAAGATAGAAATCCATCATGGTCTAAGTGACATTCCAGCACATGTAGTCTTTACAGCCAACTTCCCTAGGAAACGGTCCCCAGTTGGGTTTTAATTCCATCACGTCCTAGTTTTGGCCGGCTCCCAGTGGAGGTCCCACAGCCAGAAGGTGCTAGGCCAGGCATGTGGAGGGGATCACATTAGATCAATCAGGAGGGAAACTCACACCATCTTGGTGACTTAGGTGGCTGTCCTGTGTCCAAGACAGACAACTTTGTAGAAGGACAGGAGTACAGAGAGAGCAGCAAGTTTCTGGGTCTTATTACCATCCTGGACAAGGAAATAACTTCTAGCCCAAAGGCAGGGTTTCTCCCCATAGAGGAGCCATGGGCTAGAGGATTGCAGTCTGAACCATCAGCATGAAAGTGTTCCAATAAGACCATACTCCTCAAAGGGCACCTGGTATAAGAGTAAAGGAAGAGGAGGGGAAGTACCAAGTCTGCGCCCTGATTCAGAGTCCAGATGCAACTCCGGATTCAAAGCCCCACCTTGGGCACCATATAATATAGGAAAGAACATTAGGGTTTGAAGCCAATGGCCAAGAGAATTCTTAAGACATCATTGGTGCAAAAAGGTGGTTTTATGAAAGCAGGGGTACAGGACAGGGGCAGAAATTGCTGCTGCCCCAGATTGGTGAGGAGCAACTAATTGTAGACTTTGGGAGTTTGGGGGAGTAAAGACAAAGGGAAGTCCCAAAATGTCTTCCATTGGCTAAAGCAGACTCACTGTATCTTGGAGGCCTGACTATTGTTAGGCTGAGCTGGTTTTCCCTCTAAAGACATGAACATGACAGTTGGGAGCTTCCAGGAGCAACATTATCCTATCCCTGACTCGAGTTTTTGTCAATGGGCTGCAGGTTATAAGTGATGACAGAAACAAAGCAGAAGAGAAATTATTAAACTTTCTTACCACCCACAGCCCATTGACAAGTTTTTTTTTTTTTTTTATTGGTGTTCAATTTACTAACATACAGAATAACCCCCAGTGCCCGTCACCCATTCACTCCCACCCCCCACCCTCCTCCCCTTCCAACACCCCTAGTTCGTTTCCCAGAGTTAGCAGTCTTTACGTTCTGTCTCCCTTTCTGATATTTCCCACACATTTCTTCTCCCTTCCCTTATATTCCCTTTCACTATTATTTATATTCCCCAAATGAATGAGAACATATACTGTTTGTCCTTCTCCGACTGGCTTACTTCACTCAGCATAATACCCTCCAGTTCCATCCACGTTGAAGCAAATGGTGGGTATTTGTCATTTCTAATAGCTGAGTAATATTCCATTGTATACATAAACCACATCTTCTTTATCCATTCATCTTTCGATGGACACCGAGGTTCCTTCCACAGTTTGGCTATCGTGGCCATTGCTGCTATAAACATCGGGGTGCAGGTGTCCCGGCGTTTCACTGCATCTGTATCTTTGGGGTAAATCCCCAGCAGTGCAATTGCTGGGTCGTAGGGCAGGTCTATTTTTAACTGTTTGAGGAACCTCCACACAGTTTTCCAGAGTGGCTGCACCAGTTCACATTCCCACCAACAGTGTATGAGGGTTCCCTTTTCTCCACATCCTCTCCAACATTTGTTGTTTCCTGCCTTGTTAATTTTCCCCATTCTCACTGGTGTGAGGTGGTATCTCATTGTGGTTTTGATTTGTATTTCCCTGATGGCAAGTGATGCAGAGCATTTTCTCATGTGCATGTTGGCCATGTCTATGTCTTCCTCTGTGAGATTTCTGTTCATGTCTTTTGCCCATTTCATGATTGGATTGTTTGTTGCTTTGCTGTTGAGTTTAAGAAGTTCTTTATAGATCTTGGAACCTAGCCCTTTATCTGATATGTCATTTGCAAATATCTTCTCCCATTCTGTAGGTTGTCTTTGAGTTTTGTTGACTGTATCCTTTGCTGTGCAAAAGCTTCTTATCTTGATGAAGTCCCAATAGTTCATTTTTGCTTTTGTTTCTTTTGCCTTCGTGGATGTATCTTGCAAGAAGTTACTATGGCCGAGTTCAAAAAGGGTGTTGCCTGTGTTCTTCTCTAGGATTTTGATGGAATCTTGTCTCACATTTAGATCTTTCATCCATTTTGAGTTTATCTTTGTGTATGGTGAAAGAGAGTGGTCTAGTTTCATTCTTCTGCATGTGGATGTCCAATTTTCCCAGCACCATTTATTGAAGAGACTGTCTTTCTTCCAATGGATAGTCTTTCTTTCTTTATCGAATATTAGTTGCCCATAAAGTTCAGGGTCCACTTCTAGATTCTCTATTCTGTTCCACTGATCTATGTGTCTGTTTTTGTGCCAGTACCACACTGTCTTGATGACCACAGCTTTGTAGTACAACCTGAAATCTGGCATTGTGATGCCCCCAGATATGGTTTTCTTTTTTAAAATTCCCCTGGCTATTCGGGGTCTTTTCTGATTCCACACAAATCTTAAAATAATTTGTTCTAACTCTCTGAAGAAAGTCCATGGTATTTTGATAGGGATTGCATTAAACGTGTATATTGCCCTGGGTAACATTGACATTTTCACAATATTAATTCTGCCAATCCATGAGCATGGAATATTTTTCCATCTCTTTGTGTCTTCCTCAATTTCTTTCAGAAGTGTTCTATAGTTTTGAGGGTATAGATCCTTTACATTTTTGGTTAGGTTTATTCCTAGGTATCTAAAGCTGTTTGGAAAGATAGAAAGAGATGGAGTACTTCCAAATTCGTTCTATGAGGCCAGCATCACCTTAATTCCAAAACCAGACAAAGACCCCACCAAAAAGGAGAATTACAGACCAATATCCCTGATGAACATGGATGCAAAAATTCTCAACAAGATACTGGCCAATAGGATCCAACAGTACATTAAAAAAATTATTCACCATGACCAAGTAGGATTTATCCCTGGGACACAAGGCTGGTTCAACACCCGTAAAACAATCAATGTGATTCATCATATCAGCAAGAGAAAAACCAAGAACCATATGATCCTCTCATTAGATGCAGAGAAAGCATTTGACAAAATACAGCATCCATTCCTGATCAAAACTCTTCAGAGTGTAGGGATAGAGGGAACATTCCTCGACATCTTAAAAGCCATCTATGAAAAGCCCACAGCAAATATCATTCTCAATGGGGAAGCACTGGGAGCCTTTCCCCTAAGATCAGGAACAAGACAGGGATGTCCACTCTCACCACTGCTGTTCAACATAGTACTGGAAGTCCTAGCCTCAGCAATCAGACAACAAAAAGACATTAAAGGCATTCAAATTGGCAAAGAAGAAGTCAAACTCTCCCTCTTCGCCGATGACATGATACTCTACATAGAAAACCCAAAAGTCTCCACCCCAAGATTGCTAGAACTCATACAGCAATTCGGTAGCGTGGCAGGATACAAAATCAATGCCCAGAAGTCAGTGGCATTTCTATACACTAACAATGAGACTGAAGAAAGAGAAATTAAGGAGTCAATCCCATTTACAATTGCACCCAAAAGCATTGACAAGTTTTTGAAACAGGCAGAGTGACCTTCCTCTGGGAGCTCAGCAGCCTGGATGTGAATACTCTGCCGAGGGCAACAGACAGTCTTAGCCTGCCCCGCCCCCGCCCCCAGGACCCTGTAAGTCTACTCAAACATATAAAGATCCATTTATGAACTTCCTTTATCTCTAAACCCCCAAGATACCTGTTGGCGGTCATCCCCAAGCACATGACCCACCAATATATACCTGAGGGGTCTCATGACTCAGGTTTTGTTAGATGGTAATAAATGACCCTTTCCCAACAATAGCTGGCCCTCCTTGGAAACCTTGCTTCCAAATTCCTTAGAGACTCACAGTATCCCTAACCCCCTCCCAACTTGAAGTATATAAATAATGGGCCACTCCTCACGACCCCAGTGCAGCTCTCTGCCCGTGGTCCTGTCCCTGTGCTTTAATAAAACCACCGCTGTGCACCAAAGACGTCTCAAGAACTCTTTCTTGGCCGTGTGCCTCGCACCCAACTGTCTTTCCTATGTCAATAAGCACAGTTTTATCTACATTTCCTCCTCCTTTGTTTCCCACATCATTTCTATTTGTCTTATTCCCTCTTTCTTCCCTTTCTTCTCTTCTATTAACTTCTTTAGGATCAAAATGTTTTCTAGCGTTGTGCTACACTCACCGGTGCTACTTAATGCAGCCTCCCTGCAAGAGTCACCTGCTGCCTGTGTCGTGTGCACATCCTACAGAATGTTGTCCCCATCCAGTCTTTGGGTTTGTGCCATCATCACCATACTTTTCACTTCTGCATGTCTTCATTGCTGTGATTTGTGCATAAAAAGTCAATTTCTTTCTTTAATATTTGATACCTAAAAAGTATTTTATTTTTCCCACGATTTACATTTTCCTTCTGCCTAGAGGACTTTTCATGTGTTGTGCTGGGCACAAGTGCTGCTGGTAGATTTCTTCAGCTTTTTAATGTCCAAAGAAGTCTTTGCTCTCCCTGTGTTTGTTGGATTTTTGTGGATATAGGATGCTAAGCGGACAGTTTATTTTTAAATTCAGCACCATAAACCTGTGTTAGGTCTCCTGATTTGCCTCATTTCCAATGAAAACTCCGTTGTCATACTTATTTTTGTCCCCTGGTGTATCTGTTTGCATTTTGGTCGCTTTAATATTTTTTTCCCTTTAACTCCTGTAAGCAACAAGGTCACGAAAGGCTTTGGCTTCACTTCCTTTAAGTTTCTTCCGTTTCAGGATTGGTGAGCTCTATGGATCATTAGTTTTCACCCAAGTGGGGAATGTTAGGGCTGTTATTCCTTTGAAAATATTCTTAAGTTCTTCAAGGTCTGATTGGTTATTGATCTAGTGGTTGTATTATTAAATCACAGAGGCTGTATGTTTTGTTGCTGTGTGTCCGACATGGGCCCTGTTTGGATCTTTCCTTTACCGACGCTAATGTCCTGGGGCACAGGCTGTGCAGGAGCAGGTAGGGAATGTCCTGAGATTCGCAGATCTCCATTGAAATCACTCACACCTGCCCTCATGGCGTGAAAGCAGCCATGGACACTCTGTAGGTGAACAGACATGGTCACGTTCCAACCAAACTTAATTTACAAAAACAGTCTGCAGCCAGATTTGTCCCCTGGGCCACCTCTTTCAGCCCCAACTAAGTAGGACACCTACAGTGTGTTGACAATATAACAGCTATTTAGTATCCTTGTCCCCTGATTGTATCTTCTGAATCTTGCTGGCTCTGGTTTAAAAAAAGGAAAAAACAAAACCCAAAAACTGTATGGACCATGATTTCCTAACAATATAATACGGATCATATTTTCCTATTTCACTACATGACTGGTGATTTTTAACTGGATGTCAGACATTGTAGATTCACCTTGTTGGGACTTGAATTTTTGTATAATATGAGATGTTTTTGAGGTTGGAGCTGAGACACAGTAAACTTACTTAGAACATCTTGACTTTTTTCCCCAGGCTTGCTTTTGAGTTTTGTTAGGTAGGACTGAGACTTCATTCTGGATGTCATTTAGCCACACTACTGGAGCAATGCCCTTCGGAATATTTAATTTGATGCCCCACAGATTTTGGGGTTTCTTAATCCCAGGCATTGGGAATGTGAGCCATCCTTCTCTGTGACTTTGAGTGATTGCTCTGTTCCCTGGCCCAGGGCGTTTAGCTTATTCACGAATGTCTGTTCATTATTTAGTTGTATTTTTTTTAAAGATTTTATTTATTTATTCATGAGAGACACAGAGAAAGAGACAGGCAGAGACATATGCAGAGGGAGAAACAGGCTCTATGCAGGGAGCCTGGATGTGGGACCCGGGTCTCCAGGATCATGCTCTGGGCTGAAGGCGGCGCTAAACCGCTGGGCCACCCGGTCTGTCCTTTAGCTGCAAATTTTAAAAAATCCTCTGAAGGTCTCTGCAGAGCTTCCTCTCTGCAGCTGTTCTCTCCCCTGCCCTCTGAGGCCCCCTGTCCCTGTCAGCTCCAGGATCCCCGGGGGTGTTGGGGCTCCTTCCACCTGCTGCAGGAGCGCGTCTTCCCGTCCATGCCCCGGGCACCGGCAGGTTCCCCTCACTTGTTTCCTGTCTCAGAGATCACCGGCCAGGCCTAGAGGCAGAATGCTCTTCTTTTTATATATTTTGTCTTTTTTTCCTTCAATCTTAAGGCAAGAGAGAGTATCTGATCACTGTTATGTCGGCATAGCTAGAATCACAAGAGTAGTATTAACCTAAATTCTGAGTTTTCTTATATAACTAACAATATTAAACAAAATTCTCAGTTAAGTTTTCTGCATTAGCTGCTCATGTTTTGTTGGATTTGGCCACTGCTGTCTGGGGAAAACTGGCTTCAGGCTGTATTTAACTCCCTAGCTTCAGCTTTGAGTGTCTCTTACAATATTTCAACTACATATGCTATGATACATTGTGTACACACGTGTGTGTGTGTGTGTGTGTATGTGAATGTGAGCAAATGTGTGTCTATGTATCCAGAATATCTAGCTGATTATAACCTCAGACTCACCCAGGGCATCTGATCTCTCTAATCTACCACATTGGGAGCAAGGGTGGGGGATGCTTTTTAACATGTATACATTTACTCTCCTATGAAATTTATTTCAGTGACACTATGAGGTATGGCTCTGAATTTACCATCATCCCAAACCACTCATCTCTCCCTGATTGTGATGTGGTTTGAAGCGTTGGGGTTCAGAGCCAACAGCCAAGAAAGAATTCTTGAGACATCTTTGGTGCAAAACGGTGGTTTTATTATAGATGGGGACAGGACCATGGGCAGGATGAGACGCCCTGGGGTTGTGAGCAGTGATGATTATATAGGATTTTCTGTCCTGTGGAGGGGATGGTGATGTTAGGGCTCCAGGAAACTGGGTCTGTAGGCTTCTGGAGATTGCTTCTTTCTTGTAAATCACTGAGACTGTTGCAAACTGATGGAGATGCTGATCCTCCAGGAGTGTGGTCTCAGTCAGATAACCACTTGTTCTCCTCTTTCCTTCATCCTAGGGGAGCCTGAGGGAGGGCTTGAGGAATGTCACATGTGTCCAATCTGGGGTCGGAGGGGTGCAGGGTGTGAGCTTGTTCTTTGCCCTCAGCTGACCTGCTGCTCCCTCGTCAATTGGAGATGTCACTTTTACTTGTTATATGACGGATTGCGATACACCCTTGAACTTGGTTAATTTGTATTTTTCACCTCTATTAGACTAAACAGAAGGAAGCTGGCAAAGGCAATGAAAGTCCATCGACAGGAGACTTTCTAAAATAAACACAGGAAACTTCAAACAGCTGAGAGACATTTTAAATCCCCCTCTATATACAAATAGGTCCTTAATTCTGGTAGGTACCTAACATTAGAGAAAGTATTTAGGATGAAAGTTATACTCTTAGAAGAAAACCTCACTGTATGAAAATTTGGTCTCGTAAAAGAACCGAGGAACCCCTGAATTTAAAGAAATACCCTCAAAGTAGTAATCCACCTGCCGTGTCTTTCATGGTGCAGCGGAGGGTGAGGAAGGGCAGTTTGGAATATTAGAATCAATGGATAATTTATGAGAAGTTAATAAAAAATGAATATAAAACCACATGACACTGTCATGGAAGCAAAAATACCATGACTGGATATTTTGAGTTTTTCCTGTGTGTCCAGCGTTAAAGTGCATAGTAGTGTCACAAAACCCGTCCCGGAGCCGGGATGGAGAAACAATGAGGGGAAACCAGGGCTTTAGGTGCCACAACTTTGCAGACCCCTCGCCCCCGAGCAAGTTGTCCAACAAGGGAGTCTCACCAAGAGACTCAAGTCCGAACCCCAGGAAGCGGAGCGCGTCTGTGCCCTGAAACAGGTGACACAGTCCCCGTGCGAAGGCCAGGCCTGCGACAACTCCTCAGTGGAGCTCCCCGAACGAACCTGACTCAGGGATCGGCCACGGAGCTTGGTTCAGACTTTCTCAAATCACAGAAACTGAGACACAACAAAGAGAAACGAGGTGAGGATTTTAGAGGCAGCCTCACTCCGAACAGCTGAGGTCCCAACAGCAGAACCAGAAATCTGAAAAAGTAAACCAGAGAAGACAACAGATCGCGTGTGACAGCATCACATGAGAACGGCTGTTCGCAGTTACAAACATCCATGAAAACAGATTTATTACTTTGAGGCCTTCGATTTTAAAAGTGCAAGAAGAGGACATTGCATTGTTAATGCTTTTAAGCAAACATAGTTAAAGTATACATGGGGTTGGTAGTGAAAACGGAAATATTGGTCCCCCCGAATGGTACTTGCAATTCTTCTGATGTCATTTATGAAATCTAATAGGAATACCTTATATGTAAGCTGTTACAGGTAGAAAGAAGTGCAAAACGACTACAATATTTGCTGCTATTAGTGCTTTACAATGAATGGAGTGAACTCTTTGGAGACTAAGTATCTCCATGGAATGACGAGCACCTGTCGCCCACTGGCTGTTCACTGATGACCAAGGAGAGACACCCCACAGAATCTTCTCTGAATTCATATGTATTCAATAGATTTTCTCCCTGGCCAGATGGGAATATAACTATTAAGTAGAAAGGTCAGAGATGTTTATACTTGTCAAAATTCTCTTCCTCATTTTTTTAATGTGGTCTTTAACTTTTGAAAATAGCAAATAAAATGCAAACCAAATAAAATACAAAGACAATTTTCCACAGCATGTTAAAATGTCATGTCTGGAGCCATATTCTGTTTCTGCTTTGGTTATTTCCTTACAGTTAATGTCACAATAAACATCATTGCAAAGATTTCTAAAGGAAGCACACCAGTCAACTAGACTCAGGGAGATGTGAGAGAATGAGGGACAGGCAGACATCCAAAATTTGGTAATGAAATGATTATATCAAGACACAGTATTTGTCAAAGGGCTTAATAAACTTTAAAATATTTTGCAAATGAAGTTTGCAAGGGAATCATCAAGTCATAAATCGCGTGCATAGAAAAGAAGGCTAATTTCATGCATTTATAATTAATTCTAAAAAATTATCTTTAATTTAGTTAAAGCTTCGACACGTCAGTAATGATGTCTCTGGCAATTTATTTCAAACGTTCTTTTCTCTCATGTGGATATTGCACAGACCCTTCTCAGAGCTCCTTCTGATTATCCAATCTTCCAAACATCTCAATGTATTCGTATGCTTTGCCCCCAAAAAGAGGCTGAAGATCTTCTATCCAAGTGGGTGGTAGGTTGGAAGGAAAAGCCCAAGCTTCCATACTTGGATGAAATTGGATCACAGTAAATCATATTCCATGAAAGAAAGCAACTAAAATCTTTCTCAAAAATTGTGATATTGTGATTTTTAAGAAGAAATATATATATTTGGTTTTTCTCCTGCTCTGGTATGGAGCTCCTAAAATGCTTGGGACTTCCCAAGTATTGAGAGTGACAAAGGTATCTTCTGTGGCATTAAGGAGGTGATTTTTGGAAGGCCTCTGCAGGTGGGAGCAGGTTGCCAGGTGAGATGAGAGGCTTGGAACCTTCCATCCCACCCCTGACCTTGGGGGAGGGGAGGGAGCTGGGGTCCAGTCCCTAGTGGCCAATGATTTCATACATCAGGCCTGTGTGATGAAGCCTCCGTAAAAACCCAAAGGACGGGTGTGGAGACCTTCCGGTCTGTGAACAGGTGGGATCTGGGGAGAGCACAGAAACTCCCTGCACTTCCCCATCCCCTGTCCTGTGCACTCTTCCATCTGGCCATTCCCGACTTACATCCTTTTATAATAAACCTATCATCTGGTAAGTAAAATATTTCTGAGTTTGGTGAGCCTCTTCAGCAAATTAATCAGACCCAGAACTGCCCATCTATAGCCAGTGAGTTGGAGATCCAGCTTCTGGGCTTGGGGCTAGGATCTGAGTAAGGTGGATGGTGGTAGAGTGGGGTCTGCGCTGCCCCCAGGTAGACAGGGCCAGGCCTGAGCTGGATTGGAAGACTCCCAGCTGGTGTCACAGGATTACTTGGTTGCATAGAGAAAACTCCCATACACAGGAATTGGGTGCAGATTTGTTAAAATTATATTATTACTTAGAGTGAAATGGACCCAAGGAAAGGAATGAAGAGCAGAGTGGTAACTGCTACTGGTCACTTACTGCTCAGCAAGGCAGCGGCTTCCACTGGGCGCCAGCTCCTCAAATCCCCATCATAAATGGAGTTCCCCAGTTTACTGTCCTGCCTTTCCTTTTTATTTTTTTTATTTTTATTTATTGGTTTTTTAAAAAAGATTTTATTTATTCATGAGAGACATGAGAGGCAGAGACACAGGCAGAGGGAGAAGTAGTCTCCCTGCAGGGAGCCCAATGGGGGACTCAATCCCAGGACCCCGGGATCATGACCTGAGCCAAAGGCAGACACTCAACCACTGAGCCACCCAGGTGTCCCCATTTATTGAGTTTTAAAGATTTTATTTCATTCACTTATTTGACACACAGAGAGAAAGGATGAGCAGGAATAGGGGAGAGAGAGAAGCAGACTCCCCACTAAGCAGGGAACCCAATATGGGGCTCAACCCCAGGACCCTGGGATCATGACCTAAACCAAGGCAGGTGCTTCACTGACTGAGCCACCAGCACCTCCCTTTTTATTTTTAAATCACCAGGACTGAGATAGAATTTGCATAAGGTAAAATGCACTCCTCTTGAGTATAGACTTGAATATATTTTGACAAACCTATGCACACATGTAAACATCATGACCATGAAGATAGAGAATGATCCCTCACACAGGGAATTCCTCAGGGCAGCTCTGTCCACCATGTTCTCCGACTGTCCAGAAACCACCGATCTGCTTTCTCTCACCTGAGACTAGAACTGACCTTCCTGGAGTGTCAGGTAAATAGAAGTATATTAGGTACACTGTTTTCTGTTTTGCTTCCTTTCATCATCATCAGGACTTGCAAAAGTATCTATATGGTTCCTGTATCAATAGGTCTTTGAGAAATACTTTCGAGTCCTAGTTCCCCATATGGATGTGCCAAACTTGTCTATCCATTCAGCTGCTGATGGCATCATATTTTCCCCACAGCTCCAAATATCATAAATTAAGCTTCTATAGATATTTGAATACGATCAGTGCTTTTCTTTCTATCGGATAAGAATCTAAGAAAGTAATTACAGGATTATATTTTAGGTGTATTTTTAACTCTATAGGAAACTATCAAGCTGATTTCCAAAAAAAAGGGCACAAATTTTCATTCCTACCAGGAGCAAATGAGAATTCTAGTTGTTTGTTATAACATCATAGCAGCATTATGAAAAATAGCCAAACTATTTGAGAGCCAAACTATAGAGAGAACTCAAACGTCCATCAACCGATGAATGGATAAAGATGTGTGCATATATACATGGAATATTACTTCACCATCAAAAAGAATGAAATCTTGCCATTTGCAACAACGTGGTTGGAGCTAGAATGTATTATATTGAGTGAAATAAGCCAGTCAGAGAAAGACAAATACCATATGATTCCACTCATATATGGAATTTGAGAAATGAAACACATGAACATATGGGAGGGGAATAAAAAAGGAGAGAGGGAAATCAACTGTAAAAGATTCTTAATGAGAGAGAACAAATGGAGGGTTGATGGAAGGAGGTGGTGGAGGATGGGCTAGATGGGGGATGGTCATTGAGGAGGCACCTGCTGTGATTCGCACTGGGTGTTGTAAGTGATGAACCACTGAATTCTACTCCTTTTTTTCTTTTTTACAGTCAAAGAATCAGTGATTTATTTTATTTTTTTTTTGAGATTTTATTTATTTATTTGACCGAGAGAGAATGTGTACAAGCAGGAGGAGCAGAAGGAGAGGGAAAAGCAGGCTCCCACTGAGCAGGGAGCCAAATGTGGGGACTCGATGCCAGGACCCCGGGATCATGATGTGAGCTAAAAGCAGATGCTTATCTGACTGAGCTACCCAGGTGCCCCCAAATCAGTGATTTAAATCCTGGCTTGGTCACTTGAGTCTTTTTTTTTTTTTTTAAAGGTCGCTTGAGTCTTTGACCTGTCATAACCTCAGTGAGCTTCTGGTCCGTCATAGGCATCTTTTTGAATTGTTGTAAATTGAACTCAGAGAGTATTATTGCATGTCTACATGCAAGGAACTATAGAAGGCACTGAGCTTATAATGTCTTTCCAAACTTCATAGTTAAGGATACAGACAGAACAAATCAGCAAGGAAAAGGAGGTACAAAGCGTAATGAAACCAACATATTGCTGTACACATTGGCAATAATATAAGCAAAGGACTTCTGGTCAGTGTAGCTACTGTTATGTACAAGTATGTGCACCTGGCTTTAAGCAGCAGGTGCAGTGGAGAGCAGACTCTGGATTAGGAATGGAGAGATCTGGATTCAAATCCTGACAGTGCTAATCATTTGTTAAGCAATAAAAATTATTTCTTTTTCTCCCCAAAACTTGATGCAACTTATTTCTTTTAATCCTCATACTCTTTGAAGTGGTCAGTACTATCATTGTTGCATATAATCGATTGGTTGTTGATAGTTGATTATCTCCCTTTACTAGAATGTAAGCTTAAGGAAGACCAGGATTAGTAGGAATTTTTGTCTCTTTTGTTCATTGAAGTATCCCAAGCACCTACACCAGTACCTGGTACATAGTGGGTGCTCAATAAATATTTGTTGAGCAAATATCATGCTAGGGAATTTGATCTTTCTCCTATGGGCAAGAGGGAAAATGTGAAAGTTTTGGTTTTGTGTATTTTTAAAAATTTTAATTATTCCTTTGTAAACAGGGAACTAGTCATCAAATATGTGTTTAACAATATAAGAGAGCAATGCTGCAGTATGGAAGCAGGTGTGGAAGATGCACAGGAGTGAAAAGAAACTGAGGAGACCAGAAAGTTGCTTCAAATTCTATTCCTGAAACCAATATTACCCTGTATGTTAATTAGCTAGAATTTAAATTTTAAAAAAAGTAAATAAAATAAAATTGCCATTCTTGTTGCCACTAAGCCTATCTTCACTGGTACTTCTTTTGCAGTGCATTTACACTCTTTGCTCTTCCTGATTTCTCATTTTTAATTTACTGATGATTTTGAGGAATGATCTGTGTTTTGCACATGAACGAGCAAAGTGAGGTCAAAATTACAGTTTTCTTCACAGGAAATAATAAACCCTAAAACGAAACAACAACAACAAAAAATAACTAGAAAGAAACCTATCTTAGATGTTAGGTCTGAAATATTTTAGTGAATCAAAAGAGGAAGCATAGAAAGTCGCTGTTTAGGTAAGACAATGATTAATAATTCAATTTTAGTTGTGAATGTGTGTGTGTGTCTTCATGATTTAAAATCTGTCCCCTGAAACATAGGTAGACACAGCACTCAGGGATCTGGAGCAGAAGAAGAACCCACACTTATGATTCTCAGGTAAAATAGTCATTTTGAGCTTTCATGGAGTCAATTTTCAGATCATTCTCTTCTTTCAAGCCTTCAGGACCTCAGGTTAACTTTATTATTTTTAACAGGATGATATTGCTTAGAAAATGGCACAGCCTTTGTTTAATCAAATCACAGAAATACTGTTGTGTTGATTGGAAGGCAAGAAGCTGGCCAGCAGGGAGCTAGTCTTTAAAGGGTGAGACCTCTTTGTCCTTAAAGTTCTCACGGAGTGCTTGCGGGACAGAGTGCAGAAATGTGGGAAGTTACATAGTGAAGCTTTTCGATATAAGTCCCAGATGCCTGTGATTAAGTGTCAAATGGATTACATAGAGCCCAGTTCTCTGAAACATCTGAGCCTGAAAAGACAGCCCTCCTAGCATTGGAGGGGAGCCTGCTGAGCAAACCAGGAGCCCCCTGGACTTCAGATCAGAGCCTGGACCATCCCACACCACTCTCAGGATGCTGGTGTTGTGTGACAGGCAGAGGAAGGGTGGCTGGGTCCATCCAGGATGGGAAATTCCAAATACGTGTAAAGCATTTGTGTGTAAGATACATCTGATTCAAAGGTTTCCATAAAAAAACTGTCAGTGATAGATACGCAGGGGTTTTCCACAACTTTGTAAAACTGCATAGAGCTAGCTGCAATGTTCTTGCTCTACTCCAGACTTAATAATCCACATAGTTGAGACCATCTGACTTCTTTTCATCTGTTTTTTATTTCACAGGAAACAACAAACATTTCACTGACAAAAACGAGTAAGACAATGTTAGAGCTTTAAAGTACCTACCGGACTACGACTTTCACTGTTCTGCCCCAGGATTTGAAAAATTGCTCTGCTAATCAATAGTGTGGTTTCCTTCCTTTGTTCTAATTGTTCTGATTTTCATTAAGTCCTCTAAGTTCTGGGTGTGGAAGCTTTCAGTGCTGTGGCTGCGTAAATCCCTGGAATGCTGAGGCTTCCCAAGAAGCTTGCTTCCCAGTTCATTTAATGATAACTCAAAAATGTCCTTTTAAAAAACAGCACTAATTAGAATCAGCTACAAATGGTGTACTTTTATTACATTCAATATTCCGTTGTATAAGAAATGAAATATGTATGTGCGCCTTATAATCCTTTCAGCCCACTTTATTATGCATATGTTAATAACATTGAGTTTAATCTATAAAATTTTTTTTCTTTGAGGTTTACAGCATAATATGAAAGCAAAATTTAAATAATACAAAATTCCCGGAAGTTTTCCCATAATGCATTAAATGGTACTTTGAACACACAATGTTTTCTCCTAATGGTTGTCTCTTGATGAGTAATCACAAAATACTGCTGAGATTGGCTTCTGGAATGCCAGAGTGAATGTCTCAGTGAACTTGCTTCCCCTCCAAAACAATAAAAATACTGGCAAAATGATTAAAATAAACCATTTCGGAATTCTGGTGATTAATCAAAGCAAGAGAATGAGCTGAAAATTGTCTATCTACGAGAACTTTCTGAACCATGGTTAACAGTTGGCTCTGCTATTCCCATTCTACCCTCCTCCTTCACTCATTGATGCTGAAGCCAAAGGCCAAAGCTTTGCAGATATGGGCACATTTGACCAATTTTGAAATTTCATGAAAAGTATCATCCCCATGGGGCGCCTGGGTAGGTCAGCTGGTGAGGTGTCCAACTCATGGTTTCAGCTCAGGTCATGATCTCAGGGTGGTGGGATCAAGCCCCTTGTTGGCCTCTGCACTCAGCAGGGAGTCTGCTTGAGATTCTTTCTGCACCTCCCCCACTTCTGCTCTCTAAACAAACAAACAAATAAATAAATAACCATCTTTTTTTAAAAAAGCATCACCCTCAGAACACAGTGAGCGTTATGTGTGGACTTGCATCTGTCTGGGAAGTCTCAGTTGGGAGAAGGGACAAAACTGAAGCTCAGGACATTACCAGAACAATAGCACCTGCTGGCAGTATCTCAGCTGCCTCAGGCTCTGATTTCAGCTGGGGAAACTGAGAACTTACATGAAAGTTAAAGGAAATCCTGGAACACTAGATGAACAAGGGAAGCTTAAACATATTCCTGGCTGTGTATAGACTATGTATGTCTGCAGACGCGTGCATGCCTAGGAAAGAGTTGGGAAGAAGAGGGCAGGAGTCATTCTCCTCTAGCTGACCTTGAGGCCCTGTATAGCTGAAAAAGAAGACTCAACAAAAAGAAAACAAACAACCCAACTAAAAATGAGCCAAAAACCTTAACAGACCTGTCACCAAAGAAGATATACAGATGGCAAATAAAATGCCCACAATATATGTCATTGGAGAGACACAAATTAAAACAGCAATGAGATACCACTGCTTACCAATGAGAAGGTCCAGAATCGAGAACACTGATGGCACAAAATGCTGGCAAGGGTAAGGAGCAGGAGCAATTCTGATTCATTGCTGGTGGGAGTGCAGAATGGTCCAGCCACTTGGAAGACAGCTTGGTGGTTTCATTCTTACTGTATGATCCATCAATTGTGCTCCTTGCTATTTACCCAAAGGACTTGAAAACTTATGTCCATATAAAAACCGGCACACAAATGCTTATGACAACTGTATTCATACTTGCCAAAACTTGGAAAAAAACAAAATGTTCTTCAGCAGATGAATGAATAAACAAACTGTGGCCCATCCGGACAATGGAATATTGTTCAGCGCTAAAAAGAAATGACCCATCCAGCCATGAAAAGACAGGGAGGAACCTTCTATGCACATCACTAAGTGAAAGAAGTGAGTCTGAACCCACACACACTCTGTGATCCCACCCACATGACACTCCGGGAAAGGCAGATGTGGGGACAGGTTGCTGGGGTTGAGGCTGGGGGAGTAAGAGATGAAGGGGCAGAGCATGGGATTTTAGGGCAGTGAAAATTCTCTGAATGATATTATAACAGTGGATACATGTCATTGTACATTTGTCCAAACCCATAGAAAGCACAACCTCAGGAGTGACCTCGAAGTAAACCATGAACTCTGGCTGATGACGACGCATCGATGCAGGTTCATAAGTTGCAGCAAATTCACCTCTCCGGTGTGCGGGTTGATGGTGGAGGAGGCTGTGCATGTGTGGGGCAGAAAGTATGTGGGAAACCTTTATACTTTTCCCATAATTTTGTTCCAGTCCTAAAACTGGTCTAAAGATTAAAGAGTATAGAAATAAATTTTTTAAAAAAATTAAAAATTGATACTGATTCTTCACAAACTCTTCCAAACAATAGGAGAGGAGGGGATACTCCTAATTCATTCTGTGAAGTCAGTATTATCCTAATATGGAAAAAAAAAAAAGAAACAAAAAAACCAGAGAAAAATCTGACAAGTAAAGAAAATTGTAGACCGATAAGTCTTATAAATGTCCTTGTCATTACCCTCAACAAATTACTAGCAAACAAATTCCAGCAGCATATAAAGTAGATTACAACATGACCTAATTGGATTTATCTCAGGAGTATCTCAATATTTTTTCAACATGTTTTTTTCAAACTTAATCAGGAGTACAGAATATTAAGAAAACAAAAGAAAAACTTCAAATGAGCATTTCAATAAACAGAAAGAGCATCTGTTAAAACTCATTGGCTTTCATGATGAAAACACTCAACAGATAAGGCATGGAAGAGGACTTTCTCAGCAGAATAAAGTTGTCTGGGAAAAGCCTGCAGCTCAAGTGTACTCAGAAAACAAGGAATGAGAAGGAGCTTTCCTAATATGACAAAGAGCGTTTATGGAAAACCAGGAACCAACTGAATGAAGACTTTGACCTAAAGCCAGAATATGACATGGGTATCTAATCTGTCCTATTCAACGTTGGCCTGAAACTTGTAGCCAAGACAACAAGGCAGGAAAATGAAATGAAAGGAAGCCAGATTAGAGAGGAAGAAGTGCATTTCTCTATGTTTGCAGTTGACACAATCTTATATATAGAAAATGCTAAAAAATTCACCAAAAAAAAAAAAAAAACTGTGAGAACTAACCAATGGGTTCAGAATGGCCAAAAATAATTTTTCAAATGAAAATTAAAGTTGAGGGTCTACTTCTGGATTCTCTATTCTGTTCCACTGATCTATGTGTCTGTTTTTGTGCCAGTACCACACTGTCTTGATGACCACAGCTTTGTAGTACAACCTGAGATCTGGCATTGTGATGCCCCCAGATATGGTTTTCTTTTTTAAAATTCCCCTGGCTATTCGGGGTCTTTTCTGATTCCACACAAATCTTAAAATAATTTGTTCTAACTCTCTGAAGAAAGTCCATGGTATTTTGATAGGGATTGCATTAAACGTGTATATTGCCCTGGGTAGCATTGACATTTTCACAATATTAATTCTGCCAATCCATGAGCATGGAATATTTTTCCATCTCTTTGTGTCTTCCTTAATTTCTTTCAGAAGTGTTCTATAGTTTTTAGGGTATAGATCCTTTACCTCTTTGGTGAGGTTTATTCCTAGGTATCTTATGCTTTTGGGTGCAATTGTAAATGGGATTGACTCCTTAATTTCTCTTTCTTCAGTCTCATTGTTAGTGTATAGAAATGCCACTGACTTCTGGGCATTGATTTTGTATCCTGCCACGCTACCGAATTGCTGTATGAGTTCTAGCAATCTTGGGGTGGAGGCTTTTGGGTTTTCTATGTAGAGTATCATGTCATTGGCGAAGAGGGAGAGTTTGACTTCTTCTTTGCCAATTTGAATGCCTTTAATGTCTTTTTGTTGTCTGATTGCTGAGGCTAGGACTTCCAGTACTATGTTGAACAGCAGTGGTGAGAGTGGACATCCCTGTCTTGTTCCTGATCTTAGGGGAAAGGCTCCCAGTGCTTCCCCATTGAGAATGATATTTGCTGTGGGCTTTTCGTAGATGACTTTTAAGATGTCGAGGAATGTTCCCTCTATCCCTACACTCTGAAGAGTTTTGATCAGGAATGGATGCTGTATTTTGTCAAATGCTTTCTCTGCATCTAATGAGAGGATCATATGGTTCTTGGTTTTTCTCTTGCTGATATGATGAATCACATTGATTGTTTTACGGGTGTTGAACCAGCCTTGTGTCCCAGGGATAAATCCTACTTGGTCATGGTGAATAATTTTTTTAATGTACTGTTGGATCCTATTGGCCAGTATCTTGTTGAGAATTTTTGCATCCATGTTCATCAGGGATATTGGTCTGTAATTCTCCTTTTTGGTGGGGTCTTTGTCTGGTTTTGGAATTAAGGTGATGCTGGCCTCATAGAACGAATTTGGAAGTACTCCATCTCTTTCTATCTTTCCAAACAGCTTTAGTAGAATAGGTATGGTTTCTTCTTTAAACGTTTGATAGAATTCCCCAGGGAAGCCATCTGGCCCTGGACTTTTGTGTCTTGGGAGGTTTTTGATGACTGCTTCAATTTCCTCCCTGGTTATTGGCCTGTTCAGGTTTTCTATTTCTTCCTGTTCCAGTTTTGGTAGTTTGTGGCTTTCCAGAAATGCGTCCATTTCTTCTAGATTGCCTAATTTATTGGTGTATAGCTGTTCATAATATGTTTTTTAAATCGTTTGTATTTCCTTGGTGTTGGTAGTGATGTCTCCTTTCTCATTCATGATTTTATTAATTTGAGTCTTCTCTCTCTTCTTTTTAATAAGGCTGGCTAATGGTTTATCTATCTTATTAATTCTTTCAAAGAACCAACTCCTGGTTCTGTTGATCTGTTCCACAGTTCTTCTGGTCTTGATTTCATTGAATTCTGCTCGAATCTTTATTAACTCTCTTCTTCTGCTGGGTGTAGGATCTATTGGCTGTTTTTTCTCTAGCTCTTTTAGGTGTAAGGTTAGCTTTTGTATTTGAGTTCTTTCCAGTTTTTGGATGGATGCTTGTATTGTGATGTATTTTCCCCTCAGGACTGCTTTTGCTGTATCTCAAAGATTTTGAACGGTTGTATCTTCATTCTCATTAGTTTCCATGAATCTTTTTAATTCTTCCTTAATTTCCTGGTTGACCCTTTCATCTTTTAGCAGGATGGTCCTTAACCTCCACGTGTTTGAAGTCCTTCCAAACTTATTGTTGTGATTTAGTTCTAATTTCAAGGCATTATTGTCTGAGAATACACAGGGGACGATCCCAATCTTTTGGTATTGGTTAAGACCTGATTTGTGACCAGTATGTGGTCTATTCTGGAGAAAGTTCCATGTGCACTTGAGAAGAATGTGTATTCAGTTGAGTTTGGATGTAAAGTTCTGTAGATATCTGTGAAATCCATCTGGTCCAGTGTATCATTTAAAGCTCTCATTTCTTTGGAGATGTTGTGTTTAGAAGACCTATCGAGTGTAGAAAGTGCTAGGTTGAAGTCACCAAGTATAAGTGTATTATTATCTAAGTATATCTTAATTTTGGTTATTAATTGATTGATATATTTGGCAGCTCCCACATTCGGGTATTATATATTGATGATTGTTAAGTCCTCTTGTTGGATAGATCCTTTAAGTATGATATAGTGTCCCTCTTCATCTCTCACTACAGTCTTCGGGGTAAATTTTAGTTTATCTGATATAAGGATGGCTACCCCTGCTTTCTTTTGAGGACCATTTGAATGGTAAATGGTTCTCCAACCTTTTATTTTCAGGCTGTAGGTGTCCTTCTGTCTAAAATGAGTCTCTTGTAGACAGCAAATAGATGGGTCCTGCTTGTTTATCCAGTCTGAAACCCTGCGCCTTTTGATGGGGTCATTAAGCCCGTTCACGTTCAGAGTTACTATTGACAGATATGAGTTTAGTGTCATCATGATATCTATTCAGTCCCTGTTTTTGTGTATTGTTCCATTGGACTTCTTCTTAAAGGAGAATTTTAAGATATAGACATGGCCAACACGCACATGAGAAAATGCTCTGCATCACTTGCCATCAGGGAAATACAAATCAAAACCACAATGAGGTACCACCTCACACCAGTGAGAATGGGGAAAATTAACAAGGCAGGAAACCACAAATGTTGGAGAGGATGTGGAGAAAAGGGAACCCTCTTACACTCTTGGTGGGACCATGAACTGGTGCAGCCACTCTGGAAAACTGTGTGGAGGTTCCTCAAAGAGTTAAAAATAGACCTGCCCTACGACCCAGCAATTGCACTGCTGGGGATTTACCCCAAAGATACAGATGCAATGAAACGCCGGGACACCTGCACCCCGATGTTTATAGCAGCAATATCCACAATACCTAACTGTGGATGGAGCCTCGGTGTCCATTGAAAGATGAATGGATAAAGAAGATGTGGTCTCTGTATACAATGGAATATTCCTCAGCCATTAGAAATGACAAATACCCACCATTTGCTTCAATGTGGGTGGAACTGGAGGGTATTATGCTGAGTGAAATAAGTCAATTGGAGAAGGACAAACATTATATGTTCTCATTCTTTTGGGGAATATAAAGAATAGTGAAAGGGAATATAAGGGAAGGGAGAAGAAATATGTGGGAAATATCAGAAAGGGAGACAGAACATGAAGACTCCTAACTCTGGGAAATGAACTAGGGGTGGTGGAAGGGGAGGAGGGCGGGGGGTGGGGGTGACTGGGTGACGGGCACTGAGGGGGGCACTTGACGAGATGAGCGCTGGGTGTTATTCTGTATGTTGGCAAATTGAACACCAATAAAAAATAAATTTATTATTAAAAAATAAAATAAAATAATTGGAAAAAAATAAATTGAAAATAAATTAAAAAAAAGAAAAACAAAGTTGAAGGACTAACATCTCCCAATTTCATAACCTATGATACATCTGCAGCAACCGAGGCAGTGTGTACCAACATAAATAAAAGCACAGAGGCAAGTGGAATACAATTGAGAGGCCAGAAATAAGTCCTCACATTTATGATAAATTGATTTTCAACAGTGATGTCAAAAAAAATTTCAATGGACAAAGGATAGTCCTTTTAACAAATGCAGCTGGGACAACTAGGTCACCTTGTGCAGATGAATGAAGGGAACCCTTCTGTACAATCTACATAACACTCTACTTAGGTCAGAGACCCGGAACCCACAGAATAATACATTTGGGTAAATCTTCATGACCTTGAGCTCTGCACTGGTTGATGAGATGTGGCATCAGAAGCAGAAACTGGAAAAGAAAAAAATATATATAGATAAATTGGATGTTACCAGAATTTTTAAAAAAGCCTCCTCTTTCAAGACACACTATGGAGAAAGTGCAAAGAGAATCCCAGTCCACACAATAGGCAAAATATTTGCAAATCATACTGGAAAGATACTTGTATCCGAAAGACGTCTAAAATCTCTTACAACTTAATACGTGAGATACAATTTTACTTCAGAAAATGGGCAAATTATCTGAATAGACATTTCTCCAAAGAAAATATATGAGTTACTAATAAGCACGCAAGAGGTGCTACAGCATTAAATGTTCAGGAAATACAAATCGAAGCCACACAAGCTCTCCTTTTGCATGCACTGAGGCAGCTCAAATGAAAACAGCACAGTAACAAGTGTGAATGAGGACACTGGAAATTTGGAAGCTTATCCACTGCCAATGGGAATGCAAGTGTCAAAGCCACTTGGGGAAACAGTGAGGTGGTTCCTCAAAGTTCTAGACATAAAGTTTCCATATGATTTAGCAAGTCCACTCTGAAGTGTATGTCCAAGAGCACAGAACCCGAACTTGAACAGTGTTCAAAGTGCAAACTACTTATGTCCATCAGTGGATCAATGGATAGATAGTATGTGGTATATCCATATAATGGAGCATTACTGATCAATCAAAAAAAGATACAGACACAGGCCACACCAATGGCAAACTTGGAAAGTACTATGTTTTTTTTTAAAAAAAGATTTTATTTATTTATTCATGGAGACACAGAGAGAGAGAAGCAGACACACAAGCAGAGGGAGAAGCAGGCTCCCTGCAGGGAGCCCGATGTGGGACTCGATCCCAGATCCTGAGATCATGCCCTGAGCCAAAGGCAGACGCTCAACCGCTGAGCCACCCAGGCATCCTGGAAAGTACTATGTTAAATGAAAAGAAACCAAGCAGCAAAAACCTCATGCAGCAGGATTTTGTTTATGTGGAGAATCCAGGACAGACAAATCCAGGTTTAGGTGACTGCTCCCCAGGGACTGGGGGGTGAGACCAAGAATATGGACAGTGCTGACCACATGCATGGCATCTCAAGTTGGGGGCTAGGGTTGAGGGGGCTTCACAAACCTGTGGATGATCTAAACCCATGGGTGATCTAAACCCACTGAACTGATCCTTGAAATGGGTGAATTTCTTGGAATGTGAAATATATCATAATGACATTGTGAAGTATGTGAGGAAAACACTCTGTTGGCTCCTTAGACCATTCCCGTGACCGATGGGCAACATGGTCCTACTAACATGCGGAGGTGCTGAAGGGAACGCCATTGATCACCCAATCAGCCCAAAGGATATCTGAACGTGAAACAAATGGAATAAGGTCTTTTATTTACCTATAAATAATATAATTCTTCAGAAGTAATGGAAGATCCGCTTAGATGGGACTCATTAAAACTATTAAAGTTAAGGGATTTTTAAAAAACTGATCATTTACTGATTGGTTCAGAAATCTCTGCAATATCTTCAAATATCCCATGATGAGAAGGGGGTATTATAAGAAATGTTTTCACTGACTCTACCCTAAGGATGATACTCAAAATCTACCAGTAAGACTTGGTTGGTCACCCAGTTCTGAAGGTTGAGTTTGAAGCCTTCTATGCCCACACTTGGACCATCTTGTGATTACTGTGCCACCGCTCAGAGCCCACCTCACTGTCTCCATCTCCCTCTGCTTTCCTGTCTCTCTGTTTCCACATACATGATCCATCATCAGGTCAGGAAGCTCTGTCTCCTCCCTCTGCCTCCTTTGGCCACTTTGCCAACAAATCCCATCTGCTCTATTTTTCTGCAGCTGTTTTATTTCAGATTCTCAGTCTGATAACAGGGCAGCTCGTCCCCCTGCCTCCCATCTCTCCCTCCAGAGCATCATTTGCTCTTTAACCAGAGTGACTCTGCCAAGCCTGAGGTCCTTGCATTCCCACATGCAGCCCAGCCCCCAGCCCGGGGACACTGCGACTTGCACCCACATGCCTGGCATCAACCCTCTCCCTGCATGGGTTCCCCCACCAGGCTCCCTGAGTTATCTTCCCTTTCCGAGTCTGCTTCATTCTTTAGGCAACTGGTATAAGGAGTAGAAGATCCAAAAAATGATGCCAAGGGTCTAGCAGGTAATTGTTAAATTACCCACAATGTGAATACGATCATAGCAAGCATGGGAATCTCAGGCACCTGAGAAGCTTTAGGGTTTTGGGTCCATTCTTATTAACAAAGTTATTATTTCAGAGTGTACACATGCAGCTCAAAACTACATAAAATGTTAAAATATTATTAAAATACCTAGAAGAAAAATGACTTTGTTATCGTCTTTCATAAATTTTCCAAAGCTAGCCTCTTTTATTTTATGGAAACTACTGTTTTGATGAATTAAGCTTTGTTTGGGAACTCAGATTTTTATAGCAGAACAGACCACTAGATTTTCCATAGAAAATTGTGTGTTTTATTTCTTGTTCATTGATACAGAATTTCACATTTTCTCCAATAATCAAAATCTCATCCCAGGACAGGTGCCCAATCCCAGCCCAGAACAGGTGTCCCATCCCAGCCTGGGACATGTGTCCCTTCCAGCCCAGGATAGGTGCCCCATCCTACCTGGGACAGAAAGCCTTCCTAGGCAGCCGACCCCTCAGCAATGTCACCTTCCAGCCATGTCTCTGATCCCCTTAGCCATTCATTCATTCTTTGAAAAGTCTTTATTCCACTCTAGCATTGGGAAATGTTTAGCACCACACAATTTCCTAGTACACCTGCTCATTTAGAGCAGATGAACCACATGTGCTGATTGAACAAATTCCCTGTGGAAGGGAGGTGAGAAAAGAGGGAAACATGATCCTTGATACCAAGAAGTTTGTAGTCTACCAGAGGTGTCGAGATCTGGATCCTAGAAAAGACCAGAAAATGCAGACCCCGTTATCCATTAAGAACAAAATGTATAATGAAGGCAGCAGGACTGGAAGGTCAAGGAAAGAGGAAGGTGGGTTTGGGGAGGTGAGTGTGGGATGGGTCAGCACGTGCACCTCTGCTCTGACCCTGTCTGCATTCTCACCACCGAAATGCATGACTTGGGCTGGCGTGATAAAATCCACTCTTTAGGAAAACGTGTGGGTGAGTGTGAAGTAGGAGGGCGTGGAAGGAGGATTGGTGGCAGACAGACGGAATTACTAGGAATCTGTTAGAACAGTCAAATCCTTGACTTGCCATTTGGTTGCAATTTGCTGTAAGTGACTTGTAATATCAAAAAGTAAGCGTATGGATCTATATCTACATCATAAAAATATGAAAAATTTGTGAATGTTCCTTAGCTCCTGTTTTCATCAGCCAAATCCAAAGATAAAGTCATCAACTGTATATGTATTGTTTTAAGTCATATTCTTAAAAGGGCTTAGTTAGGGCAAAAGGGGGATGAAATACTGCCTAAAAACGTAGAGTTGAGGAATACCTTACAGAATGCGTTCAGAGCAGAGTATATACTCTCATACACACACACACACACACACACACACACACACACACACATTCTTAGAGTCTGTGTGTAGATCGACTATCCTCTCTAGTCAGGACGCCGTCTATCATACATATCGTGAGAACACTAAAGGGAGCTCACCAGTTCTGGAAAAGCTCTCAGCTCTCTGAACCTTACCTTGCTTGCATTCATGTTAAGTCATCTGCTGTCACCTGGAGACAGATTGGAGCTCCATCTCCAAGGGCCAAGAGAGAAGGTAGATGTCAGGTCCCAATGGTGTCACCTGGCATTTACCAGCTGGGGGCCTTGGGCAGGCTTCTGGGTTTTCCACCAACTTCACCTGCAGGAAATCGACCACATGAAGGCAAGCCAAAGGATGAGTGCTCCACCGTGATCCAGGGAGGGCTCACCGGTGGGTGCGCATTAGCAGAAAACGAAGCTGGCCCAGGCCAAGCATTGTCACCACCAAGTGCTGGGTGCGTTGGGGTTCACTGCACTACTATCCTTAGTAGGGTGTGTGTTTGGAATTTTTGATAACAGTGTGCTTAGGCAATGGTGGCAGGGGAGGGAGAGGAAGGACAGGCAAGCTCCGCTAGCGTCTGTGGCCAAGTGGAGACTTAGACACCTAGAGCCTCACAGAAGAGTTTACTTTCTTCACTCAATAATCAATGACCTGTGCTTGGTAACCGGGTGCTGGGGGAACCCACAGGACTTCCCTGCAGAAGGGAAGGCCATATTTCAGAGCGTTTCTCTCCTCAGCTCCCCGCGGTCACCTGGAGGCTTGCAGACTTACCCCAGGTGAGGGGACCTCACACCCCCTGCCTGCAGATGTCTGTTCTGGGGTTTGGAACTTGTCAGACAGGAAACCCAATCACGGTTATGCCTTCAGGGCACTTTCTGTCCAGTATGTGTCTGCATTTTTCACTTTTCCTCAAATTTGAAACTAAATACTCCACACACCTCATTCACCATTTGTAATTTATCCAACTCGCCCTCCTGCCCTGCTTTGTCAGCCAAAAATGGTGAAAATTCATATCAGTGCTAAACATTTTTAGCATGACACGTACGTGCAAACGTATGCAGCCTTATTTAAAATCCCACCTCTTGAAAGAGTAACACCTTCTAGACAGTGAGCCTGACGAATACGGATGGGCCCCATGGCAATGTGATGGGGCTTCCACCTACAGGGTCTGTACCCTCTGGTAACACTTCCAGCACAGTAACCGTCCTACTCCGCTTGGGCCACCAGGACAGACAATGCAGACAGTCCACTTCACCTCCAGATGTTTGTTCGCTCACGTTCCTGGAATCTGGAGTCTGAGATCCAGGCGTGGGCAGGGCTGGTCTTTCCCGAGGGGCTCTCCCAGCTGCACAGACATTGCTTGCTCCCTGAGACTTTGTGGGGCCTTCCATCTAAGTGCCTCTTCCCACAGGGACACCCAGTATACCAGGTTGGGGGGTACTTGAAGGACCCCGTTTGATTTCATCTCCTCTGTAAAGACCTTCTCTCCACATATGGTCACATACAGAGGTATTCGGAGATGGTGCTTCAATGGCTGAGTTTTGGGAACAGTCTGGTCCAGAGAAGCGACTCAGACATGCGTCGGGAAGGCACTGTGCCAGGGAAACGGACATACAGTTTTCTGATCTCTAAACTAGTTTTCTGAGTAATGACCCAAACAAGAGTGAAGAGCACAACAAAGATTTGTGCCAAATTCCACTCTGATAAAATTACTGTTAATATTTGGTGGATTTCCTTCCTTTAGTTCAACGTCACAGGAGAGCTGCGTGCACAACTCTGTTTCTTTACTGTTTCACTCACCCTGACGTTCATGAGAACCTACAATGTGAAGACTTATTCGTACATATCAGTTTTGATATTTACACTCTTCCATAACATAAATACCGTATAGTTCACATAACATTCTCCTGATGTGCAGCATTCATAGGTCTTTACAAATTAGCTCTATTGTAAATAATGTTCTAACACACATCTTAGCGCAGACACATATTTTTCTCCATTTCTGTGGGATAGATTCCTAGGAGTGGGATCATTAGAGTTGAGTATCACTATTTTATTTTGTTATTTTATTTTATTATTTTATTTTATTTTATTTTATTTTATTTTATTTTATTATTTTAAAGATTTTATTTATTTACTTATGAGAGAGACAGAGACATAGACAGAGGAAGAAGCAGGCTTCCTGTGGGAAGCCTGATGTGGGACTCAATCCTGGGACCCCAAGATCACGTTCTGAGCTGAAGACAGTTGCTCAACCACTGAGCCACCCAGGTTCCCTGAGTATCACTATTTTAAAGGACATTGGCACGTTTTATTTTCCAGAAAGAGCATATCAATCACGTTTTCCCCCAGAAAATGAAGAAATGCCTGCCTTGATATATGCACACCAGCTCCAATGAATTTGACTTTTTAAATTATTTGCTGATATAGGTAAAAGCAGTATTAGATTGCATTTTTCAGAGCAATTTGACCCTGATTTTTATTTTTTTAACAATATGGAGTCATTTATGCCCATTTTTCTGAATATTTTACTCACATTTATTAGCATGTTTTTCATGCAATTTTACTGGCTTACTGGTTGTTAGATGTTACTCATTGAAGTACTAGTTAACATTATTCCCAGTTTTTACACCTTAACTTGTTCTATAAAGTTTACATATATAATGTTTTGTTTAAAAAATTAAACTGACCAATATTTACCTTACTATTTCTTGAATTTATACTTGCAAAATTTTTCTATCTCAACTTAAGATTCTTATTCTCCCACATTTATGTGTCCAATTCTTAAAAGGTTTTCCTTTTGATCTCAACCTGGAGTTTATTTTGAAGAACGGTATTAAATACGTATTTAATTTTATTTTTGTGTAAACAGTCATTTTTTTTTTCTTGGCACGATTTCTAAAGTAATCCTTCCCTGAACCGCCTGGGTGAAATATAACCACTCCTTTATATATGGAAAGCTATTCACTTTTCCATGTATTTGTGTTCCAAATGGTGTATGTGTCAAGGTTACCGTCGACACTAGAGTCACAGTTTTGGAGTTCTGAGAGACTCGGGGGGCAAGGTACTTTCTCGACTGTCAGGTCCACTTTCTGCACCATCTTCTTGGTCAGTGCACTTGCCCTCCCACTGTGCAGTCCACTGTTTTCACCAGACGTTTCCCCCACCTTCCCACTCTGGCTTTAGGGAAATGTGGAGGAGTTCACGGCCCGGGGGCCAGGAGGACACCAGGTCTGTCAACACCGTTCACTCGCAGGTGTTTATCAAGATGTGGGGCATCCAGCTGTGAACCAAACAGAAGAGAATCTGTTCTCCACGGACCTTAGAGGAAGGAAGGAAACGATGAGCAATGTCGGGGTGACAGGAAGGAGCTGAGCTGCCTCGGCTTAGGGTGTGGAATGGGCGGACTTCCCCAGCTTCGGGTTCAGTGACATGGAAGCGACCGTTTGCAATAAATCGGCCACGTTATGCTCAGGAAATGCAGGTGCTGAGAATCAGGACTTTTGTCTCTTCTCGGGGAGAGCTGGATGCGTCACCAGCACAGCATCGGCCGCCCAGAACCCGAGGCAGGGCAGGGAGGTCCCATGCTGGCAGCAGGGATTCCAGGAGACTGACTGCACAGGTGGCCTCGGCGAGCGAGGGAGTAGGCCGCGCACATTCCTGGCCCAAGAGGAGCCAGTGGACGAAGGAAGTGTGCGAGGCCCCAGATGGGAGAGAGTCTGGCGTGTAAAATGAGGGGCAGTGTGACTGAAGTGTGACTGCTTCAGTGTGACTGAAGCAGAGTGACCCGAGGACAGAAGAGGAAACAAGGTCAGAGAACATTCAGACATTTTGAAGGTCATCATTGTTGTGCCCAAGACTGCAAATCCGAGAAACCACCAAGGAGCCGACACCGATGCAAGCGCACAAGGGTTTATTTACAAGCTCGAGCTTGGGTCCAAGTATACCCGACACAGCGGAACAGGGACTTGGACGCCGAGGCTAAGAAGCAAAGCAGTTTTATAGGGGCCCGTGGCCAATGGGATCGTAACACACACAGAAAGTTGCACAGTCATGTTGGTCCATACGCAGGGGGCCAATTGAGTTACATTTCACCCTATAGTATCCATTTGAACTGGCCTATCACTCTGGTCAGAATTGGCGCGCAGTTTTGGTGGGCACAAGGCGGGGTTACATTTTTATGAGCCGATTTCCCGTAAGGGTGTGCCCAGCCGCTTGACTAGGGTGGGGCAGCGCCTTAAGCATTATCAATAAGCAGGTCATGTGGGGGTCATACAGGAGGTGGTGGGTGCAGCACAAAATGGAGTTAGTCCTGCTCTGCTTGTCCAGGGGTAGGGGATTTTTGTTAAATTCCCTGGGTCCCACAATCATATGACCTTGGGCTTGGCACTGGACTGGAAGCTCCTGGAACCAGGGTAATTAGCAGGTAAGTTGACCATGAGTGGTCCCCAGTCCTTGTCTTCATTCCCTTTGCAGGTTCCGCCTCAGGGAGCAGGAGGGCAGCCCCCTGCAGGGGCATCTGCAGACCCCCATCCAGCCTCTCAGCTGAGAGCCGCCGAGCCTGGACCCCAGCAGGCTGTCGCACACCCCTCACTCATGGAGCCAGTGCACTGAGCCTCATGGAGAGGTGCTGGTGGATGTGTCACGTGTAAGAGAAGCCCTTACACAGCTGGGCGGGCAGCACTAGGTGTGAATATAACTCATTTGTTCTTGGGGCCCCTTCTGACCTTTTAAAGCAAATTTTCCACTGAACAGTCATAACTTAGTTAAAGCACAGAGGAGTGTGGGTTCGAACAGAAGCGAGTTGACTCATGAATCATGAACGCGTTTAAGAATAGAAATGGGGTTTTGAATGAAGCATAACTCACTGTGACTTATTACTTGTTCCATTAAATAAAATAGAGTGTAAACACTCATATTATTCATCATCTCAATCACATAACACACATGTGCTTCACAGAACGGGACCCAAAGATTAATAGGCATCTGTTCATTAGGATGGGGAGGGACAGAAGCCTTTGGACTGCCTCCCTACAGCGGCACCAACAGGGAGCCACACCCCCAACCACCCCCACCCTACAGGGAGCCACACCCCCACCACCAACACCCTTCAGGGAGCCACACACCCAACCACCTCCACCCTACAGGGAGCCACACACCCAACCATCTCTACCCTTCAGGGAGCCACACACCCAACCATCCTTACCCTACAGGAGCCACACACCCAACCACCCCACCCTACAGGAGACACACACCAAACCACCCTCACCCTACAGGGAGCCACACACCCAACCACCCCACCCTACAGGAGCCACACACCCAACCATCCCCACTCTACAGGGAGTCACACACCCAACTATCCCCACCCTACAAGAGCCACACACCCAACCATCCCACCCTACAGGAGCCACACCCAACCACCCCCACCCTACAGGGAGCCACACATCCAATCACACCCCACCCTACTGACACATTTTCCATACTAATAACATGGGTTTATGAAGAGGCATATCTTGCAGTGAGGTTAATTTCACCTCAATTTTCACTTTTAAAAACACTTTTGAAGAGAAAATAATCTAGAAAAAGATCAAGGAGTATGGACAGCCTCTGTGTTCACTGTGTGCTGTTCCCGACAGACCAGGAGTTAGAGGGTCACTAGTGCCAGTGGCGGGTTGGCTGTAGCCTCTCCATCCACCCAACCCCACAGCGGAGGGAACACACAGTGGACACAGAGCCTGGGCTGTCCTTGTGGACCTGTGGCCCCCAGACCTGAGGGCTGGCAAAGTGATGACAGGGGTGCAGCTGCTCAGTCCCTGCCCCAGAGATGAGCACAATGGAGCCCCCAGGGGACAGGGAACAGGTGAAGGCCTGACAAGAGTGCCGAGTGTCCCATATACCTCAGTGGCTCAGGTGATCCCAGCTCTTGGTCACAAGAAGGCAACAGTCTCTGATTCACATCTGGCCACTTAGTTTGGAAGGAAAAGTGAGTTCCTGGCTCACTGTGTGTGGCTGCGCTGCCTCTACGAACCCCGGGGGTCAGGAGACCTGCGCATCCCCTGTCCTGCATGCAGCGAGAGTGGGGCCAGACCCCGGGAAGCTGGGAACCCGTTCTCCCACCTGCGGAAATCAGAGGTGCTCTCCACGCCCTTACACACGGGACAAAGACTTGAGAAAACAAATACATGAACACAGCCAGGGAGAATTTATAAACTTTAACAACATCGGGGACTGTTCTAGTCAAGAATTTGCCAATTTCTCTGGTCTGCTCTCTAGAAAGACCTATTCTCTGAAGTCACTGGTGGGAGAAAGCTGCTCATCAAAATCCAAGGTCCGGGTTCTTGTGGGCAGAACAGATGCTTTGGGGTCAAGCAGCTCTCAGCTTTATCCTTCCTCCCCTGGGGCTCCTTATTTCAGCAAATTGAAGATGCCGATACCTTTCTTTTATGATTGTTTAGAGGATTAAGTTAAATGAGACACGAGAGTCCTTGGCACTGAGTAGTTGTCCAGTTAATGGGTGGTTTTCTTTCTCTCCAAAGCAGTTTTTCTGTCTAGAGAGTAGTGAGCTACACCAACTTACATAAAACTCATTTCCAATGTCAAAGCCGCTTTGTTCTTTGCTAGAACACAAGGCTCCCAGGACCAAGGATTCGGTCGCCTTGTTCACTTCCTGCAGCCCTGGCCCGAGGACAGCCGTGCGATGCCCTAATGACACGCAGTTTGCTGACCTGCCCTGGACTGGTGTGTGATGCCAGCCCGGGCACGACCCCACTGCTCCACAGGGCCCCCCAAACAGTAAGAGTCTGTCCATTTGCATCCCTGAAAGCCTCCAGACTAACAGCAGACAATCCCAGCTTGGGAAACTTCCACTGCACTTAAGTCAGAAGTGCTCCCCCCACCCCTGGCCGGCAGCCCGTGGGCCCCTCTGCGGGGAGGCTCATCCCTAGCATGGAGCACGCCTCCTGGGCTCTTCGGGGCTCCATGGCAGGTTTGGGGACTAAGCATCTGAAGATGCACAGGTTTTGAAAGAGGCTTCTGAAATTGAGTATTTATGGTTCCAGGCAGACTACCAGAGGCTGGATATCACTGGAGGCCAAAAGCGTCCTGTTACCTCCGGCTCTGGCCACAAGGCACCCTCTTGTGCGAGAAATCTGGCTTCTCCTCTTGGGCCAAAGCTGCTGGGGGGCAACAAGCAGGCCTTTGTCTGACTGCTCCCTTGAGGTGCCTGGACGCGGGATTTACACGCATGTGGGATGTGCTTCGTTACATATAATGCTAAGTATTGTGAGACTGACATTGTATCAAATACCCACTATGTGGCATTAATATCAATATTAATAAATAATATATCATTATAGCATATGCGTCATAAAATGTATGTTATAATCATAGTATGTTAGTATAATTAATCTTGTATTAATAATTAATGCAGTATTAATATACTATAGCATATTAATTATAGGATTAATGTATTAAACATGATTTGGCTTTATGCTTTCCATATGGTGAATCTCTTTATTTGGAAACAGTGTACCTCTTAGGAACATCGAACTCTTGGGCCTGACTAGATGGGAAACAACCACACTTTACCATTGTAACCAGTAATTCCATTTAAAATAGTTTATTGCCAGTGAAATAAAAGTTTTGGTATATGTTTTGCTACAAAAGACACTATTTCAGGGCAGCCTGGGTAGCTCAGCGGTTTAGCGCCGCCTTCGGCCCAGGGCCTGATCCTGGAGACCCCGGATTGAGTCCCACGTGAGGCTCCCGGCATGGAGCCTGCTTCTCTCTCTGCCTGTGTCTCTGCCTCTGCCTCTCTCTCTCTTTCTCTGTGTGTCTCTCATAAATAAATAAATATATAAAATCTTTTTTTTTTTTTTTTTAAAGCACTATTTCCAGCGACCTGACCACAGGAAAGATCAATTTAGGATGACAGGAAAGCTTCCTAATACCTAACAAAGATCAATTCTCCTAACATTCTTACAGTCTTTGGAAAAGTAGCTTTGAAACTAGAAGATGTGGTGAAAGAACAGTGGCTCGCCAGAAAGTAAGAGTAAGTTTCCTAGCAAATGTCATCATGTTTTGAATGTGTGGCTGCACATGTGTTGGAACCCATGTCACATGCATGTAGGCGGGGTCCTCACCTGCACCTGGGGGCTCCCGCTGCCAGGGGCCCGAGGGCTTGCAGACAGCCTGCCGGGCTCTCGGGGCCGGGGGCTCCATTTCCCCGAAGTCCCGCTTTTGTGCCTGCTGAGGGCGCCCCATGGGTGACACAGCCCTGCTAGTCACCTGCGTGGTGAGATTCTTGCAAAGTGAGGTGCACACCCCAGCCCACCCCAGCCGCCCGTCACCCAAGCCCTGAGATGGTTGCCCATCCAATTAACAGAACACACGGTCTCCTGAGCATTTCCAACATGACGTGGATGCACTTAGCTGCCCTTTCTCCCAGGACACACTCCCATCGCAGCGGCAAAGAAAGAGCCTCTAAAAAGCAGAGGGATCTGCAGCGGCCTTGGTGACCCCCAGCTCCCACTGCTTCAGCCCCGAGGACAGCAGGATCCCTGCCCCTTGTGGTGCAGACACAACCACTCGCCGGCACTTCTTGTCACAGCCTCTTCCTCTCAGCACCACACCTGCCAGCATTGAGTCCTGGCCCTTGTGGCCTGCGGGGCAGGAGGAGGGTGGCTGTCGGGAAGGAGGCTCCCAGAACAAGACAGAACGGGCACAGTGTCTGAGGTGTCTGGTCCTTGAGGAGGGTGGGTGGTTTGCACTCTTGCAAGGACCGGTAGGAGGAAAAGCAGAGAGAAGACCACAGAAGAAGCCGAATTTCCCTTTGGTCCAGTCATCCTGTCCACAGTCCTAGGCTCCCTTACATCAGGCACCTAAAGTAATTGTTCAATTTAAATAACAGTCTTTTCAACACAACTGCCCATCGTGGCCTTTCCCAGCCGGAATTAATCTCATTTCTGTGCTCTTTCCCCGCTCCTCCGTGATGCCATCAAGTCCCCCTGCATTTCCATTGTCTGTGCTGACACTCTTTCCAGATGCCGGGGACTGTTATATTGGATGATTCTGTCTGCAGAGAGTGCTTGCTGTGGCATATTTATGTTCATGCTTCCAGGAGCATCTGTGATCTCTGCAACCACCGTCTGGGACCGTGGGCACCCATTTCAACTAGATGGTTGGGGGGAGCACAGGTGGTGAGCAGGAGGCACAGGTGTGTGGTTTGGAAATAATAAAGATTGCAACAGCATTAGAATTAATTCTAGTTAATTTAGTATAAAGTCATGTGAGTCATGAAATCTTAGAATCAAAGTAAGAAGGCTTGTCTATCGTCATGGACAATTTTCTCCCACTCTCGGTGTGCCTTTTCTCTGTGTGTTCTGGTCTAGTTGTGTGATGACTCTATCTTGCCTCGTCTCCAGGAACCGTGAGATTGAGGAGGTTTGATGTGTCTGACTCCAGAGCTCCTGGCTCATTGCACAGGGTCTGGCACATGGCGACCGTTTCCTTAGAGAGTTCCCAAAACAGGTGAGCCCATGATACCATCGTCAACATATTTGAATGACCTTTCCTGAAAAGTCCCGATTATTTCAATAAATGGAAATTCACTTACGAAGCAGGTAGAGATACTGAGCCTGAATTATGGTAAAAAAAAAAAAAACCCACAAGAATTCAGAATTGCCTATTATTCTGTATCATAAATCAAAAGATGCTACTAGTCATGCTCTGGGAAGTCTGGCACTAATGCCAGAGATTCTTATGATTCTCATGTTGGCCGTGATGGCCACACCATGGTCCTTTCTCTGCCTCTTCAAGGCACCACTGCTTCTGCCAGGACCAGCCTCGCCGACCCCGCTGAGCCCATCTGCGGAATTGCCTCCACCAGGGATGTGGGGCTGAATTTGAGTGTGTAACTCATACCAGTTGGCTCCCTCATCTAGTGTTAAAAATAGGAAGCAAACGTTTTCAATCTCTGCTTGCACATAACCAGAACTTGCTGACTCCCAGACGCAGATAAAGAATAAATATTGTGTTTCTTCATTAAAAACGCATGACAAAAATAAGTGTTTTTTTTTTTTAACTTAGATCCATACATGAATCAAAGTTGCTAAGAATTGGCACTGTTCGTAAAGCATGCTTCACTTTTTTCTCTTCTCCAAGGAGAATTGGTATATAAACTCAAAACCTATCTTGAAATTTATCTACAAGTGAAGCTGAAGTGGAAAATTGAGTCATTTGGTCAATTATATATTCCAAAACACTTCCAACTGATGTATCAAGGCAAGGCAAAGTACTGTTTGTATTCACATCATTATCTCAATTTGTCACGGTCCGAGAGGATTCCCACCTTCTAACCCCGGTGGTTGAATGGATTTGATTCTTCCCTGCGATGGTGGGTCTGGTTTTGCCCAGGAGGACATGAAGACCTTTGCAGAGCAGGATGGAGCGCTCTACTTGTGGCCGCTCCAGAGAAGGTGGTGCCGTCTGGTGGCTGGGCTCTTGCCAGGTGGGCTCTACTGTCTGGGCTCCTTGCCTCATTTCGTAGTCTCTGAGTCTCTGCTCACACTAACATCTGGGATGGTATTCCTCTGCTTGTGACCTTTACTCCTATTCATCCCAGACATGAATCTACACACCCAAGTGTGGGGGACATGGTGATCCACCAATCAGTATGTGTGTCTCCCCCGTAATTCCTGTTTCCTGAGATCCACCTCCTCTCACACAGCTGGACAACGAAATGGCCTTTTCTTGAAGCAAGAATTATTAAAGCAGCATCATGAGGAAATTTGTGAAGCTGAATCCACAAGGCAGGATTTAGAAGAAAAAACAAGGGGCATCCGGGTGGTTCATTGATTAAGCATCTGACTCTTGGTTTTGGTGCAGGTCATCATCTCAGAGTCATGAGATCGAGCCCCCTGTCAGGCTCTGTGCTCAGCGTGGACTCTTAGAGATTCTCTCCCTCTCCTTCGGCCCCTTCTCCCCTCTAAAATAAATAAATAAATCTTAAAAAAAAACAAACAAAGAAGAAGCAGAAGGGAAAGTCAGGCCAGGCTTTTTCTGTACCTCAGAATAGGAAATGAAGGAAAACCAGAATAAATAAGAGAATTACAAGCTGACATGTGTCCCTAAGAAGTGATCCATGCTCGGCCAGCCTGCCATTGCATGCTTGGCTGCATTCTGCTGCAAGACCAGCATCCCAAGTGGACTGCGGGATGGACTGTTGGGTCTGGAGACAGAACCCCAGGCTCCCAGTCTTGGTTCAGAGCCAGGAACAGAAGCAGAAGCATACTCTGGAGGAGCAGAGGCTGAGCGACTGGCACTCTGTGAGTAGGGCAGGAAAGCCGGCACCACCGTTGGAGGCCATGGGAAACCACACTATACCAGGACTGCATTTCTATGCCCCAAAATGGATGTTCAGAAGTTAACTACATTATAAATATAAATACAATTATATTTTTTCCACAACAGATTTGTGGCCTGAGTTTCATAACCATTAGAACTGCTCCCATCATGATAGTCCTATCGCCGTGAGCAGACACCCAAACTTTTGCTCTTTCATCTTGTCCTGGAAATTCCTGTGTAGCCTCAGGTACACCAGCTCCCATGGGGGATATAATCTGCCTTTTCTAGTGCTGTGTGTGGACAGACGCCAATCCCAATGTGCTAACTAACCTGAAGACACTGTAGATTTACAAACCCCAGCGCCTGCCTTCCCCGAGCCCAGAAGCTCAGCATAACCTGGGAAGCCAATGACTCTCCAGAGACAAGCATGGATGGAAGCTACATGGAGTTGACGGTGTCCTTGGGAACCTGGGGTCACAGCCAACCAGACATTTCCGTGCAGGTGGTAGCGCCTTGAAAATGATGCATCAGCTTTGTCCACTATGGCAGGGTGGAGGGACTGAGTCCTTCTCAGACAACAGATTGTCTTGACTCGTTGTAAACTCTCCATGGAAACTCTTGAACAGTAGCATGAATTGCATGGATCACACTGGTCTTCCTGGGGAAGACACTGTCCTATGAGCTCCGCCTCAAGCCACATGCAGGGCCTGTTGCACCTGCGCCAATCCCCCCAGAGGTGTGTACAAGAGGAACAGACCTGCCAGTGCCTTCTCGAACGAAGCTCATCCCGGCCTCCACAAGTTGGCCCTGTGTCTAACAGTTAATATATATTTTTTTAGAAAGAGGTCCAGCCTGTCATTATTTACATACTTAAGTCTGTTTGATTCCTAAACCACAGCCCAAATATTTTCTTTTAAAATCTCCGTAAGTATCAAGATGTATTCCACAAAAACTGCAGTGTGCTTTCCCTGAAAACAGTTGCATTGAAAAATACCTGCCTTGTTTTTTAGAAAAACACTTAAATCGTTTCTTGAGATCCAGCCATCAGTGCATTCAGATAGAAAATGCTTTCTGAAGAAACAGTCCTTGTTAAAATGTTTTTTTAAAAACTATGGTGCCTGCGCTTGGCATTTAGAAATTCCTCCTGTGGTGAAGGTATATGAGCCCTTCCAAAACCCATCTTGGGTTAAAATGATTAATTATCCCTAATAGACTCTTTTAGAACAGTGTTTTTTTCTGCCATGTGCCCACAGCAGGAGCCCAGAAACTGAGTCCAACCCCCCCCCCCCAACTTCTTCCAAGAAAGTGGAGGAGAAATGGTGGCTGGCACCCAGGCGAGACTTGCCCAGCTTGTCACGGGGGTCTGTGTGCACCGGGAGCTCAGGGAACCAACAGACCCGCAGCCATCCACCGGCTTGTGCCGCACTTGCTTCTGCTGCTACATCCGTGTCTCTGGGAGACCGTGTTCAGAACAGGGTGTCAGGCCTGTTGGAGAGAGAGCATCGGCTGTGGTGCCAGGGTACCCGGGGTCAAGGCCGGCAGGTGTCCCTGCCAGCGGGAAGCACGGAGGGTGCTATGCTTGGCCGTCGCTGCGGGGGCCGGGGTCCTGGCCGGCACAGACTCTGGCTTGGCCACTGTTGTCATGACCACCTGAACCCTTCAATTCAGCCCTGACTTTTGTTTGTCCTCTTGGCTTGGATGAAACCATCTTTCTCTGGGTCATTTAAGACTTGGAGTTGTATGTGTAGGGTTATGTTCTCCTTGCTTCACCGCATTCAATTTTCTGGGAAAGGCTCATAAACTAAGGTTGAGACCAATCCACACAGAAACTTAAATTCTGTAATTTTACTTTCTGGAGATATTTCCCTTAATTTCCCTGGGTTCTAAAACCATAGTCCATGTAGCCCTCAGACCAACGGTGCAATGAGCATCTATCTGCCTTTCAGATAAGAACCGAAGTCACTGAAGGCAGAGGCTTTGAGAAGTCTACAATTGTGTCAAAAATCTTTATTAATCAGGAGAGAGAAGATTTACTGGTTTAATATTTTATTTTTAAGGAGAAACATAAATGTAGAAGGAAAGAAAAAAATAAAAAACAGAATCCTAACTGCTACAACTTTGGACCAAAAATTCTACCAAATTTTCATAAATGTACTGTATTTTATCAATTTTCAAGGTAACCGATGAAGAATTTTTTAAAAAGATTTAATTTATTTATTCATAAGAGACCTAGAGAGAAAGGCAGAGACAGAAGCAGTTTACTTGCTGGGAGCCCGATGTGGGACTCGATGCCAGGACCCTAGGATCACAACCTGAGCCAAAGGCAGACGCTCAACCACTGAGCCACCCACGTGCCCGAACTGATGAACAATTTAATGATGATCCTAGCAAAGGGTAGATGTTTGTTGAAAGAATTAGAGTCCTATCAGGCAGCCTTGATGGCACGTCCAGCAAGCACCACGTCACGCAGAAGCATCTTCGTGCAATCTGTCACTGGGCCCCAACCCTGCAGCACCTGCGGCTTCTCGGCATCCCCCCCTTGCTGGAAAGCAGCAACCCTGCCTCCCTAGTTGCCAGCCATCTCTAATCCTTCCATAATGATTTAAATTCCTTACGCAGATAGCGTGCCCTGCAGTTCCAAAGTTTTTAGGATCGATACGCGTAGTAGAGCCTCTAAATGACAATCGTAATAAAAATCCACTAAAGCAGACTATCTGGCCTCAGCCAAGCATTGGTACTTTCCAGAGCCTCCCACGTGACTCTAATGTGCAAGTCATGTGAAGAACCACACGTCTCAGGTCTAATTACACGGCGAGCCACCGCGGGAGAACGGGACATGTGGATGGGATTCGAGCTCTGGTGTCAGGCTCCACCTTGTTCCTGCCGTGTGGCTCCCAGCAAATCACAGGAACCGTCTGACATCAGAAATTACATAAAGAGACGGTAAAATATTATCCTCAGTGGATCATTGTGGGTAGTCAAACAAACAACATCGCAGGTGTGAAGTTCTCGAGCTGAGGCTGATGGCAGGTAGGGCCGCAGCATGCTCTGGGCATCGCTGACGGCCCCGGGCTCGTGATCCCTTCTGGGCGGCTTATCGGCTGTGTCCGGGGGGTGTCTTCACTCCTGACCCTTGCCTCCTCGTCAAAACTTTCTCATGATCCCGTCTAGCATACACAGTATTAAATAGATATGTAATCCTCTGGACACCGTACTGTCTCAGAAAAGATGTACATTTGTGAGATGCCCATTCATCCTTGACTTCTCAGGTGACACTGGACGCATACATTTGGCAGAGACTGAGCTCGCTGTGAAGGAGAACGTGGAGGTAAGCAATGAGAAAGTGAACACGCACACAAATAAAATGACAGCACGTTGCTAAACGTGTATTTAAAGCAGCGGGAGACAGAACATGAGAGACTCCTAACTCTGGGAAACGAACAAGGTGGGGTGGAAGGGGAGGTGAGCGGGGGGTGGGGGTGACTGGGTGACGGGCACTGAGGGGGGCACTTGATGGGATGAGCACTGGGTGTTATGCTATATGCTGGCAAATTGAACTCCAATAAAAAATATAAAAAAATAAATAAATAAATAAATAAACCAGCAAGTGTGCCTGCAGAGAGAGGATGGGTGAGGCAGTCAGTGAGCCGCTCCTCAGCGGGGAGGCAGGAGGGTCCCGGGCGAGCCGAGTGCACACATGAAGATGGCACATAAGTGGCTGCATTAAAAACATCACCTGAAACACAGAGGCTTAGAACGACTTTTAGGATTTGACAGCTTCTGTGGGTCAGGAGCCTGGCCTGGCCACATTGGGCCGTCTGGTTTGGGGTTTGTCAGAGGCTGGGACCCGAACGCTGGCCTGGGCTGGGGTCTCATTGGAAGGTGTGATGGGGGAGGGTATGATGCCAAACTCACTCATGCGATTGCTGACAGGACGCAGCTCTTCCGGGACCATTGGCCAGAACCTGCCACCTATCCCTCACCGATGGTCCTCTCCCTCGGACTCGTCCCACCAAGGCAGCTGTTTTTACCAGAGCGGGCTAGGAGATGGGCCTAGAGAGCAAGGCGGCAGCCTCGTGAGCTAATGCCAGAAGCAGCAATCCGGCCCTGCCAGCATCTTCTGTTCAGAAGGAGCAGTGCGCTGGCTGACACCCACCCCCCGGGGTAGGGTCCGCATGGGGCATGGAGACCACAGGGCGGCATCATGTCAAGCCAGGCCCCCCACAGTACAGAGACCCTGGGGAAGGAGGTGGGGTGGGATGAGCCTTTCAGACTCAGGCAGGCTCTGAAGACTCTGATCGTGCACCGCGCTGGCGGTCGTCCTGGCGAGGACGGTTGCAGAGTGAGGGCCAAGTTGGGGGGAACCTCAGACGCTGCGGACAGGGGTGTTCATAGAGACTGCTCTCCCCTTGACAATCCCACATTGTCCTGTTTGTTTTGGAGAACTGAGTTTTGACAGATCAATTCATCACTTGTAAAAACAGCTGTTGTGTAAAGCTGTAACCCAAAATATATTAAATGCAGTTGATATTTATTTAGCACTTTATAAACGCACCGTTTCACAACTGTTTATGAACTTTGCATTTTTTTGAGTTTGCAGAATCACGTACAAGAGCCATTTTTATTCGCAGAGCCATTAACATCGGTTTGTAGACATTCTGTTCAAACTCCACTTTCCATTCCCCTTACTCTTGTGGCTTGCAGCCATCAACACATGAACAGGTGCGTGCGACCACCCCTACCTCAGGCACACGCTACTTCCCCTTAAAGGGTGGCTGTAGTCACAGAGCCCCTCAGTCGTCAGAAATGTGCATGACTGTGAAATGCGGCCGTTACAAAAGCTTCCACATGAAATGCGTATACCATTTTGAGATGAAACGGGAACTAGAACCTACAACATGGGGGCATGTTATTAATATTAATATTAATATTAATATTAATATTAATATTAATATTAATATCAGATCCTCTGCAACATTAACTGTTGACGGCACATTTCTGCTCCCAAAATAATTTGGTGAGATCTCAATTTTAAAGACACAAAATATTTCGAGTAAGCGGCATGAAGTGGTTGACAACACAACTAAGTTCATGGATATCATTGCGGTTTTTATTGTGTTTGTTTCCTCTATCTCTACAATGTGGTCTCGAGAAAGAATCGTGTGTTCCTGGGGTTGAGATTGACGGTCCACAGGCTAAAAGCCTTGTGAAGCCTGAGATGTGGGGAGGGAGAGGCTGCACGTCTGTTCCGTGTGTTCGCGTTGTCTTCGCGTGTCTTGTGGCTTGATGAGCATGGGCATGGATTAGGTCATGGGATCCCGGTTCTGAGCTGGGATCCACCAGGCCTGGGCTTTGTGAACTTTTTGAAGTTTTCTCCTTTCTCTGCTGTCCTCGTGAATTCATTTGCTGCTGTAATACTGCCTTCAAAGCTTTGTGGAGGATAGAGTGTGTTTGCAGAAGTCAAGGACATGGCATGGACCTAGCATGGAAGGCAGGTTCAATCTCAGGGATGGAGGTGAGGGCTGAGGCCCTCCTATGGCCTCCGACACCACACCATCAGCCTGCCAGCAACCTCTCCTGCCTCACACATCCCTCCAGCCACACTGGCCAGCTCCTTACTGTTTCTTCAACTCCCATCTCAGGGATCTGCACTTGCTCTTCCCTCCATGTGGAGAGCTCTCACCCCCATGTTTGCATGTTTGCTGTTCTGTGTTCTTCCCATTTCTGCTCCTGTATCACCCATGTGGAGAGATGTCCTTGGCAGTGCCCACTGTCCCCCATTCCCCATTCCTCGACCTGGCTCTATTTTTCTCATGAGGCACCCAGGCTGGGCACAATGTACCTAACATACTCAGTGTGTGTGTGTGTGTATGTGTGTGTGTGTGTGTGTGTGTTTTCCGGCACACCCAGTGGGAACTGTACGAGGCCTGTGCTGTTCCCATCGTATATTTTCTGTGAACTTGGCCTGAGCTTTAAACCTCTGTCTGCCCATTAGAATAATTATTTTCACGTTCTTGCCTACAGGAGCCTGACAAAGCCCAGATATCAGTTTGGAAGACCCGGAGTCCTGGGAAGGACCCTGCACGGACACAATACCCAAACATGCTCCAGCTGGTCTCAGATCCCATGTGGGAAGCAGAGCTGGGCCATAGGGGATGGCTCTTCCAGGTGGGTTTCAGGGCCAGGGGAGAGGATGCTGTCCTAGGTTCGCAGGCCCAGACAGGTGAGGGGTGGCATCTCGGAACATCCAGCGCCGAGGGCTTTGGCACCACGCCCCAGAGCAGGCCATAAAGCCAGCGTGCAGAAAGACACACAGGAAGGCACACCCCCTCAACGCTTCATCCCAGGCCAGGTCTCTATCTTGCCATCTGAGCCAGATCCTGGGAGGGCCTCATTATTTCTGTCTTTGTTTGTGTTCTGACAGAAACATTTCATGTGGGAAAATCACATTTTCTATTCCCCTCAGTTGAACTTTTATTTGTTGAACACCCAGCTTCTCAGGGCCTTTCCGACAGTCACAGTCGGTCCAGCAGTCTTTAGAAGGGGTGGGAGTGGCTGCCACGGGGGATCCTGGGTGAACTTCCACGTTATCAACCTCAGAAATTACTCCAGAGCTCAGTTTCGTGCTATTACAGTCGTTACCCACCCACAAAAAGACTTCTAGAAACCAAACTCAGAATTCAAAAATATCTCATTACACATTGTTTATGGACCATCTTTATATTCTCTAAGACAAAGACAAAGAGACAGTAATTTTAAATATAGTACAAGATTTGCGTTGATGTAGCTTTCAATTTGGACATCATTATGTGCAGATGTCTCGGTTTCATAACATGCTCCGTCGTTTCCCATGAGCACCGCAGACAGGCCAGGTTGGTGTTTGCAGACATGACCAAAAAATGCAACAAAACTGTCCCATCACCCCCGGGGGAGCAACGAGATGCTACGGATGCTCCTGGCATGGTCCAGCAGCACACATGCCCCTGATCTGAAACAGAGCGTAAGTCATACGTTGACACTTTCATGGTCATTACAGTTTGGTAAGTCAACCTACTTACACCCCATCTGCAAACAGAAACAGCACACAGAAATCCATACTCGGAAAATAAAGAGTGAAGATCTTTAAAGTGACACTGGGGTTCTTCAGATTCTGGCCTGAAATTGCTTTTGTGGCCACATCTCTAACCACTGTCTGTTGCATATCCCACCCTGAATCTTACCAGAATGATCACTGTTGTTCCAAACGTCTGCACGCAGCCTCTGCCTCCATCAGCACCGAGAGGTTCTTCTCCTACCACTGTCCCCCCCTCAGAAATCCCACCCTTTCAAACAAACCCTAACCACTGTCCTCTCACTCATTGTTTTCCTGTGCTTCTATGTGAACTTGGGAATAAGATTATCATATTCACCACATTGACTTAAAAAGGCTTGCATGCTAAAACCCCAGCTAAGGGGCCAGCTTCCTGAAATTAGGTATGACGCCACAGCCAATTATTTTTAAATTAATTGTGCTTATTCTTTATCCTCATCCTGTGTGCTGCGTACCACGGATGTCACTAAAGGTTGGGAGGTAAGGCCGGGCTTCTGGCTTCAAGGAGCCTACATTCTAACATAGAAGGTACATGAGAAAACAGTCTAAAGCTGTGATAAAGCCTGCAAGTGAGGCAGAAAAATAACCATCCTCCACCTTCCAACCATAGGGAACCCTGAGCTACTTAGGAATCTGAGATGAATTTTCCAGACTGAGGGCTGTGAGAAGGTTGCAGGTAGAGGAAATGTGCGCACAGATGTTGAAGCAAAAGCAAAGATTCTGGATCCAAGCAGTAGACTAAACGCGAACCACGCGATGGATGTAGGAGGCAGACTTGTGCCATGTTGGAAAGAACTTAGATCTTATCCTGAAGGAAGCTGAGGACTTTGTAGAGTTTTAAGTGGATTAAATGTTTCTGTGACAATGGCATAGACAGACATCCCTCAGGAGGTTTTGAAAGGATCCGAGAGAGAAGGAACCCATGCCTGAGCTGAAGGGGGGAAGCAAGATAAATGTACGGGAACATGCACAGGATGTTCAAATGGTCAGGCTCGGTGCTGGGCCCAGGAGGAATCATATACGAGCTGACCCAAAGCTCGAATGAAAGAGGGCGAGGGCTCTACTGCTAGAATGGCAGCACAAGGAGCTCCATGAGAAATAACTGGAACTGTTGAAAATTGTTTTAAAAATAACTATTCAAAATCTCTGGAAAAGTCCCCAAAGGCACAGAGCAAATGGCAAAAGACTTACTTAAGGACCCTGCTAGATCCCAGTAGAAACAGTAAGATTCCATGATATGTCAGCCACATGTTGCTCCCTGTGCTCAGCATCATGGGAATACCACTTTGAGTCAGGGCAGCAGGAAGGTGGGGGTCTCTCTTCCCAGCTCCCAGCCATGGGCTACAGACCCCGGGGAGGAGCAGCCAAGCTCACACAAACACGCAGAAGATGAGGAGATGGAGAAATATAAAGACATAATGCTGGAAAACTTCTAATATTTGTTGGAAAATACTCATCTAAGCATCTAAGAAGTTCAAGAAATGCAAAATATTATAAATGCAATACACAGAGAACTTCACCCAGCCACATTATGGCAAAATAGTTGAGAACCAAGACAAAATCAGAAAAAGAAAAATGAGTCATTATGTACAAGGGATGTCAAAAAAGTTAACTGACCTCTCATGAAAAACTATGAAGTCCAGAAGCCAATCAGATCATATATTCAAAGTGCTGAAGGAAAGAAAAAAATGTCAACAAAAAAATCTTATATCCAGAAAATTTATCTTTTGAAACTGAAGAAGAAATAAAAAATATTCCTTCATAGAGAAGCAAAAACTAAGAGAATTATTGCTAGCAAATCCACTTAACAAGCATTCTTTAATCTGAATGGAAGTAACCTCTGATGGTAATTTGATACACACACACACACACACACACACACACACACCAGTAAGGGAACTTATGTAAATATAAAAGATAAGATAAATTCATATTTCTTTTTTCTTGTTCTCTTATATGATTTAAATTTCAATTGTGTAATTGGCATTCTTGGTCCTGCAGCACATTGTGATACATTGAACCATAAGCACAAAGGAGGTGGGTGAGAACAAAATTGTAAGAAGTAAGGAAATGACACCAAAGGGTAACTTGTATCCATCAGAGTAAATGAAGAGGATAAATGAATAAATAACAAGGTTAATGTACCTAAACTGTAAATATACTTTCTTCTCTGCTTCCAGCTTCCACAAAAGACGCCAAATTATATAAAGTGATAAATAATTATAACAACATGTCATTGGGCTCACAATATATAAATGTCATATGTATGACAATGATAGCACAAGAGAGGAGAAAAGAAAATAGAGCTATATATGAATAACATTTTTATTTCTTCTTGGCGTTAAGTTAGTAAAAATCTGAAGGTGATTCTGTTAAGTTAAAATGTAGGTGGTCAGCTCCAGAGCAAACACTAAGAAAATATGTGACGGGCACTGGGGGTTATTCTGTATGTTAGTAAATTGAACACCAATTAAAAAAAAATGGGGAAAAAAAAAAGAAAATATGTAGGAATGTACTGAAAAATCATCAGAGGAATTAAAATGTAAAAGAGAAAAGTTTCACTTAATGCAAACAACAGTATTAAAGGAATAGAGTATCAACCACAAAAATCCATGAGATAGAAAACAAAACTAAAATAGTAGACTGAAATCCAAGTACATCAGCAGTAACATCAAATGTGATGGAATTAAACAATCCAATCAAAAGCAAGGATTGTCAAGCTGGGCAAGGAAAAGAAGACCCAACTATATGCTGTCTACAGCGGACACATTTCAATTTCAAAGATACAAAATGATTGAATTAAAAGAATAGAAAAAAGATAGATCATCCAAAAGTGACCTTCATAGTGCAAGGGTGGTTTACTAATATCGGACAAAATGGACTACAAAACAAACAGAAAGTTCCTGGAGGTAAAAGGGGACACGTTGTAGAGATAAGAGGGTTATTCCACCAGCATGGTGTGAAAATACCAGGGCATGTGCACCTGTGGCAGACAACCCATTGGCTTGATGAAGATATCCACAGCCTAACCTCCACAGCTTGGAAATGCTGCAGCTGATGCAGCAAGGGGACTTTGCAAGAGTGACTTATTTAGCAAACTGAGGATAGAGATCCACCAGATTTTCCAGGTGGATCCAATGCAATCTCAAGGCTCTTCATAAGTAACAGGCAGGAGATGGAGGCATGGAGAGAGATTGGAAGGAGGCATGCCATTGGTAATGACACGGATGGAGCGAGAAGGTGCTATGCTAGGAACAAGTCAGAGAAAGACAAATACCATGTGATCTCACTCATCTGTGGAATTTAAGAAACAGAACAAATGAACATGGGGCTAAAAAGAAAGAGGCAAACCATGAAACAGACTCTTAAAAATACAGAACAAACTGAGGGTTGATAGAGGGAGGTGGATGAGGTGAGGGGCTAGATGGCTGACAGGCATTAAGGAGGCACTTGTAATGAGCACTGAGTGTTGTATGTAAGTGATGAATCACTGAATTCTACTGCTGGAACCAATATTGCAGTCTATGAACTAACCAGAAATTAAAAACTTGTAACAACAAAATAAAATAAAATAAAATTTAAAAAAGTGAGATTTGAAAGAGTAATATGTAGAAAAGTCTCTTCTGAAACAAAGAACCCACATCAACTATGTTAATTTTAAAGTTCTAGATAAATTTTATAGTTGAGAAGTTAAAAAAAAAAAGGGAGGGGGCATGCCTGTGGATTTGAGGATGCATGTTTGTCCCATAAGGCAAGTAGTACAGGTGGCTTCTAAAAACTAGGAAATGCAACAAACTGATTCTCCCCTTCAGTGTGCAGAAAACACCAGCTTGCCCACAACTTCATTTTAGGACTTATGATCTCAGTAACTGTAAGATAATAAGTTTGTATTGTTTTAAAGCACTGAGTCTGTGGTAATTGTTAGAGCAGCGACGAGGGACTAGTACAGACTTTGATACCAGGAGTGGGGCACTACTGTAAGAAATACTGGAAAATGACGATGTGGCTTTGAAGTTGGGAAGTGGGAAGAGGATGGAAAATTTTTGTGGAATATTATAGAAAAAGCCTACATTGCTTGTAGTAGTCTGTTTGTGGGAGGATGTTAAAGGCTCTGTTGCCAAGGGCTTGGGAGTGGGAAATGTGGTAGAGGAAATCCATATCACGCTATGGAATAACTAAAATCTCATTAACAGACCATGGTGGAGATTCCGACATTCAAAGCATGGCTTAAAAGGAAATGAGGAGCATGTTGTTGGAAACTGGAAGAAGGGAAGATCTTACAAGATAGGGCAGAAACCCGAGCTGACCTGAGTCCTACAGTCCCAGGGGAAGTGATCTTGTAGGTGATAGACTTGGCTATTTGCCTGAGGATATTTCCAAGAAAATTGCAGAAGGTATGGCCTGGTTTTCTCTTGTTGTCTATAGTAAATGTGTGCATGTGTGTGCGTGTGTGTGTGTGTGTAATAGATTTCTGTTAAGCAGAAAGGAACCAGGATTTAATGAATTGGGAAATGTTTATTTAGCCATCCAGATTGCAATAGATTCTAAAATTTAGAATTTCATTCTTAGGAAAGTGGGCTCTGAAAGGAAGTCCAGAATGTGTCAGGACAACGTTTTGCTGGTGCCTCAAAGGTTGAAGATGATGACTGTTTGATCTCACAGAGAGCTCTTTGAAGAGATGAAGCATGTGATTAACAGGTCCCCTTGGCCATTTCAGCAGGAACTGAAAATAGAAATGGGGTTATTCTGAAAAGTTCTGCCAAGGAGCCTCTGTAAAACAGTGCATCTCTGTGACATCCAAAGGAGGTTCATAAGGTTCTTGATGATGTTACACCTTTGAAAAAAACTGCAGGCCTGGCCCGAAGAGAGCAGAGGGACGATGGCTGGGAGAAGGTGCTCTGACATGCAGCATTCCTGTCATGAACAGAGCCAACAAAAGCACATGCAGCCCAGGGTATGTGGACTCCGAGCACCAGGAAAGCAGCAAGTTGAATTCTCACCTTGGACCTCCAGAGGAAGTGCAGTCCTGCTGGCCCTCTAATTTCAAGACTTCTGACCTGCAAAGCTAAGATGGTAAACTCACATTGCTTTAAGGTGCTAAGGATATTTTAACGTGTCATAGAAACACGAGAGACTGATAAAGCACCTACAACATTGCTCCCAAATACCTGTAGCAAAACCTGACAAACCTGAAGGCAGAAATAGACAACTCAACAGGAAGAGCTGAAAACTTCAGTGCTTTGCTTTCAGTATGGACAGAACTACAAGGCAAAAGTTTATGGAGCAAACAGAAGCCTTGACTAACACTGAAAGCCAACCAGATCTGACATATGTCCACCAAACACCAACCCCCCAATAGCAGACAGCACATTGTCCCCACGGGACACACTCCATGGGAGACCACACGCTAGCCCAGAGGACGGGAGCCATGTAGGGATAGAGTGGGAAACATTGATTTGGGGCAGAGCTTCTAAGATCCTTTTCATTTCCTAAATGACAAGAGTGATCTGAGCATGTTTTCTTATAATATTTGAGTTTATCCCTGACTCTTGAATAGCTCCTAAGCAAGAAATATGAAAGCAGCATCTTTCATGATTCATAAAAGCCCCTTTCAATCTCATCTGAGTTCATGTTAATGAGGTGACTTTTGGAAAGCCCCTAACGATGGGGCTGGTCACCAGGGGCAGCAGCTGCATGATTATAGGGTTGGAGTTTTCGGTTTCGCCTCTGATCTCTGTAGAAGGGAGACGGCTGGATGTCCATTTATCACCAATGACCACTGATTTAATCAGGTGTGGCTGTGTAATGAAGCTTCCATAAAAACCTGAACCAAATGGGTTCAGAGGACTCTCACATTGATGAACATACAAAAAAGCTCCACATGGAAGGTCCATACTCCACCCCCCCACCTTGTTCTATCTATTCATCTGTATTCTTAGTAAAATCCTTAACTGCTAAATGTAAGTACATATTTCCCTGAGTTCTATGAGTTGTTCCAGAAAATTATCAAGCCCAAAGAAGCATCATGGGACCCTCAGATTATAGCCAGTCAGTTGTAAGTACAAGTGACAACCTGGGACTGGCAAAGCATGTCTTAATCAGGGCAGGTTTGTGGGACTGAGCCCCTAAACAGTGGGGTCTGTCAATTCCATGCAATTATTGTCAGAACTGAGTTAAATGGTAGGACACTTAGTTGGTGTCCCCCCAGAACTGAAGAATTGCTTAAGGTAAAAAAAAGAATTTGGTGTCAGAAGTGCTGATATAAGTAGAAACAGATTTTTTTCCTTTTAACAAGGCTCAATAAGTTTAAAAGAATTGAAATCACACAAAGAATGGTCTCCAACAAAAATTAATTGTATTATAGATTAATAACAAGAAAATTTGGAAATGGACAAATATGTGGAAATTACATATTTTTATAGGGGGGTAAGGAGGGGCAGAAAGAGAGGGAGAGAGAGAATCCTCAAGCAGACTTCCTGCTGATTGTGGAGCTCGATCTCAAGACCCTGAGATCATGACCTGAGTCGAAATCAAGAGTCAGATGCTTAACTGAGGGAGGCACTCAGATGCCCCTAAAACACATGCCTAATTAAGCATTGGGTCAAATTAAAAAAATCATAAGGGAAATTTTAAAATAAATAAAAATGAAGATCCAGTATAATAAAAGTTACCAGAACCAACAAAAATTATACACACAGGGAAATTAGTATTCTCTATTAGAAAAGAAGGAAGATCTCAAATCAATAACCTAAGCTTTCACCATAAGATAGAGCAAAGTAGAGCAAACTAAACCTAAAACATGCAGAGAAAGAAAATGACAAAAACTAAGTTGGAAATAAATGAAATAGAGAATACAAAAATCAGTGAAACCAAGTTTGTTCTTTGAAGAAATCAATACAATCGATAAACCTGTAGTGAGACTGACCAAGAAAATAAAAAAGACTTAAATTGCTAAAATCATGAACAAAAGGGAAACATCCAACCACCCTGTACAAACAAAAAGAGTAACAAGGGAATGCAAAGAATATGTGACACAAATCACACAATTTAGATGAAATGCCAAACACCTATAGTGAAATCAAACTACTAAAGTTTATCCAAGAAGAAATGGAAAACCTGCATAATCCTATTACCAGCAAAGAGATTAAATAAGTAATAATATGTTTTAAAATTACCCACAAAGAAAAACTCAGGCCCAGACAGCTTCCCTGCTGAATTCTAAAAAAAAACATTTAAACAAAAATTAATACCAATTCTTCACAAACTTCCCCCAAATTAGAGGAAGAACATTACTTAAGGCCAATATTATCCTGATAGCAAAGCCAGACAAAGACATTATGGCAAAAGAAGACTTTGTAGCATCTCATATGAATATGGATCATGAGATGGCTACTAGGAAGCCACATCTGGCAACATATATGAAGAATGATATATGGCAACCAGGTGGAATCTATTCCAGGAATGCAAACTTTGCCCAGCATCCCCCCAAAAATTAACGTACTACATTATACCAATAGAACAAGAAGCAGAACCCACAGGATCACTTTGATAGATGCAGAAAAATCATTTGATTAAATCCAACATTATCATAATTTTAAAAACATACACACTAAAAAGCCTGGAGATAGAAGGACACATCTGTGGTCTCATGAAGGTCACCCAGATGCGCCACAGCTAAAGCACATGCACAGTGAAAGTCTGGGTGCTTCCCCCTATGACCAGGAGTGAGACAAGGGTACTGGTACCTCACTTGGACCCAGTGTGTATCTGGGGTTCCCGTGATTAATGTTTTTGTGGCTGCTCAGGCCTGTGAAGGTGGGCGGGGCGGGGGGGGGCGGCGGCGGGAAGCAGGGACAGAGACAATAGCTAAACAATGCACAGCTTCATTTTGTAGTGATGGCAATGCTCTAAAGTTGATTGTGGTGGTGATGGCCACACAATTCTGCAAATTTACTAGAAAGCATTAAATCGTCCACCTTGGGGCACCTGGGTGGCTCAGTTGGTCGGTGAAGCATCTGTCTTCGGCTAAGGTTGTGATTTCGAGGTCCTAGGACTGGGGTCCACATTGGGCTCCCTGCACAGCAAGAAGTTTGCTCCTCCCTCCACCACTCCCCCTGCTTGTGCTCTCTCTCTCACTCTATCAAATAAATAAAATCTTTAAAAAATATCATCCACCTCAAAAGGGTGAATTGCACATGTGAATTCTATTGCAGAAAAACTAAAAAGTCCCCATGAATCCTCATGTTTCAATGATAGCTGGCTAGGGCTAACTCATCTAATACTATTGCCATAAAAAGGATGTAGTCAGAGCACTCAAAGAAACAGATGGTGGGCCGCAGCACTGCTAATTGATTCCTGATGTGGCACGTTTCTCTCTTTTCCTCGCAGTTTTATCTGTACTTCCTGAGCTCATGTCCCACCTAGATTACTGCACCCAGTGTTGTCTTGGCATTATGTCCTGCACGTGGTAGCCATTCAGTAATACTTGTTGGACAGAGGGATGGAGCAGGACGGTGTCTGCAGTACCCGCACAGCAACCACGGGCCCTGCCCGAGAGCCGGCCGCTCTGTGTCTCTTATCTAGCACCACATGATCACCCACCCGCTCCTGTCTTTACTCACCTCCTCTGCCTGTCTGACTCTCATCTCGACCTTGCACGTCATTCCTCCTGTGTCCCCATCCCGTGGTCTCTGCTTGCTGCCTTCTGTGAGCCTCTCCCCTGTGCTGATGTTTTCTTGGCATCTCTCACCCAAACTACCCAACACAGATGGATGGCTCTACCCTCCCACCTGCACACTGAGCATCTGTCATCAGGGCATGTCGTGAGCCACTGGGTAGCAGTGGCGAAGCAGCTGTGGTCAGGTAGGGGTCAAGCAGGAAGCACACTGATGGGTTGATCAGAAAAGCCTAGAAAAGTGGTCCAGTCCCACTGGTGACTCTGAGACAGAAACCTTGTCTGCAGCTGGCAGAAATCCTGTTAATACATCCAGGACAGACATGGGATGGACTCTAGGAGAAACACCACACTCCACTTGGAAGCACCAGCATCCCTGTGGGGTTCGTGTGTTCCACTAGCAAAGTAAAACCTATAAGTCTGGAAGGAGCTGCCTTTAAACATTCTAAATGCACCAATTAGCTTCTATTCCCCTGTGTTCTTGCGCAGCTGGGCCCCATCAGTGAGCAGACTGGAAGCAGGCAAACGTCACGGGTCTAGCCTCTTGTTATTCATATCTTAACTAGAAACAGAAACTACTAGAAATCTTATGAAACAGATTCAAGATTTCTAATTTTCCACATTATCAGGCCTAAGAAATTCAGAGAAGATTTGGATCACATCCAATATTTCGAATGGTTGTCTGGGCCAAATATTTTTTGATGTTCATCCCAAAGTTAATATGGAGAGAATGTACAAGCTAGTATTATGATATCTGAGGTCAAATATCGATGCTTTAAAATATAGACAGATATTCATGTAAATCATGTCTTCGGGGTATAATTTATATTTGATTTATATTAATATGGTTGACCTTTGAGCAACGTAAGAGTTAGGGACTCCAACCCCATGCAGTCAAAAATCTGAGTTTAACCTCTGACTCCCCAAAACCTAATCACTGATGGCTACTGGTGACCAGAAGCCACAACAATAACATCAACAGTCAATTAGCACACATGTTGTGGGTCATGTGTATTATATACCGTATTCTTGCAATGAAGTAAGTGAGGGAAAAGAAAATGTTAGAAGAAAGTCATTAGGAAGAGCCAGCACCTTTATAGTAGTTCACTGTATTTATGGGGAAAAAAACACCTACAAATGGACCTGCAGAGTTCAAAGCTATCTGACAGTCAAGTGCTCATCCTATAATTTGTAGGTGGTTAACCTACTAACTTGTTAAGAACTATTTTGGTGGGTCACATGGTATTTGTTTTGTTTTCACTTTTGTTTTAATAGACCCGAATTTAAAAGTAATGGCCCAATAGTTCATTTTTGCTTTTGTTTCTTTTGCAAAGGATACAGTCAGCAAAACTAAAAGACAACCTACAGAATGGGAGAAGATATTTGCAAATGACGTATCAGATAAAGGGCTAGTTTCCAAGATCTATAAAGAACTTATTAAACTCAACACCAAAGAAACAAACAATCCAATCATGAAATGGGCAAAAGACACGAACAGAAATCTCACAGAGGAAGACATAGACATGGCTAACATGCACATGAGAAAATGCTCTGCATCACTGGCCATCAGGGAAATACAAATCAAAACCACAATGAGATACCACCTCACACCAGTGAGAATGGGGAAAATTAACAAGGCAGGAAACCACAACTGTTGAAGAGGATGTGGAGAAAAGGGAACCCTCCTGCACTGTTGGTGGGAATGTGACCTGGTGCAGCCACTCTGGAAAACTGTGTGGAGGTTCCTAAAAGAGTTAAAAATAGACCTGCCCTACTACCCAGCAATTGCACTGTTGGGGATTTACCCCAAAGATTCAGATGCAATGAAACGCCGGGACACCTGCACCCCGATGTTTCTAGCAGCAATGGCCACGATAGCCAGACTGTGGAAGGAGCCTCGGTGTCCATCGAAAGATGAGTGGATAAAGAAGATGTGGTTTATGTATACAATGGAATATTACTCAGCCATTAGAAATGACAAATACCCACCATTTGCTTCAACGTGGGTGGAACTGGAGGGTATTATGCTGAGTGAAATAAGTCAATCAGAGAAGGACAAACATTATATGTTCTCATTCATTTGGGGAATATAAATAATAGTGAAAGAGAATAGAAGGGAAGGGAGAAGAAATGTGTGGGAAATATCAGAAAGGGAGACAGAACATGAAGACTCCTAACTCTGGGAAACGAACTAGGGGTGGTGGAAGGGGAGGAGGGCGGGGGGTGGGAGTGAATGGGTGACGGGCACTGAGGGGGACACTTGACGGGATGAGCACTGGGTGTTATTCTGTATGTTGGTAAATTGAACACCAATAAAAAATAAATTTATTAAGAAAATAAATAAAAGTACTGGACCAACATTGTGATCTGTGTTTAGAATAATGAAACTTTAAGAACCAAATTAGAAGAACATGTTGTATGAAATCTTTCTTAATTGTCCTCTCTAAATGTGAAGGTTGAATTTCACCTTCTTCCTGGAGTGTGGAGCTGAGCATTCTCCAGGATAAAGCACTGGGATTTCCTGGCCTGCCAGGCCTCACGAGGAATCTTCAGCTCCATCCTTTCTGAGGGGTCTCATGGGCCAGCATGGTGAAGAGTCCTGGTGCCTCTCGAGCTCCCCTGTGCCTGGGAACGCTAAAACCCAGATTCCCAGTAAGTTGTACGGAGCAGGTGCTCTGACTCTGTGTCTTACAATTCCCAGGAAAGGACGTCGGGGCCCACTACACTTCAAATAGCAAGGTCCTAGATTAAAAGGTACTTTCTGATCTGGGTTGGGTCCTGATTCTGCAAAAGGACATCCAGTGGGGTTGTCAACTCCAGTTATGCCATCTTCAAGGAGAGGTGTTTTAGGGCTTTGTTTCATGGGAAAGCACATCCACACATAGCAAAGCTTGCTCAGGCCACAGGCCCCTACCCACCATTGGCCAGACACCAGGAGCTTTCCAGATCGTCTAGTCTCTCTGGAGTTGGTGTTACTAGAAAACTGAAAATTATTCCCAAAAAGACTGGCTCTCAAGATGATTCTCTAGAATCGTCATGACAGTGGTGTGTGATATGTTCCTCAGAAGCTCAGAGGTGGGGAAGAAGGCCCTATGTTGGCGAGTGGACAACACAGGCAGGCATGCAGCCAAGTGAGAACATACAAAGCATAAGAAAAATAGAGAGCAGAGAGCAGGCTTTTTGCCCATGATGAGCACTCCCTACGCTACCGCTTCCGGTGCGGTGGTATCCGCCTTCACCATGGAAACCGACAATGATTCTGGCACATTTCCCGTCACGAATGCTGTGAAGACCCATTGGTTTTGAACAACACGAAGGTTCCACAGAGTCCCATAGTTGTCTGATCAAACCTACCTGCCCACGTATCACAACACCTGCAACACGTTCTCAGAGCCCACATTAACCATTAATCCATTAACTGCTTGTCACCAGATGATGCCATCAACTACAGCGTTTGTTTTCTGGAGGAGTTCAGCTGGTCAGATCAGGAACGAGGCCAAAATTCTTTTTGGAATAGGATGAACAAACAAAGTCAGAAGTCAGTAGCTTTCAGCATAAAATGCTTTTTCCTACCCACATTGAAAAGAGTTCATCCCCTGTAGAAACTCAGAGGGTACCTGTCTTTTAGGACATGTGTTTGCTTCTGACTCTAGGACATTCTTCCTTTTCTTATTCCACATTAGGAGGACGATGGGAAAACCACCACACACACGTTCGCTGGGCTTTTGCCACATAAGTAAAAGTCATTATCCTTATGAAAATGTAGTCAAACCAGTACAAAGAGGAAAGTGTTACCTACCATTGCTGGGAGCTGGTGAGCTCTACCCCAAATTCCACCGTGCAGCTGCCGCCCACGTGGTCAAGGACACCGATGTCAACTTTCATGGATGTAAGCATCCCAAGGACCTGGTCTCTGAGCTCTGAAAGGGTGATGAGGGCAGCCTCAGAAGATGTCCACCCTGAACACCCATCCGTCACCGGGAAATTTGCCCAAGCTAGTAGTCATCTGAAGCCCCTCACTGCCTTTGACCCCCACATAGAAGATAAAGTATCTGAAGACACAAGACAGACCTAGATGCAAGAAGATGGATCTGATCTTTTCCAGGACATGTCTCTCTCCCTCCAGCGTGTCTGGGGTCTGTGTGTTAGACGGTGCTGCCGTGACCATGAGGGATATGGGCATGGGGAGGGGTGCAGAGGCTGGATCAAGTTCAAGAAGCTGCTCCCACACCAGTGACCCTGGAAAGAGATGCAGGTCTGGGCATCAGCCTCTGGAAGGGAGAAGACCCTCCCCTGTGTAACCGGAAGCATGGGCCGCATTAGAAGATGCTGGCATTGGCGGTGCCACATGGATGCTAGGGGGCCCTGCGCCCCTCATCACTGACCAGAAACTGTGACTTGGTTGCAGACAATCCTCTGAGGGTCTTCCGGGCTGCACTTCCCCATGTGGTAGGGAGCTTGTCCAATTGGACCAAGTCTGGTGCCTCAAAGCTTCAGTGTTCGCCCATCCAACATACCCTGGTAATGTCTAATGCCATCATCTATCACCTTTTAAATTTTATTTCACTGTTTCCAGATTGCATATGTACAATTCGACTGCTGTCTTTTTCCTTTCACAAAGGGGTCACTAGTCCCTTTTGACCTCCAGCTGGAAAGGCCTCTTCCCTACCCATGAGGGGTGGCCACCTAGGCCATGTGGGGAGTCCTCTCTGCTTTGTGTTTGCACTTTTCACGGCCTGTGAGGGTTAGCTGTCTTGCAACCCAATAAGGACAAATTTCCCTGGAGGACAGGACCTGAGCTACAGTCGCCCCAGTTAGAAAAATCCGTTCCACAGCGAGCAGAGCCCAGTGTGGCCTGGCTTCTCATCCCAGTACACGATCCACGGATGCAGGTGTCTTGCCCGAGATACGCGGTCCCAGAAGTGGCTGGTCCCAGACTCAGAAACAAGCCTTCTCTGTTGTACCAATTACCTCCCCGCTGCAGAGGCCACGGCCTGAGCCAAGCAGATGCTGCACCCTGGAGGAGCCTCGCTCGGGCATCGGACCTCGGGAAGGGGCTTGCTTACACGAAGGTTCCCCAGGGCTCTGTCTCAGGCTCTTACTCTTTATGTCGGCCCTAGAAAACCTACCTTAAAACAGGAAACTGTGGGTTTTGTACTTTAAGAATTAAGATCGGGGGGGACCTGGGCTGCTTAGTCGGTAAAGCTTCTGCCTTCAGCTCAGGTCATGATCTCAGGGTCCTGGAATCAAGTCCCACGTTGGGCTCCATGTTCAGCAGGGGAGTCTGCTTCTCCTTCTCCCTCTGCCACTCCTTCTGCTTGTGCTCTCTCTCTCTCTCTCTCTCAAATAAATAAATAAATACATCTTAAAAAGAGGAAAAGAATTAAGATCAGTCTCCCAGCTGCTGCACCAAGGACATATTGGGGCTTGGAACCCTCGTGAAGCTACAACCGGCTCAACCCAGGCGTCTGCGGGTGGGTCAGAAGGCAGCAGTCTGCGTCTCCTGGGAACAGTGTTTGCAGCTGGAGATGTGCCTATTCAAATAGTTATTTTATAAATAAAAGCATGTCTAAGGGCAAACGAAATTGCGGTTGATATATTTAATCCATCTTTTGGAGAAGCTGCAGGTAGCACTTGGTCCCGGTGGAGCGGCCGGCAGCTGCTTCTCCTGAAATCATCAGGGCAGAGCTCAAGGCAGGCATTCCTCGAACCCAAGTCCGTGAACCAGTGAACTGCACAGGTGCAGAGCTCTGGGTCTGCTCCAGCCACTTGCAGATGAAGGAAGCCGCACGAACCTGAACCCTGTCCCATCAGGCACCTGCAAGACCCGCACAGGTGCAGCCTCACCTAGGCGAGGGGGCAGGAGGAGGGAAGCACCTCCACCACTGTCCTCTGCATAGTTTTGATTTGCTCCCATCCTCTTGTGTCCTAGGTTCTCAATCCTCCCAAACTTTTTTCTCAGATGTAAGACTCTCTATTCTTAAAATAACAACTTCTGAGTGTGTTAGGAAAGAGCTTCCCGAGAGGCACTTCCACCTGGCGTGGTGAGCCCAGCCCGTCACATCTCCAGCATCTCCAGCACACGCCCCCCGACCCTGGAGCATCTCCCCGATGGAGCCTCCCGCCTGCACACAAAGCACAACCCATGTGTTTCCAGGCCTCTGCGCCTGGCTCATCACCACCGTTCTGGAAGTCATATTCCAGACGTTCCGGGCTCCTCCTCCACGAACAGTGGTAACAAAAGGATCTGAATCTGATTTTCATCTTAGAAACCACATAATCTTAAGTAGATTAAAATCCAAAGGAAAAAAGAAACTTTCCCCTTCATGTTGGTAAATCATGTACCCAGTTTTCGGAAAGGGTGTGGAGACCATGTGTGAAAACGTTGCGTGTTAACCTACTGTGTCGTATCGGGTTCTTCCTCACTGGATAGTTTATTCTAACTAAATATCAAGGAGTATTAAATAATTTTTAAAGCGTAAACAAAGTATCAGAAGTCTTCAGGAGAAAAATAAGCCTGAGAAACATCTTGGTGGGTGTCAGGGGCGATGAAACCACGCAGACATCCCAAAGGACACGTCGGAGTGAGTCACATGCACACCCAGGCTGTGATCTCTCCCCACCGAGCACCACCCCAACCTTCGGCACCCACCCGTGATTGTTGGGTACATAACGTGCTTTCAGAATTTATGACAATACCATTTACCTGTGTCTGAGGCCAAACGTGTGAACAAGTTGAGCGCAAGGCCAACCTCGCCTGTGCGCTGAGGGCTTGGGGAGCTTGGTTGTCAAGTTCAAGATGCTGCAGCCCCTGGTCTCAGCTCCTTCCCGAACACGGAGCCGGAGCTGGGAGCCCGGTGGCGGGAGTCCACAGGTCCACAGGTCCACAGGGGCCCGGGAGCCTCCCACGGTCTCAGCCTCCCAGCAAATGAGCCATTTACCTGTGGACACCGTGTGAACATCCTGCAGGCCCTGCACTGAGCACCCCAGGAGCACATGGTCCCGCGTGCCCCGCCCCATCCGAGAAACCCCATGACACGTCCCTCCAGCAGAGGGATATTTCCCCTATTTCCAAATAAATTTGCCGGATGAGGCCGCTGGCCACCGGCCTGGCAGTGGTGCCTCTCATTACCGGCTGCCCATTCCCGGATGTGGCTTCCGCTCCACGCTGACTTGGCGTGGCCTCCGCGGGCCAGGGAAGAACTCAATCCGACTGCTGCCCCTGGGCTTTGACCTTTAAATATCCGAGGAAAATGCATAATAAGTTAACAAAAACCGCATGTCACTTTCCCCCGAGTGGCAGGTCTTTCTCCTGCCAGGCTGCTGCCCATGTCCTAAAGGGATTTAAATTTAACTCGTGGCAGATCCCACGGACCCAAGAATTATGGAGTGCAAGGAAAGAAGACAGGTTTTTGTCTTGATCTTTCATTGCCAATTATTCCCCTAAAATGTGTCTCAATAGCTGCCACGTCTCTTCTGAATTCTGATGATCAAGAGTAATGAACTTTGTCTTGCAAAATGTCTTTTCAGCTAGTGGATCGCACTAAATCTCGTGCAAACTTGGAAAACACCTTAAAAGGAAGAGCAGAGTAAGAAATCTTCCCTCTCGGTGTTCCTGGAATTGGGAACCTTGCAAAAGCACGTCTGTGTGTGTTCAGTTTGAACTGTGTTTAGTTAAAACATCATACTCTCACTGCGTGTTATGAGCTTTTGTAATTTTTCCCAAATGTGTCCTAGGTGTAAATTGTCTTTCCAGTCAAGTCAGAGTCATTGGGATCAGAGCCATGTCCTCTGAGACTGGGAAGTGTCTCCCAGCGCCAGCACCATGCCAGGCAGACCTCCCCAGCGGCCCTCTCTCCAAAGCCGTCCCCTCGTCCGGCCACCACCCAGACCATTGGCTCCACAGACCACAGTGCCCTGGCGCTTGCCACCAAACCTGCTGTGAGTTTATTCTGCAGTGAGTCAGTCAACAAACTCTGGTCTTGAAATCATTATTACACTTTCTCACATGGTTCTTGGCCTACTTTCCTCTAGGAGCATTTATATTTTAATAGAGGACATTTATCTTTTTTATGATTGTGATTATGAAATATGTAGCCAAGTTTGAATAATGAAGAGATGTATGAAAATTTGAATTACATTTCGCCTCAGCCCCTAAGATCCCCATAAGTGCACCTGTGTGTGTTGCTTAGACATTCATAGAACAGGTGAATGTTTTGTCCACATGCTGCTCTGTCTTCCTCCTCTTGGTAACAGGGTCAAATTTGAAAGAGCTCCCAGCCAGGGCCCAGGGTCGGTCAGCTGGTCCTCTCCCCACCACTACTCTGCCGTCCACCAGGAATCAGGAAAAAGAGCATGATGGCATTGAAGCCGGACCAGGAAGCACAGATAAGGAAGGGAGGAAAGGCCCATGGCCACACTGAGGCCTGTGGGATGAAGAAGAGGCTGCTGCCCGCCCTCCTTCAGACTAGAGAAGGCCACCAGGTGAACTCAGGGCACTTGCTAGGCAGGGAGGCCAGGATTCAGTTTGACTGGAGGACCCTCAGGCCCAGAACTTTCCCCCTGGCCCTAGTTCTTCATAAAAGCAGCTCTGTGGAGACAGTTGTCTGGGGTCCAGTTTCGGACTCGAAGAACCGTGGGGAGCAGGGGTGGGCCCCAGGAACACCAGCAAAGGCAGGGAGAGCAAGAGGGGAGGCCCAGCACCAGCTCCCCCACAGCAGTGATCAAACCCACCCTGGTGGTCATTCTCCTGAGACCAGCTGCTCATGGGAAAGCGCTTGGTAAGAAACAGACCAGTGTTAGAACATGAAGAAACCTCATGATCCCCAAACATCTGAATGTAATGTGAGTAAAGAATAGCTACAATTTAATTATAGATACTTTTATATATACAGGTATTGAGAGTCTGCATAATCTGGTATTCCACTTTTTAAATTAGTATAACACTTTCTGTATACTTGAAGTATGAAGAATATAAAATGCACAATAATCCACCACATAAATGCTTTGTCATTTATTTAGCCATTTCTCAATCTGTTGTTACAAAAGGTGACCGTAAACCTTTTGGCAATTCGCTGATTTGTGGGACAAAAATATTTGCCTTTTAACGTTTCTTGAAACAGAAAAGTACATTAATTCCTATTTCTATCAGCAATGTGTAAGATTGCCCATGTTACCGTGACCTTGTAAATTCCTGGAATGCTGGACTATAAACATATATTGTGTATATTTATAAATATAAATTTACATGCTTAGAGATATAGATAAGAGATAGATTAGATAGATAGATAGATAGATAGATAGATAGATAGATAGAAGATAGACGGTGGACAGTCACTCACTTTCTTCTACCTACTACAAACATGATATCTATTTTCTTCATTTTACTTTAATCCTATTTGAGTCTTTATATTCATTGTATGTTACCTGTAAACAGTACATGTTGGGTTTTGCCTTTTTATCCAATCTTGTCATCTCTGTCTTTTTATTGTGATATCGAGGCCATTTATTTATATTTAGAGTGATTACTGGGATGATTAGCTTTGAGTCTATTATTTTTGCCATTTATTTTTTCTTTGTTCTATCTGAACTTTGTTCTCATTTCTGCCTTTTTATACGTTATTCTGGAATATTTCTAATATTCATTGTAATCTCTCTTTTTTGACATATTAAGTATATAAAACACTGTTTTGGATGGAGTCCATTTAATTTTATTTTTTCTCTTTGTTGCTTGTACTTTTGTGGGTTTTTTTTTTTGTTTTTTTTATTTTAATAAGTTTATTTTTTATTGGTGTTCAATTTGTCAACATACAGAATAACACCCAGTGCTCATCCTGTTAAGTGCCCACCTCAGTGCCCGCCACCCAGTCACTCTCACCCCCCGCCCACCTCCCCTTCCACCACCCCTAGTTCATTTCCAAGAGTTAGGAGTCTTTCATGTTCTGTCTCCCTTTCTGATATTTCCCACTTATTTTTTCTCCTTTCCCCTTTATTCCCTTTCACTATTTTTTTATATTCCCCAAATGAATGAGACCATATAATGTTTGTCCTTTTGATGTCATATCTAAGAAACTGTCTCATCCAAGGTTGTAGAGAGACACTCTAAGTTTTTTCTAAGTTTTCTTCTAATAATGAATATTATTATTGACTTTTTAACTATTAAGTCTTCTTAAATCTATTTTTAAAATGTTTTGTAGGGTTCAATGTGTAAGTCTTGCATTTTTTGCTTAAATTTAATGTTATTTTATATGTAATTTTTTAATTTCATACTTTTTATTGCTACTGTATACAAATATATACTTATCTTATATCCTAACCCTGATGAATTCATTTATAATTTTAATTCTTACACTTGGGTGTCTGATCAACTCTGAGTTAACTTCATATGTGATGTGATGAAGAGCTTAACTTTGCTCACATGTGGGGGTACTCAGTTGTGCCAGCACTATTAGTGAAAAAGATGATTTTTCCCCATTGAACAGTCTTGACACTGTTGTTGGAAATCCATTTACCATGATATATTAGTTTATTTTTGGACTTTTTACTCCATTCTGTTGATCTATATGTCTATGTTTTTGGAGTATCATACTGTCTTGATTCTTGTAGCTTTATTTTAAGTTTTGGAATCAGGAAGCAAAAGTACTCTAAATTTGTTCTTTTAAAATATTGTTTTACTTTTCTGGATCTCTTTAGTTTCAATATCAAATTTAGGATCAGCTTTGTTGACTTCTGTGAATAATTAAAAAGGGCAGTTAGAATTTTGATAGGTATTGCATTGAATCTATAGATCAATTTGGAGAATGCTTTCTTTTTTTAAGATCTTATATATTTATTCATGACAGGTAGAGGCAGAGACACAGGTAGAGGAGAAGCAGGCTTTCTGTGGGGAGCCTGGTTCTGGACTCGATTCCAGGACCCTGGGAAGATGACCTGAGCCAAAGGCAGACACTAAACCATTGAGCCATTCAGGCATCCTGAGTGTTATCTTCTTAAATATATTAAGTCTTTGAATTCGTGAATATGGATTGACTTTTTAATTATTAAGTCTTTTAAAATCTATTTTTAAAATGTTTTGTAGGGTTCAATGTGCAAGTCTTGCATTTTTTGCTTACATTTAATGTTATTTTAAATGTAATTTTTTAATTTCATATATTTTATTGCTAGTGTATACAAATACATATCTATCTTGTATTCTAACCCTGATGAACTCATTTATCAGCTCTAATAGTGTGTGTGTGTGCATTTGTGTGTAGGATTTGCTATATACAAGATTATGTCATCTACAAATAAAGATAGTTTTACTTTTTCTCTTCCAATCTTGATGCCTTTCCTCCCCCTGCCTAATTGCCCTGGCTACAATCTCTAACATGAGGTTGAATTGAAGTAGGAAGAGAGGACATCTTTGATTGTTTCTGGTCTAAGAGGGAAAGCACAATTTTTCAACATCGAGTGTGATATAAGCTGTGGGTTTTTTGTAGATGCCCTTTATCAGGCTGAGAAAATTTCTTTCTAGTCCTAGCTTGCTGAATGCTTTGTTGTGAAGAGGTATAACATTTCATTAAGTACTTTACTGCATGTGTTGAGATAATTATGTGATTTTATTCCTTTATCCTATTAATATTGTGTATTATATTAATTTACTTTCAGATTTTAAGCCAACTTTTGTGTTCCTGGGATAGTGGGCGTTTAACTCTTTCTCACATAATGCTGTGTTTGGTTTTCTAGTATTTTGCTAAGAGTTTCATATTTATAAGAGTTATTGGCCTGTAGGTTTCCTTTTTTGTGTGGTACCTCTGTCTCATTTGGGTAATCCTGGTCTCATAGAAAGATATTTGTTTTATTTTTCAGTAGGATTTTATAAAATATTGACATTTATTCTTGCAAATAATTTTGTAGATCTCACCACTAGAGTCAGTTAGTCTTGGCTTTTCTTTGTGGGAGATTTTCTCTCCATGTGTCTTTATCTGTTAAATCAATCTCTTTACTTGCTATAGATCTATATAGATTTTTTATTACTTCTTGAGTAATTCTTGGTAATTTGTGTTTGCTCTAATTTTTATTATTTCCTTCTTGTTGCTTGCTTTGGGTTTAGTTAGCTCTTTTTTCCTAGGGTCTTAAAGTGGAATTTTAGGGGGCTCCTGGGTGGCTCAATGGGTTAAGTATCTGCCTTTGGCTCAGGTCATGATTTCAGGCTCCTGGGATCTAGCCACACATCGGGCTCTCTAATTAGTGGGGTGTCTGCTTCTTCCTCTCCCTCTGTGCTCATACTCTCTCTCTCAAGTAAATAAATAAATAAAAATCTTTTTTTCTTCTCTACATATTCATTGGTTGCTTTTGAGACTTTCTCTTTTTTTCAGCAATTTTGAGAATTTTGATTATTATGTGCATTTGTGTAGGGTTTTTTTCTTTTTTTTTTTTCTTTTTTTTTTTTTTTTTTTTGCTTGGGATTTGTTGAGCTTCTTGGATATGAAGGTGTATAGTTTTCATTAAGCTGGGAAAATTTCAGACATTATTCACTTAAATATTTATCTGTCTCCACTCTCTCTTCTCTTTTGATGACTGCAATTACATTTATGCTCTTGCACCTGAAGTGCTCTTGCACCTGAAGTTGGCCTACCATTCACGTATGCTTTTCCCATTCTTATTTTGTATTCTTTTTTCTCCCTCTGAAGTTTCTTTTGGGTAGTTTCTGTTTCTAAATCTTTAAGTTGAACTTCAAGTTCACTTCAGGTTTTTTAAATTTCCATGTCTAATAAGCCATTAATTTGATCTCATGTGTTTTTCGCTGCAGATATTGCATTTACCAATTCTTAAATTTTCAATCCATTTATGCTAAAATCTCCTCAACGAGATAAAAGACATCTATGAAAATCCTACAATCTAACATTATTTATTATTAGTCCTGTTAAGGAATCATTTATATACAGCAAAATGAACTCTTTGGTGTATCATTCTATGTTTTGGCAAATGGCAGGTGCTCCCTGTGGTATTACCACCACCACAATCAAGAATTTAACAGTTCTAGCCCCCCTTCCAGCACCAGAGCTTTGTTAGCTAATACATTTCATGATATAAATGTATTATTTATAAATAATAAATGCAAAGGCCTATGTAACATTGATTATTTATCAATGTAATGTACCATAGTAACAAAAGGAGTAAAATATATATGATTGTGTACTAAAAGGCATTTAACAAATTTCAGTATTCATAAATAATGTTTTTTAAATATCAGCAAACACACACTTGACATATAGGAAAGCAATCTCAGTCTGATTTAGAGAATCATCAGAAACCTACAGCTCTCATTATACATCTATCGTAACAAATACATTACATACACCATCCTTTGTAATTATGAAATACTGAATATTTCTCTTAAGATCAGGAAGACAAGGATGTCCTTTCTCATCATTTTTATTCAGCATTATTCTGAAAATTCTTTCCATTGAAATAAGGCAGTGAAAAAAATAAAAGCATAGATACGAGAAAAGAAGAAGAAAAATTTTATTTGAAGAAGGTAACACATTTTACCTTGATTTATAGAAAAAAATCAATGAAACACCTATTAGAATAAGACAATCACTAGGAAGCAAGTTAAAATTTTATTTTTGTATATTGACAGTGAAATGATTGAAATATAAAATAAATTAATTCCATTTGCAATAGCATAAAACATGAATAATTAAATGAATTTTATAAAATACATTATAAAATTCTATATGTTGAGAATTTAAAATATTATTAAAAGAAATTAGAAGAGAACTAGATATATGGTCAGTTATACCATGGCCATAGGTTTTTAGACTCAATTTTGTTAGAATCTCAATTGTCCATAATTGATTTAATGCAACTCAGTCAAACCCTAATAGAGTCTTTTATAGAAATTATTGAGCTGATTCTCAAATTTATTTAGAAATTTAAAGGAGATAAAATAGTCAAAACAAACTTTAAAAAGAACAATGTTGGAGGAGCCACACCAGGTGATTTCAGGACTTGCTACAAAGCTGCTGCATTTAAGACATTGACCACTGAAGTTGGTCACAGGAAAAAAGGACCTTGTCAATAATTGTGTTTGATAAATGTGGAAAAAATTTAACTGTAACCCCTTTCTTAGAACCTTAGAAACATGAATTCAAGATAAGTCATAAAAACTAAAACTATAAGTTTCCCAAAGAAAACAGAGAAATATATTTTCATCATCAAATTGGAAAGGTTCCTTATAGTAGACACAAAAAAGCGTAAGAGGAAGAGTTGATGGATTGGTCCTCATGAAAATAACCAAATACTTCTGTGCATTAAGTGACGTGCTTAAGAAAATAATAGGGCAAGTGACAGACTGGAAGAGAATATTCACAAGGCACAGATCTGACAAAGGTCTTATATTTAGAATATACAATGTGCTTTATTACAAATAAATAATAAAAAGGCAAATAATCCTATTAAAATGGGCAAGAGCCCTGGACACTTCTTAAAGGAAGATACAAAGATTGCTGATAAATACTTGGAAACACTATTAACCACCAGGGAAATTCCAACTAAAACCACAATGAGATCCTATTTCACTAACTTCAGAATGGCTAAAAGTTAAAGCTGACCATATCAAATGTTAGCAAGGTTGTGGGACAACCAGAATTCGTCTACATTGCTGACAGAGGTGTGAAATGGTTGAACCACTTTGGAAAACTGACAGAAATCTTACCCTTATGTTTTTGCCTGAGTAAAATAAAGATAAACATCCATAAAAGAACTTGCACAATATTTTTTATAATAACCCAAACCAGAAACAACTCAAACTTCAGTGGAATGGAGGAGTAAGTTGTGGTATATTCACACAATGGAACATGACTCAGCAATTTAAAAAAATGAACGAATTCACACAACAACCTATTTGAATCTCTAAAACATTGGATTGGAAGAAAGCAGAGGTAGGAGTTCGTACTGGCTATTTCCATTTGTATGAAGTTCAGGAGCAAAGAAATGTCGTCTACAATGATGGAAAGCAGAAGAGAGAATGACCCCAGAGGAAAGGAATAGGGATTTCCTGGGATGACTGGAAGGGTCTAGATCTTCACTGGAGTGGTGATTACACAGGCATATAGGTTTATCGAGTCACAAGCTTTGTACTTCATATTATGCAGATTTTATCTTGAAGTATAAGCTGGAGAAACATAATTGCCAGGACATTTCCCAGTTAAATTGGAGAAGCAATGCCTTCAAGGATCGGAAAGAAAATGTGATGGAAGAACACTAGGTGAAGAAAGATGTCCTATTAGAAAGGAAGAACAAAGTTCAAGATTTTCCAGGATAGTTTGGGAAACTTATTTTGTAGGAAAAAATAATACTGCAGTGATTCATGGCTTCATTTTTAGAAATTTAGACATTACTGCCATATTGAAGCATTACAAGAAGAATGACATTTTATTAGAGACAAAATGTCCACTGTATGCAACTGACCACAGGAGCAACCATGTAATGCTGCCTGTGGCTTGACTTTTGACTGTTTTGTTGAAATGAAGTGCACGTCACATCTTATGAACAAATCCTAAGGTGTAAGGTTTTCCCATCACTATGTCATGTAACAGAATTATCCTACATAATCATATGAGCCACTTTACACACTCCAAGATGGGTTTTATGGTGTCTACTGTCTGATATCTGTGCCCTACTAGTTTCTGCATCTTTTTTACCCAAAACAAGGGTCCCACCAATTACATGGGATAATTTAATCTTGCTGTGCATTTATTTCTAATTTGTGCCCACTTTGCACAGCATTTTATTATGATTTATTTCTATCCAGTACTGTATTGGTTCAGTCCCTCTAGAGTTTGGCCTCACATTATAATTGAATCCTATTCTTTACATTTTTAATGAATGGCTTCCATCCTTCAGGGGATAGGTTCAATCCTCAGCCCCAGCCATGACTTGAACTATTTATTATCCACATCCTTCTGTTTAGATCTTCTTTGATACCAATCCCTGACTTAACTGGACCTTGGATGTTTCCTTTTATTTTTTATTTTTATTTTTTTTTATTTTTTATTTTTTGGATGTTTCCTTTTAGATGGTGGATACAGGTCCTCTCATGTCCTCACTTCACTTCCACACATGTACTGCAACTAGTTGAAATTTCCACCTCTGTTTCTTCCCAGGTGTGATTTCCCCAGCTTCTTCATAAATCTGGAAAATTAATCCCTGGCCTCATTGGGTCTGAGGTTTACCTGAATTATAACCATGTCACCCACATCCCAGTAGGTGGCGCGAAGAAATGTAGGAGAGGGCGGGGGATGAGGGGGTGGGGGTCTGATTTCCCAGCCACTGTCAAAGCCATCCTCAGATTCATGTGTGGATATTCAATAAGTGATACAAATGTGATGTTTCTACCAGAGACCCTTGATGTCCACCTCAATCCTGCCTTGTCCCAAGTCTTCCCCACACCAATAATTGACACCACCATTCTTCTGATAACACAAGTCAAAACATTAAGTTGAATTCTTTAACACCCTGTTTTCTTGATAACCGCATATCTCGTAACCAACTCAGTGTGTTCTGTAGGCTCACGTACAAACTATGCACCCCATTTCACCCCTTCTCACACATCTGTTATCCTGCCAGGCTACCATCATCTTTGAGCTGGCCTATTCTGACACTTCCTGATGACCCTGCTGCTCTGACCACCCACAGTCAGCTCCAGCACAGCAGCCACATGGTCTCCAGAGAGCATAAGCTAGGTAAACCATTGTCTCATTTTAAAGGTTCAAGTGATTCCTTCCCACAATCTTACTTAAACCCAGCCTCTTCACTTTGGCCCCAGGTTGCTTCACTTACTGCATTTCCCACTAGGACAGCTTTGGCTCTGCCGTAGCCATGGTGGTCCCCTTCCTGAGACTCTGAAAAAGGTGTGCTGCACGTCTCCACCACCCACCCTTGGCTGCTGCTCTTCTCTCTGCTGGGAATACTACTTCCCCAGATCTATGAATTGATTATCATCCCTCTCACACACACAATTAGGGCATGAGCTCTTTGAAGATGTGCTTGCTATAATTGCTCTCTAAGCTCTTCATAGCTCAACACTAGGTACCTAATGCATGTTTGATCAATCAATATTGATTAATATTGCAATTAATATTACTTAACATTTGTCAAGGAGAATACAAAGAGTCTGCACACACATGGACTCACCAAAGTGACTCTGGGCTGGTCTTTGAAACAGTTGGCATATTCACTGTTGCTGGAGATAATGCCTTGGTGAGGAGAGCAATGGGTGTAAGCCAATGTGGAAACACTCACTTTCCACTCTAGCAGTGAATACAGAGCATTCCCAGGGAGCTGCAAGCATCCTGTGGGTGCTAATGGCAGTTCTTTATTTTTTACAGACAATTGGAAATGAGTAGCAGCTGAGATTGCAGTCAGGCACACTACAGCTTAATGACTATGAGGGCTGGAAACTGGAAGGTAGGGGTGCTGTGAGCTGAGCAGGGGAGGGGAGGGCAGGACACTCTCAGAGGGATGAGAGGCTTGTAGACCAAATCTTCCAACAGGCTTGTAGACCAAATACAGGTTTGATGCTCACTTGCAGATAGGTAGGATTATTTTTTTTTAATTTAATTCTGCTACCTTTAAAAATAGAGGGGAGTAGAAGGAAGGAAGGAAGGAAGGAAGGAAGGAAGGAAGGAAGGAAGGAACAAATGAAGGGAAAGAGAAAAATAAAGGGATACTTAACTTTTGACAGAAGAAAAGAACTTATAAATAATAAGCAGAATTTTGTTTAAATGAAATTTATAAATGGAACAAAACTTAGATTTTTGTCTTTGGAAAAATGTCTGAATTGGTAGTTACAAAAACAAACAAAATGATAAGTATTTGGAGAAACCCACACCTGTAACTTCATAAACATGAAATATGAAGTGCTACACAGAGTTGTTCTTTTTTACTGATATGATGTGGAATCCAATTCTCTTAACTGAATTATTAAGATGTATCTTATACAAAACTGCAATTATCAGATAGTATCAATCCCAAGACAAGGAATATTGGTTAAATTAAACAATTTCCAACTTTGACATTATAAGGAGTCACTGAATAAATCTTATATATTTGGTCTAAGATAAAAAAATAATGTAGATATTTACATTATTTATTCATGGAATTTGTAAAGCTGCTTAATAATCTCTAATAACAAACTTTATCCTTACCTTTTTTATGTCAAGATAGTTAAATTTTGAATTTGGATTTAAATAGTTGCTATGAATTATCACTAAATGAGTCTGATGACCTCTGAGAGATTAGAAGGAAGAATTGCTTTCATTGAAGAGTAAAGATTCAACAGATGCTGGTTTTTAATCTGATTCTTTAGTGTGGGAGTGGTGCCACTGTTGAGAGTAGGCAGCCATTTGGGAGGACGAAGGCACCGAGGGCTTGGTGTGTAGGTAACAGAAATGCAGAGTGTGTGCAGAAGGGCAGCCTGGACAGATCCCACGGAAAGTCCCTTTGTCGTGGAAGACCTTGCATTCTAAGTTAGACGTTTAGACTTTTTCTGGTAGGTGAAGCTCTTCAGAAGGTCTTCCCCAGCCTCTTCTCACCTGCCTGATGGCTACAGGCAGGACAGGACACAGAGGCCCTGGAACTGGAGGGACCCATCAGGGGACAAGTCGAGATGCCAAGTCACTGCATTATGAAGAGCTACCAGCAGCATGGGAACGTCCTTCACTGAACTTCTAATATATGGTTATCAACTGTTTTTCTTTTACACTGAAATGTTATCATGGGAGCTGCCACCACCCAAGCCAGCTACTATGACAAGCTGTCACCTCGTGCTCACAAGGTGGCTGCTTCAGCACCAGGTTTATGTGACAACAGACAGAAATGGACCTGACACCTGAGCCTTTCCTCTCAGAGACATCAGGTCACGTCTCATGGACAAAACTGGTTATGTGGCCACTACAGGCTGCAAGACATACTTTCACCTGGACATGCTGTCCCCAAATACATTCAGGGTTCTGTGAGACCTGCACCATGTCTGTAAGAAGGTTCTTCCAACAGAGGAATCCCCCCAGGGTATCTGTTAACATGCTTTCCCTTGTGCTCTCCTTCGGTCACCCTCTGTTCCCATGAGAGAAACACTGTGCTTGAACCCCATGGTGCTTTGAAGTCTATATAGATCACTAACAAGAGCTATCTTCCCTGTCTTGCACAATAAAGTGACTATTTTATGTGTTTCTGCCTCCCTAACTAGAGGCAGACCAATGTGAGGCCAGGGACCACATCATTTTCTCTCTCCACCCAACAACCAGTAAGTCCCTAGTGAATGAACAATGAGGAAAGGACAGATGAATAACTGGGTGAACGAGGTAGACAGACAGGGAACACACAGATGGGAAGACTCTCTGTCCCAGCTGCAGGAGGGGGTCGGGGAAAGATGATTAAATGTGTACCCTGTGTAGCTGTTTTGATAGTCATAACTATCGAGACAGCTGCAAGACTAAGCAGCGCAGCAGAAGGAGTGGGCTTCCAGGACAAAGGAGGTGAGACATCACCATCCCCTTCACTGCTATTCTCCTGTCAGGGCTTGGACTACCCTCTGCAGATGCCACATGACCCCACGTCTCAGAGCCCAGCCCTGGCCCAGAGATGTCTGTACCATAGAGCTCAGCTCTGGTTCAGGAACCTTTTAGGTCCCCCGGCCATCACCAGGATGGGCCCAGCAGGAAACTGTCATGCAGACATGGAGCTCTATCAAGAGAACCAGGAAATGAATCCACCATCCTCTATCGACCTGACTGACAAAGATGAGAAGAACATGAACCAAAGGAAAGACAGGAACAAAGCCACACTCCTGGCTAGAGGGCCAGATTGAGGAAGACTGTCTAGAAAGCTCCATCGGAGTTGCCATTATCCTAAGCCCAGAACCTCTGCCAAGTTGTCCAACATGGTGGCCACTCATCACGTGTGGCTATTTAAATTTAACTGCGGGAAATTTCAATAAAAGCTTCAGATCCTCATTAGACACATTTGAGATGCTCAGTACATCTGCATGTGGAACATCTCCATCACCCCAACATGGTCTACTGAGTGTCCTGCCTCAGAGCATCAAGAATCAGAGGTAGTGCTTTTCCAGAACGTGTGGCTAATGTCCTAGTCAAGATAGGGAGACTCTTGCTGGCTGTTAGATTCCAGGGAGACCCCCGGGAGTTTCCTAGTTCTTCCAATGGGACACTCCTGGAGAGTACCTAACCCTTCTCTGGTTGACTCCATGTACAATGAATCAGCTCTTGCTAAATGCTCGATGTGGGGACAGCCACAGAACACCAGAGATGGCTGATTCTCATGAGCTACAACCCCAGGTTTGTGTCATAAAACAGTAACCTTCTTTTCTTTTAAATCTGAATTTAACATTCAGTTGAGTCACAATACCTCATGTGGCAGATAATTTCACCTCCTCACTTTCAAGTAAAAACTGCCCAGTCATTGGACTGTGCGTCATTTCTACTTAAACTTAGCTGATTCAGAGGCTGGCTCCGGTGTTCCTCCCAGGGTGGTGTCTGAGTGCCAAAGGGGTTTGTGTGTCTTCTGTGTTTGCAATGGGAAGAAATGTCTGGTCTGCTGCTCTCAGGGATCTCCACTGTCTGGCCTTTGGTCATCAGCCTCCATTTCTGCCAAAGCTACAAAACGTCCATGGTGCCTCTGCAGGCATGGGCACTGGTCCACCCAGGTCACATGGACCCCTGTGCTGTCCAGCAGCCCAACTCTTTCTCCCACTCCCCAGTCCCTCTTTGAGGGCAGGGAAAGTTTGGGGCTGTGAGTCCCTGTAGTAGAACCTGCTCAATCCTCTGGCTAGACCCCCCCTTGTGGCCACTTCTGTTCTGTGGCCTCCACACTAAGAGGACAGGGACATCTGTTCAAAGGTTTGTTTCTTGCTATCACTTCATCCAAGGACAGAAGGGCAGGTCCCCTCAACCTTAACATCTCTGTCCCCAGCTAACCAGCTCCTGTCACCCTCCTCCAAACAAGAACTCAACTATTTGGAGTGTTAGGGGGCAGGGCCATCACATGGGACTCACACTGGTCTGTACCTGTCCTCACCACAGTCCTCATTCTCCCTTTTGGGAAAATTTCCATGCAACCTGTGAGAGCAGACTCATCTGGCTCCTCTTCTGTCCCCTTGTCAGCTTTTAGGACATGCGTGATGCTCAGCTTTATTCCTGAATTAACAGCTTGAGCCCAAAATGCAGGGCTCTTGCAAATTAAAATTGTTCCTAAACAATCTATAAACGCCTGTGTTGGAGCTCAAAAGTAAGAATTGGAGTCTGGGTTTTACACTTGATCTAGCCAAAAGGTCAAGAAACCGTGGAGTCTGAGTTTTAGAGTCTATGTTGCCTTCACATGATGAGACCTTACCAGGGGACTGTCCCTGAGAACAAGCATGGGCCATGGGTGAGTGAGCCATATAAGGTCCCCTCTCATGGGCTTGAGGCTGTATTTTATCACTGACCTCATTGGAAGCATATTTGTAAGATAATACTTATTCTTATAATCACATAGAATAATTCTGGCCTGTGGATTAAACTGCAATTTTTGTAACTCTCCTACACCAGGAGAGTCTCTGATGGCTTCTATCCCTGTCTGGAAATTCTAATAGTTGAGTGATCTGCTCTGCTTTTCTTTGGGAATTTCCTCAATTTAGATAGAAGAAATGTTTCATTGGGATTCAAGACACAACATAATTATGATGCAAAGTGATCTAACAAAGCAAATTATTATCAACACTTTAATATGAGTTTCAAATTCAAAATTCAAAAATAGTATTATTTTGCATTCTACCTTATTTTCCATGCTTTTACCCATCATTTTCTCTATGGGGTATCTGTTTGACCCTAAAAAAGTACAGACAGATCAGCACTGAGTGTGAGAACCAAAAATGGACAGGTTTGTATACATCTGTAGCTATAAAGATAAAAATCTTCTGTTTTCTTTCATAATAAATTGTTATCAAATTCATAATCAATGTCTATCAGATATATCAGGCTACTTGTTTGGCCATATGTGTTTATAGGTTTGGAAGTTCAAGATACTAACATATAAAAAACCCATCTTAGTTTTATTTAACATGGACAGTGATTACAAGGCTCAGATGACTTCTCAGAATTTTAAAATGAATAATATAAGTAAAATGTGTGAAATGTACTTATGCTGAGTTAGAAAACCAAGTGCCAAGAGTCACATATGCCTCGTCCCACACTGTCATGTGTCCTGGAAGTGGTATTGGGGATAATTGTACATATATTGGTTCTGGGCTGTGAGAAGAGAGAAAAATAAGTAACATAAGCGTTCTTTAATAACTACCTGTCATAAATTTCACAGTTTCTAAAAGAAACATAGCAATGCATAAACATTTCAAAATAGGGCTTTTTGTGTTTATTTCCAGTGCGATGCAAAATGTCAAGCAGAGACCTCGTCATGCTCTGTCCTCTGTGGTAGAGAGAAGCCACGGTCCACTGCAGATCAGTCTCAGCAGTAATTCTTGCCCTTCTCAAAATAAAATGAAATAAAATAAAATAAAAAACGAAATCCTTAGGTTTTCATACCGAATGGTAATCACAAAGACCTTATTCAGATGCTCTCATTAGTAACACTTAAAAAGGAAAAATATAATGATAAAAACATTGAGTATTCCTGAGTACACCTAGTTGCAATTTTTATTATTAAAATACCATTAAAAATATTATAAGTGCATGAGTGAATAAAATAACCAAGTGCTCTCACTCTCCGTAGCAATGAACAAATATTTTCCAGGCTGATGTGATTAGGACATCCTTGAACTGCATTCCGATAACAAAAATCATTTTATCTCTCTTCTCAGCCTGTATTTAGCAGATCCCAAATTACCTGTTCTTTCTTCTTCAGATGAGAGTAAATCTTGGCTTTAGCTTGCTTTGTTTCCTTTGGACTCACATGTGTTAGAAGTCAAACCATGCTCTTCTCAAACACGAGCTGGGGTGATGAGGGGACCCACGTGGGTAGATCTGCAGATGCTCCTGCAGCTCAGCATCTACTGAACAGAGCCGCTGCCAAGTAGAGACACAGTCAAACTCCATTTTACTCATGTGTCAACCTGGAAGATTCTCATCCAATTTCTCTTTAAATTTCCCTGCACATTTAATCTTTAGAGTGCTTTTCTCTTTTGTGATAAGTTTTGGGAATTTGGAAACGAGTTTCTTTTTTAAAAGATTTTATTTATTTGAGAGAGATACAGAAAGAGAGAGAGAGAACGAGCAGGGGGAGAGGCGGAGGGGGAGGGAGAAGCAGACTCCCCATTGAGCAGGGAGCCTGATGCCGGACTTGATTCCAGGACCCTGAGATCATGACCTGAGCCGAAGGCAGATGTGCAAATGATGGAGCCACCCAGGTGCCCCAGAAACTGGTTTCAAAGGTATAAAGAATGTGTGTTAAGAAAAGGCCTCTGATTACAAGGGGAAGCTCATTTCATGCAGTCAATGGCTCTACTCTGGGGATTTGTGTAGATTCAGATAGATGCGGGACTACACTTCTAAGTCACTTGCAATTTCACCACCGCTATCTGTGGTTCCTAAGAAATGAGGTCGTTTGTCTGCAGGACACCCTGTGTGACCGGAGACTGGGGTGGGGACCCCTCAGACCCTGTGGATGATGTACAGGTTTTCCAGGTTGCCACGTATCAGGCCACATTGTCCTCCCAGGATGCTAATAGGAGAACCTCAACTGAGAAATGCCATTTTTATCGAGCAAATTGTAGAATGAAGCAGTTGATGTTATAATGACTTTTAAATAAGCTTCCAAGGTCCCCTGGCTCTCAGAAGTAGAACAGACAATTTCTTCAGCCACCCTGCTTGTATTTAATTACTCACCTTACAATGTTTTCATTTGTTGGTCATCACCACAGACGATGAGCCAGAGCGGATAAAAAAAGAAGCAACCAAGTCGTTTATTTGCCTCAAAATCAAACCAAATATTTGTTTGAGGTTCCAAATATTTAGATAACTTGCCCACTAATTTTTATTTTACTTCATGTTTTGCACATCCTTTTCCAGAGCCACAATGCCCCTCGCTCCACTTTATTTGTTGGTTTAAATGTCTTCTGCAAAGGGAAACAGTCACAGATGGACTTTTTAAAATGAGAACACTGTTGTTCATTTGTGCCGAGTGAAAACACTTTATTTTTCTCACCTTTTCAAATATTTTTCTTAAGCCTCATTTTTAGCATTATAAGTAGGATGTGTCTACACATTTCTTTTTTTTTTTTTAGTTTATCCTGTTTGTGGATCACTGAATTTTTGAATCTGTAAAATATTGTCTTACACCATATTTGAGGAGGTTTTACAAGGGCATAGTTTGACTTCCAGTATATGTAAATAATCCACTAATTCAAATAATTACTCTCTGAGCACCAGACCCTCTCCCCTTCATCTGGGCATGCCAGGATGTTGGGTATTATCCCATGGGGTCCTGTGGCTCTGCCACTGTCTTTTCTCTCTGTTAACTCACACTGGGTAGTCGCCATGGGCCTATCTTCAAATTCATAGACTTTCCATCTTCAGCATTCCACTCACAAGCCTATCCAGGGGATTGTTTTATCTCTTCTACTGTAAGTTTCTGTTCCAAAATTTCTATTTGGTTATTTTTTCATAGTTTCTCCTTCTTTATGGATCCCACACTTTCTATTCAGTATCTACCCTGATCCCAAGGAGTGTAGTTATGGCAGGTAGTTGCCTTAAAATCTTAGATAATTTCAACATCTGGGTCATCTTGGGATCAGCCCCTTTCGATGGTCTTTTTCCTTGAGTATTGGTTATCATTTTGTGATTCTTTGTATGTTGAATAAATTTGGGTTTTATCCTGGGTATTTTTAAATATTATGTCATAAAATTCTGGCTTCTGTTGAAATCCTCTGGAAAATGTTAAATCCTGTGGGGTTTTGTTTTATTTTTTTTTAAATTTTTTTCAAGACTTATTTAGTTATGATAGAGAGAGAGAGAGGCAGAGACACAGGAGGAGGAAGAAGCAGGCTCCATGCTGGGAGCCCCACGCGGGACTCGATCCCAGGACTCCAGGATCGTGCCCCGGGCCAAAGGCAGGCGCCAAACTGCTGAGCCACCCAGGGATCCCCTGGGGTTTTGTTTTAACAGGCAATCAGTCCTGTTAGGATGGGACCACCTCACTTTTATGGGCAGAATTCCAGTTTCACCACCTGACCACCGAGAGTGGAAGTGTCCCGAGCGCTGGCCTCTCAGGGGTTTGTCTAAGATGTGGGCTATGGTCTATGTCATGGTTCTGTGCTCAAAGTTCCGTACTTTACTGTAGTTTGTGACCCTTTTATGCACATATGTCATTTAGAGGCCAGCCTAGGATTTGTGTCTATTCAGACATGGACTTGAGAGTCTCCCTGGTCAGGCTGTGTCCTCTGACACTGCTCTCAACTCTCACAAACCTCAGGGTCTCCCTTTGGGGTGGGAGCTTCTGTGCTCAACCACTTGGTGCAATGGAGGCAAGAGAAGAAACAATAAGGAATGGGGTTTTCCCCAGTCTTAGACTACTGGGCCCTCTTACCCAGTTTAATGGGCCTGGCCAGAAAGATAGGTTTTGTCGTAGGGTATTGGGTTCTCACGTTGTCACTGCTGCAGGGACCTGGGGCTTGAGCTGCCACGGGACAGGGCAATTTCCTTCTAGATTCTCAACCTCTTAGTCTCTTGAGCACACCACTCCTGGTCTTTGACAGGTAGATGGTAAATCTTGAGATTTTGCTCTTTGTGTCTGCATATTGCTCAGAACTAGGGCAGCTTTCACGCAAAGCTGGGACATAGAAAAGGAAACTCAACTGGTAGGGCTTCTTAAATGTGATTTCTCTCCATAATATAACTGCTATCATGAACTCTTGGAGCCCTTAGGTAGTTGTTTTTGTATTTTTTAAAAAACAAAATTAACTGAGTAAAATGTGTACATCTTCCTGGCTTTATTCAACAACTCATGAATTGGGCAACATTCCATCTACCAAATGGAAAGATGCTCTGAAGAGTGATACACAATGAACATCTTTTATAGGCAGAAGGAGGCAGGAAAAGGATATTTGTAGCAAAGAGTGGATTGACTCAGGCAAGGTCATCTTCCTACAGGGCTAGAAGGGCTCTATGGGGCAGATGACTTCACAGTGCTGACAAGGTGAGGCCAGATGGACATTCCAGCAAGGGCTGAAACTGCAGTTAGGTGGGGTGTTAAGTCTTGGTTTGCTGATGTGGCACTTAACACCAGTGGCTCGATTTGGAGCCTAAGGTTTCTTTTTTAACAGTTTTAATTAGTGGGGTTTTGTTTTTTGTGTTTTGTTATGTTTTGATAATTAGTAGGAGAGGCAAGCTACAGGGAGCTTGCTCCCTGGGCAACACAGCAAGTATTTTTTTTTCCTCATATTTTAAACTTCTCATACTATATATATTATATAGATTATGATCTATAGCTAGGCTGTGGGAAGACACAGGAGAAGGAAGGGAGGAAGGAAGGAGGGAGGGAAGGAAGGAAAAAGAAAGAAAATGGAAGAAAGAAAGAAAAAGACAGCCAACAAGCTAATGAACAAGGAAATCAAGAAAGAGGGAGGAAGGAGGGAGGGGTGAGGGAAGAAAAGTGTTTGACACTTTGGTGGATAAAGGAGACCTGGTAGCATGTTCTCTCTCCTCTACCTGGAGTAAAAAGGAAGAGAGTATTGTCACCCTGAATGAGGAAGTAAAAGCAAGCAAAATCTGAGCTTCTTCCTCTTGTATACAAATACAGATAAAAAGAAAGCCCCCTTGCGCCTATGAATTGGATTCCAGGACGTGTGGTCAGGATATACTGTCCTGCACCCTGACCCTGCTCCCCACCTAAAGAGCCCAGGCGGCCTGAGGCCCCATGTCCCCTCAGATTTTCAGTTTGCTTATTCATGGGAGGTTGGTGACAGGCTCCAGCCTCCTATCTGACCATGTGGTCGGGGGAATCCATTAGATGCCCTCTGACCTGCCACATGGGATATAAAGAGATGCACATACAAGATGTATGAACGGACAACATACGTTACCATCCATGTGTCACCAAGGATACAAAACTTTGAAAAAGAGACTTTCACCTGTGCGGTGCCACCAAGGCAGGGCCTGGGCTTGCTCTGATCTGGGTTTCCTCTCGTGACAATTACTACATTGACTTAATATTAACAAAGGGTTGTATAGCTTGTCACCTGAGCCACGGGTGACGGTGACGGTGACGGGTGACGGGTCCTCAGCATGCATGAGGTGCTTCTCTTTTCAGCCAAAATGGGTTATTGTCTCTCATTCCCATTTACGTTTAAAAAGAAGTGACTTTGAGAAATGCTACTAACAAAGCAGGCTGCCATAGAAGATGCCTCACTGTGCTCCTGTGCAGACCACAGGGAGCTCTGAATCAGGGAGCTGAAGGCAGCTTAGCTGCAGTCAGAAATCCAAGGAGAAAAGGCAAGGCTGTATTTAGTAAGCATTACCCAAATAAACATTAAAAGAGGTGGTTTGCAAAAATCTTTGCAGAAGTGATAACATGAGTCAGTAAAAAACAAAGAGCCATGACAGCTTCTATTTTGTGGCACCTATCCGGCATGGGAACAACCCCTGGGCTTGGTGTTTGTGAGTATTTCCAGGAGGCCCAGGACCAGCCCCGTCCAGGGCAGAGGAACAGACCCTGAGAGCATAAAGACAAGAACAAAACCTGAGGACAGGATAGACTTAAAGATCACAGCACATGCCTCTAGCCAATCTATAGCTCTCCCGAAGCGTTTGCTGAACACAAGAGTGATGTGTTTGTTTGGTCTGCTAAACTTGTTCAGTGCAGCTATGTCCACATGACAAAAATCAATTGATTCCACGAAATTGATCATTTCTATGAAAAAAATTAAAATCATGTAGAACAAATTGCCAGGTTTATTTATAACTACTTCTGTAATAAGGTAACCTGGGGTATATTAAAAAGTTGAGTATTTATTAAAAATCAGTTCTAATAGGCAGCACCTATCCAGAAGTGATTATTCGCACTCTTCTGTTGGGGTTGGGGGAGACTCTTCTAGAAACGGGTGGAAGCAAAGGAAAGAAAATAAGAAGTGGTGAAAGGGATTATAGGGGAAAGGAAGGAAAATGAGTGGGAAAAATTAGAGAGGGTGAAAAAACATGAGAAACTCCTAACTCTGGGAAAAGAACAAGGGGTAGTGGAAGGGGAGGTGGACGGGGTGACGGGGTGACTGGGTGATGGGCATGGAGGAGGGCACTTGATGGGATGAGCGCTGGGTGTCATACTATATGTTGGCAAATCAAATTTCAATTAAAAAAAAAAAGAAGAAGAAAAGAAATGATCTACGGGCTGCAGCTAAAAGCTCAGTAGGTTTTTTTGTGATGGGTTGTCCTATATTTTGATTTTCTGACCTTGAGGCATTTACAGGAGTTGGTTTTGGTTGGCTTCCACAGGCCCCCAGGGCATCAGAGACACCTCAGTCCTCTGTCCTCCTTGTTTAATTATGCTAACATTTCAACCTTTTTATTTGTTTGCTTTTACAAAGTGCTTTTGGTCTATGCAATGGACTTACAGATTCACTGTGAATGCGTTTTATACAGATGTTGCTCATAAAATTCACAGGGAAGAGTCAACTGTGGTCAGCCTTTTACCCCAGAAAATGTGCCATTAACAATGATGTGTTTCTAGATCATCTTGATTCTAAGAATATTAAATAAAATAAATGTTGTTGGAGGATATTGCTTAGGATAATTACCATTTTTATGAGAGGCCATGGCTTGATGTGGTTCACTTATCATCACAGAACCCTACACAGATAGACCTTTCCAGATTTTGATTTTACATTCTGACTTCTGTTTTTAAAAGAACTGCCTTTTTTTTTTTTTTTTTTTTAAGTAGGCTCCAGGAACAGCATGGAGCCCAACATGGGGCTTGAACTCATGACCCTGAGATCAAGACCTCAGCTGAGATAAAAAATTAGATGCTTAACAACTGAGCTACCCAGGTGTCCCAAAAGATCGCTTTGAAAAAAGAAAAACTAATATTGATGATTTTACTGGATCATCCAGGTTCTCTGCCTCATGGAACAAAATATCTTCCCTGTATAAATTTAGTTTCTAGGAAAAAAATACTGTTTTGTTTAATTTGACATTTTGAAGGTGAATTAAAATGTTCTTATTCTTAGAAGACAAAAAGTATTTTCATAATTGCATAGAAAACTCAGAAATGCTAAACTGCCTGGCGGGGGTGGGAGTGCATGTTTAATTCTGTTATCAGAAAGCACGTGGGGTGCCTGGGTGGCTCAGTCAGTTGAGCGTTCCACTCTTGGCTTTGGCTCAGGTTGTGATCTCAGAGTTGTGGGATCCAGCCCTGCTTTGGGCTCTGTGCTCAGTGAGGAGTCTGCTTGAAATTCTCTCTCCTCCTCTCCCTCCCTCCTCCTCTTCTCTTCCTTTTATTTTCTCTCTCTCTCTCTCAAATAAATAAATAAACTAACAAACAAACAAAATCTTTATTTTTTTTATTTTATTTTTTTATAAATTTCTTTCTTTATTTATGATAGTCACAGAGAGACAGAGAGAGAGAGGCAGAGACACAGGCAGAGGGAGAAGCAGGCTCCCTGCACCGGGAGCCCGATGTGGGATTCGATCCCGGGTCTCCAGGATCGCGCCCTGGGCCAAAGGCAGGCGCCAAACCGATGCGCTACCCAGGGATCCCCAAACAAAATCTTTAAAAAATAAAAAAGCACATGGAACCCTTCCTTTCAGTGGACTGCTCAGATTTATCATTAAATGATTCCTTTTTTTTTTTTTGAAGATTTTATTTATTCATAAGAGACACAGAGAGAGAGAGAGAGAGGCAGAGACACAGGCAGAGGGAGAAGCAGGCTCCATGCAGGGAGCCTGACGCAGGACTTGATCCCAGGTCTCCAGGATCACGCCCTGGGCCAAAGGCAGGCGCTAAATGGCTGAGTGGGGTATCCCCATAATTCTTTATATTGTTGTACTGATTGCCATTCTGTGGGTTCTCTTGACATTGATAGGAATCTTAAAAAAATATCCATCCCATTAATTGAAATTACTCAAAGCAGCCCATTTAAAGAGTATGAAATTTGAGGGATCCCTGGGTGGCACAGCGGTTTGGCGCCTGCCTTTGGCCCAGGGCGCGATCCTGGAGACCCGGGATCGAATCCCACGTCGGGCTCTCGGTGCATGGAGCCTGCTTCTGTCTCTGCCTCTCTCTCTCTCTCTCTCTCTCTGTGACTATCATAAATAAATTTAAAAAAAAAATAAAAAATAAAGAGTATGAAATTTGAATTCAATCTCTAAGTAGTATCTATGTTTTTATAAAGCAGCCACTTGAAAATCTGAGAGAAAAAGCATATTATTTGATTCAGGGAAGAATGAAAAGTGAGCAATAAGACTAAAGGAAGGTGGGAAGATGAGAAAACTGTGGGAAGATGAGAAAAATTGTGGGAAGAGAAGAAAAATTACAATTCTTTTCAGATCATATAAAAATCTGTTTAACATCTGTCAAAATAATACCAGCAACACAAACATTTCTTTTTGAAAAGTAAAAGGATTATAGTTTATAACAGATGACAAAAATTAGATAGATTAACATTAAGAAATATAGAATTCTAATTTGATTTACTAGCATGAGAGGCACACTTTACTGCTCAGAAAACTTTCCAGGCCACAGGTGTGTCTTGGGAACAGAAGTAGGAGGGAATGATGGTGAGGACCCCTGAGACACCTCCTGTGAGGGTCACGGGCCATGCAGCCCATACGACACTGGACAGATAGTTGTAGGGGAAGAGGGAACTTGTGTTATCTCAAGACCTGCCATGTGCCGATCATGTTAACAGACATTTCCACAATTAATTTTCACACTGAATCTTTGAGACAAAATGAAATTCAGAGACATTGAGTAACAAGCCCCCTTTCATACTTGTTAATAAATGAGCCAAGGACGAAGAATCACAATGAATATCTCAAATTCAAATTTGCTGACTTGAACACGTACATGATATTTCAATTGTTCTGTGGCAAAATAAAGCAAAGGAATGCTAAATTTTCTCAGTGTAAAAAATTTATTATTGATACTTAGAATCTACCCTTTCTTCTTTTTGGATTATCTTTCCCCCTTCAAAGGAAATAATGATGATAATAGATTACATTTCTTTATAATATTTAAGTGGTAAATAAGTAAAAATATGAAATGGAAACCATGTGTTGGTCTTCAAATTTATTAGGCAACTCTGAGTGCATGAGATCTCAGCTTCAAGGAGGTGCTACTGTCGGCCACGTCTTGTACTTCTGATATGAGGTATTTCTAACTAAGTTCTATGTCAGTTGGCAACATGCTTTTTCGTTCAATCAGAATGCAAATGTGATAGTTATTACTATATTCTGTGTATTTAAAAAAACTATACATGCCTACTTTTGTAGTATGATAATTAAACTGCCACCCCAAAACTATACTCTTGGAATATGAAATAATCTTCAAAAGTCTCTAGAGAAAGAGTTCAAAAACGTGGCATTGCCTTAAAACCACAATCATATTTTGCAGGAAAATATTTTTAGCTACAAAAAAATAATTACAACTTTCTTCTACTTTCTTGGTAGAACCATCTTCTCCACTTATAAAAATGTCAAGCAACCACTGAAATTCCTAATCAGAAGATCAAGATACTAAATCCAGCTTCTTAAAAAATAAGATAACTGAATCATTCAAAAATGGATTTTTTTTTCTTTCCTAAAAGACCATTTTGATAACTTTCTGAATCAGGATATTATTAGCTTTATAATCCTGACTTTTCACCATATTCCTTTCAAGTATGAGAAAAGTGCAGTCTTTCTTCACCGTGACAAAGCCCCTTTCTCCAGTCCCACCAGCGCCAGGGCAGGAGGGGTGACCGCCTGGCCCTGGTCATGGGAGCGGTGGCCCAGGCGCAGGCCAGCGAGGTGATCCTGGTGGCGCGCAGGGGACTGCAGTTCCCAGGCTCTACAGAGACGGTGCAGGGCTGCATGGCTCTCTCTGCTACACCAGCAGGAAAACTAGTAAAGGCCCAGAGAGGAGAGAATCAGAGAAGCCCAGTAAAAGGGAATTTTAGGGTGATGTACATGGGGACTTCCCCTTGGGAACACAGTCGGCGACACTAATTCCCGGTCGGTACCTGCAGGGATGGCACGGCCTGGAAGGTGCCTGGGCCGCGGGCAGGGGTCCCTGAGGGACACAGAGAGGGTCCAGGGGTCTGCTCGGCCGGGGTGGAAGGCTTGTCCTGATCCCTGAAACTCGCCAATCGTGGAAACTCCCACCTGCGGCAAAGCCACTGAGGTTTCCAAGGATACTCTCGGGCAACGTCTTGGTTTAAAAATGGAAAAACGAATTTAAATGTTCATTTTTTCCCCCAAACTCACTCATTTCCATTCGGCCACATCAATTTTGCTTTTGGTCTTCTATGGAATGTAGGTTGAACTGGAAAATATTTGTGGTTAAGGCGAATATGATTTTATTGGAATCATCAACAAGCGGCTCATGGGGAATGCTTCGGAGCTGTAAACGTTTAGAGGCCTTACCTCCCGGAGGCTTCGTCCTTCCTCCTCTCCCACCTCAGGTCCAGAGCTGGGGCTCTCCTCCCCGGGGGGTGACTTCTCTCTTCCTTCCGACCAGGCTCTGCTGCTCTAGACCACGTCACTGGGCAGACCTACATGCTGGCCCAGAGGCCGTAGCTGGGCTGATCTCCTACATGCAGGTCATTCCGCACCCGCATAGAACCGTGAGTCCTTCGTCCGCAGCAGGGGACCCCAGCGCTGCTGTGTCCAGGTGCGCCCATGCCGGGCACACCCTCAGGTACAGGTGAGCCTGCGGGGACTGGCCTGGAGATGCTCTGCGAAATGAGAGGAAGCAGGAGTGAGAAGAGGAGAGAGAGCCAGTGAAGGCGGGGGCACCAGGTTATAGGTTCAACTCTTTCCTGACATTTCGAAAACCTCACCCCACAAGGCCTGACATGGGGCTTTATTACTGGGTGCAAAGCAGGGGAGGGGCTGAGCCTGACCTGGAGGATGGGGGTGACCCTGTGATGGACAGGAAGGGCCCCACTTGCCTGCTGTCCTCACCAGCTTGGCTGCTAATGGGTCCGTTACCTCTTGTCGCTCGCTCTGTGTGCGGTGGGGACCAGCCCTCCCAGGGGAGCCCCCAGGCCGCACCCTGCCTGGCTCGTGGGATCTGACTCTGGGCTGACAATGGAAGCTGTTGGGAGGGGCAGATGCAGCAGGAGTCTGGGCGTGTTCTGGGGGAGTCGTGTCCCCAGAAGGCACGCCAGAGCACTAACCCCAGCAACTGTTTGATCTTATTTGGAAGTAGGATCTTTGCAGATGTGGTCAAGTTCAGATGGGCTCATATAGACCCTAATCCAACATGACTGGTGCCCCTGTAGAAGGAGGATATTAGAACCCCATACACGGCCCGGCTAGCTGCCTTCAGCCCCCAAGAGCAGCAGGCCACAGGAAGGAGCCTTCCCAGGGGCTCAGAAAGGGGCATGACCTATGACCTGTTGACTACAGCCAGACCTATGGCCTCCTGAGCGAACGTGAGAAAAGAGATTTTGGTTGTTTCAGATGACCGGGTTGTGGTTTTTTGTTTCTGCAGCCCCAGGACGCTGGCACAGAGGACCAGAAAGAGGGGGAAGGTGATCCTGTGTTTCTCCTCTCCACTCACCCATAGAGCATCGTTTCCATGCTCTACACTCTAAGTCATCCCGTTAATGCTGTCACGACTCTCAAGTACAGAAGTCATGGGTGTTTTGTTGTACATATATTCATTAAAAATTTTTTTTTAAGATTTTATATATTTATTCATGAGAGACACAGAGAGAGAGAGAGAGAGGCACAGACACAGTCAAAGGGAGAAGCAGGCTCCATGCAGGGAGCCCAATGTGGGACTCGATCGCAGGACTCCGGGACTACGCCCTAAGCCAAAGGCAGACGCTCAACCGCTGAGCCACCCAGGCTTCCCTAAAAAAAAAAAAAAAAAAAAAAAATTAACATGCATAAAACAGTGGGTGTTTTATTTTCTTATGTGATTGAATAAAATCTTCTAAGAGCATCCAGGAGGTAAAAATAAATTGTTCTTCTAACATCGCTGTTTGTAATGTGTCATGTAATGTTCAACTGAGGGATTTGAGCAAACAACTAGGCCTGTTTACTGAACCAGTAGTTATTTTCTCTCACCTGTGGGATAACGGTTCTGTGGGGTCAACAGGCCCCCACGGCCCCCACCCTGTGGAGCAGGGAGTGAGGATGTCCCAGTGGACACCCTCAGGCCTCAAGGATACACATGAACCGGATCATTAGGGAACTGTTCCCTCGTGATGTGAACACTACAGTCTACACAGGTGTTTCCCATTGTTCAGCATTTATTTTAAGTTGTAAAATGCAGATTTTTGTCTTCAATGCTCCTCTACTCTCGGTGGTTCAGCAGTGGGCGGTCTGGTCTCCAGCTCAGACAGAGATCGGTAGGCAAATGTTCTCTTACCTGCCTCTTCTTTAAACCTATAAAATAGGAACTGTGAAATCTGTCTTCCTCATCTCAAGAGACGTGTGAAAAATAGATACGGCCAGTTCACCGTCTTCCTCAAGCACCTGACACCTTCTGACACCATAGTGGAGTCCAGGTTTCCTCAGCGAGGACCAAGCAGAGACGGGAGCCGGGGCGGAGGCTGGACCAGTGCCTGCCTGGTGTCCCGGCCCCGAGGCCCCCGATGGGAGCAGGTGATTCTTCCTGGAGAGGGGGGAGGCAGAATATCCCCTGGGGCTGGACGTGGGGGGCGGCCTGACACATCCCCTGCCCCAATCCCGGTTCCCGATGTCCAGTGCCACGCCCGGGTGCCCTGTATCTTCCCAGGTGGTCTCTTGCCTCCTTTCGGAACACGGATTTGTTTGCTAGTCTTCTTTTTTTCATATATATATATATATATATATATATATATATATATGTTAGTTTTTGAGATCGTCGTCAGACATTTGTGGTAGATTTGGCCACTTCTAGACTCCCGTCGAGGCTTTCCAGGGTGGTGTGGTTCCAGCCTTCCTGGGTGGGTGGGCACTGTGACCCGCAGGGCCTGGATGGCAGCTGGCTCCCGCAGAGCCCTGGTCCCTGACCTGTTGTGTGTGTATTAGCTTCGGCCTGTTTTCCGCCTTTTCAGCACATCAGGGGGAGTGGGTCCCCATGTCCCCAGTACATCTTTCTGACCATTTTCTGCGTTGCTCCAACGACAGAGTCAACTTGCAGAGCCTCAGAGGCTGTGATCATAAAGGGACACAGGGGACAGCAAGGAGAGGTCAGGAGTCAAACGTTAGCCGCTAATCACTCAGGCAGAGAATCTCCCAATAAGCAGGTAACTGAAAATCTCCAGAGTTTGCTGAGTGGCGTGATTGAGGCGCCCCGAGATGGTGGGGCCGGAGAGAGAGAGCCCTGAGTGCCTCCTGCCGCTCATGGTCAGTGCCCCAAGGACCGTCCCAGAGCCCCGAGCACAGAGACATGGGGACCCACTCCCCCCTGAGGACCCTCCAGGAGCCCCAAGCACAGAGACACTGGGTTCCTGTGCCCCCAAGGACCATCCCAGAGCCCTGAGCACAGGGACACGGGGGCCCACTCCCCCCTGAGGACCATCCCAGAGCCCCGAGCAGAGGAACACAGGATCCCTGCACCCCTGAGGACTGTCCCAGAGCCTTGAGCACAGGGACATGGGGTTCCTGCACCCCTGAGACCCTCCTAGAGCCCCGAGCACAGGGACGCGGGTTCCCATGTGGTGCCGACACATCCGTGTGGCCCAGTGACAAGGTTCCCTGGCCCAGGAGGACCCTACTGGTAGCACAACCCTGAAGATGACCATAGGTGACTATGTGTTCTAAGTGTCATCCCTAATTACAGCTTTCAGGAGCAACGGGAGCTGAAGCAGCAGTAACCGTGCGGGGGAGAGAGCGCTCAGCTGGCGCTGTGGCTCAGCCCGCCTGTCCTGGGAGTGCGGCCACTCCCGGCTCTACTCCCCACACAGCACCCGCTGCTCCTTACAGCCCCCCAGGGTGAAACTTGATGCCTGCTTTGTTGGTGACAGAGACAGAGAGAGACAAAGAGACAGAGATAGAGAGAGAGACAGAGACAGAGAGATAGAGAGGCAGACAGAGAGACAGAGAGAGGGAAAGAACAAGGATATCATAGCAACCAGAGTTATCATCACCGCTGTGCGGGGTTGAATGGCCGTGCACCATGCTAGTCGAGCCTGTGCCGTGGAGCACACGTGTTTGTAGAGTCCCACCAACTGTGTCTGGCACGCTGCTAATCTGTCCCCTCTGAGGCATGAGAACCTAGTCTCCATCTCCCTCTTCCTCCCTGCCTCTGAGCCAGGACCGCATCAGGCACCCTTCGGGCACCGAGCACCCTCCCTCCCCGAGGAGGCCTGTCCTCAGGGTGCAGCAGGTGACAACCCCACCGGGGCTGCTCACTGCGGCCCCCACCACCTGCACAGCAGCCTTCCCATAGCGTCCTGCGCACTGTCCTCCCCACCTGTTCTGACCAGTGCAAATCGCCCTGCCAGACCCCGGGTCGGCCTCCCTATGGCCCCTTCTGAGCACATTTAGGGTGCGTGGCCTATTGTAGTGGAAGCCTGGTCCGGTGCCCAGCACAACTATTCTCAGGTCAAATGAGAACATGCCACTTTTAGGTATATCCAAGTCACTCATGTGTGTCCTGGGAAAAGTCAGCCTGCTTCCACAGGACAGGGTGATGATGGAAAGACCCTTCTCCTCCCAAGCCTTCGTTTCTCCATGTGGAGCTAGCCCTCCTGACCTTCCCAAGGTCACCTGGAGCCCCACATGGGTTCAGGGTCGCCCGGTGAGTAAGGAGGGGCCGGGCATGGAATGTCTTGCTGGTGTTTCTCTCTCCACAAGCGGGAACAGCCCAACTTGAGAGGAAGGTGCTGTTCGGAAGGCAGATGCTTCCTGTGTCACTTTGAATGGAGCAGAGGCGGGAACCCGGCTCCTCGTTCACCACGTGCCGGGCTCCAGCCTCCTTGCGCCCCCCGCGGCCCCCCAGTCTCGCGCCTGGACCCCAGGTGTGCGGGGTCTCCGCGTCAGGCACAAGCCGCAGCCGCTTTATTGACTCTAAACAAAAGGAGAAATATTAAGGGGGAGGAGACAAACGCTGACCAAAATGGATGTGTTTGCTTTTTCCATTTCAATCACATTGGGTTGAGAAAGAGCAATTATGGAAAACAGCAGGGAAACGAGCTTTTCTTGTAACTGTTCCCACGATTCGCCGAAACGCGTCCACCCCACACAGGAACCGGCGCTCCCCGCGGAGGCACAGAAGCTGCTGGAATCCCGGGTGGTCTGGGCGCTAGCCTCGCGGCCCCCAGCACTCTGAGAGTGGCTGCATGTGTGGCTGGGACCAGGACAATTTGGGGTTTATGTAGTGTGGTTTAATTCACAAAAGAAAATCCCTTTAATCAGGCAACAGGAATGCCGTCCTGCGCTGTGTGTGCACCGAGGACCCACTCCGATGAGCCTGGCGGAGTCCGTGGAGGGCTGGGGACCCCTCCCTGGGCCCCTTCTACAGACACAGCTCCGCGGTGGCCACCACCCGGCCACACCTTTGCTGCAGGCCCTCCGCTGGGTGGGCACAGGCTTCTTGCAGGAACCACACCTGTGCAGGGTCCTGGGCCCACACCGACCCGACGGGCAACACGGGCCAGTGCCCCTCATGTGGGGGTCCAGGCGGTGCCCTCACCCCTCCTGAGGCTCACGGATGCAAGCAGGGGAGTGCTCTTGACTCTTGCCTGCCTGGGGGCAGCGCCGTGAGGCCGGGGCACCATCTTCACGGGGAAACAGGATGTTTGAGGCCTGACGCGCACGAAGCACCTGGTGTGTGCAGGCCCGCCGTGGACAGGAGGTGATGACAGGTGCCTCCCGAGGGCTTTATTGAGGTTGCTGATGCCAATTTTAAAACACTCACGGGGAATGGAAGGTTCTCCTGGCGGTCAGGGCTCAGACGCTTCTGCATCCCCATGCTGTGGACACACTGGCTCTCCAGGGGCACATGCAACTGCTTTACATCGCAGGCAATGCTGCCCTGGTGGCCTCGGGATAGAGGGCTCCCCAGACACACCTGAGGGCTAACTCCAGGCATCATGAGGTGGGAAACACACGGTCCCACAAAACTTTGTGTCAATCTTAGGATGAAAGTTATCTCTACAAATGTCTTTGATTGCCAGAATATAGGCAATGCCCCACCTTTCTGGTAAGAGCCTGGGGACACGGTGACAGTGTGACAATGATGAAACAGCAGAGGGAAGGAAGGACTGACCTCAGACCTTAAAGTTGCCGCGTGTACTGAGGCGCCGTCTCGGTAAAGAGATGGTGGGCGAAGGTCTGGTCTCTTCAGCAGCGGGAGGGTCCAGAGGTGTTCCACAGGAGAGGTTCCCGAGTGGGCCACGCTGCTTCCATGTTCTTTAATCCGTCAGAGACGGGTTTAGGAAAAGATACTGGACATCCACACTAATTTGGTTAAGAAGCAGAATTGGTAATAGAGGAGCACCCCCACTTCCTAGACCCGCTCTTTCCTTCATTGGTCTTGGTGATTGGATTCACTTTCTTGCTGGGCTGCTGGGGCGAGGGGAGGGCAGGCCGCACCCTGGGCTTGTGCCAACCTCGGTGGGTGCTCAAGCAGCCGCTGCAGGATGCACGCATTCCCTCTGGGGGTGCTGAGGCGTCCGTGCTCTCAACTGGCTGACTGGGGGGATCTCTTTGGGTCAAAGCAGGGCCCCCATAGAGGAGACCCAATGGTCATGTCGGCTTCTGCTTCCAGGGCTCCAGGGCGCTCCTGGTATGTGGTCAGTCGTGTGGAGCATCCACCAACAAGAGCATGTAACTGGAGGTGGCGGGGGGGTGGCTCTTTGCTGTGCTCTTGCTCCTTCACTGACTATTTGTTGATGGGACAGAGGCTGGTCCTGGACCTGAAAGCCCATCACACCCCAAGGGGTCTGGAGGAGGGCTGAACGAAGAAGTCTCCTCAAAGGTGTGCAGGGCTGCGTGGCGGGCTCGGGGGCGTCCCTGACGGAGAAGCAGCCTGGAGCCATGTCACGGGGTGAGGTGCTAGCACGGGTCATACCAGGACCCCAGATCTTAGGGCCCTGGGCTAAACCCAGGGAGGCAGGGAGCTGGAGCCTCTGGGGACACCCATCAGCCCACTGGGCCCCCCAAATGCCATACTGTTTAGCTTCAACCAGAAAGGAGCTGCTGATGTCCTGCTACTTCTTGCGAGCTCTCTCCTCCTTTCCTCGAGGTTTGCAGCTTCCCCTCATCTTTGCCCCCCTGAAGCAGTAAAATACCAGTCCGGTGCTCTTCAAAGCTTGGTGTACAGGGTTGCTAAAAGGCTCCCATTTCTGGGGAATCTTTAAATATCATAATTTTGTGTTGGTGCTAATCTAAAGCCAATTATTTTTGCTAACTTTAAAGACAAAGATTTTTTTTTCTGCAGTGGAAATTCGCAGCTAAAAATATCTTACAAGTGAAATCAGATGGTATTTGTCTTTTTCTGGCTGACTTCTTTCACTCAACATCATATCCTCCAGTTCCATCCACGTCATTGCCAATGGCAGGATTTTCTTCCCTCCGATGGCTAATACTCCATTGTATACATGTAGACCACCTCGTCTTTACCTATGCATCCATCGATGGACACTTGGGCCATGTCCATAGTTGGGCTATTGTAGATAATGCTGCTATAAACATCGGGGTGCGTGTACCCCTTTGAATTAGTATTTTTGTTTTCTTTGGGCTGAGTGGTGAAGGGGAGTGGGAGACACAGGCTTCCAGTAACGGCGTGAACACATCACAGGTTGAGAGGCCGCTCATGGGGAATACAGCCAAGGACAACATAGCAGTGCCTCTGGGGACGGGGACGGCACCCTTGGGGTGAGCACAGCATAAGCTCTGAAATTGTCCAGTTCCTCTGTTGTACACCTGAAAGTAATGTAACATCTTGTATCAATGATACTCAAATAAAAAATTTAAAAATATGTATATTAACATAGACTATACTTCAGCTTCTTATGTGTTCTCAGGGGTCCTTGGAACATTTTTCCATAAAAGGTCTATACTTGTTCTGAATTTTAAAAACTTTGTCTGCTCTATTCCCAGAGACCTCATCCTCCTGGTCACTGTTTGGCACTCAGTTGTTTCAGAACTGTGGGATTGAGGTGAGGGTCACCGAGACCTGGTCACCCGCCAAAGGCCATGCAGCTGTACCCACGGGCACTTGTTGACATGGGGAGGTGGTGGTCTGGGAGCTTCCCGGGGTCACCACACAGAACCCAACAAACTGGACAGCTTCACGCAATAGAAGTGTCCTCTTGCAACTCCGGATGCTCAAAGCCCCAAATCCAGGTATGGAGGATACATGTCCTCTCTGAAAGCTCCAGGTGAAGACCCTTGTTGGCATCTTTCTGTGTCTGGTGTGCGGGCAATGACAGCGTTTCCTTGGCTTGTGGACGGGTCACTCCAGGTGCATGACCACTGTCATGCTTCCAGCCATCTTCCTCCATGCAAGTCTGTGTCCATGTCCAAATGTCCACTGCTCATGGGGACTCAGTCATAGTGCATGAGAGCCTACCCTAATGACCTCGTCTTACCTTGGTCACCTGTACAAAGACGTCACCCTGATAGGTCACATCCTGATGTTCTGGGGGTCAGGACCCCAACATACGAACGGAGGTCACAGTTCATCCAACAAGCAACAATACTGTTCTACTTTCATGATGAAGCACTGAGCTCAGAGTGTCTGTGCAAGCATGCACTCCTCACCGGAACCAGAGAACCCAGGAACTCTCTCTGTCCACACCTCTCAGCAGAGCAGCAATGGTACTACTACTCCTCACGGGAGGGAGGAGAATAGATGCAGGTGTTTTCCTCTCTTCAGAAAACAAGTGAACGGCAAGGGAGCTCCCAGGTAGGTACTTCTCTGGAATCATTTTGTCCCTTTAGGAGGACTCATGTGACAAACGAGGCTGGGGTCAGACTCCACACACCAATGTGCAGCAGCTGGTGCTCATTTGCTCTTCAGTGATCATTGAAATCAGTGTAGAAGGATAAAGAGAGTCTGAGTTTTGGTCATGGAAACTGTAAGAGGCACATCTCACCAGGGAGGCTCTCAGGGCCAGCTCTGCCAGATGCGTGGCATGTGCACTTGTAGGGTATCAGGTGGGAGGGGCTGGAGCAGCTTCAGGACGCATGCATGTCTGCTTTCCAGCACCCAGCATCTCTGTCTCACAAGACACATGTTCTCATGCATCCTTCTGCTCCTGAAGTTAACCCGTGAATGTTTCACGCTGACGGGAAACCACGAAGTGGATGGGCGCACTGAGACAGCTAGTGGGCATCATGTGTGAATTCACACATTAGTCTGCTTACAGAGGATGCAGCTCTGCCTCATGGAGCTCACAACTCTGCTATCTGTATTCCCGTAGATCCCCATCCTCTAAAGGCCTATGGCATCTATACCACATACACCCCGTGGAGCTCATGGCTCCACTATCTGTATTCCCATAGACCCTGGCTCCACCTCATGGCTCCACTGGCAGGCAGCGGTAAAGAATTCTGAATACATAGCCCTCAATTCCAAACAGGTAGACCTTTATCTGTGAAAACAACCAGCTCAGTGATCAAGTCAGTTCATTCACATTCCATCCTCCTTCTCAGAAAAGAAAATTTGCTTGCTCTATTTGATTTGCTGAGTCTCCAGCCCCAACCCCTATCTAGGGTGGAAATGGCCTCCAGGGAAGGGCAGGCAGAGGCTCATCACTTCTGCTGAGTTTCTGCTCCACCTGTGGAGCTCTCCAAAGACAAGAGCAACGTGATAGGTAATGAGTGTCTCGGCAACATGTTTAGCCGCCATCACCAGAATCTCACCAACAAGGTGAGGACTCTCACCACCAAGAGAATATCATGCACAGGTGCACCAGTGGTGTTCACTGGGCTCTATGGAGTCTTCCTTCTGGACCTCACATGCCTTGTCACTGATCAGAACCAAGTTCTGTAAGAAGAAGCACCACGTGACATCGGATATGCAACATTCCTGCGGTAGTTCCAGGAAGATGCCCCCATCTTTCCATCTTGTTCTCATTTCTCATCCACCACTGCAGTGACCTCTTCACTGCCTCCTGCACCTGCCATGCAGCCACCCAGGGACCCTAGCACAGGTGTCCTTCTGCCCACACACCTGGGGACCATCTCCCTCTCTCTTTCCTCCCCTGCGGTGAGCCCCTGAGGGCAGGCCATGCACCTGTAAGAGTTCAGGTGTCTGGAAGGAACGCAGGTGATAGTTGAAAATGATTGTTCTCTTCTGGGAAGTTTCTCAATGACTTTTCATTCCTGAAGAACAACCCTACCCCAACAGCACATCTGTCACTGGAGACCACAATATTGTGTCCTGTGAGGAGGACACTAGGTTAGGGTGTTACTGTTACCATCAGGGTGAATCAGGACAGACTTTCCCTCCCAGGAGGGCCTTCGAGATGGGGACTAGGGCATGACTGCAGCCTTACAGCATCGGGGCTTGGACGCCATAACCAGGCACCATGACCCATGTGGGTCAGAATGACAGGGATTTGTTCTCCCACAGATGTGGAGGCCAGGGACCCAGACAAAGTGCCTGAAACTCTGTGTAGATTTCCTCCTCACCTTTCTAGCCTGAAGGTGCAGGCGATCCTGGTGTCGCTCGGCTTGTGGATGCGTCATGTCATCTCTGTCCCACTTTCCGCACAGGACTTGTACCATGTGTGCACCTGTGCCCGGACTCTCCACTCATAAGGACATGGTCTTGTTAGACCAGGGCCATCCTAACAGTTTCACCTGAATTCAAGCACACCTGCAAAAATCCTATTAGCAAAGAGGGTCCCATTGCCAGGCTCTGGGAGCTGGCCTCCCGTGTGCCCTTTGGGAAGACACTGTTTCACCCACAGCCATGCCCTGATGGTCTTGCCTTTGGTGAAGATTTCAGGCAACAGCCCTGTCACTGTTTTCTCAGAGATTCTGAAAACCAAAATGAAGCAAAGAAAACCCCCCTAGAAGAAAGTCCATATTTTTCTGTGAATTTTTACCTTAAAAAACTAAAGAATCAGGGGATCCCTGGGTGGCTCAGTGATTTAGCTCCTGCCTTTGGCCCAGGGCATGATCCTAGGGTCCCGGGATCGGGTCCTGCATCGGGCTCCCCGCAGGGAACCTGCTTCTTCCTCTGCCTGTGTCTCTGCCTCTTTCTCTCTCTCTCTGTGTCTCTCATGAATAAATAAGTAAAATCTTTACCAACAAAAAAACCCCTAAGGAATCATATGAAGCAGCTAAAATATCAGTTTCAGCATCAATTCCTGTGAAGTGATGTCATGAGTCCAAACTTCTGCACAGGAACCTATTATTTCTGAACTTGGACGCCATAAAAATCTAGGATTCAAGGAAACGTCCATCGATCACACAAAGGTGTGTGAGACTTTGCCACGAAGGTCCTTGTTTTATGAAATAATAAATTATTCACAAGCTCAACAAGAGGAACAGGCCACTTCATGATGGGACCGCTACAGGCCAGACCGTGCTGCCCGCAGTGTAATATCGCCTGGGGAGTAAAAGAGTCTGAGAGTGTAGATACGGAATAATCCCAATTATATAAATATATGTATAAGAAGCCTGAAAGAAAATACATCCAAATGTTAACAGTAGTTCTCTCTCTGGGTGGCAGAAATAAAAGTTATTTAGATTTCTTCTATATACTCTGTTGTATTTTCTTAATTCTCTACAGTAAATAGGAATTATATTTATATAGAACAAAAAGGCAGGAAGCATTATTTCAAAATAAATACAGGTTATTTTCTGACAGCCACAAAAAAAGGGGAGCCAATCAGTACAATTTTGGCTTCTGATGGCTCTTCATAACAAGCCCATTGTGAGAGCGCCCGAGGATTGGAAGGCTTCAAATCTGAGCCGAGCAAGGCACGTTGAGAAAAATCAGTGAAAAAGAAAAAAGAGCTCTGGGGCCATCTTGAAACACTTACCTTTTATGTTTTAAATGTTACTTGAGCAAAATGAGTCTGCGGGGGTGTGAGTGACAATGATGCATTATGTGGCAGATGTGATAATGCACGTCAACTGATCCATTTCCCCTGACTGTGTGTACTTCAGAAATAAACATTTTAATGCCATGTTGCCATAGGACCTACCTGCCTCTGGATGCCGCAGGCCGCATGTGTGCTTCCCCGTGTGGGCACAGAAGGCAGAGTGGCCGAGGCGACGTCCCCACGCTCCTCCAGGACACAGGCCAGCTCCTCCGGCCACTCCCCCTGCAGCCCCGTGGTGGCTCCAGGCCCCTCTCCTGAGGTCACAGTGGCAGGTCCCGTCCACTCAACCCCGAACCTGAGTCCTCAGCCCGGGTCCTTCCCTCTTCCTGGCACTGGGGGGACCAGAAGTCCCTGGTCCCACCCATAGAAGCCCCTGTCCCTCTGATCCTAAGGGCAGCGCCTGCCTGTCCCTAGTCCTGCTCTGTCAATGCAGAGCTTGGGTAAGGAAACCTGACCATCCCTTCGAGGGCCCTCCCCATGACCCCCCGTCTCTCCACAGTGACCGCTCCTGCCGTCCACCCGGGGCCTTCCCCAGTCAACATGGAACACATTTCAGTTCCCTCATTCATTGCAAACTAAAGCTCTCGCCTTAAAATACCAGCCAGGCCCTGCTCCCCTCCTGCCTCCCTTCCCCAGGAGAACTTAGGGTGAGGACTGCAGCCTCCGCTTCCCACAGTCCCATATCCACCTTCCACCACCTCATCTCCATCCTCACGGGGGCATTGAAGCAAGGGGCCCCTGTCAGTCCCCTCACCGCGCTACCTCAGGTCCTTACCAACATCCCCCCCAGTGGGTTCTCCTTGGCTCCCCACTCCATGGGTCCTCCCCGGCTCCCCCCCATGGGTCCTCCCAGCTCCCCCCATGGGTCCTCCCAAGCCCCCCTGTGGGTCCTCTCTGGCTCCCCCCATGGATCCTCCCCAGCTTCCCCCATGTGTCCTCCCTGGCTCCCCCCAGTGGTTGCCCCCCCACACCCTCCTCTCCCACAGGTCCTTCCCAGGGCCTCCTGCCGCAGCTGATTCCAGCAGCTCAAACAAGTCCACTCACCCCCCGAGACCTGACACTGAATCAGGGTGACAGGATTTCCGGGAGCTGTCCTCAGTACACACCCTGAGTCCCTAGGCTGAAAGCTCTCCGCACCATGCCCAGCACACAGCAAGTGCTACCTAAGTGCTCACTGTCGATCACCGTCACCAGCACTCTGCACCCAGATCCTGGAGCAGAGCCTGACAGCCCTAGAGGTGCCCTGCCCTGCCGTCCACACCAAGCTCAGCAACAGAACCCCCGCAAGACTTCTCCATGGGGCAAGCCTGTGGGAGCAGCCCCCACGCTCCCCCCAGGGCTTCCATGTCCCCCAGAGTCCTGGGCTCCTTCCCTGAGCTGAGAGAGTCCTCCCCACACAATTCCCAAGCAGCTATGGTTGTACGCTGGGGCTGGGGCTGTGGGAGCTTGGATTCTGTGGAGCCACGGGCAGGGGCCCCATCCCTCTTGCACCCCATGTCCCTCCCACATATATGCACACGCAGCTGCTGTCCCCACCGTTGGCCCTGGGACCTGCTCCGCCCTCCACCCCAAGCGGCTCTCCTATGTCCACACACCTCACGTCTTCCTAGAGTTCAGGTGTCAGCTGCAGAGTCACCTCATCACAGAGGCCTTTCCTGACCACCTGAAATATCCACCCCCAGACCCATTGTCCTCGGTCCCCTGTCAGCCTACTTCCTATCACAGCACCGACATTTGCAGACATGGATTCATTTTTTTTATTTTTTATTTATTTTTATAAATTTATTTTGTATTGCTGTTCAATTTGCCAACATATAGAATTGTTATTGTGCCCCCCTCAGTGCCCGTCACCCAGTCACCCCCACCCCCCGCCCACCTCCCCTTCTACCTCCCCTAGTTCATTTCCCAGAGTTAGGAGTCTCTCATGTTCTGTCTCCCTTTCTGATATTTCCCACTTATTTTTTTCTCCTTTCTTCCCCTTTATTCCCTTTCACTATTTTTTATATTCCCCAAATGAATGAGACCGTATAATGTTTGTCCTTCTCCGATTGACTTACTTCACTCAGCATAATACCCTCCAGTTCCATCCACATGGAAGCAAATGGTGGGTGTTTGTCGTTTCTAATGGCTGAGGAATATTCCATTGTATACATAAACCACATCTTCTTTATCCATTCATCTTTCGATGATCACCGAGGCTCCTTCCACAGTTTGGCTATCGTGGCCATTGCTGCTAGAAACATCGGGGTGCAGGTGTCCTGCTGTTTCACTGTATCTGTATCTTTGGGGTAAATCCCCAGCAGTGCAATTGCTGGGTCATAGGGAAGGTCTATTTTTAACTCTTTGAGGAACGTCCACACAGTTTTCCAGAGTGGCTGCACCAGGTCACATTCCCACCAACAGTGCAAGAGGGTTCCCCTTTCTCCACATCCTCTCCAACATTTGTGGTTTGACATGGATTCATTTGTAAGCCCATGTAGTCCTTGTCCCTTTCCTCTGTAAGGTCAACTCCCCGAGGTCAGAGAGGTCCAGGGCCTGTGCTGCTCCTCTCCAGCTCCTAGAGGTAAGCTTGGGCCTCAGGGGTGGGAGATGCTTGGGGGGAAGGAGGGACTGGAGCTGGTGAGAAGAGGGGAAGGAGGTGGGGAGCAGGGAGAGAGGAGGAAGGGCAGCAGGGAGGGAGCAGGGAGGCAGGAGGGAGGGAAGGGAGCGGGGAGAGAGGCTGGAGGGAGGAGGGAGGGGTACAGGGAAGGAGCAGGGAGAGGAGCAAGGAGGAGGGAGAGAAGAAGGGAAGGGAGCAGGGAGGAAGGAGGAGGGAGGGAAGGAAGGGAGCAGGGAGAGAGGAGGGAGGGAGGAGGAAAGGGCGCCTGGAGGGAGCAGGGGTGACCAAACAGGAAGACTGAGCAGCGGGGAAGTGGGGCTCCTGGTGGACTCTGCGGATGGACTCTGGGTCACCTGTCAGTGCCCTTGAACTTTATTTGCATCCATCTGAAAACCCTCAAGGGCTGTTGTTGCAGGAGAACTGACTTCTTCAATCTGGTTTTGGGGAATAGGATCCTGTTTGAAAACTCACAGGGTTTGAGCGTGGGTTTTACTCCGAGGCCCTCGGAGGCGCTGCAGACCTCGCTGCAGGGAGAAGCCCGGCTCCTGAGGGCCTGTGGCCTGGGGGCTCCCTCCAGAATCTGGGGAGACAGCCCTGCTTGCACCCCAGGCTTTCCCCCGGGACTGACCTGTCTCAGCCTTTCCTTCTTGTAAATCCTTGGGGACAGATACAAATGTGTGGCTCCCATGATGACACATGAGCCGTCCCTCCCGTTGGCATGAATATTGGATGGTTTGGGATGTTGAGAGGAGTCCATCAATGCCTGCGAAGGACCGCAGCCACGACGTCCCCCTCAGCCCCACAGAGGTGCTCCTTATGGCGCCTGGGGAGCCTCTTGCCCACAGGCTGTTGGGTCCTGTGACTGGTGGATCCAGGGGATGCTGGGGTCAGGATGATGGGGAGCCCTCTGGGCCCAGCCTATCACCTCACAACATGGAAACCTTCATATCCGATCCCTTTTAGGCTGTGAACACACCCCTCTGGAAAGGGCTGTAAATACCAGTACACAATCCAGTTCTTTTAAAAACACAAATGAGTAAATCTCTGCTGTTTTGCGTTTCAGACTTGTATTTAGGATTTTCTAGGAGAAAGATGGTTTTCTGAGACCTTGGGTCCCAGAGTTGGGGTTTGAGGGGCCAGGGGGCAGGGTCTCTTTCTTTGCAAGAAGCCTGGCTCTGGTCTTAATCTACCAAAATATAATTGCCATTCAAACAGGTTTGCTATGGCCCTTGGTTTTATTTTTTTTTTTTAAGAATTCATTTATTTATTAATGAGAGACACACAGAGAGAGGCAGAGACACAGGCAGAGGGAGAAGCAGGATCCACGCAGGGAGCCTGATTTGGGACTCGATCCCGGGGCCTTCAGGACCACGCCCTGGGCCGAAGGCAGGCACTTAACCCTGAGCCACCTGGGCGTCCCCTGCCCTTGGTTTCAGAAGTAGGACTCCTCGAGCTCCCACAGCGTTTCACGTGCCCGCCCTGTCCAGGCAGACCCCTCGGGGCCACACTCGCCTGACACCCTGGGTGCCTTCACAGAACTCAGTTTGCAGCAGGGACGTCACGGCAGAGACGCCTGAGGAGCACTGGGGCTGAGCACTGTTAAGGTCGTGTTCCATTCTGGGATTTGATCATTTCGGAGTCTGTGCCTTAGATACTTAGCATCCAGGATTTATCGTTTTCCAATCACAAGTGTCCACTGTGTCCCTTCCTCACCAAGCAGCCACGAGGGGCAGCAACATCAGTGCTCTGGTCTCTGCAGCAAGGAGGGCTCAGCTGCAGGACCAACACACCTGGCACCCGACGTCCCCACAGACACGCTGAGAGGACGGTCACCCAGCCTAAACCTACAGGGAAGAAATCCGTGTTTCCCTTCAAAGAAACTGCTGATAGAAAATGCAACACTCCAGGTGGTCTTTGAGACTAAAAGGTGTACTTATTACTTTATTTTATTTTATTTTATTTTATTTTTTTTCCTTTGATAGTTTTTTTAATAATAAATTTATTTTTTATTGGTGTTCAATTTGCCAACCTACAGAATAACACCCAGTGCTCATCCCGTCAAGTGCCCCGCTCAGTGCCCGTCACCCATTCACCCCCACCCTCCGCCCTCCTCCCCTTCTACCACCCCTAGTTCGTTTCCCAGAGTTAGGAGTCTTTATGTTCTGTCTCTCTTTCTGATATTTCCTACCCATTTCTTCTCATTTTATTGTTTTTTATTGGAGTTCAATTTACCACTTTTAATGAAATGAGCTTAGAAATGCAAATTGCAGCGAGCCTAGAAACTACGGCTCCTGGACTGACCGGCGCCCTTCAACGATGATGAGCACAAACTTCTCCTGACAGTGCGGTGTTTGAGCACGGAGGACCTGAGTGTGGCGCTGCGGGCGGCCAGCGGGCGGGGCTGGGGACCGGACCCTGCGCCCCCTCCAGCCTCGGCACCTCTGCGGAGAGGCCTGACTTCTTTCTTTAATGTCAAAGGATTCCAGGGATGTTGGGCAAAGCTCGTATTCAGCCTCCGACCTCTGGAGCGTCTGATATATTCAGGTCACTGTTGTTTTGTACGAGCCCTCTTTTTTAAGGTTTATTTTTATTCAAAATTTAAAATTATTAGAAACAATTTAATTGCTAGATTTAATATCTCATCTGAGCGAGTTTACTGAATTTCAGAGCAGTCTTTTCCAGCTTTCCCCCACAGTTTAGCCTTAAAGCACATTTGGCGCCTCTGGAGAGACATGAATTTTTCCTAGACAAGGTTTTTATGGTTTCATTTTGTAACATTTAACTACATGTTTGATGAAGAAACCACAAAACCTCATGAACCTATATGCAATAATGTCAGATGGAATCCACTGATTCTGTTCTAGGCTTCAGCGCTGCCAGATGACTCCAGTCAAAACCTTGCCAATTAAGACAAGAGCTACACTGGAGGCCAAATGAAGGGTTTGGAGGCCGCGCCAGCCCGTGTGGGGGCCGTGTAGCCACGTCCCGCGGCCTGAGCCCCACTCCCTGCTGCCGTGATGCCCCTTCTAGGAAGGCAGCCCACCCGGGGTCGCAGGCTGCATCGTGAGATTACAGAGAATTATCTTTAATAAATGTTCCGGGAAGTACGAAACCCAGCAAGGAGGACTTGCAGACCCAGCCAGAGAGCCCGCCACACTGACGCTGTCCGCCTGGAGACTCGGGCCCATTCTCGGCTGGCCCAGCTCCCTTAGAGGGGACGACAGACGGAGGGGCAGGTGGGGGACACAAGCACCCTGACGCTACGTCAAGATAGCTGGGCAAATGCTTTCCAAATGCTATAGGCTCACTGAAAAGCTCACCTCTGATTATTAAATCTCAGTTTGGCCAATCCTGTGAGGAAATGCAACTTGGATCACAATCTGGTCTCCACACGCTTCAGCCAGAAGGGTTTTGTGTGCACATCGCCTTCAAATTCCCAGCTCGGGCTTGGTCCGAAAACAGTGACCACCAGGACACTTTGGCGTTGCTGCTTTTAGGTCTATTTTCCCAGAGTGAGAAAAATGGGTTTGGACACAGATTCCCCGAGTTAGTAAGTAAGTAGATGTTTACACCGTGTGGGATCAGGACAACGTGTTCTAGTCACGGAGGCAGGGATGTGGCCTAATTAGGGAGGAGAAGCTCAACGAGTCCTATGTTTAGGTTAGGAATTTCGTCTCCTTGATGCGCCCCCGCCCCGCTGCACCCCTGAAGCCAGGGAAGACTTCCCAAAGATCTCACACTCTGGCGAGACTCACGCTCAAGCTTTTCCCAGTGAGTGTGGGTCTGTCAGCTGGCTCTTTCTCCCTTAACTCAGAAATGAGCTCTTTGCACCCTTGAAATCTTGTTTCCCAGAGTTCTGTGGAGACCCTCCTGCTGGTCCTTCCATTCCTGCTCCATCCTCAAGTGAGGGAGGGAGAACCAGCTAGAACGTTCCCTTGACGTTGAGTAAAAAAATAGGTCACATTATGCGCCTTTCTCCTTAGCAGGCTAGAGTCAACCGATCCAGGTTTCGGGGAGTCAGAGGCACCATGAACTTGCACCATGGGCTGGCACAGACTCCCACACACGATCGGGATGTTACTGTCAAACCACATGCAAAATTTAACTCATGTGGGGATGCCTGGGTGGCTTCGTCGGTGATGCATCTGCCTTAGACTCAGGTCGTGATACCGGGTCATGGGATTGAGTCCTGTGTGGGCCTCTCTGCTCAGTGGGGAGCCTGCTTCTGCCTTTGCCTCTGCCCTTCTCCCTGCTTGTGCTCAGTATCTGGTCTGGGCACGTTTCTGGTTCACAGAACCATCTTCTCACTGTGTCCTCATGAGGAGAAAAGGGTGAGGAAACTCTCTGGGGTCCTATTTATTAAGAGCCCTGATCCCACTCATGAAGGCCCTATCTCATGACCTAACCACCCCCAAGAAGCCCCAGCTCTTAATACCATCATGTTGGGGTTAAGGTTTCAACATGTGGATCAGGACCCACACCCCGTTTCTCTCACCTTGTCACACGCATGTTTTCCTGGGGCTACAACCCCCAATCCAGGCTTCACAGTGACCAGTCACTGCATACACTGGTCCATCCTGTCAGCTGTGGCCTTTATTCCAGACCCTGCCTCATCACGCCATGTCATCTGCTCTCCACATTTTTCTTTCTGGTTCAGAACTGATCGCATTTCATTTTCTCGGAATGCCATTTATGCTTATGGTCCCAAAATGATATGACAGCCTGGTCTTGCTGACCTTTGTTCATCATAAATACTGTTTTTAGAGCTCTTCCGATGGCCCTTCTGATGGCCTTCCATGGACCGCCATTTCTTTCTTTCTCATCACAGAAATAACAGATCATAGCTACAGCTCCAGAGGGGTGCACAATAAACAGGGGACCCCACTGAGTTACACTGGATGCTCAGTTAAGAACGCATGCTGCGATGGCATAAAATCATGGCTGCAGTAAGTGTCCTCACCAAACTTATAGCTGGGATGTTTTGATATTTTAATTTTAAATACTGAAAGATGTAGAATCAAAAAGTACATGGAACGTGTGCTCTAATTTTTACAAGTCAACATTTTAATAGCCACCATCAGAAGACCTTACGGGTTTTAACAGTTAAACTATAGTGGCACTCTTGCAGGTTCTATGAGCTACTTAATGGATTAAATTTTTAATATGAAATTTTGAATTTTATTTATTAAAAATGTAACGTTGACATGAGCCTACAGAGCAATCTTGGTTTCTGCTGCAGGTGCACATTTGAATGTGCATTTTCCTCAGCCAAATCGTTTTCCTCAGCCAAATCGCTACCGTGTCCTTGCACTCCAGGCTGAGCAGCCAACGTTCTCTTTTCCTCACAATCACCCAGACCATTCCAGCATTTAGTGATGGAGTCAAAGGGGTGACAAACAGAAAGGAAATTTCCAGAAAAGTGCATAGCACAAAATCTTTTTATTTAAATTATTTCCTTATTTTGCTAAAATTATGCCATCGAAATGATCTACAACGATACAGAGATGTGTCTTGCCCAAAGTCATCGCCAAGAGGTAAGTGGAGAACATAGCATGGCTTCATCAAACCCAGAAATTCGTTCTGGAAAGAGGCAAGGCCTGTGGAACAGTCCCATGATTTTGTGCCGTGTTCCTCTGGATCTCCTTCCATCATGTTTTGCAATGATTTGAAGACCAGCCTAGAAGAAATGTTTCACGCAAGAAGGGACAGTGTTGGAGTGTCTTCTTCACCTGTCTGCTCTGCTTCCCCATAGGCCGCTTTCTGGGGAGCAAATGGGATCCTGTCTCTGGAGGAGGCAAAAGGACAGCCCCTCCCACCCCACCCCTAGGCCCTTGTGCTCAGGCGTCCTCAGAGGTGCATTCCCGCTTCTACCTCAGGGGCTAAACATATTTTATTTCTGAAATCCTTGCCCTGGCGGGTGTGAGAGGGTCAAAATCTGTGTCCTTGCTCCTGGAACTCAAGCTGGAGGCGGTTCTCCTCCACCTGGGGCAGGACCCTGTGAGCTGGCGCCCTCGCTGAGCCTGCATCCTCCGCCGGCCTGAAGGACGGTTGCAGAAATGTGTGAGCTGCTGAGAGAAGGCTCACAGCTGGTCGGAAGGTGCCAAGGAGCACCCGAGTGAGCACGTGCGCATTCATGTCCCCTCTGCACGTGGGACAGCATTTAAATGACAAACCCAGAACTCCCTCTACCTCTACCGAGTTCCATGTGCACACGCAGCCGAAGCAGATGTGAAAATCACAAAGATCTAATAAAAGCCCTCGATGAAACCACTGCTTCGTGTCTCAGAAAATAAAACAGCAGCTTCTAATAGAAACGCTGTTTCCATACTAATCTGTCAGAAAATCCTCGCCTGCAGCGAGTGGTGGAGCGTAGGAATGTAGGAGCAAAAAGCCTCATAAATCACTTGAGACGTGCTCACTCTGGCTGCGTCCGTGGAGAGTGCTTCCAGGTTTGGGCTGGGAGGTCCAGGGGCCCAGGTCAGACTGGGCGAGGGGGAGGAGGGCCCGCCTTGGAGGGGGCGCGTGGAGAGCTGTGCGGGCGGTCCCGTCCCCTCGAGGGAGTGGGGCGGGGGAGCCAGGGCTCAGGGGTGCAGCGGGGTGCCCGAGAGGTGCTCCCACACGCTGACCACTCATCACAGGCCAGCTCGGCGCTGCGCTAGAACAGCACAGGCCTCCAGGTGCCCACTGCTCACCAAGGAGGCCCCCTGACCTTCATGGAGTGAGGTTCCAAGAACCAGTACACGAACTTTTCTGAGCGTCCTACCTGGGCATCTCCAGCCTTCACAGACCGGGCAGGAGGAAGGGATGTGGCCCAGGCCATTCGGTGGGACTGGAAGCGTATTTTGGGAGGAATAAGACCAGTGGGCTCAACTTCTCTTTGCCAGACATGCCACTCTGTATCCCCAGGTAGGCGACACAGTGGGTGTCCCTTGCTGGGTCACAGTGGGGGAGGTCACCATGGGCCTGGAGCACCTGCACCCAAAACAGTTGAGAATTTATAAAACAAGATGATGTGTTAGCCCTTTTTTTTTAAATTTATTTTTTATTGGTGTTCGATTTGCCAACATGCAGAATAACACCCAGTGCTCATCCCGTCAAGTGCCCCCCTCAGTGCCCGTCACCCAGTCACCCCCACCCCCCGCCCACCTCCCCTTCGTTGTTAGCTCTCAAGTCCCTGTTTGCCCCTCGAGTTCATCTTTGCTGAGGCTGCAGGACAAGTCGGGTGAGGGGCTAGGCTCCACTCTGCGGTCAAAGGCAGAGCTGCCCAAATACCATCTGTTCATCAAGTAGGAGGGTCTTCCCAGAGCAAGAAGGTAAAAACGTCACCAAGTCCCAAGCTCAGTGTCCCCGTGCTGGTCAGCTTCCTCATGACTGCAGAGGAATTGACACTCACATGTGCTGGAGGGGACGTCGAGGTCTGCAAGTGCTGGGGAGCCAGCCCGGGCCCAGCAGTGCGAGGAAGAGCCAGGCCCCCTGCCCAAGCCAGAGCGCTCCCACCTACAGTTCCCGCCCGGGCAACGCGGGCCGCCGCCGCCGCCGTGACAGGTCATTAACTGGCTCTGAAAACCCCCAGGACCTCTGCCTGATGCTACGTCCTGTGTGCAGGCGGGTTAGTTGGTTAACAGGCTCCTTTTAAAAACTAATTATGGTCAGAAGAAAGTAGTCCCTTCCCTAGCTGCAGCTCGGAAAGCCGAGGCAGGTGGCAGGTTGTGTCATTGACTGCACCAGGGGGCCCCGCAGCCCAAGGGCCTGGAAAGAGGGGACACCAGGGCAGGCCCTCCCTGGTCCAGCCCACCGGCCTGGAAGGTCGGGGGCCCCTCCACCTGCCTGCAGCAGCAGGTAAATGTCCATTACTTACAGCTTCTTACACTTTTTTCATACAAAATACAGAGAATCACAGCCACTCTCCAGGCGCGTCAAGATGCTCAGGGCGTCGGACAATTAGCTGAGTGTCCGTCAGCGGCGCGGCTGCAGGCCTGGGAGGGGCGTCACTGTTCTGCGGCTTGGGGCAGGCGGGTGCCCTGAAGCAGACCCGTCAGAGAGTGGCGGGGCTTCCTTCAGGGTCCTCCGCAAAATAGCACTTGATGGAGGGAATCGGTCTCTCCCTGCGAAACCTGAAGACAGCAGCACACACACAAGGGCGGCTGACGTCTGGGAAAGACGTGCAGCGTGGCGCCTGCCGGGTGCGGCCTGCTCGCCAAAGCAGGAGTCGCTGACGTCCCAGCTGTCAGGTCTGCCCAGGGTCACCTCAGACTTAGCAAGATGGCTTCCCCTAAAGCAGAGCAGTCCAAGAGGCCTACCCAATGCTGCCAGGGACCCCGAGAGTCACAGTCACACAGTAACCCACTTCACACCCCACCTCACACCCCACTTCATGCCCTCACCTCATTCCCCCCTCATCCCCCCACTCATATCCCCACCTCACACCTCACCTCATACCCCCACCTCACACCCCCACCTCACACCTCACCTCAGCCCCTATCTCATGCTCTCACCTCATACACCCACCTCATACCCCCACCTCATCCCTCACCTCACCTCACCCCCCACCTCATGCCCTCACCTCATACCCCCACCTCACACCTCACCTCACCCCCCACTTCATGCCCTCACCTCATACCCCCACCTCACACCTCACCTCACCCCCCACCTCATGCCCTCACCTCATACCCCCACCTCATACCCCACCTCACACCTCACCTCAAACCCCACCTCATACCCCCACTTCACACCTCACTTCAAATCCCACATCACACCTCACCTCATACCTCACTTCAAACCCCACTTCATACCCTCACCTCACAACCCCACCTCATGCCCCAACTCAGACCCTCAATTAAAACCCCACTTTATACTCCCGACTCACACCCCCACATCACACCCCCACTTCACGCCCCCACTTCACACCCACCACACACTCCCAGCTCATGCTCACAGCCCATTTTTTGTCTCTTCTTTTTCCTGGGTGTGTGTGGAGAATGCCTGCTGTGAAACACTTATCAGCCCCTCTGCTTGTACCACACGTCATGACCAGCCTTAGAAATGGTTACTTTTGTGTATGCCATGTGGAAACCCCCATGTGCTCATGGGGCTCACAGTGTGAGCAGCGTTGTGTAACTCCGGACTTTTAGGAGAGAGTTGGTATTGATTTTAAACTAAAGATAATTGCCTTATCCTTTATTACCAAACCATTTTAGAAGTAAAAATAATTATCTCAAACCAAAATTATTATTTATTTATTTTAAGATTTTATTTATTATTAATGAGAAACAGAGAGAGAGAGAGAGGCAGAGACACAGACAGAGGGAGAAGTAGGCTCCATGCAGGAGCCCGACATGGGACTCGATCCCAGGTCTCTAGGATCACACTGAAGGAGCCCAACATGGGACTCGATCCCAGGTCTCCAGGATCACACTGAAGGCAGCACTAAACCTCTGAGCCACCTGGGCTGCCCTATTTTATCCTATTTTTAAATGGCCATTTTCATTGTGGATAAAAGAGCACTAAATGACCCCCAACTGATTGGCACAAGACACATTCACCATAGGAGTGAGGGTAGATGAGTAGGTGTGGCCTGCTGCTTTATCATTCCCGGGGGAGTCTCCATCCACTTGCAGTGGTGTCCACTTAGGAGGGAAGACTCCCCACTGTAGGCCGCATTGCGCCCTGTCTGGCCAACACTGCCTTAGCTGGTGTGACACAGCAGAGGTCTGAAAGGCCCTTGTTCATGGGCTCCCTCTTCTTCCGCTGCCAGGAGAATGCATGCATGTTACCTGCTGGAAGATGAGACGTGGAGCAGGGCCAGCTTGCTCTACTCATCCTCGTAGGAGACGCCTTCCATCATCACATAGCCAGACATCCCAGATGTGTGAGCAGGCCCGCTGAGGCCACTGGAGCCACCCCACCAACCACCCATACACATGAGCCATGTTCTCTTTGGCAGATGTCACCAAGTTGTGGTTGGTGCCCAGCTTTCTAGGGCCAACACATGGCTTACTCAGTGGATTCTGCAGAGGCTTCACTGCCAATGGAAGCCCAGTGCACTTGACCATTTTTAAAGACAATTCTGCCTTTTAAAAAAAATACTGCATGAAACAGGTATTCCCACTTCCTCTCATTTCTTTTACAGGCAGCTTAAAAATGATCGATCAACTTGCCACCTGATTTTTCTTCTCTCCATAGTACAATATAATTTTTCTTACTTTTATTCTATTGACTTCAATTGAAATTCCTTTTTTTTTTTTTTTTTTTTTTGCCTTTTTTCTATCTTTTTCTCCACTGTTGGCTGGCTGGTGCTATTATCTGTTTCACGTGCCCTTGCCTACTTCCTGGGAGTTCCCACTCTCCATAGCTTCCTTCTCGGAACTCTGTGACAGCCTCCAGCTCAACTGAACCCTACTGCCTGCATCCATTCACTCTGATCTGTATTCTCAGAAAGAAAAAATAAATAAACCTCATGCCCTACTGGAGCCTGCCTCTTTAGTGAGGAAAATAACATTCACACTAACGTGTACGTTCATAACAAACAGCAATTACAGCAGGAAATCTGAAGAAAGCCTGGAAAGACAGCGGATCCCATGTGAACATTGGGCTGCACAGTGTCCTCTAATCAGCACTGAAGAATGTGGAATGATATAAGCGAGTTGCTCACACCCTGCAAACCCAAGAGTGATGCTCTGCAGTCTGCACTGCACATAACAAACCAGTGGGGGCAGAAAGCCAACAGCCCGCTCCACGTCTGTGACAGCGGTCCCAAACGTCAGCCTGGTTTGGTGATTTCAGATGGACAACATTTATATGTGAGAACAGAGGACAAAAACCTGAAAATAAGGAAGCAACCAGCATGAATGCTAATCTTCCATGTACCCACTTCATCAAAACCCCTTTGGTTCTAACATAATAATAAGAGTTTTGGTTTTAAAATTTTCTCTCTTTAGGAGAAGCGTCACGTAGGATTTTCCCAATGGTTATCAATGGTATGTGTTGACTAATGTTTACTTTGGGAAGGCGATGAATAGTTTAACTGATGCAAAATATATTTGAGAGAAAAAAATTCTTTCAAAAATCAAATGAAAGATTGGAAAGCCACATAGAGTCAGGGTCATACCACCTAGGTTATCACTGCTACACCCACTTCACATCTCAGACCCGTATGTATGCACACACATTCACACCTACAGAGGTCAGAAGTCTCCTTGGGTATTTTTAAATATTCGTGTTTAGCAGTAAACATTCATTATCTCTTAACATTTCACAATTTGGGAAGTTACCAGTGTTTTTACAAGTCAAAAAATTAGCTTGTTCATTCAGCATTGACTTAAGAACAGTTAGCTGCTTCTAGTGCTCCTAGTGAGTATCTTTACCAGTCTGGGAAAGAAATATGATAATTTTCAATAGGAAATATCTTAACTTTCAAAGGTATGCCCTCCACCTTCACTCCCTAGACTCACCCTCTAAAAGTAAGTAAGGATGTCAGCATCTTCAGCCAAAATTTAACACAAGAATAAGTGACTTGATATAGAATTGAGTTTGAACTCAAGAGTTGCTGTCTCTTATCACATAAAAAATATGTTCTGCAATCCAAGTAATTAACCCACCAGTCTACTAAAATATATATTACAGTTTTATTACTTCTCAGAATCAATTTTAAAAGGTGATACAATTCACACACGGTGGAGCAGGCTGTGACCTGCCATGCAGGAGGAGGCTGTGTGGGCACACCACTGGCCATCTATGCTATTTTCGTTGGATTAATAGCAGCACAATCATGGTCCAGAACGGAATTATTCAGGGGACACCCAAAATTCCATGTCTGACAAATCATGCAGGGATCAGACCTCGGCATTTATGTGTCTTCTTAGGTTGTGGGTTTGTCTTATTTACTCATCCAGTGATAAGACAGCTTTGATGAGTAATTGTAAGCAAAATAGTTACATCAAGTAATAGAATTAATTGAAAATATGAACTAGTTCCACTACTGAAGTTTATTAATTCCCAAAAATATTCCTTAAAAAATCTCTTTTATGCTTTGAAACTTATTAAATGGAATTGCATCTTCAAAATGAAGATGAGAATCTATACACCAAGTACTAACCAGTAAGGGATGCATACTGTTTTCAGGACGATAACTGTGTTTTAATTTCTCATAACCTGATAATGTGAATCAGCTATGCATTCTCTAAGGAAACTCACACCAAGATCAAGAAATAACTATGTCTGACATCTCAGAAATGAATTTAGAACAAGAACTGAGAGATCAGGTAAGTGGGTCTGCTGAGCTCCAAAACCTGTATCTTTGGAATTTGAAGGAAACATTCATTTCTCATTGCTGGAGAAGTAATGAAAAAGTAATGGAAGAAAAAAAAAGAGATAATTTTCATGTTCCAAAAATAAAATGAAACATGTTTTGACTTAGGGAGTTAGAAACCCAATGAGTCATAGAGCATAGAAAAATCTATGAAAAGATGTTGTTAACATAAAATAGAGAAAGGAGATATAAAACCTTCAGAGCTGGGATGAGTTAGAGTTCAGGTTCTATTAATATCAGTACTTGAAGTCAGGCCTCCTTTGGCTCCTTAAATGATTCCCTCTGCCTTTTTGAAGGAATAATATGTTTCCAAATCACCTCGTGACCCAACCTGGCCTAGTGGTACCGGTAGAGCACCGTCTGCTCTGAGCATGAGCCACCAGGACTTATCTTTTCCAACCAGGAAAGTATCAGACGCAGAGCAGATTACCTGCCAGCTACCCACCACCTCTGCTTACTGGCCAAGGGAGAAGTACCTGGAGGTGTTGACCTTCCTTCTTCGAGAAGCTGTCAGGACTACATTTCCCTGTGTAAGTCCCTGCTTTGAGTAGCTTTCCAACACTGATGCCTGAGTCTTTTCTATCCAGATCATACTTGGTACCCCAACATCTCAGACCATTGTGGTTGATGCTCCTTGAAGCTACTTCCCTCTTTCTCGTCCCTCTGCCCACCTCTGGAGTACATGGCATGTGGCTTCATTCTCGTGGCCGCCGCGGTGTGGCCTTCCTATGCCTGCATTTTCAATCACCTTTCACTGAGGACAGACTTCTTGGATGTATACACACACAAACACACACACACACACACACCACCCTAGGGAAACAAATTATTCCTTCTATCCTTCTAAATTTATGTATATAAAGAATATACCCACAGAGGAAAAAAAAAATGTGTGTTTTTAAGCCAAGTCATGAGGCAAGCATTTTCATTCAGCCACACGATTTGAAATAAAAGTTATAGCTGAAGTTGTACATTCAAAATGCACCGAGTGTGAGTACAGATCTGAGCTAAACCAAACTGATTTTCCCTGGCCACAGCCTGCTGTGGGTTAGGCACCATCGGGGCCAGATGGGCTCCAGAGGCAGATGCCCGGGTCAAATGTGCACAGCACATCCACTGGTGGGCAGGGATCCTGAACTGACCCGACCCCTGGACACATGCCTGGATGCAGGTCCCCTCTTGAACAACTATATTATGGTTTTCATGGATTCAAAGAAAATGTAGATGTTTCTGAGCCTCGAGACTTTATTTCCCTGTTGTAAGGCCTGAAGAATGACTTATCACATCTAGAGCTCCTAAAATTTTGCTAGAACCAACCTGGATATTACCCAGGTGATGGGCCAGGGATAAACTAGATTCATCAGGTACGTATGAATTTATCTGTAACTTAACTGGTTATTGGCAATACACTTCTGAAAAAGACAGGCCCTGCCCTACGGAATTTGTCTTCTGGGAGACACAAATCTATGAACAGTACATCCAAAGAGTACAAGAAACGCTCTCATCCGAATAGGCAAGAATGGGATGGCAACATTGAGGGGGAGATACAAGGTTTGCCGGGAGGCCCTCGAAACAGGAGAACAGAGAGACGTCTCCCCTCCAGGTTTGGGGAGACCGATACCAATTGTACATTCGGCCGAGCCTCAGAGCATTTTAATATTGGAGAATTAAATCGGTAGCTATTGGGCCCTTCACATGTGGGCCCTGTACTCATGCGATCCTGATGAGAAAGCAAGCATCTGGAGCACCCCGGAACAGGGACCGCAGGACAGGGCAGGACCCAGTAAGCCTCTAGGTAGTTTGTAGGTTGGTTGGACCCTTGATTTTATTGTTACCATGGTTGTTGTTTGGGGAAGGTGAGCAGAAAGTGGAGAACAATGTGAATTAAGCACCGACTGTATGCAGAGTTTCAGGCAAATGACCCAAGGACGCTACCAGGCAGGCGTTTGCATCCCCGTGTTCGTGGGGGAAGCTGAGAGAGGAAATGGCACAATGTCCACAGTCCACAGTGACCAAAGGTGGGCTGGGTTTGGGGTGCAAGGTGCAAGCCCTCCGTCATCCTGCTCTGCCTCTGCCTCACCTTGCCGCCTGCTAACTGGGCTCATGGGCCAGAAGGGTTTTGGAAAGTAGTAGGAAGCGCTGAGGTGAAAGAGTCATTGGAATCATTCCTCACACATGAAGGGTCGGTTTGTTTTCTCTCTCTTCTAGCAAATAGAAGCTTCGGAGGTTCGATGCAGTGAACACCAGTATACGTCAGTATTAAGTTCCGATGAAGCAGTGGAGATGTCCATGTCAGTGGTCCCTGAGCCACCAGCACCTGGGCTGATGGCGCTGTCACCGATGTCAGCACCAAGGTGGCACCTGCACCATCTTCTCCAGCAGGTCTGTTGCCTCTGCTCCCCCTGCGTCAGTGTGTAATCTTCTGCAAACTGCTCCCTAGGCCCGATCAGGGTGATGGACACCCTGGCCAGTGCTGAGGGTGACCGTGCAGCCCACAGTGAGGGAGGCATGTGGCGCCTCACGGCACTCCTGTCTGCAGGCTCTGCATCGGGGCTCAGCATCACTGCGTTGCTGGATGGAATCAGGGACAAGAGGAGAGAAGCACAGAGACGGCCAATGCTCCCTTGTGGGAGACAGAGTACGGGACTCATGCCCCCTGCCCCCTCTCCCCACCACCCCTCAGACTGGGTCCTGCCCCCAGAGGAAGTGGCTACTGACTTTCCATCCAGAGGTGAAGGTGGCAGCTTCCGGGTGACGTCTCTAGGTCGCAGGATTGGGGCTGGAGGTGGACAGTCTCTTACCCACATGGACCCCAGGGATCGAATTGTCCCCCCCCACCATGTGGGGTTGGGTTCCTGCCCACGGACCTGCCTCGTCATCGTTGCCAATGTACAGTCCACCCTTGGGGTGCCAGTGCCTTGCGCCGCAGCACCCTCCCAGGCCCTCCCAGCGCTCCTGCCCTCTGCGTGTGTGCGACTTAGATCCTAATACACTCCCTGACCTAAATATACAGGGGTGCAATATTATGATGTAGCAACTTCTTCCAGTCACTCTTTATGAATTGTTTGTTTTTCCCTCCGTGGAGGATAGAATTAGAGTTCTCATTACAAACTGAAAATTGATGGCATTTTCATTTCTCATGTAACATGAATTTTAAAACACGGCCTTAAATTGTTTTCAGTAGCGACGAAAACGAAGAAGCAAAAGCCCAGCGTACTTTGTGCGGGTCCCAGCAATCCCTACCCCGGCTCCCGACGGTGGCTTGGTCGCCAGACAGCTGCCACTCTGACTTCTCACCTTCTCCAGCCCCCCTGGGAGGGCCTCCGCGCCAGCCGCCAACCAGGGCGGGAGCACCAGGCCGCGCCGCTCGCTCTCCGGGCCGGCGGGCTCCAGCATGTGGTTCTCATTTGCAGGCTGAGAAGCAGCAGTGTTCTCGTGTAGCTCCAAATAAAGGCCCTCTCCCTGAAAACCAAGGAGCACAGTGAGAGGTGATGTCCTCAGCATCTCTGACAGCCAAGAGCAGCACAAAAAGGTGCATTCATTCAGGCTCGGCCCTGACAGGATGTCCAAGCGGGCTGTCTGCTCAGAGCAGCTCGCGCCACCTGGACTCCCACCAGCGCCTGCCCAGGAGAACGTTAGCACCCGGAGCCTCCAGAGTCAGATAAATAAACGCTTAGTGAAAGTCAAGTGCATTCAAATTCCTGGGAAATCTTCAAGCCCTAATTAGGCCTAATATTCCCCAAGTTGCCAGCGCCTATGGAAACCCTAAACCTGTCTCCATCTAGTGTGTTCACTCCAGGAGCCTGGGAGGACCGTGCCTGCCGGGGACATAGGAATCGCTTCCCTGGATTGAATGGTAAGAGGTGACCAGGACTTAGAATGAACTAGCCACCGACTGGATATTTGGTGCTTTTGCTGTTTTTTTTTTTTTTTTTTTAAATAATTGCATTTGGGAACAGAAAAGAAACATAGTCTTCTTCGTGGGATTTGCTTTGTTTTCTTCATGTCAGTCTGCTGAGCAAACGCACAGGTGAAACCAGATTCAGCCGCTCTGGGCCCTGGTCTCAGCGGGGACAGAGGTGCAGGGGCACCAGAGACAGGCCTGGGGTTCCCTGTGGACGAGCACAGTGGGGGCCTGTTGGGATCGTCCCTGCCCCCGAGAGCCCCTGACCCATAGCCCTACCTGGCAGTAGCTGGTCAGAGTCCCCTCCTGGGGTGGTGGTTCCGTTTCCTGTCAGGTCAGGGCTCTGATCCTCGGGACAGAGGAGGATGACCCAGTCGGTCCATGGAACATCACTTTGTCCCTCACATGCTGAAGGCAGGTTTGGGGAGTGTGATGACCTCTCCCAAACAAAAGGCCCATGTGGATGAGGCCTGAATTCTGGAGTGTGGACTCAGTGTGGCCAGACTGCTGCAGCCACCCAGGAACTATCTGTTATCCAGTTTCCTCAGGGTGCTCCAGGCTGGCAGGGTGAGGTCACTTCACCCTGATGCCATCAGGAGCTCAGCAGATACCCAAGGCAGACCCCGCAGGTGTCTTCAGAAATCCACGGCCAGACTTCCACAATAGCCATCAGGCTTTGTTTCATAAAAAGGGGAAGACGCTCCTAGTAATCGGGTAACCATGATAGTAAACACATCCATACTCCTTATAATGTTCTCATCCCCGTAGCACTATGCCCATCGCACGGTGACAGGGCCCACATCATTGATGAGACCTGACGTCACAGGTTAAGTCCATTGCTCAAAGTCACACAAGTGGTGAGTGATGGATCTCAGGTTTCAACTAGATAGAAGTATTAAAAATAAGCCTAAGAAACTATGTCCAAAAATTACAACTCGATGCAGTTACCAACTAAATCACGTGATGTCTCTAAGCGTCATCACCATCACTGGTGAGTGTCTGCCTAGGTCAACAAGGTGAGTGGACTCCTTCAAGGGGAAGAAGCCAAGCTGTATTTTAGGAAATCTTGTCATCAAATAAACACCAATGTTTATTTGGAAAAAGAAACCACACTTACAGTAAAACTGGAAATGATACAGTGGGGGATGGAGCTCTACATGGCCAGCGGAGCTCAACCCCTACATTGCCAGGAGCCCCTAGGACGAGGTGAGAAGAGATTGCCTGGAACAACAGACAAACGACACCAATAGGCTTCACTGGAGCAAGTCCAAGGGGCTCAGATGAGGTGGCGGGGGAGTAAATGTCTTTCCGCAACTGAAAGATTGAGTAAGTCGTGATGCACCATATTTCAAAATACCATGCTGCTACTTTTATGATTTTTAAATTTTGAAATAGTCACAGACTCGCAGACACACAAGACACAGAGGGCTCCCATGTATCCTCTGCCCAGATCCATCCAATGGTGATGTCCCCCCCAAGTCAAGAGCACTAGAAACACCAAGGTGTTTAAATCAGCACAATACATTAATCTAGACTACAGTCTTTACCCGAATTTTCTAGGATTTGCAGGTATTCTTTTGTGTGTGCATGTATTTGTGTGTAATTCTGTAACAGTTTGTCACCTGTCTGGATTCATATTAACCCCGCCAGATCAAAATACAAGACTTCTCCACAGCAACAAGGAACACAGCTCATCTTTAGATGGGTCATGTCTATATTTCAAACCACACAGACATCAAGGAGAACAGGTCTGACCCCACGGAGAAGGGAGGCAGCTGGAGGAGATTCGTAGGACAAGGAGAGAGGGGGAATGGAAGGAAGAAAGTAGGTGGTTGAGGAAGATCTTCCACTTCTTCATGCACCTGATATTATCTAACCTAAGATAAATATGTTTTGTTTTGTTATGTAAAAAAATTAAAGTTTTGCTAATAAGAAAAAAGTAAATAAAAATCAAAGCACTTACGGAACGGAACAACTTCCACACAGAATTTCCAACACCGTGGGTGGAAGGGCGGCATCAGACCTACCCACCCTGGGAGAACACACAGCAGCTCCTCCTGGAAGCAGAGTTGCTCTGCATGGGCATTTTCAACAGAAAGTCATCGTAGGTACTGAATGTTGTCTCTACTGGAATGTTCCAGAAAGGCAACCGATCCCAGGAGGAGACAAAGGCCACAGAGTTTGTCCACAGCACTGACACCTGAGGGAAGCTGGACTGCTCTGCAGACCAGAGCGGGCGTGTCCTGGTCCCAGGATGAGAGCCCCTCCCGCCGTGCTACTCCTGGAGTTTGCACCCCATGGTGTTCCCAGCTCCCCGGAAGTCGACCATCATTTTTGAGTTGTGAAAGCTGGCGCCTATCCTGCAGTGTTGAGGGGTTGCATGTTTTGTCTGACTGCATGGAAGCAGGTTTTCTTGCCATTTTGTTAGTTTTCTGACTTAGCCACTTACTATATTTTTGTCCTTCCATTAGTTAAGTAGCTGTTTGTAGATTTGTTCACACACAGTTTTTAAATCTTGCCTAACTGTTCTTCAAGGTCCCAGAATGCTCTTTCTCTTTCCAAACCTGACCGAGCACACTCTAGGAAGATCCCAAGCTAGAATCCACCTGAAGAAGACACTGACTGCCTCACATGTTCTCTTCACCCAGGCATGTGAGCCTATGATGATTGCATTGTGAGCACTGAGGAGATACAGGAGACGTGATTTCATTTTTCAGAGGGAGGCAAGACCAATAGGCCTTGTTCAAGATAAAGTGATTAGTGGCAGAAATGAGACTGGGTAAACTTCTCCATACTGTATCGTCCTCTGCAGTATTTTCTGCATATGGGCTTCAGGCTAGTCACAGAGGTTCAGTGAAAACATGTAGAGAAGAAAAATATATTTTAAAAACATAATTTTGGGGAACCCACAGAATGAAACCATTTTATGAATAATAAAGAATTTTACAACAAAGATGAATATTATTTATTACACTTCATACTAATAAATGCAACCTCTACAGTAGGTCTTTTTTTTTAATTTTTATTTATTTATGATAGTCACACAGAGAGAGAGAGAGAGGGAGGCAGAGACACAAGGCAGAGGGAGAAGCAGGCTCCATGCACTGGGAGCCCGACGTGGGATTCGATCCCGGGTCTCCAGGATCACGCCCTGGGCCAAAGGCAGGCGCTAAACCGCTGCGCCACCCAGGGATCCCTACAGTAGGTCTTAATGCACTTGTAATGAAGTTCATTTGAAATTCTATCCAAAATGTCCCCAACTTTATCACCATTAACTCATCTTTTTAGTTACCTTTTACTTCTCAGCACTAAACTCCATTCTTTACCCTTTACCTGTGTGTGTATATATACACTTTGGGGGTGGGGATAGGTTTCAGGTGGAGGAGAGGGTCTGGTAGTGAGGAGAGAAGTTACAAGGAAATGAGGGGCCATGGAGAGGAAACATGAAATGCTGGAGCCACTCCACTCCTGAGATAAGTATTCCGCTGTCGAATTCTCTGAGCACAGCCGGGTGCATTCCACACTGCACCTGGACCCTGTGAAATGCAATCTGGAAGGAAAAAAGATATTTCTTTCTGAGCCCGTCTGGAGATCAGCTCAGAGCCCCTGGGCTCAAGGACAACACCTGCCACAGGCCCTTCGCAGGACAACGGGGGTAGTGGGAAGGTGTTTGTCATCAACAGGTAAGTTCCTACGAGACGTGCAAAGGCAATGTGTTGACACGGCACATTTCAGCCCCAGCTCTCACTAACTGCGCTAGCCACACGTGACATCCACTAATACGGGGAAGGATGCGGTCTTTGGGAATTATGCCTCTTTCTGATTGTTTGAACATTCAGCATACAGACAAAAATTTAGGAAGTGTGCTGACTGAATCTAACTAACACAACTTCATTAATACCCAATCCATCAAAAACTTTCTCCTTCTTTTCTTTATTTCAAAGTTTTTACAAGTCTGCTCACTAATTCTATGAATTTATATGGAGCACAGAGTTCTTAAGAAATGAAGAAAAAGCAAAATAATGGACGGAAAATGCATGTGTGCATTAAAAGAACTTTTGAGGTAAGTGGGCTAAAGACTAATAAATGGGTTAATAAGTGTTAATGTCTATCCAGTCACTCATTCTTTGGAAGTAATTTTTAATAAATACCTTTCAAATGAAATTTTAAAAATAAAATGTATTTATTGTGACCAACAACAACCAAATAAAAGGCAAACAGAAAATGTTCTCTCATTGTCTGAGAAGCCAACTATGTGCTCCTGCCTTGTGCCTTGAATAGGCCTTATTATTGTTTTAATCAGAATATCTAATATTAAGTTATTATAGTTATAATTTACTGGTGCAAATGGTTGACATTTTCCCCTTTAAGAAAGAGTTTAAGAAGAATATCTCTAAAATCAGAGACAAAAGTGGTTAATGGTACTTTAAAATCACCATATATCTATATCTATATCCTGATTTTCTTGTCTGGTTGCAAAGATGTCTTAGTCTTTTAAAAATATACAAGAAAAGAAAACTCTCCCCTTCTCCCCTCAAGTCAACTTCTGTGTTCCTGAAAGATTTTTATTTAAATAAACAAACAAACAAACAAAAAAACAGAAAATAACTCTACATCTACCCTTGGGTAAAGAGATGAATCCATCGTGTGGAAGGAAGGCCACATGCCTAGCGCCCACCAGGCAGGGAAGTTAGATGAGCTCTACGCCCGTGGTTGTGACTTTCAGATATTGCACCAGACAAGTTCCCAATATGACAGCATATAAAAATATAAGCAAGGGCCTAGCCTCACTCCCAACTGAGGACCCCCCCCCCAACATGCACCTGCCGGGTCCCCCCTCGGGGCTGTGGGACCCAAAGCTCCAGAAACCATGGGTCCAGCAAGGACAATGACCAGGGTGGGGACTCAGGAATGGCTGTCCATCTGAAGGGGAAGGCAGCAGGTCCACAGGGGGTGGCAGGTGTCCGGAGCTGTGTGCCCGGGTCACCAGAGCAAGCCGACACGGCTGAGCGCTCAGGAAGGTGGAGCCACCTGCAGACACAGCGGTCCTCTGACCACCGATGTGAGGGTGGGTCGCATGGTGAGGGGGACAGGGAGAGTGACACATGTTCACGATGACATCATGGTGGTCCATGTAAAATCTGATGACCTTTTGTTCATTCAGAAGTTACAGAAATAAAAGGAATGATCTGGAAAGGTTTTTAAAACCATGCATGTTTAAAATCCTCAAAGAGGTCTGATAGAAAGAGCAGGAGGTCATGAGGTAGGGAAAACACATTAGTGTCTAGTCGATGATAACTCACTCAAAAAAGTACATATTTGCCCCAAGGCAGGGGGATAATAATGTCACCATCTCAGGAAGGAGGCCTTCTGCCCACCCCAAATACCTTCCCTTGGAGGAGGTTACATGAAGGCCTTGTGACATTAAAGAAACTGAATCCAGTGCTTGGAAAGAAAGCAGTGAAGAAAGAATTTTAAATACACACACTTGAGCAAGAAGAAACCCCAGGAGGAGGGAAAGAGGTCACAGGAGGATGTGGTTCTGAGCAAAGGGGTCATTGACTCTTCCTGACAAAATAACATCGTGTTTATGTTCCAAGTGAGGCTGGAGTCTGAGGCATCACGTGCAGGCAAAGTGGGAGGCATCCAGAGGCTGATGGAACTGTGCTCAGACCCTTTTCTGGAAAGACGTGGAGATACTGAGAGTTCAATGCTTGGCATTTGCAAGGAAATTCAATGTCCTAAACACATTTAAGTAGCCGTCAATGGGATGTGAACACAACCTGTGAACAAAGGGATAAGCAGATGGTCCGGAGAAATGGGACCACCGTTCCAACACAAGCCAGGATGATGAGGAAAGGAAGAAAGAAAAGAATATATAAAATGCAAAATAAAATGATTTTTTAAAAATATTTTATTTATTTATTCATGAAAGACACAGAGAGAGAGAGGTAGAGAGAGAGACAGAGACAGAGACAGAGACACAGGCAGAGGGAGAAGCAGGCTCCATGCAGGGAGCCCAACATGGGACTCGATCCCGGGGTCTCCAGGATCAGGTACTGGGTTGAACGTGGCGCTAAACCGCTGAGCCACCAGGGCTGCCCAATAAAATGATTTTTATTGCAGCAGTAGCCACAATAAAGGTGAGTGGAGCTGTCTTAACCTCACACAACACAGAAAAAATTTGAATGGAAAAATTGAATGAAACTTTTATGGAATTTGAATGTAAAGTTCCAGCTTCACACTGCTCGTGAGAAAGAGTATTGAGGTAAGGAAACACAAAATAATTTGAAACCAAGCAGAAGGAAAGTTACAACAAAACTCTGATACGACGACAATCTTTGATAAAGGAAAATACACGGCAAAAATACTGAGTGGATAAAGAGGGTTTTATAGGTTGAATCGTGTCCCTCTCCGAAAACCAGTTATAGGGGATCAGGGCCCAACCTAATCATTTCCGTAAGAACTTTATTTTCAAATAGTGAAACACATACAAATAATAGTAAAAAAAAAAAAATCCACATTATGAGGTACTGGAGTTAGGATTTCAATATACAGTTTTTGGGGAGGGACACGATTCAACCTATAAAACCCTATCTACTCAGTGGCTGCACCAGAGCAGGGGTAGACAAAGCCTTGGGTGAAAGGCAAACGAGAAATAAGCTCCTTAAATGCACTGCTTGCTGGGCAAGTCCTCGGGGGACAAGAGGGAGGACCCTGTCTCCGCACACAATGCTGCCTGTGCCACCAGCCAGGGACCCCGGTTCAGGCGCTCCTGTCAGTGGCCCCAGCCACCCACCCCAGACACACTACTCGGGGAGTGTCCACATGGGCCAGGCCCACGCCCCACAGGGACGCCGGGGACGGCGGTGTGTCCGCTCCTGTGCTGGGTTCCTGGGACAGCAGACCCTGCTAACATCATTCCAAGGTCCCGGAAGAAAGGAAGAAGCAGGATCTGTTCTGGACTAGAGGAAAGCAAGGGGGTCAGTACGTGGACAGGAAGGAGAAGGGAGAGAGAGGACCTCCTGGAACCACCGCAGAAAATGAATGGGGCCCGTGGGTGACATATGGTCTGACTGGTGTGTGCGTGTCCTTGTCTCAGCAACGAGGAGCAAGGATGCAGGTGTGTGGGACAGCACATCTGCAGCCTTCACTCAGGTGTGTGTGTGCAAAAGTGTATGTGTTGTGGTGTATACATGTTGTATGTGTGCTTCTGTGGCATACAAACACGTGTGTGCACATGTTTGTGCATGCATGAACACACCCATGAGTGCATTGTGTGTGTGTGTTATGTGTGTGCACGTGTGTGTAGGGGGAGGGCAATGAGCCAGATAAGACAAACATGGAAAAAAGTTAACAACTGAAGAGTGGAGCTAAAGCGTCTGGAGGGCTCTGTGTGCTAGTCTCTCAACATCCCTGTTAGAAATTATTTCAAAATTGGGACGCCCGGTGGCTCAGTGGTTGAGCATCTGCCTTCGGCCCAGGGTGTGATCCTGGAGACCCGGGATCGAGTCCCACGTCGGGCTCCCTGCATGGAGCCTGCTTCTCCTGCTGCCTGTGTCTCTGCCTTTCTCTGCCTCTCTCTCTCTCTCTCTCATGAACAAATAAATAAAATCTTTAAAAAAAAGAAATTATTTCAAAATAAAAAGTAAAATGCAAAATAAACACCAAAGTCAAAAGGAGAAAGAGAAAAACTGGGGAAAAAAGTCTTGGCAGTAGTGAACCCGTTGGAAATGAACCTTAGCGCAGCCGTGTCACGTGCTGGGAAGCTGGACGATGCTCCTGTGTCAATCGTGGGTTGAAGAAAAGATAACACAGCGAATTACAATGTACTTGCTGCCGAGGGGTGGAGAAACCACGAGCTGTCAAGATCAGCGCAAAGCCAGCGTGCAGTTGCTCCAGGGAGACGCGTGGCTGCCAGGCCCGCCGCACGAGAGGGTGGACACAGCCCGAATGAGCTCAGCGTCCGTCCCCGGGCGTCAGACGACGGCACCCACCGTCTGGTTTACACCTCACGGCATCGCATTCCCGTCCCTGAACCACAGATGGAACAGGTGGCACCCAGGGCTTGCTGTCATGGGGTGCTCTGTGCCCGAGGCCTCAGCCTGGGTGCCGACCTCCCCGCCGCTGCGGGTGGCGCTTCCCTCTGGCGCAGAGAGGCTGGCGTCCCGGTTACCCGCTCTCCGGCATGCGGCCATTCACCAGCTTCATCCTCCGCTTTTGTTGCTTTTATATGGATGCTCTAAGGATCCCTGGGTGGCTCAGTGGTTTAGCCCCGCCTTCAGCCCAGGGCCTGATCCTGGAGACCCAGGATCGAGTCCCACATCAGGCTCCCTGCAGGGAGCCTGCCTGTGTCTCTGCCTCTCTCTCTCTCTCTGTCTCTCATGAATAAATAAATAAAATCTTTATAAAAATTAAAAAAATAAATGGATGCTCTGTTTGCACCAGTTTTCTGACTTCCTTATTTTCATTTCATTGTTCTAACCAGGTTTTGTGAGCTGTGAAGCAGTGTTATGTAGGATTGTCATCGATTGGGAAAAAATACCTGTGCCTTGACAGAGGAAGGGCACCCGCTAAAAGTCGGTAGGTCTCAGTGGGCTGCACTAGCATGTCAGGGTGATGGAGAGGCTGCCCCGTGACACCGCGTTCCGTGGCTGTCAGCACCGCTCATCACCGCCTCTACGGTGACTTCTGTGGCTGGAAATAGGGAAAGTGGCATGAACACAGTGGCCATGTGCACCAAGGCCACCCGACCCCCTCTGTCCTGAGCAGTCACATTGGCGCACGGATAAGGTTGGAGGCTCCCTACACATTGCAGTGTTTGCACAGCCCGTGTGGAGCCGAGGAGAGGCGGCCACTACTCTTCTCCCGAACTGTGGTCCCCACACTTCAGACAGGTTGGAGTCAGTGAGTCCTTGAACACATTTGCTTCATCAGTGTCTCTCTGCCCTTTTGTCTTTACATGCAAGACGGTTTTAAAGGAAAGTATGACTCATATGTTTCTAATTCTCTTATTCTTACTGAAACTTATCTAATGTTGCTTTGTAATGGTTATCTGATGTCTGAAAGTTTTTGAACTTTTAACTGTTTTCCCAAAGTCAGGGCCTTATGTTCAGAAAAACAATCAGCTCAAAACCCTGCATATTTCAACTCTGAACTCACGAGGTTCGAAATGACGTTTGTGTGTGAGTGAATGTTTATTCTCCACAAATAGCTGAGAATTCCATCATCGGATTCGTTTCCTGTGTGGCCCCGAGGGTGAGGAGCAAGGAGATGGTGAGGGAGGCGGAGGCTGCCAGCGGTGCGTGAAGCTGTGCGTCCGAGTCCATGTGGGAGGCCCCCCTGGGCCGGGAGCAGCGGTGACCAGGGCCCAGGCAGGCAGGCAGACACGGGGACGACGCGCGGGGGCCTGGCGGTGCTCCAGCTGCATGTCCCCAGGACCCAGCCCTCGCAAGTGTTCACATCGTGTTCGAGGGACAGACACCGCACTGATTTTCCAGAAGCAAGAGGCTAGGGTCGAGGCAAGGCAGGCGGGCGTTATGAAGAATGAGGGGCTCTTCTCTCTGTCCTCACCAGGGCGGCCGTGCTACTGACCCCCAAGTGCAAGGGAAAGAAACACACAGAAATTGCATGTACCTCCTTTTCGATTGCCCATAAACTGGGATCCCCTGGAGATAACTGGGCTGAGGAGCAAAAATCGAGGTGATAAATCACATGTATGAAGGTGCCTCTCAGACAGAAGTGCTTTTTCTATTCCTTTTTTATCTCTTTGGCCAAAAAGGGATTTTTTGCTCCCCATAAACTCTGGTGAGTTTATTTCTCTGATCCCCAAAAGGAGTTCCTGTTAGAGCTCTGGGGTTAGTCTCCACGGCAAACTCTGTCCTTGGTGGTGTGTAGTCTGAGCCGCCGAGGAGCTCCGGAAGCCTCTGCAGACGTGGGGATAGCAGCGTGGAGACCCGGCGCTCTGGGCTGCAGTGCCCAGATTCACCTGGATGCCGGGACTTGGGGTTCAGTCCTGGTTGTCCCAGTGGTTGACTTCATGACCTTCGACAAATAAAGCAAACTTATAAGCCCTGAATCTCCTTGTTTGAAAAATGCAAACAATAGTACTTACTGAGCCCTGCTTTACTATTGAATTTGATGGGAGTACCTGGAAAAGGGTTGTAGACCCGAGAAGTCTGCAAAGCCAAATTAGATGTTGTTTCTGTCATTGCATGTATCCTTCCCACCTCTTCCTGGATCCCCCCTGCCTGCCCACCAATGGCGTCTCATTGAACAAGAAGTGGGAGTTTGTGTCAGGTGGCCTGGGGTCCCCTGGGTGCCCCATCAGGGCTGTCACTGGCAACATATGGCACAATGTTTGTGCTTCAAAGACACTTTTCCATTTATCTCTCACAGATTCCTTGAAAGGTTCAAGGCAAGATGGCAACAGGTGCTTATCAACTGCTGGGACAGTGCAGAGCTGTAGGCAGAGACCCTTTGTGTGAGATGCCCATGCCCACCACTGTCGCTGAGCCAACTGCCACTCAGCAGCCAGGTCCACACCACAGGCACTCCCCTAGAGATATCCCGAACTCCAGGGACAAGACACCCATGCCTCTCCCCTAGCAGAGTCACAAGTGCAAAGCCCCCCCTCACACACACACACACCAGGATGTGCTCTGCACCTCACTCGGAACCTGCATGGAGATTGCACAGGACCACAGATCAACGAAGTCGACCAGAAGGTTCAATCCAGACAGTCTCAGGGCCTGGCCATAATCTCTGAGAAGTAATGCAAACCTAAATAAAGCCCTGGAATTTGACATTTCAGATGCAGTTTAGCTTCCAAGTGACAATTAAAATTCTTCTAACATGAATCAGTGTGAGGAGCGGGAGGTAGTGCATAGCCTTGTCTCAGCAGCAGAGGCTTTCTCTCCATGACACATGGCACCTGTTGTCAGCCGGATGGAGTCATTAGTGTTGATAGAGTATTTATAAGGGTTTATTTCACGTGTCCCAAGGCCCCACCCACCATGAATTCTGGACACCATTCAGTGCCTTCAAAGAACCTTTGCAGACACACCCAAGTCAAAGTTGGAAAGATGGGGGCCACTGGGTGAGGTTCTCACTTTATGGGGAGCTCCTGTGTGTTGCCCTGAGCGGGCGCCGACCAACCTGTCCTGCACTAGATGCAGATGCAGTGCGTGGCCAGCCGGGGCTGCAGGGTCTGCTTTGGGAATGACATAGTGTTCATAACCAAAACAATCATTGAGAACACGCCAGCCTGGGGCCTGTGTGTTTCCAACAGTGACATTCACATGTGAGTCCTGGGAAGCATTTGTGATTGATGGTGCACGTTAGAGTCATTAAGTCCTTTTGTCTTGAATGTCTGTGTTCAGCTAGAAGGAAAGCTTTGAAGCATTATCCCTAACATGTTGACATCATGCCCAGAGTGGACACATGTATGACCGTGTGCAACTATTTCTGCACTCAGAGCAATTTCTCTCTGCAATAGCCTTAAAGGGGGTTTGGAGGAAGAAAGTGTACCCCCCCCCCCAATTCAGACTTGTTTCCTTGAGGAGCATGCTCCCTTCCTGTTTTGCTCCTGCACCATCTCTGCTGCATGGTTGCTGAGATGCTCCCACCCTCAGCCCCACTGTAGTCGATCAGCTCGTCAGAGCCAAAGAAGGCCGTGAAGCCAAAATGATGGAAGTACTCGGCCAGGAGCGGCCCGGAGAATCATCCCCGACTGTGAGTGTACCGAGCATCAGCCGAGAGACATCAGCTCTGAATTTCAGTGGACAATGTCCAGAAGCCACCTGGCCGAAAGGGACGCACTTGGATATGACTTCAGTGCCTTTAGGGTCTGAGAGGTGTGCAAATGGCGAGTTTGAACACCATAGCTAAGACCAAGTGCCCCACGGCCTCTGGGGCGCCGCAAACCCATCACCAGCCAACATCTACGCTGCCCTCAGGATGCAGCCGTCGTGAGAGCGTCCGTCCAGAGCTTCATTACAGGAGCCTTCAGGGAGGGCCCTCTTATGAGGAGTTCAAAATAATTGTGCAAGTGTGAAAGCCTACAAGCGAGCTTCAGACCCTGGGCATCTGGGTTTCGATAAGGGATACAGGTTATGGGCAGCGCCATTGGGGAGGCCACGAGTCCTCTCTGGGTCTCCGTTTCCTCACTGGATGTACAGAAATTTGCTGTCTTCTGTAGCTGTGACGTCTGTGGTCCTGGCACCAGTACTGGAGACATCCATGTGGTAGGTGTGGTTAAACAGGAAGAAGCTGAACGAGTTAAATATAGAAGACAAAGTGGGTTTATGTGACAATGCCAATCTTTCTGGGGCCTTTCATATGATGTCAGTGACGTTGATGTGATGTTTATCTATTTTTCAGACAACATTCACAGTTAAATCATTGGACTGTGATAAAGTAGACGGCCCTCCGTAATGTGGGTGGGCCTCATCCAATCAGTTGAAGGCCTAAGAGAAAAGCCTGAGCCGCCTGGAGGTGGAGGGTGCTCTGCCGGCAGATAGCCTGCAGACTCTTTGCTCTTCCCCTGGATCTGCGGCTCTCGAATGTGCACGCACACCCTCCGGGTCCCGTTTCTCTGGAGAACGTGAAAACAGTGAGCAGGAAGCAGATGAAAACCTTCACTAAAGGGATGATTGCTGTGGTTCTCGGCCCAGAGGTGGCATTGCCCACCGTGCTTACGTCGCCCACAGGCCCTGGAAACACTGGGGTCAGAGCCTGGGCCCCCAGCTCAGCTCTCAGAGGACGCATCCCATACAACAAGCTTCTCTGCTCCCCACACTTGTCAGGTGTCAGCGCTTCTCATCCTTCCCCTCATGATGCCTGCAGGAACGTGCAAGCGCACAGATGGTGCTGTAAACGCTGTGGGAAAAAGGATCCTCACTGTTCTGTTCACTTTTATGCCCTGTTCTGAGTGCCCTGAGCAGCCCTGGTACACAGCAGATGCCCCATGTAATACCGCTGGTTGAAGAGACGTGTGGGGCGTCACCCCAGCCGCCTTCAACTGCAGAAACAAGGACACAGGTGCACGTGATGCACTTGAGGACTGATCCCTGTAACCAGGTGGCAATGTGGGGAACGTGGCAAAGGCAAGGGAGGGAGGCCATGGCGTGTGCATTCTGAGCAATCCTGGGAAGTGCTCCTCAAAATTGCTGCACTTTGTGTTAAGAAAACCAGGCATTTATCCACCCAATCCTGCCCTTGAGGGCTTCAGGGTTACTCCACAAGCCTCAGGTCCTGCCTCCGGTAGGTGGGGACGGTCCCATGGCAGAGAAGTACAGACGACCTGTGCTTGTGGGTGGAGCTGTGCGTGCTTGCGGGAACCAGCCCTGCTTGGCGACCTCAGCACCGGACCAAGGGGTCCCGGGACCCAGGCAGCTGTCCGCGGCCACTTCCCACTGCCCCCTGAGAGCCCATCTGCAGATGTGTCCACGGAAACTCCCTTCTTGGAAACATGGAATAACATGACACAAGCATAGAGGAGTCCCATGCGGCAGGGCAGGGGTGGAATCAGATTTGGAGCCAGATGTGGAATTTTCCCCACCTGTAAGTGAAGGTCCAGGGACGAGGGACTCTGGTGACAGGACAGTTGCTGTGCACCCTTGACAGGGTCTGAGGCCCTGAATATTGCTCCTCTCTGCTCCAAGCTGACAGTGTCCTGGGCACAGAGGGTTTCACGGCTCATGGATAACAGATGCCCGTCTCCCCCCCTATTCCCATGGGGACCTCTGCAGTTATTCTGTCCTTGAAATTCTGAACACACTCTTTTTTTTTTTTAAGATTTATTTATTTGTTCTAGAGACAGAGAAAGAAGGAGAGAGAACATGGGCAGGAGGGGCAGAGAGGAAAGGAGAGAAAGAATCTCAAACACAGTCCGAGCTGAGCACGGAGGCGGGATGGACGTGAGGCTCCATTCCACGACCCTGAGATCATGATCTGACTCTGAATCAAGAATCAGATGCTCAAACAATTAAGCCACCCAGGTGCCCCCTGAACACACTCTTGTGATGAATACAGAATTTGACTTTACCTAACAACCCATCACACTTAACCACATTTATCCCAACTCTGGCTCAAGTATATGGCAGATCCAAGACGTTCTTTATGGGTAAACCCCAGAAAAACAGAAGAACAGATACAATTACTAATACACCCTTTAACTCACTAATTCCTTCTATCCATTGAAAAGAAACAAATTGTGGGGCACCTGGGTGACTCAGTGGTGGAGCGTCTGCCTTTGGCTCAGGGCGTAATCCTGGAGACCCAGGATCGAATCCCACATTGGGCTCCCTGCAGGGAGCTTACTTCTCCCTCTGCCTGTATCTCTGCCCTCCCCCCTCTCTCTGTATCTCATAAATAAATAAATAAAATCTTTAAAAAAATAAAAGAATTGTAACCTTGACCCTTGCCATCTGATGGGAATCCCATTTCTCAGCTGTGTAGCTTCTGTAGAAGAAAGCTGGTGAAAATCTGAATATTTAAGCTTAGCTTTGTTTTTTGGCTTTTTCTTTTTTTTTTTTACAATTCTTGTGCTGGGATCCCTGGGTGGCGCAGCGGTTTAGCGCCTGCCTTTGGCCCAGGGCGCGATCCTGGATACCCGGGATCGAATCCCACGTCGGGCTCCCGGTGCATGGAGCCTGCTTCTCCCTCTGCCTATGTCTCTGCCTCTCTCTCTCTCTCTGTATGACTATCATAAATAAATAAAAATTAAAAAAAAAAAACAAAAAAAAAAACAATTCTTGTGCTATCCCTCCAACTTGAACGTTTCGATAAAACCTCAAGACAATAGGGAAGCCATTATTATTAGTTCACCTCTGGATCTTTAGCGGCACATGAGGTTTTAGGAGAGCATTTAAACATAAAAATAGACTTAAGAAAAATACGCATTAAGGCTCATGTGATAATTCAAGCCGTATGCTCCACATTGTACATGTATGATTGATGTTAACCAAAAACAAAGTTACATTTAAAACAATTACAGCTGTCAATGAGCACTCATTCCACATTTGCATGTTTTAAGGAATTCCAGGGCACAGAAATATGGAACTCATTGTCTTTTAACCATTTTCTCTTGTGATCCCATAATACTGGGCAGCTTTTGATAGAACCCTCCGGAGTACAGCGCTTTAGGATGGCTCGTACTAGCCTCAGCCTGATGTTCAATTGGTTGCCGTTGGTTAGAGGTATTTTGGAAACCCAATGGTATTACATTGAAGGAAATTTCTTAGAACAATAAGAATGTGAAACCTTGAGCCTGATTACTGTCTCCAGAGGGGAGAAAAGGAACACACTGTTAGGAATCCATAATGAGATGATACCCTTGCGATCTTCCCGTTTTACTAGGGACAGACGGTTCCACTCAACTCGACCCCGCAGTGACGGACATCCCCCACGCCAGATGCCTGGCTACACGCAGCCTGCTACGTGGAGAGCTTCTCTGAAGGTGGACCTTGACCTGCAGTTTAAGGCTGAGCAGCAGGGGAGGCAGCCAGGCTTGTGATCCTGGCCATGGGGCCTGGGAACCGAGGACACAGAGATGATGTGCACGCGGGGCCTCAGCATGGCTCGTGGATGCCCTGGGAGCAGGTGCTCCTGTCTTCTTGGAAACCCGGTCATTCTCACACTCTCTGCTTCCACCCAAACCCCTCCCGTGTGGCGATGCCCCCGTCTGTACACACTTCCAGGAGACGAGACCAGGTGGGACGCGCAGTATTCCTCAGGTTCAGAAAAACAGTAAATATAGTGATGCAACAGGAGTTTCACCAAGAGGCACGTTTCACTTTATTAGAAAATATGGATAAGTGACAACCGTTCAAACATAGTCCAGGAACTGGAAACATAGGAGGGACCCATGGGAAACGGGGATAGGGCAAGGCTGAGGGAGTGGCTTACACAAGAAAAATTCTTTCTTTCAGAAGAATTTTCTAATTAAGCACAAAAATCTTTTTAATCTCTGATTCTATGGTAGTCGTAAGGCCTGTGGTTGAGTGAAATGATGCATCAGCGCCTGTTGCATGAAGCCCAGGCCGAGTCGGCAGGTGCACCTCAGTGGCTGAGCCGGGGCGGGATGTGGAGGTGGGAGGTCTGGGGGCCACTGGGTGGTGGGGCTGGAGAGTTCGCGAGGTGCCCGGTCCTCCTCCAAGGGGGGTCGCTAGCTGACACGGAGTGGTGTGTCCTCCGTCCTCCCCAGGGAAGGAGAGATGGAGGCCGGGCTGGGGTGGCCCTGGGGTCGCGGGAGGGAGCAGCCCTAGGGGAAGCCCTGGGTCAGGTGCAGCGAAGGGCAGAGAGAGGGCAACACGGCCACGGCTCCCCTGCAGGCCTGACAGCGACTGGGGCCTTGGGATCCTGCCCCCAGTGCCCACAACCATGTCTGTCCCCTGCCCTCTGCCCAAGGAGCTAAGACAGGCTCTCAGTGACGCCACTTCCCCCGAAGACTTCCTGTCAGACACACTGCACCCGAGTTCAGGTTCAGCAGCCTGGCCTCGCCGTGTGAGCCATGGAAGCCACGGGCCCCACGCGTGGTCTCAGTGTCCCCACGGCCGGCCGCGTTGCAAGTTCACTGGGGTCTGAGAGCATCCGAAAGGCAGGTGCGCAGCAGGTGTGGGTACTGGCACTGGTTTCAATGGCAGCAGAGGAATGACTGGGGCAAGGTCACACAAGGTCACAGACGCAGACCATGTGGCGGGGTAATCCTGGAGACCCAGGATCGAGAGAGCGTCAGCTGCATGGTCACCGGACTGCTCTGAGGCCTCTGCAAAGCCTCCAATGGTCTCTCTGTCATAAAACTGTGTTATACAGAAACTTCTGCTTCCATTTTAAGATATTTTTTTTTTTAGCTGTAACACACCAGAATCTTTCAACAACCACCAAAAAAAAAAAAGAAAAGAAAAGAAAAGAAAAGAAAAGAAAAGAAAAGAAAAAAAGAAAAGAAAAGAAAAGAAAAGAAAAGAAGCAAACACTTGGCTATTTCCTTCACCATGAATGGGTTTGCTAAGTAAGTGAGTAAAATGTGTTCTATCAGCCAAATCTTCAAAGGATCTATTGTTACAGGGAATAAAATAAAAAAATATTATGGAATTAAGTTTTGTTTAAAGTCTTAATACGTAAAACTTAACAAAGAGAAATTCATCTCTGCTGTGGTTCAGATTTCCTCATTCTGCTGAAATCTGCTATTAATTTGGAAATGTACGTTGGTTTCTCCTTTAATTTTTCATCGATGTTACCTAGCTGCATGTGCATGTCATGGGGACGAGGAGCTGGTCTGTGATGCAGATGCTACATCCCCACAAAGGTCAGTGAGGGTTGGATGGACAAGTGGTTGAGAAAAAGTCTCCAGGAATGACGGACACTGGCTCTCTCCACATGGTCACCCTGCACTGTCTGCGCAGGACCCTCTTAGCTCCTTTGGCCTCTCCAACATTCTTGCCTGTCCCTCGTGTCCATCAGGGCTGCCAGTGCAAACACATTCACTGCGTCCTCCACCTGGTATTCACTTTCTCACAGAATTTGACCTAAAGTCACCTGCCCTCCTTGTTCACCTATAACTTCTCCGGTCCTGACGAGATCACAACCAAATGCTCCATATGGAGAACCTGTCATGGACTCAACTGTGTCCCTTCAAAACCTATAGTGGAAACCCTGACTGAATGCTTAGTGCAGGGGACGGATAGAGGACAGGATCAGAGGTGGAGGGGCCAGAAGGGTCAGTGGAGGGAAGGGATTTGCATGCACAAAGTGTGTCACCCACTAAAAGAAGAGGAAAGGGCACATCCTCTCCAGCGAACCCTGGGGAAGGAGGGAAAGATGCAGGCCCGGAGATCTGTGTGATGGGGGGGACCGTGGGGGGACCGTGGGGGGACTGTGCCTGCAGCCCCAAGGTGAGAGCTGACCGGCTGCAGGTGTGCAGGGTGGGGGCTGGGAGCTGGGGAGCAGAGGGGAATGTGAAGGGAGTGGCTGGTGGCCCATAAAAGACGTGGAGTCACCCTGGAGTCAATGAAGAGGCATAGTCGGGACAGAGCGTTCAGTGTTATACAACGACGGGACGGATCGACACAATTATAGTCGTTCCCCAGCCATGCTCTGCCACACGGGTGGAAACGTGGAAGACCCCGGTACCTGGCTTCATTCCAGGTGGAGTCCTGATGAAGGCAGAGCGCTGTCGAGGAGCCCAGGACATTCGCAAAGAGGCGATTCTAAGGACGAGGCATAGAGGGAGGACCGTTAAGACCACAGTGGCTGAGGATGGGGTGAATCTGTAGATAGGTTCAGGGCACAGCAGGAGTGTTTCCAGGAACCCTGGACGGGGGGGTGCATGGATCAGGATGGAGATGGGCAAGAGCCGCCTCCGCTATGCCTCAGGGAGGACGGACTCACCGTGGAACCGGGGTGGCTGGAGAGTGAAAGTGGGAACCAGGCGCTGAAACAGTGGAGGGAGGTGGGAGCCCAGGATGATGCAGGCACCACGCTGGGGGAGATGGTGTGGGGGTAGCCTGACGTGGGGTCCTCGGGAGTGTTCCCGCAAGGAGGAGGGTGGGGGGGGGCAGCTGTAAGAAGCAGGGGCTGGAAACTGCTTATCTGTAACCCAAGAGACAGATATAAATGTTCTCATTTTCCAGGGGGTTCTGAAGTCCAGGGAGGATAAATACTTGTCCAAGCTCACAGACCACTAGAGCATTCCACGGGGTCACACCCTGCGCTCCCCAGATCAACTGCCCACCTGCAGGAAGGACTGCCCACAATTTCTACCATTTTCTCTTTGAAAATGGAATTGATCCCTGATTGGTTTTCAGCACATGTGAATGTGACCTGTGCCACATCACTGTGTGAGGAGTGTTTCTGAAGAAAATTCTGTAACTGCAAAGAAGAAAGACAGGCCAGGAGCACAGCCAATATCCTTGGTACACACCTGGGAACATTGGCCTTAAGCCCTAGGAATGGTGCCCGGAGGAGGTGCCCAGAGCTCCTGGAACTGGGGTCCGCCTCCCGATCAGCAGGCGGGGGTCTGTCTTTGATTGATTGAAAATGCACCCAATTTATAATCAAATAAGAATACCTTGGGCTCGCTGCCAGAGGATATTAATCTACGGGGCTTTTCTGCACCCTAAAGGTAGCCATCTGGGATCGCTAAAAGCTCCTCCTTTCGAAGTTCTATTTACATGAATGGTTTTGCTTTTAATCCTCAATGTGCATTTCATCAACAAGATGGGATACAGCCCTGTGCCCCGGTCTCCAAAGAAGCCGGCTCTGCAAAACATGGGTATATTTAGCATTTAACGGAAAGATAAGTTCTCCTACCTTTTTTTTTTTTTCAAGCATGAAAGACCAAAGAACATGAAAAATAGCATGCCCGCTGCAAATTTATCAAATGGCATTTCTGTGTCAGAGTAAGCATATGAAAAATACAAAAACCAAAGGAAAAAGTTGATGTTAACTAAGAAGAGACACCTGAAGATAATGAAAATAAATTTGTGGGGAAGAAAATATATGGATTTGATTATGAAGGAGTTATTTATTTGATGTGAGAACTGAAATACAGACAATTCTTTGGTAAATCTAACTGTTTGAAATGGTGACCTAATCATGACCTAATTTAATGACATAATTGGTGTTTGCTAAAAGTGTGATGTCTGCTGTTAGAAGTGTATCCTTACAGACACATTTGGCCTGGGGATTCTCAGACTTAAAGGAAGAATGGATTCATAACAGGTCTTCCACATAAGGAATCCTCAACAGCCCTTGTGAGTCTCTAGCGAATTTCAGCTGAGCCCCAGCAACACATTGAAAGCAATGGAGACAAAAAGAGCAACTTCTAGAAATGCAAAAAAAGGGTAAAATTGTTCAAAATTTGGTGAAAGAATGATCAAAGCGACTGACAAATGTGGAGAGCTGTTGTGAGTTCGGAATGACACTGTGGGACGTGAATCTGTGACACCGCGGCATGCCCAACGTGAATGGTGGTGAGGCAGGAAGACTTCCCCTACCCGCTCTCGCAGGGCTGCGACATTAGCTCCTCACTGAGAAGCTTCCCCATCAATGTGTCCAATTTTCTGTTATCACTATTTTCCTTTCTCTGCAATATATTCTGATAATCATAATAAATGACAGGTTATTTATTTCTAAATATTTCACTCAATAGATATACTTTCCAGGCAAATATATTTGGAAAAATAAAAAATAACTACACTAAATGTAGACAGACAGGGATGAAGTGGAGGACATAGTCTTATATTTCCTACTTAAAATGTTCATGGAATAACGGGGTCATCTTCAACCATCCAAATAGTTTTCCAGAGCTTCTTTCATGTGATTAGTATGTGCTTTGAGGAATGGTGAATGTCTGAGTACAGGCTCTGGGTGGAGGACCTGATGCAATGTAAGTGGCATGTTCAGGAAGGGCTCCGTCGAGGGGCTGCAGCCTTCCTGGTTTGCTCCAGTTAAGTGGTGGCATGCAAGAACTGCCGTCCACTGCAGGTCTGAATGCTGCGACTGGGATGTTCTGCTTCTATTTTATTCCTCTTTCCTCAACTGGAGGAGTTCAGCGGAAGGCTCAGCGAGTACGTAGCCCAGCGTCAGAACATCTGGAAATCACTGTCAGCAGCTTTTGTTTAGATGCAACGTTGGCGGGAGTCACTCTTGTTGTGCGCATGGCCCTCCAGCTTACACCTGCCTGGCTCTGATCAGAGCAGGACCAACAGCTCAGCTCAGAAATGCTGTTTCCTTAATTTTTTTTTAATTCAAGTTTAATAACATACAGTGTCATATTACTTTCAGGCGTACAATACAGTGGTTCAGCAATTCTGTATATGATGCTGTGCTTGTCACCATACACGTCCTCCTAGTCCCCTCAGTGCTATTTCTTTCACCATTAAAAGAAAAACCCACTACCAAACCAAATCCCAAACCCATCTTAAAACACATTAAATTATTTATGGTATCTTACTTTTTAGAAATGTGTTTCTTTTATTATAACAAGGCTCAGTTAATAAAATTACTAACCAAATTAGAAAGACCATTCTCTTCGATGAAAAAGTAAAAGACTCACCATATTTTAAGTAATAAAAACTGAGGTCTTCTATTATAACACTCAGAGAATCATGAATATGTGCCTTTAAACTAAAACAGTCAGCGTCTTACCCCAAGGCACACTTACAAGATCCTTAGAAGCAATAAAAAGCCACCTTTCCTCTTAACTACGGTAGCCACAGTTAATTGAAAAGGCGATATAAAAACAGGCTGGTGAGGAATATAAAAATTCCATCTTTTTCAACAAAGAAACAATATATTCAGAGCATAATTTCCACTTTAATTCAAGGAAACAAAATATTTGTCCTGAAGTTAAAAAATTAATAACAAGATGTATAAAACCTTTCTGCTAGGAAACACACATGAATTGAATTAAGTTGTCAACTTTATCAGTACTTAACCTCCAGATGTCCAGAGAAAAGAAGGTATTTATTTCACATAAAATATATAAGATGGAATAAAAATTATTATGAGTGTACCATTAAATATCAGAGGGTGGCTGTGGCAAACATCGCTGCCTGCCAGTAACTGCTTTCCCCTCGGCTTTCTCAACAGAACTCCTGCTTTGTCCCTGGCGGCAAATGTGCAGCTAAAGCTAAAGCTAGGGATGTAGATGACATGTGTCGGCAGCAATGACATTTATTGGAAGCCTATTGGCTGGGCTCAGGGAAGCTGTGAGGTATAAAATGTGCCACATTCAGTGGGCACAACCCTTTGCCTGTCCTCCCACCCTCTGTCGTGTCTGGTGGCCTGTGCAAAGACGTGGGAACCCTCAGGCAATATACAGGAGCAAGCCTCACTCTCAAATGGCATCAACCTGGCCTATGTGCAGTCTGTTGGCTCGTGATGGGAGGAAACTGGCTCATATGCTTGGCTTTCTAGTCCCTGTTTCTTATAAATAAAGTCAGTTCCCAAACAAAAATTCCCATATTTCCATCCTGAGGGAATTTCTTTCTGTAGGAATGACCTGGCCTTTTTACCCTGATATGGGTTGTTCAGGGTTTCAGATTCAAGTTTCCCTGTTCTTGATACTTTCCTAAGGGGGGAGACTCAGAATCACTTGGTACAGAAGCGTCCCGACACGTAAGTTTAAGTTCATAATGCCATCATTTAAATGCCTGTTTTATACCAAACAGGTCACATTGTCGGTAAATGGTGATGCCTTCAGTTTTGTTTTTCCAGCATGTCTGTGCTCCTACTCTGCACACTGACATGCATTCCCTCCTGCATCTGCTCAGTTGCACCACTGAACGTTGAGCATTGCTAACAAGAGGTTCAGGAGACATTTGTGTGTAAGACTGCAGTCCAGGTGGCAGGTCTTCCCTACCATAAATAAGGTTTCATTCCCACACCCTGCCTTGGCCTCCTGGTGGGCAGCATGCCTCTTCCTGCCCTGTGATTTGTTCTGAGCCATGTGATGGGCTCTGGCCAGTAGACATGAGCAGACAGGTCATAAACTAAGGCTTGAATGTGATTGTGCTCATTGGGCTTATTGGATGTGGCTTCATCCACAGCCATGCAGGAACATGCCCATGATGGCCTACTGGGCCACAGAGAGTGAGGGAATGGGGCACACCTGCATCTAGTGTTAGGCACGAAGGAGTGTCAAGCTGAGCCCAGACTAGACTGCCAACCCCAGCCAACACAAAGCAATATGAACAAGAATAAACAAGGGCTGTTCTAAGCCATGAATCTTAGAGTGGCTTATTGACAGCATTTTAGTAAAAGAAGGCTAAAATAACTTTTTAGAATGAAGAAATAACAAAACTGGCTAAATATCTAATTAGTCAAAAAGGCTTTTTACAGTTTTGATCCATGTAGTATTATATGATTAGGGAGAAAACCATCATCATCACCATCCCTATCGTTGCCATCACCATCATCACTATCATCACCATCACCATCATCACCATCGTCATCAGCATCACCACCATTGTCACCACCATCACCATCATCACCATAAGGCCCTGACTTTAGCGCCACATGCATTCTTACTTTCTGGGGCAGCTTTGTTGCTTGCTTGATGTCTCTGTCCCCTTGGCAGTTCATGATTATGTCAGTCATTTCTGTGCACTGATTCAAAAAAAGCTGATGACTTTCGCCTTGATAACTTTAAAACATGCCAGATATAACATTTATGGGCATGATTTGTGAGTTGCTCAGTATACTTCTAAAAAATCCCTAACTTGGAGGTTTTTGACAAGGATGCAGGAGACCCTTTTTAAACATGAGCAGAGTCGGGGAGGGAGGCATCTATCACTGAAAATGACCTCACTAGGTATGTAAAGGAAAAGAGATTTCTGTTTTAGATTTGAAATCTTCACGCTTTGCAGCAGGAACCATCTGCTCCAGGGCATGCACCCCGGCTCACTACCTTCCATGCCCACCTGTACTCTCCTGCTCACCCCTCCTTATTGGAGCTCTTTCAGCAACTTGAACCCTTCACCCTCTCCTCCCTGCTCTAGAACCCTGTCCAGGGCCCACTCCATCTATGAGCATTTCCCAAGGGCTGGGTTTCCCTTCTCCATTCCCGGTATGGTCTTTCCTGCACGACTGACTTGCTAAGATTGAGCTTTACAAAGATCACTCTTTTCTGAGTAGAGAGAAAACTGTGCAAGAGTGAAAATCTTAGCAGAAGGCAGTAGAGAATTCTAAAGGAAGCATGAGTGCTTAAAAAGCGACAGCAACATCCCAACTAAAACGTTTGGGAGCCCAGCCTGGGACGGGACATTGGGACTGGAAAGAAAAGGAGAGCTGGCCTCAGGTTTCTAGTTTGGGGCTTAGTGAACAGCAATAGCTTTAATCAAAATAAGAACCTTCTTTGTTCCTTCTGTAGCCTGCCACAGCATCTGGCAGCATGAGGTGTATTCGGCAGCCCTCGCTCAGGTCTTCACAAGTGAGTGACTGCTTCCCGTGATGGGGCCAAACACTATATCCTTTGTGCCAGGCCCCGAGCAGGGCACAGTCCCACTTGCACGATCTTCACCCGGAGGTGCATTCCGCCAACCTCCCTGTTTTATGGAGCAGGAAACTAAAGCACAAAAATTTTAAGTAACTTGTCCAAACTCACAGCGCTGGAGGGGCAGAGCCAGGATTCATTCACTGCAGCCCAGAACTGCTGCCTTTGCCTCCCCGACCGAGACAGCGTTAGGATTCAGCAATTAGAGATGGCTGTTTGCCGGAAAGAAAACAGTAAGCAGGGTTTTTGATAGCATATTTTATTTGAATCTAAGAAAAAAAATGATTAAATTCGAAGTTCAGAAATATAAAGGGTTATCCAATAAATTTAGGATCTTAACTGTTTCTTAAACAATGATGACACACACTTAAGCTGGTTCTGTGGCTCCCAAGTTTCGGGTTTTACTTCCGTACAGTTTAAATAAGAAGCCTCATAAAATATCTTCATGCAGACGCACAGAGATCATTTTACATGACGTGTGTTGGGGGATTTGGGGCCGTGAAGATTGTTTTTCCAACCAAAAGTTGGAGCTGAAATAGCATCGCAACTTGGCCCACACAGCCCTCGGACCGTCCTCCAAATGGCTCCATCGAGCCAGGGGACGCTTGCTGGGGGCCGCTGGTTGTAGCTGCGGGCTGGTCCTGCTGCTCACGCTGTGGACATTCAGCTCCTGACCCTGCTCTCTCAAGTGCCACTCGGGTGAATTTCCTGAGGCCACCAGGAAAGAAGGAAGCTGGGGACCTGCAGGCACTTGTTCAGCATCTAGCACATGGCTGATTTGTGCTGGCTGAGCCTTCTCTAAGGAGCACACCCCAAATTTGTTCAGGTGGTGATTTAATGTTGCAATAGGCCCCAGAGTGGCCCAGGGTGGGATGGCTAGTGGACACGTGTAAGAGAAGACGCAGGGCAGACAAGCGCTGGCAGGGTCACGCTCTGACTAAATCTACTTCTCTGAACGATGGGCCTGTTTACGCTGCTTCTGGACAGCAGGGGCAATCCTCTAGTATTTACTGCATGATTAATCCAAGCCTCAGGCAAAGCTCAAACAGAAGCTTCAAAAGGAAAAGCAGCACACCAAAGAGAGGTTGAAAAAATGGTCTTTTCTACCAGGGCGCTACCTGGAATGATCAGATTGCTTTAGTGGTTGCGTGACTCATCGCATGAACGGGATCTCTGCACAGCAAAACTAAACAAACTAACACAAAATTCCAAGAAACAAACAAACCCATGCACTTGTTAGCTGTATGATGAGGACAGCAGCAGGTTGCAAACTTCTAGGGAAGCTTCCGGCGTAGATTCAAAAATGCTGTGGGCACAGCCGATCTCAAAGGAAGCGAACGTGGCTTGACTAGGAGTGAGTGCCCGGGGCGGGGAGGAAGGCACAGGCACAGGGCGGGGACCGCGTGCCTGAGGCTAAGATTTCTACTATGTCAACATGTGTAGGATAAAGAAATTAAGCTCAAAGCCATTCAAAATACATCTCCACCAAGTACAGATTTCCAAGGTCAAAAGAGGACACATACATTGTATGTGATTAGTTTTCTGAAACCAGCCCTTCCATTTCACAGATTAAAGCAGTCTGTTTAAATATCTCATTTCTACAAAGTGAATTTACATTTAAAGTACAAAGTGCAAATACTATGTGTTTGTTTTTGTTTTTAATTGCTTTTTGGTGAGGGAGTCTCCCACATGTCTAGGAACCGCCTGGGATGTGTGAGCCACTATCCTTGCTTCCTTGGCTGAAAAAAAGAAACGGAGACATCATTAGGAAAAGCATCATTGGACATCCCTCCTCATCTGTGAAGACTAAGGCTTGCCTTCTAGGGATGACATCGTCGACCTGTTGATACAGGGCAAAACCAATATATTTTTTTTTAATGCAAAAAGAAAGAGTGCTGGTTTGATATTTTTGGGCGTAAGGATCAATAAAAATACAATGCAAACATTAAATTCCAAACACTTCCTTCCCTCTCAGTGATTAGGAATATCAGAAAGACCTACTGGCTGAGAAACTTAACATTTGCTTTAAATATCTCGATTCAGTACATTAAATGTTCCATGCAGTCTCTTGTCACCTTGGATGTTATACAAGATAATTTTAATAATCTAACTTATGCTTCAAGTTTAATAAAGGCATCATTGATTTTTAATTTTTCTTCTCATCCTTTCCATTTATAAGTTTATCTCCCCAGGAAGAAATGCAACTTGAAAAGTTTATTTGCTAATTATAGGAATTCTGCACCCTGGCTGCCAGTTGAAAGCAATTTGGGATGAAAAGGAAAAGCAATCTACCATCTTCTAGATCTAATTTTCCAAGGGTACCAATTGATCAAGGGTACCGATATGAATTGATCCATGTATCTGCTTCATCATTTAAAATAATTAAACTTAAATACTTAGAAGGCTTCTGGGCTGGTTTTCCTCCTCACGATAAAAATACTAGTAGGTAGTTGGAAGAGAAAGGAGCGTATCTCCTGCTTGGAGCTAATGGGAAGTTCTGTTTTGATTTGTTGTGGTTAAAGATAAGCCATCAGCGGATTCCTCGGTTCTGGAAGCGTGTCAGAACTGTTGCAGGAGGGGCGCCTGGGTGGCTCAGTGGTTGAGCGTCTGCCTTTGGCTCAGGTCATGATCCCTGGTCCTGGGATCGGGTCTTGCATCAGGGAGCCTGCTTGGTGGGGAGCCTGGTTCTCTATCCCCCTCTGCTGCTCCCCTGCTCCTGTGCTCTCTGTCTCTCACTTCTATCAAATAAATACATAAAATCTTAAAAAAAAAAAAAAAAACCTGTTGGAGGAGACGGGGCTGACATCCTAGCCCACATCCACATCGATGTGGGGGCATGGAGGCCCACCAGGGACGTGAGATATTCAGAAAGCTCCACTCGCTGTCTGATCCAGTACTGGCTCCGGTATCATCCCAACTCCCCTTTATCCAACATTTCCTGTCTGGTTATTCACATAGTGAAAGATTTTGGTGCTCGGTCCTATTGTTTATTCTTCAAAGAAACATCTATGGCCTTCAGTCATTTTATCATGTGCAAGCCACAGCTGGCCTTGGCCGGGGACTTAATCCAAGGGTCACAGTTTACATCAATGGCTGGGAAGTCAGTCCCTATTCGAACACCATAAAAAGAGCTGGAGAAGCTGCTCTGGCTCCGTTTTCTGGGAAAGAGCCGAAGAGGGAGGCTCGCATCTTGAGCAGAGTTTACTCGCGGTCGAGAGCAGTGCATGTGTGGCAGTTGTCACTACTGCAGGCACCTGACCTGCGCTAACGGCTTTCAGGCCAGCCCTGTTCTAAAGCATAAGTGATTTGTGGTAGGACTTAAGAAGCTAAAACCCTAAACACTCGCTAAACAAAGAAAACCATATCACATGGCTTTCCTAATGAAATGGTTTCAAGTTACATTGAAGGTGTGCACTGGAGGTCTCCACTTAAAACCCACAACAAATGCAGGGCTTGCCTTAGGAAATGTCAACCGACATCAAACAGGGAAGACCAAATAAATTACAAATTGGCGAGTGGTCATAAGGAGGGAGGATTTTGCCTTGGCTTTGAGGGAGGGAGAAATGCATCCACACCTGTTGATCCTCTGGAAAATATTCTAGACTTTGGACAGGTGTGCATGGGGTGCTGGGGAAAGCCAGCACAATTATCTGCTTTAATTGCACCTGCAGAGACACAGGAGTCAGAAACACAGAAATATGTTTGTAAACACACACAGGCGGGGAAACTGAAAATCCCTTTTGGAGCAGAAGATAGTCTCATTAAGATCCCCAGATGAAAAGAGAACATTCACCTGAATGCCCAGAGGGTCTCCTGTCCCTGCAATCTCCTTAACAGATGGTAAGAAATAAATTGCAAGACCCTGGATAATTGTTTGTAAAAAAAAAAAAAAAAAAAAAAAAAAAAATTCCACAAAACAACCAGTTTTGAATTTTTTCTAAAAATATCAAAAACGATTGAAATTTCAAAAAGAAAAAAAAGACAAAATCTTTAAGTTGATGACTTCACAAGTTGATGATTTTGATGGAATTTTGAGGCTATTTTTAGCCTCATGGGGGTATCTGTATGTTATGTTGCCTCTCCTGGATGGTTTCCTTTTTGGGAAGGCACTTTCCAAATCTACAGGACCCTAAGCTGTCAATGCCTATGATTAAACCGGTAAATCATTAATGCTAAAATACAGACGATAATACTCACCTGTCTATTAGAGGCGCTTTCAGCATTAGCTCTAGGGGCTAAGGGGGGAAAGAAAAAAGACACTATTAAAAACCAAATACTCTTTAGCTCATGAAAGTTTCAATATAATTTTTCAGGAAAAGGTCAAAATCACTCTAAGAAAGTGATTTACAAGAGAAAACTTGCAAACTTATTTATAAGAGAAAATGGGAATAGAGAGAAAGCACAGGTTATCTGTGGTGGCTTATAAATTCATTATGTACACACTTCCTCAAATTACAGATGCTCTAGTCCAAACATAGAAAAATGTTTCTAAACATTTTTTACCAAAGCTTGCAAAGCACAGTGGACTCACCCGAGACCTTTCCGACCCTGTGAAACTCTCCCAGGGGGTGCGAGGGCCTAGGCAGTGTGGAACACCAGATCTTTGACATCTCCTGGGTGTTTCATATTTAAATCATGAGAAACTAACATGTCCAGCTCAAAATAAGTTTTCTAAATCCTTGAGGGAAATGGAAGGTGGAGGGAGATGACTGAGATGCATAGTGGTTGCCCTGTGGCCTCACGGTAGGAGGCTCAGACCCGGCCCCACGGTCACCTCCCACGTCCCTCGGGCACTCCTGGGGTCCAGCTCCTTAGCACCTGCCTTCCTCCCTGGCTCCTAGGATGACCGTCCACCTTCCCAGCTTCCCTCCTTCCTCCCCTCTGGCTCCTCCCACCCTCCCGGCCCACTGAGAGGGCCACCCCAGCAAGGAGCCACAGGCAGCAACACCACAGATAGAAATACGAGACCACCAGAGAGAAGAGGACTGTTTCATAGCCACCTGCCTGGTGTGGCGTTCAGGGACAGTCAGGAGTGTTCACATCATAGGTACAACTGCTACCGACTGCTCCGGGCGACCCAGGAGAGGACAATCTGTCCGTCAGGCAGTGTGCCTGGAAGGGACCCCGCTAGCATGGCAATTTGTTTGAAAGAGATAATTTGGTCAAAAATGAGTATTTCTTAATTGGCGAGTTTCTGTGTAACGGTCATTTTGGAGAATAACGGGGGAATGACACAATGTTCTGTGAATGTTTTTTTTTCTGAGTTATTTAGAAACATTTCCTTTCTTGGTTTTAGCATTTCTCAATAGTTCAGTTAATTCATTTTCTTTTCTACTTTTTTTTTTTTTTTGCAATAGTGAAAATTTAGATCAAACCTTCCAATAACACATCCTTGGTTATATTCCAATACTTTACAGGCAAAATCTTGTGTAATATCGTAAAATAAGTGTGATTAGAAAGTACATGTATGTAGACCCCATCTTGTAGTGAAACGTCTTAGTACATGCACGCAGGTGGGTATCCACACAGAAATATTTCAGGGAAGGGTACAGGCTCGGGTCTGATTATGACGGAGAAAAATGGCATTCTATCTGGTTTTTATTTAATTTCTGAGTTTTCTTTTTAAGAATAAAACATACATTGCTAAGTGGTGAGTAAAGATGAAGGCAACAAGAGACACTGGTAACAGTTTGCATATTTAGAGAGTCCAAACTAACCCTCGCCTGAATATTTTTTTTTTTTTTTTTTTTTTACTTTTCAAAAGCAATTTCAAGGTACACAAGGCAAGAGCAAGGAATGAATTGGAAATGAAAATAATAGTAGGAAAGAAGTTAAATTCCTCCAGGGAAATAAGAGTTGCTAAAGCAACTAATTATGAATCCAAATCCCCGATGCTCATTTTTGACCAAATTGCCACGTTTACCAAATTTTTGCTGGTTTTCTTTTTTTTTTTTTTTTTTTTTTTTTTGGAGGAGGTTCATCAGCCATCTCCTTGGTTGTTAACATGCTAACATGACTGTAAACTTCAGATACATCCGCCTGCACAGAGCTACCCAGGAATTAAGCCCAGCCCTGCAGCAGTTGGGGTTTCTGGTGAAGGGTGATGGTGTCAAGGGAGCCCATCATCGTTGCTGTGGCACTCACGCCCCTCCTCTGGGCACAGGTGGGGTGCGCTCCCGCCCTGTCCCTGCGTGAGTCCGGTGCATGCAGACGCCCAGATCGCGCTCAGGATGCTGCACCGCCTAGAGCATCAGCCCCCCTGGGAACAGGTGGGTCCCTCGGCCCCTGGCGCCCCCACCCTCCTGGTGAACGCACGCTTCCCAGACGGAGCTTGTGCTCCGCATTGCCCCACATCAGGGGCAGAGCCAGCCTCCGGCCTGAGCCGCATGGTAACGGCCTGCAGCCCGCGGGGACCCGTGGGGACCCTCCAGGACCCCTGAGGCGGGGGAGATGCACTTGGGGGCCGCTGGCCACTCAGCACGGCCGTGCAGGGGTGGGGGGCAGCCTGGACGCCTGCAGCAGCGCACTGTTCCCTGCGGGGCCAGAGCCCACACAATCTCCACATCCCAGGTCCACTCCACCTCGGCGACCCGGGAAGGCGCTGAGTCCCCCCCCCGCCAAGGTCAGGATCTGTATTCCCCCCATTGTCCATGACACCTCCTGGGTAACTGAGGAGGTCACCCTGCCAGGAAGGGGCCTGTACTGTCCCGCCTGAACTCAGTCACTGGGGAGCCTCTTGGATGCTTTGCCAGCAGGGGACTTGCTGACCAGATGAGCTGGTCCCCAGAGACAGCAAACAACTCACCTGGGATCACACTTCCAGTTCTAAAGAAGCCCATCCAGAGCCCCTGTGCGGCTCTCACTCTCTGGGCCATGAGCCCCCCACCCTCATCACCCAGGGTGGGTACCAGACAACCAGCACCCCACTCTCATCACCGCCAGGGCAGGTACTAGACAACCAGCACCTCGCCCTCATCACCTCAGAGCAGGTACCAGACAACCAGTCCCCCACCCCCATCACCCCAAGGCAGGTAGACAAACAGCCCCCCTCCAGCAGTGTGAATTTGCCCAGTTGAGGCTCTTCTCTGGGCCGTCACACAGCTACAGTGCCTGTCAGGCTGCCACTTTCCCCGGCCGAGCAGGGTTTACCCGCTGGCTTCTTAGACGCCCGAGGGCCTGAGGTAGGACAGCATCCCCAGGGCTGGCCAGGGCACCCACTGGGTCTCCCCCAACATCCTGATGGCTGCACCCAGACATCCCTCCCACAGAGACCTCTGCTAGGCTCCTCAGCCCAAGCGCTGCGCTGCCTCCCTGGTCCAAGGGCCACACTTGGCACACAGTCACAGCCCCGGTGCGCCCTCCCCCTGCCTGCCAACCGTGAGACTCTGAGACTGGCTCCATTCCCACCTGCACCCTGCAGGGTGAGCCAAGAGGGCAGCCCCATGTCTTCGCCACTGGCCTCTGCTCCAGATTCTTCCAGGATGGCATGAGGTGCAAGCGTCACACACCCTGCACTCAAGGCTTCCAAACAAAGCCTAGTTTTTCTAAGACTAACTTCTCACAGAGACATTAGCAGGGACACAGATCCAGCCTGGACTCTGTGGAGCAGGATGGTGGCGAGTGACCATTGTGAAAAGAGCTGGGGACATAGGGACAAAGGAGAGACGGGAGCCACTGCTTCGGAAGCCGCCCCGAGGCCAGCTGCACAGTCAAGTGCAGACCTGGGAGGGTCTCGCAGAGCACGAAGAACTCACTCCCTGTCCTCTACCCTCAAGCCTGGTTTCTCCTTCAGAGGTGTTACCGACATCGGTAGTAGGAGAACAGAATCATGAAACACTGGTGACGCCTCTGCAAAGCCTCCCCGCACGTGCGCTGTGCCAATGGAGAAACCGAGTCCACCACGTGCATGCAGCCAGCGGGCTCCGGCTACTGTAGGTCTGTCTCCACGGCAGTCGGTGTGGTCGGCCAGGCCACCTTCACAGGACGTGCTCGGCGGGTGAAACAGCTAACAGGGTGTTTTCAACTATCGACGTAGCTGGTCTGGGTAACAGGAATTATGCAACTGCCGATGAGCTGGCCCGCACGTGTGGCTGGAGTCCACACACAGGGGCATAGAGTGACTCCCAGTGGTTTCCAGATTGGCATCAAACACATTTGGAACGTCGCCACCACGGCCGGAGCCAGAGGGCGCGTCTTCACACAACGCTCAGCTTCGCCCCAGTTGACCAGCCTCTCCCTCTGACGGGCTACGGCTGGTCTGTTATTATTTCTACGGACAAACGCCCTACAGGTAAGAGGCCCCCTCAGACGGAAAGGACAAGCTACGCTTAAAGAAGCCAACGGAGCAGGTGTCAAGACCTGATGCATCGCAAAGCACAAAACAACGAGAAAGGCTCTTACTAGGGTGCTTCTTTGCGTTTGCTTTACCTTCTTCTTTCGTCACCCCGAGGCAGCCCATCAGCTCTTGCACGGAGATGGATTTGTCGTTATTCACGTCACAGTATTCGACAAACTTCTTCACGCACTTTTTGGGCTTTGATTTTTTCCGAAGGAATCTCTTGAAGGGCTTAATCTCCTTTTTGCCAATGTCCCCGCTGGAGTTCTTATCGAGTAGCTTGAAGTACCAGTGGACCACCCTCTCCTCGAGGGTGTGGCTGGGGTCGGGTTCTGAGAGCCTGCAAGAGCACACAGGTCATCAGGCGCGGCCGGCCTCCCCCCCGCCTCGCCCGTCTACGGAGGGCGCACCGTGCACCCCGACTCTCCTAGAAGGGGTGCCCCGCTCATCACGCCTACAGCGTGGGTGCCCAAGCCTGTGCGTTTCGCCATTCCGCAGAGCAATTTTTAAACATAATTTAGAGAAGGGAATTTAGCAAGAATACTTCACGCTGGTTTCAGAACTGCGGATGACACCATGAGTTTATGCGTGCATATGACACACTCGGTGTTGGCCAAGTCTTTAAGGACGGAAGCCCCCTTGTCCCAGGTTCTGGGCTCCAAGGAGCTGGCAGGTCAGCTTGGGGCCCCAAGGGTCTCAACTCCTATAAGTGGGATTCACCAACAATCCCATTTTATACCACAGGGTAATGAAAGACGCAAGTAAAGATACACTTAAAGAGGTAACTAGACCTCTTCCCTTGGATTAAAACAAAGTTTGATATTTTAAGATACAAATCACTAAAAACTCTCCCAGAAGATCTGGCTTTGTGCCACACCTGTGAAAATGTCCCAGATGTCAGAGCGTGCCTTCTCCCTAAGGGGAAGAGGACAAATACAGGGCGCGAGCCCCTACGGGCCCTTTTGCTCCACTGGCTGCCACTGTCTAGACTCTACCGGCTTGGAGGAGCCCATGTTCCTGGGTGTGAAGGAAGTAACTTAGGAAAAATGTTCATGGGTATCAGGGCATTGGGATACTACTGAGTATTTCCAGACTTTCAGGGGAGCTCTTCACACACCAGTTCATTTACTGCCTTCAATTCTACTTTTTCAGCTTAGAGCACTCTTTCCAAGAATGTGTCAACTTGAAATATAGGTCTTTTTTTTCTTTTTTTGCTTTCTTAAGCTTAATTTACTGCCCGATTATAACATTTTCTATTAGCATTGCCTTTCTTTTTCATTTGTTGAATCTTACTCCTAAGGAAAGAGACAGAGAGGGGAGCCCATCAGCTGAGGAGACCAGAAAGCTTTAGATCATCCAGAAGAGGCGAGATTATCAGGGCTTTGCAGGCAGGAGTGGGGAGCAAGGCCAGTGCTCGAGGAGATAAACACAGAAAGATTCTCCTCCCTCTGAGAAGGAAGAGATAAATTGCTGTGAATTCTCAGGAGGGTCCAGTCCTGTGAAGTCAGGTCCAGGCAGTGCTGGGAGCTCCCTCACATCTGCAGGTAGCTACAGAAGAGCTTTGGGGAACCATAGGGGCTCACCCCGAAGCCCAAGCCCACGCATGCAGAACACCTGCCATGTGTCCAAGGGGATCACGTCCAGAGTCTCAGGGTCCTTCTTTGAGCAGTGTCAGCGTAAATAATGCCACTGTACACTTGGGTCTTAAGTTGGTAAGCCTTATGTTATGTGGGTTTTTCTATAGTAAATACATAGGGTATTGAAAACTTGAAATCCAACATTTTAATTCCAAGTATTAAAATTTACTTGATAGGAACACCTGGCTGGATTGGTGGATGAAGGTCTGCCTTTGGCTCAGGTCCTAATCCTGGGGTCCTGGGATTGAGTCCCACATCGGGCTCTCTACAGGGAGCCTGCTTCTCCCTCTGCCTGTGTCTCTGCCTCTTTCTGTGTCTCTCATGAATAAGTAAATAAAATCTTTTTTAAAAATAAAGTCTACTCAATAGCTCTGAAATGCAAACCCAAGGCTCAAAGCCATCAGAACCAAAGGCCCTGCCTCCTGCCTCCTGCCTCCCGCCCACCCGCCTGCCACCACCTGGTGAGATGGCTGGGATCACTGGTTCTGGCTCTGCCCACTGTGACACGGCCCTCAGCGGCTTAATTGCATCACAGGGAAAACCCGCTAAACAAATCACCCCCAGACACATGGAGCAACTTGAAATTTTGGGAGAGGGCTCCTGCAGTGCTGAGAAGCTGACCTGCCCTGGAGACCTATCGGCTACACCGGCTTCCAGCTCTCAGGTTACTGGGGCTTATTCTCAGATCCTTGCTCCACGTTGATGTAACGTACCTGCCAGAGGAAGAGGGGTCGGAGACTGCGTGCACCATGTCGGTAGAGAGCGCGTCCAAGATGCTTGTCAGAAATTCATTCTTTTTGGCACCAGGACAACCTAAAGAAATAACGCACATACAATTTTTTTCATATTTCACAAAACCCACAGAGTAAAAGAGCTCTTTCTCTGTCATGGAAAGACAAGTTTAATATTTGGAAATTAGAATGCTGGGGTACCTTAATATTAATGAGCTCAGGTGAATGGTCATTAGCACACTGCAATACATATATTGATTTTGGATCACAATTTTTTTAAAGGATTTATTTATTTATTTATTTATTTATTTATTTATTTATTTATTTGAGAGAGAGCATATGTGCATGTGCAGGCATGTGAGGGAGGGAGGGGCAAGTGGAGGGGGAGACAATCCTCAGACACACTCCCTACTGAGCACAGAGTCCAACCTCAATCTCACAACCTATGAGACCATGACCTAAGTCAAAATCAAGAGTTGGACACTTGGCCAATGGAGTCACCTGGGCACCCCTTTTGGATTATGATTCTTGTAAATGACAGTATCTAACTTAGTAACTAAGTCACTACACGGGGAGAAGAGATTTGCAGCACTGATATCCGCGCAGCGATCTCCGGTTGGTGCTGCCACTGGTCGACCTTGCGTATGAAGTCCTGGCGCTCAGAAGCATCGGGAGGTGCCCTGAGGTCGCTCTGCTGGAGCAAGACGAGGCTGAGTCCAGAGACCACATGGGCTCAAGACTGACTGCGCTTATGGGGAACTCACCTTCTTACAACATCCTTTCCTGCAAGACACCACCCGGCCGGCAGCCCCAGTTCCCACACACTCACACGGCTGGGAACGCCCTGGACTCCCCACACTATTCTCCATCCTGTTCCAGGATGACGAGGACAAGAAGGGGAGCAGCAGGGGCCTGTTTTCCAGACGCTGGGCATGGGTAGGGCGGAGGTGCTGTCAGGGCAGGCTGGCCATCCAGACAACGACATGCTATGCCGTCACACGCGCTCTGGTTTTCATAAATTTCCCCCTTGACAATTGAGTTTCTGGTATAATTGTGCAAGTACTTGCTAGTTGCTGATAGCAGGAGTCCATTCACGCCGGTCTCTACCGCATTACGTACACATATCAGAGAACAGAAGTGAGTCCCCATCGAGGAGAGGAAGATAACAGTGAGGCAACTGAAAGGGTAGGTTCTACTCTGGAGGGAAAATGCACACCATTGGGAGAATGTTCCTTTTGAATAAAAATAATGGTCTACTTAGCTATTCTCTCTGGGAGGTTGCAGGTGTGTCGCACATGATCTGGAACCCGGGAGAACCTCCTGCATCTGGCCAGAGGACCGCGGCCTCAGCGGAGGCTCTCAAGGGCAGCGAAGCTGTGAGTGATAGGACTGGTGGCTGCTAGACTGAATAGGACAACAGGCCGACCTGGCTCCCTGCCCCGGAGGGGTGGTCGGGAGCCCTGCTGCCCAGTAGAACCATCCAGCTCAGACAGGCACCAACGTGCAGGAGCGTCCTTGGGGTGGGGGGGGGGGGGAACAACCGACCGGCCCCAATGCCCCGGGTGCCTGCAGACCCCGATCCCTGGGATCCCCACCACTCATGAGCCTCAACACATCCGGGGAGGCACGTGTGAAGGTGAGGAAGACCGCGAGGTCTGGGAAGGCCTAGCATGTGGCTGACCTCAGCACAGAGCGGCTTTAAGAAAGGACGGTGCTTGTGTTGTGTGTGGAGGGCATGACCTCAGAGGGGACACAGCCAGCTGGTGTTTCTGCTGCTACCGTAATCACACACCCCCACACGGAGTAAAGCCGCACGCAGTTTCTAGTCAGAAATGACACCTATACTTTGGGAAACCAAGACTGCGGGCATGAGAAAGATTTAGGATTCTTTCATGCAAAAAAGAGTTAAAGCAAATGCTTACTTTACTTCTAAAACAAGAAATACTACATCAGTCCCGCTAAAGCCCTTTCTTGCTGTTACGTAACACAGACTGAATGGCACCCGTCTTCCTGCATGGGTATGGGCTCTACTTTGTAGTTCAGAGGTACTTTGGTCCAAAAAAGAACACTTTTCATTTTTATTTGCAAAGACATTGAACTTCGTTTTAAACAAAGAAAATAAAAACTGAGTTGTTCTCAGAAAGACAAAGCTGCCACACCTGCAAAACTTCCTGGAGGCGAGCTCAGTCCCGCACTGCGAGGCCCAAGCGCCGGCTACACTTAGCAGGGTCTGCACACACCAGTCCGCCTGCGGGGGGCACGCTCAGGCCACACGTGGCACTCGCCCCACGGATATTCGCTGAGACCCTAACAAACGTGCTGGGTCCATGGTAGCCATCGCAGCAGATGGAGTGGGCGTCCTGAGTCTGGCAGGACCTGGTAGGACCAGGCTCCTGACCTCCCTGGACTTGGGAGGCCGGGGGGTAAGCATGCGGGAATGGGGGTGCCGTGTCCCAATTATGGGGCAGGGGGTCCGCCGCCACGAGGGCTTGGCGAACACAGTCCCATGGTCCCTGAGAGTCCGTCGGCCTAGGGGCAGGGGAGGGGAGGCAGCGGGGGGAAGGGGCCCGGCCTCCACTTACTGTCCCCGTCCAGGCGCCGTCGCCTTGTTCAGTGGCTACTTTTGAGAGGACACCCCTCTTGGAGCGGAGAGTCCTTGTCCTAGTCACCCTGGAATGCTGTTTGTCACTGCATGACATGGATCGATTGTAGCTCAAAGCCATTTCTCAGGAAAGAAGGCAAATGAAAATGTAAAACAAGACGAAATCAGAAGGAAAAAATTCAGAGCTCTTTGAGCAAATTCTCATTGCACGTAAAGTGACAGAAGCGCAAAATGGAAATGTGAAACGGACCAGGTCCTGCAGATGTACAAAAGCAGCGACAGGCCCGAGGCAGAGGGAGCGCGTCCCCAGGGTGCAGGGGGTGGGGTCCTCCTACGGGGAAGCAGGGACACAGGCTCCGTCTCTGTGCTGAGGGCCACTGGTCAGAGCCACACGGGCGGGGGCCGCGGTGGTGGTGAGGGCTTCTGGGGCCCGCAGACCCATGTGCACTCGGCCTCTGGGGCCTGGGGGGCCACATGCCAACAGGATGACCCCCAACAATGGATCCGGGGGCCCTGGCTCCGTGCTCACCTCCTTCTCCCCCTGCACAGCAGGCCCCAGGACAGCTCCACGGCCGCCCTGAAGCTGTTGCTGCTAAAACCACAGCCCACAAGGCTCGACGATGGCGACACCGTCACTGTTTATGTCAGGACAGCTGTCGGCCGAGTGTGAAGCTGGCCCGGAGGCACAGTGCAGGGTGGCCCCACGAGGCGCGCAGGCGTGGTGTCCACGGGCAGACGGCTCGCAGCCACTTAGAGACGCGCTTGTAGGGAAAGAGGAAACCACACTGCCCTTCTCAAAGCTGCAAGCAGTCACTACACTAATTTATTTACAAATCTGTGGCGAAACAGAGCATGTGGCTTAGCCTGAAGATGCTCTGTTGATCCCATTTATCTGCAGAATCCAACTAAAATCGTTGGCACCCAATTGGGTTTCCGTGAAAACACTTGAGCGCTAATCCTGGTTTGGGACCGCAGTGCGTACGCTTCACTGTCCAGTGGCCACTGTCGTTGCTCTACAGCCGCTCACTCAGGCCGCGGACACGCTCAGTCAGCCGCCCGCGTGCACCTACCGCCTGGCTCTCAGGGGCGCCTGGTTAAGGTTGGCACACATTAAAGATCACTTGATTTGCTGCCTTTCAAAATGAGTGAGTTCCTCACTTCCTATGAAATGTCCTTATTTTCAAAAACAGAAGCTTTTTGTCTGGAAATTACCATTTCTTCTCTTCCATTTCTCTTTCAAACAGAAATCGATGCATCTGCAGGACTTCTGCCCCAATCACATCCTAACACTGCTCTCTGAATCAACGCTAGTGGGAGTCCCTTCCTTGCTGGCACCTGCCACACCCGGATGGCCGCCGAGTGGGGAATGATGGCTGCTTCCCCAGACCTCCATCAAGAGGAAAGCATTATGTGGAGAAAACCCATATTTTCGGACCCATGTCAGCCGACACTGACCCATGGGTGTGGTCTGAGCCCTGCCCAACAGGTGATCACGTGGGTTCCTGGGTCAGCAAAGTGGGAAGGGCACCAGGCCTATCCACCGGGTCCTTCTTTCAGAGTAGGTGGCCTTGTGGGGTAACTGACTCACCCGCTCTCAGGCATCTACAGCGAATGCCTTCAAGTTTGGGCTGCCGGTTGTACGTTTGTTATTTCACATGTATAGGGCACAGACATAGGCAATCGTTTACAACAACAAGAAATAAAATCTCTTTGATATTCATTGCTTAAAACACAAAATCTGGCACAGAGAAGAAGGAAATGTGTAGAGCACCCAACCCACACTGCTGGTGAAGCAAGAGCATCGGAGACACGGAGAGAAGCACAGAGCGGAGAGGCTCTGGAGTCACGGCACCCCGCCAAGTATGAATACTACGCCATTCCCACACACACCGGCCCTCCCCAGGGGCGGACGGAGCCAGAGCGTCTGCAACGGAGCAGAGGGCTGGAGAGCTCAGTAGGAGGGGAGCAGGACCCCAGTCTGCGGGGTGCTGGGAGCCACAGGGAGAAACTCGGGGGGATTTGCAGGTAACACAGTCTGACTTACGGTCTCAGAGTGACCCATGGTCACCATGGTCCAGGGACAAGGTTACTGAGAGGGACGTCAGTGTGGACCGCCAAGGCCTCCAGGGATGACCTCAGAGGGAATCAAGGAGGACACAGCACTCTGGGGTTGGGGGGGTGTGGGCGGGGAGTCCCAGCTGGGGTTAACTGGGGCCTCAACACAGCAAGTATGTAGAGAATGTCCTTTGCAAGACACGGGCCTCTGTTCACTCCTCAAAGCCCACCCTTGCAGAGGGACTCAGGCCTCAGCCACGGAAGGAAGAGAGGGTCCAGCCTGGCACTGGGGTCTGAGCCCTGCTTTGCGATGACACAGGCAAGGGCCACCTGCCTCCGAGAAGCACATCCTTATTAATGCTTTTGTGAGGCTCACAGATTTCAGAGTCCATACTGGAGACCATCAGTGAGGGTCCACTCTCAGAAAAAAGCCTTTAGGAAAAAAAAAACAGGAAATTTTCCAATCTTAAAAACAAAATCTTGATTTTTGTGTCCTGACTCTAGGGTTTCCATCTTTTCTGTATTTACATATTTTATATATTTATTTTCATATTTCCACATTTTCAACATTTTTTCATTATTCGAAACAGAGAAGTTCACAGGCTTGTGTCCATGCTCTGATTAGGTAACAGTAACACACGTCAGGAATCATGGTTGCATGGAAGCCAGTGCCTGTGGGACTCTGCAGTTACTCCCGTGAAGAAGCGCAGAGAGACACCATCCTTGCCACCAAAGGGCTGGCATGTGGAGGCCCTGGGTGTCCCTGGGGCCTGTGACGTTCCAGAAATTCTTGCCCTTGATTTTAATTCTCTTTTGGTTAGGTCATCTGAGTCTACAAAGTGCACTAAGAATTTGGAATCGTTGGTAAGTTCATTGTGAATATTTATCCTAAAGACAAGTGTTTATGTTTCCCGAGTCTTCCTACATTTCTTGAGGACAGCGCTATGTCATCACTCGCTCAGTAAGTAGCTATTAACCATATGTTCAGTGCAAAGGAGCTCATAAAACGAGGCATGGGCAAGCACACATGGAGGGTTCTTGATGGCCTGAGCAAGGAGACGCAAGTATTTCCACAGTCATTGCATATTCAGGGGATGGTCCTGCCGCCGGCTGTGGAACAAGAAGTGTCTGCGGACACATGTTGATGTTTCAATGGGGCATGATGTCCAGTAAATGTTTTTACAAAGCATTCGGATTATCATTATTGTCCTTTTGAGGCTTTCCTGATGCAAGGCACGCTATTTTCTCTCCCCAGCATCACTCAGGAGAACAAAACGACTGCTCTCAGTTGGATTTTCTCTTGAGCAAAAATTTGTTTATGTTGCCAAACTGACAACGTGTTTTAGGTGGAGTGTTTTTAAGACCACTAAGAATAACTAACCATCAAATGTTTACTCTCAGAGCATTGGAACCCCTGTGGACGTCAGGAAGCTGTTTGCACCCTCGTGTGCATGTGACCTGACATGGCACCACGGCCTCCACTCCGCAGTTCCCTAAAACAGGAGGACAAAGCCTCAGGAGGAAACAGCACGTCTTTGTTCAAAGATAAGGCAACTGAGAAAGGGACGCTCGGAATCACCACGGAGTCAGCGCCCAGCCAGCGTGAAAGCCGACGACACACACCTGCTCACATGCACTCTGGAATCTGTGGCCAGGCCTGTGCGCGTCCACAGATCACTTTCATACCTTACCTTGTGCAAGAGCATCGCTTCCTGTTTTTGAATCTGATCTGTATTAATTCATTGCCACGCCCTCCGCCAATCGATCGCATACACAGGCTGCATTTGTGAGATTATTTCTGAAATATTTCTTGAGGTAACATTACCTGCCTATAGGAGCTAAGCCATGCTTGTGGCCAGAAATATAGTTGAGTTACAAAGGTCCTCAGGTCTACTAGTATGACTATAAACCTAGACGTAACAACAGTGGTTCCGAGCTTCCTCATGGCGCATGGCACCCTGACCGTGCACCTGTGACCCGTCCATCATGATCAGACAAGATGCCCTCTGCGTGGAGACTGATGTGTCCTTCTGGTGCTACACAACCAGGGCCTGGAACAGGGTGACCCGGGGGTGGGGTGGGGCCGGGCCTTCTCTGCTCCCCGAGCAGGGCGCCATTCTGAGAGGCAGCTGTCCCCTGTCTGGCAGCCTGGCATCCTCCTGGTCCGAGGCTGGCAGGAAGAACAAGCAGCTCGCTCCAGCCCCGCGACAGGACCAAAGGTGCACCTAGTAGATGGTCCAGGGACAAACAGACTCTGTCAGGTGTTCAGCCACATGCTCATCGCTGCTTTCTGTTTTTTTTTTTTTTTTTTTTTTTTTTTAGCAGATGTCATTTAAGGAATGCTTTCCATTCAAATAGAGAAAACTTTCTTTCACACTGCCAGCATATTTCTTTTTACTTCCACTAGTTCGCTCTGCAATATTACCTCTTCCATAGCCATTGTGAGGAATTCCAGAAAGAACACAGGCTTGACAACAAGACAGACAGCCTATGTATTTTCAAACTGCAACCCCGTGCAAATCCATACTTTACCATCATAGAAAATAAGCTTTCAGTGTATGGTGTGCTCATAAGTTATATTTTATAGCACTGATGACCTTGATGGGGTTGCAAATGGGGTTATGTGTCACTAAACTCTTAATGTGACAAGCAAGCGTTGTCCTTGCAGCCTGTCATGCATGCTGACAGGTGACTCCTGCTGTCTCCTCATTGCTAATGAGCCTATGAGCAGGCCCCATGGAGTCGGCACCGTGATGGGCTCTGCGGCTGGGGCCCCAGGTCAGCATCCTCAGCATCCACAGACTCACTGGGCCTGGGAGCCTGCCCACTGTCTGGCTGGGTCAGACTCGGTCAGCAATGAGCACCCCCTGTGGAAGGAAGGGGACAGCAGGTCTTGCAGAAGCCGGGAGCCACCCGACAGCGACAGCAGCAGAACCGTGCTGACCCACCACGACCTGGAGGAAACAGGCCCAAGGGATATGCCAGGATGACCAATCACCCATCAGTGAGTCTCACCAAAACACAAACCAGAATCACCCAGGTTTTCAGTTCCCCAGATACAGGCGACAATGAGCCCCAAACACAGAAATGAAGTGAGGCCAAGAAAGCTGAGGATGTGACAGGGCAAGTAAAGCCTTGTGCTGCTGCTCCAGGGGGACACGTTTCCCAGGAGCTGTGGCTGGCCCATTCGAGTTTGCAGGGACCCCCCCACCCAGGGATCCCATGGAGCAGGGGCCTGGCCACTCCGCCACCTCTGTGGTCTTACAATTAGGGGTGAGACGTTAAGACAAACATGGGGGATGAGAGGTAGAAGCGATACTCTGACCAGCTGAATCAGGAATCTCAGAATGTCTACCGATGACACCACAGACAATCTCCCGGTCCCCCTGCCGTCGGCGTGACAGTGTGATCGTGGCCCACATGCACGTGCCACCCATCCATGCCCTGAGCCTGCACTGATCAAACTCACCCACATGTCCTCAGCTGATGTCACAAGAGCCCTGAGGCCTGGGCAGTCTCCCTCGTTCCCTCTGAGCAGACCGGGCCTCAGAAGCAGTAGGCAGGGTGACATCCATCAGGCCAGGGAAGTGGAGGTTCCAAGCCCCTGCCCCAACTGCAGAGCCCACGGCTGTGACCACTATACCCTTCACACAGAATTCCTGTCTGTAACCTGTCCCTGTAACCCCCAAGTCTACACCTCAGAGCATCTGTACACAAACCCCTTAACCGAGGCCCTCCTCCTGGGACTCGCCCTCCCGTCATTTCTGAGTTGTGGGGTTTGCATCCAGAGATGAAGAAATGGATCAGACCCTCTGGGGCACATCTGATACGGTTGCTGAAGTTTTCACATATCAAAAGATTCCCTATATATGCATTCCTCAGTGTCTAAATGATTAGGTGACACAGCAAGTTCCCAAAGCCCGTTTCCCACAGAGAGCTGATGCACAAGGGAAAACTATCCAAAGAAGACAAATGACATCATCCTGACTTATGTTGTCCAAAGAGCAGTGGGAATTGGACTGGCCTGGTTGCTCATCAACACTCTCAGAATAAAGGAGAGAGAGTGAGCTCCTCGTGGTTTGGAGTGGCCTCTGTTCCAAGGAGAAAGTGGAACTCAGTGGTCGGCTCCTCCAGGCTTTGCTCTGGGCCATTTCTTCCCATTTCCAGTGAAGATAAAATGGCCTCTCCTCAGGTGATAGAGGTCAGCGACTTGTCACTTGGGGTCAGGGTGTTAGGTGAGTGGACTAGAGTCAATGTCTAGCAAGAGGAACCCAGACCTTGCCTTTAGTGTTCTCATTTTCAAAAAAACCTTTGCGATGGCATGAATGAAGAAAGACACTGATGTGCTCCATATCAAACTTGGAAGTGCACAAAAATGAGGATGGTGGTAATGGGCCAGATAAGAGAATTTTCAAAATCAAGTTTCAAAACAATCATGGTGTCTGGACATTTAGCCGACACCAAAACGAAACATAACAAAGTTGAAGTCTTGCGGTTTGTGCAGGTGCAGGATGTACAATGTTTTACCCAACCGACGATAACGGATTTTAAATCCCTTGCCTTTTAAAATAAAACGCAAACACCTACAGTCTTATCCACTAGCCAGCAGGGATGAGCCTTCACTTCAGCAAGGAATGAAGGACAAGGACAAGAAACGGGAGATCATCTCTATACTTGGTTTTTGGTTTTGTACTTTTAAAAACACTATTTCACAAATAAATTGTCAAAGCCAGAAGCCATTGACATCTGGCACATTTGCATCATGAAAAATCCATTCTACTGTATATGGCTACGAGTAGTTTTTAGAAATTGATCTGGTTAAGGGAGTACTGGCCATCGGGATGGAATATTAAGGTGAGATATTACTTCTTGAGGGCCTGAGCTAAGTCATTAACTATTAAACCAACTCAACCAACCATTAATCAACCAGGCACCACAAAGTCTCCTGTCATTTCAAGGATTTGGGTGAAGATGTTTTAAGATTCTGGAATGATTATTCTACTTCATATTTAGAAAGCATCCAGTCTGGAGACGCCAAGAAAGGAATGGGGTTCATTCATGTTTGTCATGATTCACATTGATCTCTTAACACTGTGTTTGCGATCCAAAATCTATTTTGGTGGCGAGTTAGAGCGGCTCTGTCCTCCTGCTCTGCTGTCATCCTCTCCCACGCCCTAGCCATTATGAGCCTGGCTCAGGAGGCTATGGTCCCAGCACAGGATTTCTGGTAAAGGGCAGAATCTTTGAAGAAAGTCTACATATATGCTCCTCCCTTGGAACCACAATTAATTACTGCAACTAGAAATCCTATCTTCTTTAGAAAAAACAAACAAACGTAATAGTATGACAGGATATGAAAACAGAAACCAGGAAACCATATCAATTTCTGTCTTCTTTGAATAAAAGCTCTTCCCAGACACATCCTTAGGTGTAGTAATTATGAGCCTATGTTTATACTTGTGCTTTGCTGCTCAAGGAGCTCACCCTCCTCCCCAAACATGGTGTATCTGCTGCTCTACTCTAGTTTTTCCCACTTTTTTAATAAAAATTTTATTTATTCATTCATGAGAGACAGAGAGGGGGGCGGGCAGAGACATAGGCAGAGGGAGAAGCAGGCTCCATGCAGGGAGTCAGACACAGGGACTCGATCCTGAGACTCCAGGATCATGCCCTGGGCCGAAGGCGGGTGCCAAACCACTGAGCCACCCAGGGATCCTCTCTTTCCCACTTTTGATAAAGCAGCTTGAAGCTCCTTTTCTCTAGGAATGCTTACTGCCTAGTTCCACTGACATTAACCCTCTTCTCCTCTAAATTCCTGTGTCAACAGCAGCCATCTACCCACTGGGACCAAGCTGGTGCCAAACACTTCATCAGGTGCTCCAGGGCTTTATGGGATGGTTTTGCTGGGACAGCTTTGTGTTGAGTTTAGAAAATAAAGGTATGTGTGTTTGGATTCTCTCTACCCTACGAATCTTTGACAAGGAGGAGCTATTGAAGGAAACAGCCTCAGGACATACACTCATGTCCCCGACATGCAGTGTATGCTGACACCTGACCAGTAGGACCCTGAACCATGAGGTTTCCATGCAGGCTAACCACAGGACTGGCTAGACACACAGCGCGTTGTGCTTCCCAAGTCCACCACCACCGAGTCACCTGCCAGTTTCAAGCACATGGGAATACGAGCTTCATGGGTCCATTTCATATCAGGCCACAGAACACGTGAAAACAACTCCTGGGCCTGGTTCATCCATGAACCCCTCTGCCCCATCCATGAGCCTGCACACACGTGTGGCTTCCCACCTCGCAGTGTGTCTGCTTGCCAAAAGGCCTAAGCAATGACCTCCACCTCCTGAGGACTCTCAGACTATGAGCCCATAGTCTCTAGGGCTATGGCATCCAGAGTGTTACACACCAAAGGTGATGTGCCCCAATAGGGGTCCCCTTTTATGGAAACTCTGGCTAAATGACTCATGTATCATAATCCCAACCGGATTAAAATTTCCCAGATAGCAAACATGGGTTTAATAAACTCCTCAGAAACCAGCACGCAGTGGGAGCCCAGGCACCCCAGATGAGCAGATGAGCCTGACACCACTGAAGACCCCATGCACAGAACCCTCTGACGAGCAGAGCCCCGCAGAGCCATGTTTCAGAAGGGGTGGAGGACATCTCCAGACCCCGCCCATCTCAGTTTTCATATGGGAGAAATGAGAAGGCAATGGAAACGTGCCAGAGAAGAGGGGTGCACTGCACCCTGACATCCAGGGTGTGGAGTATGAGTGAGGTCACAGGCTGCGTGCACAGCACCAGGGACCTGTGAGACAGAGTGTCTATTCGCAGAGAAGAAGGTGTGGATGCGGCTGCCTCCACCTCCGCAGGCCACAGCTGAGGGTGGGGACATTTGCAAGACTCACCCTGGGCCCTGGTGATCTGCACCTCATGATAGGCCTGCTTCCCACCCACATCCTCACTGCAGTGGGGCCGGAAGCTGGTGCTCTGCTCCTCCCATCTGTCTCCATGGGACTCAGCTCCCTGGATGAAAACCCCAGTGGGCACGCCACACGGGAGAGTGCTGCCAGAGAGCCCGGTAAGAGAGCACAGAAGGTATTGACGACGGACAGACAGTGCCAGTCAGCGTGATCCCACTGAGCACTCGACTTACAGCCTGGCGATCTGACAGTGAACCTTCTGAAAACCCTACTAAATTAACAAACACAGTGAGGAAGTGAGGACTTACGGAAAGGAATATGGTGCGAGGATAATTTATGTTGGATCCACACCACTAGTTTCACATTTTCAGACTTACACTGTTTCTCTAAATTACACACTCAAGTCATTTCTTAATATTGAAGCTGTGTGTGTTTATTATCTCCCTACAGATTTTCCATAGGCTGGTCCCGTAGGCTCTTCTCAACAGATGGTGACAAACCGTTACTGACATGGAGAAGCAGAAATCCAGTTTCATTTTGGAACGAAATGCTTTCACTCAATGCTTCAATGTTTATTTATATTTGTTCAGGGTATATTAATTTAAGGCAGAACTATTTTCTCCAATCCAATATTTTTATTTGGGAGGTAGCCACAGAATGGCTAACTGTACTCCCTGGAGGGTAAATGGATTTTATTGTTCTGTTTCCAAGAACTTTCGGAGGCACTTTGTTTCCTCAATATAACGGTGACAGAGCTCGTGCATGCTCACCCCATGGTCACGCGGGACACCTCTCAAGTGGCAGCTCATCACAGCCACACCTGCATGTGCGGTGGCCGCCTACTGGATGCCCACGGTGGCCCTCCCCTCGGACTAGGACCACAGCCCTCCAGCCAGAGCCCTGGGTGACCCCGTGCAGCGGCAGAGTGATGCATCAGCTTGGTGGAAATCCATGTCGACCTAACTCCTTGCCTAGATTTGATCACATTGGACAATGATCAGAATCAGCCAATTCTATACTTTGCAGTAAGAAACACACTTCCCTTCTCAACTCTGTGCCCACAGATTGTAATACAACCAACCACATCCAGGTGAAAACTGTCTTTCTTATGGCTTCATGGCAATCTCAACCTGTGCCCTTCACTCTCAAAATGTAATAAACTCAGCAGATGAAGGCTATAGCTTTTGAAAGGATGGTGTGGACGAAAAGCGGCTTGGAATGTGAGTGTTTATCTGCACGTGTTCACTGTGGACTCTGGGGGATGCGCAGCTTGCTAGAGTACATGCTCCCTATCGCAGGACAATCCGATTTCAAATGAATGAGAAGGAAATCAGCACAGGAGAAAAGTAAGAGTGAAGACAGTTGGTGGAACATAGAGTTGGGTAAAATACAGAAGGCACATCGGGTGTGGACAGAGCCGTGTGCCTGACTCCAGAGCCGACACAGAGAGGGAAGATCAACCAGAAGGAAATGCAGTACAAATCAGACCACAGGGAGAGAAGTGCCACTTGCTGATCTCAAAACAGGAGAGCAAGACCCTGTGGCCACCAAACAAGCTGTGTCGTGAGGCTGACCACATACTTGCTGATATCCTGACTGAGGACCACACTTCCAGAGGGTTCAATTTATAAGGGATGCCCACTGAGCCTACAGCACAAGCCCGAAGATGTGCAACTCCCATCACTATAGCAGACTCGAGGGGTCTGCAGACACACCTCACTGCCTGCCCAACGCTCTTGTACAAATACAGCAAGAACCATGTACATTTCTCTCCTGCACATTTGCTCTGTTCTCTCAGATTTTGATAAATATTGAGCTCCTCCAGATGTTAGGGCCTGGAATGCATCTCTTCTCTGAAGTTAGTTAAATGAGGAACTGTTTGCTTTCAGAATCCCATCAATTAGGAGTCTAACCATAACATACAGTGGATAGAAGAATGTTTTCTACTTACAGAGGTGGCCGGCCAAGGTCCTCAGAAAGCTGCCTGGGGCCCACTCAAGCACACATAACCCGGGGCTGATCAAGATCCGGAGTCTCTACGACCATATTTCAAGCTGAAAAGAGGCTGTGAGCAGGCATAGCCATGACAACAAGTAGTGAAGACACCGATTCTGAGTGGTGCCACTTCCTGGGGAACCATCCACAATGGTTGTGAGACACACGTGCAGGTCACAGAACAGGGTCGTTTGCTAGGTAAGTTTACTAACTGTACCCTATATTATAGGCTAATGTTTAGTTTTAGAATGACTGACCTGTAGTCCTCCTTCGTGGGTGATAATTAGGGAGTAGGGACCGTTGCCTTTTATGGACCTGATTGGTGCAGGCTGTTGTAGCATGTTGCAGCCAACAAAGACGAAACCCAAGTGGCCACAGGCACGTTTGTGCAAATGCTAAGGCCAAGTCCTATTAAATGTGTCTATTCTGATTCTTTAATAGAATGTATATAAAAATGCAGCTGTGTCCCAGACTTCCCCAAACTACCTCGAGTAATCTGAGCTGAGCCTGCAGAAATCTCTCACACGTGGCCAATTATTTCTGAAGAGGGAACAGCAGAGGCTAAATGAGAATTCTGATTTTCTAATGCTCCCTCGAGCCCCGAGCTTCAGTGGTCTCTACACCCGGGGTGGACATGGCCAGCCCGGCACCAGCCCCTGACACGGCCCAGAGCAAACATTGTCGAGCTGCTAGGAGCAAGGCAGGTCTGCGCTGGATTGACACCTACTGATCTCACTTAGGCTGGAGGGGATTTTTCCCTCTGGACCCTAGACTTCTTTTCCCAAGCAGCGTAAGGAATGCACCTCTTTAATGGGATGAGGCTTCATCTCCTGGACTCATACTTTGTCTCTGGTAGGGCTATTTGAATGATTTCTCCAATTACTAAAGCCACAGACTGTTGATTTTTACTGTTCTGAGCGAGGTAGCTCTTATCTTAACAAAGCCTGCAGACCATGAAAGCCAGATCGATGTCTTCACTCTAGTGTCCAAGAAGGTATATGACCGGCTATTAAACATGTAAACACAGAATTTACTTCCTCCCCAGAGAGCTCCTTGCCTCCTGCAGTGAGAAAACCCAGAGCTTGTCTGGCTGCCTTCTCTGCACCCATAGACTGGTCTCCCCGGCAGTGGAGCTACAATGGGCGAGCCACAGCTTGCCAAGGGAGGAGTCATACTCATCTGCCCCAGGGTCCAGGGTCATGGAGGGCTCAGCTCTCAGCCAGCCTTTGCTGTGTGTACACCCTCCACGCTCCAAGGGAATGGAAGCTTGCCAGGAGGTGGCACACGAAGCCAAGTGGCAGACTTAAGGCCAACTCCTTGCTTCTACATCTGAGACTGTGCTATTTATTTTTGACAGGTAAAGAAGAAACAGCAGGAAAAATACAACCACAAAACCAAATGCTGTGATGAAACTAGAAGCCTGATATCACAGACGAGAGCATGAGTCTAGTTCCAGAGGCACCCTCACTGGCTGTGTGACTTTGTGCAAGTCATCTAACCTCTCTGGATCTAAAGGTCCTCACCTCAGAGCAGTGCCTGGACTGGCTGCTGTCCAGGCCAACACTCTGCTCTAGCATCCCATAATCTCTGCTGGGTGGAACCCAAATGGGCATAAGGGAAGTGAATCTCCTGGCCTATCACCCTCCAAGATCATCCTTCCAAAAGTGTGTTCATCATAAGCCAGAGCCAGGGCAAGATCCCAGCCCACCCAAGGATGTGTAGTATTCTTGGTGTCCTGGGAGTCCCAGGTGTCAAGACAAAGCAGAGAGGACTTTGAATTAATGGTGAGAAGACAAGGACTGCACACACAGCTCTACTCTTCATTGGCTCCCTTGACACAGGGTGACCACCTCACTTCTGTTGAGCTAGAGGTGAAGTGGCCAATCAGTGCTGTTGCTGTTTTTCTCTAGCAGCAAACCCTACACAGGAGCCCCAGGGAAGAAAAGTAGGAGGACATGGAGGAAGGTTCAAACCATTTATATTGATTTTATTAAATTGAGCCTCACTCAAATTGGATTTAGATGGTGATTATAGTGGTGATGGTGGTGGTGATGATGACAGCAATAATCATGGTAATGATGGTGATAGTGATGATGATGATGACGGTGATGATGGTAAGGTGATGTTGATTACTGCAATAATGATGGTGATGAGGTGATGGGGGGTTGGTGATAGCGATGGCAATGATGATGGTAATGATGGTGGTGGTGATGATGGTAGTGATGGTGATGGTGACAACTGTATTATAGTTTTATTTTGACTCCTTTAATCATAAATCACAGAAGACATTCAATATAGCCCACCTTATCATCTGTGCCATACTATAAAGAACTTAGTTCCAATAAGATTCATGGAAATACGTGTGTGTGTGTGACTCTCACTGGCTTGCACATAAGCTAGAGAGCTCACCATACCCCTGTGGTGAGGTCTCAGTAATACAGATTTGGGATATTTAATGTCATTACAGTCATCTACAACGCACAGATAAAGTGACCTTCTCTCATGGGCCCTCTTCTCAGCTGTAAAGACTGAGAGAATGAATACACATAAAGCTTCTGCACTGACGTCTCTGAATCCTCAATCAATATTCACAAGCACGAATGCTCTTGTGGCTTTTGGTGCTGTTGCTGTTTTGTCTTGGGCACCTCTGACTCCCCATCCACAACTCTGTCAGTGATTTTTTTTAATAAAAAATTAATTATACAAAAATCGTCCAGGATATAATCCAAATTCCATAATAGGACCTGATTTGAATCCTGCCAAACCTCCAGCCTGTTTTCTCCTTTTAGAGTATCACATGGTGACCTTGGTCTGCTTCATGAATCCAGCTTCTCTGGCTTCATATATTTAAGGAATTCTATAGGAATGCCCCAAATGGTAGAGCCAGCAGATAAAGGGCTCACTTAATCCATATTCATTTATGTAAAAATTGAGCTAACTCCCAACCAGATACATATGCTGTGAAAATTAAAACCTTGTCTGTAGAGAAGGGCTTCTGAAAACATTGCTCTTCCCAGTGTTTACTAAGGCTGGCTGCCAGGACTCATTCTTGCCCAGAACCTGAGCAGTTCCTGCTTTCTGGGGTTGTCCTTGCTCAGAGGGGAGGGACATGCTCTCATGAGCCCCAGAATAACAGCTTCCACATCCTGAACTTCCTTCTTTATGGACCATGTGTCTTAGGTGCAAAACAATCTGCTTCTTCTGAAAAGCATTTTGTATGTCAGCTGCTCCTTTGTGAAGGAAACTGTGTAGAGATGTTGACATCAGGAACAATGCCCTAAAGCAGAGAGGACTTTGAATTAATGGTGAGAAGACAAGGACTGCACACACAGCTCTACTCTTCATTGGCTCCCTTGACACAGGGTGACCGCCTCACTTCTGATGAGTTTTAGAGGTGAAGTGGCCAATCAAAAGTCATGCAGAAGTGGACTTTAGGGCTGGTGCATTCTGGGAAAATAGTATGTGCCAGTAGAATTGGTTCACTTGGCAATAGAAAGTGATGTCAACAAATGACATGCCATGACTAGGAAAAAAAGGGGGAGGGTCACAAGGAACTAAGATATCCACAGGTATCTATTCGTCTGATATCTGTTTTATTCCTTTCTTTGCTTCAAAAATAATTCCTCCATTAGAGAAGTTACAAAGACAAAATTGCTATTCCCTTGTATTTGAATAAACAAATATACCCCGTATAAGTAAAAAGTGATTATTATTTAATAGTACAAAGTGTTAAATAGAATATTGACCTCAACTGGACTCGTAAGAGCTTATCAAATGGTGCTACCAGAAGTGGTGTTTCACAGCAGATGATGTGTGTTTCTCAGATCAGAAATCTAGGACTTCCTGAATCTGAGGAACTTGTGACAACAGTGTCATTCTACGTCAGCCAGATTCTGAGACTTCCGACTCTGAGCAGAGACAGGTGCCCCAGATTCTCCCCTGGAAACAAGCCATCATACATTCCAAATAAGCAACTTAGTCTAATAAACAAAAGCACAGAGAAAAAAATGGGTTGAGAACCCAATACTCTAAAGCTAATCTGCTGGAGATCACTCTCAGAAGATTCATCTCAGGGATTTCTGAAAGTTGCCTAATGACCAAGGGTCAGTCCATTTATCCTTTTCTGTCAGAGGGAGAACCATTGATCTTTCTGAAGAAATTGTTCTTGATTTGACAAGTCAGGAGAGAGCTAAGAATAAAATGAAATCATCCTATCAGGGAAAATATTCTAGAAGTTTCCATGGCCTGCTGTTATTCATTATAAACGAGGTTTTGAAAGTTTCCTACCATCGTTGGTCATCTGGGAGTGTCCCAGTAGCCCAACACAGAGCGTGTGTATTTGAGCGCTGTGGTCTCGGTTGGTCCATGGAAATTCTTAGAGAACTGAGTTATCCGGAAGAATGCGACTCAATTTCTACCGTCAGCCGTGCCATTTTCATTAGTTGGGTCTGCATTCTACAAGTAATAACCCTGTGCTCTGGCCAATGTCCAGCTTTGGTTGGTTTGTGCCTGTGTGCATTCCCTTTGGGTTTCTGGGAGAGAAGCAATTTTTCACCCTGACTCCCCAGCCCTGCTCGGCATCGGTGCTATGGCATGGCCCAGAGAGACCTGTGTCCAGCAGCACTGCCCGGGGCGTGAGAGGAGGATTCCTGATGTTGGCACAAAACCTGGAACAGGGCTTTTAAGAATGATGCCATGACATTTTCAGTCATTAAGAGGAAATTTTATCATGCACCAATCTCTGTTTCCTTGATTTTCCTAATTGCTTATCCTGTTGCAGTCTTAAGAGCATCAGTTCAGGGACGCAATCCTGGCTCCCCGAGCACAGGGTCTAAGCATCCCTGCACCCCCAGCCTGCAGCACAGGGCCCTCTGCACCCATAGGCACACCACAAACATTCACTCACAAAGCTCGTGAAGAAGGGGCTTCTCAGTTATAATAAGAATATAAAACAGAGAAGGCATAGCGCAGTTGTGGTGTTCTGATGGGTTCTGGGCTTGGAAACGTGAGGACACGTGAGGACAGTAAGACTCGGGGACGGGCTGGGAAGGAGACAGCGGGTGGAAGGCCCTCTCGTGGCTTCCCTGGTGAAGAGGGATGAGCAGAGCACACGCAGCTCCTCATTCCAGGCCTGCACGCCCGGCACCCCGGGACCTGGCCTCGCCGAGCGTGCAGGCCGTGTGAGAAGCAAGACCGACGGGAGGCACGACGACGGTGCACTCGGGAAGGGTGTGCGGGGAGCCAGGGCCGACGGCCAGCCGCTCCAGGGATGATAAGAGGTGCTGAACACGGCCAACCAAAGCTGCACCTGTCACAGGAGGCAGTCTCCGACCACGGCAGACGCCAAGTTGTACAACGGATGGGTTCCCGGGGAAAAACCTGACCGCACACCCCGGCCCCGAAGCACCTGGACCCTTTCAGAGCCACCGGGGTGGTGGGAGCCGTGCCATGTGCCACATGCCATGAAAATGGGCATGCAAGTGATCCCGTGTCCTGGTGGCGCTTCGATCTGGCCAGGGCACAGGCCAGATACATGCAGATGAGCCACGAGGGACGCCTACAGTAATAAAAGTGAGCTCTAGGCCACTTAACAGTGAATCAGTTATTTTCCAATGTACACCACACTTGGGAGGTTTTTAAAGTGGTGATTTGGGACCAAACTGCTTATCATAGAATAAGAGTTGTTTAACAACAGATTTAACTTACTGAATGGTGTTTGAGAACAGTCTGTCCTCCTCGGTTATTCAAACTGTCTGTGAACGCTTGCTTACACCATTAGTGAATCTGGCCGACGCCTTCTCATGATGACCAGGCATCTAACCTCATTCCCTCTCTCCTCTGCAGAACCACCACTTGCAAAGTAGCAGAGGCCAAACCGATCTGGATTGTACCATACGAGTATCTCGGACAGCACTCCCCTCCCGCCTGAGAGAGTTTATTTAAGATCAGATTTCTTCTCAAAGAACCGTAGATGCGGCAGTGCCGGGGGGGCCGGGCGTCTGCGCGAGCCCCCTGCACCAGGTGAGGCCAACACTGGGGGCTCCGCTGTTTGGCAAATGCCTGCATGTCTTGAAATGAAGATACGTATCATGCTCTTGCATTGGGAAGCAAGAAATCATCTTGGACACTGCATTTTAGAAATTTAAAACTTAAAAAAAAATTTAAAAAGCTAACCTATCTTTTTAACCATCAATGGGTGTGATTCTTCCTCCTAAATAGTTACATCCCAACCAACCAGGGGAGGGAAACCTGTCCATTTTCTTGGACGAGGAATACCTGAGTGGATTAACTGTATCGGATCCGAGATGGTGTTATCTCTGGTGGCGCGCACAGGTGTGAGAGCAGCCCCTTGCTACATCATTCGTAGGCTTTGAGACCCGTGTGCCTCTTTTCCTGGAGCAGAGGATTAGGTGAGACTCGAATATGGGCTCTCCAAGGGGAGGAGGGGGAAGGCGTGGGTTGGCCCCAATGGCCTCGCCTCCGGGATGTGCGTGCGTGCAGCTTCGGCTTCTTCTGGTAGCAAGGGGCCTGTGTCACCAGCAGCAGCGCTCGGCGGATCAGCCTCTTCCTCGCCCCCCCAGCAGCTGCCAGTGTGGACCGGGGATCTGAGCCCTGCGGGGAGGCCACTTGGAGCCCCAGCCAGGGAAGAAGGCCGCGCAGAGCCCCAGAGACTCGAGACAATGCACCGTGGAAGGGGAGGGGGCGCGTCCAAGCAGTTGTGAGGCTCTGGACAGGAGCAGACGTAGACGTGGCTTCAAATCAAGTTCTCATAAATGTCCACCTGGAAGCACATGAAAGACGTGGTCTCTCTGCCTTCCTGCAGTTTGTAAACTCCATTTTTATGCACAGATTTGCATGCGTAGACCTCTCTACTCGCTCCTGGGCGCAGCCTGGCGCCCAGGAAGCCCCTCCTCATGTTCTGTGGCTCAGCCAAGGAATAGCCTTAACACTCAGCTGTCGAAGTATTAATAAATGGAAAAAGTGCCCAACACCTCCCTGTATGTAACTTCAAATTTCCAGCTGACCTTTATGAGTCTTTCCTCTGCGTGCTAAGACCAAAAAAAAAAAAAAAAAAAGAAGAAGAAGGCTTTGCTCCTTTAACTTGTCTTTATTTGTTCTTGTTTTATTGTGAATGAGTAATTCCCACAATTTTCCACCACGTCTCCTCCAGCTTCTCCTCGTCCTCTTAAAATGGAGAAAAAATATCAACTGAACTAAATAAATATCCTAATAAAAATCTCACAAAGAATTCAGCCAAGTGTAACACAATTAGGACCGTTTAGATCTTGCCTTGCACATGCCTCCTGTCACATCCAGCATCCCATCCGCTGTCCTCGTAAGCAACGGTACAAGCATCCTGCTTTTCACAAGTGTGCGACGCACCCCTTGGCTTTTAGGAAACACCTGCATGAGAAGCTGTTTTCAGGGGCACCTGGGTGGCTCCGTTGGTGAAGCATCTGCCTTTGGCTCGGGTCATGATCTCAGGGTCCTGGGATCAAGTCCCACACGGAGTTCTCTGCTCAGCAGAAGATCTGCTTCTCCCTCTCCCTTTGCCCCTGTGCTCTCTCTCACACTATCTCTGTCGAATAAAAAAAATAAAATCTTAAAAAAAAAAAAAGCCATTTTTACTAATGGAAGGTGACCTGCAGAGGGCAAGGTGAGAGAAAGGAGACACCTGCCCTGGTGCCCAGTGTTGGCCTGCAGCAGGCTCGCTAGCCAGCAAGGAGGCAGCGCACACCCAGCATGAGCTCCTGCCCCAGAGGCTACTGCAGCATCTTCACGCTCCAGCCAGGCTGTGTCTGGGCGCCTCTGAGCTTTATCACACATATTTTGTGTGTCCGTTAGAAAACACGTCTAAGGTATCAATCAGAAAAGCCAAAGGCAGGTGAGGTTTTGGGTCTGGGAACGCTCAAAAATATTTCCACATAAATTAATAGTAATAGCTTCCTTATACCATTTGGATTAACAGATTTCACTGGGATGCTCTGCTCTCTGGTAGCAGGCAAAGCTGAACTATATAAAGTCCTCATTTGCCACATGTCCCCGTGTCCGTCAGCGCCTTGCGGGTAATTCCCTGAAACCCATCTGTGAGATGGAACCAGCATCTTGGGATGTCCCTGCAGATGCCATGTCCTGATGATTGCACGCTCTCGACCACCCAACCACCTTGTCCTGAAATTCCTGCCAAGGCTTTAGGATGGAAAATACATGTGTGATTTTAACTGAATTTTTACTCATTGTATCCTCTCCTAAACCCGGATCTAAGGGCCCATTTCTTCATCACACATCCTACAAAATGCAATTTCCTTTTAAAAGTTTAGTATTCCTATTCACCTACAAATTTAATTTCATATTTAATCATCAAGCTCACTGGTCAAAAAACAAAATAAAGAAGCTCAGGTCTCTCTCCCAAGCATTGCTACTCAGTCCCCTGCCACATCCAGAAATGCAAACCCAAATTTTGAGTGGAGTTGATGAGCATGAATCGTTCACAGTAATGCCAGCAGACAGCTCTTTAAGGCAAAACACCGTGTTTCCAAGAACGTCTCTCACACATAGTGCTGGCATGCTCACTGCCCATCCCGGCCGGGCCTCTTAGCAGGCAGGTGGCGGGATGCCTGTCTGTGCAGCTGCTGAGCATGGATGGGGCTGGACAGATGAGCCACCATGGGCGCAGAGTGCATGTGGTGACCCTGAGTGAGCCATGGATGCAGGGGTAGAGAGCTTTCATCTAAAAGGAAAGCTTTGTTCCAGCTAAAACTTAGCAGACGCTTGTCTATGACTTTGGTATTTGATACAAAAATCATAGAAGTTGAAGTTTTTAATGGGTGAAATATTGACCTCTTATATCATCTTTGGAAGAGCCTTGAAGGCTGTGAGGCCCACTCTGGAAAAAGGGTAAATTGTGGAGTTCCCGGGGTCCTCAGTACCCGTACAGGTGCTAGGCTCACAGTCCAATTGCCTTTCTGGTCAATGGGGCGCAAGCACATGGCACTGCATTCATTTCAGGCGCATGGAACAGCAAGATCCCCTAGTCCTGCATGGCCCTCACGGCTCACCATGTAAGCGCGTCACCATCTGTCCTCTAAACTGTTACAGGTTTACTGCCGACACTCACTATGCTGTACTTCTCATCCCCGTCACTTATGTATTTGGTACTGGAAGTTGGTGCCTCTCCATCCTTTTATCTACTTTACCCACCCCCACTCACCTCTGCTCTGGTGACCAGACTCTTCTCTGCGCTCAAGTCTGCTTTTCTGTTGGTCTCTTCTTTTCTTTGTCTTGTTTCTTCAATTCCACATATGAGTGAAATCTTATGGTATTTGTCATTCTCTATCTCTCTTATTTCACTCAGCATCATAAATATATAAAGAACTTATACAAGTCAACACCAGAGAAACAAATAATATGATTAAAAGTGGGCAAAGGACCTGAACAGACATTTTTCCAAAGAAGACATACAGACAGCCAACAGACACACGGAAAGATGCTCGAGTTTTGGCGAGGATGCAGAGAAAAGGGAACCCTTGTGTACTGCTAGTGGGAATGCAAATGGGTGCAGCCCCTCTGGAGAAGAGGGTGCAGGGTCCTCAAAAAGTTAACAGAACTATGACCCAGCAATTGCACTTCTAGGGATTTACTCAAACAAAATGAAAACACTCAAACACTAATTTGAAAAGATACCTGCACCCCTATTTTATTGCCACATTATCTACAATAGCCAAGACATGGAAGCAGCCTGTGTCCATCCACAGACAAATAGGTGAAGAAGAGGTACGTGTGCATGTGTGCACATGCGTGCACTCAAACACACACACACACACACACACACACTGGAATATTACCCAACCATAAAAAGGATGATGTCTTGTCATTTGCAGCAAGTGTAGATCTAGAGGGTCTAATTACCTTTTGAAAAATATCTTATGCTATGCTCAGGGCAAGGTAAGGACCATTTTATGCTACTTTAGAAAATCATAATTTAAAAAAATAGAGTAGGACTAAAATATTGCTTGAGGGATGTCTGGGGGCTCAGTGGTTGAGCATCTGCCTTAGGCTCAGGGCGTGATCCCAGAGGCCCAGGATCGAGTCCTTCATTGGGCTCCCTGCATGCAGCCTGCTTCTCCCTCTGCCTGTGTCTCTGCCTCTCTCTCTGTCTCTCATGAATGAATAAATAAATTTTTAAAAAATCTTTAAAAAAATATTACTCGAAAAATGCAGGCAGGGTGCTTTTAAGGTCTCTAATGGAATCCGAGATTCCATTATACCTGCAATCACTGGGGACTTTAAGAAAGGAGATTTTTGTCTCTGTAGACTTGAAAAGACCCTGTATTGTGGCTTCCCCTGCTCTTGGAGGTCTTTGAAGGGAGGGACCCCCATCGCTGGCAGGTGCTACACCTCTGTTCGCCTCTGCTTTACCTGCATCTCGTCCCTGCAGCCGGTGCAGGCATGACTTCTGGGGGTTTCAGGGGGCACGGGGTGGGTCTGTGCATCTCCTCATGCTCGCAGGAGCAAAAGGTATACCTTCTTCCCTTTACCGGGTGGCCCGGACTCAGGGGTCCAGCCAGAATAATGGATTCTATCCATCGGGCCATCCTCCCCCCACGTTACACCCCAGGTATCAGACACTCATACCGCACACCTTCCAATCAGCAAAACCACCTGCTGGGCTAATTCCACAATATCCCTCAGGACAGAGCAGCCAAGAGGCTTTGAGTATGAAAAGAAACATGGCCTAATGTCCTTCATTGACAAGCTCTTTTCAGCATGGGAGTGCCTCCTGCGAGCTCCATGCCAGATGGTGGGGCCCCGGACGGCTCGAGGCCAACTCTTGGAGGACATGAGGGTAAGCAACACCAGCACACAGTCCGTGTACCCCAGATGCCACGTGAACACATACCGTGAACCCTGTCCAGCAGACAGGAGCCCGGGACAGCCTCCCTAAGAAGCTGAGTCCTGGCGGCCACACAAGAATGGGGAGACCCCAAGGGAATGGAAAAACCTGCAGCTCGCCACTGCTCTCCCACAGAGGTGAGAGGCCTTGGGAGGCCTAGAGTCACGGGCAGAGGCTGGACCTCGGGGGGCCGAGGGGAACACGGGTAGGCTGGACCCCAGGGGCCCAAGGGGCACACGGGCAGGCTGGAGCTTAGAAGACCTGAGGGAGTCACGGGCAGGCTGGACCCCAGGAGGCCCAAGGGGGACACAGGCAGGCTGGACCCCAGGAGGCCCAAGGCGGGCACGGGCAGGCTGGAGCTTACTAGGACAGAGTGAAACACAGCAAACTTATAGATGGGAAAGGTAGTGCTTCAATGTCTTTGTTCAAAATTCCTACCATCCTGGGAATTTACCTCTGTCAGGACACATGGCAGGTCTTGTAGGGAAACTCATGGAATCAAAAAGCCCAAATCATGACCCCATTCTCAAAGGGGACCTGTTGGGGGGATGCTGATGCCCCCCACAGTAAGACACTGGCTGTCATCTCGTGAGGGCCGAGCAGTGTCCTAACCACCCCACGGAGGGCGGGCAAGGCATCTGACAGCCAACAAACCCTCCAAACCAGGGGGCCGCTCATGAGACAGGTATCAGCTTGGCTTGGAAAGTAAAGGGCCCTCACTGGCCGGGACTGAGAAAGCCGCTGAAGATGAAAACTGTACCTTCTAAGAAGAAAACGCTTCGGCCTAAGTGTGGCTTGAGTGTGTGCCCACCGGGCTGCCTTCTCCTCCCCACCACCAACAGTCTCTGTCCTGGACTTGCTTCAAGACCTACTTGTTTCTTTCCTAATAAGGATAACTATCTTCAAAAAATCAAAATGATGAAGTGGTCATGAACGGTACCAAGCTATACCAATTATACAGTTTGCAAAAAGTGGCTTGTGTGCCTGGAGACTCTGGTTTTTATTTAAGGGATGGGAGAGGAGGGGCACCTCGGCAGGGACAGCCGAATAATCCTCCTCCTGCGGGGACCGAGGGGCAGACTCTCCAGCTGGGGTCGTGCCTCCTCACCACGTGTTCCCTGGCCCACCGGACCTCACCTCCGACAGCCCGACCAGCCCACAAGACGCCACTCGTGTTTCTCAACTGGATGAGCAGCCGCTCCCATGAACCGACGACCATTCCCGCCCTTACATCAAGAACTGGGTCTGGTATTTAATGTGTTGGGTCTACCATGTAAAGAGCCTCCCGGCAAGGACACCACCACCAGGAGGAAACAGGATTGTCTCCTGTCATAGCACCTTTTACTAACAAACCGAGAAGCTACTCTGGACGTTAATAAATGGACTGGATGTCACAATGCAAAACTCACAGAGCTTGACTTGGAAGTAATGTAGTTTTGTATTGTCCAAAAAGAAAACGTCAAGAGTGTTGGACCCTTAGCAAAAAATGGACTGTTTGACGTTCATGAGACAGATTAAGACCAGCTACAAACGGCAAACATCATGGAGGGCTCTCCACGCACCTGTTAGATTCATTACTTCCTGTGAAGAAAAATCTCATCCACCAGTGTTAAAGTCTGACTTCAGAGGGAAGAGACTCCACCAGATGATGGAGGGAGAGAACTCCCGTCTGGTCCAAGAACATCAGGGAACAATTCGGCTTCGCACTGAGCTCCTTCTCAGGGTAAGACATCATGTATACAAACGGTGCTCAACTAGGAATTCGTGTGGTGCTTGTGGTTGCACCTACATGACCTCTCCTTCCCTCTCTCCCCATCCCAAGAGGTGGGAAGGAGAATGGTCCATGAAACACAGAGTACATCGACCACAGAATCACAAAAATCACATCTCCCATAGACCCCATGAGCCTGCATCAAAAGGACATCACAGGAGATCTGGAGCTGGGAGACAGCCCCTCTTGTGAACACCCCAGAAACACTGAAGGCGACGGGTAGAGGCTGCCTTCATCCTGCTCTTCCTCTTCCTCTGTCTTAGCTACTTTCATTCCCAGTGTTGCTGAACGATAGAGACGTGTCTGGGTGATACCCTAGTCATTTCTATCTTTGTTCATAAAGTGGAAAATGTCTTAGAATTTAAAACCCTCTTTATCGAGACTAATGCAAATAGAGCAAGAGCCACACTTCTCCAAGCGGAATTTATCCGAACTTGGTGTAAGACCAAGATCAAACATGTGCTCTGAGCTAAGGATGTTAGAGAATGATTTTCACTGTCTCTGGGGCATTGGCTAAAAACACACACAATCTGGAGATATTTAAAAGAAAAAAAAAAAAGAGAGAGAGAGAGAGAGAGGGAACCAAAATGAAATAGTGACTAGCTTTGAAGCATCTTACGGATGCCATCAAATTCACCCCATGATGTCAGAGCTCTGTCTCTAAACTCCTTGATCTCACGAGATGAACCAATTGTGGGAACCTTGCTGGCCGGGCCCCCACGCTCGATGCCGCCACTCTTAATCCCATGTAAATTCCTGGAGGGACGTGGGGTCCACCAGAGGCTTTAGGTTTAACTGTTGAAATAATCATTTTTGGTGTATCATAAACACTTATGTGCTTTTTTGATGAAAGACAACATCCATAAAATATTTTCTTATGAACGCACTTTTAATAATTATAAGATTAAACTCACTGCCTCTGTTTAATTTGGAATACTTCTTTGTAATTAAACTCACTTGATACAAAGACTGAGCTCATGTTTTGTTAAAACCTGGACTTCGGCTCCTTGAACTGTTGATTCAATCCAAAAGGAATGCCAGAAAATGACATTTGAATTACTGCTTTCTTTTAGGTAAAGGAATTAAAGGATCCTTTTGGTTTAGAAGATCTGATTTTAGGGGGCGTTGTTTGCTTCTCTGAAATGCTGGCTCTTAGGCTTGGCACCTCCAGGGTAGCGGCCACAGGTGCCACGACCCACGCGTGCCCTGAGCATGCTCCCTGGGGCTCCCGCGCGTGTGCTGAGCTCAGGGCCCTGGGAGGAGGCTCACTGGTCGACCGCCCGAAGGCCCTTGGCCACAGGGAACAGAGAGGGAGACATTCTTTCTCATCCTAGACCTGCGAACAAGCTCGGAGCTGTGGTGGATGCGCTTCAAGCAATCCTTCCCTTCTACTCACCTTGGAGCTGGCGGCCCTTATACAGATCCCTGGTTTTGGTTGGGTGAGCCCTGGCTGTGTTGTCACATTTCGGCTGTTCGTACCTACGAGGAGGGCAAGAAAGGGAAACAGGGTGACGCCTGGAAGAGGATGCCTTCTTCCGTTTATCAGGTGCTCCTGCAATGGTGCCCGCCCTCAGCCCGCAGTGTATCAGCTGCAGCGACCTCTTCAGACTTGTGACCTTTTATGACCTTTGTGACAATTTACTATGGTAAGCTTATTCTTCACGGTCAGTAGGAAGGGGCACCCCGCGTAAGGCTTTGCCCGTCCATCACTAGTGGCCACCGAGCACCACCACATCCTCGCCTCCAGGATCTGACGTGGCCCAGAGGAGGAAGGTGGGGGAGAGGAGGGCCAAGTGTTCCTGGGTAAGGGAGGCCAGTGGGTGTGGCCCGGAAAGATGTCTCAGAAGGAACCTCAGAAGTTTAGATTTACCTGTTACTGAAAGACCAACTAAATCTTATTCTGATTTATGAAGCTACAAAAGGTTGTCCCTGTGTTAAAGGAAGGAAAGAAGGAAGGAAGGAAGGAAGGAAGGAAGGAAGGAAGGAAGGAAGGAAGGAAGGAAGGAAGAAGGGAGGAAGGATGGAAGGAAGGTCCAAAGGATGGAAGGCAGGAAGGAAGGAAGGAGGGAGAAAAGAGAGGAAGGAAAGAAGGAAGAAGGAGGAAAGAAGGAGGAGGAAAGAAGGAAGGGAGGCAGGAGGAAGGAAGGAAGAAGGGAGGGAGGGAGGGAGGGAGGGAGGAGAAAGTGCTACATGCCGCCCCACATCAAGTGAACAGAAACCGTGGAGAAGTCTGACAGGTGTGTCCTGACATCCACGCACAAGGTGTGGGTGCCGTTCCCCCATGAGAGCTGACGGGACCCAGGGCACCTGTCCCTGACAGGCTTCGGATGCAGGCCGAGGGGAGCAGCTGGTGCGGGTACTCAGCGGCAATTCAGGAATGCCTGTGGTCTGGGCACTTGGTACCACAGACGGAGGGACCTGGATCCCGGGGAGAACCGCCCCCGCGCAGTGGGGACACTGCTGCCCCCAGCCCCTCCCGTTGTCTGACAGCAGGGACAATGTGCACCAGAGGGAGGGGCGAGGTGGAACGTTCTGGACTGAAGGCCGGCTGGTTTCCAGAAGTGAACAAGGTTCTGTTGGCTCCTCGCATGGCATTGTACCCCCCCCTTCCCTCCTCACTTCCTAAGAGAGGGACGGGAACTCACATTTACTTCATAGGGATCATTTCCAATTCTTATTTTTCCTTACATTTTGTCTTCCTACCATAGGAAACAAGAGGACAAGAACTGTCTCCCCGAGGGACACACTGGAAGTGTCCTTCCCTGGTGGCCAGTCCCTGCACGGCCTACCTGGAGCAGCGGAGATGCAGCTGAGATGTCAAGCCCCCCCACCCTGAGTGGCCTCTTTGATGCCAGAGAATCTAACATGCACTCCCACAAACCTAACGCATCTTTCTGAAATGATGTTTTTGAAATTAGAGTCCCTCACACTCCGGCAAGTAGTTAAGCCATCACGTTCTCACCAGAAGGCATCAACTCATGTTCTTTTGAAATGTGGTGGGATTCAGTGCAGACAGCAGAGGAAGCAGAGTCACGGGCACATGAGCAGGGCTGCGGGGACCCACTCCCCAACCAGGGTGACCCTCTCCTGCCTGGGGCTGTGACAGGTAGATGGGAGCCCAACATTCACCAAGAGGAAATGTGTGATGCAGCCAGCTCACCGAGGGACCGCTCCTGTTCTCACCTACACGTGCTAACTTTGGAGAACCTTCACCACTGAGGTCTTCATCTCAGGCTCTGGGTCAGTGTCCCTGGGATTGGAAGAGGTTGGAACTTGTACCATGAAATGGGAGCTATGAAAGGACCAGCAGGTGTCCCAGCTCCTGATGGATGAGGACAGGACTCCCAGGGGAAACCCAAGAGCCGGGCCATTCCCGAGGACACCCCGTTTGCAGGAATATCAGAGCGGGTGGCTCAGGGAAGCCACGGGCTACTCCACTGGGTTAGACGCCGAACTGGTAACACGAACTCTGTGTGGAGCCACCCAAGGGCTAGGAGTCCATGCCCCGTCCTTCACGTGGGTGATAAGAGCGGGTCCTTTCTAACCCTCCCTGTGAATCTTTACCTTTGCAGAAACCTGGACACGAGTTACACTGGTCATTCTGGGTTTGTTCCAAATTTGATCTGGGGATGCCTTAAGAATCCCAGCACTATGCTGATATAAAAATGCATATTTAAATGACAGCATTCTGTCTCTAATTTTAAAGAATACTGGGGAATGCCTTACCTTGCAGAAATGGCCATCTCAAGAAATAGGATTAATAAAATAAAATAAAATTTAAAAAAATCCAATAAAAAAAATCCAAACTCAGTGTCAACATCGATCACATTCTTTTCAATAGTGTTGAACTTATTTGTATGAAAAGAAATGAATATCTCTTGACTGCCTGTGTGCCCATCAGTACCAGGCTTCCTGCCAGGGAGAAATGGGGTTTCGTGCTCACGTAGCCACATGCATCCCGGCCACCGAGAGAGACAGGCTCTGGCGTCAGGGGACCTGGGGAGCCCTAGTGGGAGGTGAGAGCAGTTGGAAGTCTAATGGCAGATGGTGAACCTTCACCAGCCATCACGAACGTGAAAGGGAAATCGCTCCGTTCTGGGAGATAATGTAGCTGCCATCGGCCTGTTCCATGCTTGATCTGCTAGCCCACATCAGCTCTCGTCCTGCTAAACGGTAGCCGGGCTGGAACCTGCCCCTCTCCGACCGGATCCTACTTGACCATGCAGGTGCCTGGGCTCCAGCCCGAAGGGAATCTGCACACTGTGGCCAACATGTCAACTTTGACACAAAAAAGTGAGAGAATCAAGATGGACGTGTGCATCTGGTCCAACTGATGTTTCTACAGATGATCGTGCCAGCTAGCAGCTCCACGTTAGAAGGAAGCTGCCGTTGACCCTGGCAGGCAAACAGCATATGTTTGTCGTCCTCAGCACAGCCCACAGCAAAGTCTGTGCGTGTTAATGATCTTGCCTGGCACCAGGAGCAAAAGGGAACTGGCTTATAATGACAATGTGCTTTATATTTATGGCTTCTTTCTGTGTTGGATTTTTAAATTGTTCTTTCCCATCAGTGAATATAAATAGGATAATTGGGGGAAAAAACCTGAACCATCTCTCCAAATATAAAGCAAAACTATAAAGTATCTCCCTGGAAGAACTGCTTATCTCAGAAAATTATAAGAAAGTAGGAATAATGCAACAGAGGGTATTTAAACAGAGAACCAGTGTAGGTGTGGGCTGGTGAAGCTGGCCAGCAGCTTATCAGATATCCCTGAATGTTTCTAATTTTGACTGATTTCCCAATATCCATGCCTCCCAAAAGATCAATTTAAACCAATTCCATTTATCTTGCCAGTACTGGGTTTAGCCATGGTCATATGATCCAGTTCTGCCCAATAATCCACATATTAAATTTGCTAGGGGACTTGTAGGGAAGGTCATTTGGCTTCCGAAGACAGAGAGAGATGGGCTGTGTATTCTCTGAGCACTGTGGTGTCTGGATGAGATGCCTGGATCTCTGCAGCCATCCTGCGACCATGAGAAGAGTCTGCCCAAGGGCAAAGACAGCTGTGTCCCTGATGACATCACCAAACCACAGTATCAACTGAAATGAGCTTTCTTGTTCTCTGTAATTCTTACCCAAGGTAACATAGTCCCTTGTTTATGTGTACTTCTCAGATTTGCCACTATCAGAAGTGAAAAAGTTCCTAATCGATACACCCTACCTTTGAGCCAAAACAACGGTCTTCTGGCTCAGGGACCTCCCCTGTGTGGGGCAGCGCTCACTGCCTCTGTCTGGGCTGTGCTCCGACAGACGTCCATCAGCTTGCCCCCACCTGCATCCCCACCCGAGCATCTTCAGGACTCGACTCCAATGTCAGCTTTCTGCAGAATGCAAGTTGGGCCTCCCCAGCACTCCTTCTCCCTATTCTGGTTTGTTTTCCTCCACAGCACTTGTCGTTCACCAGCATAATTACTTACATTTGGCACATCTACTGATGTGCTTTGCCCATAGTCTGTTTCCTTCCATTGGAACATAAGCTCCAGGGAAGCATGGATTTTTGTCCATTTTGTTGCCTGTACATCTCCAACCCCCAGAACAGTGTGCACAACAGTGAGGGGACAGAGGTGGGGGCAGCCCTGTCCCAGGCCTGATTCCAAGAGATGGGAACCACAATGGCCCTTCCTCCATGAGCAGTAGGCCTGGCCTGAGCATGATAGTGTGGCTAATTCAAGGGAGGGAGGCCGCCTGAGGGTCTGTGGGGAAGGCTGTCCTTGCTGTCAGAAGGAAGCACCAGCTATGCTGAATGATGCTTCTAGAAACACTGTCAGGGATGAGTTACAGAGCCAGCCGGTAGGTCAGAGATGGCAGACCAGGGAGAAGCAAAACATGGCTTATTAAAGTATGTCCTCGAACTGCTGAGATAATCTGAACCTCCCTTTGCCTTTGAGGTGTGCAAGTTTTAAGTTTTGAGGCTGGCAGGATGTGAGGACTTCCCTTTTACTGCATTGGGAAGTGGTGCCACTTGCTCCTTCCTTGACATTCCCCAAGCAGGAAAGAAGCCCCTGAGGCATGAGACCTGCTCTGTTGGTCAACACTCTTTCCTCAATCCCTAGAATAATAAGGGATTGTCATCATTGGAAGGATGGATGGAAGGATGGATGGACAGACGGACAGACGGACAGATGGATGGATGGATGGATGGATGGATGGATGGATGGATGGAAGGAAGGGCAGATGGAAGGATGAACGTATGAATAGATGAAAGGATGCATGGGTGGAAGGATAGATGGATGGATGGAAGGATGGATGATGGATGGACAGATGGATGAATGGATGGACAGATGGACAGATGGATGGATAGATATAAGGACAGATGGATGGATGCATGCATGCATGCATGGATTGATGAATGGAAGGATGGATGGAAAGAAGGACAGACAGATGGACATAAGGATGGATGGATGAATGGATGGATAGACAGATGGCTGGGTGGATGGACAGATGAACAGATGGACAGAAGGGTGAATGGATGGACAGAAGGATGGATCGATCGATGGACAGACAGAGATGGAAGGATGGACGGATGAATGAATGGAAGGATGGACGGACAGATGGACAGATGGATGGATGAATAGATGGGACAAAATGCAGCAGTAGTCTAAGGGGTCTTCCTAACTGGGTTTAATCTAATACTGTTTCTTGAAATTCAAAGCTCTAAGAGTGAGTTATTCTCTCCTGTAGGCAGATTTCAGGAAGATGAGAACGTGATGCTCTTCTTCCTGGGGCTTGTGAAGACCGTGTAAAGTCTGGGCAGAAAGAAATCAGGACAGATGGGAAGGAAGAGGGGTTACTATGTTTCTTGTCTGGTTGTAATAAAAATGTATACAGGTTCTTTAGGGATAACATCATAAACATTGATCTCCTCATTTAAGGGCCAGTTTGAGGAGTTCTGGTTTTGACAGCATGGGGGTTTTTGTCAGCTAGTTTGAAGAAAGCATCTGCCAGCAACACCTGGAGGAGCAGCCGAGGGGCCAGCAGGGCAGGAACCAAGCTCCCTTCTGGGGAACAAATGCTCAACCTAAATACATAGTAAGCAAGGCAGGGTTTTAAAGGTAGAAATACTGCTTCCTAAGAAAGATTTCTTAGAAAACAATACTCCCTATACATACGTGCACAGGAACCTAAACACATTTCTCAAACCAAAATCTTAAAAAGATTTATGTTCTCTTCAAGCCGTGCAGAGCACCCTTGTGTGAAATGATCTCCATTAGCACCCCTGCAGACGCCGAGACTCCCTCTCTGGCCTGATTCCCTTGTCTGGACTCTACTCTGCGCCGTGCACAGCACAGAAGGCAGACTGACCCTCCACGGGGGCAGGCCAGCCACCAAGGACCAGCTGTAATCCCACTGTGTCATTCCAATCTCAAAGCAGGGACCCTGAGGAGACTGGTTTTATTGAATGAGCCAGATGGGGGACCAGGTGTGGGTGGACTTCATGTTGACAAGACATTTATTCGCTGGTTACCTGGACTTCGCTGCCTGGAACCTACTGTTTAGAGGAGTGTTTCCTCCTCTAAAAGTCTCATGATCACCCTTGAAAAATTGGGGGAAATAATTTAGGAAGTGTCAAAATGCTCATGCATAGATGCTAGAGATGAAACCAGGGGTTAAATTTGATAACTTTTAAGAGATAATATTTTTGTACATTTGCAAATCATTTTTATATCAATCTATGAAAATTCAAGGATCAATTCATATAACAAAGTACTGCAAAGACATCTTCATGCACGTTTTATAAATTCCATGAGTGGTTCAGGTGTGATTATGTAACTGTGTGCTTTGCCCAAACTCACACAAAATAGGAGTGGATACATTTTTTGTATCTCAGACCTTGTACAGCGATTGTTGCTCTTGCCTCTAGCACACCATCTTTATTTTTACGCTGTAGAAAGCCAATTTTGGCGATCGGTTCTTTCAGCTTGTGAAATGCTTGGCTCCCTTTGCTGAAACCAGAAGCATAAGGAGGCTGCAGTTGATATGGGCACCTTCTGAGCGCCCACCATGCGGGGTTCAGAGCCAGTGGTCACGTGCCAGCCTGTATGAATCATGACAGGAGCAAACACTCCTGATGTTTTATGGGACATCAGCCTGCACCTCTCCTACAGGCACTCACACAGGCAGCTCCTGGTGGCCATCAGAGAGACAGTTTCCTCCAGCTTCCAACGGCCAGAACCTGCAGGGTGTAGGCATCCTGGCACGGGGACGTGAGCGTGTGGCCAGCACTGTCCAGCAGCACAGTGAGGTCTGAGGGCTGAGCCTCCATGTTAGTGGCACCCCCAGGGGTCCAGCCTTCCCCATCCCCTGCCCTGCACCTCCCTTGGCCCACAGGAGCAGCCTTACCTGGTGGACGTGCCAGGGATGGGACGTCCAGTGTCCACCAGGACGCACCAGCAGTAGCCAGTGGAGGGGTGGCACTGCACCGGTTTGTAGAGGCCTCCATGGGCACACTCGGGGATCACCACGTTGTCATTCTTGGGCTGCCTGGCCTCTTCCAGGGCTGACTGCTGCTCCTGGTCACACGAGGACACTAGAGGGAGGAAATATGGGAGGTGTGAGCATGCAGCACATAGGCAGTCACACGCAGAGGCCCTGAGGGTGTGACCAGAAAGCAGTGGGACATGTGGAAGGGAGGGCAGAGCGATAGGGAGAACGTCAGGGCTCGGTGGGCCCGAGCTACCCATGCAGTCACTCCTGTTAAACGCAGTCGGGACAACCACATCGGCCTCATCGGGGTTTCAGTCTCGGTGTGAGCACCGAAGCCATTGGTAAGCATCCTCAAGCATTCTTTGGCAATCAGTGCGAGACCTGGAATCATTTTCCACTTCTTTCAGTTTTGTCACCAACTTTTATTTAAGATGATGCTGAAGCGCGGGGAGTGACAGCCTATGTGCCTGGCTTGTTTCTGAGCACAGCGGGACCCCATCTCAGCAGATAGTGAGCCCAGGCCCCTGGGGCCGAAACAGCCACAAGGTGTGTATGTCGCCCCCAGTGACAGAGGAGAGGATGCCGTGAACTCTCGAAATGACAGTGGAGACACGTGGTGTTAACAGTGAGAGAGACACAATCTAACAGCATTAGCATCTAACACTTGTGTCACACAACAGCTGCTATTTAGAGCTTTCCACCTGCTAGAACTGCCCTCATTCATTTCATGGGTTTTCTCATTTAACCACTTGGTAGATGAGAAGACAGAGGAACACACTAGTCATGTGGGGAAGACCCCGCAGTTGGGAGGGGCTGACCCAGAACTCAGAAGCACACGGTCTGTTGCTCCACCGGCCTGCACCCCTGCCTCCGGGCAGATGGAAGTCTCACACCATCTGTGCAACAGTGATTTAAATAAGCCATCTGGAAAACACTATGGAGGGTCCTCAAAAAGTTAAATATAGAGCTACCCTACAACCCAGGAATTGCACTTCTAGGTATTAACCCGAAGAACATGAAATCACTAATTCAAGGAGACTTGCACCCCGACGTTTACAGCAGCACTGTCTATAATAGCAAACTATGGAGACAGCCTAAGTGTCCATCGACACTTAGGATGAATGGATAAAGAAGATGTGGTCCATATATACAGTCGAATATTATTCAACCATAAAAAAGAATGAAATCTTTTTGCTCCATTTGCAACTATGTGGATGGAAGTAGAGGGTATTATGCTAAATGAAATCAGTCAGAAAAAGACAAATATATGATCAAAGTCACGTGTGGAGTTTAAGAAACAAAACAAATGAGCAAAGGGAAAGACAAAAAGAGAGAGAGGCAAACCAAGAAACAGACTCTCAGCTACAGAGAACACACTGCTGGTCACCAGAGCAGAGTGGGAGGGGGTGGGGGAAACAGGTGATGGGGATGAAGGAGAGCACCTGTCGTGATGAGCAGTGGGTGATGTAGGAAGCGTTGAGTCACTATATTGTACACCTGGCACTGATACAACACCATATGTTAACCAACTGGAATTTAAATTAATATCTGGAGAAAAAAAAAGACAGGTCTGAAAGTAAGCCCGTCTCATGGCGTAATCACACTCCAGCATCACAACAAAGTGAGTCTTGTCTACTCAGTGGTCCTCAGATGACAATGAATTTGAGTTAAATAGAGTAAAACATGGAAAACACTTTATCCTTCACTACAAAGTCACACATAATTTAAAATATACTCTAGAAATACTCAGCACAAATATTCCTCTTCTGGATCCTCCAGCCTAAATATACTTCAATGAACATTAACACTGACAAGTTAAATCTCCGTCCTCACGCATTTTAAAGAGGAGCCACAGAGACTGGAGCCTTTGTTCACGGTCACACCCTGAGCTGTCGTCCAGCATCTAGAAAGGACATTCTTTTGCTTTCACATTTCTCCTTAGAAAGCAAAAGAAAAAAAAATGCACCGAGAAAATATATTTGATATAAAAATCTCTATAGTACTTTTCTGCTTATAAAGTGATTTTCCATATTACAACATACAGGGATTTTATGACTGTAAATGTGACATCAAACAGGTGGAAACCACCGAGAAGCTGGGAAGAGCGTGCTCCCACGCCAGAATGCTGGAGGCAGAGCCGCACTGCTGCGGAGGACCCACACCTGCCTCACGCCCGCCACAAGGACAAAAGTTAGACATGCAAAGTGTGACACACAGACCATACAGGCCGTGTTTCATAAATGTTAGCTATTATTTCCACTATTTTCCCAATGCTAAAAGAATGCCTGGCATATAACAGACACTCATAAATTTCTTTTTAGATTAAACCACGGTTATGATATGAACAGAAAACTATCTAGATTCTAGCTTCTCTGGCCACTCCATCTACTGCATGAGGGTAACATCTATGGGATTTTGTGATTGGTCTCTTACTGACATTACCAGGTGCTATTAAATGTTTTTAAAACCACATGCAGGGACGCCTGAGTGGCTCAGTGGTTCCAGGAGTTCCAAGATTGAGTCCCACATCGGGCTCCCTGCACAGAGCCTGCTTCTCCCTCTGCCTATGTCTCTGCCTCTCTCTGTGTCTCTCATGAATAAATAAATAAAATCTTAAAAAAAAAACAGCTGCCACGTGATTGCATTAGAATACTGTTAAAAAAATAAATAAAACCACATGCATCTCTGTAGATGTACTATAGAAATGCAGAAATGTACCTTTTTAGATCCTTCTCCATTTTCCTACTAGAAAAGTGTTTTCCCTACATGGCCTCCGAGGCTGAACACAGCTTCCTGAAACAGCAGATGAGAGAGGTAGAAGCTTAAGTAATCACCCTATCTGTCCAGATCATCACAGTAGGTGCCAAAATCATTTTCCTGGATAAGAGAGAGATGGAAGAAATTGGCCCTTGTGTGTACAGCACACCTCCCTCTCCTAGCAGGAGTGCTCTGGTCACGGTGCAGAAACACTGGTGTACGGAGCCATGCCAATGGCCAGTGGCCAGTGCACAGCCCGGTACAGGACAGCCGCTGCGCCCTGAGGCCAGGCTGCAGAGTCCTGAACTGGGTCTGGCCGTGCCCACTTGGGGGCTGTCTGCGTGGCATGTGAATGTTCAGGAGGCTGGTGAATGGTCTCTGGGGCTGTCCAGACCACAAGAACCCACTCCGGGAAGCTGGGGAGCAGCTGCCTGAGTTGCCCTCCACTCTGCGAGGCCTCCAAGTATTTCCAATAAATTCCCTGTGGCTTTACTTACCCAGAATTAGATTTTTTTTTTTTTGTCTGTAAGTTAAGAATTTTAAACAACAAAGTTTGGATCCTGGAACAGTCCGACATTAGGGCTGGCATTTGGTTTTGATTTCAGAAGTAACACTCTAATGATCCGTGCGTCCAACACACTCTGGTTGAAGAGCATCTCTGTGTCAGGCACTGATCCAGGTGCTGGCAAGACAGCCCATGCAGGCAGCCTCTAAATATTTAATTCATCTCTAATACACAAAAACAATTAACGGCTACTGCATTTCTTATAACACCACCACCTGATTCTTTTAAAATTTTTAATTTGTTCCTTTTAAGTCCTGTCTTATTCCATATACTCTAGATTTTGCTCAGCAAATACACAGACACATAAATAAAATCCAACTATGCATCACATGGTTTACATAGAGAAGCTTTCACTCTGACTCCAACTTGGAAATTGTCAAGAAGAAAATGACAGTGATTTGATTTCTTGCTGTGTTGTCCAGTAGGTCAGCAGAGATCATGAGAAGTCACCAAGGAAAACGGAGGTGAACCACATCTTTCAGAAACCTGCAGAGTAGTGAGCCCATGACCAGATGGACTTACATGCTCGGGGGAATCAGCCAATGCTGAGGACTGCTTTTCCAGCAGGCACCCCTGGAAAATGCACTGCTCAGTGAAACATCCATTTGGTTCCTTTTTGGAAATTTTATTAGTGAACAGAATTTATGGTGTGATTATCTGGGCACAAAATACTTTTCATGCTCCATCCAAGGACATACTGTATCTATAGAAATGGTTCTGGGAAATTCTTGAAATGTGCCTTTTGAGTATTTTATTTCATATTTTCCGATTCATTATAAGCAAAATAAGGTTGATTCAATCAACAATATCTTAAAATTTGCCAGGAATGTTATAAAATATAGAAGATATTATAGCTGAGTTAGAAGAAATTTTGTGCTTGTTTGTATAAACATCTTGGTTGGCTAGAAATATTAACTGAAACAATTTTATTTGGTAAATCTGGTTCCACGTGGGGAATTCAACCTTAGGGAAATGCAGCTCTATTTCCTGTTAGCGAGGGCCATCATGGAGGAAGAAGATCTTTAGACAAACTACGGGCAGCCTTCGGGAACAGAGGCTAAACAGAAGCATGATTTCCACATTGGAAAGTGCCACCCCCCCAACCAAGATAACCCCAGCCCCAGGGAGCCTGACCACTGGTTCCACATCAGCTCATGCTGGGGCCACAAGAAGATGACATAGTCACTCTTGTTCCATAAGGGACATTAAGCACTTGCACGTAGAGGTAAATAGTGAGCAAAGCAACATAAGTCATATTTCAGCACAATTCTAGAAGCTTTCAATCACTGAGACACACAGAAAGGAACACAGGTCCAAAAAAGACAGGTCTTGAAGAAGGTTCAGAAACATGTCAATGAAGTCACACAAAGCATTAGAAAAGACACGGGGCAAAGGAGCTCTTCTGGAAGGAACAGAGCAATGAGGATGGAAACAAGGAAACTCAAAGGAGAGCCTGGTCTGAGGAATGGGGTGACCAGCTGAATGCCCTAAATGACATGGAGGTGGCAATGCTCATAACCAGCTGGATCCATCAGGTCACAGAGGCCACCAAAGCAGGAGTTTTAAAATAAGGACATTATCAGGAGTTAGACTGAATCCATTCCAAATGGCCATCAACGTAGAAAAATAAATTTTGGGATTCTGGAAAATAATTCAGCAAGAAAATAAAATAACACATATAAAACTCAAAGTATAATATCCAATTTAATACATTAGATGCAAATATTTCAGTTTTCTTTCCTATTCAGAACAGCTTTAACACTATAATTTTCACTTATGCTAAATGTTGAGGAGTTAATGTATGAAGGAGGACAGATTGAAAAAAGAAAAAAATGAATAGAAGGAGCTCTAATGTGAAATCACCGAAGGGGCCAAGGAAGGTATAATGCACCAGAAGTCACTGAATTTATCCAAGAGAAACTGCCCAAAGAACTCCTCATTTGGGAAATATGCCATGGGAAAAAGAAAAGTTGAGATGTAATTTAGAATTGATGATTGGGTTGAATAGACTTTTTTTTTTTTTAATTAAAGAGGTGGGAAAAGAGCCTTAGTGATAAATGAGGGTCCTGTTCCTGCAGAATTAGAAAGTGAGTGGAAGCCTCCAGTGCAGTTGTGAAGGATGGGGACAGGATGGGACAGTAGATCTGAGTCCGTGTGGCATCACCAGGGAAAAGGTCAGGTTCTGCATTTGGAGTCAGGCTCCCAGCTTTTCTGGGTCCCTCTATCTCTCCTCTGACCAGCTTCAATAAAAACTGAATCCAATGTCCTCATTTCTGCCCATCCTGCCCACCTCCCAGGATGACTGTGACTGAACAGAGTCATACATATGGAGTGATAGGTTCTATAGGAACCTAAAGTAATACAACTATCGAGTGCCAGGTTTGCATTACCCACAAGAGATAGAGAAAAAAGATAAGAAAGACCACAACTTGTAGCCCAGAAGAAAATTTAGATCCATTCAATCCCACACACATAGATTTTTTTTAAGATCACATATTCAAGCATCAGAATGGGGAAATACTAGATATTTCTATAACTGGTGGATTTATCAACACCCACATTCACATTACATTATCCTACTCATTACCTGGTGCACCAAGCAATGATGCACAAAGAAGCCTCAAGTCACTGATAGGAGTAGAAACAGATGATAATATTTCTGCTACATGTTCTGTACTTTCTGTGAATGGTCGTAGAGGCACCTACTCAGCTCTCAACATTATACACACAATTAATTATGCTGCCTAATCCCAACATTCTCTACAGAAGAGTAGCCTGCCATTCAGTTTATCAAATCCATTCTCATCCAGGCCACTGGCTTTCAGCAATCTAGATGGTTCTGCTCTTGCCATGGCCTCACTGGTCACTTGCTGATACTCTGAGCCCATGTGATAATGTGTTAACTCTTCCACACAATTGCAATGATTGCATTGCATTTTCCTCCCTAGCTCACTCCTCTATAATTGGATAGCTCCGAGCAGCTGCATTTGTGCCCTCTCTGGCTCTACAAACTTGCCAGTGTGTGTGGCTCAGATATGTGATATCCTGGGCCACATACTCCATTCTGAGAAGACTCCTGAGAAGTAATTAGCAATTTGGAGATAGCCTCAATATTTTTCCATTAAAATATTAAGCTAGAAATATGTACAATCCCAATTTGTTTCCACAAATTTTAATCTCTATGATCATAACAACTCTGTACGTTTAGAAAACTTTATCTATAAATCCAGTTGGATACAAAAATTGGTTAATTTTAAAAATTATTTTATTTCCCAAACTAGCCGTAGATTTTGATGACTTATATAACATGTCTGACAACATGTTCAAATAATCTGACATCCAGAAGAAAGTTAGATTATAACAAATAGCTGCAGGACATTGATGAATGAACTTAAAGGAAAAAATAAAACCTCCTAATTGATTATCTCATTAGCTGTATACCATTTGATTTTAGTATGATGATGGCCAAAGCATTTTGAAATCACATCCATTCTAAGAAAACAGCAAAAAAAGAGACCTTTGGGTTTGGCCACATTTCAAGAATATACAGGCTGCATATGTAAGTTCTTTTGGCTAGTTCACATTCAGTTTCACAATAATATTTATGGTTTCATTGTTCACTCTCCAACAGAATCCTGAGAAGCTCCTTAAAGAACTGAAATACTTGAAACTATGTCTTTGCCCATCCCCATGTCCACCACCACAGACACAGAATTCTGGCAAAGGAGCTCATCATGAGGTTCTAGTTACTTCTTCTTGACTCTGTTTGACTTCTTTTTGACTCCTTTTATCCATTCTTAGTTATCTGTACACTTTGTAAGGACTCTACTCCTGGTCCCAAATCCTCCACAAAAAGGTTGCTATAGTCTGTGCTGTCGGGGAGAGTGTCACCCAGCTAGCTGTTGGCTGGTTGGTTGGTTGTTGTTTTTTATTAAGGGACCCTGTGTCCTTTTATTCATATAATAATCTCCTCTTGGAGCATTTTGTTTTCCCAGTCATACCTTGTTATTAAAGAACTGAATAAAATTGCTATTTGATAGTAGCCAATATTTTTAGAGTCCTTCAGAAACTTTGCAGATATTGAAAGGGTGCCTATCCATTACCTTAATAGTTCTTGCTCACCGTATTCACATTAGCTCTTACCTATTTTATACAGATTCTATTTTCTACTTACTCTCATCTAATTTATTTCTATAAGTGAGCAGACAATTAAGCAAATTTAATATTCAAACTCAGCATTGTTACTTAAGTCTCTGGTAATCCTTCCAAAATTATGGCAGGCTGCATGATGTGAAATGGAGAAGATTATACAAGAAAAGGAGAAACACAGAGTCAAGACTCAGTTTAGTCTGGCCTTGCCTACCTCTTTAGGGAGGTCATGTAAATTGTAGGAATAATTTGCCAAGTGGTATCACACCAGTGCTACTCCTCATAAGATGGTAGAAGAGCTAATGGAATAATATATTAGTGTATTTAGAAAGAAGGATAAGGGGCCCTACAAAATTGAAGGGACTATCTGGAATACTAGAAATTATATTCAGTAACTCTTTAAAATATTTAAATAACATTACACCCTAAGTGCAAATATTTTTAGTTATAAAAAAAAAACTATTCCTTTTTAGGCAAAAAAGAATTTAGGTGTTCACTTTTATTAATGAACCACTTCATCAATTAAATGGCAAAACTTTCAGAAAACTGATATTAGAAGAAAACCTTCTATATCTGCAAAGATGCATATATTTTAAAAATCCAGAGCTAACATCAGATTGAATGATAAAAGACTGAACGCTTTCACTCTAAGACTGAAAATAGTCTGACTGCTTCTATTTGTCATTACACTGGGTATCCTAGGCAAGATATTAAAGGTAAGAAATAGAAACACATAAAGATTGGAAAGAAAAATGTAAAACTTTCTTTATCACATGTGATAGAATTATGCACATAAGATGAATTTAAAATATGTATAATGAGGGATGCCTGGGTGGCTCAGTGATTGAGCATCTGCCTTTGGCTCAGGGTGTGATCCTGGAGTCCTGGGATCAAGTCCCACATCAGGCTTCCTGCATGGAGCCTGTTTCTCCCCCTGCCTATGTCTCTGCCTCTCTCTCTCTCTCTCTCTCTCTCTCATGAATAAATAAAACCTTTAAAAAATATGTATAATGAGAAAAAACTACTGGAATTAATCAATAAGTGAACATAGCAAAGTCTTAATATATAATGTCAATATACAAAAATCACCTGTAACTCTATATAGTGGCAATGAATAACTAGAAGATAAAATTTTTAAATGGAAAAAAATTTTAAATGGTATTCCCAATAACATTTAAACATGAAATAAATTTATGAAAAGATGTGCAAGACTGAAAAAGCATTGTTGAGGAAAGTGAAAGGAAGCCAACACATGTGGAAAGAGATATACCATGTTCATGAATCAGAAGACTCAGTAATGTTATAATGCTCATTCTTCAATTGTTCTGTGGTTCCAATTCCTATGAAAGTCCTAGGAAGCTCTTTTTTGGAAATTGGCATTTTTATTCTAAAATATATGTGGAAAAATCAAAAGACCTGAAATAGCCAAAGCGCTCTTTCAAAAGAACAAACTTGGAGGACTAATATTATTATTTTTGAAAAGTCATTATAAAGCTGCCTACCCAGACAGTACATGATTGGAATAAGGATAGCTAAATAGATAATGGAAAAGATAAAGACTTCATAATTAGATCCCAAAATATACACTAAATTTATCTTTAGCAAGGCACCAAAGCAATTAAATAAAGAAAAGTCTTTTCAACAAATGATTCTAAAGCAACAGGCTATTTACATGCCTATTAAAAAAAAGCCTAAGTCACAACACACACATCATTTTTTTTTGAGATGATTTAGAGATCTAAACATAAAAGCAAAAAGAATTATAAAGCATCTAAAGAAAATAGTGAGACTGTCTCTATGATATCGGGTTAGACAGGATTTTTAGGGCAGATATAGAAAGCACTAAGCACAAAAGAAAATTGTGGTAAATTAGACTCCATTAAAACTTAAAACTTATAGTCACCAAAAGATACCATTAAAAAAGTTAAAGGGCAAGCTATAGACTGAGAAAATGTCTCTAATGCATACATCTGACAAAGATTCATGTTATATCAATGACTCCTACAAATCCATAAAAAAGACAAATAATTCCATTTAAATTGGGCAAATATTCAAACAAATACTTCAGAGTTAGAGATATATGACTAAACAATAAGCAGTGGGAAATTCTGCTCAGCATCACTAGTCATCAGGAAAATGTAAATTAAAACCACAGTGGCATAACACTGCATGCCCCTAGAGTGGCCCAAATTAAAAACACCAGACCAAATGCTGGGACTCTCACATGAGTGTAAAATGACAGGAATACTTTGGAAATCTACTCTTAGGTATTTATCTAACAGTAGTTAATAACACATCCATAAAATAGCATAAGAACATATATTGTAGCTTTATTTATAATAGCCCCAACCTGGGAACAACTGAAGTATGCATTAAGTGGAAATTGCACAATTTGTGTCATACGCATATAACATACAATTATACATATAAATGGATAATGCATATAACCAACAAAGATGAATCTCAAAACTATCATAATGAGCAAAAAAGACAGAAACAAGGGGGTAAAAGTGCATTATGCTATTTATACGAAACCTTAACCTAGGTTAAAGTAACATAGAATAATGGAATTCAAAACAGGAGTTGCCTCTAGGAAGGTGCTGACCCAGAAGGGCCTGAGGGAGCTTGCCCAGGTGATGGAGACCATCTTGGTCTTGATGGAGTGGAAGTTACATGGGCATTCCCACTTGTCAAAGCTCATCGTACAGAACACATCCCACTGGTCAGCACATCTTGTTAAATATAAATTTCTGCAATAAACAAATTTATACCAAATGAGTCTTTAAATGTTTTTAAAATAAGAGTAAAATATGAATTTAAGATATAAGAAAATATTGATCACAATTAAATTGGCAATACATTCTTATTTATTTTTTTGATCTGTCTTATGATGGAGACTGCCTCAAATCAGTGATGTACAAAACACCTGTGAAAGCCCATGGTCCATCCCCAGGAAGTGGTGATTATGAACATTTAGCCTTTTCCTTCTTTTTTCCAGTAGCACCTGGTGTCCCATTATCTACACATGCTACAAACAAAGAACTCTTACCACAAAATGTGGCATAAAGAACAGGAAATGGGAATCTACAGGCTGAGTGTGACTCTAGACCTGTAGTGTTAGCTTTGTCCTCAATAACTCTTGGGCTTCCAAGCACTGACTTAATTAGTTAAAGAGAGTTTCCATTAAAAGTGTAAATAAGACCAGCAGAAACTCTGTTTGGTCCAATGTCCAAAGGACCCTGATTAAACATCAGTGTGAATCTGCTCTGTAAGAGCTTCCAAGTTAGAAGCAGTTTTTCTGCCTGGTCGGATGTGTCATATAAACAACCCCTGCATCCACCCCTCCTCCTCCTCACTTTCCTGGTACAGTCCTCAGCGTCCTGCTTAAATGTCCTCTGCTGGCCTGAAATTTCATTATTATTGGCTGGCCTGACTCCCAAGTTTTCGTAGGCCTGCAGCACTGCTCTGACGTGCATGGACTAGAGCTTGTTTACCTCTGATGGCCTCTGCCAAGTCCCAATTACCACTGCAGCCACAGCCTGGGAGGCTGGAAATGCATTGTTTCCTCAGCCGATTCCCACACTCATCCCTGTGTCTCACCTCCTCCAGGGTCTCCCATTCAGGATAATTGCACATTGACTTCACGAATCAGTAGATGGCCTTGCTGGCCCATCCTTCCTCCCTCCCCATCAGCAGAGTTTCTGAAGCTTTTCCACACTGGCAGGGAGCCTTCCTTACTCTGTGATATTGGGCCCACACATGTGAACTGGCTCATGTGATGTCTGTAAGGCATCAAGCAAGCTGGGGCTTGACAGGTGCCTGCCTTTGGACCTGCTTTTCCTTGCTTCTGGTCTTGCTCCAAGAAGAACATTCTCATTTTCTCACTCATACAAGGGGTATGAGACACGTGGAGCAGAATCCAGACAAGATCAGCAGGTGCATAAGAAACAAATCCTCATAGTTGATTACCACAAACACTTTGAGGTTGTTACAAAGCAATCACTCTCTGATACAACAGTCATTCCAGTATAAGCTTCCAAAACCAGTATTTCTTATTTTTTTCCATCTCCTTATGGTATTTTCAAAATTCCCTCAAAAAATATTCCAAATTAAGATAACAAATATTTTACTCTAAGCATTTTGTCACATTCCCTTATTAGCTCATGACCCTTGCTTTTGATGTGCATACAGTTAATTGCATGCTCAGTGAGTAGACCTGTGCTCAGCAAACACAGTATAGGGGGCACTAAGCTATACATGAGGATGCATGGATGCAGAGGGAGGGTCCTTGGCAAGAAGTGGACATGTAGGATAGCAGGGCCCAGACTGGGGGACTGCTGAGCCAAGCTGAGGGATTTCCACAAGCATAGAAAACCTTATAAGAATTTTGAAGACTGTTATGATCATATTTGTGCTTTAATAACCCTGGTGTTAAGCTTTTAGATAGAGGACCAGCTTAAGACCCTTGCATTTCCTTACCTACAAGGGATAATGAGGTCTTAAAATAGGAGGCTTTGAGATACATACAAGGTGAAGTAATAAACACTGTAAATATTAGTAAGCACAAATAAAATACATAGATAATTTAGCACAAGTGTGATAAATGACTAAGTGCTCAATTAAAGGTATGTCTAAACCACTGTTCTTCAAAGGCCAAGGATACCCCTATTAACCTCCCACAGCACCTGGATAGACATGCACACTGATCCAGTCAGTACACTGGATCAATGGTGAGCCTCTCACCTTTGTTCTGTTGCTTTAAAAGATATATAAGTGCCACCAGGGCTCATCAACTGTAAGGGAGTCTCCGTCATACCAGATACACAACTATTTTGTGTGATTATATATTGTTTAACCTGTGGATACCCACGAGTTTCACTGCTACGTAAAGGCAGGTCTATGAAGTATTTTGAGGTTAGAGAGGACTTCACATATACAAGTATTTCAGAGATAAAATAATAAGCAGTTTGTTCATTAGAATCCCACTTATAAAAACCATGTGGATTTTGCACATGAGCAGAGCCTGGAGATTGGTAGTTGATAACATTTACTGGGTATGCACGACTACAAATTTTCGTGTATTAACTTCCTTGGTCACATGTTAATTCCATGAGGTGGGGTTATTATCATCACTTTACAAATTTAGTGATGGAATCAGAAGATAAATCATTTTCCCAATCTAGGTAACAAGGGACAGAGACAGGACTGGAGCCAAGCCATCAGGACCCCAAAGTGCTCGTCTGGGGTGAGCTGAGTGATTTGCATTCCTGACAAGTTACCAGATAATGCTAAAACAGGCATATATTTTCATCTGTCACAGATGTCATCAAAGAGGTTTCCATGTTTTCTTAGAATTGAATCCCTGATTTTTAATCATATTGTCTTCATCAGTCATGGAATTTTTGTGGTTTTCTTTTTAATTATACAACACAGATGATTAAAGAAGGCAAGAAATAAAAAAATAAAATAAAAAGAAATGCACTCTTACAACTTGATTTTCTAGAAATGGCAGATTAGGCCAAGGGAGATCTTGAAAATTTTAGTACGAATGGAATATAATTATCCACAGGTCCACATTCAGGAAGATACCAAACAGGAGTCACAATGCTAAGGCTTTGCTCATGACCAGCACGTATTTGTGACCAGCCATGCAATTTAATTCCAAAGGAAGGTTTTTAAGATTAGCTTTTAATCCAGGGTCATTGCCTTAATATTTACAGGCATTGCAGGCACAAAACTCATCTTCTGCATATTCTCCTATAATCCTGGTAATAACAGATCAAGCGATATGTATTCCCGTTGTGTTCTTTACCAACAAAAAAAAGGGAAGTTCCAAAAAGGTTTATGGCTTACATAAGATGGCAAAGCTAGGAAAAGCTGAGCAGGAAACCATACTCAGGCTGTGACACATAAACTCATGCGCCCACCACGGCACCCCCCACCCCTCGCCACCCTCTCTAGAAACACCAACAGTAAACAGACAATATGGGAAGCCCACAGCCATAGTCGTGTTTCCAAAAAATAAAGATTTGGATGCAATTCATGGATCTAGTTTCTTTGGAAAGAAAATAGTGGCCACGAGTGTCCATTCTAATTATTTTCCCCATATTTATTTCCCATAGCAACAGATCCAGACGTAAGTAACTGTAGATCTAGAAATCATTCCCAGTTTGAAATATGAGGCATAGGCTCCTTAGAGAGGAGGAACAACAGCCCCATATGCCATGACAAGGAAGAGCCACCTTGGCCGGTTCTCAGAGCCCCCTGATGTTGAGCAGTCCTCAATCATACCACCTTCCCATCTGACCTCTATCTGTATCTTCCCTGTGTCCCTAGCATCCTTGGAGGGTTCATCCATAGTGAAGGTCAACTTCATTTCTAGCAGTGACAATTGCACCAACATCACTCTGAAGTGGTCCTTTATCCCTTCCTTCACTTTTCCTCCACATTGACCCTAACTCCCCACAATGCTCCCCAGATCTCATCCCCAATCTCCAGCTTCCCAGGGCTCTCCATCTTCGAGCCCCCACAGAGCTGCCCCAGCCCTCCCACCATCACGGCATGGGCCTCAGCAACCCTCACCAAGCAGCTCCAGCAGGCATACACCCTCCTGGCCACTGCGAATGAACCCCTGAAGCCTTCCTCCACATTGAGCACAATACCCCTCACCTACTCTGTCCAGGACAATGTCCCCTCATCCATTTTCTCTGCTCATAGCACCTTTAGTAGCTAGTGAGGTGCAAAGGCTCAAACATGCTACAGAAATGTTACTTTTTTCCTTTAAATTATATAGAATTTGGAGACTGATTTTTTTTAAAGGAGGTAAATAGACTGATTTTATATTTGGATCCCCTACATGAGAAATCATAATATTTTCCATTTTCCAGAAGTCTCACATTAAGACTTTTATCTGGCTTTATCTAACACAGCCCGTTACAAATAAAACTGATATTGCCACCCTAGTTAAAATACTCTGTGTCCATTCAAGCCAATATTCCAGAGTGGCCAAATTTCTCCAAACTAGGAGTGTCTGGGTGGCTCAGATGGTTAAGCATCTTCTTTCAGCTCATGTCATGATCTCAGTGCCTGGGATCAAGCTCCACATTGGGCTCCCTGCTAAGTGAGGAGTCTGCTTTTCCCTCTCCTTTTGCCCCACCCCCTGCTTGTGCTCTCACGCTCTCTCTCTCTCAAACAAATAAAATCTTTAAAAAAATTCCTCCAAGCTAGTTTTCTTTGTATGTAGATAAAGGAAAGAACAGTGGGTTTTAAGAAATAAGATGAGAAAAAGAAAAAATATATCATTTTGACACCACTGAGGGATGTTTAAGAATCACATCCCTATCCACAGTGCACAACTCAGGATACTGGACGTGTCAGGATTAGAACAGCACAAACCCTCTGTGTATTCTTAAGTTAACCTTTCGAAGTCTGTTGCTCATTAACAAAGTAAGAAAACCCTGCATCATCACTATGAGAGATAGATAAAACAAGGTATACACAAATCCTGCCATATAAAGAGCCCTATGGTCACCTACCCCTTTCTCCATTGGGTACAGGATAAACTATAGAAGGACACAGAACTAGGCCAGCAGAACTGTGTTTTATTGTAGGTTGATAAGACTTCTACTTAATGATTTTTAACCCTCAGAGCCAGTGAGAAATGATATTCCAACAGCACTACCTACATCTAGTTCATTGTAACAGGTGTTTTTGCTGAGACTAAAATATGAAATGACATTAAAAGCAGATCTTTTAGGGACAGCAATTTGGAATTACCAAAAGTAACTCAATCCTGAGGTAGAATTCTTCTCTCTTCCTGGAAAACATTACACAGAAGTCTTTTGGTTCTTGGGGAAGCTGTCACTTCTGAAAACAGCCCAGGGAGCATTTGCCCTGAGCTGGGATGGTTGCTTCTGTACTAAAGGAGATGAAGGGGAGCACGTGGGCCTAGTTGCAAGGGAAAAATTCAGAGATAAACAAACTACATACAATTATAGCAGAAGGGGTCCTAGAATCATTTAGGTCTCCTGACAGATTCTACAGAATTTAAAGAAAATAAAGTCACATTTCTACTGCACTTGTCAGCACTGAAGCACTTCCCACTTATCCTATTCAGTTGTAACTGTGGAGGACTCCTGAGGGGTCACTACAAGCTGGCACTATCCTAACCACTTCCTGTGAGCTCATAGATACTCATGTCTAGCCATGGATACTCGTGGATACTCAAAGATACTCAAAAGATAATCATGAGTATTCATAGATATTAATGAAGATTCATACATAGTCATACAGATACTCATAAAAACTCATAGTCTTAGATACTCATAGATATTCATGAACACTCATACATAGTCATAGATACTCACAAATACTCATGAATACTCAAACACTGTCATAGATACTCATGAATGCTCATGCATAGTCATAGTCTCAGATACTCATGAACACTCATATACAGTCATAGATACTCAAAAACACTCATGAACACTCATACATAGTCATAGATACTCATAGGCATTCACGAATACTCATGCATAGTCTTAGGTACTCACAGATACTCATGAGCACTCATACATAGTCATAAATACACAAGGATACTCAGGTCAGAAGCTACCTTCATTCCATTTTACAGGCAAGGATATGAGGAACAGAGTGAGTCCATAACTTGCCCAGGCTCCCTCAGCTCCATTTGGGCACAGCTGGCACACAGATCAGGCCACACCACCCAGAGTACAGCCACCAGTAGCACCTGGTCATTTCTTTCAGTCCTAACCACCTACATGTATGATGAGCACTGAAATCACCCACAAGTCCCCTTCATGGACACAGGTGCAGGGACGTTCAATGGCTTCCTAAGGCCATGCAACAAGTAATGGTACAGAAGTCAAGTTGTTAATCCCAAGGCAATGCTACTTTCACTCTTGCAGGAGCCCAAAATGTAGAAAAAGATTGATCCAGTGGGGTCAGCTGTGGCCTCCCAGAAGCTGGCCTCCCAGTCCTGGGCTCAGCTCACAGGATAGGCAGTGACCAACTCCTTACATGGTGCACTACTCTGTCATCATGTCCATGACCTTATCCAGCCCTCTGTCCATGGCCTTGTTGCAGAGGTGCACCTGACCCTAAGCTAGATCTGAGCTCCATTCCTGCCATGGCAATGCAGCCAATGACCACTAGGGGCGGCTGACGGGCAAGGGAGAGCCAGGTGTAGGACAGTGACACCTCTGACCACACAAGCAACCACTGGCAACCTCAGGGAGGCCAGAACACATTTACTCTAAGGTGCTCTCTCTGAGATTGGTCCCAGTGAGAAATTCTGACATTCTCCAATCACTTTTTAATCACTGGATCAAAACAGCCAATGCAATTGAAACCAGAACCATTATTTATAATTGGGGCAAGAGGGGAAAAAAAACAAATGCCATGAAGTTTAAGTGCCAACAAGCTCTTGAGGAGATGGAAGCAGAGGCTCTCAGATAGAATAAGACGTCCTAACTGGACTTTGGCCCCAAGATATATATATTTTTTTAAACATGGACAGATTTCAAAGGGCAAACAGCCATTTCAAAACAAGTATCTCCAAGGATACAGTGGCTTGAATCTCCTTTCCAGGAGTTCTCGGTTCTAGGAAACCTTCAGAAAGGGCTCATCATGCTCTGCAAATAAAGTGTATCCCCCTACTTGCTTTCATAGAAGCATCTAAATAGCCTGAATGTAGACGTTTGGGGCCGAGAAGCCAAGTGTTCTCATTAGTAGTGTGAGTTGTATACATATGGGTCAAAGATGGGCCTCAGGCCAATGATCCTGACCTCAAAATCCATCCTTTCACTTCTGTCCCAAGTCCTCAGGGGAACACCCCAGCCCTCCCCACCAGGAGGGACTCATACTGTCTGACCTCCCACTGTGCTTAGCTTAGCTCATCTGCTTGTTTCTCCGCCATCGTGACCTTACAGACTCGGGCTCCTCTGCTTGCTTGTGATGTGGCTATGTCTTCTCCCTACTTTAGAACAGTGGTTCTCAAAGTGTGGCCCCAGGACCCCCTGGGAGATCCATGAGGTCAGAATCGTTTCTGTAAAATATCAACATGTCCTTTGGTTTTTGATTCTCACCAGTGACTTGTGAGGATACCAGATAGAAATGTGTCCTTGGGTACTAAACACTCGTCAGCTTTTAATACTGATCATATGTATTCGTAAATAAATCCACATTAAGAAAAGCTCTTTGAGGTCCTCAATAACATTTAAGAATATAAAGGATTCTTACACCAGAAAATTTAAGTACTACTGAATTAGACCACAAATTTAAATTATTTGAGGATAAGACCCTTGTGCTCAGTGTGAGTCTGTGGACTCTTCTAATTATGGTGAATCTGTGTCATGTTTGGGGTGGGCCAGGCCTGTTCCACCTACCCATCTGGGTGCTCACCACAGCCATGTGTGTGGGGATCATCATCCCTGCTGGACAGTCAGAGCCTCAGCCTGACCAACACACAGGCCAAGTGAGGGGAGCACTAGCACCACATCACCACCTCTGCACCTGCTGCCCCGCTGCTCTGAGGGTGGCACACAGCCCCCAGGCATCGAAGCTCTGGTTGTGTCTGATCCAGGAGAGCTGAGATCAGTGAAATCCATGCACTTGAGTGCAGACCCCAGACAGGACCATGACCTTACGAAGGGGACAGTCACACAGAGAGCAGTCATCCCAATGAAAGACGCAAGGGAGTCCTGGGGGACACTCACTTGCGGAGAAAGAGCTGGATTGGCGAGCTGCGTCCCGAACCTGCCCCAGCCCGGAAGGCCGGCCCAACGCCCGGGCAGGTTTCCCTCGGCCGCAGGGATGGCCTCACGCTGCTCAGCATAGTTTATTTTTCAGTGTTTATGGCCGATTCAAATGGTTCTGCCTGCATTTTGCTTTTCTCCCTGAAGCCAGACCCTCCGCTTGGCTCTGCCTTCTTCATGAAGACACCCGGCCTCTGATGGGCTTCTCCATCGTCTTTGTCAGGGTAACGAGGGGCACGTCTTCCCGTGTCCCCATAGTCCTCCTGCTGCTGTTGGGAGGGTCCCCACATCCTGGCAGAGGCACCTCCGGCCTCACCCGAGTGATGCGCAAAGTGTGTGCCTTCCAGCAGGACATTAACAGACGTGTTGGGCGAGACTTGGAACCCAGGAGGGAAAGATTATCATCAAAGGCGAATCGAAAACACACATCTGATGCTCGTTTTGTGACCTGATATCTACATTAATTCTCAGTCACAGAACAACTGTTTTTGGATGTGAGGCTGCAGAAATAGGGAGCTCGTGGACCACCCGTCCAGTCCTCGTGACAAGGGACCCTGCCAGGCTGGCCCCCACCCCGTCTCAGCTCGCCTCCCCCAGACGCTCACCCTCCTGCGGGGCCCGGGGACCGCACGCTCGCGGCTCTCCCTGACAAGGAGAGAGAACCTAAAAACACGTTTTGGCAGAAGTGTTCAAACAGAGCAGAGTCTAAATATTTAACTTTTGCAGATCACTGTGCACAGGAAACGGCAAGTCTGGCACAGAGTCACCTAATAAGGCAACATTTGCGCTAGTTTATGCAAAGGGCAGCCGCCGGCCTGCTGGCCGCCTTCACACACGCATTACACTCGGGGCGCCTAGTGTGATTTGGAAAGCAGAGCCCTCCTGGCGTCTGCAGCGAGAGAACACGGGGTGCGGCCTCACGGAGGTCAGGGAGGCCAGGACCCGGGGCTGGTGGTGAGAGGTCACCTGGCACAGGCACCGAGCCACCGGGCTGCCACACAGATGATTTCCCTGAGTGTGGTGCACCCAGTCTGAGGCACTCAGGAGCAAACCTGAGCTCCAAACATTCAGCTGGAACTTTCTGGAAAACATCTGTCCCCTTCATCCACCTGCACCCAAGGCTGTACCTCACTGGCTCAATGCTCCTCAGTGCTCCCACTTGAGTCCTGCTATTTGAGGCAACCTGAGTGCACAGGGCACGTGTCACCTCCTCACACCGAAGTCCTGTGGGTTCACATCTCAGTGTCCCCTCCCTGCGGCCCAAACGGTCCTGCTGAGACTCAGGCATGCGGTCACTTACCCAACCTCTGTTTCTCCCAACCCATGCCACCGTGATCCCAGTGACCGCCCCCAGCACTGCCTCCCCTGCATGGTGTGCCAGGTACCCCAGCCACCCCAAACTAGGTTTCTCAGCCACAGAGAGCCTGGTGATAGCTATGTCCTTCCTAGTAGGGTGTGGAGCCACCCACTCAAAGGTCAGCCCATGCAGTGGGGACACCAGCAACACCACTGAGCCTGCCCTATCCCTCTGGCCTGTGACTAGTTCAGGGCTGGACAGGTGACCCAAGATAGTCTGTTGAAAATAATTTCTAGGACTTGGACTTAAAAAACAAAATCAACTAGATTGCTAGAAGGATGGTTGAAAAAACCCTGGAGCCACCAGAGCCCACATGTGGAGAAGTGCTGCTGATAAGGAAGCTGGTGCAGAGATGGGGGGAGGGCAGGGTCCCCAGAGCAAGGATGAGCAGCAAATAGTCCCTTGATACATCGAATAGTTTAGTTGTGCTACAGGTGCTCACTGCTGGAGCAGTGTAGACAAACTCACTCTGTGCTGCCTCCCCAGCCTGGTCACACGAATTGCAGTCCCAGCACCAGCGACATGGATGTGCCCTGGGAACCTGGCAGGAACGGGGTCCCCCACCTCCCTCAGTGAACCAGAAACTGTCTTCTGACGTGATCCCAGGTGCTGCTCATGCACACCAACGTTCAAGCAGCTTGGCTCCGAGCACCTAGAGCAATAGCAACAGGTGGACACATTTAGTGAAAGAATAAATAGTCCAAAAGCTAAGTGGCACCTGGAGCATGGAAAACATGCGTCTCCTTTAGCCAGAGCTCCCGGGGTCCTCAGGAAGTGCATCCCAAGGACATGATCGCGGACATGCAGAAAAGTGATTAAGAAATGTGTTCCTAAAGAATAGTTAATAATACCAAAATATTAGCATCAGTATAAGAATTGGCTCTTAAGAAACTGATTCACTAAACTATGTCACATCAAACAGTGGTGTGAAATAAAGCCATTAAAATAATGCCGTGGAAAAGCATCTCCCAAATATTACTGTGCAAAACAATCGTCTGGAAAACTTTATAAAGCCTCAGATTCCTGGACCCAAAAGATGCAGATTCGTCCACCAGCCCAGAGGCCTGCATCTCTCCACTCACTGAGATGGGCCATGGACCCAACTGTAAGAAGTACCACAGCAGAACAACACATGGGGACACAGAAAATGCTCCCTGTCACCTGCAAAGTACATGCATGGTGCATGAGGACCAGGATGTTGTACCCTGCGGTTATCTCTGGACTGTGAACTTACAAATTATTTTGTTTAATTTTCCTTGTATGCTAATATTTCTTATTAAAAAATTTGAAAATTTTGTACTAAGCAAGAAATGTTTCCAACTGCTAGTGTAAACATAGGCCAGATGCTCCCGGGCAGACCCCACTTGCAGGTGAAGTGAAGAGCAGCCCATGTGGGGTCTGACAACAAAATGAGGTACTGCTTCATACCCTGAAATTTCCCTACCCCCCTCCCGCCATTCAGAGACCTACCTAAGTGGGGGGCAAACATCCCCACAAGCAAGATGCTCCTGGGAATGATGGAGGGCACGAAGGGGGAAAAGAAGAGAGATTTAAAAAAACAAAAACAAAAACAAAAAAAAGCCCTGCCAAAAATAAGTATATAAGGCAGAAATAAATGCAAGGAAGCATTAGAAATGTTCCCACAAAAAATAGCAGTGTTACATTTTCCACCTATGACAGAGTGTTTAAACTACTAAAATTATGTTATCTTCAATTGTCTCCTCACCTCAAATTTTCTTTTCAAATTCCTTCTGGAGTCACATGGAGCCTTTCTCCCAGGTTTGCAAATGTCCTCCATGTCCTCATGGGAACGAGGCCCATGGCAGGTGCCACCCATCTCACCCCACAGAACATATGTCAGCCTTGCTGTGTTCCCTTCAACATGGGGCACATTTCCAGAGGGCAGAAGCCTAGCCCATGGCCTGCTGAGGACTCTGGTAGGATAGGCTTCCTACTAACAAAGACCACAATTGAACACGCACAGCAACACTGTGAATTGTGGTGAGCAGGAGGCACCCTGGGACCCACTGGGACACCTGGGTCAAGATTCTTCAGGTTTTTAAGAAGACACCATGGCCAAGATCTTGCATCCTTATAGCATCCTCCAGTTCAGCATGTAACCTCTCCCGTCCTTGCTTCTGAGACCTTGCCTCTACTCACCATCAATCCCATTCCTGGCCAACTACTCACCCTGTCGCTGATTTCTGAACATTTGTATGTCTTGGCATTGCTGTAGAGGCCAGAGTAGATGCCACAAACACACCTAATGGAAGCGTGAAAAAGAAGCAAAGACAATGCAATGGAAGGACAGTCTTTTCAACAAAGATGTTAGAACAACTGGACATCCATGTGCAAAAAGTGGATCTAGACACACACCTTACACCCTTCACAAAGATTAACTCAAAATGGATCATAGATTCAAGTGTAAAGCTATAAAATTTCTGGGAGACAGCACAGAGAAAGTCTAGATGACCCTGGGTTTGGTGAAGACCCTTTGGATAAGACAGGTGTGAGCCATGAAGATAGATGACTAGTAGCTCGGACTAAATACAAACTGACAATATCTACTCCGCAAACAATACTGTCACCAGAATGAAAGGACAAGCCACAGAGAGAAAATATTTGCAAAACGTGTACCTGATGAAAGATTGTATCTAAAATATGTAAATAACACTTAAAAGTCAACAATAAGAAGACAACTTGAAAAAAAAAATGGGCAAGAGCCCTGAACAGGCACTCCATCAGAGAAGATACCCAGATGTTGAATAAGCACATGAAAAAGATATTTGTCCAAAGTGATTTATTGACAAGTGCTGCATCCCACAACCCCATTTCCTATGTAGCTTCATGGTAACAAGGTTATTTCAAAACCTCAAGCAATGGTTTTAGATATAATATTTCAGCAATCATGAGAACACATCATGATTGAAAAATGCTTAAAATTCTCAAAAAAATCTTGAGCTAATAAAAAACTCTCTTCCCAACCAAGCATTTTAGAGAAATTTTCCTTTCCTTTTTTTGTTTTTTTGTTTTGTTTTAAAAACTAACTACTAAAATGAAGAAAATATCCTTCCTCTTGAGGCAGAGTCACACAAAACATGAAAACAAACTTACTTCCAAGTTTCCAGACAAGAGAGAAAACACGCTTGCTGGCCAGGACGAACCTTGGAACCCTCGCTCCCCAAGTGGATCTCAAACAATTGTGAGCAGCAAGAAGGCTGTTAGAGAGGCTCCTTCTCTTTGCGTCCATCAAGTACTACTTGTGCATGAAGACACTGACCTCCCCTCTTTGCTGTGTGTCACCAGCCTTCTTCCCAGTGTCTCTGCACCCAGCAGGTGCGCCTCCAACGGTCTCTCTCCACACTGGCCGTGTGGAGTGTTGATGGCAAAAGCTGGCAATTCCCTTCATGCCTTTGGCCTAACTAGAAATTTCAGTTCTGAAACTGAAATTAAATCCACAATTATTCCACCAATGTACAAAGTAAAGGCCAGTTACCTATTGCAAAGATTTGTGATAAAGTTTCAGATGCTGCATTTTATCCACAAGGGGTATTACTGAGAATCGCGCAGAAATTGTGTCTTCAACAGCTCACACAACAAGGGCAGGAGTGGGAGCACACGAGCATTTGGAAAAAAGTCCCCACTGGCAGAAGTGGCCCAATGCCTTTTGTAGTTCCATAAAATATGTGACTTTTTTTTTCTTAGTTTATATGAACTGTACTTGGCTAGTTTTCACAAAAATGGGGAAGGGGTAATCATCAATTGAAAATAGCGATTTTATACGAAATATTTGTGGTGGCAAAAGCAAAAGGTAAATTTGGGAGAAATTCTCTCTCTTTTTTTTATGCTACATATATTTTATCACATTAAAGAAAAAAAAAGAATATTTCCCCTCCCAAACTTTCCCTCCCCCAAATTATAAGTCTATATACCATTGAATTTTTTTTCATATATAAAAATAGGTCTCTGGTTCATTCTAGATTTACTATGCAGAGTAAATGTCCTAAACGTGCAATCTTTAACTCAATAAATGGATCATTTTAGTTAAAAAAATTTAAAAAAAAGGAAGAGGAAGTAAAGAGCATTGAAAACAGGACCGTAAACTGGACAACTGAAGCAAGACCCAGCCACAGCGATGACTGATGTCGGTGTTTTGCATTGTCCTTCTAGAAGGCAGATGTCCTTGGACAGGGAGGAAGCGGCCGAGTGCTGTCTGTGCAGCCTCAGCGGAACTGGCAGAGGAGTGCCGTGTGGGGAGCGTGGAGAGGGGCTAGGCTCGAGGTCACAGTGGCTAACGGGGCAGGAGGGACATTCTTGGGGGACACAGATGATGCCTATGTCTGAGAGGTCCCCTCCAAAAGAGACTGCTCCTCCTTCTCTTACTCTTAAATTTGCCCCAAACAAAAATTGTAGTGAAAGGCCACAAAAGCCATGTGAAGATGGGCTCCCACAGGGGACCCAGGCCAGGACAGAGGGCCAGTACTCGTGGGACCCTCTGGAGGAAATTCTCAATTTTGTCTTCATCTAAAATTTGAGAGCCTGGAATCAATGTCACTGTCGCGGAAGAGGAATCTTGTACCGAGGTGCACGAGAGGCTACCAGCGTGGCTTTTGTGAGAATTGCTCTTCTTTATCCACCACAAATTCATTCCTATTGTAAAGGAACTTCTTAATAGGAAGATACTAAATATCTACGGCGGCCACAGAAAGAAGGATGGAGAAGCGTGGCTGAGACAGGGACACGTTCCAGGGGTGGACTTACCTCCACGCTGAGCCTTTTTACTGATAGGTTTTGCTTTTCATGCAAAATGTCCAAATCCAAGTCTCACTAAGATCATTCTATTCTGTATGTGTTGGATTCAACTGTGTATCCCTCAAATTCATACGTTAAAGCCCCAACTGTTCCGCAATGTGACTATATTTATAGATAGGGTTTCTAATACAATCACCTTTCAAGGAGGTTTTGATTGAGTACAGGAAGCCATGAGGGTGGGGCCCTGTGGTGACCTGGCCAGCATCCTCACAGAAGAGGAAGGGACCCCAGGAATGTCATCCACAGAGGAGAAGCCACATGAGCCCAAGAGGGAAGGTGGCTGTCTGCACCCCAGGAGGAAAGCCTCGTGGAGAGCCCACTCTGCTGCACCTGGTGTCGGACTCCCAACCTCCAGGAAGGAGAGAAATAAATCCCTGGTGTTCAAGCCGCTGGTCTGTGGGGTTTTGTCATGACAGACCTACCAGATGAACACACCGTGTAAACATTCTATGGTTGAACAAGCCCAAGGAAACTCTCTCTACGAAGGTGAGCTGCACGAAGGCTGAGCATAGGGAAGTGTATTTACTGAGGGCAGGTTGACAGATCAAATGTGGAAGAGCAGGTTAAATGTGAATTTAGGGTAAGTCTATACCATGCAGAATTTATGTTTTTTTTCTTTTATAACATTTCCTCTTATTCTTCCCTTATTCGGAGGTCCTGTTGATGTAACTCCTAACCAGATTCACTTGCTCTTTTTTTTTTTTAAAGATGAAGGGAGGGAATCATCCAGTGGGATTAACCTCTAGGTTCAGATTAATCTTACATAAATGGGAGATGTGAGAGCACACTGGTGCTCTGGTGAGACCTGCTGCTCCTGTGAGACCCGCTGACCTGCCATTTGGATGTGGGGCATCCACATGGAGCACCAAAGGGGGCTGTAGCTTGCTCTCTTCACTGGACGGGGCTCAGCTTCCACAGCTGCTTGCATGCAGGACCAAAGCATGACCAATGAAAGAAAGACAGGTGAAGTGGACTTCATCAAAAATAAAAGCCCTTGTGATTCAAAGGAGCCCACTGAGAAAATGAGTCACAGAACCAGATAAAATATATGCAAATCATGTATCTGATGAGAAACTTAAATCCAGAATGCATAGAGAAGTCGAACAACTCAGATAAAGTGGCAAATGACCAAATTTTCAAAATGCCCACAGGATTTGAATACACGTTTCTCCAAGGAAGATATGCAAGTGGCCAACAGATACATGTGAAGGGTGTACCATTAGTTATTGTGGAAATGTGAGCCAAAACTATAATAGTACAAGACATCATACATAGTCACACGGCTATAACTGTTTAAAAAAAATAGAAAGTAACAAGTGTTGAAGAGGACGAGGAGAAGCTGGAACCCTCGTGCGTTGCTGATGAAGGTCCAAACAGTGCACTTACTTTGGCAGTTCCCAAAAATGTTAAACACAGAGTCACCATGTGACCAAGCAATTCTACCCTTAGCAAGGTAAGAGAAGGGAAGACGATGTCCACACAACAAGTGTACACAAAAGTTCAGAGAACCATTGTTCATTTGCCACAAACTGGAAACAACCCAATGTCCATCAGCTGATGAAGGGATACATAATGTGGACCATCACACCATAGAACATTCCGGCATGAACAGGGATGCTGCAAAGACACCTGCTAGAGCACAGATGCCCCTCATAAACAGCAAGCTGAGTGAAAGAAGCCAGTCCCAAGAGACTACACTCTGCTTGGGGTACACAGAATGAATGACATCTGCAGGGACAGAGGTGGATTCGTGTCACCTGGGGCTAGCGGCTAGCAAAGGGGAACGGGGTTTGGGGTTTATTTGGAATGATGAAAATGTTCTAAATTAGATGGTGGTGATAGTTGCACAACTCATGGACCATACCAAAAGCTTCAAGTGTGTGAGCTTTACCAGACCCCACAGAGCTGCTGAAAGAAGCGCACGGCATGGAGCGTGGATGTGTGTGGGTGAGTGAGAAGGTACAGGAGGGTGGCCGGAGGTCCCAGATAGGCGTCTCGCCATATGAGGTGATGGGGGAGCCTGGACAGAGGAGGAGCTTGTATTTTTAAAGGTCAGTGTCAAGAAAGCAGCATGTGGACAAGACTCAAGTAGACAGGTGTTTGAGGAGGCACAGAGACCACAGAGTCCACTGTGGTGACCCAGGTGCCGTAAGCTCCTGGCTTGAGGAGAACAGCAGCTACTGCTGGACACGGTTCAGGTGCAGGATGCACAGGCTTGCCTGCCCACCTGGACATGAGACATCAAGGAGACTGTGCGTCCAGGGCAGCTTCGTGTTGTTTGGCCTTGGCCTGATATGCAGGTGCCTTCAAAACATTTAATGTTTTGTTTTGCATAAATGAGTAATCATGAGAAATTAAAATGTCCAAAACCTTGTTGATGATAGTTAACATGTTTATAGTGAGAGTTAAATTTTAATGTTAAAAAAAAATCACCAGAGATTAAAGAGCAAACTTATCTTGATGAGAAGAGTGATGTATAGAATCGCTGAACCAGGTGCTGATCCATCTGAGCTAACGTAACCCTATGTGTTAACAACACTGGAATTAGAATTAAAAACTTAGTTAAAAAAAAAAAAAACCTGAAAATCTGAAAAATCAAAAAGCTGCTTACTATATAGCTTTGGAAGCCTCACTCCAGTCATTCCAGAATTCCAATCCAGGATCAATAAACAAGATGCAAAGTTAATAAGTTTGTAAGCAGGTGATGCGAGACCGTGCTGCCCTCGGGACCCAGAAGGGCTGATAGGTGGGACTTCATGCTGCCCTTCCCAAGGAGCGTGCATCGGACTGGGGAGACGGCCGTTTTTAGCAAAGGCATTCCCCAAAATGTTAAACACATAAATATTTATGTATATAGAACATGACTCCACCCCCACACATAGGCACACATATGCATGTGTGTGTACAGCCACGTGAATGCTACAAAATTAAAACCATGACCTCATCCATGACCAGGACCTAACGCATGTGGTGAGGTTATAATCGTATTTGCTTTCTTCCTAAAGATGATATCCCAAGCTCCGTGAGCACCTGCTCAGCAGAGATCACCAGCTGTCCCAGCAACGCCAGGCAAAGCACCACAGCGGAGCGAGCAGCTACAGTCCCAGTGTCCCTTCAGGCAGGGTGGCCCTGTGACTGAGTCCCCTGCAACCTGGCTGGGGCTGAGGAGGGAGCAGTCACCTCCTCCAAGGGCCCTCCTCTCCTCAAACTGACACCATGTGAATGAGGAGCAAGACTTGTAGATAGAAGGTGCCTGGTCTCTGCAGGACCACCAGGTCAGCCCGTGCTCCCCAGGGCTCCTCACCTGAACACACAGCAGACTTCTGACATCCAGGTGCATTGCTTCCAGCACGCCTACCTTCCCACCTGATAAATCCAGGTGTGTAATTCAGAAACACACCCCTGGGGGTCAGCAGACCCAGTAAATGGAAGCATTAAGCCAGTCACCAGGATTCGTGGTGTAGGTGAATTTTTGCACTTTTTGTGTGCCTAAAAAGGGAAAAAAATGTCTCCTAGGCCTCAAGTGAGGACTGCCTGAAAATCATTCCTCCCGTCAGAGGTGCAACAAGACTGCCGTCAGGGGGCAAGGTAGTCAGTACAAAATGACACGTGTTTTACTCTTCCAGTTACTTAAGAACTTCCAGAAAATACAATCAAGTCTTATTTGTTAGTACACAGAGCCTGCATATTACTTACATGTTCTGTGTTTTGATGCAGATATTTTATTTAATATGTACCTTAAATGATATCTTTTTTTAGATGACTTCTTGGTCTGCTTTTTCATTCAAAATATGGTTGCCAGATGCATTCTGGCTTTAATCACTAGTGGGATTTTCAAAAAATATGGTGAGACACATCCATGCTGGTATTTATCTGAGACACAAATGTAGGATGCAGGCATATTAAAGGAAAAGATAATAAAGATGAGCAAAGGTAAGAAAGTAGGTTGCATCAGTTAAAAACATAAAGATTTTTTTTTTTTAGAGAAAAATAATGACTCAGCATGTGTTTGGTTGTACATGGACACTTGCACATGTACATATCACTCCCGGGGAGTGATTCAAATTCCTTAGCAAGTGGATTAACATTTCTTAAACTGGCCACAAAGTCACTCAGGTCATTGTAATTATAGTCATGCATCATGCTTGGATAAAAGTCATGCATCAATCAGCAGTTTATAAGGGTATCTCACCAATTTTATGAACTTTGTCCCATTTGGAAGGAAGACGTGCTGGTAGCTGGCAAAACCCTATAGGACTCACCCAACACAAATAATCGCCCACAGTGAGGGAGGGAGAAGCCGCCGACAAGATAAGAGGCACTCGGATGAGGGCAGCTGTGGACAGACTGCCCCCTCGGCATTCCCTGTGGGCGGGCGAAGGCAGGAATTCTAATCTCGTTCAATGGAGTCATTTCCAAGAAGACCCTCCATTGTTCAGAGCCCAGTCGATTCTGATTTAGTCTTTAATCTAAGTGACGGGGAGACCATAGAAACAGGATCACAGCGATGTGTGTTCTGTTAGGTGTCTACTCCTGAGCATGAAAGGCAAGGAGAGACGTCTCCTTCAAGTTCATGCTTCAAACACATCAGTATCCAAGACAACCCATGCACTTCACTGCAACCGGCAAACCTTTTCTCGGGGTATCTGTTACGTGGCCTTAGGATTTCTAGCACCTGAATTCACAATGTGGTTCTCTAGAAACTTGAACACACACACACACACAGGAGCCTCAAGGAGCTTCCTCCTGCTATCTGTCAAGTCTGAGACTCACCTGAGGGGTGAACCCCTGGGGACTGGCTGACACGGCTGGCCCTAGCTGGCCGGCGGGGCTTTCACACCCACGGTCTGACTCCCACCTGGTCGGTCTCAGCACTGTACTTGAGATTCTGATGTGCAGAGAGAGATGAGCTCAGGAGGGTCACGCCGAGGGAACCCCAAACCAGCCCCAGCGACCTCCCATCCTCAGTCATCACAGAGGCCATAGGAGGTTCTCGGGAGCAGCAGAGACGCTGATGGAGGAAAGGCCACCGCTAACTCACGGCCACCCATGAAGGGACTGTCACACCCACAGCTGCTCTGTTTGCGGTGTTCCCACACACAACGTGTGTACACGGCACGGGCCCCGCGGCTCCTCCACGGCACGTGGTGCACCAGCCTCTCCAGGAATCCCCTCCCCATCTGGTGTGTCCCTTTGCAATAGCCACATAAATGGTGAGAAGGTGCAGCTCGGCTTTCAGTCTCCAGAGTGGAGACGCAGACACCTCACACCCGGGGCCCGTCCAGGGGCCTGACTCCTGCTTCTTCCCGGTGCTCCCTCCCATCACGCCACTTCTGCGGCCAGCCCCTCCCCAGAGCCCAGGCCTGCACCTGGTCAGGAGCACAGCAGAGGCAGCACAGCCAGGCACCCTGGTCTGCTCTGAAGAACAGAGACAGCTTCCAGAGAATCAGACAAAGCCATTCCTTGGCGAGCCCACTGGCTTTGGAAACCCGACACCCCTGTCCTATCAGCAATGCTGCGGTAGGAAATCTGGGACCCCAGATCCTGGCTAAATTCAAGCCTCTGCCACTTAGAGATTTTGAAAATGTGCTTCCCCAGGAGACAAGAATTAGACTCTATTACCTATTAAAACACGTAGCACTTCGCCGGATGCATGATAAGCTTTCTGTAAATTACAGCAATGGTTCTATTTAATACCAGACCTCATCAGCTCAACGGTGAAGTAGATGCGCTTCTTTACGTGGTGAGAACAGAAGCATGGGTGAACACTGGGCCAGTGTGTGTTCTCAACCAGCTCGGGGGTCATGTGCTTGCACTTGTGACTATTTCCTGTACTCACACAAATGTCGCCTCCCGACTCTTTAACCACAGTTTGGATACTGAAAGCTAAGAATTGCACATGATTGAAATGAAAACTCCTCTTCACCATTAGAAAAGTCGAATCAATTCAGTTATGCACACTTTTGGGTAGATGAATTTTTTTAAAAAAGATTGTATTTATTTATTCATGAGAGACACAGAGATAGAGGCAGAGACACAGGCAGAGGGAGAAGCAGGCTCCATCCAGGGAGCCTGATGCGGGACTCGATCCCAGGACTGTGCACGGGATCATGCCCTGAGCCAAAGGCAGGCACTTAACCACTGAGCCACCCAGGCATCCCAATATTTTTTAAATACTATACTTCTACAGTCCACATTTAAAAGAAGGTACTGGATGTATTTTCATACTTTAAATCTCTGCAAATAACTAAGATTTTATCACTTAAGTATCTAGTGGGTATTCTCGATGTCTTTGCAATCCTACATTTGAAAAACAGAATAAAAAGGAAACTGGGGTAACAAATACTTTAAAACTTAGGAACGAAGAAAGAAAACATAATGGGTATGACTTTTCCCGAGGGAGTGCAATTTACCATGATTTAAAGCAGAATCAAAAGATAATTATCTTCTGGCACTAATTTTAATATGTGCAATAAAACAGAAATTATCGGCTCTGAAGAAAGCAGAAGAATGTTTCCACCAAGGGGGTCCCATAAAACTGCGGAACATCCTGGGCATCACGGACATCCCCAGGATATAAAACAGAGCTGTTTTTAAGAGCTCAGGGAGGAAGAAACATTTTTCTCCTGAGCAGGAGGAGGACACGGCCCCACGTCTCCGCCAGTGCACATGCACAACTGGAAAAGACCAGTGAGACCAGAGGCTTCTCAGGGCCGGGCCAGCCTGGCCCCAGGCTGCTCTCCCTGGGATCCTCGAAGGGCCATCTCCTCTACCTGGCATTCAGCTGTCAGAAGAGCCACAGGCAGAGAGAGGAGACACACTGAGTTGCCAACTTCAGATGTGAAGCAGCGACAGGACGCCAACCCTCCCTCCGAGCTGCTGGGAGAACCTGCTGGCACCCCGACGGCCACCACCTATGGCCATGGCCACTCAGATCAACCCCCAGGGTTAGACAGCGCCCTGGGTCAGCACCCCACCCTGCAGTCAGCAGGGGCGTCCCACAGGGGGCAAGCGGGGTGCTGTGACCCAGGCCAGGGAAAGCCGTGTGTGGCGGAGCGGGGAGCTCAGCCATCCAGGACCCACATGATGCTCAGGGCTCCAGGAGCTGGGCTGCTCCCATGCTCAAGGCCGTGGAGTCTCCCACAGACAGAGAAGTCACACGGCGCTCCTCAATCCACCAGCAGCCCCAGGTCGTTAAAGGTGGTGGCCGGAGAGGTCAGCGTGTGAGCCACAACACAGAGAAAACACTGCTTCCCTTCCCCCAGAGCAGGGCAGTGGGCACAGCCCTGATTCTGGACCCACACCCTCCAACAGACACCCCCTCAGGGCGTGACCCACCTGAGTCCTACGTGGCTCGCAGGTACCGTGTCTCACACCAGGGACAAGTCATGTCCACACGGGGGACAGGCTTCACTGGAACAGGGGCCCTGGCAAACGGCCGCAGGGTTCCCTCGGTCGTCCCCGACTGCCCCCCGCGCCCCTGCGCCCACCCTTGACATCTGGGGCTCCCCGGATGAGCCCATTGAACTTTGGGGGGCAGCCTGCTTCACTAGGTGTCACTGATTTATTTTTTTTTATTTTTTATTTTTTTTTTGGTGTCACTGATTTAAACGTTCATCTACAAAATGCCGTCTCAGGAATATCTAGCGCGAGGCCAGGCAGCTGGCCTCCACGTCGGTCAGATGAGGTCCTCCTGCATTCCCACAGAAGCTTGCTGGGCCCGGGGGATTGGGAGGTTTGGGGCTGGGCTCTGTGGTCAGGCCCTGGTCACAGGGGCAGGCCCGGGGGTCGCATGGAGGCAGCTGGTGGGGCCTCCATCGGCAGGAATTCTGTCCTGAGACGCTGGCATGATGGGCCCCCAGGGACCTCACCTCCTTGTGCGCCACAGAGGGGATCCGGGCAGTCGTGGCAGGGGAGTGCGAGCTTTCAGGCCCATGCATCCTCCTGGCAGCCCCCAGCTCAGGAACGCTGGACGGGACGACCCTGGTGGGTACAGAGCCCGGGCTGTTCCTGATGCGTTTAACTGTTCCCGGCGCATGATTCTTTTCTCTTCACCTGGGAGAACCATTAGCCCCTTGGTCTCACGTCCCCCTGGCCATGATTACAAGTCCCCTGGAGGCGGGACCGTCACCAAGGCAGGAGATGCCAGAGGTCTGAAGGCAGAGGCTTTGCAGGCAGTGCAGAGGGCAGGAGCTGGGCAGGAGGGCTGGCGCCGGGCCGAGCCTGCGTCCTCATCGCGGTGCACACAGCTCCCTGCACCAAGCCCCCTCTGCTCTCCTCGGGCCTCGGCATTTGCTTGGCTCCCACTGACCATGCAGAAAACACGTCCAGGGGAGACGCTGCTCAAGTCCAGCCAAGAGGCTGACTCAGGGCAGAGGCCCCGCTGGGCTGACACCAGAACCCAGCTGTGGGCCCTGATGACAGGACGCAGAAGAGAAGCAGGCATTATGGTCTCCCAGCTGACAGGACACCATCGGGGTGACCGGCTGCACCCCAGCTCACAGCTACGGTGCAGGTGCAGACAGCTCGGCAGCCTGAGCACACAGAGCTCACCGGCCAGCAGAACCAGATTGCTCCAGGACAGCCTGTGCTCCGGGGTCCTCCAGGGTCCTGGCTCCTACTCTGATCCTCAGGGACAGGAGGGGGCGTCCTCTCTCCCCGAGGCTTGGTGAGTGCAACCTGCACCCCGGACTGGGGCCCCCAGACTCCCCCAGACCCTGCCCTCCTCCCAGAGGCTGACGGCTAGGGCCCAGCGGGATGCTGTCTGCCCTCTGCCATGTAGCTGCACATTCAGGGGGTCCTCCCCTCATCTCAGCTCCCAGACACTCTGCGTGACCATACTCTGGCATCTCTGGGCCCCTAACACTCCAGAAACAGATGCCACTTCACTGCCTATAGATGCCCTTGGCCCCCTGCGTGTCTTGCCAGCCTCACATCCCCCTCACCTCTTTCTGCTTCACTGGGAAACTCTGGGTGCAGACCCGGGCATCATCAGGCCCGCAGCGATGCCTGGGTGGCTCCTGTTGGAAGAGGGACGCTCCAGAGCGATGTCAGGATCTACAGCACCCAGGGCAGAGGATACAACCCTCTTGGTTTTCAGTTAAAAACCACCTGCCACCCCTAAGCAGCCCCTCCTGGGGAGAGGGTGATGAGCATCCCCAGGTGACAGGCCTTCCTTGAGTCCAGGCCAGGACCCCAGACCCGCTGGCCTGTCCTGAGGGCCAAGCAGGATGGGCAGGAAGGCACATGAGGGACTCCACACACGGCAAGTCAGGACATGCCGCTTCCCCGCTGCTGTCATTGCTGCTCACAGGACGGAAGGACCTGCCCGTGGCCTTCAGAGGATGTTTGCTGACTCTCCCCAAACCTCCAGTACGTCACATTCATTCCATCCGGGAGTCAGAAGGGCATCGCTCAGATGTCACGGAGCCAAATATGACATCGGGAGGAAGGTGGTCATGGTCGTTCACTCCTAGCTCAATCATAGCCACTGTCGGAGCTGATAGAGAGGAGCCTTTGATGGCACGCCACTTCTTCTTGGCATGAAAATCTTAATTATGTCGGTAAAATATTTTCAGAAAAAGAGCTGAAGTAAATATCTAAAATTAAAGTGAGAAAGACAGTCTATGCAGGCTGAAAGAGGATGGTGACAGTCACCCGTGTCCCCCAGACCATGTCTGTACTGAAAGGGGTCCCGTGTGTGCATGTGCGGCTCCCACAGCCAGGCTGCGGGCTGCTGAAGACAACCGGGCCTCGTTACCCAGGCTGTTCCACTTTCCGCAGTCCGGGTGTCGGAGGCTAACAGGCAGGTCCGTGAATCTGCTCAGATGCAAAGGAAGTTTCGAATTATTGTTAAGAATTACAAGGATCCCAGACCCGCAACTCAACAAGACAGAAGAGCCATCATGAGTCAATCACGTGGTAAGATCAGGAGGTCCGGGAGGCAGAGGTGGCCCTGGGCGGGCAGCCCCGCGTGTCCCTAGAGGTGTGAGGACGGAGGGGACCAGAAGCACGGTGTCCAAGGCAAGTCAGAATCCTGAGGTGCAGCCATGGCCAGGATGGACCCCCTTGTCTCCCAGTCCATGCATCAGTACAGACCTGGGCTCACCTCAGCCTCATGGGGCTGTCATCCTCTCGTCACAGCTTGCAGATTACCAGAATGTTCCAAGTGAAGACATCAATGTCCACGTAACGTGGCTTCCTCTTAATGAACAGCATATTTAAGAACATACCTATCCATCTGTGCTGCCCTGAAGTCTGTTTCCTCGATTGTTGCGTGAATGGGTTGAAAGAGGTAGCCTCTGCGGCTTCCTCAGTTGTGAGATTCCATAATTCCACTAACGCCTCCCCACTGTGCAAGGAGATCCCAAAGCTCAGCTGCCCCATGAAACGTGCTCCAAAAGCTGAAGAAATCAGAGCAATGACACAAGTCTCTCCATTTCCCTGAGATTCAGAATTCTGTTTTTCCTTTGCTTTGATTTGTAAAAGGAGGGACTGGGCTTTGGGCACCGACAGGCCCAGCTCAAAGCCGCATGATTTGCAGCATCCAAATCGCCCCAGTTACTCTCTTCCTGGAATTTCGATTCTGTCCTCATCCATGCCCCATATTGCAAACAACAGCATTCCCTAGTGTGAGAGCGTTCCTTGTTCAGAAGCCTTCTCTTTCTCCTTTTACATTCCACAAATGCATTGTACATAATTCAAAAACCATGTGTCACAAAACCTCCTCTCTGGTAAAATTTCAAGATCAACTTTTATATCTCGTTCAATAGAAATAAAACAACATAATAAATGATTTGGGAAAGTAGTTGACACTCTCAATTTTATATTGAGAGGGAAGATTAACTAATACATTCTTAATTAAAACAGAATTTTAGTTTTATTCATTAATGTATAAGGATTCACCTAACAGGAGCGATGCTCTTCTTGCTAATGAGGTAACTCTGGGAAATAGGGTGACAAGATTGAACAAAACTAACTCCCCATTTCTAAAGTTCATAAGAGAAGTGTGCACATTAATATCTTTATGCAAAGATTTTTTTATGCAAATATCTTTATGCAAATTTCAATTAATAAAAGTACAGCAGTCAAGCTGTACTTAATTCTCTTTTCTAGTTATTTATCTGTTTGCTTTATTGTTGTTGTTTGCTTCATTTATCTTGTTTCAGGGAAAAAAGTAATGTTACCTCAGAGAGCCAATGAAACGTAGGATGGCACAACTCTTTACTAATTTAATAAGTACTTACTGAGTCCCTACAATGTGTGAATTATCATAGACAGCAGTGCTATATTTTCCTTTGCAGGAATGGTTCCTGCAATGAACTCCTCACTGAATCCCCCCACACATCCTGACTGCAGGCACACGGCACACACATTACGCACGGCAGTCATTGTCTATGTATCTAGTAGCATCAGTAATCTTACATTATTTTAGCACAAACTCACAAGGCAAAACTAGAGGGACTTTTAATTGATAAAGAAATGTCAGAGCAAGAGAAAAATGCATTCCCAGTCTGGCCTCTTGCATTAAAGAACATGAAAAAGTAAAAAAAGACAGCAATTTTTTAAAAAAAAAATACAGAATAGTAAATCACAAATTATTTGTGCTTTGTTAAACAAATATGCCTATTTCTACAAAAGAAGATCATTAGTAAAAGGATCTTTTAAAAATAAAAATTAGGGGCACCTGAGTGGCTCAGTGAGTTAAGCATCTTGACTCTTACTTTTGGCTCAGGTCATGCTCTCCAGGGTCCTGGGATGGAGCCCTGCATGTGGCTCCATGCTGGACGTGGAGTCTGCTTGAGATTCTCACTCCCTCTTTCTCTGTCCTGCCCTACTCACTCTTAAAATTTAAAAATTTAAACATTAAATTAAAATAATTAAAATCAAATACAAATTAAGCTCATTTTATATTTGAAATTTCAATGACAACAGTAGTTGTTATGCAAACCTTATGGTTGTTTGATGTTCCATTGTTACACATAATCAATTAAATATTATTCTACTACTGTAAAATACCAATTTGATCTTTCTTCAGATCCTCAAGAGAGAATTCAGTAATTTCCTGTTCCATGTCCATAAATCAACTGAATGTCGTTTTTGTGTTCTGCTCATTTAGGCTGATTTAAATCAAATCCTAGTATAGGGTGCGTTAGGTAAACTGGTGTTTCCTGAAAAGCATTTTCAGTCCCACTGAATGGTGGAAGCCATCCCTGTTGCTGTAGGTTACGTAGACTATCAGGTCACAGAAGGCCTGAAAATCTGGTAACAGTCCATAATGAGAGAAACACAGAAATGCACTTATTCTATGAGCTTACACGCAACTCCATCAAGACCTGAATTCATTTCCTCTGACAAGTCAAACTGCTTTATAGAAACATACACCTTTCCAAGGATATTGTTCAGAATAATTATACATGTTCCCCAAGTGAAGCTTAGGTCTGGCCCCATTGCTTCCCCCATGAGAAGCTTTCAAGGCCCACTGAAAACACCACACTGAGTTCATTTCCCACATACTAATCATATGCTACACAGGCAGAGCTAATGAGGTAACTCTGGGAAATAGGGTGACAAGATTGAACAAAACTAACTCCCCATTTCTAAAGTTCATAAGAGAAGTGTGCACATTAATATCTTTATGCAAAAGGAAAACCTTTTTCCAGCCATTTCTGAGAAAAAAAATTTCAAATTCTATAAATATGTTTTAGATTTCCCTGCCATAAGTACACATGTATCCGATAGTCAGACCTCTAGATTTTTCACTTTCTCATCTCAGCCCGCTGAGAGCTGCAGCCAGGAAGGATGAGGGTCACGTCCTGGGCTGTAACAGTGTGAGCTGAGCATGAAGATATGAGGCTGGAGGCTATGATGGGGATATCCCGGGCAGAAACCACACAAGAAGGACCCATTAGATCTGCTCCATCCCAACCCTCTGACTGTGCCTTCATGACTCCCTCCTCATGTTGGGTTGTGTATCTATGACCATTCCTACAACAGAGATTCTGTCCTGGGGCTTCTAGGGGGCTGCAAAATAGCAGGACTCTGGGATTTCCTTCAGAAGTCCTTGATGGGGTATACATCAGGGCGCAGGTATGGGAAAGAACCAAACTATTCTTAGTATCCTGAACTTTTTGTCTTTTGGGTATTTTTGTTTGTTTGTTTGTTTGTTTGTTTGTTTGTTTGTTTGTTTTAGACATGGGCATTCAAACACATTTGAGAGGAATACATGTAACCACAGGTAGCAGAGCTGTGATTCTAAGACTGCTTTGTGAACCTTTATGATGTTTTCACCAGACGCCAATCACAGCACATTCGCAGTATTACTGAGTCTGTGGTCCCTCAGCAGCTGAATACTTTAAACCTGGAAGGACACGTTCTTTCAGTAAGTATTCATTTGAAAAAATCATTTGAAAAGGCCAGAGGAAGCAAATATGCAATCAGCTAAGCACAAAGATCACAGAACAAGTCCCCTTTCACGAAACCAGCAAAAGTCGTGAACCCTATAGGAGGCAACCCTTCACCTCTCCAAATGTCAAAACAGTCAGCTTTAACATGTAAAAGGCTGTCAAACAGTCTTTTGTAGCAAAGGCAATTCACATAGTTTTGAGGATTTTGAACTAAATCAGCCAAGTGTTTGGACATCTCTGAAATTAGGTCAAAAACAAATACTTGTTATCAAGTACTTCTATTCTTATACCTGAAGCTAAAGTTTGCTTGACATTTTCAGAGAACCCTTTTAAAGAACTTAGAAAATTTAATAAAAACAGCAAAATCCCAACTACATTTTGGTAGTTAAGTCGCAAGAATTATTTGCATGATGCATCGAAAACTGAGGAAAAAGATGGACTACACATGCTTAACTTCCAGAAAACAAAACCACTTCCTACATCTACCAAAGCTCTCTTCACAAAGTAGTAACATTGAGCCCCTTTTTACCTGAATTCTTATTGGTTTTGTTCTGCCGACTTTTAACTTGTTCGGTCCAAAGCGTGGGGTAACGTGATGCAATATCTAATAAGCCAAAACAAAATCAGAATTATTTTTGATGCATCATGAAAGCACAGTCTCTCAACTCAAGATCTCAGTAGGCAGCCTGAAAGCCAAAAAGTCAGTGTGCTAAATAAATACATACTGCGCGTTTTTAAAGAAATCATTACAGTGATCAAGTATGTGAGATAAAAGGAAAGAATAATTATATTTTTTAAAGTTTAGCATATGCTTTTTTTCTTTCTTTCTTCAGTGTAGATAAAAGTTATATGGGTCCAGACACTCTCCACTTAAAGCAAGACAGATGCACACCCCCGTGCGGGAAGGATGAGTATTCATGTAACACATGAGGTTTTGTTCAGGACAGATTCAGTACAAACTACAAGATGTAAGATATAATTTTGCATCAGACATTTCAGGAACACCTTCTTTTCGGCAATACCACTAAAGAAGCCACTGAGCACCAGCCCTGTCAGTCCCACAGCAGCCCAAGAGCACGGGAAAGGCTGCCTGCGCCTGAGCCGCCCTCCGCCACGACGGCCTGTGACCTCAGGCCAGTTATGTCAGCGGAGTGTCTGTGAAGGGGCATCTGAGGACCAGTGAGCTAACGACACTGGTAGCACCTAGCACGGTGCAGATGTGAGCTATTCCTACTACTGTTGTCTGCAACGCGCCATGTAACTCTATCTTTCCATCTTTGATTTACTTATCATGTGCATTCCTTACACTTTATCTTCAAACCTTCATTCCTTTTGACCTGAGAATCTGTGACACTTTGGCAAACACCTAAGACAATTCATTGAGGGCTAAGAATAGGCAATCCATCCTGGCCATGACTACAAAATTCAAAAACCCTCAGGAACATCTGCATGCATGTGACCTTCCAAGGCCTGTCTCATGTACCACGTTGTGGTGACACATGACGTGAAAGACATGATCTCTGAACAAGGAACAGGACATACATGTTTATATCCTTTTAAAATAAATATTTTACGTTACCCAAATTATTACATTTCAACTCATAAATTTTTATCTGAAAAGAAAGACCTTGGGTTGTGCTACATGAAAGCACCATGGTGACATCCACATGCCTTGCTCAAAGCCATTAGCAAAGACAGCAGGAGCCCCATAATGTTGGAAGTGGTCAGACCCGACTTCCAGCAGTGAGACTGGCCAGCACTCCCAGGCCCATGACCGCCCCTGGTGCATGTCCACCACCCTCCCCCAGCCAGAGACCGTCCTATCCTAGGCTCACCTTCTTCGTCTCCTTGAGGTTGGGTCTCCAGCGCTGGAGCTGACGCATCATCTGAATTCAGAACGGAAAAGATTTGCAAGGAGACTACAATTATGAGAGTAAGTTCAGTAAGTGTGCATACAGGATGGAAGCTGAGGGCTTGCATATACCCCACACATCACCCAAAACCACCACCCCAGGGGCACCCATGAGTGGGGCCGGTCAGGGGCTCCCCTGAAACCACACAGGGCACCTGGTCAGCTGCCACTGGACAGTGTCGGCAGCCTGGAAACAGGGCCCCTGAGGGAAGTGCTGGGTGGGCTGCCAGTCCCTGGGAGTCAGAGCAGCTCAGGACAGGGGAGGAAGAGACAGAAATAATATAAGCCAGGGGACACAGCAGTGGGAAAGGGGACTCACATCAACAGAGTCAGCGAATTGGGGTGACCAAAGACAGAGACGGCTGGGGTGGACTGGGGGAAGCTGGATATGCTTGCTCTGCCCCCACCACCGTTTTCCCGAGTACAAGGCAGGGATCAAAGAATTGTACACTGAGTTGCTGCCCTATGCACCCCTGACCATCAGCCTCTCCATCACCCCTGCAGGAGCTGGGGTAAGGGCTCATGGAGGGACCAGAGTCCACGTCACAGAGCGGGGGAACGGTGTGCATTAGAGAACCGCTCTACATCATTTCTTTGAGGCAGATATTCCAGGGGATAGTCTTTATTAGTAGAAAAACAGACTGTGGGGTCCCCAGTAAAGCATAAGGTTCTAGAGGGTTCCGAGACATGGTAAATGAGCTGCTGGAAGTCTGCTCTGAGTAAGTGGGGCCCCTGCAGGGGAGCAGTCCAAGGCATTTGGCGGGGCCCTCAAGAGCCAGCCTGGTGCCTTTCACTCAAGCTTTCTCATGTGATTTTGTTATATAATAATTTCAGGATTAAAATACAATAAACAGTGGGAGAGATAAGGACTGGCCACAAGGCTTATCTGTGATTCATGACTTTCCCAGATGTCTGAGGAATAAAAATGAAGTTTCTCATAAATTCTTTCTGGGGGAAAACCGAAAAGCTTTTTTAAAAACCTTAACATGTAACAATCTTTGGGGAAAATAAAAAGCGTGCTCTCTGTCAGAACACTCAGAATGTCATGTTGCCTATTTGAGAAACCCAAGTTCTAACACTGAGAGTAACTGGAAACCCATCAAACATCTTGTAACCTCCTTCCAGAAACAAAACTTAAATGGGGGTCATATCTATAGTGCACTTAACATGTTTAGAAGTCCTTTGAAATGGCACCAATCAAGTACATTATTAGTGTTGTACATTTTTACTGAGGCCAAGGCAGGTGACCACTATGGGACCATCAGCTTATTCCCCAAATCAGTGGGTCCCAGCCAGCCTGAAAACTCAGCCCAGCTCACCCGCGGCAGGTGAGGCTCAGGGCACCATGGGAAGGACGATGGTGAGGGAGCTGCTGCAGGCCTCCCTCCAACCCCACCCCCAACTCCAACACCAGGGGCCCTTGTGTTTCCCCGCCCTCCCTCGCCATCAGCATGACCCACTCCACCACCACCCATGCTCTGGGTCCCTGTGTCGTTCTGTCTCAACGTAACAAATGCATCAGTGTCTACTGATATCAGACTTGAGAAAATGAATCAAACCGTGGAGAGCTGTGTGCTTTCTGTTTTTCCCTACAAGACTTTGCAAGGCCTCATTTTGATCCACAAGCCAGCTGTGTGGCTTAATTTCAGGTATTTTCTCTGTTGTGCGCATGTCTGTAGATCAAGAGCCTTCAGCAGAAGGAATATATTCCTGCCTTAATTTCTGTGCCCACATACCAATTCCCTAGGGATTTTTTTTTTTTTTAACTTTTACAGCAGGTTGAGCATGTGCTACGAGGCCTTGCATCAGGAAACCACATCTGAAGCAGTATTTCCTTTGTCACCTCTACCCCTTGAGCATCTGATGGATGTTTGTCACATGAATATTGTCCCTTCTTCCTCTCTAGAAAATACTGACATGTCCCCCCTGGGACCTTACAGACCCAAATCCAAGCTGTTCATCTAACATTCTTTTGCAAATGTAAATGTTCTCTCTGGCCTGCATTCTGACTCTACCTGCCACCATCTTTCCCCTAAAAAATGTGCTACTTTCCCCAATTATCAGGTTGTTCTGTCCTACATCATACCCATCCCTACACCCACACCCTTCCATGCTCACCCACTGCCTCTCCTTTCATGAGACTGCTCTACCCATGCTCCCACCAAACCCTCCTAGGGCACTGTCCTCACAGGCTGACACTGTCTCGTGTGCCAGGTGCATGTCACTTGTATTTATCTTCATAACACACAGGCACTCTACCACCTTCCCAGGGCAGAGACAGTCCCCACCATAACCTCAATACATGCTTAAAGAAATGGACTTGAGTGAAACTCAGGTCTACTTGGCTTTGTATCACTTTTCTTTATTATTGGGTCATATACTACAACTTACATCAGAAAAAAAAAAAAAAAGAGTTGCCTAAAATTTTGGTACTAAATCACTATCTTCATTTGTCTTGAAAATGACTTCGGGGGATCCCTGGGTGGCTCAGTGATTTGGCGCCTGCCTTTGGCCCAGGGCGCAATCCTGGAGTCCTGGGATCGAGTCCCGCATCGGGCTCCCGACATGGAGCCTGCTTCTCCCTCTGCCTGTGTGTCTCTGCCTCTGCCTCTGCCTCTCTCTCTCTCTCTTTCTGTGTCTATCATGAATAAATAAATAAATAAATCTAAAAAAAAAAAAAGAAAATGACTTCTGACTTTAAAGGCCAATGTAGAAAAAAAATAGAAAAATAAATAAATAAAGGTCAACGTAGGATAAAGGCAGAACACACATCACTGGGTCTACAGGATGATGGCTGCGGGAAGCGCAAAGAGTAAAGGTGGGACTCATGAAAGGTCATGGTGGGCACACCATAGCCTGCGTAAGATGAACCAGGTGCTATGGAGTGGTTCCAAAAACAAATGACTAGCTGCTCTACCTCATTCATGTTGGCCCCAGTCCCAGAGGATGTGACTGTCCTAGGTGGGAAGCGTACCTTCCTCTTTCTCATAAGGAAGCACTGAGATGTCTTTCTCAGCTACTGAGAAAGCTAATGTCTTACATTCTGAGCTAAACGTAAATGACTCAATGACTGCCATGCTTCAGATCTATGTGTGGAACCCAACACCAATCTGGAGCCCTCCCCACAGGTACAGACTCCAGGAAGCACCTGCCAGCATCTACAGGTGGTCCCAGCACAAGTCATGCCGGAGAGGCCCTTAGGTGGGCATGTGGGGGTTATACACCCAGCACTTGCAGGTCCCTGGCAACCCTAAGGGGTGAATGCATGTGTGTTGAACGAATAAGTGACTAATTGTGTCAGCTCTCCCTAACATGGAGTCCACACTTAAATTTTAACTTCAGGCATGGATCAAATTAGCTGTTATATATTATCATCAGGGAAATTTAAGATAGTTACCTGTTTTTCCTGTGCCTTCTCGTTGGGGTAGCTTTTCATTTATGGAACCTAAAAGGGAAAATAAGGAATAAATTATTTGGGGCTCTCGAATGGTCATCAGTAGTTGTTATGCAAATATCAGGTTCCATTTGGATTAGTTTACAGTGCTTTTCTAGTTAAATTACTCAAGGCATCTGGGACCCTGAGGTGGCTTGTATCTGTAGACACAAGCCCTCAACTAGTAAACCAAGGTAGGTTCCCACTCGTGCTGCTAACTAGCTGGCCATGTACACGAGGACATATACTCTTCAGTGTGCAATATGTCATAGTTTCTTCACTCGAAAAGTGTCCTAATTCCTTTAACATGCATTGCCATGTTGAGGCAGCAGAATGAATTAGAGTTAAAAAGGAAACATTTTTTTAAAAAATAAAAAGTCATGCAACCAAAGATAAATAAAATCCTGGTTTCAGTTGGATTTTGCTCTATAGGAAAGAAAATTGAGGAGCTTTCTGTAGAAGAATGCAGGAAACAAGCTCAGGCTGTCGGAGTGATTCATGAGAGTGTCTGTAATATTTATGTTACACTGAGAGGTTTGCATCACAGATGTGAGGTGTGGCTCTCTCTTCCCCATTAGCTCAAAACTCAACAGGCATAACTGTTTTTCTCACTTTATCACACCTACTCGGAAGAACAAAAACAGAAAATTCTGTTCAGCATGACTTCGGAGTTTACCTGCCGATTGTGTTCAGAATCGTCGATGCAGGATTCATCTAGAATTACCACAGTCTCACGCTGGCTTGCACTCCTCCGTGAAAACATCTCATGACACAGAACGTGAAACCCATTACTTGTTTGACAATTTGGAATGTGACTTTGAAATACAAACCATCATTTATGCTGAAGATATAAACTTTATGACATTTAATAATATTTTTCCTGTTTCTTAGAATATAGCAGCAATACAGTTGCAGTTCATCACAGGAAAAGATGTCACAGGACAGAGAGTTAACACGACCATGCAGAGACTATTCATTTTATCGAAATATCGGCGGAAATCACATGAAGGGGATGGGTCCTCACACCCTTTGCCAAAACTAAGTGAGCAGGTTTACTTCGGGGAACAGAATGCACACACAATAGACATGCATCTAGCAGCGCCAACTTCAGGAAAGCTCAGAGGGTCCACAGTGGTTTCCAGCTCAGGTGGAAACACACCCGATCCTCCTGCCCTGAGTCTAAGAAACAAGTGGGCGACGTGCATTTGGAAATTTCACGTGCCAGTGAACAGAAAGGACCACGGTGAACCTAACTCTCCATGTGACATCAGAGGGGTGCTCCCTGAAGCTGGCCTCTGGCTCTTTCCCTGCTGCTGCTCCTGCCACTAGGGGAACGGCTTCTAGGCTTCAAAACCCAGGATTCTACTTCTGCTGAGAACCCCCTGGGGCATGAAAGGGACCCCACTGTGTAGCCTTCTCCTAAAGCTTTTGAGGCCCTACTTGGCCTGCTTCTCCCTTCATGCCTCTCTACACAAAACCAGATTTCTTAAAGAGCTTAAACGTCTTTAGTCATCAGCTTACTGTTATCATGTGTTTCTGCAATGAGTCAAAAAATGTTTTCTACTTGTGACTGGAAATGATAATATTTCAGTAATATTTCTCAATATGACTATTCATATTCTAATATTCTAAGCTAAATGTAAATGTCATGCATAGTAATTCCACGCCCCACATGAGAGCCTCTTTGCTGGATTAAGGTAGTATTGTGACATCTAAGGATTGAGGACCACAAGCTGTGGATTTGCACTCTGAGAGGCTGGGGCCCCAGGGGCATCGGGGGAGCATCTCCCTGCAACCCCGGGTGCACTTTCTCCCAGAACAACCCCCTCTTGGCTTGCTCACTGGCCCCCCTGAATTCATTTGGCATTTACTCAAACCAGTCGATACAAAATTATCCCATCTTGTTCTTAAATAGTAAGACGTGATTTTAGAGCAGAGTCAGGTGTCCTTGGTAACCTGCTCCCTGATTCAAGTGTTGCGCAACAGAAGACCCAGAGACACTGTTTATTTCATCTTTCAACTGCCTCTGGACAAAAAGCCTCCCCCAGATCTCACTTCCTTCCCTGCAGTGTCCTGTCCCCGGGAAATGGAAGAAGGCTGAACATCACTGTCCACACAGCAAAACCACTATGCCGACCAGAATCTGTGAACCCAAAACCAGAAGCAACTCTTACTTTTTTCCTACAGTTTTCTGGAGAAAAGCATTTGTTGAAGAATTCCCAAGAATTTGGGACAGGTGAGATTCTAGGATGTAGGTGCAGAAGAGGGCACCTGGGGGACAGTGAACAGCTCTGTGAGCCACGGGCTGGCCAGGTACACCTGCAAGACCTGATCACGGCTCATGGACATGAACACCGCTCCTCGGATTCCTTTTTCCAAGGACACAGGTGAATTCCCTCCATTGGTGAGATCTTATCCCATTTAAATGCTCTTTTAAAAGAGGTGGCAATTCGGGTATGCGTAACTGGTGGAGGAAACCACAGAAACAGAATGCGGGGAGAACTATACCCACAGTTTAAGGGAGAATAGCATGAGCTGTAGTTCTGAGCACCTGGTTCAAGTCCAGCTGCATGCAGGGATACCAGCTTTTTGCTGGAACAGCCTGGACCAGCCTGGACAGAGGGTGCCATGTCCTGCTGAGAGCTGGAGGTCCCAGCCAGCTCCTTCCCCAGCGCCAACTGCACCCTGGTGTGTGAGGCCTGGGCAGAAGGGAGAGGGTTAAGGAGGTCACCCAGGGCAGGCAAGCACATGTCTAACATGCAGAGTGGATGGCCCCCACAGGGCCCAGTTAAACAAGCCACTGTAAGTTATCCGTTTCTAGAAATCACATAGTTGAGTGCAGATTTACAAGATCGCATGGCTTTGTTTCAGAAAAAAGGAAAGAGTGAGAAAAAAAAAGACAGAAAAGGAATAGAAGGATTAGGGGCTCTGTTTCTCCTGTATTTTCTGGACATGTGTCTCTTTGCTGCAACTCTGAGTAACCCAGTAGACACTGTGCTCTCTGAAAGCAGAGGCCCAGAGAGCCTGCACCAAACAGTGGTCTCACCCCTCCAAACCCTTCCTTCCCCACCATGGTACAAACCAGTGGGCTTTTCTCAGGAGCTGGCTGGTTGTTTCTGCCCCTCATTCCCAGCCAGCATCACCATGAATGATCTCACAAATACCGCAAGGCAGAGCAGCTCAGCGGGGAAGACAGAAGCTGGGCTGGAGAACAAACTCACTACCTGCCAGCTCTGTGACCCTGTCAGGTGGCTTCATCTGCCCCAACCTCCATTCCCTCATCTGCAAAATGGGCAGTGTCAGGAGTATCTGCTCCCTGCCCGAATGACAACATGAGAGAAATCAACAGAAAAGAAGCACACAATGAACATTCACTTAAAATATCTCAGGTGTGAGATCCCTCAGTGATGGCTCAGTGGTTGAGCATCTGCCTTTGTCTCAGGTCATGATCCCGGGGTCCCAGGATTGAGTCCCACTCAGGGTCCCTGCATGAAGCCTGCTTCTCCCTCTGCCTGTGTCTCTGTCTCTGTCTCTCTCTCTCTTTCTCTGTGTCTCTCATGAATAAACAAAATCTTTAAAAAATATATTTTAAAAAATCTCAGGTGTTCTGTCACCTATCTGTTGCATATCCCACCTGTGGCCTCTGCCTTCACTCAGTATTTTATATGCAGAGGTGGAGACAAGGTCTGCACACAGCAGAAAGCAATGCTGTCTCCACTCAGAGCACATGGTCAGCCAGGGCCCCAATGAGCCTGAGTGATGTCAGCCTCTCTCCATGACCACTTCCACTCATTCATTTAACACATGCTCATTGTGTGCTAGACAAAGCACTAAAATGTTTCATTTACTTTGGGGAGATAAGCATAAAATGGAAATTAATGAAATAATTTATATTACATTTGTGCACGGCTAAGCTATAAGTTCTTACTGTGTGTTGGTCATTGTTCTAAGTACTTCACATGCATTAAGTCATTTAATGCTGACGACAACCCGAGAAAGTGCAACCATCATTATGCCCATTATACAGATGAGGAGACTGAGGTCTGGGAAGGTGCCTAACAGGCCTCAGCTTGCTTAGCCAGCCAGTGGCAGGGCCAGGATCCATGTCTGCACTGTTAGCCTTTGGGGGAGCTGAGCAGACAGGCAGGCCCCTGAAGAAGATGGAGGGGTGAACAGGCCCCCCAGCTAGAGGGGATAGCAGCATGAGTTGAGAGCAAGGCTGGCAGTGCAGTGGGGCATGGCATGTCCAAAGGAATATTCTACGAGAGTGCCCTGCAAGCTCCTTCTCCCCATTATTCTGTGCACATTCTCAGTTTATGAGGACATACCTCCCCGGGTGGGGACTTTCCTATCATCTTGGCCTCTGCAGAGTCTAGTGTGGTGCCTGTGCATGGAAGAGCCTGAATCAGAGTCAGGATGCCGGAGCGTGACCTGGGAAGGCTGGCAAAGCCTCTCAGCATCAACAGCACCTCTGATCTCAGGTCCACTGACCCTCCTACCAGTGAACAGCCCAGCGGTGGGAGAACGAGGCCAGAAAGACTGAGCGGAAGATGCAGGGGGTGCCAAGCCCAGGATGGAAGCTGATGTTGATGTCAAAGTGCTTGGAAACCCGCCAGTCCCGCACTGCTCTTCGGTCAAAGGTCAGGCCTACAGAGGGTGACAGGCATAGTCCTATGGTTGAGCCAACGTGCACAACGAGAGCTGCCTGCACTCAATTTTTAATAAATCAGTAGGGCACAACGCCTGCCTGCGTTACGTCCCGGGATTGTTGGGACACCCAACCAACCTCATGAACACCGGTGTCAAAGTTGAGAAACAGGAAAGTCCAGAGCACAACATGACCTTCCATAGATCATTCCATGACTTGCAAAACATTGTTGGGCAGCCACCACAATGGTGTGCTGCCCCACCCCTCCCACGTGGGACCTGATGCTGTGAATTACATGTGTTCTCTACTCTTGCCCTGTAAGACACACGCCAGCATCTAACCAGGCTTGCAGTCTTCTGCAACTTCTCTAGGGCAACACGGCAGCTTACCACCATGGTAGTGGCTCATCTGATTCAAAACCAATTAGATTATGATGCTTACTAGGTCTTAGTAGATGGTGCAGGAGCCTCATTAGTGAATCCCAAATCTTGCCTGTATGAAATACTAGATATTATGCACCTATTATATACAGACTATAACAGTAGGAAGGAATACCTCATACTAGCTAAGTGATGGTTTTCTATACACCATGGTTTTAATGACCATAGTTTCTGTTACATGTCTGAGGAATCCTGGCTTTAGGGTAATCACAGAGAGGGGCCCCTGGGTGGCTCAATCGGTTAAGCATCCGACTCTTGATTCTGGCTCAGGTCATGATCTCAGGGTCATGAGATCGAGCCCCAGGTTGGGCTCTTCATGGGGTACGGAGCCTGCTTGAGATTCTCTCTCTCTTCCTCTGTCTCTGCCTCTGCCTCTGGCCCTCCCTCTATCCTGCTGTTTTGTGTGCACTTTCCTTGTTTCCCTTTTAAAAAAAAAAGAAAATTTCCATAGTCTGGAAATTGTATCAGGAAATTTACCTACTCTGTGTTGGCTGTTATCAAATCATTATTTTTCTCTCTTTAGGGATATAAAATGAATTTCCTCAAAACTTTGAAAATTGTCAAGAGTCCCTGACGATTTGTATTTTAGTCTAAAGCAAATGTCAGTGAGTGACGTCTACACTGCAGCCTAGCAGCCACAGTCACCCCTCTCTGGTTCTCACCCCAGGGGCCCACGGGTTCTGTCCTTGTGCACCTTCTACTCTTGTTAAAGCTGTCTGATCTAATTCCCTTGCCAGTGTGCACTGAAATGTTTTACTTTACTATCATTTTTCAGGAAGAGAATTGTTAAGCCAAGGGAAGGCATTTTTGGGGAAAAGACAGCTCCTTCTAATCTGTAGACTTTCTGGTTCACACAAAGCAACTCTGAATTTGCATTTCAATAATTTGTACAAAGAAATACTCCAGAGACTTGAGAAGCCAGCTGTGGCTGTGTTGTTGATTTCAATATTTGGAAATTCAGTTGTTCTGGATGTTTCTTTCAAATTCCTCCGCTGGGGACGCCTGGGCGGCTCAGTGGTTGAGCGTCTGCCTTTGGTTCAGGGTATGATCCCAGGGTCCAGGGATCAAGTCCCACATCAGGCTCCCTGCAGCGAGCCTGCTTCTCCCTCTGCCTATGTTTCTGCCTCTCTCTTTCTGTCTCTTATGAATGAATAAATAAAATCTTTTTTTAAAAAATCCTCAGCTGTGCAAGTTCCTTCATTTAGTGCCAGGGAAATTCATGAGTGAAAAATGAATAAAACAGCTTCTGTCTATAAAGTGAAGATTTTCAGAAAGGATTAGGATGTTCAAGGACACATGAAGCCCCCCCCCCCCCCCTTTCAGGGAGAGGCCAGAACTGTGGGCATTGTGGACAAATACGAGGATCATGGTTAAGCTCATGTAGACACTGCATCGAGAAGCTCTCTGATCTCACCTGAAGGCCTCTATGGTTCAGGCATGGACCATCCCAAACCCAAAGGGAGAAGCTGCTCAGATAAGCAATCAGCCCCAGGAAAGAACCACTAACTCACTCATCCCTCTCAGCAGAAATGCAAAGCCTTTCATTGACACCAAAGGAGAGATAATACTTGATGTGATAAAATGCTCCGGGAAATGAGCAGGGCCGGAGAGCTGACTTTCTGCCCTGCAGCACGAGAAGGCGCTGGAACACGGGGAATGGGGACGCCAGGTTGAACATGACCCCTGTCCTGCTCCGGAGAACTCCCCCCATGACCGACCCTGGTTTCAGAAAGGGGTGCGCTGGGCGGCACTCAAAGACCTTCAGTCATATAGTGGGATGTGTCCCCTCCTCTGCTCTGCATCCCCAGCTCTGTAGCTGACTTCAAACACATGCCTCAAGCTGAGCGACATACAAAGATTCCTGGGATATTGTAAGACGGAGAATTCTTGCATGTACGTTCAGCTTACAGCGTCTCGAAGTGCTTTGTACTCTTGCCAGGAATAAGCTCTTGGCCAAGGTGCGTCGTTACAGAAGGGAGATGAGATTAAAAACCCTGAAGCGATTTCCAAATAACAGCGAAGAGAGGAGCTACAAAAATCCTCCCTTGGAGAAAAGTCCTTTGTTTCTGAGTTCTACTCTGCCCCAGCAATGTTAGTCTTCAAATCTTTAGAAGGAATAAGAAAAGAAGAAATCCTTACAGAATAAATATAAATCAGAGGCGTGCAGATGGAGACACGTTGACCTGGCTCTTCCCCAGCGTAGAGGACAGCGGGGGGTGGGGGCAATGCTCGGTGGGCTCCCTGTCATTTCCTTCATCCCCTGAGCATCTCCCAAGCAGGAGAAGACCGCAAGCACAAACCCATCTGCAAACCCAGGGGTCTAAGTCAACAGGGCTCAGTGAGCATATAAATCTGCAAGCCATGAGCAAGAAACACCTGCTTTCAGGCAGGGCAAGGCCTGGAGTACATCTGGATGCAGCTCAAAGAGCAGCTTTTTGGTCCCAAATATTTCTCAAGGCCGTGTGCTGTCTGCCATCGACACACAGGCTCTCCCTAATCCAGGAAGGGAGAGTGCTCCCCCCATCCTGCACGCACCCCTCCCATGCCCGCCTTGGAACAGGCCCAGCAAGGAGCAGGGACTCTCCAGAATAAATGGTGTGAACAAGACCGTTTTGCCCCCTCTTTATGTCAGGCCAACATGTTCCTCTTTTCTAGAACTGTCTCCCCGTCACCTGTCCACGTCCTCGGGCAGCGAGCTACCCCCCAAACCCCCCCACCCCGAGTGCCTGCAGCTCCCACTTGACTCACCCAGCCTGTGACGCGTGTGGCTGCAGAGCCCTCGACAGACCGTGTGTGCCCTGCCTGGCAAACGCTCCACAACAAACGAATTAGCAACAAACGATGGGTGGATTCCTTGGGAGAAAGGTAGCGTGGATGTTCTCTGTGAGCACTAGGTTCACGGGTCACGTACCCCATGATTTACTATAGCAGAATCTTATCAGTGCGTTAGGGATCACCACATTCCATCATTCAGCCGTTGGGAAGTGGGGGTCAACAGGGGTGGGCAGGCAGGACCTGCCACCCCCAAAAGTGCCCCTGCACTGAACCTCTGCCTCTGCCAGCCTGAGCGCCACTCACTCAGGGGCCTGGCTAGGAAGACGAAGCCGACCACTCACTTGCTGCGAAAACCTGAGTGCAGCACACACCCCAAAGTAATCACCCTTGATTACCGCTGATGACAGCAGACGGTGGGTTACCAGAAGCCCCGTGGAGTCAGTGTGGTGGGTGGGGAGCAGCACGTGGCTCCCAGTCCTCTTGGCACCATGCCGAGGCCTGGAAAAATCTACCACGTGCTCACAGACCTCGAACCTGGAGCTCTAAGTAGTCTAAGTAAAGACTGCAAGGCCCGCGAATTTCCATTCTCGGATTTGGCAGAAAATGTGGGCTCTAGAGACAAAAGATACAGTTCTAAATCCCAGGTCTATCGCTTACGAGCACAGAAGCACCGGGTAGAGTCCACACCTGCAAAGGGAAGGCGACACCACTTCTGATCAGGCCGCTGTGACGCCAGCACCTGCTGGGTCCCCGTGAGCGAGCACAGCTGCCGCCTCCACTCCCGGAACGCCACGGATGCCCAACACTAATGCTGGTCGTGCCCAAATCCTCACGTGCACCTCTTCCACCCCACCCTGCCCTCCAGCCCGGGTGCATCTTTTCTCACCCAGCCCCTCAGCTCCTACACATCCACCCCTTTCCCTGCACCAAAACCCTCGGGGGATGACATCGTAGATGCATGACTCTAGGGAGGATTTAAGTCTGTGTACTACTTTCTCCAATGATATTTGCATTTTGAACTTTTTTAAATCTCCTTAAATCTGTGGAATACTGCACTCACACGTAAAGAACATAGACATACAGCGTGGTACACTGTCGTTAAAGATCCAGAGAAACAGTGTCCAGGGCAGAAGGAGTCACCACGTCCAGCCTGGTCTCTGATCAGGGGCCCCCTCCCCGCCTACAACCCCTGTCCTGATCCCACTGTAACCCCTGCCTCGGTGTCCTTGTGGCTTTCTACCCAAACACATTTCTGCAAGTGCAAGAGCTGAGTTTTGTCTGGTTTTGAATTTTGAATAGACTCCTGCGTTCTGCGCTCTGGTGCTTCCTCTCAGGACCCCGGGGGAGCCACGTGTGTGTAGAGACCGAGCGGGCCACGTGGCCCATCCAGTCAGGTACCACGGATGCGCATCCACTTCCCAGATCCGGTTGTTGTAACAAACGCTGCTCTGGATGTGTCGGAGCATGTCCCCTGCTGCGACATGCTGAGTGCACGTCTCCGGAGTCATTCACATCCCGTTACCACACGCGGAGGACAAGCTGATTCTGCCTCAATGGCACCAGCAGCCCAGAAAGTTCCATACTTTCATGTCCTCACCAGCACATCGTACATCACTTTTCCTCTGCCGCTGGTCGGGCGGGTGTGTAAGGGAATCTCACTGTGATGTCATTTGCATTTCCCTGGTGCTAATGAGCCTGAACCCGTTCTCCTATGTTCACTGGTCATTAGGGTTTCCTTCCTGTGTAAAATGCTGCCTATTCAAGACTTTTGACCATTTTTCTGCTAGACTGTCTTATCTCACTTTCCTTATCAATTAATAGGAATCTGGGTATTTTTGTATTAATGGCTTATAATCCAGAATTATGAAATAAAGGATGCTCCCCCTTTTGAAGGTCCCTCTGGGAGAAGTGAGAACGTGGAGGATTTGGGGGCAGGGGCTCTTCTCTGAAATCGCAAACCTGTGGATACCTTCTTCACTCCCCTGTGGCCTCACGGCGCGTTTGCATGTGTTCATAATAAGCACACATACGCACATTCTAAGTGACAGCTCCTGTTTATGGCTCTGTTTTCAGGCTCCTGTCCTGGTTTTCACAGTTTTACAGTGTGTATTTATAGGGGAAGCTTGATGTGAACTCCAGGGCGAAAGATAACTGTTGAACCCTGAGACTAAGTCAATTTCAATAAACAGGATGAAAGCCACTCTCATCATTTACAGCGAGTAGATAACACACACCAGACACAATACACCCCAGCTGATGTACCAGTGAAGGGAGGAAGATGTACCTAAACAAGACCCTGGCTGTTTGCAGATGAAAAAGTGTGAACCCCTGTGGTGCGTGTCACCATCACCACCCCACGCAGCGAAGCCCTCTCGCCCTGCTTGGCTGCATTATGTATGAGGCTCTGTCAACAGCTAGGAAGAAGCTGAAGTGTATTATGCAAAGGTTTGCCATAAACTCTTCATGCATGCATGTGTGAGCGCATGTGTGGGACTGTGTGTGTGTGTGTGTGTGTGTGTGTGTGTGTGTGTGTGACTGAGCATTAGGAGTCTGTGTGTGCACCATGCACATGTATGGGAGCTCGACCGTCCCGAAACTCCCTGGGCTCAGACGTTCTCAACAACTCCCCACAATGCTGCAGCTTCTGAACACAGGCATCTGCTCTCCCACACACACATTTGTGTGGAATCAAAGCATGACTGCAGCTGGGCGCCCATAGACCTTTCCCGAAGTACCCTGCAAGTGATGGAATGTACTGGTCATATCAGCAGGTATGAGGTGACCCTGGCCAGGCATCTTGAAGTCACAGCCCCTAAACTGAGGCCCAGAGGTGAAAGGGACACTCACTTGCAGAAAGCAAGTCTGAAAGGAGAGTAGGCCCCAACCTCACTGCAAGTCTGACCTGAAACACTGAGTTTCCCCACTGTTCCCACACAAGAAATACCAGAACCATCATGTGAATCAAACAACCTGCACGGCCAGTGTGAAAATGGAGCATTTCTATATGGTCCAGTTATAACTACTGGTACCTGGTTTAAGAAAAACGCGAAAATGGACAGTACAGTGGTTTGATTCCAAAAACAAAATACTAGTTGGAAAATGTAAGGAATTCAGCCAATTTTGTCCCAGTTTTTCAATAAAGATCATTCAGACGCAACTTAATTTTCTAACAGTATCATTAAAATCACAGAAACAGGTATCCTCCCTGCTTTTTCCTTCGTGAAAATAAGGCTCGACGCTGAGCGGTGCCCACACGGCTGGAATAAAACGCGTATGTGAAGGTATCTTCCAGGGTGAGGGACGCATGCAGAGGCAAATAGCATGTGTTAATTTTCCTCTTTCTCTCATTTATTCCATGAGTTCGTAAAAGAATTATTAGGTGCAAATGTTAGCTCACTAAAAATATTTGTCAGCAATTTTTAGCTCTTGGATAACAAGATAGTTTTTTTTTTTAAATAAATATGTTTTAATTTCACGTTATGCACACCCTGTGGCTTTTAAGTGATGACCAGTTGCTGGAAATATTAGGTTTCATGTTACTGTTAATTACAGATGTCATCATGCTGAAGCACTTAGGCATTCTGGCCTGTGCCTTGGCTCCTGGCGTAAACGTCTGAATCATGAACAGAATTCCTAATTATAAGATGTCTGACCTTAAAAAAAAAAAAAAAAAAGTCTAGAAGCAAATCCTAAGTGCAAATGTTTCAATATTTTACATGAAAAATCAGGAACACGCGTTGTGCTTCCCTGACCGTTGTCCTAAGTCCACTGTAGGAGCCTTGATGCAGAGACCATGAAGCCCCTTCACAGGTGGTCTGATCTGTCCCCCAGCCAATTAATCACAAGTCAAGCTGTAAAACAGTCTCCACCAAAAATGATCAGAATCATTTATATCATTTGGGGTAAAAGAGTAAAGGAAGATGGACTATTTCATAGGCTATACTCCTGACAGTATTTTCACTTTCGGTGGATCAAGCCCCCTTCTGAGTAATAAATGAACACAAACTGTCTGGAAATGGACTTACAGGGAATGACCCTCTTTTTCTTTTCAAACATATACATATAAAACCATAACTTTTCTTTTTCTTTTTTTTTCCTTTTTTTTTTTTTTTTTGGCAGAGGAAACATGTGGTCATTTTCACCACTGACTCTAGTCCTTGGGGTCATTCCTAAAACACTAAGTCCCGAATCAAAGAACCTATCATAGTTCAGGCCAGAGTTTCCATTGGTAAAGGAGTCTTAAAAACATTTTTCTACTGTATTTTAGGCTTTGTCCAGAGACACAAACCCAATGCCTGTGATGCCTCACAACCACCTGCACTGGATTTCTTGTGCATTGTGAGCAGACACGGGTGGGTGACCAGAATGACAGTGGCCAGTTGTCAGTAGGCGGCCAGCCGGCCTGTTTGTGGACCTACCAGGGCACCGGGGCGTCTTGTGGGCCACGGCTGTGCCGCTGACTGGCCTCCCGTTGGGTGTGACGCACCAACAGTATCCGGTGTAGCTGTGACACTGCACCTGGAGGACAGCAGAACAGGGAGGTGAGCTTGACAGCACTGCTGGGCCACAAACCTCTCCCCTCACTGCATCATTCAGTGAGACACACGGGGTGGCCCCAGGCCCCGGGACTTTAGAGAGCACCCCCACGGCACTTGTGCTGCGTGCCAGTGCGCTGGCCACTCTGCTGTCCAGGATGTTCACCCATCTGAGCTAGAGCCACGTCTCATGGCAAGGCAAGAGGCTGGGCCCCAGGGACTCCACAGGCATGCTCAGCGGCCCCTGCTGTGCTGCAGCAGAAGTAAGGAGAGGGGACCGCATCACTCCCTCCCCTTGGGGTCTCCTGGGGGAGTCTACCCAGCATTCCTCCACCCACCCAGGGTCTCCCCAGCATCCTTCCTGCCCCCACCAAGGTTTCCCTAGCATCCCTCACCCACCAGGATCTCCCTAGCACCCAACCCCCTCAGGGTCTCCCCGGCATCCTTCCTGCCCCCCAGTGTCTCCCTGGCATCTCTTCCTCCCAGGGTCTCCCCGGCACCCCTCCCTCCCAGGGTCTCCCTGGCATCCTTCCCTTCCAGGGTGTCTCTAGTATCCTTCCCTCCCAGGGTCTCCCCAGCATCCCTCCATCCCAGGGTCTCCCTAGTATCCCTCCGTCCCAGGGTCTCCCCTGCATCCCTCCCTCCCAGGGTCTCCCCAGCATCTCTCCCTCCAGGGTGTCTCTACTATCCTTCCCTCCCAGGGTCTCCCCGGCATCCCTCTATCCCAGGGTCTCCTTAGTATCCCTCTGTCCCAGGCTCTCCCCAGCATCTCTCCCTCCCAGGGTCTCCCTGGCATCCCTCCCTCCCAGGGTCTCCCCTGCATCCCTCCCTCCCAGGGCCTCTCTAGTATCCTTCCCTCTCAGGGTCTCTCTGGCATCCCTCCCCTCCAGGGTCTCCCCAGCATCCCTCCTGCCCCTGGCCCCATCCACACCAACTGGCCAGAGAGGACCCTTCCTGCTGTGGCCACCTCCGCCCGCTTCTCCTGCCCTCCTCCCTCAGGCTCCCAAAGGCCGAGGGGTGATTGTTGTACACACACACACAATTCGGTCCTTATGGGAGGGCTCCCAGCAGATCCTACTTTGTTTCTCTGCTGAGGGCTAGGATGGTTAGCACCGCCACCCTCAGGACCGGGACCAAGGGGCACATGCGCGGGGCCCTCTCCCGGTGGAGCCCTGGCCCCCTCCCACAGCCCCCCACCCTGCTGCTCCGGCACAGAGGCCCCAGGGCACATGGTCACCTGGCTGTAGGTGCCGTCGTCGTTGCATTCTGGGATGAACACCTGCTGTAGCTCCTTCCGGGCCTGCTCCTGCGTGTACTTCCTCTCGGCCACACACCTGGATACGTCTGCAGGAGAGAGCAGAACAGAGGCGGCACTCACGCGACTGGGGGACACACGTGCTGGAGCCCCTGTGGCATGCAGGGTGCAGGCCGGAGGGCTCCCCGAGGAAGGTGGGCCTGTGCGGTAGGAAGAGCGGGGTGTGGTCTACATGGAGCGAGCAAGGCCAGGGCGGCTGGGAGAAGGCCGCTGGGCCATCCTGCCTCGAGGTGGATGTGCTCCCTGGAGAGTGAAGAAGCGCCTGCTGTGGTGCGGCAGCTGCACACGCGCTTGCTGTGGGCCTGGGTGTGTGAGTGCACCAGGTGAGGACACACCCAGGGGCCAGGTCCAGAAGTCCCGCTAGGGGCTGACCCAGTGCCCTCTGGCCTGCGCTGTTCCAGCCCAAAGCCGCAGGCCCAGGGGACCAGCCCCTTCTGAAGACCCCCTTGGCCAGGAGACCAGAGTGGCCCTTGTGTCTGTGTCACCCAGTCATAGGGTCTCAAAGCGATACTGAGGTCCTGCCCCTTCCACCTGCAAGCAGAAAATCTGACGATAAGTCAGATAAAAAATCAAATATCCTCAGCCCTCCATCCTCTCTGTCCTACACTTTCAGGCATTTGTGTTAACATCTCTATTACATAATTCAACAAAAAGGGCTCCGTTCCTACCGCTCCTTAGGGAGCTATCTCCTGGAACCAAACACATTCATAAAAAAGGAAGAGTCTACCCACATGTGAGTGTGTCCAATCTCTCTGCACATGAAGAGTTCAGGAACCCAGACCCTCAAACCAAACACGGAGATGTGTGTGTGCATGAGGGATGCACTGGCATGGGAGCGAGGCCCCTCTGCCATCCCCACAGCCTGCACCCACAGGCCTACAATGTCTGGGACCATGAGGTACATTTGGTGACGCCCGCTGCAGGCACCAGGCCTCCAGTGAAGGGCGCGGAGCTGTGAGCCCCTGGGGTCCCCTGTGTGTCCACCACGGGCCTCTCGCCCCAGAACGCCACCGCAAGTTTGTTTCCCTTCCTCGGGCCATCCTATGATGGAGCTCATTTGAGTTTTAAGACTTGAAAAGAATGGCTTTCCCAATTTTTCTAAAGTGTTTCCAGATTTAAATAACAAGTTGTCTAGATCTTAAAGGCCCTCTGGACTCAGAGAGATGCTTCTTCAAACGTGTCCCCTGGCCAGCGTCTTTAGATGGTGACTTGATTGCCTGGTAGTAGAAACGGCTGGCTGGCTATGACAGTGCCATCTGGGCACCCGCTCCAGGGCCCTGGGCCGTGGCCACAGCTCCAGCGGCGTCCGTGTGCTGAATATAGACCCTGCGTGGAACATCCTTGTCTCAGGCTTGCATGGAGTCGTGGATGCAGGCCGCTCCGTGCATTAGGGGCTTGTACACTGCAGAAAATGGTCTTTCATCCGGGGCTCACATCCCGATCTACATTTTGGCCTGGCCAGCCAGCACTCAGCAACATGTGGTTTTAATGCAGTCTGTGTTTTAGCTGAGGACAAATCACTGCTTTGCTGGACTTCTGTCCTCATTTTTTTAGTATAACCTGTGGTTTGACTGTCTAAAAGGAAAAGTGATACGACCTCCAGCTTGCAAGGTCCCCACCAGCGTACAGATGGAATCACAAATCGTATCTAATATTTGAACCGTCATCGAACATGCCAGAAAGCATAAACTTTCCAAACAACTTGTGGACCTTATTCCTGGTTTGGATGCCTTCCTTCAAAGACTTTGCACTCACCGCCGCTCGGCTAGTCCTCTAACAGGCAGCCCTCACATCGGACACAAGATTAAATTCCAAGTTTTCATCTGGCACATTGCTGACCGTGTAGCCACAGGGAACGAGACAGCAACACGAATCTGCAGTCTGTGTCAGCCATCCCTCAAAAATAAAAGTGCTGTGTGCCTGCACCACCTGTAGATATTCTAAATCAGGCCCTTTTCCATGGAGAAGAGTCTGGACGGCAGCCCACCAGGTCAACTCTACTCAAACATGCAAAAACACCAGGAATTTCACCCAAAAGTAGTAACACCTCCTTTTGTTCTCTTTAGTTTGTTACTTGTTTTTTTTTTTTTAAGATTTATTTATTTATTTATTTATTTATTTATTTATTTATTTATTTATTTATTTATGATAGACAGACAGAGAGAGAGGCAGAGACACAGGAGGAGGGAGAAGCAGGCTCCATGCCTGGAGCCCCACACAGGACTCGATCCCGGGACTCCAGGATGGCACCCTGAGCCAAAGGCAGGCGCTAAACCGCTGAGCCACCCAGGGATCCCCAAGTTTGTTACTTGTTTTACTACAGTCAGAACACTGCACATGAGATCCACCTTTCTAACAAGTGGTTCACTACGGTGCCATGTCCCTGGTGACCCTGGGTAGGCGACACGTCCCCTGTGTCCTTAACTTTAAACCCTCGCATGGTAAGCGTATACACACTTGGGCTAAATCAAACGCCTCTCTTTACAGAAATCCAAGTAATAAGCTCAGCGAGATGAGAGGCGAGACTGAACGTTTTCTGGTTGGTGACTCGGTCTGATTTGAGCCTGGTGCTGTGTGATCTCTGAGGTCCAGACAGACCTCACGGCGGCAGCTCGTGGCCCAGTGCAGGCCCAGCACGGACCAGGCTGGCCTCAGAACAGGGGAGCTGGATGAGCAGAGGCTACCAGACAAAGCAGGCACGCTCTCTTGGGGCGGTGGCCACAGAAATGCTGGCCCTACGAGTGACATGCCTTTTATTTGTATTGGCATCCAATGAAGGCAGACACTGTGTTTCAAAGGTTGTAATATTTTATCCACCCATAATTTTGAAGGCCAGACTCTGAGAAAAATTAAGGATTCTGTGCTGCAAAGCTCTTTGCATAAATAGAACATTCTTTTTCCCTCCTTAATATAGGTGGATGTGCTGTGATAAAAGACCGGCAGGAAGGGCAAGGCACCCCGTCCGCCCATCCAGCGCAGGTCAGCTAGGGCAGCCGTGTTGTAAGTCTTGGCCAGAGCACTCTAGGACTGGTGGGGAAAGAAACAGAGTATCCCTTTTAAACGAGTATTATCATGTTAAATGCAGAGAGATAGAAACAAATTATAACAGGAAAACCTTTAGTACATAATCGGGGTTGCCAAGTCATACAGGAAAAAAATTAGATACACTGCAAACATTGCAAGAATATATTATTCAGTTTTGACAGCGTTTATACACGAAAAACTGATCACAACCATCTGCACGATCATGGATAACCACATGCATCAATGCATCAAAACAGACCATTGTGAAGCCGTCACCAAGTCCCCTTTACCAATCTGAGTGCAACCTGCCCAGGACACACCGCCCGACACTATGCTGAGATCCTCCTGGTCTGCTGATGAATGTAGGCATTGCTAAGGCAGAGGGAGGATTTGTTTCCACAAAACATCCCAAAAAGTTCTGTCGAGGTACTGATGGCAGCTCGAACGTGAAAGCAATGGTGCTAGCTCTAGTCCTGTCTACTTCGGTCAGAAAAAAGGACATTTCTAACGTCGGACCTATTGGAATGCCATCAAAGAGCTAAGGTAAATGTGAGTTGCATAGGGCTTCTGCAAGAGACAAACACAGATATGATTGAAAGTCCTAGCACAGGGCAGCCCCAGTAGCTCGGCGATTTAGTGCCGCCTTTGGCCCAGGGCGTGATCCTGGAGACCCGGAATCGAGTCCCACGTCGGGCTCCCTGCTTGGAGCCTGCTTCTCCCTCTGCCTGTGTCTCTGCCTCTCTCTCTCTCTCTCTCTCTCTGTCTCTCGTGGATAAATAAAATCTTAAAAAAAAAATCCTAGCACACCCCGTATGTCGTGCCTGCCTCGGATAGCCTGCTGTGGGCAGAAGGAAGTGTAGCTGAGGTGTGGCAGGTGCCAACAGGGACCCAGTCTAAAAACTGGACAGAGAGTCACACACACATACACACAGGCATGTGCACACAGAGACACACACATGTACACACTCAGACACACTGGCACATATACACACACACAGACACACGAGCATATGCACATGCAGACACATACATGCACAGATACACTGGCATGTGTACACTCACACAGCACACACACCTTCATATACATACACACATGTGCATGTGCACACATGACTCACAGATACACACATGCACACACCTACATATACATATGCACAACATACTCAGACACATACATGTGCAGACACATACATGCACAGACACACACCCACATGCACATACACACATATGTGTACACACAGGTACATGCACAGATACACATGCACATATATACACACATGTGCATGGAGATATACATGCACAGATGCACACAGATATACACACATGCACACACACAAACACACACACAGAGATATTCATGAGTGCACGCACACACACACACACACACACACACACACACACCTACATTCTACATAGACTACTTTTATGGGAAAATCTGTTTTATTGAAGAAAATAACAGCAGGCTATCAACTAATTTATAGTAACCGAACCACACTCTGATCCTGCTGTTTTCTATGTGTTCACAAAGCCTCCAGGCGAAGCTCCACATTGCCCTGGCTTCCCAAGGCAACGTCACCAGAAGCCTAAGGAAACAGCAGGCGAGGGAGTTTCTGAGCCTGTTTCATGACTCCCTGCATGTAAACCAAGGCTCGTTAGGAACAACTCTTAGTGTTCATCGGATCCCACTGCCCTGTCAGAGAGCCGAGAGGCTGGTGTGGACGTGTGGCCCCCAGCCAGTTGGTGAGAGAAACAGCAGGTGCGCCTGGGCCCAGCCTCCCTCGCACGGGTTTGTGATTGTCACCCGTGAGAGCAGGCCTCAGAGCACCAGGAAGCCTGCAGGTGCAGGTGCTGGCACCTCCCCTCCCTGACCCCGACCAGCAGCATGAGGGCTCTGACAGCCACGCTCCCAGCATCCACATGGGGAACCAGCAGCGAGGAGAGGCCACACGATCCTCACGCCCCACGTGAGGGGTCCGAGGCTGCAGGGGAGTTACTCCTGTCAGGTTTACATCACATTTTCGATAAAATTAATGTAAAAATAGAGGATGTTCATGGCAACACTCAACCCAATACGGAGTGACATAGCCCTCTGGGCTTCACAGAAATCCCACCTGACAGCCTGGCTGGTTTCAGGGAGGATGAGCCCCGCTGAGGCTCACACACCACCACCGCCCAGCCCCCCCCCGCCCCCCCGCCGGCCTGGGATGCAGATGCACAGAGCTAGGGCTGCCCTCCTGTCGGGGTTGTCAGACCACACCGGAACCCAGTGTCACCAAGCAGCCCCCTGGTAGGCTGCCCTTGGATGGCATGTCTGCAGGGGAAGGTGCTGGGGCCACTGGAGTGCTCTCTCCTTCAAGGCTGGGGGCTCCACTGTGTGTTCTTCATTGTCGGAGGGTCCCCCGTGCATATGCATCAGCCCCCACACGGCTGCTCCCACTGCCACCCACAAGCCCCACATGGCCACCCATCTCTGCAGAGCTGCGGGGAAGGTTCCAGGACAGATGGCAGTGGCATGAGGCCTCTGCAGGGGCCACACGGTCCTGGGGACACAGGGTTTTCCAGAACAGCAATAAGATAAAGGCTTTGTCACAGCACAATGACCAGGGACGGAAGGCCCTAGAAGCACATGTTCAGCCTTCTACGCCAGTAATAATTACTGCTTGTCCAGAGGAAGCCCTGTGTATGTGTCACTCGGGGTTCTCGATGGGAAAAAACAAGACTCTGAAACCTCAGCAAACACAGCAGTTATTATGAATGAGAACCATTCATCTGTCCCTGTTGTGAGGATGCAATCTGCCTCCACAGTGACACTGCGGAGGTCCCACACGTCCTGGCCCGAGTGCCGTGGGCTCGACAGGGGCGCTCACTGGGGACTCGTTGAGGGTTCCCCGTGGGCTCGTGGACACTGCAGCCTCGCTCAGGCGGTCACGACGGAGGACCGCAAGATGCTGGCAGCAGACAAGAGTGGGGCAGGATCAGGAGCATTTTGTAACGATGTTTACCTAGAGGCCACACGAGGAGGTCCCCTTCCTCAGAAACTCCTCGTTCAGGATCCCTGGGTGGCTCAGCGGTTTGGCACCTGCCTTTGGCCCAGGGCATGATCCTGGGGTCCTGGGATCTGAGTCCCGCATTAGGCTCCCAACGTGGAGTCTGCTTCTCCCTCTGTGTCTCTGCCTCTCTCTCTCTCTCTCTCTCTCTCTCTCTGTCTCTCGTCTCTCATGAATAAATGAATAAAATCTTAAAAAAAAAAAAAAAAAAGAAAGAAACTCCTCGTTCATGGGATTCCCCAAGACAGCTATCCCTGTGAGAGTTCCATTATCACTTTGTTTCCAGAAACCTCCACAGACTTCCATGCCTCCTGGCATTAGACTCTTCTTCTTCTTCCTTTTTTTGGGGGGGGCGGGGGGTGGGTTTTTTTAATTCAATCTCGGAAATTTTGTTGAAAAGAAAGACAGCTCTAATTGTCTCAGATCAAAAGAAAAATATTAATATGTTTGCTAAGTTCTGAAAACACAAACTCCACAGATTTCTAAGAAAATATGAGAAACATCCATCAGCGTAAACCACTGCATTTCTACTCAAGGTCAACAGTTAGGTCATAACATCGAAATCATCAAACATTTTAACCCAACCTAATTAAATATGGACTAAAATATTTTAATTGTTGTTTTCAAACTAGTACATTTGAAACAGACAGGCCTATGGAACCCAGTCCCCGGTCCATGAAAATGCCCTCAAAATATGCAGTTTCCCATCTGTGGAATTGACCCTATGGTGCACTAGCCTATTTCAATGCTGGGAATGATTTAGAGAAAAAATCCGGATGGTTATTGGTATCACATGAAGTGGTGTAAAGGGACATTCAGTCTTGTGCACCCTCTGTCCCAGTCAGACAAGCAAGCTTTCGAGCTGGCTGTGTTTCGAATCTGCAATATCCATGCCCTTAGGTGATGGGGGTGGGGGGTAGCAGCATACCCGGCCCTGTGGCAGCAGGATTCCTGTCCCTGGGCCACATCCACCCTGGTGCTCACCTTACCTCCTCCCACTCACCAGGAACCACCTTCTCCCTGTCGGCACCCTGGACAGCTTGGGTGTTGCCTGCTGGACATCGAGGGCAGGGTTGGTGAGCGGAACTTCTACCAAGGCATCCAAATTTTTCTCAGATTGATGTGTTTGGAACAAGAACACACCAATTAGACACAGAACAGGAGGAGCAGTCCTTACACAGATGCCGCTTCTTTGATGCCAGGTTTCTATAAACCGTGATCAAACTGCTTCCATGCTGAGGCCCATTGCAAATCATTTTTTTAGAATTCCAGGATGGTGAACAGCCAGTGTTATATTAGTGTCAAGTGTACGATCTGATGATTCACCAATTCTACACATTACTCAGTGCTCATCGAGACAAGTGTGTTCCTTCATCCCCATCACCCGTCTTCCCCATCCCTCCATCTCCTATCCACTGGTGACCAGCAGTGTGTTCTGGAAAGTTAAGAGTCTACTTCTTGGTTTCTCCCTCTTCCTCCTTTTTTTTTTTCCTTTGCTCATTTGTCTTGTTTCTTAAATTCCACATATGAGTGAAATCATATAATTGTCTTTCTCTGACTTATTTGACTAAGCATAATACTCTCTAGGTCCTTCCCATCATTGTAAATGGCAGGATTTCATTCATTTTGATGGATGAGTAATATTCCATCGTATATACAGATCACATCTTCTTTATCCATTCATCAGTCGACGGACATCTGGGCTGCTTCCATAATTTGGCTATTGTGGATAGTGCTGCTATAAACATAGGGATGTGCGTATCCCTTTGAATTAGTGTGTTTTTGTATCCTTTGGGTAAATACCCAGTAGTGTAATTACTGGATCATAGGGTAGCTCTATTTTTAACTTCTTGAGGAATCTCCATAACATTTTCCACAGTGGCTGCACCAGTTTGCATTCCCACCAACAGTGCACGAGGGTTCCCCTTTCTCTGCATCCTCGCCAACACCTGTTGTTTCTTGGGTTGCTGATTTCAGCCATTATGACATCTCATCATGGTTTTGATTTCATTGTTGAGCATCATTTCACATGTCTGTTGGCCATCTAGATGTCTTCTTTGGAAAAATGTCCGTTCATGTTTTCTGCCCATTTTTTATTGGACTATTGGGGGTTTTGGTGTTGAATTGTGTAAGTTCTTTATATATTTTGACTACTAACCCCTTATTAGATATGTCATTTGTATGAGAGACTCCTAACTCTGGGAAACGAACTAGGGGTGGTAGAAATGGAGGTGGGTGGGGGGTGGGGGTGACTGGGTGACAGGCACTGAGCGGGGCACTTGATGGGATGGATGAGCACTGGGTGTTATTCTATATGTTGGCAAATTGAACACTAATAAAAAATAAATTTAAAAGACAAACAAACAAACTCAGATGCATGTCAGTCAGGACCTTCTACTGATGGACCTCAATCTAGGTTTTCTGCCGTAAGTAGCTTGCACTCTGACCCAAATAAACAGTCATTTTGACTAAAAAAAAAAAAAAAAAAGATATTTCATTTGTAAATATCATCTCCCATTCAGTAGGTTGCCTTTTATTTTTATTGATTGTTTCTTTCCCTGTGCAAAAGATTTATTTTGATGAAATCCCAATAGTTTGTTTTTGTTTTTCTTGCCTCAGGAGACATATCCAGAAAAATGCAAATCATTATAACCCCCAGACAACTGTCTGGGCACACCATCCTTACTAGTAAAATGTGTAAGAACTCCTGGAGTGGTCTGTATTGAAAAGCAAAGTGGAACAAAGCAGGAATGGTGGTTTCTGATGAGCAGGAGTGCTTGGGCTTAAAAATCGCTTCTCCAAAAACTATTTCATCACCAAGTACCTGGGCTAACTCAGTCTTTGTTGAAGGCAGAGTAAACAAATTTCTAGTGTTGGGGGCTGCCATTTGGGAGGCTTTGGAGGTCCTGTTTTCATGGCCCCAGATGGGGGAGCTGCCCTCTGAGCACTGGAGACCCTCGGTTTCACTTTGCCTCATGAGGTACAAGCTCTCTTGGTCACTGCAGGTCCCTGAAACCCACATGGGAGATTGTCGGAGGAGAGCTGGGTGGGGAGAGCACTAAGGTTCTGGAAAGTCTACCACAGGCCATTTTGGAGAATGGAGGAGGCTGTCCACAGCCTTGATGATGGCATTATGAACTGAAGGTTCTTGCAGAGCCACTGAATGTCTAGGAACTAGAGGTCAATCAAAGGCAGGGAGAGGGCCTGGAGGTCACCAACAGTGATATCCTCCCATGCTCATCCAGGTTACTCTTCAGGGAACCATTCATAACAAGAAGCATTAGTTAGTTTACTAAGTGTCACTGCAGGCATCCCTCATTTCACTGTTTTTCCTCTTAGTGTGCTTCTCAGATATTGCAAATGAAGGTCTGTGGCAAACTAGCATCGAGTGTGTCTACTGGCGCCATGTTTCCAACAGCTTTTGCTCACTTCTATCTCTGAGCCAGAAATGTGATTCTTGCAATTTTTCAAACCTTTTCATCATAACTATATTTGTTTGGTGATCTGTGATCAGCGATTATAAATTACTGAAAGCTCAGGTGAGGGTAGCTTTGGTGGTAAGGAGCCCAACCCGCCATGTCTCAGGCACACCCACAGTGAATAACTTCAGAATCTATTGGGAAAAATCAGGCTGGTTCTAAGCAGTCATTCAACTTCAGAATCATACAGAATGAAGCTGCCTCAAGAGTATCAGTTGTTCACTTGAGTAAACAAAGATTTCATGTGTCTGTATCTCTATCAAGTGAATCTGAGGCTTTACACTCAAGTCTTCTCTGAAGAAATCAGAAACAGTATATGGTTTACTGAAACCTAATGGCCCCTGAGAAAACAAGTCCGAGGACAAAACATGATACAGAACTCTGGAAACTCAGGGGATGAGATTTGATAAATTATTTTCTTCTGTTTTCTACAAGTGGGAATGGATATATTTTTTAAGACTTTATTTATTTATTCATGAGAGACCCAGAGAGAGAGGCAGAGACACAGGCAGAGGAAGAAGCAATTTCCCTGCAGGGAGCCCGATGTGGGACTCGATCCCAGGACCCGAGGATCATGACCTGAGCCAAAGGCAGATGCTCAACCACTAAGCCACCCAGGTGCCCCAGAATGGATATTTAAGGAGAAAAAAAATTTTTTTTCACTTATAAAAATCTTTTTTTAAAGGTATGTTCTGCTCTCTTCCATCCCTCAAAGACAGACAGAGCAAGTCCTAGCTACAACCAAGACTCCAGCTTGCTACCTCTAAATGTGACACTTCAATATGCTTTTTATGGTGGATGACATATATAAGTATATATAATTCAATGAAATAATTTCAAATGCTGCCAATTTGAACTATCCTAAGGGAAGAGCATTAAACATCTTTAAAAGATGCCTCTGCTCCTGAGAGTCCCAGAAACTACTCTTCTTCTTTACACACCTGAAAAGAAAAAACATCACACACCTAAAGCCCTTGAGCTTTTACATGTAGCAAAGATGTAGATAAAATGCATGGCCTTACCCATCCACGGTTGACCGACAAGTGTCTGAAGAAATGATCACACCAGCTTACCTCTGCAATTTCCTCGATAAGCAATCTCTAGCTGAGGGTCCTTGCATTTGGCACGCTGGAACTCACAGCGAGACAAGAAGGTCCTGCCGTCGGACGCGCAGAGGGGCTTCTGAGAGGAGCCCCCACAATCCAGGCCGCAGTCCTTGTCTTTGTCTTGGTCAACTCGCAAAAACTTGGGGAAGAAAAAAAAAAGAAGCCAGACACATGTAAAAAGGCATTCTGCAGCGCAGCCAATGACAGAAGTCTGCCCGAGGCCATGGCCCATGGCAGGGGGGCTGCCAGGAACATCACAGGGACCCCTAAAAATCCCAGCTGGGGGCTGCCACGGTCTCTACAACCTTTCATCTCCAAACCAGCACCCGTGGCCGGATTCCCACATGCGACACTAAGTGGTGCAGGAAGCTGTTACACCTGCTGTGGGGTGCGCAGGAGTGCTGCGGGACTGGCACCAGCCTGAATGACATAGTTGGCCTTTTAATTTCTAAACTGGCTTCCCAGCCCCTCCTGCCCGATCCCTGTCTTGACCCAGCCTGGAAGTTGCCGCGGAGAGCCAGGAGTCCACGGGGTGGGTAATGGGAGGAAGGCACTGTAACTACCTGTATCCCAGCCACCGTGTCTTCCCCACTTGCTTGAACTAGATTACCATCTTCTGAATAAGTACCCAAGCCTCTGGGAACCCCTGGGAGCCCCTGGGTACCCCTGGGAGGCCACTGATTCCCACGACATGCCCAGCAGCACTGCACACATGCATACCTCACCCCCAGCATGAAGTGGACACACAGGCCAGGGGGCCTGTTCTCACCCCGTATGGCAGGTACGTGCAAGCACAGGACCACGAGGGAGCCCACGGAGATGCCCGTGCTCCCCCTGCCTGCTCCAGGGTCCCCGTCCTGGCCTCGGCCCCTCCCGATGCCCAGACCCCACCACGGAGCCAGCAGGGTCTTCCCAGGGCCCACCTGCCCCACACCTGCACTCGGTGGACAATCCCACTGCACACCGTCCAGCCTCACACCTGTGCAGCCCCCGTCATGTCGGGCGGGACAGCGAGCGTGAAGGTGGAGTCAGGAAGCACCCAGGGAGGCTCCGTACTCCGGGATAAACGGATCTCCATGGGCCTTTGCCTACTGGCGTATCCCCTGCCCCACGGACGTGTTTTCTCTGACCTATGGAGCATTAGCAATTCATTAGAGGAAAGGAAGGAAGGAAAAAGTAGGAAACAGAGCTGTGGTTATTCTTTTCAAAGATTTTATTTATTAGAGAGAGAGAGAACACGAGCAGGGGTAGCAGCAGCAGAGGGAGAAGCATACTTCTGGGCAGGGAGCCCAGTTGGGACTCGACCCCAGGACCCTGAGATCATGACCTGAGCCTAAGGCGGATGCTTCACCAACGGAGGCGCCCAGGCGCGGGAGAGCTGTCGTTATTTCTGAGCACCGCTCGGTGGAGGTTGGCCCTCTGACTACTGAGCGTGTATCTGAACAGGTTTACTTGTCATTGTGAGTCCCAGTAATATTTATGAGGTAGAGAACCTGTGTTCAGAACAGCTTGTTCCCTCTCGGAGTCCAAGCTGGGGAAGTAGGAACGGGGTTCAGATGCTGAGGGACCCTCATTCACTTTTTCCCTCATCAGTACAAGAAAAAAAAGAAATTCTCAAATTTAAGATACTCCATTCCTTAAAAGGTAGCATAACTCCCCCCATGAAGCTCTGGGGGGGTCTTTGCTGGCACTGTTTCCAGGGTGACCCAGGGCTGCCACTGAGACAGAGCACAAGGGAAGGAGGAAGGGCCCTAATCATGGTCCTGGGAGGGAAGGGCCGAGGGCACGGGCACCAGGAAGGTGTGACACGGACATCCCAGAACTCAGGGGGGCTGGGGAAGGTGGCTGAGTCCCTGATGTCTGGACAAAGGCTCAGGCCATGAGACAGGTGACAGCCCCAGAAGGCAACAGGGTCTTCCCTCAGCGGGGCCCAGGACATGGCAGGGACGCCCTGTTCTAACTTGCTCCAGCAGCATGCCCTAATGTTTCCTGAGAACAAGCTCTCTTGCTACAATGATGTGTGCTGCCTTTAGCCGAGAGGCAAGTGAAAACAGATCGTTGCTTTCTCGCGGTCGTGCAAAACTTTGTTCTTTTACTTAAAAAAGGGCCACACAAGCACGTAAGAACGTTTGATTGAATGTGTCTCTATGGAGTTTTAAGGCCTGGTTTTCTCACTTTGCCTCAAGTGTGTTTTAACTTTCCAGCCACAGAGGTGCAGGTCTGGGGGCTCCCCAGCTCCCGGGAGATGCCCACACTTCAGCACAGTGTACCTGAGGAGGTGCGTCCACCCACTGCAATGTCACTTCCAATGTTGCCCAGTTTTCCCCTTACCTCTTTCCTCCCAGAAAGCTCCGGGGAGTTTTGATAGACGTCCTCTCAGAACACATAGCTCAGCCCTACAGTGGAGCATCATGCAAGGGAGAGACAGAGACAGAGAGATAGAGACAGAGACAAACCAAAGACAGACAGAGACAGGAGACAGAGAGCCTGTGAAAGCAGGAGCCCACCTGAGGGAGTCAGGTGCTCAGGACCAGTCCCGCCCCATCAGCCACGCCCACCCATTTCAGCTCAAAGCTACAAGTCACCCAAATCCCACTAAGTGTGATGTGTATGAGGTGGTCCATTTGCATCTCCTGAAACCCTAAGTTAGGAAATGCAGATTACTTACGGTAAGACATTGTAATTATCATTTTCTCCAAAGAGACAGACAGATTCTACAACTTAAACAAAAAAAAGAAGGAAAGAAAGCCTAACATTCAGGCATTTGGAATTTGACCATAATTCTTGATAATTTAATGGTGTAGAACTAACAATGGAGCTTTTCTTTATCAGAAATAAGAGAACACACACTTTACTACGCACGTTTCTCCCCCTCCCCACTTTTAATGGCAGTTACATTCCAAGGAGACAGTGCACAGAGGAAAATGAGCTTTTACCCAGGCTATATTCTTTAACCAACAAAGGCCGTAAAAGGGAAATAAAACAGCCCTATTTTAAATAATTCACTGTTTGTTAAAAGGACTTGGTTGAGGGTCTTCAAACTAGTTAAGATAAAAGGTAATTTGTCAAATTTAGAAGGAAATCAGACATTGAGTGACATGAAGAAAGACCTCAGAGTTCCAGGGGTCCCCAGGTCTTTAATGTTAACAAAGCGGCACTGTTTGCCCAAGTGCAAGGACAGTGGCGGGAGGAAGCGGTAGAGGGTGCCCGAGCAGTGTCTGTCTGGACACCATGGAGTCCTGCATGGAAAATAGATTAAGTCCAAGGCAAATGGATCACAAACACAGTCCACATTTTGCTTACTAAATCGAAGGTGTGAGCCAGAGGGAGAGTTAGAACAAAACCCAAACACTGAAGAAACGGGTTCAAACACTCTGTAAATATTCATGTGGATGGATTTTCCCACAGAGATGTTGATTTAAGACTTTTTTTTTAACTGTTTATGCTATGGGATAGCATTAAGAAATACATTGCTCTGCAGCTGTAAGATTCACAAAAGCAAGAACTTTTTAAATCAGAGGTCACTCAAAAGTGAGTATAGCTTCCAAGTATGTTTGCTTAATCTGTAGGCGAATCTCACCCTGGGGACTGGGGGTGCAGGGGCACAATAAGGGCATCGGCGAAGCGTGCACCCCCACTGGGGCATAAGACGGAGTAATTCTGAAAGCCAGTGAAGGACAGGTATGAGCGTGTTCACAAACACAAGTGTGTTCTAAGGCACAACATCTCCACTTCAAGCTCTGAGCTTCCTCAGATTCCAGGACAGAGTTCCCTGCCTTTTTAGTGAGTCCGAGACCCGAAATCCATGATGCCAATGTGGAGATCTTGTTGTCACATCTACAAGTACACTTATAGGGTAGAGTGAAGCCAGCTGGGTACTTGCTGCAGGGTGCTTCTCCCAGAGAGACTGCTGTCACACTCACTCATTCACGCGCTAGAGGCAATACAAACCGAGTCAGATCCAGCTTTAAATAAAATCATTAATTATTGAGTGACTGCTCTCTACCTCCTCTGGTCTAAAGAATGGTGGGATTCAAAAGACGGCCTGCTCTTGTATAGCTTACAATTTTGGGGGCAGAAAATCTAGGACCACAGATGATCACCACCAGGTCATCTGGGACCATTCATGATCACCCCACCTTCTGGGACCACAGATAATCACCACCACATCATCTGAGACCACAGATGATCACCACCAGGTCATCTAAGACCACAGATGATCACCTCCAGGTCATCTAGGACCACAGATGATCAGTACCAAGTCATCTGGGACCTCAGATGATCGCCAGGTCATTTGGGACCACCCATGATACACACTATCTGGGACCACCCATGGTCACCAGGTCAGGAGGAAGTAGCAGGTTTTTCAAGGATCATGCAGGAAGAAAATGAAGGGTCAGCCCTCCTCTCACAGTCAATGCTGAAAGGATGCCTATGACAAGAGGACCTAACTGATGGGGGGCAACAGGTGTGAGATGGGATGATGCAGGGGCTGGTGCAAAGCCCCTGAGTACCAAACCCCAGGAGGATTGTCCACTTTGTGTGGGGATCCAAGACAGAGCTCTCAGGGCTGGAAAGCCTCCAGGACACAGTCTGGACAATTTTGATGAGACGCTCAGGTATACAGGTTCTGGATGCTTCTTATGGTCAGGAGTGACATGGAAACACACAGTCCAGACCCAATATGATGAAAGCAGGAGTATAGAAACTGCTACTTTTCTCTTTATTTATTTGCACTGCCTCCACCGTTGGCATGGACGGAAGACTTTCTAGAACTGTTATTATAGACTCCTTGCTGGCTTTTGGCCCCGTGACCCATTGTTCCTGAAATTCTTCTAGCTCCTCTGTGGACATCTCCTTCTGCATGGTGAGGTTTCAGTTCCAGCCCACAACTGAGGATGGGCATGAGCTCTGCTGGACCGCCTGCTGTGCCCGTCTCTTCTGCTTTCCCCAAACATGTCCTATTTATTTGTTTTCCTCACCTGCTTCCACATCAACCCGATTTTCAATATTTATTTTCTTGTATTTTTGCTTCTTGTTAGCACTTTTTGGAGCCAAGCCAAGAAATCTCTTGGGTTATTAATTGTTCCAGATTCATGTTAATTTGACATTCAGTGAGAACTTGGTTATCATAAAATCTTTCTTAACAAAAAAAAAATCACACAGATGGTATTACCCTAACGCAAGAAGGAACTTTGGCACACACACACACACACACACACACACACAAAACCACATTAGTCAACATTCGTCATTACTCCCAAATATCAGACTTGACTTGTCTGCACGTGGCAGATTTTGACTTTAATACCCTATAGAAGACTACGTGGAACTGAATTTCTAGTCTTAGGTGTCATACTCCTACCTGGGGGTCTCACAGGACTTTCAGTCATATAAAAGCATTTACAGAGGGTTCACTGGATCTTGGGCACTATTGCCATTAGTTTAAGCGACAGTTTCTCAGCCAGAATCCAGAATTCTCAGGAAGAATCAAGGAACATGCCAAATGATGTTTTTCTGGGACCACGGCCTCATGAAATAGTGCAAGGCTGGCACATAGGAGCCCATTATAGTGGACATGCAACCAACTGTTCGGAGCCAATGGGACCATCACCCTTACAGGCTAAAGAGGACACACATTCATCCACACGGCCTTGGCCACCCCACAGAGTGTCTGGTCTACAGTTGGTGCTCAGTAAATGCTTGTATAGCTAACTCTGTGGAAGTCACTACGGAATGATGAGGGCAGACAGCAGAGGAAAGAGAAGGTTGTGAGCACAGTGATTTGGGGACGCAGGAACAAGAGAGGGCCAAGGCCATGGGCAGACCATAGACTCAGGGAGGAAGGCACGCTTGGCGCGCCCTGCTGTGACCGCGTTGGAACAAGCAGCGTGCTCTCTGCACACCCGCCGTCTCTCCACCCCCTTCTGTGGCACACGCCTTGTTTGCCAGGCATTCCGGGCATCTCCGGACCGAGGCATGGAAAAGCTCGGACGGCAGCTCTGCCCTTGGGTGGCACCAAAGACAAACATTCTCCCTGGACAGCAATTCTCAGTGAACAGGATGAAACGCTTTATATGAGAAGTGTCTGAAAATAAGAATATAAGGGATTAATCCCTGGCTGGACTCCACTTCCTAAACACCGGGATCACCGCAGCTCTGTGTTGGCAGCACCGCCATCCGCTGGGCAGCTGGCTCACCAAGCAGACCCCTGGCCTCCCCGCCACCCAGAGACTCTGATTCACAGGCCTGGGGCAGAAGGCAGGAATTCCGTGTCTAATAAACAGGGCGTGTGAACACGTGGGACCCCTGGCCCGGCATCATGCACCTCTGCTGACAGAGGTGCCCACCACCAGCTCTGCCGGCACCGGGCCAGGTGGCAGCAGCAGGTGCTGCCTGCGATGGCCAGGCCTCTGTGCTCCCAGAGGGGCTCTAAGTGATTCGTGACTTCCCCAGTGGCCCCACGTTTCCTGAGGCATCTAAGAGGCAGTGATTACTGCTGTTTCTCTGTGCGTCCTGGTTTTCCTTAGAAGACCAAATGCGTTTCGTTGATAAAATGACATTTTTCCAAGGCATTCAGCCGGAGTTTCTTTTTTGAGGCTCCTGCTCATTTCAAAGCACTTAGAACAAATTGCACTAAAATACATGTTAGAGAATACTTGAGTAACCTGGGAAGCAGGGGAAAGGCATCCAAACGCTGAGATACCAGACCATTTGCTCACTGGCCAGACCTCAGGGGACAGACCACTCCCGCTGCTGCAGCCATCACGAGGGGGGAGCGGGAACCAGGCGACGAGCCCTGCTGGAAACGACCTGCTCACGCTGTCATGAGAGATGACCGCTGTCACGAGAGATGACCACAGCGCCCCAGAAGCTGGAGGAGCGGGGGGGCCAGGAAGCCTCACGGATGCTGACGGCCGTGTTTGCATTCTTTAAGTATTAGCAAATACCTCACATGAGGGTCAGGGACTCTGCTCTACGAATGAAGACAGAACAGGGCCCAGATCCGCATCCTTGTCTAAACTCCAGGGAGACCCACACGGTATCTGAAATGCCATCTGTGTTCCCTGCTGCACCGAATCCTCATACTTGCCCCTGTGTTCATGATCTCGCCCTTTCTCGGACAAGATGTGGGCCCAACAGGGATTCTGAAGGTAGGGATGCTTCCTGCTAGCAAGGGTCACAGGGCTGGAGACAGCCAAGGCTCTGGTTCCTGTAGAGTGTTCCTGACAAGTCTGTGCACGAAGCAGGTTCTAACAAGTATTTGCCATGTGAACAAGCCGGACAATGGGGTGTCCAGGGCAGCCCTCTTGTATGCCAAGCAGCAAGAATCCTGCTCCACTCACCACCGAGGGAGGTTCATGCTCAATGGGGGACAAGCAGAGGGGAATCCCTGGAGGACGAGAGGGCACAAGAGAAGACCTTCATCTCTCCATACTCATCTCCACCAACCAACACAACTATCACCCCCAGGGTGAAAGAAACTGGTACACACATATGAGTCCCTTCTCTGTGAAGAAGAGAACCAAATGCCCTTTGCTCATGTGCCAGGGACCAAGTGCAGATGGAATGCTGTCAGGGCCTGGAGGCTAGGTGGGAAGCTCTCAAGAGCACAGATGAAGAGACCAAGGTCCTCAGAGGACACCATGCACAGGTACCTCCTATGACTGACAGAGAGTCTCAGAGGAGGTCACCCAACTAGTCTGTGACACCACTAGAACCAAACCAAGGACTCTGGACCCAGGCCCCTACTCTCCACCGCAGGCATGCATGGCAGGGTCCTTGACCCAAGGGTGCCAGGGCTGGGTCATCTTTCTCTAGGTCTTGATGCCAGGGCTAAAGTATTCACCTGAAACACAGGACCAATTTTCTTGGTCCTGGAGGATGCACAGAAGAGGGGCTGGAGGATTGGCCACAGAACAGACCTTCTGTCTACCTTCCCAACACCTTCTCCTCCTTTCATCTCCTGCCTGGAAGGGCATTCTGTGCTGGCTCATGTCTGGCATCATCAGATGGGGAACGTGGCTTATTGCCCTTCTCACCTTGGTTTACACATTAAAACAGATTCCTCACATTTTTTAACAGTCTTGGTTTATGTTACGAGATAGCCACGGCATGGGATCCTCCAAGGGAATTCTCTTCACAGTTCTTTGAAATGTAGCATCTGAAACCTCTAATGCAGTCATGCCACCACCCAAAATTATCATCATTATTGAAATGCATAAGTACAATCTCTGAGATAGGTGGAAACGGTTCTGGAAGCCCCATATTCGCTAAGTGCTGGCTGCTTCTGTGATCCATCATCTGACACCTCTTGCTAGGGCGTCTGTATCACCCTCCCCCAGGTGCTAACACAGGCAGAACTCGGTCTCTGCTCTAATCTGCACCCTTCATCCAACACCATCCCCAAACCACCTTCCCCAGGTGCTAACGCAGGCAGGACCAGCTCTGTGCTCTAACCTGCACAGATGTGATGTCAATCCCTCATCTATCTCCCTAAAGTTCAATTTTTAGAATCGTTGCAAAAGCACAAATAAAAATAAATTCTGTGGCTCTATCAATAATGAAACAAATCCAAAATGCTGAGAAAAGAAGCTTCTTTTGAAAAAAAAAAAAGTCAAAATTCACAACCTTAATTACAGAGAAAGGAAATGCCTTACTTTCAGGGAAGAGAGATTTGTGCAGAGGGGATAGAGAGGTTTGTAGGGATGTCACCGGCATTTCAGTGTTGCAGCTAGAGAGCCGGAGCAGCCAGTGGTGTGGAGCGAGGGGCAGCCAGGTCGCTGCCCACCAGGTACTTTCTGTCTCCATGAGGCACTCGAAGCATCACATACACATCATCCCATCTTATGGAGAAACTTAATGTCCTGAAGAGACACAGAACAATTTGGATTTTTCTAAGAAAAGTGTCAGGACTCTGGAAACAAGCCTCACAGCATCAACTGGAATTGGCACAGGCGGCCCCGGGTTAACACCAGTCAGCGCTGCACATGTGAGGTCATGGATGAAGGGGACTGGCCATCGTGGGTCTCCCAGACTCTACCGCCTCCGGCCGGGGGACACACACCCCAGAGTCCTGAGGGTGGGGAGGAGGGTGTTCCCTGGTGTGCAGAGTCCCTAATTCCATGACTCATCTAGAGAATGAATCCCTGCCAGGAGGCGAGTCCACATCCACACACGGGCTCCCCACATCCTCGGACACACCCGGCTGATCAGCCTGGGAACTTGGGGGTTAGGAACCAATGCTCTGATTCAGCTGGGCCAGCTGACACGGCCGACTCCCAGAGACCTGGCAGCCCCAGGGGCCGGGGGCGAATCTGCAGCTGCACCCTGGTTGGCGCGGCTCCTGCTGGGGGCTGTGCTGGCTTTGGGGGGAAGAAGCACAGAACAGCACCATAGGGAGAGCTGCACCCTCAGATCATGTCTGCTCCAAGGGCCAGGGCTCCGTGCCCCAGAAAATCAGCCACATCCCAAGTCAGACGCACTGCAAAGTTCCAACATCCTTATCAAGTTGTTCCCATCTTCTTGGCAGTGATGATGAGTCCAGAAAATACTTCTAGTGAAGGTTCATTTATCCAAAAAAGATTTTGATGGGTTCTATCTCTGTAGAAAGATGCCAGGTGTTACATCCAGAAAAATAGGAGAGGGAGGAAGAGAAGACTCTTCTACCCCTGAAAGTTTTCTAATCAGGGTGAAGACAGGATTGCCACAGGGCCCGCTCCACAGGTCCAGCTTCGAGCCCCAGATGCCACCATCACGTCAAGAGTAAATCCACTGGACTGCCTAAGAGGCAAAGCTACTCTGAACAGCATCTGGTATGACTATTTAACAATCCCGCCAAGATCTGGACCAATGTGCTTGGAATCATGTCAAATCCAGAAAACAGGGAGGTTTATCATGGAAACAGAGACACACTGTAATTTAGGATTGATCCAATAGCCTCAGAATCACAGCACTCTGAAGCCATGGTCGTTGAGCTGCGAAGCTCACAGAAGTGGCCGCGGCACGGAGTCCAGTTATGGTTTCTGAAGGGTGACTCCATTAGGCGTTCACGTCAAATAACCCTGGACGGCAAAAACTGGTGAGGAGCTCAATAACAAAGGCACTTAAAACTAGGACACATGGCCAATGGAATACAGGTTTTCTCAGCTGCCATTGAACTGGGGAGAGAAAACCAGGATTTATACACTTTTTTGAAAACAAAATATATCTGCATTGTCAACTTGCTCATCTAAAATTAAGTAACCAGGGGATCCTTGGGTGGCTCAGCGGTTTGGCGCCTGCCTTTGGCCCAGAGCGTGATCCTGGAGACCCAGGATCGAGTCCCACGTCGGGCTCCCTGCATGGAGCCTGCTTCTCCCTCTGCCTGTGTCTCTGCCTCTCTCTCTCTCTCTCTCTGTGTGTCTTTCATGAATAAATTTAAAAATCTTAAAAAAAATAAAATTAAATTAAGTAACCAGGGTGTAATTTACCTAAAATTTTGCCAACATACAGAATAACACCCAGTGCTCATCCCGTCAAGTGCCCCCCTCAGTGCCCGTCACCCAGTCACCCCCACCCCCTGCCCTCCTCCCCTTCCATCACCCCCAGTTCGTTTCCCAGAGTTAGGAGTCTTTATGTTCTGTCTCCCTTTCTGATATTTCCTACCCATTTCTTCTCCCTTCCCTTATATTCCCTTTCACTATTATTTATATTCCCCAGATGAATGAGACCATATAATGTTTGTCCTTTTCCAATTGACTTATTTCACTCATCATAAAACCCTCCAGGTCCATTCATGTTGAAGCAAATGGTGGGTATTTGTCATTTCTAATGGCTGAGGAATATTCCACTGTATACATAGACCACATCTTCTTTATCCATTCATCTTTCGATGGACACCGAGGCTCCTTCCACAGTTTGGCTATTGTGGACATTGCTGCTAGAAACATCGGGGTGCAGGTGTCCCGGCGATTCATTGCATCTGAATCTTTGGGGTAAATCCCCAACAGTGCAATTGCTGGGTCGTAGGGCAGGTCTATTTTTAACTCTTTGAGGAACCTCCACACAGTTTTCCAGAGTGGCTGTACCAGTTCACATTCCCACCAACAGTGTAAGAGGGTTCCCTTATTGAACACCAATAAAAAATAAATAAAAAAAAATAAACCAGAGATGCAAGAAATAATGTAGGGGACTCTGTAAGTGGGAAGGAAAGACCAAAAGTGACAAAGACTAGAAAGGAATAGAGAAATATCTCCAGAAACAATGACAAAACAAGTAACAAAATGGCACTAAATTCGTATCTATCAAAAATCACTCTGAATGTAAATAAACTAAGAGCTCCAATCAAAAGACATAGGGTGTAGGAATGGAAAAAAAATAAAATAAAATGTTGATATTATTATACCAAACTAATATAATTTTCTGTGATGATACTATTGGGGAGCCAAATATTATCACAGTGGCATCCATCCTGAAGATATCTTCATACTTTGAATGTCATTTCCTGAAGCTGTCCTTGGCTCCGGAAGGTCGTCAGATATGTTAGAGTTGGGTACTGTTCATAAAACATTTGCCGCCACCACTGTGCAAAGCTACACAATATCTTGCAAAAAGTCATGGGATCTGGGTTTTTAACAAACTTCTGCCAAGAAAGATGAAGGCTGCAGCCAGCGTCCTTCACAGAGGTCACTTCCGAGCATCCAAATATTTTGGTTTTGTCTTTATTTCAATTTTCAAGGTTGTCCTTGGAAAGTACCTTCCCAACAGTTTATGAAAGACTCCAGAAAACGTGTCTGGTGAAACCGAATTTCCTCCTGTGGAAGCCTGTGTAACCCAGCAAGGCCCGGCATGCGGGGAGCGGAGACAGGCCCTCCCTGTGCAGGCAGCCGTGCTGGTGCCTGCGAGCCACGCGCGTGGAAGGCTATCCCGCGGGGGGAGACCAGTCCACCACGTGCGTGCACATCAATGTGTGGCCGACCTGTGGCCGTCCAGAACCGAGAGAGGAGCCTATCGAGCTAAAGTGACGCTGCTCTGTAATGATGTCCCCACCGGGGATCCCTGGGTGGCTCAGCAGTTTAGCACCGCCTTCAGCCCGGGCATGATCCTGGAGTCCTGGGATCAAGTCCCACATGAGGCTCTCTGCATGGAGCCTGTTCTCCCTCTGCCTGTGTCTGTCTGTCTATCTCTCTCTCTCATGAATAAATAAATAAAATCTTAAAAAAAAAAATGATGTCCCCACCATCTCCTGGTCCCTCGGGTGCTCACGCAGCCTCTCTGGCCTCACCATCTCCCCTCCGGCCTTGGATTGTCACTGAGGAGGGAACTTGCCAGCCTCCAGTGCCGCACATCAAGCAGCAGCAGCTGTGACAACCAGGCATCAGTGTGCGTACAGGTGGGCATGGGTGGACACAGGCAGGCGTAGGTGGACACGAGTGGTGCTTCCTTCTGGCCTCTGGGACGGTCTGGCTCTAAAACCCACCGGGACTGGGAGGGAAGTAGACGTAGGAAAAGATGAAAGCGTGAGCCAAACAAACTCCACGCCTGTGTGCACAGCATATCTCCAAGAGGATGGGGTCCAGGCCACCAGGATCCCCCTGTGATGGCAAGCTAAACTTCCATTCTAGACACAGTGTGCATTTCCACTCGAGATACAGAGGGTGTTTTTTTGTTTGTTTTGGGGTTTGTTTGTTTTTTTGCCTCCACAAGGAATCCCCCTTCAAATACAACCTGCCATTCTTCATGCACAAGTAAAAGATGGAGGAGACCTTATTCTGTTTAAATAAATTTATCGGTAATTCCAGAGGCAAATTTGATATTAAAATGAACTAAAATACAAAGACATTAATTAAAGGAAATCAATAAATTAGAAGACTGGCTTCTGGAGTGAGGACAGGGCTCCCTGAAGAACAGGGGCCCTGGGATGAGCGTCTGGTCCTCCGACGGCCACTTTGTGATCGCCGCATACTCAAAAGCACCGAGATTTGCTCCAGAAAAGACCAAAGACACCGAACAACACAGCTCACCATCCTCAGGCTCGTAAACTTCCACGGTCCATGCCCACCGGTGTCAGTCCTGCTGATAGGGCCAGCAGGGCAGTAGCTCTCTGGAAACAGCCAAGTGAAATCCCAGTCCCGTAAACTCACCTGGCTGTTCTGTGTCCCTGTCCGGTAAGATGAGAACATCCCTGTGGCTCACAGGTGTGGACGTCTTAACTCCACTACCCAAACACTGTTTTGGTTTAAGATTTCATGAACTACTTCGTTAGTAGGAATAACAATTATCATTACCGTCCTGACTCCAGCAGGTGTCGCACAGGAGGATTTCAGGCCTCCCTGACCCCACACCCTGGGGTCCTTCTTGCCCTTGACTGGCAAGCCTGTCCTCATGTGCTCGGGAAACTGTCTTGAATCCACAATCTCACAGACATAAAGTACGTGGTGAGTGTGTTGAGGTCAGCTCCCCATTCAGCCTCGTGTGTGTCTGGCTGTTGCTCATCCAGCCCGTCCAGCCTCAGCTGGACCCAGACCACTAGCACTGCCCTGCTCAGAGACAGGATAGGGAGGGCCCAATAGGAGAAATACTTGTGGCGACCTAGGCTGACCCGCCATGACATCTAGCCGATGACCCAGAGGCATTGCCCGTTGTCAGGAGTGACCCCCCACCAAGTTACACAGGGTCACCCTCTAGGGGGGAAGCATATTCCCTGCCCTGTTTAAGTGACCCATAGACAGATTCAAGCAGATGCAAGTCCCACCGCAGTGTGAGCAGGGAGTGCAAATCCCAGAGCCCTCGGGCCTGGCTGCGTGGATGCGTGGCCACAGCAAAGGGCACTGAAGCAGGGGACACGGGGCCTCAGTTGGTTGAGAGCCCAACTCTTGGTTTCAGCTCAGGTCATAACCTCAGGGTGGGGAGGTCAAGGCTGGGCATGGAGTCTGCCCCCCTCCCTTCCTCTGCCCCTCCTTCCCCACTTGTGTGATCCTCTCAAAAATAAATAAATAAAAACAAAACTGGGGCACGAGAGGATTTCTCAGGTCCCAGCAAGTTTTAAAATCTGAAACCTCTTTCCTCCAACCATGTGTGTCAGCATCTGCGATACTGGGGCAGGAGGAGAGCAGGAGCACCCCACCTCTAGCCCCTCTGCAGCCACCTCCTCCAGGCACACCACAGTTTGCACTGCTGTGCCCTCCAGAGGACGAGTTCCTCTTCCCTCCGGGATGGAACTGTGTGCAGAGCACCTGGCACAGCTGCCCTAGGAGCTGGGTCCCCCCATGGCCTCCTCCTAGAGGAGCATTCAGAAATCAGGCCTGCTCTCTCCACCTTACACGAGGCTGCAGGTCAGAAGGCGAGGCATGGGATCAGGTCGAGAGTGTTTTGCAGATGTTGTGGGCCGAGCTGTGCCCCACCCACCCACCCCCGGAAATATTCCGTCCTACTCCCTGGTACCTGCATATGTGGCCGTATCTGGAAATAGAGTCTTTGCTGACATGATCTAGTTCAGATCAGTCTACACTCGAGTAGGGTGACCTCACGTGCCATTGTGGGTGTCAGAGTCAGTTCTGTCCCCCCAAGTCTGCCTGTGACATCCTAGCTCCCACCCCTCAGAATGTCCCCGGGTTTGGAAATAGCTATTGCAGATGTAAGTAGTAAAGTTAAACTGAGTCATGCTGAAGGAAGATAAGCCTTGAATCCAATATGACTGCTGTCCTATAAAAAAGAGAGATCTGGACACAGACATGGACACAGGGAGAAGGCTGTGTGAGGACGAACAAGCGGGGTCACCAAAGATGCCAGAGCATGAACACCGGGAGCCGGACAGGGGTCTGGGGCCAACTCTTCCCCCACCCTGTACACCCCTGCCCTTGGACTTCTGGTTGTGGAACGGGGAGAGAAGAGATCGCTGCTGTCTAAGATCATTTGTTGTTGCGGCCCTAGGACCACATGGCATCCCTGGGACCATCATGGCATCTCTGGGACCACCAATAGCAGCCCCGGGACCATCGATAGCAGCTCCAGGAGGATTGTTAGCAGCCCTGGGATGATCCTTTGCAGCCCTGGGACCATTGTTAGCAGCCCTGGGACCATGTGGTGGTGCCAGGACACTAACAGACTGGCAATCTGATAACGAAGGAGTAAAATAATGGAACTGTGGTGTTGTCATCACAATAAAAAATGCCCCAGCCAAAATGATTGGAAAATCTTACTGCTTTACATATAAAAGATGCACAGAAAATTACCCCAAAAATACTCAAAATGGGAAAAAGAGCTATATCTATATATAGATTATGTACCACGTGTATGTATGTTCTTTGATCAAATGGCAGTTTTTAAATTCACGCTGTACTTACCCCTTTCGTAGATAATTACATTGCCAGGTGTCTGGGTCACCCAGTAAACACTAAAATGCCCTCCCTGGGCAGAATCAAGTTTCCCAAATCTTTTCTGCATATTGTATTTTTCTAAAATACATACGTTTGCAGGCCATGAGATGTCATGGGGCTGAATGTTATAAGCCGGAGGCCGGCCACCCGTGTTTGCCAGCAGCTCCTCTAAATGGCACCTGTGCCCTAAGCCCAGCAAGAACAGAGAGCCAGGAAGCAGGGTCCTGGAGAGGTGACCACCCAGCTCCTGCCGCCCGGTGTGACGGAGCAGCCACCCCAGAAGGGCACACGCTGAGGAGAAGGGAAGTGGGAGGACCAACCTCACCTCTTCCCCGGTCCTGCTCGGGACCCCCCGGGAGAACATGACTCACAGGACAGGCACCTGTGACGGCTCCGTGAGGGAGAAATGGAAAAAGCAAGATGAAAAAATCAAGGCTGGAGAAAAAGGAAAATGGATTTTTTTTCAAATAAATGGAAAAATCAAGGCTCAAGGTCCATTCTGTGTGGCTGAAACAGGTGAGCAGTAATGTGGGGGAGGGTGGAGGGGAACAGGGCTGGGGAGCAGTGGGACGTGGTCACCGTGGAGTGGGGACGGCGTGTCCTGCGGCAGATGCTCGGGGGTTTGTTAGGGTGCGCTCCACCCCCACCAGCAGGTGCAGCCTGGGGGTCTCTGCAGGTGCCTCCCCGTGACACCCTCTCCTCTTCCCTGCCCCCGTGGCCGACTGTCGCCTTCTGTCCACTCACACGGGGCACAGAGATGAACGCATTAGGCCACTGAAACCCAAGGACAGCACAAGCCCACCCTGGCCTGCCCAAGCGGTGGTACAGCAGAGGTTGGGGGAGGGCCTGACCGCGCTGGGCCACAGCCCTGTGCACGGCCGACACGTGAGCACAGACGTCTGTGACTCTCCCAGGCTGAGGGCTCGCCCGGGACTTCTACTCCGTGATGAGAAGTTACAAGTTGTGCTTCTGGAGCACCGACTTGGAACCAGCAGTATTTTGCTAGACTCTGGAGGCCACAACGCCATCCGAGCAAAATGGGGAGTCAGGTGCTCACAGATGCACCCCCAAGCCCTCCGTCACTGACTGATCGGTGACTCACCAGCGGCTCGGATGTCCCTGCGGCTCTGGGAATGGAAGTCATGGGAGCAGCTCCGACAGCCAATCGGGAGCAGCTTTGGCAAACACAAGTCACGCAGACCCCAAGCCACATGGACCCCACGCTCCTTGGCCCCCACACTCCAGGGCACTGCTCACCACCGCCCCTGGGAAGCAGCGGCAGCAGGTGGCACGATGCACCCCTTCCCTGGCCCAGCTAGCTTGTCCCGTTCGTGCACCTGTAGGGCTCCCCCACAGAGGGGGTGCGTGAGGGTCACAGGGCGAAGGGTGCAATGCTATTTTCAGAATCGCCCACTGGGACCTTATCTCTCTGTTCTGCCCTCGGATTTCTTCAGTGACTCTGCAGACGGAGCCCATTCCCTCGGCTGCATCCCTCGGGGGAGCACAAAGCCAGCCTCTGGGGCTGGACCTGCGCTGAACCCAGGCTGGACCGGGAGACCCCACTGCGAGACCGGGAGAAGGCGGGAGTTTAAGGGCAGCCCAGCCGTCCAGCAGGGACCGGGAGCACCGTCCCAAGTCTTGTCTTCATTCCCAGACGTTCCAGCTCATGGCAGCTTGGAATTACTCGGAAAATCACACACAATCTAGCACGTGGTACATTGGAATTTGATGAAGAGCCGTGGGAACCTAGAGGGAACCCCTTGGACTGTATTATTAATACTCAGAATCTATTAGCGTTTTCCCCTCCTTGATTCCCTTTACTCCGTGGAGCAGAAGGGCCTCATAGATGTAGTTCACAAATACACCCTGACATACTGATGGATGATGGATGCACGTGATGCTCCCGACCGCCCTCGCGCTGTAAATCAGGTGCTGTATCTGGTTGCTGATCAGAGACAGAAGCCTTGTCTGTAAACGGGAACGATCCAAAACCAGACACCCACGGCCTTAGGTGCCCCAACTCCTCTGTGGGACCTCGGACAGACAGACAGATGCTGAGCACACCCTGCACCACTACCCTCTGCCCGCAGACAGCACTTGAATCTCCAAGGACAGGCGGAGCGCTGAGCGGAAAGCCGTCTGCCTCAGGTGAGGCCCATTCCTGTGAACCTGCGCCAGGCCGGGCACACGGACCCTTGGGCCCTGGGTGTCATCTCCATCGGTTCTCTGGGCACACCTGCTCCTACCCCCACCCCTCCCACCTCTCCTGCCAACCCACCCATGCGGGCCTCCTCTGCGGGGAGGAGCCCCATTTCTCTGAAGGCTCAGCTGACTCTGGCTCCCCTGTAGCACGGCTCACCCACCCAACCACAGTCACCCTCCCTTTATCCAAATTCCTTCAACTATCATCGTCCTAACAGCCTCAGGACAGGGTCCAGACTGTTCTCTAGTTTCCAGGCCCTTTTGCCTTTGTTCCCAACAGGACGGAAGATCTCCAAAGCCTGGAGCTGTAGCTGACAACTCCATGCATCGCCCCTGACCTTGGGCAGCAAGCCTGCCCCGCGTCCCTGACCTCAGGCGGCAAGCCCGCCCTGCGCCCCTGACCTTGGGCTATAAGTCACCCCCCTGCATCACCCACTGCCCTTCCCCACACGTGCACGTCGTGTCCAAAACCTGGGAGGAACGCAATGCATTCATGTGAGGAGACCAAGAATTTGAGAAGTTAACCCAGGTGCAGAGCTAGCACGTGAACCTCACTCTTCCTGATTCCCACATCTCCCATCTCCGTGGGTCTCTAAAACAAGAATGGTCTGACCTAAGTCTGCATCACGAGTGTCTGCTCAATACAAAGCTATCTAATCTGAAATTACTGCCAAATCTATCTTACGTTCTTCATTTATTTTTTAAAAATTTATTTAGAAGTGTACCTCAATCCTTAGTCCTAGGACTAAAAACTAGTTCTCTTTCTTTTCTTTTCTTTTTTAAAGATTTATTTATTTATTCTTATTTATCCTCTGCCCACACAGAGAGAGGCAGAGACACAGGCAAAGGCAGGAGCAGGCTCCTTGTGGGGAGCCCAATGCAGGACTCGATCCCAGGACCCCAGGATTACGCCCTGAGCCAAAGGCAGATGCTCAACCACTGAGTCACCCAGGCGTCCCTAGAAACTAGTTTTCTATGCACTTAGCAGTGCGGTATCATTGAAAAGTGAAGTGAACCAGTAACATGTCCCAATAACTGAAACCGTGGTCTAACCTCTGAGCCACTTCCACACGTCCAGGCCCAAATGTTGGAAAATGTGAAATGCTCAGAAGGCCGAGGAGATGCTTAGCTGGTAACTCAGTCAACTGTTCCACGTTTTCTAACTCCAACAGCAGCAGCTCTGCTGAGCTGGTCACTGTGCTTTATTTATGGCGCACGTGAATGACACCCCTGGAGTGGCTCAGTGTTCAGCGTGAGCGGCTGTGCCCCGCGCTCTTGGCTGCAGAGCTCTCACGGACATTGTACGTGCACCTGGAGTTTGGCTGGATGGATAAATTTAGGAATCCTCAGATCGCAGCTGGTGTTAAAGACTTGGACATGGTAGCGTTACCCAGAGAGGGTGTGCCGAGGGCAAAGGGGCCAGGACCAGGCAGCAGACAGGAGGACAGAGCGGGCTCAGCACAGGACAGGGTGCCCGGACAGGAGGGCCAGTCAGCGTGGGGGCAAACTCCAGGAGAGGCCGGCGGCTGCAGAGCCCAGGGGAGGCTTCCATGGGAGGAAGCCGAGGCCTCACTAAACGTACCCCCATGACATGGGGTCCAGGTGGGCTAGCCTCGCTCCCCCCGCCCCCGCACACACAGCACATGCTCGGGAGCTGGCTGTGCACCTACAACCAGGCAGGAAGGCCGGCCACCCTCTCCCCTTCCCCAGCCGTCCCCACGCTGGGAGGGGCTCAGCGCTGAAGGTGACCCGGTGCCCAGTCCGACCGTGTGTGCAATGGTCCTGTTGTGTCAGAGCAGAGGTGCAGAGGGGCTCACCCAGACGCATGCTCACACCCAGACACAGACTCACACCCAGACACAGGCTCACATCCATACCCAGAAATACTCTCACACCCAGATACACGCTCATATCCACAGACTCACATCCACACCAGACACACACTCACACTCACACCCAAATATGCTCATACACACACACACACACTCACACCCAGACACATGCTTATACCTACATAAAGACACGTGCTCATACCCACTCAGATCAGACACATGCTCACATACACACACACTCATACCCAGACAGACTCCCAGACACAGGCTCACATCCGCATCCAGACACACTCTCACACCCAGACACACACACCCACAGACTCACACCCAGACACATGCTCACACCCAGACACATGCTCACACCCACACTCACGCATGCTCATGCCCACACACATGCTCACACACACACACATTCACATCCATACTCAGACACATGCTCAGACCCAGACACACACTCACACCCAAATACATGTTCATACAGACTCTGACAGGTGCTCACCCACAAACACACATGCTCACACTCACACATATCTCCACATGAGAGGAGGGAGAAAGTTGGTGGTGAGGGCACCTAGACTCACTGAGGGGAAGCCCAGGTGACACGTCTGGGCAGTGGGTAGAGGACAGGAAGCCCTACGGTGTCCATGCGGAGTGGCACCTGGCAGCACACCTGTCCTGCTGGCCCTGTAGGCCTTTGACTATGGAACGCACCCTTTCATGCTGTTTGGCACCATGGAACCCAGGTGAGATGGCGAAGGCCTGCAGAGATGGCCACCTCCCCGCCCACATCCCCCCAGGGGGGCCGCGGTGGCCCTGGCCGTCCTGCACCCCTTTCCACAGCACCAGAGCCTTAGTCACACAGAGGTGTGCAGACCAGACTGGACACTGGACACACCAGAGGACACAGGATCTGTCGTCTTGGGCGACATGATCACGTGCCCATGTGCGTGAGCCATGACCTGCTCCAGGTGTCTGCCAGGCCCCTGGGGCCCCGGAAGGACAGAGAGGACAGGGCGGGCCAGCAGTGGGGGAGGGGGACACGGCGCTCCAACATGCCACACGTATTCTGTCCCGCGCTTTCCCAGCAAGACGTGGGAAGTCCCCCGTCTGCCCTCCAGCTTTCACTGAAACATGAAACACACAGAAGAAGATTTCGTTCCTAAGAAACCATCTTCCCGCAGCGTGGCCTCACCCCTGCCTTGGAGGGAAAGAGCCTGCGTTCCCATCCGTCTGCATGAAGGACGATACCCAAAACCTAATCTGACAGAAGGCTTAATCATACGGTTACTGGCAAATCACGACGCCACACACAACAGCAATCTGCTATCTTAGGAACATGGAAAGTTTCATCGAAATAAATGTGGGACAGAACTGCCTTCAGCGGCCACTCCCAGAACTCAAGATGGCGCCTCTCGCCCAACCCGCCATCCGCGCCTGCAAGAAAGCATTTGCATGGACAGAAATCTCAGTATTAACATAAACTTAGATAGAGCAGGGTGTGTACATAAGAAGCTCTTAGCATCTCACATTTATACTTCTTCCTTTTTTTTTTTTTTTTTAATGTTTTGGTAAAAGTTATCCTGGAAGTGCCTCTAAAGGCCGTGGAGAGAGTCCAGGCTTCTTGCTAATCTTCAGTGTCTTGGGATTTGTGGCCTTAGATGCATTTAATATGACTTCATTGAAAAACAGAATGTCAGAGAAATACTTTGTGGAATCGGAATCCTGGAAGAGAAATATTTCTCCAAAATTTATTTTTAAGATTTTATTTATTTATTCATGACAGACACACTGAGAGAGAGAGACAGAGAGAGAGAGAGAGGCAGAGACACAGGCAGAGGGAGAAGCAGGCTCCATGCAGGGAGCCCGACGTGGGACTCGATCCCGGGTCTCTAGGATCACGCCCCAGGCTGAAGGCGGCACTAAACCGCTGGGCCACCGGGGCTGCCCCTATTTCTCCAAATTTTGATTATACTTGTTCAACATAGAACAAACTAATGTCACAGGTGGCCAAGTTTAAAGATTGTTAAAAAAAAAAAAAACAATAAACTATCTGTGGGGCAAAGCAGCTCCACTGGCAGGTCTTTTTCGCAGAAGGGAACAGATCAGATGCCCTACAAGGCAAGAGTGGGAGCCTTATTTCTGAAGGACATCCTATGGAGAAACTAACATGGAGTTGTAAGGATCCCTAGGAGATTTGCCAAGAAAAGAGCGTGTTCTGGGTCCAGCTGATAAATCCTGCTTCGGGGGACCCCGAATGGATGCAGATCTGCATCTTTCTGCACATGAGGTGGTTCTGATGGTCTCAGCCCTTGCCCATGCTCTGGAGAATCCTGTGTGAGATCCTGCACATGGTCATGGGGCCAGTTTTGAGGAAATGAATGTATGTAAAATTTCATGCATCTTTTCTATGAGTACATCGAGCTTAGAAGACATCATCATGTCAGTTAGCCCTCCAGCGCAGAGACCAGGAAAAAGATGCACGCACATTTTCCTTGAATGGTCTGGAAATTTCCATTCAGTTTTCTTGAAGGGATGAGAAAGCCTTTGCAATGAGACTGCAGAGCAGGAATCTTGGCAGTGCTCTTGATAGGCTAGATGCGCTTTGTCTTCCTAACTGTCATCTCGCAGACCAGCTATGTTGGGAGGGAGCCTAATGCTCTGCTTATTTTTACTACAAAGCCATGTGATTGGGGTTCTGGTGCAGGCAGAATTTGCACAGTGCTCTGAACGGCTAACATTTGTTGACTTCAGGGCAACGTTCACAAACTGAAGGATTCAGAAAATCGCTTCTGTCTCCAAACCCTGACCCTTGGAGTTCTACAGCGGCCCTGGGCTCCGCCAGCCTAGGCTTCGTGTTTAGGAAAACCAGCACTCATCCGTTCACAAAACACACTCAATCGCCCCCAGAGAAGCCCACTGGCTGTAGGTTTTGCCAACCTTTTCCTCACTGGGGAACGCACTGCTCACTCAGGAGTTTCCAGAGAAATGGAGATTTCAAAAGTCACTACTGAAATCACTTCCCTCTGAGGCTCCTACGAGGATCAGAGATGGCCCCCTGGAAGATGTGGCCCTCACCCTAGGGTAAAGCCCTGCTTGCAATCAGGGGCCACGGAAGACCCCATCCCCGGAGGGGCAGCGCTGCCCTGGCCCACCTCTGACCCTGGTCCCCAAAGAACACAGGCACAAGACAGCTGCCCTGAGAGACAGTTTGGGACCCTGCGCTGCCTGGGTTCCCAGAACACGAGCTTGCAGGACCTCATTGTGAAGGTCGGTTACACCAGGGCTCCAGCTTCCTGCAGGACCATGGGAGACTGCTCAACTAGGGGCACCTGGGTGCCTCAGTGGCTGAGCGTCTGCCTTCAGCTCAGGTCGTGATCCTGGGGTCCTGGGTCCGAGTCCCACATTAATCTCCCTGCATGGAGCCTGCTTCTCCCTCTGCCTATGTCTCTGCCTCTCTCTGTCTCTCATGAATCAATAAATAAAATCTTTAAAAAAAAAAAAAAAAAAAGACTGCCCAACTAGCTCAGCTCCTCACACAGCCCTTCAGAATGTACACCACAAGCTGCAGAAGAGAGCTTCGTGCTTATGGAACCCCGTGGCCAACACCCACACTCAGGGCAGCTGCAAGGTGGCACCCTATCTGTGCAGTGGAGCAAAGGTGGGAGTGGTTCTAGGTCTCCAGAGGGCATCTGTGTGTCCTGAAAGGAGGGCCTTGAAAATCACTACCCGGAACAACCAACACTTGCTTGTGAACCCGTGCGTGGAGCAGCACCGCAGGGCAGGGAGGCCCACAGCACGCACTCCTCACCTGCTCTAATCACCGTGGGAAAGGAAAGCCTACAGGCTTGCATCCAAGGGTCTAGACACCAACCCAGGCCAACATCCTAGCGTTTGGTCTCCAGCTTCTGACTTTGTTCAGTGTTGGTACTGATGGAAGGAGCTCGTGCTACTGGAGCCAAGTAATAGCAGAGCTGCACACCTGAGAGCTTCCTGGAGTTGCCTTTAAGGGCTGCTATTAATGAAGCGCATCTGTTGTGTTAGCAAACAACACTATCATTGCCCCCTCAGAGTATAGACGAGTCTGCAACTCTTTGCTCGGATTTCATTACATGCACAGTAAATCTTTTCACATAACAGGTATTACACAGAATTTAAGAAAAGTCTGAAAAAGAATCATCCACAGCAGGCCTGTCCAAAGGAAAATATCCTTGATTGACAGGGACAGCGTCTTAATAAACTCAGCAAGACACCGAAAGTAAAGTACAATTTCCACAGCTTTGTTGATACATGTTCCACATACTATAAAGTTCATATGGACAAGAAACAGTTTGCCTTTCGGTCCGATGGCATGGGATCGGGGGTTGATGCAGATTGGGCTACACGGCCCCCAAGGTGTAGCAGGAACTGCAGGGCCCCAGAGACACGACCCTGGTGCTCAGTGACCTACCCGTCGTGCTGGGACCTCGAGCAATTGGCTGAGACAAACCCCAGCCAGAGCCCCCCTTCCTAGGAGGGTGGTGGGGAGCAGCCCAGGACCCCAGCCCGGCCGCCCCGCTTGCCTCTGCCCGGGGCCACCCCAGCATCTGCAGGGAGGCCACACCAGGAGGACGACTTGGCGGTGGCCAGCCTCCCCGCCCACTTCCGTCCCACACCCAGCCCTGGCTCACGCACACATACACACCCTGCAGGTGCGCCCTGCATCCAGCGGGGTTCGGACAATTCCTCCTCTGGGGCCAATACTATGAGAACTATGCTTTCTTCCTGAGACTTCTGGAAACTGCCTCCAATGGAAGTTCCTTCCTCGCCTACAGACCTTGCCGGCAGTCCAGCGACCCTCCGACCGTGCACAGCCCAGCCCACGGGCTTCCAGAAGCTCCGTGAGGACACCCAGGGCCTCTGAGGTTGCTCTCTCATGACCGAGAAGTCAAGAGCAAAGGCTGTTCTATGTATAACCAGGAACTTAACATATAAAACACGACGTTAAAAACACACAAAATAACAGCTTGGAGGATTGCCGACTAGGTGTTGCCCAGTAAAGATCACAAAAAACAACACAGAAATCCACTTTTTATTAAAAAAAGAACAGAAAGAAAGTGTTGAAGCTTTGATGAGAAGCAGCAGATTAAACAAAGCCGCAGGACCCACGAAGGCTGCCAGGCTCCTCTCTGTGGCGGACGGGGGCCAGCGCTGCTGCACGCCGTGTGGTTGGGGGCTATGCCCCAGGAATAAATGGCCCACCCCTGGGGCAAGGCTTTCCTGGGTGGGAGGGGCTGTTCTGCAGTGCCTGGGCTTCTGCCGGCCTGTGACCCCCCACCTGTGACCCCCACCTGTGACCCCTGCCCATGACCTCTGCCTGTGACCTCTGCCTGTGACCCCCATGTAATCTCTGCCTGTGACACCCACCTATGATTCCCCCATGACTCCCCCTGTGACCCTCACCTGTAACCCCCCGTGACTCCCTCATGACCCCCACCTGTGACCCTCGCCCGTGATCCCCACCTGTGACCCCCTCCCATGACCTCTGCCTGTGACCCACCTATGACCCCCTATGACCCCTGCCTGTGACTCCCCATGACTCCCCACTGTGACCCCTTCCTGTGACCCCCCTATAACCACCACCTGTGACTCCCTGTGACCCCTGCCTGTGACTCCCTGCCCGTGACCCCCCTATGACCCCTGCCTGTGACCCCCAAGGGGCTGGAGCATCTTGCTGGCAGGAGACTCGCCAGGTGCTCCTGTCCACACTCCTGCAGGCAGATTCCCCTCCCCAACACCTAGCACTTTCTATCCCTCTACCCAGTGGTTCCTTGAATGCAATATTGCCCCACGGATACCTGTTTCTGCAACAGCAGAAGAAAGCTGACTAGGAAAGTCCTGAGGGAAATCGGGAAACTTTGAAAACATCACCACTTACAAGTTCAATATGAACATGTAATGTCCATGACACCTGACACCATCAAGCTTATCTATGTACGGTTTGTGGGACTGTCATCAACGCTGGCTTCTGACCCTCAGGTGCACAGGGTGTGTGAAGAAACCATGGCATGAACCAACCCAACACTCAGGGAAGCGGGGAGACCTGGGCCCGTCGCTTGCTCATGATGCCCACGCGGTTCTGGTTCTCCTCCTGGGGGACCTCGTCAACTCCTCCCCAGGGAACACAATGCACCCAGAAGTGGCCTGGACAAGACGCCCCTCCAGCAGCCTCTGGCCGTCAGACAGTACTGCCAGCTACCCCTGCAGACACTGTCACCATAGGGCCAGCCCCAGAGCCGTCACCAGCATGGACCCGGGTTCAAGTCCCAGGGATACACTGTGTCATGATGCAGAACCCGGCCCGGCTCCATTCTGGCCAGCCTCTCTCCACGGAAAACCCTCCCTGCAGAGGTACCTGCCCCTGTGACCACTGCACCTCAGCAAGGCCCAGGGCCCCACCGGACCTGCTCTGATGTCCCCGAGATCACTTGACCAGCGTTAGGATGGAAGTGCTTTCTCGGCTACTTGCTGCCTGCACAGGTTACTACCCAGAAATACCGTCCTCATCCTTCGGCCCGTCCCAGACACCACTGCAGTTCACAGATGGCCTCCCCTGCACGAGCCGCGTTCCCTCCCCCTTCACATCCCTTCAAGTGTCCACATGCATTAAATGAAAAAGTCAAAGCTAGCAGATTTTAGTAACATCTCAAACCACTCAAAATAAGTGTTTTCCCCTTTATATATTGAGAGAACAACCTTCACGTTTGTTAGAACACAGTGTAGGCAACAGGTGCCACCTGAAATGGCTTCATTAAAACTTACTAGCTGTGAACTGCCTCAAGCTCTGATTTCTTTTTTTTTTTTTTTAATTTTTATTTATTTATGATAGTCACAGAGAGAGAGAGATAGAGAGGCAGAGACATAGGCAGAGGGAGAAGCAGGCTCCATGCACCGGGAGCCTGACGAGGGATTCGATCCTGGGTCTCCAGGATCGCGCCCTGGGCCAAAGGCAGGCGCCAAACCGCTGCGCCACCCAGGGATCCCAAGCTCTGATTTCTTTATGACTAATGTTTCTGTTTACTAAAATGAGATTATCCTTAAGGTAAATACAGAGGAGAAAGATATATTACTTTATGTTACGCAGGTAATCCTCATGCTGCATTTTATGATTCTCCGTTTTTCGAGTGTGGGTCAGAAGCGTGTTTTAGGAACAGAGCGCCAGACAACTGGGTGGCGAGGGAGGGAGTGTGCCGTGAGAGCCACCCCACTGTCCCGCAGGGCCGGACCCCAACAGGATCCTCAGACATGGGGACCTCCGGGATGCCTGGGTGGCTCAGCAGTTGGGCACCTGCCTTTGGTTCAGGGCATGATCCCCTGTCCTGGGATCAAGTCCCACATCGGGCTCCTTGTGGGGAGCCTGCTTCTCCCTTTTCCTATGTCTCTGCCTCTCTCTCTCTCTCTGGGTCTCTAATGAATAAATAAATAAAACCTTGAAAAAAAAAGACGTGGAGACCTCCAAATTAGACATCTGCTTGGTGTACCTTAGATCACCACCAACATGGCCAAAGGTCATTTGAATCTTGGAAACTGTAGGAAGAGAAGTTTCTCTCACTACCCAGTCACCCACTTCACCCTCTTCCCAGGAACACACCCTCCTTTCAGTCTCACCAGCACACAGATTGGCGGGCAATGCCCGTGAGGTCAGCTCATTTCTCAAGCTGATGCGCCTGTCCCCCAAGCCTCTCCCTCCAACCTCTAAGTCCACCATCCCCTCCCCTTCCCTAAGCATCTCTGCATCAATGCCGTCTCCAAGTCCATTGGTGTCCAATGCCGTCTCCAAGTCCATGTGATTCCACATCAGTCACCAGAATCCCCCTTTGGAAAGCATGACATGAGAGCCTCACGCATGTCTGACTAGGAGAGGTCAGGGAGGACAGGTGACCCCAGCCAGAGAGAGCTCAGAGGAGCCCGGAATCCTCAGGGCAGAGGCCGCCCAGGAGGGGCCCTGGAACAGGGGAGGCTGCACGCCAGCCTGGGAAGGACCACCCAGTCTGCAGACACGGGGCCGCTCTAACCCAGCTGCATCCTCCACCCTGCTGCAAATGTGAAATTTCCCCAAGGTCAGTCTGTCAGCGCTTGGCCTGAACTGCACAATATGGGAACAGCCTTCATTATACTTGATGAAGTGGGATCGCAGAGTTACCCATGAAGTGGCCTCAAGTGATGGACTCTGCTGACCCCAGTTACCAGGCAACCAAAAGTGTCAGAAGTTATGGGAGGAGAGAGGAAAGGGCGTCGGTGCAGAAGGGCACAGCCCCAGACCACTTGGTTGACCCAGACAAGAGCCACCGCCAAAGATTCTCATTAAGTTAGTGATTTCACTCCCAAGGAGCTGACATGCCATCTCCATGCCAAGAAACTCCAGCCCCGACCTCGAACACCGGGCATTAAGAAAGAGTTCCCCCAACAACACTAGTTGGACAGGAGCAGCACAGACCAGCTGGTGGACAGCAGTGTTTGCAGCCAGCTGCGTCATTCCCCACTGGGCGCACCTTCGCTGGCTGAGTGACCAGGTCCAGTTGTGAGGACTGCACGTCTGCATGTGCTCCTCCTTGTTCAACGTGCTAGTAGAGATTTTAGTTCACATCCACGATGCTTTGAACTACACCAAAATTCCACACCGGGCTCAATAAATATCCAAAGGAAAACCACCATGGGAGGCCAATGAAAAGCCACTGGTAGCATAAACCTTCCTCCGTCTGCTTCAAGAGAAAGGATGAACTCCTAAGAGGTTGTCCTGCACATCACCATTGGAGGTAGCCTCTGCAAAATCACCCAAAACGTTTACAAGGGATGCACTTGAAATTCACAGTATGCCCAACACCACACGGGAATGAGGTTAGATTCTCATGGCCTTTCAGTGAAAATACCACGTGTCAGCATGGGCACCTCGCAGACAGGGTTAGGGCCAAGGCCCTTCCTGAGCTCACCCCATGCATGGATCATCTCTCACCCTCACACAACCAGCGTTGAAGGCAGAGAAGAGCCACAGCGGCCTTCACGTCGTTTTGCATCCCTAATTTTAAAAATAGGTCCTGCTGTCTATTAACACGTCTCCACCGAAATAAGTCCCTCCTGATAATGAATGCAATACGCCATGAAGGTTCGGGAGCTCAAATCACTTTTGCTACAATTTGGCATTAGGTTTCACCATAAAGATTAAGCCACCAAAGGGAGTGGCAGGGAGTTGGTGGGGCGGAGCCCACGCACCTGTGCCATACACCTGGCTGCCCAGGGGCCCCGATTCGGGCTGGCAAGGACACCTCCAGCCCCTTCTAGTAACGTCCAGGCCGGTGAGATGACTCATTCTCTCCCTCGTCTACCCCACCCCTCAACGCTACCAAGTAAAGAGATGAAAAATTCTCATCACAAAAGTGTTTTCCAAAATGACGTGGGGAGGTCTTGAAGGGGACACAGCAAAACAGAGTAGATGTGTCGAGTGGCACATGTGGGTCAGCAGTGCGGTTACTTACAACGTCTGTTACATCACTACGTTGCTTCTAGACTTTCTCCAAAGCTCCTAAGGAGGACACCCCATCACGTCCTCCTAAAGAACGTCTCAGAGGACGGGGTTTCGGAGCACCTATCTTATTTGAGGCATCCTCCGGCCGCGGGCGGTCACATGAGCACAGCTAAAGTCCAAGGCAGACCAAGTGCCCCTGGAAAATATTTTCACACATCAGCCTGTCAAGGTGAACTCCACCTAAATATACTGCATTTACACCACCTCAGTAGGGAAGGCTTCCACGGGGCCCCACGGAGCTCAGACTGCAGCAAGACAAACCTGCACCCAGGAAGCCTCTGGAAGCCAACACCACCACTCGGAGGATGCACGTGATGCACAGACGAGATGGGTAGAGCACAGGGAGAAACGTCTGGCCACAGCCCCACGGGGACTGTCCCCACCACCACAACCTGGGCTACCAGATGGGAACAGCCCTCCACCCCTGATGCCGCTGCAGACCCAGAGCCTCCCGCAGGGGCCCATGGACACGGTGGGTGTGGATGGTCACCCTGTAGCGTATGTGTGGAGAGTTCTTGACACTTCCCGCCTGGCCGCCCTCGGCTGAGCCCCTGCCCCTACCCCCGATTCTTCGTCCATGAACCCGGTGGACTCTGGCCTCGACAGCTCTGAGTCTGCGGAATGCTTCGTGGTCAACACGGCTCTAAGACCCTCGTCTGCCAACCTGCTTCCCAGCTAACCCACCGCACCAGAGACTCGCCCTGGCCCATGACTGTTAGCTGTGTGACCCGGGGCACAGGACTTAATCCATCTGTGCCCAAGTCCTCCCACAAAGTGGAACAGTTAGTGCACCCACCACGAGGAACAGGGGAATTAGTGCCCGGAATACAGCCAGCATCCCGTGAACTCATATTCATCAGCACAGCAAGGGGTGTGGGGGGCCACTTTGCAACTTCCTTTGAATTAAACTGCAACCTTACGCTGGTTTCCAAGATATAATTAATAAATTAGCTTTTTAATTATTATAAAATGAGAGTAATAAAAACAATGCTCTTAACTGAACGCCCCCAGCTTTCCTGCAGCCTCCATGAGGAGTCGGCATCAGACCAACCCGAGGGTCAGGAAGGCTTCCTGGAGGAAGAGCTGCTGTTTGTAGAAAGTGAGGAGGCCAAAGCAAGCACACAACAAAATGCAGGGTGTCCTGCGGGCGCAGCAGAGGGGCTGGGGCAGAGCAAGCACTCAGCAGGCCAGGCCAGAAGCAGCTAAGCTAGAGACGGGGGCACACGGAGGGGGTGACCTAGCCCAGGAGGCCCATCTCCCCTCGAAGAGCCGGCCTCTATGCCAGGCAGTGGAGGAAGCACATGGTGACGGAAGAGGATGCTCCCACCTTGCGGCACAGAGCACGGAGACTCCGTAGCTGGCCGCCCACCACGAGCAGCGCCAGGACCAGACGGAGTCCCCCTGCCCGCCGCTGGGCCCTCTGCTGGCCGTCTCTAGGGGCCCAGGGATTTTGTCCTTGTGGGGTCCCTCCAGTACAAGTCCAGGAGGACCGTGTGGTGCCAAGTCCCACACCAGAGCCTGTTTCGTCATGGGGCCCCACGTCCACGTTTTTGGCTGGTGTAAAAGATCGGCTACATGTCGTGTCGTGCCCTGAACATCTGCAAAGACTGCAAACATGAGGTGGGTTAGCCACAAAACGGCTGAAGATCGAGAGGAAATGGAGCAGGAATGTCCCCATTAGACTATTTAGAATGTTCCTAAACAGCAGGAAAGAGAGAGAAGAAGCACTTTTGGAAAAACCAGAGCTGTCCCTCTGGTGGGTCCGCTGTCCTCTGTCCTGCTGGGATCATCCTGAGTCACAGGCCGTGGCTCCTCAGCCCCCAGGCAGCAGCCCGAGTAGCCGTGTGCAGCACCAGGCTGGCCTCAGGCTTCGGCAGCACTCACAGAGGAGGAAGCATGTCACCTCACAGAGAAGGAAGCATGTCACCTCAGCTGCTGTGGGCGCCCTGAGGCCGTTGTGTCAACCACAGAGACTCTGGCTTGCTGCATATCCACGAGCAACGCCTCCAGGTCACTATACAACCACAGGGCACCTGTGCACAGCCCACAGGGGTGAAGTGCCTGTCGCTCAGTGAGTCCTGCACAAGGGCCACCTGGGACTGCACCCATGGTCACCTAGCACGCACCCAACAAGGAGTCACTTCTGGGTGAGAGGGGCAGTGAGGCGGTGGCCACATGGGGACCCGCGGTTACCCTGAAGCTTGGCTCTGGTTTATACCTTATAAAGGGTGTGGAATGTGTTACCTGGTGTCACACTGTGTTCTTGTTCAGAGTTCACACCTGTACCCCACCTGAATGCTCATGTGAGACTCCAGACACACAGGTGTCGCCAAGGTCACAGGACAGAGCAAGATGAGCCCGGTAGCCAGCGAAAAGTCTCAGGGAGATTGCACACATCAGGCAGGGCCTGGCTCTTCCTAATTTTGTGTTTGCCAGATGGAAAAACCTGAGCATGACCAGTAAATAACCACCTCACCTTCACCTGTGTGCACCTGTTCCTGGTCAGTTCCTGAAAATTCTTGCTGCCTGACTTTATCTTCATTACCAGACTCACATCTCTGGTGAAGCCTGGCTCATGGACCTTCCTCCATGGTGGGCCACACACCTCCCCTCCACGCACGTCCCCGCCCTCCCTTTGCTCCTTGTGGACACGCTCTCTGCTTGTCACCTAAAGGAGCAGCCCATGAAGACCCTAGCACCCTGCTAAAAAACAAACAAACAAAAAAAAACAGATTTCTCTCCAAACCACCTGGAACTGGAGAGCATTTTAAAAATCTAGCAGAGAATTCACAAGTAAAGGACACTTCTACTCAGAAATAGAGGCTTTGTCTCCAGGATTGAAAAAAAGAAAAGAAAAGAAAAAAAGAAAAAAGCCCACCTCCGAAAGTCACTGTCATCACCACGTAGCACCAAGAAACATGTCCTGGAGCAACTCCCACTAAGGACCGTGAGGATCCTCATCCCCAGAAAGAGGGGCGACATGGAGGGACCCACAGTCTGTTTGGCTTTGCTGCAAACCCAGCCAGGACACTCGACCCAGATCCAGGTCAGCACCAGGGAAAGACCATTGCCTGGGATTGCCCACCCATGGGCTCTGTGCAGAGTCACATCCCCTCCACACCCCACCCCCCCACCTCCCCACACCCCAACCGTGCTCCACCCACTACCCCCACTGTCTCGTCACACCCTTCCCATCCCTCCTCCCTCCACGCCCTGCCCACTCCCCCATCTCCTCACGCCCCTCCCATGCCCCACCCACTCCCCCTCTACCTCCCAGGCCCCTGCCCACACCCCACCCCAGGCCCCACCCTCACACACACACATGCAATCTACTCCCTAGTCACAAGCCTTCAAACATCAGCCCTCACATGATGAAGCCAGAAGGGAGACTGAGTCCTTCCTGGCACGGCCCACATACCTACGTGCAGGTCCCACCCCACTGTCCTCCAGGGTCGTGCAACACAGGGACCAGCACCCCCAGGGGCCTGGCCAGGGCCCTGCCAGCCCTTCGTAGTTTGGAAAGTCACGCACAGCTTCTGCAGACATTTGGGGGACCCAGAGCGCACCCCCTTGCACCCCTGCACACCACCAACATGCAACATGGCAAGCAACTGTACCCCAGAGCGCCCGCCCCTGTGAGGTCAGGATGGCCTCTGGGGTCTGTTAACAACTCTTTCCTCGTGGTGTTGGGGTCCCCACAACTAACCCCACAACCCCAGGGACACCGGCCACCCTGCTTCTGAGTGAGGATGCAATCTGTGTTCTCCGTCTGCCTTCTGTTACGTCCACAAGGTGAGGGAGTCTCAGATAATCTTCAGGAAGTGAGACTCATGGAGGAAAGGAGCAGCACTGGCACCAACTTTCCGAGGAAAGACCACGAGGAGAGAGGAGCAGCCTGCCTCCAGCAGTGGAGAGGCCCTGCACAGCCCCCCCCCACAGCCCCCATGCCCCAGCCTGCATAGGGCACACCCCAGCTACGACCTTCCTGCCTCCCCTGAGACTCTGCTCGGAGGAAACAGCAGCTAGGATAAGGGCAGCAGGTGGAAACTGCTAGTCTGTTAGGGACTCTGCACACTGTAGAGTCACTGAAGCCCACTGCCCGGCCTAGGGTCAGGGTGAAGCAGCACGGTGCAGTCTCACCCCAACAGACACAGCTGGAGAGCCAGAACCAGGGGCGCTGTGCCCAGCATCATGGGCTGCACCCCTGCCTGTCTGCAACTCCTGTAGCACCATGGCTGCACCCCTGCCCTCAGCATCACAGCTCCCTGCACCCCTGCCTGTCTGCACCCCCTGCAGCACCATCTGCATCCCTGCCCCCAGCATGATAGCTCCCTTTACTCCTGCTCTGCCTGCACCCCACAGCACAACAGCTACATCCCTGCCCCCAGCACCCCCCGCAGCACACAGCTTGCACCCCTGCCTCCATATCACAACTCCCCGCATCCCTGCTCTGACACCCTGGAAGTGTCCCCTCAGCTGTCCAGCCCACCCTCTCAGAACACCGCCTGCTCTTGCCTTGACCCCTGTGCCCTGAGGGGGCCCCTCATGAGGCCTCCTCCCTGTCCAGGTGCCTCTCCATATGGTACCTTCCCCACATCTGGCTGCCACCCAGACACTCAGGACCCAGGGGAGCCACCTCCCAGGCAGCATTTCTGACAGCTGTGACCCCTCCCCACAGCCCCAGCCCACTGGCCACGGCTCCAGCAGAGGCTCAAGCTGCACGACACACAACTGTCTCGCCTGCTGGACAGTGACCTGTCTGCATGATTGTGTTGAGCCAGGAACAGGCACCCAGGGGAGACTTCCTGTCTGTCACATGCCCCTGGCCCCTCAAGCACATCCAGACTATGCTATGTTACAACGGTATTTACATACCTCACTGGGCGGCCTTACTTCTCCTTCCACAGAACATGCCTAAGAGGATCCCACCAGTACACGGACAGGGTGCCAGCTGCAGCGCGCATCGGTCACATGTGCCTCCCATCCTCGGCACAGCTGGGCGCCTGCCTCCCCACCTGCAGAGCCGAGGTCAAACCAGCTCTGCCTCACTCGCCCTGGGGACACCCAGCCAGCAGGGATGCCAGGGCTAAGAGCCTGGATCTCACAGCCGTAAACTTAGAGAGGGAAATTATAAATTCTCAATGAAACTGGGAAACCCAGAAAGGAAAGAAGAGGTGAAAAAAAAAATAGCAATTTTTTTTTTTTTTAAAAAAACAAAACCTGCTTAGAATTTGGCTGACTTGGGTTCTGGGTTAGGTCAGGATTCTTCTCAGATATTGCAGCTCACGGAGCCCGATGACCTACAGACTTTTCCATCCTCCCTGTAGGGAACAGGGGACCTCCTCCCTGGTGCTGGAAGGAGGTAACCGAGCCCAAGGGGCCAGGCTGGTGGGGCCACAGCTCGGGGCAGGGAGTGTAGAGAGAATGGCTGCGTCTCCATGCATGGTGGGCAGACCCCAGGGCAGAGAGGGACAGAAATACAGAGACAGAGAGATAGAAAGTAAGAGACCAAGACACCAAAAGCATTAGAGACCGAGGGAGACGAGAGACAGCAGAGATTAACGTTTAACTCTACCTTTGCTTTGCGAATTGAATTATTTTGCCATTTTTTTGCTAAATGTGGGGGTTAGATAAGAAGAGCAAGGATGAGATTTCGGGGGGAAGGGCTGACGTGCCAAGTTGCCCCAGAAGGAAGGAGGGATGCAGGGGTTGCATGGGTGCTGGCCCATCCCTGGAGGCATCCTCCCTGCCCAACCGCCCCTCCTGAGGCAGGGATCACACACACGGTGCAGGAGGGAGGCCTGCTGGGAAAGGTCCTCGGCTGAGCGTGACCACTGGCTGACCTGGGGCTGGCCCCGGGCTCCAGGAGGCTGTTCACCCCCCTCCCCTGTCCCAGGATGTGGGCTCCACCTGCCCCCAGTGTGCTCCACCTGCCCCGAGGACACGGCCTCGAGATGGAGATGTGGTGTGAGCCCAGGAGGACTGCATCTGATTGAGCGTCTTACAAACGTTTCCGATCTGGCAGGAGGGCAGAGATCTATGCTTCCTGCCATCACCCAGGACGAGCCTCCCTTGCCACCTGCCCCACTGGAGGGGCTCGTCCCTGCTGGTCCCCCCTGCACCCTATGTGTAGGGTCGCTGTGGGATCTCACCCCTGATTCTGCAGGACAGGGGCTGCCCCATCTGAGCATCCCACACCTGCTCCAGCTGCAGTGTGTGGGTGCACAGCCTTCTGAGGGACACAGACCAGATGCCAGGGCCCCTCATCACCCAGGCCACGGCCCAGGACCCCTGGAGCCCAGAGGCAGCCCCCTCCGACCCAGCAGCAAGTGGTGGGGCTACCGGCTACTGGCTCCCCACAGGGATGAGGATGCAGGCTCCCTGCAGCCTATAAACAAGCCCCAGCTCTGACGAGGTCCAGGCAGGTGAAGGGACACCCCGGGACAGCAGGCGTGACTGTCCTCCTGATGGCCCCCAGAAACAGTCCATGGGCCACTGCAGCCACAGCAGGAGAGCAGAAAGGAAAGAGCCTGACATGGGCCCGTAACATCTTCTCTGAACTTCCTTGAGAGTTTTGGGAACAAAGTAATGTGAGTGGTTTCCAAGCCTGGTGCTGGTGAGGGGTCAGTGGGAGTCCAGGGGGACGGGGCTCCCCTAGGGCCTCATGGAGCGGGGGGGCTCGATGTGCTGCACATCTGATCTTGCAGGGGAAGAGCCATCGTAAACTCGGCATGTTTGAGAACCTCCGCCCTGGAGCACATCGTCCACCATGCGGACTTGGCAGGAAGGTAAAATCCGCTCACTGAGCCAGCGGGTCCTGCAGCGGCGGCAGCCAGGGCCAGTCCACTCCGCTCCGGGGCCTCTCCGAGCCACTCCTGCACCCCAACATCACAGTGCTCCTGCCCGCTAGCTGAGTACCCGCCTGGCATTTCACACGCTCGTCCCAGACTTGCAGGGCTGCTGCCAGACACATCGGAGAAAATGTGTCCCTGTGTCCTAATTCCCGGATTGAGCATCGCTGCATCAGGACTCAAAGCTTCAAAACTGGAGAGTTGAATGCGGTGCCTGAACACAAAGCAGCAGCAGCCCGTGGGGTCCTTTCGCTGTCGAGGTGGCCGAGGCTTTGCCGGTGGTCGGACCCCAAAGCCCACCCAGGAGCCCCCCCAGAGCCAGAGCCAGAGCCAGGCTGCTCTTGGGCTCCCTCCTGTGGCGGATGCTGGGCCGTGGACCTGCAGCCTGCACACCAGCAGGGCCGAGAGGGGCTGGGACGCCAGGGGTGCCACAGACCGGATCCGGATCCGTGGCTCCACCTGGATTATATCTCTGAATGAAAAGAATGATCCATCTGCGGCAACTCCCTCCAAAAGATAAATCTTTTAAGAATGAAGAACTGATTATCACGAGTGCATATCTGCAGATCCAGCAAAGCTACAACTTAGCCAACGTGTATATTCAGGTCAGAGCTGTTACTCACTTTCCTTACCCTGCGGCGTCTGCAGAAATCTAAAATATATACACCCACGACATATATATATAGCTTCTTGGCAGGGATGTCTCGGGGACAAATGAGATACGATCGTAAGAGCACAGAAAGCTGGCTCTCTCTGTTTTAAGAGAGAAAGATTCAGAGTGTCAAAACAATTTATTATATCACACAGAACTCCTAATCCCGTGTCCCAGAGGCAATCATCCCGATGCTTAGAAGAACACTCCACGTTTCCAGGAGATACCCCATGCACAAGGTGCGAGAATAGGGTGTGGAACAACCGGGTCTGTTGGCAGCTGGTTGAATGACCTCGTTCACAAAGTGTCAATTATGGGATTAGCACAAGCTCTTCGGAGTAAGGTTTACAGGAACAAGTACTTGAGAGCCCCACGTGGTGTTTTACTGATTTTAAGTCATCGATTCCAGGGGTCGGGAGGTGGGGAATGGGAATCTCCCGGGGCTTTTTCCCTAGAACAGTGAATCAATGCAGCAAATGAACATGAGCCCTGTGTCTCACCTCCTAGCCTATCCCTCAGGTGTATGGGGGTCAATAGCCCTCTTGCAGGATGACAGAGGAGTACGCAACAAATTTGCATGAGCCAGAGGGGTAGTCCCAATCTGGGATAAGGGAGATCAGGATGTAAGTCCAGTTTTAATTGGAATAACTTATTCCACTTACAAATGGTGGGTGGGAAGCAACGACAGGGGACACTGGCTTAACAGAATCTCAAATTTAGAAAGTTACATAGAAAAGTGAGCCGAACACCCACAAGCACCCACCATGAGTGCCTCTTTCAAGTTATGCTTTGCTGCTGAATGACCAACTGCTTCTGCGATCTTGTATCTAGACTGACAGCGACATTCCTAAATGGATACTGATCAACTGGAGCTCAAAAGGGAGCTGTTTAGAAGGGCCCTGGGAGCCTCAGGCCCTAAGGACCCGTAGAAGGGAAAAGAACAGACCCAGAGAAAGGCTCAGCGGATGCCTCAGGCACGTGGACAACTCCCTTTATCTTCAGATAATCTTCAGGTACTGTCAGATATCTGGCTGGAGAGAGAGCCCAGGCCAGAGAAGCAAGGGGTCCCGGCAGGAGGAAGGCATCGTGCCTCCAGAAGACCTAGTCATCTTCTCTAAACACCTACATGAGTGGCCCATGGAAAAGGGGTGATGTAAATTCTTGTTGATTTGGCCACAGATGAATTTTTAAAGATTGCATGATTGATTCTCAGACTGCATTAAAACCAAACTCCTCCCAGAGTTCCTATAGGTCCAAGAGAATCCCGCTGATGACAAATTGTGTTCCCCGATGAATAGCATGAGAGCAGGGCACCATGATGTTTGTATTATCCCTCTTCTCAATGTTTACAACTTTATGTGTGTCTGTTTCCCAAAGATGAAAGACTCTCTGGCCATGATGTCCTAACACTCAGTTGGCTCTACAGGAGACAGGGGCCTCTTCCTTTTTTCTTCTCCTCTTGCCTCCTACAGATGGCATGTCCTCGGGCGGCAGCCATGCCTGGTACCTGGCCCAGGGGAAGGCGTGGGGGGTTGAGCCATGCCCCGTGTAGAGCTCGGTCTGGACAGCTGTGCTGCTGGCCTGGTTTGGCTCAGGCGTCTCGCAGGGAAGAATGTAACAGTTTATTCGAGCACTTAACATGATGGATCTCTGAGCAGAAAGTAGGATGGGAAGGCATGACATACATTTTTACCCTGTCCCAAAGGTAATGGCAAATCACAGAAGGGTGTCTGCCCCAGTGGGGGATGAGCTATCTGGAGCCCTACCCCAGTTGGCCGGGAACACCCACAGAATCATTTAGGGGACCGTCTCAACACTGCCAGCCACATAGAATGGCAGGACACTGACTTCTTGTTTCCAAAGATCAATTTTTTAAACTAATTTTAAATATACTTTTAAAAAAATGTGTGATTCCACACACCCAGGTCCTCTGTGGAATGAATCAAAACACCACCAAAAACAAACGACACACTAAATGCTGCTCTGAAACCTTCATTCAAATCTCACAAGTCATTTTTAAAGTTACAGGCATTCATGGAATTTACCATCTTTTGTAATTTCCATTTCACGTTTCCAAGTGGTTGGCTCCTCTCCATGAGGCGACGGGACCCTATGAAGGCTTTACTCTGATTGGTGTCTAATGCGTGGAGGTAAAGCTGCGAGGGTGCCTCTGTGATCATTTTGGTATTTGTGTTATGGGACAGCTGGGGGCAGGGTAGGAGAATGCAAGTCTGTGACAGGTGTGTGGGAAGAGGCTACCCATGTGCAAGGAGCTGACCAGAGACAGCGGCCAGATACCTGAAGAGAGGGCAGGTCTCCCTTCAGTTCTTCTCAAGACAGTTCCAAAAAAGTAGTGAGAAAAGAGCAGAGAGAGAGGTAATGGCACCAGATGGAAAAGGATGGGGCCTGCGGTTAGATCTGGGCTGTGGGGCCACAGCGCCCAAGCACTCACAGCCCTGGCACAACCACAGGGAGTCTTGGGGAGAGGCACCGGCCAGACCCCAGAGGTAAGTGAGGTCATGACAAACTGAGCCACACTGAAGCTGAGGGGGTTCCCTCAGAAATTAGAACCCTCGGTTGGCCCACTCAGCGATGCACTTCCCATCACCCCTCAGCGTGTGTGTACACTTTTCTCAGCCACTGTTCGCTGAGGCACAAAAACACAGCCCCCTCTGAAGAAAGGGATCCACTGCTTGCTGGTCTGAAAGCCCTCACTGTCGGGGGCAGACACAAGAGCCAAAAAACCTCCTCCTCAGGCTCCATGGGGCACTGTGCCCTCCCCACCACCCAGATCGGACTGGGGGCTGAGCCCCCCCAGGACATCAGCCTTCACTGGGAGTGTCCACGAGAGCCCCCTTCACAGCATAGCCTTGACATCATCCTGGAGTGCCCTGGTCTGGTCCAGGGAGAAGTCTGTCATCGGGTCTGCCTGATGAGGGCTGGGAGGGGATGGAGCAAGCTGCGGGAAGTCACACAGGCCCCCCCTAATCCTAGGAAGGAAGTCGGCCATCTAGGACACAGCATCTCATAGGTAGGACGGATGCCTTTGTTTCCAGCACCTGGATTCCTGATCAGAGTATAAGACAGATGCACAGAACCCCGCTCGGGCAAGGGTGGCCTGGGTGCTACGGCACTGTTTTGCCGACAAACCGAAGAACTTGTTCTTTAAGAAGTGACTGAAGTCTAACAAATTTGAGAACATTCAGCATGGAACGGGCCTCATGGCCTGGGCCACACTAAAGTGTTCTGAACCCGTGATCAAACACACCACAGATTATTGTGTTTACCTAAAACTCTTCATGCTTTCTGAAACTTCATTATTATCGGGAGAGACGTTGCCAGCAACCTCAAACCTTAAAAGTTGGCTTACCCGCCCTCCCCGTAAAAAAAAAAAAAAAAAAAATCTGGCCGAGACGTTGGGGCTTGCTAATGGATGGGTCAGTAACAGGATGCTGGGGATACAGTGACAGCGGTGGCCCACCCCCTACAGCACGCCCACCGCCAGGGCAGAACAAGGAGAGGGGACACACCAGTGCTCCCAGGGGGGCAGGGGGGCAGAAGCTCAGAGGCCGCTGCTCGCACACAAACAACAGCCGCATTAATGCTGGGTGTCTTGGTGATGGAAGCATAGGGGATCCGCTGTGATTTGGGCAGAAGGAGAAGACAGAGAGACCACCAGGGAAAAGAAAGTAAAACAAGGGAAAACACGTCCCGAAGGAAGGAAGAATTTACTTACTGTACGGACATTTCACCTTGTCTTAAGTGCCAGCTTCATGGGTTACAGGCCGCATTATGTCATACACAATAAAATCTGCACATAATTGTGGTTTTAGTAGTCATTCTGAGACGGCCCTCATGTCAAGACTTCTAATTAAATTTAGCCAGATATTACAGTACCCAATCTTTCATTTATAATTTCTTTTTTTTTTAATTCTGACAATATAAATGCATTAACATTTTGCTTGGCTCCAATTTTTTGTGTGTGCTTTATTATGAATATTTGCTCTCTGATTTTCAGCCTGAGATGACCAAACCACATAAGACAGTCTCTTATTAATACTTCCAGAATAATTTCTTCTCAGTCCATATGAAATGACGATTTTATTTTCTCAATTCTTGCCTCTCACGGGCTTCAGTTAAAGATATTCAACGTACTGAGTGTTATTCAAACTCTAAGCTCAAGTATTAATATTATTATATTAATAATATATATTAATATATATTATTAATATAATAACTCAAGTATTAATAGTGGGATCCCACCCCATTACAGATACCATCGATTGGCAAAATGAAAAGGGACCGTTCTAGTTTTCTATAAATGAGCTCAGAATGTTATTTCTTGTTTCTTTTTTAATTTCAAAATCCCACTAGAAATCCATTATTTTCAGACCATGTCTGGTATTTGGAGAATGCCATAATTTTAATTAAAAAATACATAGGTGTTGGGACACCTGGGTGGCTCAGCAGTTGGGTGCCTACCTTCGGCTCAGGTTGTGATCCCAGGATCTGGGATCGAGTCTCGAATCGGGCTACCTGCAAGGAGCCCGCTCCTCCCTCTGCCTATGTCTCTGCCTCTCTCTGTGTGTCTCTCATGAATAAATAAATAAATCTTAAAAAAAAAAATACATAGGTGTTACCTTGCTCTGTATCCCAGCATTTTGCTAATCCTTTTTTTTTTTTTTTTTTTTTTTTTTAGCATTCTGCTAATCCTAATAACAGCTCCAATCCTAAAATCCTGGAGGGTCATGAAGGCTTATTTTGATCCCAAATTACCTAGAAATCTGCTCTGTTCTAAGCCCTTGTCACATGCCCATTTACTGCCCAATTTACTGCCTTCAGTCGCTTATAGTTTTATTTACGGTCTTGATTCCAAATCAAAGTTAAAGCGGCCCTCCAGATGTTGGGGTTCAGTCACCGTGTACGACTAGGTTGGACACTGTCCATTGTGTTTACTGTCTTCCTCCCCAACCACCTCTGGCCGGCCTTCTGCTGACGGCCTTCCCGGAGCATCACATGTGCTCACGGCATTTGTGGTGGGAGAAGAAACACCCAGAATCACTGCCTATAACATCTGACCCTGAGGGAGCACAGCACCAAAACCATGTGGTGCACATTTCACCCCCCGACGGCCCAGAGATGCAGGAGCATTTTGGTGCCCATGTTCCAGTAACAGTGATACCAGCCCCTCTCACAGGCGTGTTAATGAGGAAATATTTTAAAATTTATGTATGAGCAAACACTCTTTCCGTTTCCCTCCTTTTCTTCCAAAGCAAAAGAACTCACAGAGGGGCAGAAAACAGCCGTTTGGACTCTGTTCCTACACGTCCCCCCCCATACACCAGTGAGTCCTGAGCACGCTCCCTCCCCAGTGTGGAGGTGGGAGGGAAAGACTCTGGGGAATCACCAAGTCCCTGAAGGGGACACTGACCTTAGTGCAGGAACACCCATCCCTCAAAGCAAGGAAAACAAATTCAGGTTGAATTTGGAAACGGCTAGGCCAGCTCAGCGTCCAGGGGCAGTTCCCTTGGCTCTCGAACGTGGTGCCACAGAACCTGTGTGGATGGCTGGTTGTGAGCGTTACGGGAACAGCACACACGAAGTGCCCCAAGCAGAGTGTGTAGCGCTGAGAGACAGCCCGTGCTCACAACCAAGTCCTGGATGCGAACCGAAGGCAGCGGCATCCACTGGTCACAAGAAAAGGCAGGATGTCTGCATGCTGAGGATGGACAAAATACCATTCAGTCAGTTCTAAGAGGAATCCGTGGGCTCCACCCCAAATACCCTGGGAAGGGGATCAGGGAACATCGTTCTTCACTGGCCCTGAAGAAAACATTCAGGTGCAGGTTTACTGCCAGCGTGCCAAACCCACACAACTACACCTGTGACAAAGTAAAAGCATGGTGATCACAGCTGTTGCACCCTTTAGAGAATAGAATTAAGTGTACCCAGATGGCTTCTCCTACAAATTATTCCAGTCTCGCCATTCACGGAAATAAAAAGAGGGGTTCCTGGGTGACTCAGTTGGTAAAGTGTCAGAGTCAGCTTGAGATTCTTTCCCCCTCCCCCTCTCTCCCCCATGCCCCTCCCCCTGCTGTCTCAAATAATAAATATTTTTTTTAATTTTTTTTTTAAAAAAAAGAAGTAAAAAGAAAAAAAGCCAAGCACTCCCACAAAAAAAAAAGACATGATCTGGCCTTTGAATGTCTCTACTTCTTAAAGGAAGAAATAGATGTGGACCCCATTAAGGAGGATCAAACGCACTTAACAACACCATCTGTTGATTAGCAATAACCCCGAAGTCTGATTGATGACCATGCAAAGCCAAGAAAAAGTCATAAGGAAAACACAAAGGGCCTTGTGGTGCCATTTCTAAAGAATGGCTCTGGTTGGAAAAAAAGAAAAAAAAAAGATAATTATCAAGCAAAGCAGATTCTCTTAGTCTTGAACACAAAGTAGTAGCGGTGATCAAACCCAGGGACACTCTGACAGCACTGCCCCCAGACAAAGAGCATTTGGTGTCAGGGGCGAGGAAGGCAGGTGTCGTTCTGGGAAGCCAGGCGTGACAGGCTTCTGACCCACAGAGGTGGAGGAATATCCGTGTTTCTAGGGGAGAACAGAAGATGGGATAGAAGGAGGCAGAGAGAAATCTCCGTCCAGCCCTGCACGACCTACCTCAGCTAAGCACATGGACACACCAACAGCAAAGCGGCGTGCTCTAAGCATCTGTGAAAGGTGACAGCACCATGAAACCAATCCCCTCACACCTGAGGGACACAGCAATGTAGCTGGTGATTATAGGATTTAAAACTACCTCATAGAGACCAATGGCAAGGGTGCCATCAAAAATAACATTAATTGGAGAACTAACACATACCAGGCATATTAAAAGCCTGATCTGTGATCCTCACAGCGTGCTAAGCAGATATGCCCACTTCACCGATCAGGAACCTGGAGATTAAGAAAGTTAAGTAATGCAGCTAGAGTCGATCACACATCCAGAGTCGCCACTCCCAGGCTCCCGTGGGCTGATGCTGCCTCTCTGATTTATTAAAGATCAGATGTAATTCTCAGAGAAGAAACAAAAGATCCCCAAATACTAAGAAGTGATCTGAAGAGAGATGATCACCGCAGAAGATCCAGCACATCTAACATTCCCTCGTGACCCCTCAGCCAACTTGTTGAATTCCCAGATTGTGGGAAGACTATGCCAAAATATTTTAGGGCTTTCAAATTTTCTTCTGGATGCAAAAGCATCATGATTGCATTTGCAAATGTAGATTTAAGGCAAGGGTCTTCTGGGAGAGTGCAGTGAGGGGCTCTGCTCTGCACTGGAATCCCCGGGGGCAGCCAGGAAAGCCACAGAGCCTCCATCCCAAGCAAAGGAAGGACAAGAGTTCCAGAGTAAATGTTAAACAGAAGAGTGGTGGGGAGGGAAGAGATGAGAACCTGCAGGGATCTAATCACTGAGCATCTCGCTTCTGCTTTTCCAGGGAGGAACCAACAGACCCAGGTGCCCCCGGAGCGCAGGCACACGGGAGTCTACCTTTCACACCTTCAGAACACCCATGGCAAGGATGAAAAAGCTGTCACGACAGCTCTGGGAGAAAATGCCAGTGTCGTATTTCCAGAATCCGTCTGTTGCTCTGTGGCCTTCAATGCTCAGCGGGCGGGAGGAGTCTGTTGTATGGATGCACGTGTACCTGTGCACAGGTACTAGGAGCACGGACGCACAGAAATACACACGGGAAGTAACGTCTGATGGCCCCTCTGGGGGAGAAAAGTTCTGTAGGACAGCTGAGCCTGTGCAAACCTCGGTAGAGCTTCCAGGGAGCGGTTTCTAATCTACAAGTCATTTGCAAGACACAAGGCAGGGACCCAAGGACGGCTCCAGAAGAATTTTAGGTATGAACAGTGAACTCACTAACTTCTTTCCCCCTCATACTGCTTGGGGGAAAAAAAATAAGGCTCACAGGACTGCTTCAAGTTTGCTGAAAAGCAGAACCGGACCACAGCTCCTTTCAAACGTTAGGTATTCTCGATACAATAAACCCCTTCAGGACCAGTCCCACCACTTAAAGGCATCTCTCCACCAGAGGTGTTCTCTCTACCTTCGTGTTTTCTCAAGCACTTGTTCAAAAACACATTTAAGTGGAATGTTTTCGTTTCTGCAGATTGCATTAATTATGGGTTTGCAAACACTGCAAGCCCACGAGGTCTGCCCCAACTGGGGGCTGCAGACACCCGGCCCAGGCCGGCGGCCGGTGGCTTGGCTCGCGCCCTGCACATAGCTCCAGGCTTGGCCCCGCGCGCCGCCGGCCCCGGGGCTGTTGCAGAGAAGTTTCAGCTAAGAAAGAAAAACACGCAGCGGTCAACCACGGTGACCCACGCGCTCGGGCGCGCGCTTGCCTGCGCGCAGCACCGGGACCAGGAGGGGACCCGGGAGAGGGGGCCGCAGGGCACGGAGACGCCTCGACTGCTGCCTGCTGGCACGAGGGAAATAGTGTGTGATGCCATCTGCTTCCCCCCGGGCTCACTTGGGGAGGGTCCCTGGGACCCGCAGGCGAACCAAAGGGGGCTCTCGGGAGCAGCGCACGGGGCTAGCGGCTTCTCCACCCGGGGGCGCAGGTCCGCGCTGTGCCCACGGAGGTCGGGGTGATGGAGGGACGCGAGGCCGAGCGCGCTCCAGGCCGCAGGGACAGCAGCCGGTGGGCGACCGTGTCCCCAGCCTGCTGTCCGCGCCGCCGCCGGCCCTTCCCACCCGTCCGCCGGAGGCGCAGGACCCCGAGAGCACCCCCACGCGGAGGCGAGACCCCAGGAGCCCACGCAGCCGCCTGGGGACGCGCCCGGGCCCCACCTGCCGCGACCCCGTTGGCGGTCCCCGAGGGTCACCTGCTTCCCGCGCTCGGGCGCGCGCAGGCCGAGGACGGGCAGGCGGGGGCGGGGGCCGGGGCGGGGGCCGGGGCGGGGGCCGGGGCCGGGGGCCAGGTCCCCGCGGGACTCACCGTGAGCGCCGAGAACTTCTGCGCGGGCGCGGGCGGCAGCAGCCCGGCGAGCAGGGGCAGCCAGCAGAGCTGCGGGAGCAGCATGGTGACGCGCGCCCGCGGCGGCCCGAGCCGGGTGCTCCGCGGCGGTCCTCGCCCCGCGCTCCAGCAGCCGCCCTCTCACCCGGCGGCCCTCGGCCCTCGGCCCTCCGCTGCGGAGCCGCTCCGCCGGCTGCTGTCAAGTAACTGCAGGACTTCCCGGATCCTCCCCCTGCGCGCGCTCCCTCCCTCCCCTCGCCAGCCCCACCCCCGCGCCGCCGCCGCCGCCGCCGCCGCCGCGCCCCGCTCGGCTCCGCTCGGCCGGGGGCGCCCCGGGCGCGGGTCTGCGGAGCGGGAGGTGGAGAGGGGCCCTGGGGCCGCGCCGCCCAGCAGAGCTGCGCGCGCACACGCATGCACACGCATGCACACGCATGCACACACACGCACATGCACACACGCGCGCGCGCGCCCCAGGAGGGTCCCAGGCACCACCACAAGATGCGCTGCGCCCTCCTGGTGTCCCAGGGCACCGACCCCCTGGGCGCAGGACCTGCCCTGTGGTTCACCCACGGCTCTCACACCTGGGTCAGCCCCCAGGGTTGTCCTCGACCTGCAGGTTCCGTGGCTGCCGCATCCAGGCCAGAATGTCGCCTCTCAAATTTGCTGATTGATTAGCTGGCTTTCCAGCAAAAGAAGCGTACCAGCACCACAAGGGCCAGAAAATTCACAGGGGGCTGCGTGCCTCTGCCCCCCCCCTTTTTTTTTTTTTTTTTTTTTTTTTAGCAGAACAATGCACTTAGGGGTGAGTTGTGAACTAGAGATACTGGGTCGGCCCGCAGTGACAAGGGTCAAGTCTGGCGGGAATGTGGCTGCTTCTAGAGCAGCTCTGTCAAGGCGTTCAGGTGTTTACGCCGGGAGCACAGTGGTTGTAGGGGGTGCAAACTTCTTGGTGGGGACTGGTTGGAAACCAAGAGAATTTTGCACACCCAGACTCTGGATAGTATCCATCGCAGACGACATTGCTGAAATAGTTTAGCCTTGGCTTACAACTTTACAGGGAGAAAAAAAAAAAAAAACTAATTCTGGCTCACACAGAAAACCAAAGAGTGAGGATTTTCAAGAACAATGCCTCAATTGACTTGTCGGGGGACTGGGAAAAAGAACAAAACAGAAAATACAAATCTGATTTTTAATCAGATGTTTAATCTGAAGCTTTGGCTATAAGGGGTGGGGATGAGTCTCAGGGCTGCATCAGCAAGTCCGGTGCCTGGTTCCTGGGACGAAAGCCGTATTATTCCAACCACAGGGTCCCGAACTGTGGAGAGAGAGGTCTTCCCACTTCTAGCAGGAAAGTGATGGACACAGACAGGGTCAGGAAAGAAATGGATCTTCCTGAAAGCCACTACGAAGTCTCCTTCAGATTCCACAGCCCTGAGAATCTGCTGAGTACTTAAACACATTCCTCCTGGCTCGAGGGCTCAGAAGGAAATTATAATAAGGCTCTTGGGGCCTGAGAAACAGGTGAGCAAAGCAGCTGCAAATGATTACATAAATATGGAATGCCATTAGGAAACGTTAATAAAAATTAAGGTAAAAATAAAGAAGTAAATACCGCATACCGCGAATTGTAAGACCATCCAAAGAAGAACATTTACATTCAGAGCTGACACGAATCCTTTAAAAAGCACTTCCTACTAAAAATTTCGTTTTTACTTTCTACTTTACTTAGAGGATGGCCAATAGCTGAAATATTTATGTGATATTGTGCACTTTTCAGTAGAACTCAGAAGCCTGGACACATGTCCATTCATTCACCCTCATTGCCTTCAAGGACAACAGAGAAGGAGACTTAATGATCCCCATTTTACCTATGAGAAATATAAGCAAAGAGGTCAAACACCTTAGCCAAATCTCATAAGCAACAAAATCAGGACCAGATCTGGATGCCAGAGCTTGCAGTACTGGCAATTCCACTTCCCTTCCTTTGGAGGCGTGGGGGTACAATGGGAGCAGAAAGAAAACTTGGCTCTCAAAGCCTTTTATTCAAGAAAGATGTGTCAGCATGTCTGTCACACATCACCTGCAGGTCCTCCGGGAATTCCAGAAAGATAAATGCAATGGGTTTGTCTAAGTCTCTGACAGATGAGGCAGGGTTGGATCGTTCGCAGACTCCCTAACAACTGGACAAGCCCATGGGCGCTGGATGCCAGAGTCACTTTCTTAGAGATACTCGTGGTGGAGTCTGGAGACATAGTTTCCATTTTTATGGAGAAAAAACCAACATGTTTATTTAAAACACCAGGTCATAGTTATGTCTGTTTGTCACTCTCAGGTCTCTATGAAGTTATTACTGGCATGAATACAGATAATCGCCCCATTCGTTGGGACACAGATCGAAGTATTTCAAAATTACAACAGGATATAATCAAGTCAGTATTTTCCACAAAGCTCCTATAGGACAGACAAGTCTGTAGAAGAAGTTTCCTTCTCTTGGAAATGGAAAATTTTCTGAAGTAATAAGAGATCATTCTAAAACAGCCCTATGGATCCAGAATTTAAACTCCTGTCACTGATCAAAGTTAAAGCAAAGAAGAGCAAAGAAAGAGAAGAGAAAGAAAGGAAACGAAAGACAGAGTATTCCAGTCATGCTTAGGTTTCTAACCCACTTAGGCCATTAGCAAAACCCTTTCTCGGGCACACCAGCTTACTTTGTTTATTTCTTTTACTATATAAACACTGCAGGAGGACTTTATTCTTATGATTTAATTTAATTACTATTTCTGGATAATTTGTGTTTGGCCAGAACACTTTCTGTCCGCTCCTTTCCACCTGCATATGCAAATATAGGACATTTAACTAAATGTCCTATTTCCAGAGCTTACCTCAACATCACTGTCAGCTGCCTCAGAGTGCACACTCCAGGCCACCAGCAGCCTCCACTCACTTTATTAACACTTCTCCCAGATTCTACTTAACCCTAGCAAGAAGAATCTTCCTGGTTCACTCAGCTTCCCTTAAGGAGATTCTGGGGACTTTTGCCCTGCCCTCACCATGTAGCCCCTCGCCTCAGTCCTGGGGTTTTCATCCATCCCCCAACCCCAGAAACCTGTGTGTCGAAAAAGAGTTGCAGAGAGACCAAGCTGCCTGGTCAGGTAGATGGACAGTGCTGGGTCAGCTGGCCTTCGCCGTGATGGCAAGACAAGGTGAACAGCAGCTGGGGTCACAATGTGAGTGTTCTCTCCCTATTTTTATACATTTAAGTAACAGATCATTTGGATTGATCTTTGTTCTCAATAAAATCATGTAGACAAGTTTATCCTTCCTTCTCAAGATGCCTTATAACAAGTGTTTCGACAACACTTTTCAGGCACTTTACGGAAATTTTAAACAAATTGAAATATATTGAAAAAAAAAGAAATATATTGGCTGTTTTATACACATTATCTAATTGACTCTTACAGAAACCCTGCGAAGTGATTATTTTCCAGATGGTAATAATAAGGCCCAAGGAGACTACAGGACCTGCCCAGGTTTGCATGACTAGTAAGAGGTAGGAGCAGAACTCAGCCTACGCCCAGGTCTCAGGATTCTTCTCCCCATCAGTTGACACTCCCGTGTGCACTGCTGTGTGCATGGATGCACCGTTGGTGGCTTGAACTGTTTTGCACGTTAAGATCCACCACCAAACAAGTAATAAAAGAACTTTAAGGTTGTTCTTGATTTATAGGTAATACTGCAACCCCACTAGAGTATTTTCCAAAAGTAAGATTTAATATTTCCAAAGAAATACAAATTTGCTACAAAGCCAAACGCAAAATTACTACTTTACAGTGAGAACATTCCCTCTAAAGTTGACAGGAGTTGCCTGAGCCGTTCTAAAAGGATGTATTGCTGCTGCCAGAGATCTACTCAATCTAACCAACCAATCTACCATCAGGTCCCAACACGCCGCTACCACCAGCAGAAACAGCACAGGCTTATTGAAATATATTTGTTTCCATAATATCCAGAAGCTGTTTTTGCCATTCACGAAACTACATTTATTAGTATATGAAACTTACAGAATATATCAGTTACAGAGCTAAAAATCATGGTAATCTTAAAAGGCCATCACCATCAAGATTGATGAAGGTGCAAAGTGTGAGTGTGGAGAGGCCTAGAGCCAGTTAATGGCTCCAGATGACTGAAACTGCCTTTGGGTTCTTCCTCCTTATTAACCACAGTCTAGGAGTCCCTTCCTCCTGTCTTCACATGAGAACTGCCTTTAGGGGGAAAAAAAGTTTTTAAATGGCAACAGAAATACAGCTTGCCAGGAACACTCTGCGGCGTGTGGACCACACAGATTTGAGTTATACCCACAGAAAGCCGTGTAAGAAGATACCCCAATAAAGAAACCTTTCAATTACCTTCAGCACCCACTCCCCCTTCCCCGGCCCAGCACACACGCCAGGGGTGGCATCCCACTATTCCCTGTGTGCTCCCTCAGCTTTAAGTAGAATATTAAAATGCATCTTCCCAAACTTAGTAGAAGGGAGGAAATAACAATAATTAGAGCAGAAATAAAGGAAATAGATACTAAAAAGACAATAGAAATGATCAATGAAACTGCTGGTTCTTTAAAAAGATAAACCAAATGGGCAGATCTTTAGCTAGACTCATCGAGAAAAAAAAAAAAGAGAGAGAGAGGGCTCAAATAAATAACGTGAAAGAGGAAACCTTACATCTCTGCCTCGGAAATACAAAGGATCGGAAGAGAATGTTATGAACAATTTTATGCCAACAAACTGGGAAACCTAGAAAAAATAGATGAAGTTCTAGAAACATATAAACTATCAAAACTGAATCATGAGGAGACAGAGAATCTGAAGAGGTGGATTAATCCTCCCAACAAACCAAAGTCCAGGACTAGACGGCTCTACTGGTGACTTCCACCAAATGTTCAAAGAAGAATGGTTACAAATCCTTCTCAAACTCTCCAAAAACTAGAAGAAGAGGGATCTTTTCCAAACTAATTTTATGAGACCAGCATTACCTTGATACCAAAACCAGACAAGGGCACTGGAAAAGAGAATTACAGGCCAATATCCCTGAGGAACATAGACACAAAAATCTTCAACAAAATATTACCAAACCGAATTCAACATTACATTAAAGGGATCACACACCATGATCAAGTGGGATTTATTCCAGGCACGCAACGATGGTTCAACATCCACCCATTGATCAACGTGATCTACCATGTTAACAAAATAAAAGATGAAGATCAACTCAACAGATGCACAGAAAGCATTTGACAAAATCCAATATCCATTTATGATAAGAACTCTCAACAAAGCAAGTATAGAGGGAATGTATCTTAACGAAATAAATGCTGTACATGGCATGGCCACAGCCACATCATACTCAATGATGATGAACTGAAGCCTTCCCTCTAAGATTGGGAGCAAGACAAGGATGCCCATTCTCATCATTTTTATCCAACATGGTACTAGAAGTCCTAGCCAGAGCAATTAAGCAAGAGAAAGAAATAAGAGGCATCCAAATTGGAAATATATAAATAAATCTTCACTATTTGCAGATTACATGTATTATCTTTAGAAAACCCTAAAAACTCCAAAAACCTATTAAAAGTGACAAATGAATTCAATGAAGTTGCAGGATGCAAGATCAACATACAGTAATTTGGAACACTGGTCAGCATAAAAGTGTGGTTGAAGCTTTTAGCCAAAAAAAAAAAAAAAAAAAAAAAAAACAAAAAACAAGAAAGAAAAGAAAGAAAGAAAGAAAGAAAGAAAGAAAGAAAGAAAGAAAGAAAGAAAGAAAGAAAGAAAAAGAAAAAAACCTCAAATTACTATTTTTTTTTAATTATTTAGTGACCAGAGTCATCAGAGGCACTTTTCAGCTCTTTATTTTTAGGATTTTTGGTCATTTTAAGAATTTGTCAGGTTATTTATGCATCTTTGGCATTTTTTTACATCTCTAATTTATCTCCACCTGTAAAATATTAGAATACAGAAAATGCCATCATTGGAAAAATGCCAGTACTTTTTCTGCCACTATGAAAGGAAGCAAGTGTTCTGAGAAAGTTATGACACTGCCTCACAAGTGGTGTAGAGTCTGTGCCCTGGGAGATGCCACAACGTGGGGCCAAGAGTACATGTTCTGCTGCATCTCTCAGTGTGGTTTGTACTTTGGTTTATTATTCTTGCTCAAAGTAAGATCATATCCACAGAGCAAAAGAAAAAGAAAGAAAAGAAAAATTCAGACAACACCCAGAGTTCTCCAATTAGTGACCGTGGTTGGGATGCACATATTTTCTCCAACTTTCTCCAGAAAGCGTAGTGGAGTTTTTTTTTTTGTTTTTTTTTTTTTTCGTAGTGGAGTTTTTAAAACCATAAATCCATAAGGAGAGAGAGAACAGAAGAGGTGCCCACGTGCAGGGAAGTTACAGAAGCTAGAAAGCAGACGTGCAGGTGGACAATGACTTAGAAGTCATAAAACTGTCAGACCCATGTCAGACCGTCAGATGGATGCAGCCCCAGGAAGGCCCCTGTCCCTCTCCTACCGAGCGGAGAGAGCAGGGATGCCGGGCCTCGGGACTGCTGGACACCTGCGACCGTCCAGGGCAGGGCCCAGGGGTGCGTGTGCAGGTGGGGGGCAGGTCTGTGTAACAGACACTGGAGAAGCTCTGTTCCCCGACCCTGCTCGCTCCCTGAAGGACTGCGGGCCCGGGGCGGTGGAGGGAACCCTCTCCTTGGACACGCGGAGCCCAACGCCAGCCCAAGGAGCTGCCACCTGCGCAGAGACCAGCTCGTCGGGGCGGAATTCTGATACACCCCTCTGAGGAATCTCCACATCCAACAAGCAAGAACCGGATGTTTTTGGTTCTTTTCAAAGCAACTTCAAATAGGAAAAAGTAAATAAACAATCTCTGGTGTGGCAGGGATGGAAACGTGGTACAATGGCTGAAGATAAAGGTGAAGAGAACAAAGCAAAACCACACAGACTAGAAAAACGGGGAAGAAAACCAGGGGAGATCAGAGCCCCACACAGAGAGAACACAGCCTCCCCCAGGAAAGGGCCTTGGGAAGGGGAGAGGAAGCCGTCCGGGAAGACCACCCTGCCCTCGCCCACCCGCCCTGACCTGCGCAGATGCCCAGCCTGACCTTGACGACCCTGACCCACAGAAGCAGGGGCAAGAACAGCCGCGGACAGGGCCACCTGGGACAGGACTGGGGGTCTGGCCCCGGCTCCCTGACCAGTTCCCAGATGGACACTGACCCTCGATCCCAAGGTCCAACAGAGGGGCCAGGTGCTAAGAAACCTGCTTCCTTGCCCGCCACCTGGAGGGGAGCCAGTGTGGCCACCGGGCTGGAGAGCAAGCCGGGTCTCCTGTCACAGTCGTCCTGAGGGACAGCTCCCAAGGACAGGCCAGCCTCTGGGAAGGAGGTTTCCTGGGACCACCCCCCACCAAGATCTGGGGAAAGACAGGAGCCCTGAGGCCAAGAGCTAAAACACCCACAGGGAAAGGAGACGTTTATCCACAAGAGCAGGGGTCAGGGTGGTCTCAGCCCTCCCAGTGCAGTAGAGGTGGGGCACAGGAGAGCTGCACACATACATGCCAGCACACACGTGTGCACACACACTATGCACATGTGTGTATACATACACAAGTATACATGTACATAGTCACATCCACATGTACATGCAGGTGTGTACAAATGAACACAGACACATGTGTGTACATGTATATACACTTAGGTGTACACATGCATATTGTATGCATGTGTACACATAATATGTGCACGCATACATGTTTGCACGTGTGTGGAATACACACAAACACATGCAGGTGAACAAGGCACTTATGTGCATGTACATACACATGTGTATACACACATGCACACGTGCATGCGGGCACATGCATACTTTCCAAATCCTTTTCAACTCAATCATCTGAGAAAGTCATGTGGCTAGCATGCAGCTCGATCCCAGCGTGGCGGTCCCTCTGCGTCTGCCCAGGGGCTACCCCTTCCTCCCCCGTCGAAGATGCCACCTGCACAGAACCCAGGGAAGCAAACATAAGAGGGATGCGTCTTGCTGGTCACAAGTTTCAGGGAAGAAACAGAATTTTAAATAATTTTGCACAGAATTAGGGGCCCAATAGCACCGGCTCAGAGCAGAGATGGGTGACACAGGTGACAGAGATTGAAATTCCCAGGCAGTTGGTCCTCAGCAGGGACGAGGGAAGGAGAGGAACATGGAGGCCCCAAGATTGGTGGTCACCGACGGGCCCAATGTGCGACGGCATGCCCCGTGTCCTCCCAGAACCCTGCTGCCAGGAAGCTGCCCTTGGGCCTTCGTAAGGTCTGACGCTTCCTCCTTCTCTAGCCCCTCATCCTTCCCAGACCAGACCCCTTCCTACAGCCTGAGGGCACGGCCTGTCCTCAGAGGATGGTTCATGTTTGTGAACAACATCTTCCTGCCCCCAGATGCAGCTGCCCCCCCCCGAGGGCTGCGAGGGTCCCCCCAGAGCACAGCCATCCCCCTGGAGGGCCGCGAGGGTGTCCTTAGAGCACAACCACCACCACCCCCACACCCCAAGGGCTGCAAGGGAGCCTCCGGAGCACAGCTGCCCCACTGGAGGGCCACGAGGGTGCCGAGGGTCATCCTGCACAGCCACCCAGGCCTGCGCTGTGGTGTGGCCCTGGTCCCACCAGGGTGCCCTGCTGGCAGTGGCTCAGCTCCCAGGCCCTGGAAGGCAGGGCAGCAGCCAGGCCGCAGGGAGCTGCAGGGGCAAAGGATCTATGTCCGAGATAAGTCCGAAGGAAAATCTCTCCGTAGCCTGGCACCCATCTGGAGTTGAAACTTGCCCCCAGGGCTTGGGTTTCTGGCCCTCGAGTTCTCGTCTGCACCCAGCTCGCAGGGATGGCCCCGTGCTGCTGTCCAGTGCGCTCACAGCTGGCGCGCCTCCACTCCTTAGCCGGCGCTGTCTCCCGGGAAAGGGGCTTTGCCCCCCAGGCCAAAGACCACACTGTTTGTTGTTGAGTTGTCTGGGCACTCGTCGAACTCGAGACCTGGCTGGGTTTCCCCAGAATTTGGCTCCTCGAACACGTCTGACTAACGTGTCTGCTATGCCGATTCCTTGAGCTGGTCCCATGAGTCTCCCGGCGTGGACGGAGCACCGGCCCCCTGGGACAGCACATCCTGTGACCTCCTCCCACCTGCTCCGGGGTCAGACGGCGTCATGGTGAGTGTGACCCTGCCGCCCAGGTTGCCCCCTGTGCTGTGACATCCCCCGGGGATGCCGATGCCGGGCACACATGCTCTCCTGGGAGGGCGACTGAGTTAGACCCTGAGCACTGGGAGGTAGATGTCTCCGAGCTCAAGGTACATAGAATCACAGAGGATGTGGGGCTTCAGCCGCCTCTTGAAGGACGGGTAGGATTGTCTCTAGAGGAGACAGGAGCTGGAGGCTGTCCAGCAGCAGGAAGACAGCTCCTGCAGACGCGGCCTGGACGTCGCGCCGTGAGAAGACGACGCGTACAAGCAGGATGCAGGTGCTTGTGCAGAGGCAGTGGCTGGTACGGTGGCATGTGTCAGCTCAGACCCCACTGCGGCAAGCCTCCTACTCTAGGGGAAACTGGTTTTAAGACATGCAACAGGCAGTGGCTGTGGTAGTCAGGGTTCTCCAGGGAAGAGACTGATTGATCCATCTAGAGAGAGGTAGATTGTGGGGACATGGCTCCCGTGGGCGGGTGCATCTGAAATCTGCAGGGCAGGCTGGTGGCTGCAGCCCCAGGGAGAATAGAGGCCTCCTTCAGGAGAGTCCCTTCCTGCTCGGGGAACCCCAGACTGGGGCCTTCCAGTAATTGGACAAGGCCCACCACACTATGGAAGGTCTTCTGCTTCAGAGTCAGTTGATTTAAATGCCAATCTCCTCTGGAAACAGCTTCCCAGCAACATTGAGAGGGTCGTTTGACCAAACACCGGATCGCCTGGCCAAAGGGACTGGTACAGTAGGCCAGCTCGGTCACTGTGTTCCTGAGGCGGGAATACGTGTTCCTGAGGCGGGAATACGTCCGCCCCAGCATGCAGAGCAGAGGCACGGCAGCGGGGCTCTGCACGGGGGGGCCTCTGGCGCCAGGCTGGGTCCCTGCTTCTGCGGGAAGACAAGGCCCAGAAGATACAGTCGGGACAAGCTGCAGAGGACAGCTCACTTTGGGAATTGTCCGCATCCTTTGCCGTGTCCTCTCCTGACGTGTCCTGCTCATCAGGAGCTCGGAGAAGGGAGGACAGAGAGAAAACGGACTTCGGGAAGGCGGCACCATGGCAATCCTCTCTGCGTGTCCAGCGATGCACCTGACCGGATGAGAATGATGGGACTTAAAGGAGGTCGTCGTGAATCTCAGCACCTGCCCTCCGTCATGCCTGCGTCCCTTTGTGACACGTACGTGAGCTTGGCTGTCGTAGCAAAGCACAGTGACTCTCAGTACTGGAGTGTGTGGGTTTAAGTGTGCAAAAATCAAGGCCATGAAGCTGAGCTGTGTCACCTAAGGACACATTTAGGGAAAAACAAGGTAATGCTAACCAGAGGCATCGGAGCCATGGCCATTCCCGGGGGAGGGAGGAGTGGGACAGGAGGTGGCTCTCGGGCTGGAACGTCGTGTTTCTTCACTTCCCTCCAGGCTTTGGGCTCCTGGCCCCAGGAAAGCCCTGGGCATTGTCTGAGAGCCTCTCCTGTAGGTGAGCTCCGGGACTGAGGACCATTCACCGCAGGCATGAGGCTTTTAGGTCCAAGTGCTACAGCGGAGACAGTTTCAGAGAGGCACACGTTGTACGGATGACATTCCTAAAGACTTTCAGTCATTTATTTCCATTCGCCAACTGAAATTTTGTCTATATTTGAGGTTTTTCTTTTGAAACGTACAGTGAGCAGGATTCATCACAGACATTCATCACATAATAAAATGAAGCAGACCCCAAAAGTATCTACAGACCACATACCTGACAAACGAAAGGGCTTGTAACCAGAATACACAACTTGCAAAACTCAACGGTTAAAAAAAAAAAAAACAATTAAAAATGGGCAAAACAGGGATGCCCGGGTAGCTCAGCGGTTGGGCTTTTGCCTTTGACCCAGGGCGTGATCCCAGAGTCCTGGGATCGAGTCCTACATCGGGCTCCCTGCATGAAGCCTGCTTCTCCCTCTGCCTATGTCTCTGCCTCTGTGTGTCTTTCATGGATAAAAAATAAAATCTTAAAAAAAATGGTCAAAACACATGCATAGACATTTCACTAAAGAAAATACGCAATTGCAAATAAGCACATGGGAATATGTCCAGCATCATTACCACGGGGAGATGTCACCTAACCCCAGGGCAGTCATCAGGGAAGCATCAGGAAGGGTAAAAGTCCACGGTGGCAGTGACAAGGGCTGGACAGGAGCTGGACCCCTGGGTGAGCTGGGTCACACACCCCACAGTGTGACCAGGGCAGCCGGGACCTGCTCATCTCCCCACCCAGGCTGTGCAGGGCAAAGGGACCACACCTGAAATTCCTGCCTCCTGAGAGTCTTGAATGATCCTTTCATCAGCTTCGACTCAGCACCATGTCCTCCCAGATGCTCCGTGGTTCCCACAGGTCAGTGCATGGAACCCAAGCTCCCTCCCCACACTGTTTTCTGATTTTTTCCTTCTGGGGCTCCCTGCTAGCACCCCGTTTGGCTGCACCAGGTAACTTGTTCTGCCCCAATGTGTCTCAGACATCAGTATCTCTGCACCAGCGTCCATGCTGCACCCTCTGCCCTGTACTCCCTCCACCTGTCATCCCACAGGTGCCCGCAGCCATGGAGAGAGCCTGGGACATCAGCACAGGACTTGAACCCATGGGGAAGAGCCTCATATCCACTGCTTACCCACTGTGCCTCTTTCATGCTCGTCCTGGGTATGTTATCTATTTGAAAATAGAAATAGGGGCACCTGGGTGGCTCAGTGGTTGAGCACCTGCCTTTGGCTCAGGTCTTGATCCCGGGGGTCCTGGGATCAAGTCCCACGTCAGGCTCCTTGCAAGGAAAAAAATCTTTATTTTTTTAAGATTTTATTTATTTATTCATTTTTTTATAATAAATTTATTTTTTATTGGTGTTCAATTTGCCAACATACAGAATAACACCCAGTGCTCATCCCGTCAAGTGCCCCCCTCAGTGCCCGTCACCCAGTCACCCCCACCCCCTGCCCTCCTCCCCTTCCATCACCCCCAGTTCGTTTCCCAGAGTTAGGAGTCTTTACGTTCTGTCTCCCTTTCTGATATTTTCCACACATTTCTTCTCCCTTCCCTTCTATTCCCTTTCACTATTATTTATATTCCCCAAATGAATGAGAACATATAATGTTTGTCCTTCTTCGATTGACTTACTTCACTCAGCATAATACCCTCCAGTTCCATCCACGTTGAAGCAAATGGTGGGTATTTGTCATTTCTAATGGCTGAGGAATATTCCATTGTATTCATAAACCACATCTTCTTTATCCACTCATCTTTCAATGGACACCGAGGCTCCTTCCATAGTTTGGCTATTGTGGACATTGCTGCTAGAAACATCGGGGTGCAGGTGTCCCGGCGTTTCATTGCATCTATATCTTTGGGGTAAATCCCCAACAGTGCAATTGCAGACAACAAAAAGACAATAAAGGCATTCAAATTGGCAAAGAAGAAGTCAAACTCTTCCTCTTCACCGATGACATGATAATCTACATAGAAAACCCAAAAGCCTCCACCCCAAGATTGCTAGAACTCATACAGCAATTCGGCAGTGTGGCAGGATACAAAATCAATGCCCAGAAATCAATGGCATTTCTATACACTAACAATGAGACTGAAGAAAGAGAAATTAAGGAGTCAATACCATTTGCAATTGCACCCAAAAGCATAAGATACCTAGGAATAAACCTAACCAAAGAGGTAAAGGATCTATACCCTAAAAACTATAGAACACTTCTGAAAGAAATTGAGGAAGACACAAAGAGATGGAAAAATATTCCATGCTCATGGATTGGCAGAATTAATATTGTGAAAATGTCAATGTTACCCAGGGCAATATACACGTTTAATGCAATCCCTATCAAAATACCATGGACTTTCTTCAGAGAGTTGGAACAAATTATTTTAAGATTTGTGTGGAATCAGAAAAGACCCCGAACAGCCAGGGGAATTTTAAAAAAGAAAACCATATCTGGGGGCATCACAATGCCAGATTTCAGGTTGTACTACAAAGCTGTGGTCATCAAGACAGTGTGGTACTGGCACAAAAACAGACACATAGATCAATGGAACAGAATAGAGAACCCAGAAGTGGACCCTGAACTTTATGGTCAACTAATATTCGATAAAGGAGGAAAGAATATCCATTGGAAGAAAGACAGTCTCTTCTATTTATTTATTCATGACAGACACAGAGAGAGAGAGGCAGAGACACAGGCAGAGGGAGAAGCAGGCTCCACACAGGGACCCCGACACAGGACTCGATCCCGGGACTCTGGGCCAAAGGCAGGCGCTAAACCGCTGAGCCACCCAGGAATCTCCCATAAAATCTTTAAAAAAAAATAATAATAATCTTACATCTGACTGTGATGCAGGGGTGAGTGACTTTCCTTCCAATGTTTCCTGAGGGCTGAAGACTCACCTCACCTTCAGGGAGGTGTCGTGTGCTCTCTGGTCGTCCCTCCCGCCCCGCTTCCCCCAGCCCTGCAAGCCTAGACCCTAAAGATGCAAGACCCCACCTGCCCAGGCAACAGCCCGCACCAGTGCTGTCCATGTGCATATTCGGAAAGCCTCAGGTTCAGGCGCGATCCTATCCAGTGGACCCCCGGTGTGGGCTGAGGACTGCAGGAGGTGCCAGTGTTCTCAGTCTGATGGCAGCTCCAGCCTAAGTTATGAAATCAGGGTCTTCCATTTCCCCGATGGTCACATGAGAAACGTGTGCTGCTTTTCATATCACACTGGCTCCTGTTAAGGACGTGTGTCCCCAGAGCTCATGCCCTGAAGTCCGGCTCTGCCGGGTGACGTGATGGTGGTAGGAGGGGGGCCTGTGGGAAGTGTTGAGGCTCCGTGGATGGGATCACTCCTTTGGGAGGCCCCAGAGGGCCCCTGGACCCCTTCCCCTATGTGCAGGGACAGGAGGAGATGTCGTCTGTGAGCCCAGAAGTGAGTTCTCACCAGACACGGACTCTGTGGGCACCTTGGCCTTGGACTCTGGCCTCGAAGCCTGAGAAACGAATGTCTGCTGATGGGAGGTGTGTCCGCCAGCAGCCAGCACGGATGAAGCCAGCCTCCCTTCCTGAGAGGTAACGGTCCTGCCCGATGACCCTGGGGGGCGACGGCCTCTTCCTGTCCTAGGTCTGGTGCTTCTGGTTGCTCATTCCCCACCCTGCACTGTCCCCAGACCTTGGGGGACAGGAATCCACGCGTGTCCACTCGGCCGCAGGGCCGCCATCAGCGCCCGCTTCTTCCCACTTGTGTCTCCTTAACCACATCGGTCTCGCACACGCAGCGGAGCAAACGCCCCGAGTTACTCTCCAGCCACAGGTCTCTGTTTACAATGTCCTGCTGCATCCTGGGCCTCGAGAACAGCCCACTTGGTGGCTTGGATGCCGAGGAGCTGCGTAGCTCAGAGGCCGAGGGCTATGTTCTCAGGGATTTTCGGGGGGCTCCTTGTCTAACACCAGGCAGGGGCTGTCACCTCTAACGCAGGCCGCAGCAGAGCTCCCAGTGACTGAGGCCGGCAGCCCCTTCCCCGCGAACCTGGCTTGTGGCCGAGACCCCGTGCATCTGTGGCCACCGGGCCACCCACGCCTTCCCTTCCCCCCGGGCTCGTGTCTCACCCCCGCCTACGGACGCGCGCCCAGGCCCCTCAAGTGCCCTCCTGGGCTATAGACGACAGAAGACTTCAGAGGATGTTTCCTCCCTCCTGAAACCTTAGCCGTCTCGTCAGAGTGGGAGCACGGGCCCGTGAGGACCAGCGCTTTCCCCGGGCTCGCACAGCACGTCCAGGGGAGGTGGAAACCGGGTCTGCGCAGCCAGATGTGAAAGGCACTTCTGTTTGAGCCCCGTGGAGCCACATTCAGAGGAAGGCCCGGGGAAGGCATCTCCTCGCTGGCTCAGCCACGCGGCGAGCGCCAGGTGCGTAATTCTACCTTTCATCAACAAATGAAAATTCTTGGCTCGTTTTACACCAATTTTGCTTCTTCTCTGGCCCACCTGGGACGTGTACAGCTTTTGACATGTCTTGAAGAAAGTTTGCTTTGCAAAATTGATGGTAGTTTAGGAGGAGAAACTTGGGATTCGTGAGAGCTCACGGTGTGCCCGGAGCTCCCGGGTCCGTCCACACAGCTGAACCCATCAGAGGAAGCCACAGAGCACCTCCCCCCGCACCCCCCCCCGGCCATGCCAGGCCTGCTGTCTATGCCACGGCGGCCTCTACGTGGGCACCAGGGTTCTAGAACGCTCCGGCGCCAGCCTTTGATTCTGCACCACGTGGAGGCGCAGCACGGTGCCCCCGGCGGCCTGAATCTCTCAGGGAGGCCTCAAGGAATTTTGCTCGGCATCTTTGGCAAACCCCAGTCTCCCTGTTTTCACAGTGCCTTTCAAAAATAAATGTTGACTTATCCCTTGGCATTGGGTAACATCTCCCTTTCTCTAAAGATAGGTAGATAAGCCATGTCTGGGTGTGTGCAAGAGAGAAAGAAGCAAAATGGGAAAATCGACTTAAATACCAGAACCATGTTTTCTCACGTCCCATTCACGTCTGCACTGGGTTGTTATTTTTGCTGAGTTACTTGGTGTGATGACACAGGGTCATGAGAGAGGGTCCCGCGCACGCGTGGGGACGTGCGCTGTGCCCGCGGCCTCCCAGCCAGGTGCCGGCAGCCTCCCAGCCAGGTGCGCTGCTGGACCCCCCACCCCCACCCCCCAAGGCGGGCCCAGCGACACCTGTGTGCCCACCGCAGCCTGCTCAGACCCTGCGCTCATTGGAAGCGAGGCAGCGTCCTCCGGGGAGACCGTGCGTGGGTGTCAGCCGGTTGCCAGCAACATGAGAAATCGGGGCAAGCCATCCCAGCCTGGCTCTAGAGCTCTCCCTTTCATCTGATGGCGAGGAAGCTCCGTGGGAACTCAGGCATTGCTTCAAGCCAACTTTTAAAATATCTGATAAATATCTAATGAAGAGTTCATGTGCCAGAGAAACATTAGCATTTTCATTATAACGATGCATTTCTGCTTCGCTAGGAGCTTGCAGGGCGATTCCAAACCCGGGCTTTGACACGTGCTGCCGAGGTGCCTGGTGGTCTGCCAGAAACTGCTCCGGGGCCAGGAACCGGTCCAAACGCCGGGAGGGCGTCGGGGTCAGACGCTCAGTAAGCACAGGGAGGAGGGCAAGGGGCAGGAGGGGAGAGGCGGGCGTGGGGGCTCGAGGACTGGACAGGCCTGCAGCGTGTGCGGGGAGCCACACGGCCACGGGGCGGCCACCGCCAGCCCCCGCCCCTCCGCCCCGGGGCTGACGACGGCGAGAGCCCCCCTCAGCCTCAGAGGGTCAGGCCAGAGCGGCGGGCCAGTGGGGAGGCCCCCGTGAAGGGCAGGCGCACGGTGCAGTGGCTTGATGCAGGTTCGATGCTTGTGTGCGACCAGGTCACTGGAGACTCGGTTTCTCCTCATATAATAAGGGTGCCTGTGCCTAGCTGGAGGGTCGTGGTGAGGATGGGGTGTGATCCCCAGAATCTCGGGCTCAGTAAAGCCTCGCTTCCCTGATGAGTGTGCATGTCCCACCAGCGCTGGGCCCCTTCCCTTCAGGGAGGTGGTATCGGGCTGTGGCTCTCCCCTCCCGCCCCCCGTAGCTGTGCCCTCACGGAACAGCTGGGGGCCACCACTCGGAGAACCAGATGCGGGGCTGACCTGCACACACCGAGGAGCCAAACCCCGGGAAAGGACAGCGAGCATGGCCAAGGCGGGGAGCACAGCTGGACTTTCCCCGTCTGGGTACCGCTCATCCCGTGGACAGCAGCAGGGCCGCCCAGCGCTAGGACTTCCTGTTCTCTTTTTGGGGACACACACCATAGTGCACGCGTGGCTCTCTGGGCCTGACCCTCGGAGCCCTCGACGCAGCCCTGCTGCTCCCTCTGCCCTCCTGGGCGGAGCAAGCCGGAGTCCCTCACGCCGCTGTCATAGTGCTGGGCCTTCCGATGGCCGGGAGCCACCAGGCACCCCTCCTGTGCTCTGCAGCAGCCCGAGCCCGCGCCAGCAGGGGTCCGTGTGAGATCACGCACGCCCTGTGCCTGCAGTGTCCCCTCACCTACATCGGCCGAGTCCATTAGTTCATCTGGCGTCCTGCGTGTCCCAGCTCTGGGGGAGGGACGCAGAGATACCAAGTCTGCGTGATGAAGTGCAGAACTCCTGTGGACACAGGAGAACACGTTCACGTGACAATGTGTCATCAGCTGCATAGAGAGACCCACATACACTGGGGAGTGGGGGACACGAGGGGATTCGGCCGAGAGGGGAGGCTGGGAAGGAGCTGGGTCCCGAGCTGGGTCTTCCAGCGACAGACACAAGCTGGCAGGGCCCGGAGTAGAGTGCAGGGTGTGCCAAGGTCAACATAGCCCCGGCAGGCGGGTCCGCGGACCTGCTCCTCCCCGCACACAGAATGGAGCACTGTGCTTCGCTGCCTTTGCTCACAGACCCTCGTTATAATCCTATATTCAGTGACTCAGAACTCTCCGAGAACGTCTTGGCTGAAGCTAGTTAGTCTTGTTTTTTTTCCCCCAAAGAGGTGATTTTGTGTGAACGTTGCAGATGGAACAAAATTGTGTTTTATTTTTGAGTCATGAGAGAGAGTGGTTCAGAAAAGGCGTCTTTGCTTCTCCGACGTCATTTCTAAGTGGTGGAGCCAAGTTGTGTAGGTTCCGTGCGCTCCCGAGGCCGGGCAGGGCCACTCGGGGCGGCAGGCCCAGCGTCCGTCCGCATGTCCCCCGAAGGGTGGCGGGCTCAGCACGCCCAGGCCCCAAACACGGAGGAGGATCCTCAGATGCCCAAGCCTTTCTGAGTTCACCAGGTGAAGATGGCTTGTGAGAGAAACGCAAGGGCTGCACTGGGCATCACCCGGTCTTGCTCATCAGTCCCTCCCCAGGAGCCGCGGCCTCTGTGGTGTCCTCTGAGGGTTTCTACAGGCTGGCAGGGAATGTGGCATCCCTTCCTCCGTGGCAGGCACTGGTGGGACACCGGCGAATGTGACCCCCATAAGGAGACAGCAACATCTGGGACAGAGTCCCCTGTACGCCCGATGGCAGGACGATGCAGAGGAGGAGAGCGTAGGCGGGACCCCCATAGACCCAGAGACCCCAGAAGGGGGGGCAGTGTGGTCGGCCTGCAGGGCTGGCTCCAGCCTGAGTGGCGGCAGGACCCAGGTCTGGGGACCTCACTCAGGACCAAGATGTAGAGCTTGAGCAAAAGGCCCCCCTGGGAGCTCCTCTCTTGACAAACCCTTGTGCACTTTTACAGAGGGGTGCCAATGACATGCACATCAATACAGGATTGCACACTTAAAAATGGTTGAAGTAGTGGATTTTATGTTGTGGGGGGGTTTCTAATCATAATTAAAAGGGAAAAAAATGAAAAAAGAGAAAACAAAAGGAAACAGAAGACACCAGGCCTCAGAAGAGCCACAGCTGTCCCTACAATCAGGAAAGGGAAGTGAGGCCTATATGGCTTCAGATCTGGGCTGGAGAATGACTTCTCACCTGGAACCACATCCCAGCAGAGTGTGCAACCACTGTAAAGGTACAACGGCCCTATTAGGTGTGTGAGATCCCCAAACGGTTAAATTCCATGTGTCATTTCACAGGTCACCCTCCACTCAGACTAGGGAGCAGTCAGGAAGGAGGAGACAGGGCTCAGGTGTGAACAGGGGAGTGGAGGGGAGGGGAAGGGAGGACTGGGGGAGGAAAGGGGGAAAGGAGAGGAGAAGAGGAACAAGGGGAGGGGAAGGAGAGGGGAGGAGGGCCATCCTTGGGGGCGTCCTGGGGCCAGAGCCCCCACTCACAGCGCATCCTCTGCTCAAGTCCCCGGAGGAGGCTGGGCCGCACCACTTGCTAACTCACCAGCAAAGATGAAGACATCGGTTCAGCCTAATGCCCTTGTCATGGACCACGCTGTGTCCCCTAAATGCTCTGTCCCCAAGGTGACTGCAGATGGGGCCCCTAGGGAGGTGGGAAGGTGAAGTGAGGTGGTGAGGGGGGATTCTGATGCTGCTGCATGGGCTGTGTCCTTCTAAGGGGGAGAACACCAGAGCCCTCTCTCCACACATGGCACCCACTGAGGCACTGAGGCATAAGCATCTGCGGGTGGAGGGGGAATGGGGGGGGAGAGCTGTCAACAGACACCCACCTGCAGGCCTGGGACACAATACCTCCCACTGTTGAAGCCCCGGCCAGCGGAGAGGGGTGGGCCGTGAGCTGAGTCGCAGAAACCACAGACGAGCTCACCTGTCTGAGCACATTTCTGCCAGGGTGTCCAGTACGTGGCTCAGGGTCGAGCGTGGAAGATGCCCTGCGTGTTCCAGATTCATAAATGCCCTGACCACGACCGCTCTAGCAAAGCTTCACCTGCGCTCCCGGAGCCCGGGACTCCAGCAGGACCCAGACCCGCCTCCGAGGCCGAGGTGCCAGGACCCGGCCCCACTCCCCGTGGGGCCGGGGCTCCCTCCCCTTACGGGAACCAGCCTTCACTTCCCTGCATCTCCGAACAAAGACGGGGAAATAAGGAGACCTGTGCTTGTGATGAGGAGAGGCTGCCTCGGGAATCCCTGGTCCAGGAAGACGCCCTGCCCTGTTCCTGCCAAGCCCAGGGAAGCGCTGACCTCATCTCCGTGTCAGAAAGCATTTTAAGACAGACGTTCACAAGGAGCAGGTCCTCTCTCTGTCACACACATGAAGACAGAAATAACTGAGATAGAGAAACGCCGTCGGAGATACGACAAGCACCTCCTGGTCTGACCCGCGCCCAGACGCTGCCCAGACGCTGCCCAGAGTCCTGGGAGTCCCGGGAGCACCTCCTCAGCCGGACGGGAGGAAGGTCAGAGCCTGGGAGTCAGGGGCTCGTGGGCTTCCCACCCCCCCCACCCCCGCGACTGTGTGTCAGGCTGCGGCGGGGCCCGCAGGGACAGAGGGACGTGACTCCTTGCTCCCGCCTGCCAACCAACAGAACCACACTGCGCAACGAGCATATTGTTAGCTTTTCTTATAAATATTTGAGTTAAATCTTTACTAAATTGCATATGATTCATTCCATAATTATGGCTCAAGGTCCTTGTGAATCGTTTAGTGTTTAATACTTTCAGGATCTAAGAGAACGTTCAGGTACAATCAGGAGCATCTTTAAAATAGAGAAACCACCCCAGCCTCCGAATCACTACTCTCTCGCCGGGTGGGACAGATGATTCCCCTTGCACAGTGTGCAACCAGCCCTCCTCCATGTGCTGCCCATTGCCTCCTCTCATTGCACAACACAGAGTCCCTCTGGAGTCCTCCCAGGACTACTGTCCTCCCCCTGCTGCCTTTGCCCCAGGACTGCTGTCCTCCCATTGCTGTCCTCCTCCCAGGACTACTGTCCTCCTCCTGTTGTCCTCACCTCAAGACTACTGTCCTCCCCTACTGTCCTACCCCCAGGATTACTGTCCTCCTCCAGGGCTGCTATCCTCCCCTTGCTGTCCTCCCCCAGGACTACTGTCCTTTTCTGCTGTCCTCTCAGGACTACTATCCTCCTCCCAGGACAACTGTCCTCCCCCTGCTGTCCTCCTCCCAGGACTACTGCCCTCCCGTTGCTATCCCACCCCCACCCCGCTCTCCTCCCCCTGGATTACTAACCTCTCCCTGCACCTCACCTGGTATCACCTTTATTACAAAGCCTAACAAGAACTGTTAGTGGATCGTGTGTTTTTCTCCCATTTCAGACCTCGATGCTCAGGGACCCTGTAGATGAGCCGGTCACTACAAGTCCCCTCAGCGATGCAAGGTACACAGGCCTTGGGAGGGACACTGGCCTCAGTGTCATTCTTTGAGAAAGCCCCTGAAGGGTAGACGCTGGCAATGTGCCCACTCCTGCTCCAGAAAGTTGTCCCCAGGTGGCTGTAGTCCCATTGGGCTCTCCCTCCGCCCCCTTGTGGGGTGAGGAATTAGTGGGCACACAATGCTGGACTCCACACCCAGCCCTCGGAACACCCAACCCCCATCATCACCAACACTGGACTGCGGCCGCCACTGTCACGAGCCCTTTACATGCATCAAAATTCATTTCATTCTCAAAAAAGAATCACTCAGGGGCACCTGGGTGGCTCAGTGGTTGAGCATTTGCCTTCAACTCCGGTCATGATCCCAGGGTCCCGGGTTTGAGTCCCACACCGGGCTCTCTGCAGGGTGCCTGCTTCTCCCTCTGCCTGTGTCTCTGCCCCTCTCTCTGTGTTTCTCATGAATAAATAAATAAAATATTTTTTAAAAAAAGAATCACTATGAATGAATTGTGTGTTTCTTGTTTTGTGGGTGACCCCAGGCTTGCCTAATTCACAGAGAGATTCGAACCCAGGCCTTCTGGCGACACACGTCACAGGCTTGACCACCTCGGTGAAGCTCCCCCCGGGGTCACGTAAGAAACCCAAGGCCCACCGAGGCTGTTCCAGCAGCTTCAGCCGCGCAGGTCAGGAGGGCGTGCAGGAAGGGCCAAGGCCGGGCTCTGGGAGGAGCACAGGGTTCCTCACTGCTGCCGAGTGCAGGAGGGGACACGTCGGTGAGCAGCCGCTGACCTGGCCGCGGAGGTGGACGCCGGCCAACGGCTTCTCTCCGAGGCGGGGATGTCGGGCAGGCCGTCCTCTGAGGGTCTGAAGAAGCCTCCCTTTCATGGAGCGTCCGCAGGCCTGTCAGGCTCCATAAACACTCGCTCCTGAGGGCTTTGGAACCCACGTCTGAGGAAACATGTGGGTGACCGTCCTGGGAGCGGCAGGCAGGGCCACCCCTCCTTCCCAAGCATAAACACGGCCTCACTCCGGGGCGATGTGGGGCAGCTCCTGCTAAGTAGTCAGCCACAAATTTGTTTTCTTTGAAGGAAATAAAAAACAATCTTTCTATTGTATAAAACTGAAAATATATCGCTTAATTCTCGTCGGATCCTCCCCACACAGGCCTCATCTTTTAGGGAGTGAGGTGAGGGCACGTCCTTCCTCCAAAGGATCCAGGGAAGCTCGGAGCGGTCCTGGGCATCCGAGATCCTGGGCCGTCTCCCTGGGGCCTGCTCCCCGAGCCCCATAGGCGATTCTTCAGACCCTGAGGTTGGTCCCCTGCCCGCTCACCGCTCCCTGGCCATTCTGGGCCTCACGGTTGTCCCGGTACCATCCTGAGTTCTCTCTGAAACTGAAAAGCAGCCACACTGTCAGAGCTTTTACACGTAGGTCTTCCCAAGGTTTCCTGGGTCACAGGAATAGGTTACAGGACACAGAAGACGAATGTCGTGTTAGCCTTGTTTTTTTGAAGCTCTGATTTTATAAACGATGAAAGCACTTACAAAAGCCATAACGCACATATGCAGGAAGGAGATTTCGGGGAGAGCCAAGTGGGCACCAAACAGAAAGCAAGCGTCGTGCCCTCACCGCCCGACTGGGTCCAGTCCCTTCTGTTTCTGACTTTGGGTTCTTCTACCCTTGCAAGTAATACTTAGATATCACTAATACGCAGATACCAGTAGTTTTTGTCTAGTTTTTTTAGGGATGATATGTCAACACATTTTATTTTTATTTTTAATTTATTTATGATGGTCACACAGAGAGAGAGAGAGAGAGAGGCAGAGACACAGGCAGAGGGAGAAGCAGGCTCCATCCACCGGGAGCCCGACGTGGGATTCGATCCCGGGTCTCCAGGATCGCACCCTGGGCCAAAGGCAGGCGCTAAACCGCTGCGCCACCCAGGGATCCCTGTCAACACATTTTAAAGACCAGATTATTTGGATGTATACCTTGAACATTTCCCTCCTAACATGAACCCATCACCCGGCTCCCACCCTCATCGGTAAGCATGCCTCACGGTCCTTCAGAGGTCTTTTCAGAGTTTCTTTATGCACAAATAGGCAAAGACACAGGTGGGTTCCTATTTTCAGCCTTTTTTTATATGAAAAATACTGTAGTGTATATGCTATTCAAGACCTTGCTTTTTTACTACACAATTGGCCTTACAGAACTATCCGTATGGGTGCCTGGAAACATCCCTCCTGGTTTACAATTCTGTAGCATGCCTGCCTGGGCGGTACAGGGACTTACCCGGCCAGCCCCACACTCCTGGAGTCTGGGTTCCTGCAGATGCTTTCTGCACATCAGAGCACCTGCTGTAGGATAAATTCCACAAGGTGGAATTATGGGGTAGAGGCTATGGACATGCATCTATAGCTTTGCTGGATGGTGGTCTAAATGCCCTCTGAAGGGAATGAATGCATCTGTTTATTGGCATATCCACTTGACCCAGCTGTCTGCTGACTTAGGAAAGTTAAGGAATTTAACACAATACATTGAACCCCCATTTCCTCTTAGTCATCACTTACCAGTTTTTGATCATTTCTATGTCTGATACTCTGAATGTAGACTCTATCAATGGATTCCCCACCTTTAAATCTGAGGGAATAGGCTGACCTGGACTCCCTCCCTTCCCTCCCTTCTTGCCTTTCAGCACCTGTCATCATTCTTTCTTCTGTGTGGTCAAGTTGTAATCCTGATATCCTTTTATGACATAATGATTCTAAACATTGAAAAACAGAAGTCTTCTGTATTTTATCCAACTTATTCACTGTAGGATCAAGCAGATTGACTCAAGTAACTAGACAGTTAACAGGTAAATGTTTCTGCCATCAAGTCTAAATGGGCAATCCTTCCTCACATTCCTACTATGGCACAAAATCATGTTGAGCTGTATCTTGTTTTATGCACTTGCCTATTTGCTCAACAAGTATTAATTGAGCCTTTTTTGATGAGCCAGAACTGGGCATTCTGGAAGCAGCAGACAAAACACCCCCTTGGTGCTTGTACATCAGTCAGGATACACAGACCACACATAGCAGTCAAGTGGAGGGAAAAGCAGAAGAAGGAGTAAGAAATCACCAGAGGCAAGAGCATTGCTTGTTGAGCAGGCAGCCAAGAAGGTCTCACCTAAAATGTGGCACCTAAGCAAAGACTTGAAGATGACGGTGAAGGAAAGAGCCACTTGGACCTCAGGGCAAAGAGCTTTCCAGCCCCTGGGTCCAATGGCAAAGAGGCTGATCAGGAGTCTTCCTGCCTGCTGATGGAGTGTGAGGTGGCCACTGCAGCTAGAATGGACGCTGAAGAGGGGCAGTGAGAGGAGACATGTAACCCATGGCCAGGATGCAGATCACTCAAGCTTTTATAGGTCATGCTAAGGCTTTTGGGTTTTATTTTTTAGTGCTGAGAGTCCCTGAAGTGTTTTGACCAGCGGACTAACATTACCTGATTTATGTTTTTAGAGATCATTCTGTTTTCTGAGTAGATAACAAAGTTGGCCCATGGAAGGCAAGTGGCATGGGCATGGAACATGGGTGAAGGTGAGAGAAGGAGGAGCCACAATGTTCCAAACAAATAGATCGTGGCTCCAGTGGATGTGGCAGTGAGGGTGTGAGGATTAGGTGGAGCCTGGATATACTTGAAAGGCAGAGCCAAGAGCAAATCCTAGCTGTTGGAATGTGGAATATACAAGCAAGGAATCATGGATAACAGATGTTTGACCTAAAGAACTGAAAGGGCGGAGCCATCCACTGGATGGAGTGGCCCACTGACAACGGAGCTGTGCTCTGATGATGGAGCTTTTCACTGATGATACAGTTGTGCATGGATGATGGGGCTGCCCATGGACAATGGAGCTGCTCATGGATGATGGAGCTGCCCATGGACGATGGAGCTGCCCAAGGATGATGGGTCTTCCCACGGATGATGGACCTGTCCATGGATGGTGGATCTTCCCAAGGATGATGAAGCCGTCCATGGACGATGGAGCTGTCCCCTAATAACATGGGTTAGCCCATGGGAGGAGCAGCATTTGTGGTGAAGGGGATCATGGGTTGAACTTATTAGACATTCAGGGAGAAATGTTGAGCAATCAGTTGAATACATGAATGTGTAATTCAGAGCTGAGTGAGGTCTGGGTTAGAAATACAAATTTGGGAGTTTTCACATCCAGTGATATTTAAAGCCAAGAGGCTGGTTGAGGTCACTGTAATGTTTTATTTTATGAGTAAATTTGACTGGGTCCCAGGGAGCCCAGATATTTGGTCTAACATTCTGAGTGTGTCTGTGAGAACGTTCTGGATGACAGTAACCTCTGAATTGGTACACTGATTGGTAACATGGACTTTCCTCCTAACATAGGTGGGCCCCATCCAATCTGTTGAATGACTGAATAAAACAAAAAGGTGGACACTGCCTCAAGGAAGAGAGAAGTCCACCTACCTGGCTGCCTTGAGCTGGGACAGCAGTCTTTTCCTGCCTTCACACTCAACCGAAACCATCAGCTCTCCTGGGCCTGCAACTTGCCACTGCAGATCCTGGGACTTTCAGCCTCTACCATCACATGGCCTTTATCTCTCTCTCTCTCTCCATCTCTCTCTCTCTCTCTCTCTCTCTCTCTTCCTTCCTTCCTTCCTTCCTTCCTTCCTTCCTTCCTTCCTTCCTTCCTTCCTTCCTTCTTCCTTGAGTTTCCTATTTATACCTGACAGAAATCCAGGGAACACATGGGACGGGGAAGAAAGAACATAAAGTGAGTCAGGCTGAATTCATGGATGTGAGCTCACCGAGCAGAGACTCTGCAATTAATGCTGCAGTTCGGGGAGCTGGAAAGGACTCTAACAGCTTGAGTGGTTCGTTGGCTAACACAGGAACCAAAAGGTAGAGTAAATGAATTAGAAATGCCACACCTTGGTTTAATCTAGAGAAAAGGATTCGAAGGCCCGAGGCGGCGTGTTTTTCCCTTCTCTCTGGAAATGCAGATTACGGCATTCCACAGAAAGTTTGCAGTCTGTTCCTTGGTCAAAGTATAAAACTAAGTATTCGCTGTTTTGAGTAGGCGAATCAGCAGTTACTCATTTCCTGCAACATCTTGAACGCATTGTGGGAGGATGGATGGATTCCCTCTGTTCCCCAGCTGACACTCCTGACCTCAATCAGTCACCTGGAAAATGCACTTTACTGATCATAAGAGACGTAAGTTGAGAAAATAAAGATAGATTAATTTATCCATTTCTGCCCTTGGAAAAACCCATGAGGCTCATAGCAGTTTGAAGACGAATCTGTGTCAGCATAACGAGAACACACTTGTTTGTCACTTGCAAAATGGTCGCATTTATTGGCGGTTATGGTAAGAATACTTTTGTGCCAATACATATTTTGTTGCCCAGGCTACTGACATCAGGCAAATGCCCCAAAAACGCTTTGCCAGGAGATGTGCGTGGAGAGTTATGCGGAGGGTGTCATCCACAGTGGTATCTCCGCGCCCCTGGCATCGACACCAAGCACTGAGACGCCCTGGCGGGGCTTGAGCTCACTCGATCCGAAATTCCATCTACTCAGAGATTCAGCCTTCAGAGAATTAGTTATCAGCTTCAAAAACGTCTTTTGTTTGCTCTGACTAAATCGCTTGCGCGTCTCAGGGTTTTTATTTAACAGGAAATATGCAGCGCCTGACCTCAACGGGACTGGATAAAAAACCATTTGGAGATTTTCCCACGCCGACGCTCTGCAAACTCTATTTGAAGGACCTTCAAGCGTGCCATTTACGAAAGAATGTCTATTTACCTTTTCTGGCTCGTCACACACCTCTGTTGTTCAATATACCCACCTCGCTATGGTGACACATGTGTCCCCTCCAATCTGTTTATCCTTATATGTGAGTCCTAGCCCGTGATTAGACTTTTACGTCCATGACTGTACGGTCTGGGAATAATTACATTGTCAAGAATTTCTTACGCAGACATCCCCTGAGGAGAACACGGAGAGTCCAGTTTTTGGACATTAAATTAAAAGGGTTGCTCTGAGTTCGTTTCTGCTTGCAGCTTGGTCAGGCATCTGGGCCTAAGGGTTGGGTTTTTGCGGCAGGAAACCAGTCGCGTGGCCTCAGCAACTCTGTGCTGAAACCCACGTGCCAGCTCTGAGCGGCTGAGTTTCAAGAAAACAGTTAATCTTCCTGGTGTTCAGACAGAATGAAACACTTTAAGTCCATTATCTAATTAAGAGCTTATAACAATTGTAGGAGTTAGAGTGTCACTTGTCGCTTCAAAGGAGGACACAGAGGATTCGAGGGTGTCTGGGTTGAACTCTGACCACCCCCAGCAAGACGCATTGGAGTCCTGACCCTTGTATACCCTTCCAAGTATGACCTTACTTGGAGGTAGGGCCTTTACAAGGTGACCAGGTCACAGTGAGGCCCTGTCCAACACGACGGGTGTGCTCGCACAAAGGGGAGCATTAGACGTAAACACGAACAGAGCACCACGTGGAGAGAGGAGGGATAGGCTGTAAGCCGAGCTCCAAGGATGGGAGCCTGGACACCCCTCCCTGAGCCTGCCGGGACCTCGGCCCTGCCCACATGCAGGTCACAGACCTGCACCCTCCACTAAAGTGAGGGGCTGCATTTCCCTTGTCCACTCTGAGGTGTTTGGTGACCTTTGGCCAAGCAGACTCATCCAAGAGGTCAGCTGCCCGAGGTCAGCTGCCCAAGGTCACATGCTGTTGGGAGCCAGAGTAGGATTTAGATATGATGGCTCGAGCATGCTCACTCTGCCTGGCCACCTTCCTGGGACGATGACGTTGACTGCTGGCTCTCTCCTGCATCCTTCTGCCCAGGCCTCAGGTGGCCCGGTGGCCCCCGCTGCTCTGAGGGTGCCCCCACCTGCCGACTGCAAGGGCTGCTGGCGTCTGGGGAGCGCACCGTCCCGGCCCATACTGGGCCTTCTGGCTGGCCCAAGGACATCCCGGGCTTGACTCTGGTTCTGGAGTTCACCAGCACACACACTGACACATCTGCCTCCTCTCCATAAGGGGGCCGGGAGAGGGGAGGGGGCCTCTGGGGCCTGCCCACACAGCTGGAGGGGCTGTGACCTGTGACTGCCTCAGTTGTCCCAGGTTAGAGCTGCAGGGATGCTTGCCCTCCCTCCACACTGCAGTTCTTGACAGCAGAGCCACGGCCCCATGACCAGAACGTGTTTGTTGGACAATATGACAGGGGGTCAGGAGTAAGGAATTGAGAGGAAGAGAAACACCCTCATGATTACAAAATGAGGCTTCAGCTCACGAGGGTGGAGGGAATGAAAGGAGAGATACCCGCCCTGAGAGTTTGGGTCAAACTTTGTCAATCAGTGCACAGGGCTTTGAGGACGTCAAATGCCGGCCACTGGAGAGAAAGAAGAGGAAAATCTAGAGGTGAACAGGAGGGGAAATCCTCGCCTGTGTCCAGGTCTTGGGCCATAATTCCACCTGCTACCTGTGGAGCAGATGAGGAAACAACCCGTGGGGCAGCCAGGCTGGGTAACAAAGCTCCTTAAATACGGAGTGTCCTCTCTCCTCGTCTGGGGTTCGGAGGTACCTCAGATGGCTCCTTCTATGCAGGGGACCCAGGGTCTGTCCTAGGGTCCAGCTTCTGCTGTTTGCAGGTCATGCTCCACCGGTGGAGCATCACCCCCGCACACCTTCCCTGTCCCTCCACCTCACGCGAGACTTCCCAGGTGGTTGTCTCTGAGACTCTTCCCCTCATAAGACGCTCTACCCTTCTAGCTCTTGCCTAGTGGTATTAAAATGGCCCTTTTCCCAGTCAGGCCATGGTCGCAGGGGCTGTGGGCTAGGACTTCAACACATACATTCGGGGGACATCTACTTCTTGCCAAGGCAGGTGGATTTCGTGCTCAGTGGGTGAGGCCACCCTGCGCCCTGGGAAGTTTGAGGTCTGGGCAGTGAAAGGGCCCCAAGCCACCTGCTGGAAGATGGTCATTATATGGACCTGAAAGGAGAGGTCATGTGGCAGAGAAACAGGAGCAGAGACAACTGGGGTGTCCACATGGACCACGGGAACTTCTCCGAAGAACCCATTCAGACCTGAGACCACCAGGACAGAGGAACTGACAAGTTCAGGGCAGCCGCTGGTAGGTCCTGGTTTGGCTGCAGAGCGATGCCGAGCGAGGCCGCGGTTTAAGTGGACGTACCACCCCAGGCTCTATTCCTGCAGAAGACGAGGTGTGGGGACCAAGGGCATGAGCCACCGACACCACAGCTCAGAGCATCAGGGCCTTTCCAGGCCAGCTTCCTATAAATGTAGGGTCTTGAACATAAAAGGACCTCAAAACCTGCCTAGTGTATCTGCCACCTAAGGAGGGGTCACCCGCAGCGTCTGCAACAGCGTGTCCTCTAGCAGCTGCTGGATAGTCTGGTAACGGGGGCCGTGCAGGGTGTGGACAGAGCCATAGCTGGGTGCTCCTACCATGGGTTCGACTCTGCTGGCCCGTGTGCCCCAGGGCCCCGTGTGTCCCCAGTCCCGCAGACTGCCAGCCTGGGGCTGCCCTGGGGTCTCTAGCAGGACCATGCTCGGACCCTCATCCTCCAAGCATGTTGCTACTCAGCCTGCTCCTGCTAAGATGCTGCCTTCCCGACGTGATCACACCGGCCCCGCTGCTGCCCGGTCCAAATCTCCGGTGAGCGAGGCCAGCGCCATGGGAAAGAGAAAGAGGTCCTCAGTTTAGGAGGAAGAACGGAGAGCTCGGGCACCGGTGGGAAGCAGGGGATGAGGGGCGCGTGGCCAAGGTGAGCCCAGAGCGGGGGCTCCGGACCAGAGGCACCACCGCCCACCCCCAGCGCCTGTGCAGAACCACCTGCAGGACCCAGTGGTCCCCGCCCCTGACACTGCGGGGAGGCGGCTGCCTTCAGGGTAGACGGGGTTTGGCCCTGCCTTCCCGGCTGCCTTCTGAGACCATTTGAACAGCTCCATTTACATGACAAGATTTGAGCGGGAGGTCAACCCAAGTACAGTGAGGGGTGAGGACACGTGCCCAGGAAGGTAAGGGGCAAGGTCTCCAGGGGAGGGGCAGGGGGTCTGTGGGTGGGGCAGGTAAGAGGCAGGGGGTGTGGGTGGGGGCAGGTGGGAGGCAGGGGGTCTGTGGGTGGGGGACAGGTGAGGGGCAGGGGGCCTGTGGGTGGGGGACAGGTGAGGGACATGGGGTCTGTGGGTGGGGCAGGTGAGAGGTGGGGGGTCTGTGGATGAGGGACAGGCGGGGCCTGTTGGTCACCAGGCCCTGAGAACTGTCATTGATTCTCCCCTCATTCATTCTAACCACTTGCCTCCCGTGGATGGCACTGGGCATGAGTGTGGTGGGTGGAGATCTAAGGGGATGCTGGGCCAGGCCTCTGCGTGCACCAGGACAGAACCTGCAAACAGTATGAATGTCACCCCTGTGATCAGGTCCCTAATCGGGTGACTGGGCCAAAAGGAATCATGTTCTAGGTGGGCCTGAGCTCATCAGACTGGCTCAGGTCCTCAAGGATATTTGGGAGCCTGACACTTTCTCACCTCCTCAGGCGCAGAGGCGCCCCTGACACAAGCACCGTCTAAGGCAGCAGCTCTTAACCTTGACGGATTCTGGCCACCCCAGAGACCTGCTTACAGAGGGCATTTCTGTGTCCCCCACCCACAGACCCTGGGAGTGGGTGGGGAGTGGGCGGGGGGCTGAGACCCACTCTGACAAAACCCCAGGGGGCTGGAGGGAGGGGATGCGGGACCACCCTCTGGGGAGCCTCCATGGTTGAGGCCCCGCGACCCAATAGGGGGCTGCCTCACCCTCCGAGATCAGCTCCTTTCTGCTGCAAATTTGTACTGGTTTTTAAAAACTAACATCTGAACAATAATATTACAAACTAGGATCATTCAAAGAAAAGTGTTCAATCTGCTCCAAAACTAAAAATCTAATTTCCCCGGGAAACCGATGACAGCCTCACCCATGGGATGAAGTGCATCTGGCGGAGGCCGGTGCGTGCCACGGGGTAGGGTGGCGGGAGGGCTGCTCGGGGCTCCACGGACGGTGGCGGGTCGCTGCCCCAGAGCCGCGCGGGGACAATGCGGTGTGGACCTGCGGAGAACAGGCATCTCACGCCGACCGCCAGCTCGCGTCCGGCTCTGATCAGAGGCGGTGTGAATTCTGGTTTTACTCAGTGCACTCGACGCCTCCGCATGCACTTCCTGCGCACTCAGCCCTTAAATGTTGAAAACGGCAGATCTGATGGAAGCCTCGCATCTGATTCTGATTTATTTGTGTTTTTACCCCTTGAAATGCTCAAGCTCTTTAAGGTCAGTGAGGGCGTTTAATGGCCTTTTAATTCTTCTGTCTCAAAAGCAAAAGCTTGTGCTTGCCTGTATGAACAAACACAGAACGGCAAGAAAGTCCAAGTTTGGCCGTAAACCAAGAGTCTGCGATGACCAAGGAGATGACAAATGTGGCAAGCGTGTTGCCGTTCCAATTTCCTATCCACGCCCGTGGGTGCAGGACATGCAGAGTCCTGGCTGCTCACCTTGCTGAGAGCCACCAGGCTTCCCTGACGTGCAGAGCTCACCACAGACACTCACACACTCACACATACATACAGGTCACGCACACTCATGTGTTTGCACAGGTACATGCACACATTCACATGCACTTGCTCACACACATGCTCACACACTCATGCACACACAAGTTGCACACATGTACACATTCACACATGCTCATATAGAAGCTCACACTCATAGAGGGCTCATGCACACTCACACAGGGCTCATGCACACTCACATGCTCACACAAGTAAACACACGTTCACATGCACACATGTTCACACATGCACAGGGCCCATGTACACTCACATGTTCACATAGGCATACACATTCACATGTACATGCTCACACATGTACACACATGCTCACATTCAAACATGGGTTCGGGCACACTCACATGTTCACACAAGTATGCACTCATATGTTCATGTGTGCACAAGTCTTATGTACACTCATGTGTTCACACGTGTGCACACAGACACATGCACACACTCACAGCCACACACTCACATGTTCAGAAAGGTGCATGCACATACACATACTTGCATGCACACACACACCCAGGCACACAAGCATGCTCACACACGCACTCAATGCACATGCTCTTATGTGCACACACTGGTGCACACTCCCACAGGCACACCCAGGCACATGCACACAGAAAACATGCTAAATTCGTTTTTAGAGCTAACCGGGTGGCCACTCTGTCCGGTTTGCTCCCCGCTCATCTGGAAGCTCAGTTCAGGGAAGCTGAGGACGAGGCAGCTTCCCTTCACCCTCCGTGGATTAACAAGACCTCCGCTCTGTTCTGAAGCCCCTGCACCTGCTGCTCTCACAGGACCCCAGGGGAGGGCTGACAGAGGGACCGAGAAGCAGGGGTGGAGAGGGTGTACGGTCAGCAGGTCTTCCCCAGAGCAGCAAGGAGACGCGGGGACATTGCTACCTCCTGACGCATCGCCAGACAATGTGCGTCTAAAATCCGCATCCTTGGGCCGCACCACACAGCCACCACATAATAAAGTTGTGAATGAGCCTGAGGAGCTGCCAGAGAATGCACAGTGGTTCACTAGGAGGACTTTCACAGAAACTCAGAGATTCACTAACAAGAGAAAATTTAGAAGCTGCCCTAACAATAGGGGATTGGCTAAATAGATCCCCGCACGAGCAGGGCAGAAAAACTTTCAAAATACAGTGATAAAAAATCTTAAACGTGTTCTCCATGTTGTTTAGTTAGGTGTGTTTACACAACATACACATCCACCCCACTGTAAGCACAGGCCCTGTGCAACCCTGCGTGTTCTCCTTACACTTCTGATCTCGAGACGCTTTGGGTTCTTATTATCAACTTCGCCCCATCTTCAGAGCAGCCGCGGAGCCATAAAGTGCACTTGAGTCCGAACCTTCAGTTCAGGCTATTTGACCTTGAGGTGTGTGTGTGGTGCCTCTCTAGCTGCACCTGCACATGTGTGTATGTGTGTGTGCGTGTGTGCATGTGCACGTGTGCATGCGGGTGTCTGTGCCCGTGTGCACGCATGTGTGTTAGTGCATGTGGGTGTGTGCATGTTTGCACCTGTGTGTGCATGTTAGTGCCCGTGGGTGTGCACGGTTGTGCGCATGTCTGTGTATTTGTGCCAGTGTGCATGCATGTGTATTAGTGCATGTGGGTGTGCACATCTGTGTGCGTGTTTGTGCATGTTCAGGCATATGTGTTTGTGCCCCTGTGCACGTGCATGTATAGGTTAGCACCCGTGTGTGTATGGATGTGCACATATATGTGTGCATGTTTGTGCCCGTGTGCATTAGCACCCATGGGTGTGCATATGTGTGTATACACATGTTTATGCCCATGTGTGCATGTTTGCACTCGTGGGTGTGCATGGGTGTGTCTTAGCACCTGTTGGTATCCATGTGTGTTTGCGTCCGTGGGTGTGCATGCATGTGCATGCATGTTTACCCGCATGTGTGTATGTGTGTGCATGCGTGTGGTAGCAAATGGAATGAACTGCGAGTCTCAGGTGTCAGAATCACAAAAGGGCCTCTCTGCCCCCCTCCTTTCTTTTTTCCTTCTCTCCTTCCTCCCTCCGTCCTGCCCTGTGTTAACTTCTCCTTTTCTTGCAGAAACACTCATTGCTTCTGTCGTCAGGCACGAGACCAGTTGTCGAAGGGAGGCTAGGATGGTCTTCCACAGTGAGGGAGCCTGGAGGGGCCAGGAGGGGAGTGGTCCCTGGTTGGCTTCTGCATCCAGGGGTATCAGCTCAGACCTCATCCTGGAGGATTTTGTGGGCAGGACAGCACAGAGAGTTGGGTCCTCTAGCCAACCCTGTGAGCGCTCAGGAGTCTCCTCCAGACACAAGGGATGAAGGCTGCCAGGAGCATGAGCTCCCCTGGGTCAGGTGTGGGGGCTGCAGACACAAATCCCTGAGCTGTTGACTGCAGCCTGCAGTTTATTCCACTGAGAAGTGTCAGATCAAGAGCCCCAGGGGCCCACTGCCCTGCACCATTCAGCTGGACACGCCCTGTGACTCCACGCTGCTCTGAAACCTACTGGGAAGTGGGACACGGCATCTTCAGCCCCGTAAACAGGCCTGGTGACGATACACACAGTGAGGTGTGCAGCCGGGATGCACGGGCAGAGGCTGGGCTTTGTCCCCATATTTTGTTCGCCCGTGCATGCAACAGATGGCTCCTTGCCCACTCGGTTTTGTAAGCCTACATGTCTTTGCTTAGTTTGCCAGGAGCAGACCCAGAAATGAGGGTTTGGGGGGAAGCAGTGAACTTGGGAGTTGGTGCCGGGAAACCCTCTCAGGGGTGCGGGGTGCACAGAAGCGGAAGGCAGGAGGGATGTGGTTCTGGGGTCTCCAGGAGCAGGACAGAAGGTGCCCTGCGAGCTACCCCACACAGTGGGAGCGGATGGGGACTTACATACCACCACCCGGCCCCGGTCGTCCTGGGGCCTGTCTCCAGCTGGGCCGCAGACTCCGCTGCTGCAGGACAGCCCCCCGGAAGCATGCAGCAGGGAGGGACCTCCCCAGGAGGAACACCACCGTGTAATAAGCGCTGGCAATAACTTACTTTTCAGATGCACCTAGGATAGGAGATTAAAATACTTGGAAGAACAGAATAATATTTTAATCTATTTTATTTCAAGGGCAAGGACCAAACCTGTTTTTGATTTGTGGTTCCAGCAGAGGTTGAACATGATGGGTGTTTTTTAAAAAGTAGGTTAATCTGATGTGCCAGGTTTTTACTGATCCCTGGACGTGGTTCCAGCATGTTCCATCTATAACATCTTAGATTGATATTGGCCTTCGAGGTTGAGTTGCTCAACTCAGAAGTCACTTCCTGGGCAGGATCCCTGAGGCCACCCTGAGCCGTCCCGCGGGCCCTGGGTGGTCAGGCCTGGTGGCCGCTGCGTGAACACCAGCTCCTCTGAGGCCAGCAGCTGTCAGGGTGCCCAGCGGTCACTTGATGTATGTGCCGCTGAGACACAATGGGGCACACGGAGCCTATTTTAGCACGGTAAGTATACAGCAGCCATCTGAAACTAAAGTAAGGGTTTCCAGACATTTTTTTAGCCTCAGATGCAGATTCCTTTCTTCAAAAGAAATCTCACCCAGAAATGTAAACACATGCAACAGAGCATGGAGGACTGTCCCTCACAGTGGTGCAGGAGGCCGGCCTCCCAGACGCTCTCCCCAGGGACCTCGGGGCTTTGAGGGGTCCTGGGGGTGCGAACATAGGTCCTGCAAGCCTCTGGGGGGGCAGCCGCCCGGCCACACTAACGCCAGGAAGCCACCTCCTCCAGGAACCCTCGGTGCCCATCAGCCCTCTGGTGGCCCCAGCTGCCCGCGGCCCAAGGCCACGGAGAATAGATGAGGGAAGGTGCTTGACCTTCGCCTGCACACCTCCTGCCCCTGCAGCTCTGGGAGGGCAGGGAGGTGTCCTTCCCCTTCTCCCATCAACAGCTGGCAGCAGGACCCCTGTCACGCCGTGGGCACTTGCCAGTGGCTTGTGAATTAATGAAGACAAGCTCGGGGACCGGGTCACTGTTACGTAACACACATGTAAACCCACATTTAAATTCACAATGTGGTATCCAGGAACCTCCCCAGGATGCGCTGGTGGTGGAGCCGGGAGGGCATGGGGGGACAGGGGTTATCAGGGGAGCGACACAGCCGAGGCCTCAGCACAGCTCACACCGGCCTGACTCCAGATGTGAGCAGCGTTACAGTCAGCGGGAGGCCAGGATATGCCTGCAGGTGTGTCGTTTGCAAAGTATATAGGACAAGTCGCAACTAGACCAGGAAATGCACGAGGCTGAGCTGCTCTGCGAGGCCTGCAACACCAGGCAGAGGGGGCTCCGTTAGGAGCAACGATCCTCCGCAGGGCCGAGGCCTGCACAGGGTCTGTCTCTGCACCCCCTTTTCTCTTGGTTTGGCTTCATTACATGTTTGGATCCAAGGAACTGCTTTTGGATTCTGGGAATCAAAGAAATGCAGGAAGCTCACCTGGTTTTAAATCAAACCCGTCTTTTCTCCTGGCCTCACCCTCCCTAAACAGAGAGGGAGACCATGGCTCCCAATCGGGCCATAAATCAGCCCAGGTGCGCTCCCAGGCCCGTCAGCCTTCCCAGCAGTGCTGCCAAGCTGGGGCGGAGGCTCCCTAACGGGCTTGTGCATGGCGGGCCAGCCTCGGAGGATGCCGGAGCGAGGGGCAGGGATCTGCCAGCCAAGTGGGACCAAGTGTTGGCAGGCAGCCCCACGAGCCCCAGCCAGGTTTGGGGTCTTTGAGAACCTGAAACTAAGAATTGCCCTGGTTTCGAGAGGGCCGCCTCCGTGGGACACGTGTGCCTGGCCCCCACCCCTGCACACGTGTGCGAACCCGGCATCGCCCGCAGAACCATGGCCTTCTGCTCGTGAGTGTGTGAGTTCCCAGTTCCGGGCCTGGGGCCCTCTGCCCCAGGGTTTCCAGCGGGGTGGGAGAACTGGCACGAGGGCGGTGCCCGACGCGCCGCACACCTGGCCTGGCACACCTGGCCCGGCACACCCACCTCCTGCCTCGGCCGGGCCTCGGAGGGTGGGGGGGCCCTCCACCCACTTCTCGGGTCCAGGCTGCAGTCAGAGCTGTTTCCTGCTTGCTGGGAGGGAGGGTTGAAATGATTTTCCCATAAGAAGGATTCTTATCTCTCCGAACCTGAATCAAGAGACTTTGTCTGGCTTTCCCTGGGGCTGTGCCAGGGCTACAAACAATCGGGCCTCCGCAGTGACCGGAGGAGATGCAAACTGGGTCTGGTGGGTTTGCTGGCGAGAACCGCCGGGGTGCTGTCCCCTAGCCCTGCCTGCAGAGCGAGGGGTGGCCACGGGCCCCGGATTTCCCCACAGATCTGCTGTGCGTCCGAGGGCAAATTCGGTGTGAGCCCCAAAATGTTCCCCAAGCTGGCCATCCCTTGGAGGCCACCATTCTGAGGCCAGTCCACCTACGGCACTGGGTACAGGGGTCACCTACAGCACTGGGTACGGGGTCACCTATGGCACTGGGTACGGGGTCACTCCCAGGTCCACGTGGGGTCCTGGGCAGCCACGAGCTTGGTCCTCCTCCTCTCGTCGTTAGGTGCGCCTGCGATCTCCATGAGGTTGCAGAAGGATTGTTCGGGGCCTCTCTGAAGAGGGAAAATCGGAAAACAAAACAGCCACTTTTATTATGGGTATGTTTATTTCCGATTTAGAATTATAAACTTGTCTCGCCGCTTCAGGGCGGAGGCCGCAAGGAGGGGGCAGCCCAGGCCCGAGCCCGGCCGCCCCCGCGCACTGGGGCACCCGCGCCGATGCAGACCGTCCGTGGCTCCTCTGCGGCCTCTGCTCCTCGAGCATTTCGCATGTTTTTCACATAACTTCGGTTTGATTAAAACCCCAGATGTATTTGGCCAACCGCATTTCCCTCTAATTTTTTAGCATATATTTATTTTAAGGGAAATATAAGCCATGCATTTCTGATTCACTCATTGTTCATCCACGCTGGCTGGCGGCGGGTGGGGGTTCCTGCGGGTGCCCGGGGCTGGCCCCGCGTCCTTAAAGCGACGCAGCCACCCCACCGGAGCCCTGGGGGACCCTCGGGAGGCCGTCCTGCCCGGCGACGCTCTGACCACGCAGAGAGAATGTAGTACATGCCCGGCGAACATGTCTCCCAAATCTGAGCGGGACAGAATTGTTGTTGTTGTAACTCAGAACCCGTGATTTTCAAGTGGTTTAGACTTGGAAAAGCATGTTTTCTCCACCCTGACAGACAGAAAGCTCAGGTCTGACAGAAGCATGTGGGGAGTGTGCCCCATGTCCCACACCCCGCGTCCCACGCCCCGTATCTCACGCCCTGCGCCCCCGCCACCTCCTCGTAGAGGCGTCTTCTCAGGTAACACCCACTCAGGAGGAAGAAGAAGGTGAACTTTTATTGAAAATGCTCAAGTTCGTGGAGCTGACACCCGCTGCAGGGTGAGGGTTGGGGTTTTGTGGTGTGGGAGTGAAGGGAACATCGCAGGCGAGAGAGAGATGTGTCCTCTCCCTCGAGCCCGGGACCGTGGCCACCACAGGGTGTGCTGCGAGGGTCCCCAGTGTTGGGTCCTCCATCATTGCTTGTCCTTTGAGGTTGCCTCTTCTTCAAGGTGAGGTTCAGGACCAGGAAATCCCCAGATGGTGAAGGGGCCGAGTCAGTGTCCAGGCCCTCCAAGGGGCCCTGGGCCAAGAGCTCCTGACAAGAGGACCACGGTGGTCCTGAGAGTGGCCATCCCATCCCCTAAGAGGGGTCGCCACTTGCACACTCACAGCAGTCTCATCCTGTGGCCTGGCCTTCCCACAGCCTTCTTCCTGGACCACTGGACTTGCTGACTGGACTTGAGGGGCATTGCCCACCAGTTCCCCAGGGGAACCACCCTTGCCATTATTAGAATGTGTGCATGTTGCCAGGAACGATTGCCATTGTTTCAGTTGGTCACAGGTTTGGTATTTGTACCATTCTGTGCTGTTATGTGAAAGTCACCTAGATGTCCCACTGATGCCAACATTTCAGCATCCAAACTCCACCTGCTGGGTTACTTCTTGTCCTTAGAGGCAAATATTTGGTTCACTCCCAGAGAAACTCACCAGGTGCCTTTCCTGGAGAGCTTGGCTCAGGTGCTAAGGGCTGAGACCCTCTGTCCTCCAACACACTGACCTCCTCAAGGGATGGTCGCCCTACCTGACTGCCTGGTGACGGCTATCATCATAAGTTGATGGCAGGGGGGCAGGAGGGACGGATACTGAGCAATGCACTGTTTAAGGGTAGGCTACTCTGGTCTTTTCAGAGGGTCCAGGTCCACTCAGATGGATATTGGTCCCAGACAGCACGCCACAAGCTGGGAAAGAGGGAGGTCTGGGCTGGGGCAGACCTGGCCTTGAACTTGGCCACAGGGCTCACTGGTTTGTGGTATCAAACAAGTGACTTATGCACTACAAAGAGTCTCTCTTCATTTGTAAAACAGGGTCAGTAACACCTACTCACAGCTCTAAATTATTAAATTCAGCAGGATAATGAATGTAGGGTACACAACACGGTTCCTGGTATCCAGTGGGTGCCCACTCTATGTGGATTGTGGCCTCTCTCCTAAGACCTCCCTCCCACCAGTGCTCAGTGCCCTGTTTCTGCATGCCTGGGCCTGATAGAGTCCCCACAGGGCACATCCGAGGAAGGGTCAGGCTAGTCTGGACCTGCCGCACCTCCAGAGGGGCCTCCCATAGCTGCCAGCAAGCAGCACATGACATAGGGGCTGTGATGGTCTATGTGATAGAGGCGTTCCCACACAGGTGAGTTCATGGATCTCAGGTGAACTTCCTTCTAGAAAGTTGTCCCCCATTTTACCATTGTACATCCACTTGACAGGGTGGCAGACTTTGACCTTTACACATGGCTTTGAGGGTAAAGTAATCCCGAGCCCAGTCTGCAGATTCATTCTTGGAGGCAGAGAAGTATGGGACCCAAACTACAGGTGGTGAGCCACGCAAGCCCATCTCCTACCCGCCATGTCCCCGTTAGCCAAGAACTTAGGACACAAAGCCACACCATTCTATCAGAATGCCAGATTTCTCTCCCTTCATATTCAGTGCGTTAACGAATTTTGTTCCAAGCGTTAGCAGCATCCATATGTGTGTATGCACATATGTGCCCATGTGCACACACACACGGAGAATGCCAGCTAAGCATCAAGTAAACTTTACTTAGCCTCAAATCAAAGCACCCACTCGCTCACTCTTGCATTCATTCCTTCCCTGTCTGTTCTAGAACCAACCACCCAATGTTTACTGTGGCCAAGAACTCCTCTGGGTCCAGGGGTTATGAGACACCTAAGACATATTTCTCCTTCAAGGAGCTTACGGGGGGCCATGGTGCACAAGAATACGTGCCCTGGAAAGTGCTGCCTGACCAGTGGAAGGTGAGGAACAAGTGAAGTGTTCTAAAATCTTACAAGAGGAAGTGGACACATCTGGGGGAGCAGTGCTGGACTAGGACAGGAGGAAAACCCCATGGAGGAGATTGCAGTGGGACTGTCTCCTCTCACTTACCCATTTATTCAATCTACCTTCACCACATGCTTCCTGGGAGCCAGACACCGGCCCTGGGGCTGCAAAGGAGAAAAGCCAGTGTACTCATCATGGAACACACTATCCATGGAGGGACGTGATGAGTGATACTGGCGGGGCTCACAATGCATGCAGAAGGAGGTGAGACTTTCCCCGAGACTGAAGCACAGTCAGATATCATTGCCATGAAGGGGAAGGCGTGGTGCTCAGGGCACCACCTGGGAACCACCCCGAGTACCAGAGTGCTGGTCGACCATTGACAGCCCCATGTTGTGCTGAAAAAAACCTTCCTACGGGTGGCAAGGGAACTATTGAGAGGCTTTAAGAGCAGGGGCTACCCTAAGGATGGACAGAACTGGTCACACTTCTGGGAGGAGAGAAGAACATCATCAAAAATAATCGGGCAGCAAAGTTCCCATGGAGAGCTCAAAGGCCCGCTATGGCCAGGCCCTCACACAGGCCCCTGGCTTGGAGTCAGGTCTCCATACATCTACAGTAATACTTGGAGCTGTTACCTAAAAAGTGTTGGAAATTAGTAACATCACAGAGCAAGTGATACAGCCCATAATGTTGGGACCCAAATGGGCAGAGAAGTTTGGGAGCCCCATGTACTCATCTATTTCACAGTGGGACCTCCACTCAGCCTTGCATCAGATGTCATTTTTGGTACAGCTCCAAATTTAAAATAACAACACAAAGTTAAAGACCCATCACCGTCCTGTGGAGGCATGACATATTTATGTGTGTGAAGGTCACATAAATACCCTTGGTAGTCATCAGGCTGCGTGCCAGGAGGAAACAGTTGGGGGCACTTACTAGCAATATTATTCATGAGCTCACTTCCTGCTCAGTAGCCTGCCTGTTTCTAGAAGGATGTCTGGTGCCCATGTGACCACAGCAAGTGATTTGTGGCTGCTTTATTTGATTCTTTAATTTCCTTCCGATGAATATCACTCACTATCATGCTAAGTACCCCCAGTCTAAACCTTGAAGGTGAGTAATTTTCTAATAAGAATCCTCAATCTGGCTTAATCCACTTAGCATGATACCCTCTAGTTCGACCCATGTTGTCACAGATGGTAGGATCTCAATCTTTTTTATGGTTAAATAATATCCCTCTGTGTGTGTGTGTGTGTGTGTGTGTGTGTGTGTACGCACAAGCACGCGTGCACACTATAGCTCCCTTATTCATTTGTCTGTCAGTGGACACTTGGGCTGCTTCCATATCTTGGCTGTTGTGAATAATGCTGCAGTAAAATAAATGAATGGACTAAACAGAAAGCAGAAACAGACCCATAAATCCAAAGAACAAACAGATGGTTGCGGGCAGGGAAGGGGGGCAGTGGGACATACTGGCTTCCAGTTATGGTGTGGATAGGTCACAAGGATGAAAGGCACAGTCCGGGGAATATAGCATCCTGTGGTGACAGATGGGAGCTACACTTGTGGTGAGCACAGCATAACTAGCCCAGGCTTTTCACATCACCACTGTACACCTGCAACTAATGTAATACTACATGTCAACTACACTCAAATAAAAATACAAATTAAAATTTTTTAAATTAAAATTAAATACAGATGCTCAAACTTGGCTGGAGGCACCAGCAGGAAGAAGGCCAGTCTTTGGCAAGCCTCAGCAGCCCACTTGGTGACAATGGCTGTGAAGGCTGTGCTGGAATCTCCATGTATGTGGGTGTCAACAAGACGTTTTCAGCTGTGCATCCCCTCAACATGAACACTGAGGCAGTAACTCACCCCGGGGGGGCAGAGAGAATCCTGACCACCCAAGGTGTCCACACCCTGATCCCTGAAACCTGTGAATATGCTACCCTGTGTGGCAGAAGGGACTTTGTAGCCATGAGAGGGTTAAGGACCCTGAGCTGGGGACCTTATCCTGGGCTGCCCTGCAGGCCCTCACTGTGACATCGGGGTCCTTACAAGACGGAGGCAGAGGGAGAGTTGGTCACCCAGTGCAGGATGAAGGGATGCGCTTTGAAGAGGGAGAAAGGGCCAAGCACTTCCAAAGGCAGGAAGGGCACAGACAATCTCCTGTAGCCTCCAGAAGGACCCACCCACATGCCCTCCCTATAACCCAGGACCCGGGTCTCAGACCACTGACCTCCAGGACTGTAAGGAAACATTTGTGCTATTCAAGCCCTCAAGTTTGTGCTAATCTGTTCCAGCAGAGGCCAGAGAGTCATACGCCCTATGTAATAGGAAGTCCACAGGCAGGAGGGGCCCAGGTTGCTGAAGACTGTGCCTGCCTTGATTTACCTGGATTTGCCCCATTTCCGTGTCTGTCAGGTCAGCATGACACTGCACCAAATTAGACAAAATTCAAGGGACAGAGGGAAAATCTCCCCGTATATGTTTTCTAAGAGCAAAAAATCTTTCTCAGACCCTCTCCAGCAAACTTTCTTCATATGTCATTGCCTGACACGGGTCACTGGCATGTTCAGAAAGGTCTCTGAAAGGAGACTTGGCTTGCCATGGTCGGCTTGGACAGGGCTCCCAGCCGGGGTCAGTTCTGCCCCCAGGGGCAGTGCAGGGGCTGGGCATCTGGGAGGGATGGTTCTGGCACTAGAGGGTGGACAGGTTAGGGGTGCTGCTGAACAAGCTACAGCCCACAGCCCACCCCCCACGAGGAGGACTTCCCGCACACATGCTCACATTGCCTGGGGCGAGTCTGGAGCTGGGGCAGCTTCCTCTGAGAGACCCACTTGTACTCCAGGGCTGTCTGAGCAAATCCCACATCCTGGAGGATGGAGACAATGGCCGGAAGACCTGTCACAGAACACGGGTCCTCCCCTGGGTGGTTGGCTCTGGTTCTGGTGCTGGTCTGCCAGGCAGAGGGAAAGCAACCGGGAAGCAAATTTATCTAAGAGGACACACATGACAAGTTCTCACGGCCCTGGTTGGGGGGGGCACCAGCAGGTGCCCTTGTCTTTGCCCTTGGGTCCACAGATGGCTAAGGGTCACCAATGGAGCAAAACGACCCCGCAGAGGTGGCTCAACTCCCGAAGTCCTGATGGGATTTGGCAACCCTGGCCAGGTGAACATGAGTAGGTGTTACTTCCAGGACAAGAGAAAGTCTGAAAGATGTGCTCATCAGACTGGACAGCTGGGCAGGGAAGGCTCACTCCTCCATCCACAGAATGCAAGCCCATAGCCTGGCCTGCAGGGCGTGGGCCCCACATGCTTCAGGGACCCTGTCCTCCAATGTGACATTTTGGAGCTGCCAGGCTGGGAGAGGCACTCTTGGGGGTGAAAGTCATGCAGACACAGGTTCTGCTGCATAAGCAGAGCATGTGGACGAGGCTTTGCTGAGCTCGGCCCAACGTGACATGGAAATGAGAAATGTCAGAAAGAGCGTCTCGCCACAAGCAGCCCGGGGCAGGCACCAAAGTGTCTCAGTAGTGGGATTCCAGGGCATACGAAGGCCTTGCAAAGGGGACAAATGTCATATTTAAGGACTTCCTGATTTTTAACTCTTAAATTTGCAGCTGAAGTTTGGCAGGATGAACAGCAAATACTGAGAACAAGCAGTAGAGTGATCCCCCGTGTTCCGAGGGACCTTGACTTGTCTGCCTCCATCCGTGGTGGAACATGGGGCTTCCCGGCCACCCAGGAGCCAGGAGCCATGGAGGAAAAGCTCCCCGCATGACAGTAGCAGGGTGTTGCTGTGTCTTCTGGAAACGGCGCCAGGGACTGTCCACTGTCCTCACTCCCAAGGGAAAGATGGGGTGGGGGGGGGCGCTCTTCATTCCTAATTCAATCACATGTGCATGCTGTTTTACGCCAGCCCTTTGAGAGTTTTCTTGGGGGATTAAATGGGTACTTGACTAAATTCAACAGATTACTTAGCATCTTGTGGTATGAAAACATAAAACCAACAACAACAAAAAACCCTAAGAGATGCCTTGATTTTACAAAAATGCATTTAACGATGTGCACATGTGCCAGGGCCACCTTGGTGGCACCAGCCTTTCATTTTTAAATTGTAACTACAGAGAGATTATAAACATCAGATTTTATGAGGCCCTAGGAAAAAAAATACATTAGCTTAGATATCCTAAATCATCAGTGTACAGACACCGTTACCTGATAAATGTAAGATGCTTACAAATAGACATATGGAGAAGAGAATTTTTAAAAGACGGGAAACCCACTTGTTTCAGCCTCTTTGATCACACTGACCTGCTTAGGGAGCCAAATGGGCCAAGAGTCGGGACGTGATGTCAAACCTTCCATTCCACGTGGCTCCCAAATTCAGGGCCACAGGTGTTCACACTGGATCACTGTGCTGAGTGAGGCCACATGGCAGAGAGAACCAGTCACACTTGAGGGCTGGGTGAGGCAGGTGAGTGCACCCCCGGGCCCCGTCTGGGTCACGCCACCCAGAGACAGCTCCTCCTTGACAATTTTAAAAGTCAGCACACGATGACACGTGGTTAGCCTGGCTTTTAAAACACAAAACTGGATTCACCTTCGAATCTTATCACTAACTACCCAGAGGACATTTCCCAGTAAGAATCCTCATTCTTACCCTGAGGATGGAGGCAAACCGTCCGTCTGGAGGATCCACCCTGGCTCCTCTATCACCTCTCCACATTCAAGCTCTTGCATGGACGTGAAGTAACAGCCATGGTGGCCATGCTACCATCAACCTTCCCGCCCTGATGGATGCTCCCCGGACATGGCTCAGTGTGGAATGTAGAGGCTGTAGACTCCTGTCACCCAGACCCCTGTGCCTCTGGCCTCACACTGCAGGATCCATGACCCAGGGGAGGGAGCAGGAGCCGGGGGTAGGCAGAAGGGGCTCCTGGGGGTTCTTTGCTTCAGGAGATGGAGAAGGTTCCTGAGAGGGGCGTCAGGGGCTGCGACAGCTGGCAGGCATAACCCTTATCACCCCCAGCACCTGCGAGGTGTTTAGGGAAGCTCTCTCTCTAATCCACAGAATTCTGTGAAGGACCCGCTATTATGCTCAGTTTGCAGATAAGGAAATAGAACCTTCCAGAGATCAGGTGACTGTCCAAGTTCTGAAACTACAAAGCAACAGCACCGAAATTCCAATCCACCTGGTTTGACCCCACACCTGAGCCCCCTCACCTAGCCCAGCGACCTGTGTGGGACGGTGGCTCGGACCCATAGCCTGGGCCAGGGGAGGGTCTGAGGCCCTGTCCATTCTCCCAAGGAAGCTGGTGGTTTTGCTTGGCTGGCGAAGGGCCAGTCCGGGGTTCCTGCCAGCCCCGTGCTTCTGTGAATGAGCAACAGGCTTTCCGAGGATGCAAGAGCCCTTCACCCAATGGCTCACAGGGTCCTGGCACCAGAGTGTCTTGTGCAAGCATTATTCTTTGAAACCCCAATAACAAACCAGACAGGAGCAGACAGATCTTGTTGGGGCGAGCTGGCCTGGTGGGGGCATGGCCAGACCTCTCCCAAGGGCCCTACCCTGAGACACTTAGGGAAATGCAGGAGTTCAGAGGGACACAGCTTGAAAATCTCCACCCTGGCACCCTGGAGCTCCGAGCAGCAGTTCCGGCCTCTCAGCAGCCGCCTGCAGGGTGTGCATTTGGTGGGCCGTACAGAGGACAGAGGAGGGGGCACACCCAGATTTCTGTTCTCACACCTGACCTGAGGAGAGATGTGCCCTAAGTCCCCTGAGCAAGAGTGAGGGAGGAGGTTCTCCATCATGGAGGAGCCGGGGACATGGGTTAGCTCCAGCAGACGGCAGACTCCAGAGGGATCCCCTTTCACAAAATCCCTCTGCACTGCAGCCTCTGAAAGGAGAAGGAGAAGTGCACGCCCTGTGGGCATTGCGGGGTCTGGAGCCCCCCTTTGTGGCTCTGTCCCCTGGCTCTGCCTGCCACACCCTGGTCATCACATGTCTGCCCAGCTGTGCTGGACCTGAGCCCCATTCCAGAGGCCACAGGAAGTGGGATGCAGGGCAGCTCAAGCAGCTGGAAGGACCAGGCAGTCGGTGGGAAGGAGTCGGGTTTCTCTCGAATTCCACTGATCTGGAGCGCACCCTGCTCTCAAGGCTCTCAAGGCCTGTGTTTGGTTCCGGTCCCGCTTCGGGCATGGGTTCAAGCCACGCGTTGCTTTATCCCTTCCGCTCAGGCTGAGCAGCTTCTGGGGAAGAGGCCATGGAGGTTCATCTGGAAACAGAGGGCGGTGTGTCCTGGGGCTGGAGCCCCTGGAGGGAGCCGTCCACAGGATGAGCCAAGACCCATCACCCTCCGTGTCATGCTCCCACACAGCCATATCTGGCGCCCCCCAATCCACAATGGGGGAATACAGGCCCAGAGCAGGTGGACCTTCCCGGCTCTACCCCTGGGCTTCCACCATGGCCAGTGTTGGTGTCCCATGACTCAGGCATGAGTGGCTCAGTCCTTCCCCACTGGGGACCCCCGCCCCCCACATTACCACCTGGAAAAGCCACAGAAGGAGTTCTGGACTTGAACAAATATGTGAGAAAGAACCACTGAAACCACTTCTCACCTAAAAACATTCTCCCAATTCACTGTCAAAGATGGTTGAGAAGCATCAAATTTCTGTTACCTTCATGCTTAGCATGTGTTACATTCACTCAGAGTATATTACCAAAGGAAGGAGAGGTGCTTGGTTGGCCAACCAGTCCCCTGTCCTCCTCGCCAACAGGAAGAGCCCAGAGTGGGGACAGACTCTGAGTCTCGAGGGCAAAGGAAGAGCCAACAAGTGGGGACAGACTTTGAGTCTCGAGGGCAGAGGAAGAGCCAACGAGAGCCGCCAAGGACAGAGGGACCTCAGAGCGTCCCCCGCACATGGCGCAGGCGCAGGTCTCCGTGGAGAAGCGGGCAGGATCACACGAGCTGCGTCCACCCCCTTCTCCAGAGCTCTCGGGCTGAGCCACGATGGCTGAATGAAGCCACAACCCCAGTCATTTCCCTTGAAGGGCACCTTCATCCACGTTCCTAAATTAAAAAGGGAAAAAAAAGTTCTCTTCTTTTGATGCTGTCAGTTTTCCGATGAAAGGGGGAGCTCCGGATACTGGTCTTTCTGGGTGAATAGAACGTCGCGTTGCTGGAAAGATGAGTGCTCCGCGTGGAACAAGTCAGCACAGGTGCCGGGTAACCGGGAGCAGGTGGGGCCGGGCTCTCCCTCCAGCTCCGCGCCCACCTGGGCCACAGCCCCGCCTGCTCCTGCTGGGGAGGAAGCGCCTGGCGCTCGACAGGTATTAAATCTTATCAATAACCGCCTGCGCGCCGGCTTACCCCGCTGCGGGCACCTGTAAAGCAATAAAAGGCTGTGGGAAGCGCCGCCTCCGCTGCACAGCCCCAGACCCTTGCTCAAGATCAACGGCGTCTGCTCGGGAGGAGCAAACATTCACATCAAAGTAGCTGCATCCTCCAGGAAACCGCACACTGGCCATAAAAGTGAGCGCGAGGGGTGAATGGGGCTTTGTTACCTGTCAGGTGCCGTGTGTCTGCCGCCCGTGGACTTTCAGCCGCTCTGAGAGAGGGGCTCGAGCTGTCACCCGCCTGGGGGGAGGGTTCCAGAACTGCCTGCCACTGAGGGACGGACGCAAGCCCCCAGACCCACACATCGGGCCCCAGGACAGCCGGGCCCCGCCTCCAACCACCTCCGTGTCCCACAGGCCACAGCCCGGGGGCCTGTCCACACTGTGGTGTGCCACGGCCAGGATAGTCCACACTGTAGTGAGTGTGCCACGGCCAGGACAATCCACACTGTAGTGAGTGTGCCACGGGCCAGGATAGTCCACACTGTACTGAGTGTGCGACAGGCCAGGACAATCCACACTATAGTGAGTGTGCCATGGGCCAGGATAGTCCAGTGTAGTGAGTGTGCCACAGGTCAGGACAGGCCACAGTGTAGTGAGTGTGCCACGAGTCAAGACAGGCCACACTACAGTGAGTGTGTCATGGACCAGGATAGTCCATACTATAGTGAGTGTGCCACAGATCAGGACAGGCCACAGTGTAGTGAGTGTGCCACGGGCCAAGATAGGCCACACTGTAGGGTGCCAAGGGCAAAGATGGTCCATACTGTAGTGTGCCCCCAGCTGGGGTCTTCTCCCGATGCACACATGCATGTGTGTGTGTGCACTGTGAATGGGTGCACACACGTGCATACACATGTGTGAGAGCAGTTGTGCACTCCCTGGCACCTGAGTGTCCCTGACTCCTTGGCTGCTGTGCCTCAGAGCAGTCATCGTCGACAGCCTGTCCCTGCAGCTGAGCGGGGCGGCTCCTGGCCCGGACGCGTCCCTGCACCCTGCTGGCCCCCCTGCTCCATGGGCGGATAGAGGGAAGGTGCCTGCGGCTCCCAGCTGAGCCCCGAGGGAGGCCCCCAGCCGAGAGCAGGGCAGGAACTGGCGCCCCCGCCACACAACCCTGGACAATAGTGCCATCTGGTGGCCACTCCCCCTGCAGGGCCTCCCCAGGTTCTGACCCTAAACCCAAGTCCGCACAGAGCCCCACTGCCCCTGGGAGGGAGCACACGCCACCCTCACCTCTTGTGCCCAGGGCCCAACACAGCGCCCCTTACTTGCAGATAAAGGCGACTTTATGTGTGCAGGTGCTACCAAGGCAAGACGGGGCCATCGTAGAGGAGGGTGGACCCTAATCCAGTGACCGGCGTCCCTCCAGGAAAGGCCACGTGAGAGACGAGGGATGCGGCCACAGGCCGAGAGGTCCGGGGGCCACGCAGGGCTGCAGACAGCATGAGGGCCCCTCCTGGAGACCCGAAGGAGCACGGCTCGCCCCCCTCCAGAGCCGGGGGGCTGCGTTTCCGTGGCTCAGGAGCTCTGTGCTCACGCGGGAGGCGTCCCCGTGGAAGAGGAGGTGCACCAGCAGGGGCAGTGGGTGCACAGACGGGAGGACGGGGCCCCAGGGTGCGCGAGGGGCCTGGCCCCAGGACGCAGCAGGTGGGTGGGGGACGGCAGGCGGAGCACCGCAGCTCGGCGGCCCGGGAGCACGGTGCGGGCGTGAGCCATCCCCATCCGCAGCCAAGGAGCAGCCCGTCTCCACAGCAAGGTTCCGAAGTCTCCGGAACACCCGATCCTGCAGCTTGCTGGCTGTTTCCTCGTCCAGAAGGTGGGTGCCGGGGACGGCGCCAGCTCGCCTCCCGTTCGTCCTTCCGAGGACCGAAAGGGCCCCACGCAGAGGCGGGCCCAGGCCGAGGACAGCGGGGCACGGGCAGCAGTCTCAGGACCGCGCACCCCTAAACCGGGGCCTGGAGCGTCGGAACTAAGGGGAAAATCCATGCAGAGCAAGACGCCCAACGTGGCAGGCTGCACGGGAGGGGACAGGATTCTCGTCCGCCCGGGCTGCCCCACGGCGCTGCCTGGCACGGGCCCCACGAGCTTGGAGGACACACGGTGCCTCCCCTTCGCCAGGAGCACGTGGCAGCTGAGTGAGTCGCGCTCGGTGGCGGGCCTGGCTCCCCATGGCTGTCCTCCCTACAGAGGCGGGTCCCCGGCCAGGCCGGCAGGTGGGTGCTCCCGGGGGCTGCGGTGGCAGGGAGCTGCCCATGACTCCTCGGCCGCCGCGGAGCCTGTGGGGCCCGGCGGGAGACGTCGCGGTCGGCCACCCCATGGGTCCCCCGCGGCTCCCGCGTCCAGGTCCCTGGCGCACGGAGCTCCGGCACAGTGTGCAGTGCCTTGGGCCGTGCGGGTGACGCCGTGGCCCGCAACCCCTGAATCCGCTCCAGATTGAAGGAGGTTACAGCGACGCCGGGAGACATTACACTGAAATTCTTAACGGGGCCGATTTTGCCACCAAGCCCCGTAAACCACGAACACTCCGAGGATCCGTCACCTTGACGGCAAGGGCACCTGGCTGTTCCCAGGTGACCAAGGTCGGCCTGGGACGGGTCACATGACGCTCCTCTGAAAATCAGGTCCACCAGCAGTTTGCAGGGTGGCCTGCGGTCCTCAGGCTGGACCCTGCAGCAGCGGGCCAACCTGGTGACACTGGTGACCCGACCTCTTAGGGGGGGTCATCCCCCTTCCCCTCCCTCCACCTCCCCCAGCCCTGGGCAGGCGCAGGCAGGGAGGCTGTCGGTGAGCTCGGCAGCAGATTCACTGTCTCCCCGGGGCGGCTCTCCTGCTGAGGCCTGTGCTGCTGTCCTCTGTCCTCATGTCCTCTGTCCTCCTGTCCCTGTCTTCCTGTCCTCTGTCCTCCTATCCCCCTGTCCTCCTGTCCTGTCCTCTGTCCTCCTGTCCCCCGTCCTCTGTCCTCCATCCTCCTGTCCTCCTGTCCTTTGTCCTCCTGTCCCCCTGTCCTTCTATCCCCCTGTCCTCCTGTCCCCCATCCTCTGTCCTTTGTCCTCCTGTCCTCCATCCTCCTGTCCACTGTCCTCCTATCCTCCTGTCCTCTGTCTTCCTGTCCCCCTGTCCTCCTGTCCTCTGTCCTGTCCTCCTGTCCCCATCCTCCTGTCCTGTCCTCCATCCTCCTGTCCTCTGTCCCCATGTCTTCCTGTCCCCTATCCTCTGTCCTCCCATCCTCCATCCTCCTGTCCACTTTCCTCCTGTCCCCCGTCCTCTGTCCTCCTGTCCACTGTCCTCCTGTCCTCTGTCCTTTCATCCTTCCATCCTCCCATCCTCCCGTCCTCCTCGTTCATGACAGGAATGGGGTCTAGGCCACCTGGAGCTTTCTCACCCAAGGACTCCCAGCAAGCCAGCTTTGCAAAACAGCTTCATCCGCAGGGTGTTTCTGAACCACCACGCCCTGCAGGTCCTGTGAGAAGCCCCAGCTCCTCCACCCCTGGGGACCTTGGGAAGCCCCCGCCTGCCCTGGGGCAGCTAGATCCCAGTGCCCCTTCCCTGGGCACCTGCTATTGGCAGGCCCAGGAGCATCCGGATCTCCCACCGCCTGAGGAGGGGCTTTGGCCGTCGTTTGCTGTGGGGACCTTTCCAACCGGAGACTGGAGAGTTTGCAGGAAGAGTGAGGAGGGTTGGAAAGGTCACCCCTCTTTCTACACGCGGTCCCAGCCCTGGGTCTGAAGCTGCTCCCTGGAGGCTGGTGGCGGCTCTGCATGACCCCACGCATGAATCACGTGGGTCTTAAAGAACTTGAGCACAGTTGATACACAGTGTGACATTGTTTTCAGGTGTAGAACACGGGGATTCGACAAGCTTCTGCATTATTCTGTGAACCCCATACGTGTGGCTGCCCCCCGTCCCTGTGCACACTGCTGCGGCGTCCTCAGCTCTCTCCTCCCCGTGACTCGTTCACCCCACACCTGGAAGCCTGTGTCCCCCACTCCACTCCACGCACTTCCCCCACCCTTCGCCCCCTTCCCACTGACAACCATCCATTTGTTCTGTGTCTTTATAGGTCTGATTCTGCATTTGTCTATTCATTTGTTTTAACGATTTCACACACAAGGGAAATCACAGGGTATCTGCCTTTCTTGGACTACTTATGTCCTTTAGCCTCGTGCCCCCCAGCTCCTTCCACGTTACCATAAGTGGCACAGCCTCGCCGCTCTTGGTGCCTACGTAATATTCTGTGTATGCACAGCACCCCTTCCATATCCGTTCATCTGCTGAGGGACACTTAGGCTGTTCCCATCTCTTGGCTGTGTGAACAACGCTGCAATAAGCATAGGAGTGCATTTATCTTTTCAAAAACAGCTCCACACCAAAGCAAACAAACAATCCAATTAAAAAATAGGCAGAGGACCTGAGTAGACGTTTTCCCAAATGACCAAGAGACACATGAAAAGATGCTCAGCATCAATCGTCATCAGGGAAATGCAAATCAAAACCACAGTGAGAGGGATGCCTGGGTGGCTCAGCGGTTGAGCATCTGCCTTTGGCTCAGAGTGTGATCCTGGGGTCCTGGGATCGAGTCCCACATTGGGCTCCCCACATGGAGCCTGCTTCTCCCTCTCCCTGTGTCTCTGCCTCTCTCTCTGTGTCTTTCATGAATAAATAAAATCTTTAAAAAAAATGCAATGAGCTATCACCTCACACCTGTCAGAATGGCTAAAATCAACAACACAGGCAACAGCAGGTGCTGGCGACGCTGAGGAGAAATGGGAGCCCTCGTGCACCGCCAGTGAGAATGCAAACTGGTGCAGCCACTCTGGACAACGGTGTGGAGGGTCCTCAGAACATTAGGACTAAAATACCATATGAACATGCATCTGATGGAGACTTCTGGATCCTACCACCTCCAGGCAAATATTTTGATGAATTATTAATGAAGCGATCACAGCCCCTCCGGAGCTGTAGGTCAGTTTGTGAGCACTGCAACACAAGATTTTTGAGTCCACGTTATTGAAACAATAAAAAAGTAGTATTTCTATTATCAATAAGTTAAAATAATGCCAAATATTGAACAGAAGGTTTATAGACAGAACAGATACCCGCTCATGTTTATGTTCATTTTCTCACTGCACGGGAAATGCTGTCATGTAAATACATGAACTGCATGTAACCAGGTATAACATTGTATTAATGGTTCAGTCATATAAATAATACAGAATATATGCTGCTTTTAACTTTATAGTGTAGGAATGCAAATCAACTGCAACACAACATGTGAACACCTCTGTTCGGGGTCTGACGCACATGATCTGATGAGGAGAAGTGTGGTGTTGTGTGTGCTCCGAGTACACTAGAGGAACAGGGGACCAACCTGTCCACCCCCAGCATCCCAGCAGACGTGCGCTCATCCATCCTAGGAGCCCCTTCCTGCTCTCAGCGGGAGAAGCAAGAGAACCAATAGCTGTAGAGAGAAGCACATTCCCCGGGGCCTCCGAAAGTGCCAACAGGAAGCCGTGCTAAGCACTTGTCCTAATGGAAATCCCCAAGGAGGCCTGGGAAGAGCTTCTCCATCACGGAACGGAGCTAAAGGGCAGATTCGTGTCAGGAAGAATCTGGGCACCTCACAGCCCAGGCTGTTCCAGGCACAGGGGGACAGTAAGGGACAGACCTCCTGCATAGTGTGGGGGGGTGGGGTGAGTGGAGCCAGGGCAGCCTGCAGGGCCGGGGGCAGGGGTCTGGGCAGAGGGGGCCAGTGGCCACGCTGCTGGTGGACGGGAGAAGGCACCTCCACTGTGGTGGGAAGACTGGAGGGTCTGGAGAGCCAGCATCACGAGCGGGGAGACAGTGCCCAGCCTGTGGCAGCTGGGAGGTGGGCTTCACCTCGTGGCCAGAGGACACGGCCCACGGAAGCCAGCTCCAGCTGAGAGGGGAACCACCGTCCCTGGATCCCTCCCCCCATGGCCATTGTAGGGGAGCAGCGGGGATGGCACAAAATGGGGGGACACTGGGAGCCTCTCCAGGCAGGCTGCACAGTACGATTTTGTTGGCTTCATGCCACGTGGCACTCTAGGGATTAAAAATCTATCCAACCTGGTCCTGGTGGCAAAATTTTATCTAGGTTCTGATCCAGAAATCCAAGTGGATCCATAAAAGAGGAGCAGATCCTTTCCCACAAAAAAAGGGAAACGCTTCTAGTCTGTGTCTCCAAGCACCCCCCCCAGGGAGACCATCTGCTCCGTCCACTGTCCCCAACAAGAGCCCCCAAACGGACCCTGGGAAAGGTGATCAGCACTGCCAGCCTGTGTCCACAGCTCCGTCTGAACAGGGGAACGCAGAGCCTTTGGGGTCCTCAGACCAGACAGCCTCCGTGGCCCCTGGTGCCCAGACACCTCCTCCTGAAGCCCCCGCTGGAGAGACACCTGTGGCCCGGCCACACGTGGAGAGACATCTACAGCCTGGCCCCATGGAGAGACACCTATGGCCTGGCCACGCGTGGAGAGACACCTACGGCCCGGCCACATGGAGAGACACCTACGGCCTGGCCATGCATGGAGAGATACCTACGGCCCAGCCACGCGTGGAGAGACACCCTGCAGTGCGGCCACATGTCTCCAAAGAGCTTGTGTCCTCGCCCACCTGCTGGAACGCTCCATGGCTCTGGGAGGAGGAGGCACTTCGTGCCCTGGGAATAAAAACTCTTGCATGATTCACATTTCTCCACCTCTCTCTTGAAATTCGAAAGGAGGTAGAAGAGACAGATGGGTGACAAACTCTTCTTCTGACACGGACGGAACAGGACCAGGGATGGTCACCGCTAACCCACAGACAACCGCACAGCCATCTACATCCGGGGCTCAGAGCCTCTCTTGCAAAACACCGGCCACTCCGACCCCACACTCACCCCTCGGTTTTCGTGGCAGTGGCCAGAAACTTGCCCCAAAAATAACTTAATAAAGCAGAATTGCAAAATACTTGGAGATTCACCATGAGCCAGCAAGTCTGCAAATAATTTTCAAGATGAAAACTGAAAACAGTATTACTGTGAGTGGGGATGGGATTTGACTTAAGTGCAATTTTAGTAAAAGGCCTGGTTTGCACCTAGAGGTTCAGACGGAGAACAGAATTTTAATTTGCACGGTGTTGGGTACATCTCGAGCCCCCACAGCATAAACTTGGTAAAGGGTATTGATAACCTGACGGAGCTCTTCCCGTGTTGGAGCCCACGGGCACGGCCATCACCTTGGCAGAGGCTCCCCGCGCTCCTGGGTGGAAGGCGTCACGTTCAAAGGCGTGCAGATCCGTCAAAGAAGCAGCTAAATGCGAGGAGAGACCCTGTGTCACACGGCGAGACAGGGGTCGGGCCAAACCTGGGCACGAACCCCGCTTCCCTTCTCCAGCCTCCCGCGGCATGGACCGCCCGAGCGCGGCTCACCTGGGGCGGAGGCCGGGGCCCGCGTGAGCACGAGCAGCCAGGCTAGGGGGTGACCAGGCTCGACGGCTCCCGCCCGGCAGCCCACCAGCTCACGAGCATGCAGAGAGGCTCCGTTCCTCCAGTGGCCTCGGTCCCCGAGCCCCTCAGACGCTTCTCTGCCCGTGTGCTCTCCCGGTGTGAGGGGTCAGCCCCAGGGGTGCTTCTGCACGGGGCGCCTTCGGGGGCCGCTTTCTGGGACGGGTAAGTGTGTGCCCCACAAACAGAGCTCATGCGGGAGCCTTCCTCCTCGTGCCCACTCCCTGCAGCTCTGCAGCAGCGCACTTTTCTTAGAATAACATTCACGGAGCAGGGCTCTAAATAGCTTACGTGTTAGAGGAACCTTGATTTTTTTCCGCACACAAGGTAAGTATGCATGTTTTGCAATAAAAATAGTCAACAGAGAAAGTGTAAAGGAAAGAGGGAAACAGCCCAAAGCCCCACGATGCGGCCGCCACCGAATAATCATCATCCTGGCATATCCCCCCACGTCTGTTGTTATAGACTTTTCCACCCAAATCAGATGGGAATATACACGCTTTTCGTGGCCGGCCTGACCCACCTCAGTGGAGTATGCAGACGAGTACGTGGCCGTTGAGTGGCCGCTTGCAGGGTGTGTAGGGAGGTCTGCAACCAGCTCCTTGTGTCCTGGGCGAGTGTCTCCATCCTCAGGACACACACCGAATGGAGGAGGAAGGTCACCAGGTGTGGCCAACAGGTGACACCGCTCTCCGTCCCTCCTAATCTCATCCGTGGCACCAGGTGTCTCAAGCTGTTTGGTGCAGCACACGCAGGTGGGGTGAGGTGGGGCCTGTGCTGGCGGTGGCGGCCACGTGGAGTGTCAGGACGCACACATGGGCCCCCCCCCCACAGGCCTTTACACCCTGCCCACGTCCCTGTCTACCTTCCTGAGACCAATGAGGCCATGGGAGGAAGGAAGGAAGCCCTGGGGAGGGGCCTAGGCTCTGTGCACTCGGCCCCGGGTGTGTGCCAACAGGTCCACACTGTGCTCAGTGGAGAAGGGGCGTCAGGCGCTCCAGGGGGCACAGACTGACTCCTCCCGCTCACAATCCTGCCTCCCAGGCCCCCGGCTTCTGTCCAGGGAGGTAGAAGGTCATGTTGTCAAATGTGGAACTTCTGGATTTTCTTCTCTTCTCAGAGGGGCCAACAGTCAATTGGAGCATCCAATGTTTGTCTGGAGGGTGTCTGTGCTGGCGGGTTTGTGCACGTCCTGGGCCACAGGTGCATGCTGTTGAGCAGAGGTGAGGGCAGGCCTGTGGCTGAAGGGGGGCAGCAGAGGCCCTGGCGGGGGTGCACTGTGCTCAGCTCTCAGGAAAGGTCAGAAGCCCTGTGGACCAAGGGGTGGTGTGAGTTCTGTAAGCAGCCATGGAGTCAGGGCTCACGGAACACATACCTCGTCCCACCATCCACCCAACCACCTGTCTGTCCTGTGGAGAGACTGGGAGCATCCTGCCTCCTTGCTCCCCATCTCCTACCCAAGGCCACCCCATCCCCATCTAAGCCCACCCCCTCTCCTGCCCAAGCCCACCCCTGCCCCCTGTCAGCCTCCCTCTGTTTGCTCAATGGTCGGCCCCAGAGGGTGGCTCCTGCCCTTTCAGATACCCTCTGGGATGGAACCCCCTGACCAGAGTCTGTCCTGGCCACCCCTCAGCTCTGCAGCCACACAGTCCCCCGGGTCCCTCCTCTTGGCTCCCACACACTGCCCCTGCCTCCCCCCAGAGACCCCCCCCCATCACCCAAGGGAGTGGCATGTGGTCCCTTTGGGGGTCTTCCTGGGAAACCTTCCTTTCAGGAAGGCCAACCTGAAAGTACCCCGGGGGCCACGTGTCTCAGCAGGAGCCCCAGCTGGGACTCAAGAGACAGAAACCATATAACCCAGCATCCCCCATGGAGCTGGCACCATGGCTGTGATGCAACCTGGGTGCCCAGGCCCCATCCTCCCAAGTGCTCACTGAGAACCCCAGCCTGGCCGGAGGGTCAATGTGTCACCCCAGATGCCTGCTCCTGGCCACCCTCCATCCACACAGGACAAGGCTCCTTGTCAGATGCAGAAAACCCACTTACAGAGGTAAACAGATAGAAGCCTTGGGGACATAGGGGATAATTCTCCAGGAGAAACCAAGTGCAGGCCTGTAGGTGACTGCACCCTCATAGGGACCACCACTGCCAGCCCCTCTCCCAGCCAGGCCTGCCACACGTCCAGGAGCCTCCCTGCCTTCCCTAGGGAAGAAATTCCTCCCCATAAATCCTGGCCTCATCTCCCTATCTCTGACCCAAACCCGAAGAAACAAGCCAGCATCCACACAATCATCTCCAGGTCAGCCTGAAGCATCTGTGCTGACACCTCATGGGCTCCAGGCCTTCCGAGGAAGAAGGAGTTTGCTTACACCAGGATAGTTAAGGGTGCCCATGGGAAGGTCCCTCCATAAAAAGGAGTGCCTTCCCGCTGAGATGCACCCTGTACTCCTCCCCGAATGCCTTCCCTGGGGTCACCATGAGGTCCAGTGAGGGCCGGAACCCGCCCTATTCATCCTTTCAACATATAAACCATCACAGATTTAGAGAAAACACTCACTCTCTGAGTGCAGGACCACCCTCAGGACCACCTCCCAGTACCAGTCCTAGGACCACCCCTAGGACCACCTCCGGACCATCTCTCGGGACCAACCCCAGGACCACCCCCATCACCATCTCCCAGGACCATCCCCCAGGACCACCCCCAGGACCACCTCCCAGGACCACTCCCCATGACTACCTCCCAGGACCATCCCCCAGGACCACTCCCCAGGACCACCCCTAGGACCACTCTCCAGTACTAACCCCCAGGGTCACCTCCTGGACCACTTCCCAGGACCATCCTACAGGACCACCTCCAGGACCACCTCCCAGGACCACCCCCCAGGACCACGTTCCAGGACCACCCTCATGACCACCTCCCAGGACCATCCCCCAGGACCATCCCCCAGGACCACTCCCCAGGACCACCCCTAGGACCACTCTCCAGTACTAACCCTCAGGGTCACCTCCTGGACCACTTCCCAGGACCATCCTACAGGACCACCTCCAGGACCACCTCCCAGGACCACCCCCCAGGACCACCTCCCAGGACCACCCCCATGACCACCTCCCAGGACCATCCCCCAGGACCATCCCCTGGACCACTCCCAGGACTAACTCTCCAGTACTAACCCCCAGGGTCACCTCCTGGACCACTTCTGATGGTCATTTCACAGGTGGGACCACATTTCAAGAGGTCCTTTCAATCAGTTGTTTCTAATGAAGGATGCCCACTCCCCTTCTGGAGATGGTGTGCTGTCTCTGCAGCTGCTTATACATAGTACCGCCGTGGACCCCCTCATAGCAGCCACTGCCTGCCCTCCCTCCCCAGTGGAGGCCGCACTTGTGTCTTCTGATTCACCCCAACTCGATCGTGTTGTGAAGACGACGGTGGTGGAGGGTGCTGGGGAGCCCTCTTCTTCACCCCGTGCCCCTGGAGACTGTTTCGTCCCACCAGCTCCCCCGCCAGCCTGTGCGAACCACCCCTTCCCACCCCTCCCTCCAGGCCGGGGTTGCTCTGCCCCCTTAGACTGCTTTTCAACACCACCAACCACGTTACACAAAGCTCGATTTCACGTGCCAGAAGAGCTCTGGCAAACAAAACATATTTGTATTATATAAATAAAGAGCATGTTCAAGAAAGTGTCAGGCCTGCCATCACCAGCGCCTGGATCCCATTTCCAATATTGGCTAAAATTTGAAACCATCAACTTTGTAAAAAAAAAAAAGTTTATTTTTTTTCACTCTGGGGAATGGAGTGGTTCTTGATTGTCCTCAAAGAATGTCTTTTAATATTATGCACATTTAGAAACGTGCTTCTGAATCATGGGTCCTAGGCGTGAAGCACTCTCTGGAAGCATGAAGATGCAGTGAACTCCGTCTCAGGTACATGACGTGGACGTGAAGTCATGCGGGCACTGCTCTGTCCCTACTGTGTTCACGTGAAGAACATGACCTGAAAGCTCTGAAACGCCCTGGCTTTTCTCACCGGCAGCGTCCGTCATTGTCTTGAAGGAGTCTCGGGACACGTGTGTCGCTCTGAGCGAACAGCAGCTCTCTTCAAGCTCCGGGATGGGAATGTGCTGATGTCTGCAGCCCCCATCCCCCGGCGTTCAGACGGATGTCTTCCTTTACAGAAGGAAATTCATTCTCCTCATCTCACATCCTCCCGGGCACCAAAGTAGACACAGAATTGCCGGCGTCGGGCCACCAGCACAGACGAGAGAGCTGCAAAGCCCCGCGGTGGACGTGAAGGCACGCAGGTGCACACGGGGTCCCCGTGAAGGAGACAGCACCGCAGGACCAGTCACTGGGGCCAACAGCCCTCCAGGACAGGCCACACGGGGCACAAATGATCTCCAGGTGGGAGCCACCAAGATAGGCACAGGGTCTTGGCGTCGGTGGAGGCCACACCAGGTTTCCAGTGGGGTCTTCATACCCCTACGGGCCTGGAGCTACACCTGGCTGCGTGACGGGTTCAGCCAGGTGCAGAGCATCAGTGTCTGTGCTCCTGAACTGTGTAGACAGCTGAGCCTGCTGTCCAGAGGAGACTTCGAGTGGACAGCATCTTATAAATCACTAGCCGGCTCCTCCCACCATGTTCTGGACGCCACATGAGGACCAGACGTACAGGACGGCCCTGCTCCGGAGGGGAAGAGGGGGCGTACCGTAAGTGTGCATATGTGCACGTGGACACACACTCCCTGTTAGTTCCGTAGAGAGTTGATGGGAAAATAAATGGAAACTCCCTTTAAGAGAAGAAAAGTTTCCCTTTAGGTGCAGGAAAGGAGCCGGGCAGGAGGGAAGGAGTAGAAATGGGACTTTCCTGAGTGTTCCCTGTTTATGGCTTCAGCCGGAGAAGTATATACATTTTTACAGATAAAATGTAATAAAAGAAACTAGCAGTCGTCACCACTGAAAAAAAAAATGGAACAGACTGTAGTCCATGTTGGACACATAACTATGGGAAATGACCACAGGGAGCTTGGTTTTTTTTGGTGACTTTATTGGGGTACAGTTGACATACCACACATTGCACACTTAAAGTGTGCAATTTGGCGAGTTTGGCTGCATGGACCCATGCGTGAAGCCATCGACACGGTCAAGATAGTGAACTTCCTCCTGTCTCTCGGGGGTCCCCAGACAAGGATGGACCCACTGTCTCCCAAGAGGAGCTTGTGTTTTTCTGGAGGTTCATCTACAAGGTCACGCAATCGGTACTCTGTTTGGGTCTGGATGCTTTCGCTCTGCAGTTATTCGGAGGCCCCTCCGTGTCAGTTCAAGGGTTGATGGTCTCACAGATTGCTGATAGCATCCCACTTTGTCAGCATTGCACAATTTATTTTTTATACATTTACCTCCTAATAAGGATTTGGGGTGTTTACAGTCATTCGCTGTTACAAATAAAGTGGGTACACTTTCTGTGTCCCGTCGTGGTCTAGATAGCTCCTTCTCCTCTCTCAGGTGGGTACGAAGGAAGGGAATTGCTAAATCACAGGGAATTGCTAAATCACTTTAATATTTTGAGAAAACACCAACCATGCTCTGTGGCTGTGCCGTCCTGCATCCCCGCCAGCGTGTGAGTCTCGGCCCTCCACACCCTCGGCCCCAGGCGAGCTCATCCTTTGCGGATCTCAGCCTCTCTAGTACGTGTGTCGTGGCGTCTCGTCGTGGTCTTCCTTTGCCTTGCCCTGACGACTAACGACTCCGACCATCTCTTCACGTGCTTACTTGCCATCCTTCCATCTTCTCTGGAGGAGCTCACAATTTTTGACTGTTTTTCATCAGGTTGTTTGTGTTCTCGCTGAGCGTTGCGAGTCCCTTAAACACTCTCAAGATTCAAGTCCGTTACGAGATACAAGATTTGCAAATATCTCCTTCTTCCAGCAGCATCTTCCAAAGAGCAGAAGTTGAACAAGTTCAAGTTATCAATCGGAGTGTGTGTCTGTGGGTATTTTACTCTGAGATCACGCTCTGAGACCCTAAGGAACCTGTGCTTTACCCAGAGGTCTTGGAGATTTCTTCTGTTTTCCTCTGGAGTCCGTCTTCTCTGATTATACATTTATGTTTCTGATCTTTTTGGAGTTAATTTTTGTATGTGGTGCAAGCCTTGGACCAAAGATTTCTTGTTTGTTTGTTTTTGGCATCTGGATATACGATTTTTCCAGATTCTTCTTATTCCAGTGAATGGCCTTTAAAAGCTTTTCAAAAATCAGATGTCCATGTATGTGCAGATCCACTTCCACGTTCCTGAGTCTGTCCTACGGGTCTGCCTGCCGCCTCTCTGGCTGAACCTAGTGCTCTGCTCTGTTCACAGTAGCTCCGTAACAAGTCTTGAAATCAGGTAGCATTTGTTTCTCAGTTTTGTTCTTCTTTATTAAATTTGTTTTGTTGCTCAAGATCCTTTGCATTTCCAAACGAATTTTCGGATCAGAGGCAGCCTGGGTGGCTTAGCGGTTTAGCACCACCTTTGGCCCAGGGCCTGATCCTGGGGACCCGGGATCGAGTCCCACGTCGGGCTCCCTGCATGGAGCCTGCTTCTCCCTCTGCCTGTGTCTCTGCCTCTCTCTCTCTCTCTCTCTCTGTGTGTGTGTGTGTCTCTCATGAATAAATGAATAAAATCTTTAAAAAAAAAAGAAAGGAAATATACTAATATAAATAACAATGGAAAGAAGTAGAAATCCTAGACTTTTTTGTTGTTGTTGTTGTTGTTTTTACTTCATGAACATCTAATTTACTAGCTAGTTACAAACAGGAAAGAAGAAAGTTTACAAAAGGAAGAAGCCCGGCTGACAGCACGGCCGTCCAGTGATAAGAATAAACAGCACCCGCAGTGAGACGGGGAGACCGTGTGCCCCCGACAGGTGCGGCAGGAGCGCAGCGTCACGGCTCTGCCCGGAGGCCTGAGCCCAGCCTGGACTGAGGAGCATCGATGGCAGGATCCTCACAAGGGCCAGACTCAGAAAGCAGAGACAGACTACAGACCCGTTCCAGACTGAAGGACGGACTCTGGAAAGCGACAACAATCCCGAGGTTGCTGGGGCCTGGATGGCTTTGCTAGAAAAGACACCACGGAGGCAGCAGGTAGATCTCGTCCCAGGGCTGTGTCTCGGGAGGCGGCGATGCCCGGGGGGCCCCAGCCCCCCGCCTGGTGGTTATGGGAATCACGGCTGCACGGAGCGCGGCCCGGGGGGCGGAAAGTACACACGCACACATCCGTGGGAGCAGTGCCAGGCTGGCAACGTGCCCCTTGTGGCTTTCAAGGACGAACAGTGCTCTGTATGGTGCTTCCAACTTTCCTGTAAGTTTGTCATTATTTGAAAAACAAATGGGGTTTAATTTTTTTTAAGATTTTATTTATTTATTTGAGACAGAGAGAGAGAGAACACGAGCAGAGGGAGCAGCAAAGGGAGAAGCAGACGCCCTGCTGAGTAGAGAGCCTGATGCGGGGCTCGATCCCAGGACCCTGAGATCATGACCTGAGCTGAAGGCAGACGCTCCAACGGAGCCCCCCAGGTGCCCCTCAAATGTGGTTTTAAAGAAGCCAGTTCATTCTATTCTCCCAAAACGCTGGGATTTCTGAGAGCAGCTCCTTCTGTTCTAGGAGAGAGCCCCTCAAGGGCCTGCCAATGCTCTCATTCCAGAAGCAGAAGAAAGAAGGGCATGTCTTTGTGGGTTCTGGCGAAGGCCACCACACGTCTCCAGCCTAAGCCTCATGTGCCCTCTTCGTGTGGTCAGCCCCAGTGTACACCTGGTTAGACTGTCACGTCATGCCTTCCCTTACTTGTCTAAAGTCCTGCTGTATCAGGAGCAGGTTATGAGTAATTCCTCTGCCCCATCACGGGCTGGCTCCTTCCAAGTCCCCTGGGCACAACGGGTGCGCTGATTGCTCCCCTGACACGGAGGAGGGCACCTCGGGACGGCAGGGGGCAGGTGCCAGTGCCCGCACCGGACAGAAGTCCTTCCTCCGGGCAGCTGGGATGCCCCGTGCAGGTCACCGGAAGGCCCCTTGTGAGCACTGAAAGAAGAGCTATTTTAAAATGTAGGTACCTGCCCTGAGGCACCATCGGCCACCCCCAGAGCCAGAGTGGTTTAACGGAGAACCCGTGCCCCCGTCAACGCACAGAGAAGGCTCCGTTCCCCAGCAGCTCAGGTTGGAGACGCCCGCTCACGGGATCTCTGCTCCATGAACCCGACGCTCTCCGACCTGCTGCTTCCCCCAGCTCCGCAGTCAGAGGTGCCTCTTTAAATTCCGCACGAGAGATAATTTTGTAAAGTAGACAACTAATATCATAAAGAATAATCTGTTTTCATTAACAGTGTGGTATTTGTTGCCTAGACTACAAAAACAACTGAATAGCAATAATCACCATTTAAAAACTAGATTTTTTTTTTTAAAAAAAGAACATTTCGCTGTGATCACCAAATTGTATATACAGGCAAATGAAAGAGGCTAATTCAGGTAATCACTGAATAAAATCACAAAACTCTCCCTTTGCATAAAATGTTGGCATCTGGTTGGTGCACGTTGGCTACTTCTATCGACTGAGTTACCAGGCAGTTGCTGAGCTTTTATATTGGAACGACACCAGCCACCTAGAGGACACCACACCCCGAGAGGGTCAACTGCGGCGCCTGTGATCTGCTCGGAGCTTTGCTGGCCTCAAGGGTGTTCTCACGCGCGCCCGCTTAGGCCAGAGCACGCGTGAATTTCCGACAGCCGCGCTCCGACGGCCTTGCTGGTACCCGCAGTCAGAGGGGGGCCCCCAGAGGAGCGCCTGGAAAAGGCAAATGCTTCCAGGAGGGCCTGAGCCGCGAAGGCAGATGGTGCCGGGCACGTCTAGGTTCCTAGACGTGCTTTGTCTTAAGCCACCACCGTGGGCGAAGACTCTAGATCACAGGAGGATGTGGGCCAAAGGAAAGACAGAGATTTTCGAAATATAGTTTTGTTTTCGGAAAGGAACAACAAGCCGGCCAGAGCGCCCTGGCCCCAGCTCCCGGCCCCCAGGCTGCCTGTGCCCCCACCCTCGGCTCAGGTGCAGATCCCTCACTCTTCCCCAAGGCGGAACCTGCACCTGCCACGGGTCTCATTTGCTGCCGCCCGCCCCCCCCCAGCCACTCCTCGGCGGAGCCGCTCCTGCGCGGCGTGTGCCCGGCCCACCAGCGTGTGGCAGCCCTGCCCGCGAGCAGAGGGAGCTGTCCCCGGGCCACACGCCTTCTCCAGCAGGGACCCGTCGGCACCGCTGTGTTCCACGTCTGCATGTTTTACGGTTTCATCCTCCACCCCACAGAGAGTGCTCCCTCTAAAGCGGTCAGGGACCTCTGATGCTGAGGGTGGTGACCTCGGCTCACTGGCCTCTTTCTTTGCCTCCTCCGACGGCACTGACCACGAGCTGGCCCCCCTTCTCTCCTCTCCTTCCCGTGGGGCAGACTCTCCTCTCCTTCACCGCACTCCCCCCCCCAGCTACCCTCTGCACACTGGCCTGTTCTTGCTGTGACCAAGGCTGAGCCGTCGCCTGCTCTGGGCTGATGGGCTCCAGATCACGTTCCGCACCCCAGTTCTCGAGCCTCGCCACACAGCCAAGCCCTGGCCAAGCGTCTGCATCTGCCTCACCACCACCCCCCACCAAGGCATCCCCGGGCACAGTCACTACCTTCTTCCTGCACCTTCTCTGACTCCGAGATCCATGACTCATTTCAGAAGCTGGAGACCCACGTCCTGCCAGTCACATGGGCCTGCCACCTGCCCCACATGGGCTGGGGCTTCTCCTGCTCCCTCACCCCTCCCTGTGCTTCAGGCTCACCTCACCCTCCCGCTGTTGTCCGAGCAATCACCATGAGCCCCCCACGGCCTCTGGTTGTGCCCTGCCTCCCACAGAGAGCCATGCCCCGCAGGGCCCCCCATCACGCAGTCCCACCAGTTTCCCGTCACCCACAAGTCCAACTCCTATGCATGGCATCCTCTCTACTATGATATGCAAGGTGCAACTGGCTCGTGGTCTGCAAGGGTCCCTCACATCCTGCCCATGCTTGGGGTCAGCTCAGCCCCCATCTCCAGAGCCTGAGAGGTGAGCAGGTGAAGAAAGTGCATGGGTCCCCCCACCTGTGGACAGTGGTTGCTGAGGGACACAATAACCCAGGTGGGAGAGTCAGGAGTGACCACCCAGCTCATAACCATTCCCACGAGCTGGACTGTCCCTGCAGATACAACAGGACTGTGCTGAATCATCAGCAATCCCCTCTCGTGCTTGTTCCTCCACCTGAACTAACCTGTTCACACCTTAATTATCGTAAAGCAAAGGCAGTCGGCTGTAGGGACAGCAAGGAGCCACAGGGGCTGTGTCACGCTGCGTCCTGAGAATGCCTGCAATTGTAGTTTGTGCTCTAGGCCACCAGCATCTTCACAGGAATGACCGCCCTCCCGCCCCCGGTGACTCCGATGGGGTATCCCCAGCCCCACCCCACGCCCACATGCTGCAGGCCAGTGGACCCACCACAGCTGTGGTGTGTGGAGGGGTCTTGGTGACTGTCACCTGCAGGCCACCCCAGCTGGCACCCCCCTCCCACGGGGGTCCCCAAAGAGGCAGTCTGGAGGCCACAGGGAGAAGGACGCATGATGCACACTGACCTCTCCAGGCCCCAGGCCAGGCTGACTGTGGCGTTAACACACTGCAGTGGAGGAGACACTTCCAACACCTGCCTCACAGGTGAGGAGCAGGAAGCTAGAGGAGCTGAAGTAACTTGTCCAAAGTCAGGGGGAGTTCTTGCTGGGCCTGAGCAGGAGTCCCAGTTCTGCGTTCCAACCTATAGGGCGGAGGAGGGCGTGGGGGCAAAGACGGGGAAGGGAGGCACCAGCCGCCACGGCAGCAGGAGGGACAGCCTGCAGGTGCAATCAGCAGGTGGCTTCTCCAGAGGCGCCACCAGGAGCCCACGGGGACCCGCGGCATCCCAACACTGGGAGGTGGTGCTCCTGTAGCCAGGGTCAGAGGTCAGAGAGCTTTCCCCCCAATCTCCTCCCAGGGGCAGGTGCCCTGCAGCCTCCTGCGTGCTCACCAGGGGGCGCCATGCCCACGCTGACGGAGCTGACCGCAGGGCCACAGCCCACCCAGAGGTGAGCATCGGCCTGATTTCAAAGCAGGAGCTGCTTCCACGTGCTCTGCTTGTCAGAACGAGCCCATCTGGGGGGCTTGTCCCAAATGTGAGGTGCTCCCAGCTCCGTGAGATCAGAGCCAGCAGCAGCTGCGGAACTGCGGGGTGAGCTGTCCCGGGAGGAGAAGGAGGCCCTTCCAGAGGAGATGGGACGGCCCTCGGCTCACGGGGCAGGGTGGAGGGCGCCCCAAGTGTCACGCCGGGTGAGATTCCTGGTCCATCTCTTTGCTCTGACTCAGGCCATTTATTATAACTCAACATGGCCTGACACCTGGGTGGCTCAGTGGTTGAGCATCTGCCTTTGGCTCAGGTCGTGATTCCGAGGTCCTAGGATTGAGTCCCACATCGGGCTCCCCGCAAGGAGGCTGCCTCTCCCTCTGTCTGTGTCTCTACATGAATAAGTAAATAAAATCTTGAAAAAAAACCAACAACATTGCAAATCAAGCAAGTGAGACAGAGTTTGCATCCAGGACACCAACTTTCACTCCTGGATCAGGAAAACACCACAGAATGCTCTCTGGGCCAGGACGCAGCCGACCTCACGTTCCTGAGGCCGGTGCTTTCACAGCTGGTTTTGGGAAGCAGCCTGAAGTGGGCGCCTGGAGATCCAGTCTGAGGACCCCAACCCGGAGGAAGGTCCTGACCAAGGAATAATCACAATATGTGAAGATGGTCGTCCAGGGCCTTCGCCTTGGTTCCTCACTTGTAACACGAGGGCGAGGACGCCCCTGGCTTCTCAGGGCTCACCAAGCTTTAAATGAAGTGATGTGGGGATTCCTGGGTGGCGCAGCGGTTTGGCGCCTGCCTTTGGCCCAGGGCGCGATCCTGGAGACCCGGGATCGAATCCCACGTCGGGCTCCCGGTGCATGGAGCCTGCTTCTCCCTCTGCCTGTGTCTCTGCCTCTCTCTCTCTCTCTGTGTGACTATCATAAATAAATAAAAATTTAAAAAAAAATTTAAATGAAGTGATGTGTGTTAACGCTCTCCTGAAAATGACCCTGACACCCAGAGAATATCACAAGCAGGAGATGTGAGCACATTTTCCTGTCTGGGTGACAAATACTAACTCATTTATTCAGCAGGAAATGGGTCGGACGACAGGAAATAAATCAGAACGACACAGCGGGCGTCCTCGTCTTGGAGATGCGTTCTCCGCTGACCCTGGACAGAAGCCGGCGATGATGTGGTGCTGCTCTGGGGTCACATTCTTTCGAGTGAGATATTGCGATAAAATCTAATAATGACACTATGTTTGTTCTGTTTTGCTGTTTCCCGTTGTCAAGACAAAGAACAGTTGTCTCAATCTGAAGTTTTCTCCTGCTGCTTTTTCCACAGATCCCTGGCACATGGGAGCAGTGTCCCCCCTGGGGGGCCGTCCTTGTAAGGTGGGGGCCTCAGCAGGGTCCCGCAGGAAGCCCACCCCTCACAGGGGACTGAGGATCGGCATGGCCCAGACAGAGCAGGACAAATTCATGCAGAATTCAAGCTCCTGAAGCTAAAATACAGATCAAAGGGGCCCTGGGGGGCACCAGGTCCCCAGCACCCGACAGACATAAAAGCAAACCATCCCAGACACGACACAGCCCAGGAGCAGCAGAGCAGAGCCCAGAACCCAGCGACGGGAAGCCTCTCAGCAGCCATGTCACACTCGAGAAAAACCACAGCTTCAAAAATGCACAGAACCCAAGAACATACGTGGGGAAATCTTTAAAAGAAAGGTTGGACAAAGGATGGACCCTCACTGCACAGTGGCACCCCAGGGGAGGAGAATCCTGGGCTTGGGGTGCAGGGAGAGCCCACCACAGCTGGCTGGGCAGGGAGCACGCAGAAGCCCCCACTGCTGTCCACACTGCACCCAGGGCACCCTTCCCTCACCAGCAGCCCACGCGCGGGCTGAAGGCCTCCCTGTCTGCACTGGGGCCCCAGGACAGGCCTGCCGGGGGGGAGCGGCTTCACTGCATTTCAGGCAGGCCTCCTGCCCTAGCACTTGAGGGGCTCCAGGATCGGAATTTGAGAACCAGCTGCTTGGAAAAGTGGCCAGGGTCTTCCCTTCTGAGCCCTGTCATGTTCATGTGCCCCTTCAGGGACCCACAGCTATCACTGTGCACCTGCTGCTGACCCGGTCCTCCCCTGGCGGACGGGGGGCGTGAGCACAGCACAGAGCCCCTTGCCCCTGGGTAAGACTGTGCTTGTGGTACAGGGAGGCAGGGGGTAGGAGAGCCCCCCGCAGATCCTCAGCCCCAGGAAGGCTCAGCCACTGGAGGGAAAGAGAGGGGCCCCTCCACCTCCACTCACGGGGCCCCTGCCCGGAGCCACACACACACACACACACACACACACACACACACACACAGGCTCCGCAGGCGGGCACAGACCTGGTGCGGAGGGCAGGGAGGCCTGTCTGCCCCGGGCCCCCTCTGAGCTGGAGGTGCCCCGCACTCTGGGACCTCCTCCTTCTCTGCAGGCCTGGCCCGAGGGGTTGGCGCCCTGAGACACCCCAGCCCAGTGGTTGAGCATAGGCCTTTCTGTCACTCACCTCCTCTCTTCGAGGCGTCCTCACCCGGCAGCTGATTAACAATCCCAGTAAAAGGTGAGCTGTCAGCCTGGACCCCACACCCTCCACCCAGGGCCTCCTCTGTCTGGAGATGTCACTCAACACCAGGGCCCCAAAGACGAGCCACACCCGAGCTCCATCCTGTCTCTGAGTGAGCCCCACCTCCCACACCTGCCCGCGTTCACACTTGCAAAGCGGGTCCTCCTTCCAGACGGCGCGCACCTGCTGGAAGAGTCTGGACCAGCTCCGGCTCTCTGAGCTTCCACGCCATGTGCAGGTCCCACACCCGGTCCTTGCCCCACATCACACCTACGGCAAGTGCCACGCTGCTGACTGGCCTGGAGTAAACACTCAAATGGCAGTTATTTTTCTCACTACCTAGATTTCAAGCCTCTCACAGACAAGGCCGTTCTCTACCCTTCCAACGCTGCTAACATCGGCGATTAACATCTACTGGGTGCTTGCCCCATGCGACGCCCTTTTCTCAGGACTTCTGTATTTCAGGTCACTTACTCTTCACACCCGCTCCTTGAGGTGGGCTCCCTCGGGGGGCCGCGTGCAGATGTAGAAACCGCAGCATTGAGGCCCGATGTCCCATCCCCGGATCATGGGCCGAGACCATAATCCAATGGATGCTATGGCAGGTTCGTTACAAATGCTGTGGACTCAGGCCTTTGTGGGTCTTAAAATAATTTCTTCATATTCTTGGAGATGATGGAAGCAGGTTCTCACCATTTATAAGAACCCTAAGAAACCCCAAGGTGCCACCCCTTGGTGCAGCTCTACATGGTGGCCTAGAATTCAAATCATCCCACGACTGGCAAGTCTGGTGCTAAGGTGGCAGAGCCAAGAACTGTCAAAAACCAGAAGGTTCATGTCTCTCTGTCTTCTGTTATTCAAAGGGAAGGCCTGACATCCAGTCCACAACCTCACCGTGAAATTGAGCCATAAGCCACGATTGCAGGAAACACCCTCTGAAGAGCACCTGCCCAGATCTGAGTATGTCATTTGATGAATAAGGGAACACTCCCTTTGCTAGGAAGCCTGTGGGGCCTGAGCAACACTTTCAGACCAAAACGGATAAGCGCGTTGGCAGTTGAATAACCCACTAAGCCTGCCAGCTGAAGGAGCTAAACATGTCTCTGAGCACAAGTCCTCAAAACCTGTCAACGACATCAGCGTCTCCAAGAGCAAATAAAGGTCACGAGATCACCTTCGTCATCCCACGCCAGAGTCTGTGTGGCTCGCCAAGCAGGAGCCGGCCCACAGGGTGGGACACCCGCGCAGGTGCTAGCCACGGGCACCAACCACGGGCGCCGGCCACAGGCTCCAGCCACGACACCCACCCCCATGCATTGGCATCCCCCGGATGGTTTCACGCGAGGACAACTTTTCCTGCATCTCCAGTCTGAGCACACGGTGCTCCCAGAGCACCCTCCAGCACGTGGCCCAGGAGAACCTTGGGGAGGCTGAGAACTCGAGGCTCTGCAGGCTGGGGATGGAGACCACCCACAGCATCCCCAGCGATACTCAGGCTTCCCACACAACGGTCACACGCAGCTGTCTCAGCCCCGGGGCGGCGCCCTTGGCCCTTCTGTGTGCTCCATGATGCTTGCTCTGGGCACATGGTTTAATTCATGAGACTGTCGTGGGTGTTGAGAAACAAGAAGGTCAGCACATGACTGATCCAGCTAGAGTTTGCCTCCTTCCATCCTGTCTGTCCAGCGCCCCTTGAGGTGGTGGGAAGTCTGGGACACGAGGCTCTGAGGGCCGCCCACATGCCACCGGGCTCTGCTCCCAAGGACAGCGCATTGGGGCTCCACCTGCAGCCAGTGGCCCACCACGCGGCAGGACCCCGGCTTTCTCACCTGTGTCAGCCACGGAGCTGAGCTTCCTTAGAAGGTGCTCCCCTGGCACACCTGCCCCTCGCAGGGTGGTTGAAAGCACATCTTGCTCCTACCTCTTCCACCCACGGGACTATCTCTTCTGCAGAAGGAGCAGGATTTTGTGAGGCGGAGAGGCCTGTGAGCCAAGCCCACTGCTCCATCAGAAGGCGGCTGCGTTTCCCCCACTCGCAGAAAATGGAAGCAGAGGGAACAGTCCCCAGAGAAACAGAACAAGTGGCCGGAGGGCCTGCGTGAGAAGGGCTCTGACCACAGCCGTGTGCACGCTCCCTGCCCGCACCCCAGCAGCACCGGGGCTGTGGGTGCCCATGGGGCGGGTGGCAGGGCCCAGGATGGGGCCAACGGCTTTGGGCTTCTCCCAGAGATGTCAGCTGGTGTGGCCCGGTGGACACCCATGTCCCGATACCACCAGACACCCGGGGCAGCCCACACACCACCTGCCACTGCGCCCTCAGGGAAAGCTTTCCTTGCAGAGAATCTAGGGGGATCAGCAGAGGAGCTCCATGGAATTCCTACTCGCAGAAAATGAATTACCAGGTTGGTCAACAGGAATTCTCCGCTGGGAAGTACGACCTCAAAGTCTATTATCTCCTTCCTTGCATGGGCCGATGTCAGACACACGTGGGTTCTGAGTCTGGCCTAACACAGGCCGAGCCAGTTCCCACCTGCAGGCCCTCTTGCTTTTCAGGACTATCGAGTTCATTATTTAATATTCACATGTAGTTGACTTTGCTAAGTCACAATTTTTTTAATTAATGAGCATTTTAAAAGTAAGAGTATTCGGTTTAGCAGGATTGTGTGACGGCGGCCACTTCCTTGTGCAGCTGGAGAAAGTCACAATGAGCAGACTTCCTGCGAGGCGGCTTTTGGTGTGTTTATTGAAAGACATACGTGCGCAGGTGAGCCATCACGGAACAGCGGACATACGTACTAGCAGGTGTCTGGAAGAAAGCACACCTATGATTTGACAGAAGAGTTAACGTAAATAATCGTTAGCTACGTATGAAAAGGAAAAGCTGTCCCAAGACACTGGGACATGACCCGGACAGCAGCTGCAGGAAGGAACTGGCCCCAGAAGCCGAGGAAGACGAGCTCACAGAGGGGCACGGGGGCCTGGTGAGGCCAGGAGCTGCCCTTGGAGCCCAGAGCTGCGGCTTGGCTGGGAGGAGGGTGCTCTGGGGTGGGCACAGGTATGGGATCCCTGCTCCTCTGAACCCAGGGTGAAGAATGGCTGCTGGGGATGGACCCCTGGGTGGCTGAGTGCTTGAGCACCTGCCTTTGGCTCAGAACATGATCTCAGAGTCCCGGGATCGAGTCCCACATCAGGCTTCCTGCATGGATCCTGCTTCTCCCTCTGCCTGTGTCTCTGCCTCTCTCTCTGGATCTCTCATGAATAAATAAATAAAATCTTAAAAAAAAAAAAAAAAAAGAATGGCTGCCAGGGAGATGCTGCAGGTGGCACTCTATGAGGAGAACATCCCTTGTCTGCCCCGACATCAGCCTGGGCCTCACTGGAGAACTGGAGAAGGGACAAGGTGAACAGGTGGGCGAGGCCTGGCCGTCCCCAGAGCCATCCGGGGTGGTCGAGGCCCAGACACAATTGCTAGTGACCAGCACGGAAAGTGTTGGGACATAACCCAAGTCCAAGTTGGGATCCATAAATAAACTGTTTTGTCTACACGAAAAAAACACCGAACATGCATAAAACCGATGCCCTAAATGGTGGTGAGAGGCACCGGAGAGCTTGCCCAAAACACCCAGTGGATGGACAGCGTGGGACAACGATCCCACTTGTAACCTGAAGTATAAGCCCCCAGAGAAGATTGTAAAAAGCAGACCCAACGTGGTCGTGGCAATTACGCTCTGGGAGTTGAGATTTGGGGATTTTTTTCTCTTTTCTCCTTCTTTTGCTTGTCAGTATTTCCCAAATGTCCCATGATAAACATGTCTGACTTTTATAATAACAAGAAAACAATAAAACATTTCTAAAAATAAAGTAAGTGACACATGTATGCAAAACAAGCCGGCCTGGCTGCAGGTGCCGCCGGGCCTGCCGAGGCTCCGGGTCCCAGGAAGTGGGCGGCCCCACTGCCACAGCTGGCTCAGCGGCCCCCAGGCCCCCACATCCCTGAGTGGCGGCGGTGCACGTGTACGCACCTTGCCCACGATGGCAAATCAGTGCTCGTGTTTAGAAGATGCTCACCATGGACACTCCTGGCTGGTTTATCACCTTCTCGAACGTGTTTGAATTGCCTCCTTCCTTCTGTTTCTTCAGAAAGGTCAGAAGTTTTCCCCCCACGTACTACGTATTTGTTAATTCGTTTGCTTAAGGCCCACCTTGCTGGACAAGAAATGTCACAGCTGACGTCGGCGTGTGCGTGCACAGATACACGACAGAGGAGCCCCAAGACACGGTCAGTATTCAGCCTTCCTCAGCAACTCCATGGGTTCCACCCCATAGAAAGCGCCACTCGATCCTGAAACCAAGCTCTGCAGGTGTACGTGGATTTTAGAGTCACTCGGCTTGCTCCTAGCTGGAGCCTTATGTACACGGCGCAGGTGCTAAGGGAACCCTGACTTGACTTAGATGAAACACGCTCCGGCCTCGGCTGCCCCCGGCAGCTGTACGTTCCTCCCAAATTATTGCTTCCTGCGCCCCCGAAGCCTGTAGATGAGCCTGACGTGACTTCTTCCCATTGGAAACATCCTACACTCACGTACTCCTTCATTCTCTATTTATACGCTCCGGTTAGGGTCAGTTAGTAAAGGTATTAAAAGATTTTCGTAATCTTGTAAATATTTAGTGTACAAATATAACCGTATATGTTCGCAATATGATAAAGAAAGGAAAAGATTCCTATTTCTCCAACAAATACTGAGATTCCCAGTAAAAACTTATTTATTAAAAAGCAAAACTATTTTTAAAAAATATTCTTATGTGATTTGTAATACCTTTTCCTTAAATAAAATGTGTCCCGAGCATTCTCACTATCATCTCGTTGTGTACTGAACATCTTTGGATACCCTCCTGGGTCTCACCGTTTTAACTACTCGGTTCGTAATTGCAAACCTTCTCATGTCCCTCGGTTCTACATCCCTTCCAGAATGTGCTTGAATTTCGTCTCCCATTCACCCTCCCGATGTGCAGTCAGGACACCGCAGGACGTGTCTGCAGCTCCGCTCCCCGGGAAGCATGAGAAGAGTTCCACCACTAGGTAACATCACCGGCACACCTGCTGCGTGTCCAGCACCGTTTCAACTGCTCCATTGCTAGCTCTTTTCTTCCTTATGATTTTTGTTTGCAGCAACTACTGTCACGACCTTTATTGCACAAATAATGAGGCTGATGCTTGGAGAGACCAAGCTGATGGTCATGCAGAGTCTCTGAGCTTGTTCCATGACATGGAGAAAAGGTAACACTGATGTCAAAAATGTCCATGAGGATATGAGCCTACAGATGAGGGGTCCGGTGCAGGGAATCGTGGGGGCCACGGGGACCCCAAGTTCCACACACGTCCCCTTAAATTAGAAGGTTAACATGTAGTTTGCAGTCGTTGATCCCTGGTGGTTACAGACCAGCCAAACCCACGTGCTTATTCACGCACTCCAGGATTTAGAGGCCTCAGCTACCGAAGTTGTTGCTCTTGATGCATCGAAATAATCCCAGTACTGTGCCCCTTCTCAAACAGCTAACCTGGAGACCCACCTCACCACACACGGGCCAGGATGTGCAGCAGCCGGAGCTCCCTCTCGTGCAGGCCGCGTGTAAAACGTACAGCCTCTTTGGAAACTGGCAGCTTCTTACCGGGTGACCGTGAGTCCACCCAGTGACGTGGCCACTCCTAGGATCCCTCACCTCCGAGACGTGGAAACTACAGCCACAAGAAGTCCTGCACATGAGCAGCCACTCAGTCCGTTCACAACGGCAAGGACTACAAACAACCCAAGCGCCCACCGACCCATGAGCGTGACGATGGGCCAACACGCACAGATGTCAGAGACGCCTCGCTGAGTGGAAGAAGCCACCACAGACAGCACACCCTGCAGGATTCTGTAAAGCAGAAGCGATGAAACTCATTTCTGAAAAAGAATTGTCACTTGGCGGCTTCTGGGGTCCAAATCAGCCCACACTTGGAATCAGTCTATGTCACTGCAGTGCGTGCTGGGCTTCAGGATAGCTTCATACAGTCAGGACGTCACCTGTGCGCAGGGACAGCAGGGCCCGGGGTGCAGACAACAGGGGCCAGGGCAGGGAGAGGCAGGGTGCAGGGATGCAGCCCGGGGAGCCCTGGCCCTGCTTCTGGGAAGGCCACCACCAGAGAGTCCAAACAGCTCTCAGAAAAGGACTCTGAGGGACCCAACCCACGCCTCACAGCTCCACAGATTTCCAAACAGAACCATGGAAACAAACAAAAAAAAAATCTCTCCTGTTTTTCAAAAATAACTTCAGCTTTTCACGCAGTCACTCACCACCTGTTCTTTCCTACGGACCAAACAAAAATGTCAGTGTTTTCCCAAGTAAGTCGATTCTCGGAGCACGGAATCTTAGAAGCTGCTTCTGTGTGGACACGCACTTCCAGAATGTTCTATATAAAATAGCGTTAAATGCATCAAAGATCTTGGCTGTTTATGCGTTTTTATAGCAAAGGATCGTGGCCCCTAAGTAAGTACAACCGGGTGGACAGCTCAAAGGGAGCCTAATTCATGGGCAAAAGCAACGACAATATATTGTCTGCATTTTTTTTAACACAGACTGAGCAGAAAGTCTGGGTGTTGCTCGAAAGGCTGCCTGCCCAGGGCAACTAGCTGACATGTGAGGTGTCGGGGTCAGGGACACGGTCCCCCTCAGGGGCCTCCCTTCAGTTGTGACTTTCCCTGCCTCCACAGGCTAAGGGGTGCTGGCTGGTGAGGGCAGTGGTGTGGGGGATGGTCAGGAGAGCAGTGTCCTGCAGACCCCTCTGCCGCTCCAGGGCCAGGGGTGTGAGGTTCTAGGGTGCACACCCACCTGAACCCTGCCCGACTATGAATCGGTCCCCACCTTGCCACTTCCAGATGATTCTGTTGCCTCATCCAAAGAGGGGCTTGGCCAAGACCTCCCCTCACCTGTGGTCACACCAGTCAGGAGGGTCTTGGCACACAGCACACCTTTGGGGAAGCCTGGAGGAACACCTACCAGGACGTGTGTGCTGGGTTTGTGCCAAGATGTATCATTCCGCTCAGGATGCTGGCCACTGCTTGGTGGCAGGTGTGGGAAAACCCATAACCCTTGCCTCCCTGGAACGGGGGTTGCAACTGGTATCTGCCCAAAACTGCCTCATGACTGTAAACAACCCACTTGGTCAGGTTGCTTTATGACCCCAGGCTAGGATTTTGTGAGCTCTAAGTAACACCTGTGATGAGCCACCTCGGGAGAAACGAGGAGGTGAGCCCCGCGGGGAGCACTCCTTTGCCATCTGGGGAAGATCTGGGTGTGCTGGGCATGACAGGACACTGAGGTCCCTGCCCAGGGCCCTTGAACAGCCATCCCCTTCCACTGGGAAGAAGGCAAGAATAAGAATAGGAGGACCCACAGGTGATTTCTTTCCACAGATTTCCCTCCGGGTGATGCACACGGCCATCACACCGTCCACCACAGCCAGACTCTCTGATCTGGGGTCAGCTCTGAGGAACCCCACACAGATGCGCAGCACACACCAGGGCTCCATCTGCTCCAGGGAACCCCACACAGGTGCTCAGTGCACCCCAGGGATTCATCTGCTCCAGGGAACTCCACATAGGTCCTCAGCGCACCCCAGGGCTCCATCTGCTCCAGGGAACCCCACACAGGTGTTCAGCACACCCCAGGTCTCCTTCCACTCCCAGGAACCCCATACAGGTGTTCAGTGCACCCCAGGGCTCCGTCCCCTCCCAGGAACCCCACACAGGTGCTCAGCACACCCCAGGGCTCCATCTGCCCCAGGGAACCCCACACAGCTGGTCAGTGCACCCCAGGGCTCCATCTGCTCCAGGGAACCCCACACAGGTGCACGGTGCTCCCAGGGTTTCATATCTTAGGGAAGGCAGCAGTTGTCCTGACGCTCACCCTAACCCCAAGTGCTGCCCTGAGCAGCACCACGGAGACTGTCTCTAACTTCAAGGCGCACCTGCAGGGCTGAAGGCAGAAGCTGGGCGTGGCCTCAGGGCGGCCAGGGAGCCCCTCGGGGGCAGCAGGAGCTGTGCGGACTTGCCTGCTCCCGGATGGGACTGGAGTACCTGAGAATACAGTCTCTGGAGCTCAGATGCCAGGAGCCCCACCTCTAAGCCCCACCTCTTCCTATGTCACCTCACTTAACAGGTAGAGAGAATTGGCCCTAACTGCTTCCTGTAACTGTGTGAGCTAAAGTACATGAGAATAATCAGCAAACCATGTCTCTGCCAAGAATTAAACAATCATCTAATTTAATCCAATACAAAATTGGTTCACAGACGTGTCTGATACAGAAACTTGCCCCAAAGTTTTCGATTTCCCAAAGATTAAAGAGTGTCCATGCCTTTCAGTTATCACTGAGTGCTTGTGAATGATGGTGTCGTTTCTGTAAAATAGTTAACTGTAGACACGTGTGCGGTAATTTTCCGGACTTCCCGCCTGGGGGGGTGTGTCCAGAAAGGACTGTTGGATTCAAACACACGGTCAGGAAGGCAGGAGTCAGCAGCCATCATCCTGGCCAGGGCACTAACACCCCACTGCATTTTCAATAATTTCAGTATACTTCTTTCTAAAATATGTAATTCCCACTTAAAGAAAAGATAGCTACTACAATTAATTGACTCAGGATCCTATGCTGAACAATTTTTGTTTTTATTGTGTTGCTAATAGCTCCATGCATTATCGAGCTGTCATTTACGTTAAGTGGTCCCAGATTCCTCCTATTTTACAGTATTTTTGACAACCCTCCTCACATCTCTAATAAAGAGCTCTTACACACTCATAATAAATACCCCAATTAAATTTTTGACAAAAGCTTTGAACAAGGAAGACATACAAATATTTTACAGACATCAAAAAAGATGTTCAATCTTTATATTAAACCTAAGAATCATATAAAACTGGAAGGAGTGGTAATGGTAACACCTTTTTTCTGGGGGTGGGTAGGAGCTAAGCACTTTTATTCAGGATGATTTAGAACAGTGAGAAACAATTCATTATGTAAACGTCCAACAATAGGGGATTAGTGAAATATAGTATTATATAATCACAAAATGGAATTTGTATGTATTAACAAAATAGACAAAAAGTGAAATTAAAAAGATTCAATTTGCATTAAAATTATATTTACACAGAAATCTCTGGAAGGATATAATATATTCAAAACTGTGCACAACAGGGTGAGCTTTACGGACAGTTTTCTCCTGCAACACATTTACTTACCTATCATTACATATCTCTTTAATAATAGGCATAAGCAATAAGGTTGTTTCCACACGTTTCTGGAGGTGACCACCCAAAAGTAGGGAGAACATGGCCACCGCCTCATGAACTCAGATTAAGACCATATAACTCATCTTCTTCCAAGGCCCACCTCTGGTGGAGAGGACACACACCATAACCTGCACGCCAGGGCGTAACAAGTGGCCTAAGGTGCTAATGCTCACCTCGCTGAGACTTGCAGAGATTTACGACATTGTAAACTTACTAGGACAGCCCGATGCGGACATCTTATAATAAGCACATGGACCCTCGAGATTTATCTGCAGCACATTATACAACGGAAAGTATGTGAAAGATGATTACGAACCACCCCGACCCAAGTGATGGATGGCGCTGGATCCGAGAACCATCTTCTGCACTACCGCTCACGGGTAATGATCTGTAAGGTAGAGTCTCCTTTATTGTGGGATGATAAAATATACCACAACGAAGTTGTAGCATGGCTTTATCTTTAGTTCAATTTCTTCCTTAAAAAAGGTTATTATAGATTTACTATTTTAGTCCTGGAACAAAAATGACCATGCGTTACTAATTGGCTATGAACACAGTGTATCCTTTGGTTTTTAGCAGGGGACACACACACACACACGCACGCACGCAAATAAATTGTGCTTTGCCGTCCATGTCTACACTACCGTGTCCCAATATAAGGAGAAAGATAGACATCTAGAGCCTTCATCACAGATTGTCCACCATCTCAAAATTCCCAGGGCAGTAAGCTAAGCTACCCAGAAAGTCATCAGGAAAGGAATTAAGACTAAAGTATTACTGAAATAATACTATAGGGACAGAAAACAATGAATAAATAAAGGGAATTAAGATAGGACTTCATTTTTAATAACTAGGGAGACTATGGAAGGAAGCCCATGTACCTGGCTACACGATATGTGCTTTCCATTGCAGAAATTCAGTGACATTGCAAATCGGGCCACACCAGATCAAGTCAAAACACCTGAGTCTGAAAGAGTGCTCTCGTTTTATGAGGTTTATAGTGGCTCTAGGCAAAATACAACATGGAAATTTCAGTCCTGACAGCCCTTCCTCACCGATTCCAACTTATTCCAACACGCACAATGGTGCCTTCTCTGTGGTTTGCACAGGGGGGAGCCCTTTCTTGGGGAAAAGCTTCTCTGAAGTTCAGTGGCACATCGTGCGCACAAGACCTGCCTTCCTGCTGCCCATCAAAATGCAAGGACGGCAAGTATTGCTTCCAAATCACAGAACCCACCGTTTACGTGGGAAAGCCAATATACAGAGATTGCTTAAGGCACATCATGAACATCAAGAAAATTAAAAACTCATATGAATGTGAATTCAGACTTAGTAAATCATCCTTTTAGTTTTTTTTAAAGCCACCGAAGCATCATCACGTAACAAACCCTCGTTATCACAAATGTGAGCCTTGTCAGACAATGGCCACCATCGGCTGCAGGCTGAGGGAGGAGCACAGTGCTGAGCGAGTCCCTCCTGGATCCGGAGCCACCAGGCTGTCCTTGCGTCACTTGTGCAGCATACCCTGCTAAAGTGTCACTATCTCCACGGTGGACCGCCACCTTCCTCAACAGATAGGATCCTTCAGAGGTGCGTGTTACACAGCACTGCTGGCAATCTCCCCTAATCCTTCAGGTGCACGGTGCTCCCAGGGTCACTGCACACAACAGGACTCCAACACAGGAACCACATGGCCGTGGAGCCAAACAAAAGGAACCTCCAGCCTCTGAGCCGTAGACACACGCAAGTCCAACCAACGAGTCTCCTTGGTGGTGAAATAATGAGGCTCCAATCATTTTTTATGAGATTATTTTATAGGTAAAGAAAAATCTATCTGCTGATTGAGGCACTTAAGCATTACCTAATTGCATAATCCCCACTTGCCTTTGGCAAGAATATAATTATTAATTTAATACGGTTGGTTTGCATGCATAGAAGCCAGTGTGTATTTGCTACAGCTTCATTAATGTGTCATTCCCTTCAATCAAAATAAATAAGCTGTTACAGTCTTTATTGAGTCCTAGGTGAGGAGCATCTGTAACTGTCTTCACGTTGAAAATTTCCTTTGACCACTGTACAAAGGTGGTAGTATCATGGCTAGAGAGGCTTGAAGATAAAATTAAGCTGGTAGCTTTTATGTTATAAGTCAAGGAGAATCACTAAATTTTTTACTTGTTTATTTGGTTACATGAGTAATGCTTCTAGAAAAATAAAAATGGGTGGCGTCCTCCTCTTGATTTCAGCTCAAGTCATGATCTCAGGGTTATGAGATGGAGCCCCGCATCTGGTTTCATAACCTCCCCGCCAATAAAAAATATATAAAATAAACTTAAAAAAACATATAAATAAAGAAAAGAGATGAAGTCACCCGTAATCCCTTTACTCAGATAGAACTACTTTTTGTAGTTCACATGGATAGCCTTTCACAGTCCCCTGTGTATGAAATACACACACATACACATTCCTGATGGAGCCACAGTTGTTTTATCATCTGCTGTTTTGTCTTAATAATATATCAAGAACACTTTTCCATGTTAATAATTTACTCACATTTATTGCACTGAACTTTACCCTCAGATTTGATAGTAAGTGATGAGCATCAGAACAGACATACAGGTCAGATGAAGGACTAGTTGCAGGTGTACAGGTGGCATTTAAAAGAGACAGCATTTCCATTCAGTGGAAAAGGGAAATTTGTTTAAGAAAAGCTGATGTGAGGGGTGCCTGCGTGGTGTAGTCGGTTGAGTATCTGACTCTTGGTTTCAGCTCAGGTCATGGTCTCAAGGTTCTGGGATCGAGCTGTTCTGAGCACAGAGTCAGCTTGAGACTGTCTCCCTCTCCCTCTACTCTCCCCACCCCCTCTCTCTAAGCTAAATAAATAAATCTTTGAAAAAAGAAAGAAAGAAAAGGTAATGGGGTGGGAATAATTAACTAATTATATGGAGGAAATGTTAGAACCCTACATCACATCAGATGTAAGAATAAATTCCGGTGGATGAACAATATATATGTGATATCAGAATAATTTGCCAAGGGGCATCTGGGTGGCTCAGTTGGTTGAGCATCCAACTCTTGATTTTGGCTCAGGTCATGATCTCAGGGTCATGGGATCAAACTCTATGTTGAGTTTCACACTCAGAGACGAGCTTCTTGAGATCCTCCCCCGCCACCCCTCCCCTGATTTCTCTAAAATAAATTAATAAATATTCTTTAAAAAAAAGAATAAAGTTTGCCAAAATAATGACTTCATGTTGAAATAGGAAAGAACTGAAGTAAGAGAATAATCACAAAAAACATTAAGAAAAAAAAAGAAGAACATATTCGGTCTGATATGCCAAGAATACCACAAAGTTGGAGGAAAACAATAGATTGAGGGGGAGAACATGTCCAACACATACGATAAATAACAGTCAAAACACACAAGAAGTTCCGGAAAACAGACAGGCGAAAATGCGAGCAAGCAGGCCCACTGGAAAACGTAAAAGCTCTTAACAAACACACAAAGAGAGGCACCTGGGTGGCTCAGTGGTTGAGCATCTGCTTTTGGCTCGGGTCTTGATCCTAGGGTCCTGGGATCAAGTCCCACATCTGGCTCCCCATAGAGGAGCTATGTCTATGTCTCTGCCTCTCTCTGTGTCTCTCATGAATAAATAAAATCTTAAGCACACACACACAGAAAGAGATGCTCACACTCACAAGGAATCACAATGTTGTTCACAGAATAAACACTGAGATACTTTATTTTTACCCTCAAAAGTAATTTTAAAATGAAGACATTCAGTATCAGCAATGATATAGGTTTGGAGATTGCACTAACACATTGCTGGTTATTGCTACGATCTTTCTGAAAAGAAAATCTTGCAGTGTTAAGATAAAAACATAGATGCTCTCAGATATCAGAAATTCCACTTCTAAGAACACAACCTATAGAAATAAAAGCAACAATAGCAAGGCCACATGTATGAGAATGCTTTCTGCAGTATTGCTATGGTAGGAAGAAATGAAACAACCAAATGTTCATCAACTGAAATATGATTGTGTCCATAGAGTGAAACATGGCTCATCTGTTAAGAGTTGGATACTGATGGAGCTATAGCATAATGAGTGTAATGTAAGAACTGAAGGGATGAGATAGATGATGGGTAGATGGAGAGAGGAGAGAGAGAGAGAAAGCGATGGAGAGGTGGATAGACAGAGAAAGGTCACAGACAGATGATAAATGATAGATAAATGGATGGATGGATGGATGGATGGATGGATGGATGGATGGATAGATGGATAGATGAGTGGGTGTGTGGATGGATTGATGGATGGATGGATGGATGGATGGATGGATGGATGGATGGATTGGCAGACAGATGACAGATAGAGATGAAGTGATCAAGGTGGGAAGTGTCAGAAGTGGTCATGTTGGAAATTAATGCCCCTCAGTAGGATGCATGACAAGAGAACAGTATCACTTCTGTGATATTCTCATCTCGGATGCATAACCTGAACCAGGAGGAAACCTAAACAAAATGAAACCAAGGAGCATCCTACAAAATAACTGGTCCATAATCTTCAAAAGTGAAGTCATAAGTCAAGAACAGTTGAGCTCTTCTCCAGGCTGATAGAGACCAGCAGGATGGGACAAGTAAATGCATTAGTCTGGACAGGATTGTTCTGACCTGAAGGATGTTGATGGATAAATGGTGAAACCTGAACTGAATTTTAGATGGTGATTATGAAGCAACATCAATTTCCTGATTTTAATTATTAAACTTTGCATACTTAGGATAATCCCTTTTGTGTGTAGAAAACACACACTAAGGTATTAGGGGTGATAGGGCAACAGGTAATCAGTGCATTCTCAATGGTTCTGGGAAAACAGGAGAAAGTTCTTTATACTGTACATACAATTTTTTCATAAGCTTGAGACTGCAAAAATGTCATTTAAAGGCAAAAATTTCTAGTGGATTCTAACATAAAATAGTATGGAGCACATGTCTTCCTAATAAAACCAGATGAAAATGATAGTAAATCAATAATAATCTACAACTACAGCCATATGTAAATGAATGAAAATACCCATCTAGGGGTGCATGGTGGTGGTGCCACAAATACAGCCCTTTACATCTGACGTTGGGGTATGCACAGCACCCCAGCCAGCTCTGCATTCTTTGACTCTACCATGAAACCAAACTCAACTACCATGTACACCTGCCTATTGTCTCACAGGTGAACAGTATCCATGAATCCTCAGCCACATGAGAGAAGTCTACAATAGGAAAGAGAGAGCCAAAGGTAAACAAAAAAGCTGACACCATACAAGACAGAGGTAATTTAAAACAAAACAGAAAATTAATCTCCATAGATTCAAGAAGTTACAGTATTCACAAAATTAAAAAATGGTATGACATAAAAATGATCCTGAGAATAAGATCCATCTATTTTTAAAATTTAATGGGTATATATCTTTACAGTGCACTACATAAGCACTAATAGTTTAGACAATGTGATTAAGAAGAGATGATAAAAGGATAAAACTCAAAAGCTCTCCTTCTTCTCATTCTGTGTCCTTATGTAACAAAATCCGGAGGCTGGTAATTATGTAGTGAACAATAACAGGTAGCAGCAGATTTGCTGGTTGGGAATCGAGGCTTTGGCTCGGGAGACTGGATTCCTGACATGCACACCCAGGTTCTGACTGGTTCTCCAAGGCCCAGGAAATGGCATTCACTGTAGGTGTCAACAAAGAAAGATAAAGTTCAAAAATGGACAAGGATTCCAAGTTCATGGAATACAAAGGACAGGATCATGAAACAGGAATGAGGTAAAGGATGGGAAAGCCGGAAAAATTACTGACAGTTTGCGAGGGAGTCTGGGGCCTTGGTACAAATCCAATTCCCTGCTGGGGACCCCAAAAATGTTCCTTGGGCTCAAACTCCTTCTCAGGGGCACTTGTGATAGAGGATACCACTTTGATTCTGTGTGTGAGAGAGAGAGAGAAAGAGCAGAGCCTACCACTGTCACAATTTAACAATGAGTAACGAGGAGAGTGAAAACTAGACCCCTTTCCATCTACGGCAATAAGGACAGGACACGATAGCAAAAGAAATAAGTACAGGATCACTAAAATGCCTTCTATTTCTCTCATTCAAGGACAACCTGAGATTCCATGCACGAGTCTTCCTCTCTAAAGCCATTCCACACAAGAGCTGTCCTCATACTCCTCTGCACAAAGTTCCAAGTACAGATGTAGCCCAAGCAGGCAAGGTGAACCCACAAGCCATTCAAAATGATGCACACTATCTAAGGAGGGGCAGGCCCCAATGTTTTCCTAATAACAAGTTCTTGCCCACCACAGACAAGATCTGAGCAAGGCCAGATGGGTGAAGGAGAGGTCATGAGTGAAGAATCCATTTCAAGAAATTAGAAAAAGTAACCTAGTAAATTATACCCAGGGTAAATAGACTGAAGCAAATAATGAGGAAGATAGACTGATGGATGAGAAAGCAAACAAAAAAACAGAGAGGATCACCGAAGTCAGAAGATGGTATTTTTTTTTCTTTATTTTTTTGTATATATTTTTTTTAATGAAGTTCAATTTGCCAACATATAGCATAACACCCAGTGAAAAGATGGTATTTTGAAAAAACTGATAAAATTGCTAAAGCATCACTAAAGTTGATCGGGCGGGCGGGGAGGGGGAGCGGAGAAGAGAAAGTACAAATAACTAAATGACAGAAAAAAAGCTGGACAGGGAGCACACATCACTAAAGATTCAATAAATATTTGTAGACAATATTATTGGACACTTATGTCAACATAGTTGAAAACATGGACACAATGAGAAGAAAATTATAACAATCATCTGCAACAAACTGACACAAGAAGAAACAGAAAGTCTGAGTAATTACATGGACTGAGTAATTCAAGGACTTTGGTTCATAATTTAAAACTTTTACACCAAAAAAAACCCCAAAAAACAAAAACCCCAGGCATAATGGCCTCATTAATGTTCTACCAAACATTTAAGAATGAAATTATCTTAATCTTACAAAAACCCTTACACTGAATATCAAAAAGGAATATTTTCACTCGGTCTGTGAGACCAGCATAGCATTGATTCTGAAAACCTGCGAAAAAAATTTACAGGAAAGAAGGATGGGCTGACCTCACTCATGAAAACAGATGCAGAACTCTAAAGCAAAATACTATCAGACTAAATCCAGCAACATATAAATGAGGAAAATACCTCATGACCAAGTTGATTCATCCCGAAATCCAAAGTTAGCTTTACATTTGTAAATCAATTAACCTGACTCATATTAATAGGAAAAAAATGAAATAATATAATCACTAAAATAGTAGAAAACACAGTTGGTAAAATTCAATATCCATTCTAGGAATGGAAGACAATTTCCTTAAATCTGATAAACACTACTACAAAACATAGAACAAACATCGTTTTCAGTGGTGAAATGTAGAAAACCTTCCCACAACCCTTGGAAATGATACATGGATGCTTGACATAATCACTATTTTGACATTATACTGAGGTCCTAGCCACTGCAATAAAGCCAAATAAATAGATAATAGATAGATAGATAGATAGATAGATAGATAGATAGATAGAGATAGATAGATGGTATAGTGGTATAGGATGGAAAAGAAAAAAATGCAAAACCTCCATTAGTCAGAGATGATATAGAAAAAATCTTTTAAAATCTACAGATAAGGGATCCCTGGGTGGCGCAGCGGTTTGGCGCCTGCCTTTGGCCCAGGGCGCGATCCTGGAGACCCGGGATCGAATCCCACATCAGGCTCCTGGTGCATGGAGCCTGCTTCTCCCTCTGCCTATGTCTCTGCCTCTCTCTCTCTCTCTCTCTGTGACTATCATAAATAAATAAAAATTTAAAAAAATCTACAGATAAATTATTCAATTGATAAATGAGTTTAACAAAGTTATTAAATACCTTCCCAGTATTTCCGTATGTCATCAACAAAAATAAAGAAAAATTTTAAAGGTAACATTGACAATACTATCAGAAAAAAAGAAAAACACTAAGAAAGGAGGGATAAACCTAGTGAAAAATGTACAAGACCTCTACACACAAAAATTATAAAATAATATTTAGAGACACGGAAGAAAATCTTTATAGATGATGGGGTATTCCATGTCCATGGATTAGGATAAATATTATAAAGATATCATTTCTCTACAGATTCAGCTATAGAGTTAATGTGATCCCCATCAAAATACCAATAGCCTTTTTGTAGAAATCTACCGGCTGATTCTAAAATTTATATAATGGGGATCCCTGGGTGGCGCAGCAGTTTAGCGCCTGCCTTTGGCCCAGGGCGCGATCCTGGAGACCCGGGATCAAGTCCCACGTTGGGCTCCCAGTGCATGGAGCCTGCTTCTCCCTCTGCCTGTGTCTCTGCCTCTCTCTCTGTGTGACTATCATTAATAAATTTAAAATAAATTTAAAAAATAAAATAAAAATTAAAAAATAAAATAAAATTTATATAATGCTGTCAAGTGCCAAGAATACTCAAGGCACCCTTGAACAACAGGGTGGGGGAATCATACTTTACTGGGTATCACCACATTATAAAAAGCCACAATAATTAGGACAAGTGCCAGGATAGGCAAACTAATGAAATAGAAAAGGGAGCCCAGAACAGACCTACATATATTTACAAAAACTGTGGTACTGCATAACAGTTCAAAAAGGACTATTTTTTTCCAATAAATACTGCACTAGGATATGTATTCAAGAAAAAATAGTGATCCCCCTACATCATACAATACATAAAAATCATTGTCGGTGGACTGTAGATCTAAACGAAAAAAAAAAGTGAGATAATACAGTTTAGAGAAGCAGCATTAAATAATATCTTGAAGAGTTTAGGTGAGCAAAAATTTCTTTAAAATGACACAGAATCAATTATAAATAAGAATACAGAAAAATGAGGAGTTTCTGTTCTCCAAAAGACACCAATAAGTGAGTCCACAGATGAGAAGAAGACAGATAACCGAACAAGTCTCATATCCAGTCTAACCCTCTCTCTACCTCTCTCTTCAGAAGAAAATGAAAGGGAAGAATCATAAATTGGTTCCAGCCTAATGCTGTTTCTCCAGCAGGAGGGGAGGGAGCAGGGTTTGGGGTAACTGGGTAATGGGCATGAAAGAGGGCATGTGATGGGATGAGCACTGTGTTTTTTTTTTAATTTTTATTTATTTATTCATGAGAGACAGAGAGAGAGAGAGAGAGAAAGAGAGGCAGAGACACAGACAGAGGGAGAAGCAGGCTCCATGCAGGGAGCCCAACGTGGGACTTGATCCCGGGTCTCCAGGATCAAGCCCTGGGCTGAAGTGGTGCTAAACCGCTGAGCCACCGGGGCTGCCCAGCACTGGGTGTTATATGCAACTGATGAGTCCCTAAATTCTACTTCTGAAACTAATATAAATGAATAAATGAATAAATAAATAAATAAATAAATAAATAAATAAATAAATAAAAAGTCTAGCAGTCCTTCCAAAGATCTAACACAGTAGTTACCTACTCTGAGGTCTACACGCAAGGGACGTGAAAATATCCCGCCAGCTAAAAGCACACAAATCTGTCCCTAGCAGATTATTCACAGCAGCCAAAAAGTGGAGACACCCCAAATCTCCACCAATTAATGAATGGATAAATATAAGTGGTCTGTGCACACAGTGGAATATTATCTACCAACAGAAAGGAATGAAGGACCCAGGGGCTCTACAACATGGGGCAACCTTGGGAACACAGAGCTAGAGAATAGGGCGGGTCACAGAGGACCCCGTAGGGTGTGATGCTAGTTATAGGGAATGTCCATAACAGGGGCCCTAGTGGTTCCTAAGGACAAGGGTGCAGGGGTGGTGGTGTGGGGGGGAATGGAGGGTGAGGCTAATGGGTAGATGGTTTCTTTCTGGAGTGGTGAAAATGTTCTAAAAGTGATCGCATTGACAGTTGTGAATAGAAGCAGAACCACTGAACTGTCCGCTTCAAATAGGCGCATCGTCGTGATCCTTGCATCTCAGTGAAGCTATTATTACGTAAATACATACACACGTATGCATTCATATCTGAGGATTCCTACTGCAGATATACATTAGGAAAGGGGATAATATGTTTTTCAAATCCATAAGGAGCTTAAAATGGTAACACGGTCCTTACAATGTGGCACCGTCCCAAGAATTCATCTTAAGTTTTGTTTTTTTTAAGCCTTCAACCACCTCTGAGCGCCTTGGTTCCCCTCGCGGCCCCTCCCGGCTCCCCGCTGGGGTCCTCCTGGGCCCTCCCCTGCAGACTCGCCCCGGGCTGGGGTCCCCGGCCCCCAGGGGCGCGCCGACGGGGCGGGCCGGGGCGGCCGCTGTGACCTCGGGGCGTGTGCAAACGCCGCCCTCGGCGGCCACCGATAGGTCCCACCCCACCTTGGCGACCTGCGGGGCGGGGGCGGGGACAGGCGGCGCAGGAGGCCGCGCGCGCGGCCGGGAGGCTGGGAGGAGGCTCCGGGAGGCCGGGGAGGCCCGGCGCGGGATGTGGGCGCAGGGCGGCCCTCCGGGGCCCGCGGGCTGGGACCGCCGCAGGGTGGGCGCCCGGCTGCGCGCGGCGCTCGCGGGGCTGCACGAGCTGCAGGGGCTGCGCGCCACTCAGCAGGCGCGCGTGCGGGGCGCCCTGGCCCTGCAGCCCCCGCCCGGCCCCGCCGCCCCCCGCGGCCCCGCGCGCCCCGAGCACCCACGCGGGCCCCGCGCGCACGAGTTGCGGCTGGAGGCGGCGCTGGCGGCGCTGCAGGAGCAGCTGGTAAGGAGCGCGGGGCGCGGGGGGCGCGCGGGGCGGCGGGGCGGCGGGGGCGCACGGGGCGTCCTGGCGCGCTGGGGCCCTGCCCCCCGGCAGACTGTCCCACCGATTCTGGGGCACCCTCTGGGATTTCGGGGGCTGCAGCTCGGTTCCCGGGAGCCGGCCAGGAGGCCGGAGCATAGGGAAAGGCGCCCTGGGGCTGCACCCCTCCGCCGCCTCCTTCCCCCCTCCCCCCGCGCAGACGGATTTGGGGAGCATTCCTGTTGGACTTCCGGTGCCTTTGGTATAAGAACGCACTAGTGGGCTTCTCCTGGTGGGGGGCTCCTTGGGATCCTGCGGTCACACCCCGGGTAGCAGGTGTCCCCGCTGCCAGGTTCAGACACAGCACAGGCCGCGTGTGGGGCGCACCCGCATCCTCCCCACACTGTGCTGGGGTTCAGTGTTGCCCTGGCCTTGGAACAAAACCTTGCGTTCAGCGGGTATCCCGAGAAAGCTTCTTTGACTTTAAATTGTAACCTGACCTGGAAAGTGAGGCGTGTCCTGAATCCCAGACACAGTAGAACCAGGACCCTCTCAGGGCTGCTTTACCTTTGTGTCTTCTTCTGGCTCCCCGGCCTCCTCCAAATGCCAGCTCCTAGTTAGAGGACCGAGGGCGCTCCATGGTGGCTCCTCCGCCTCTTCATCTGCTGTAGGCTTGTACCTCGCCTGTTGGAAATAGCTCAGAAAGAGTTTTTCCAGGACTGCAGTATTTTTTAAAGGAAAAAAAAAATAGGCTGTACAGAAAGATTCCTATGTGCTGGAGTTAATTCTAGCACTCTAAGCAGAATTTTTTTAAATTTAGAAATTCAAATCTGTTCTGTTTAAAAGCTGCTGTCTTAACAAAGCAGCCAGGATGGATCTGCAGCCTCAAGCTCAGCTCAGCTTAGTCAGGTTACAGATTTGTTAAGTGTTTCTAGATTACAGAATCTAGAAGTCCAGCGTCTTGAGATGCCTCCCAGGACTCCAGTCATCTTCCCCAAAGTGCAAAAAACAGGGGCAGATGGAAAAGAACCTGGGCCTTGACTGTGCAGCCTCCCCTCTGTGATTGAGCTGCTGCCACACAGAGGGCAGGAACGTGCTTTCGAGGGGAATCATCACTCGTGTTTTACCCGGCCTGAGGGGTCTGTCCTGGTTACTTGCACAGTACACCACCGCCTGCAAAGATGTGTGGCTCCCGTGAAAGAGCAGGGAGCTGGGCAGCCAGGTGACCCAGCGGTTTAGCACGGTCTTCAGCCCAGGGCCTGATCCTGGAGACCCGGGATCTAGTCCCATGTCGGGCTCCCTGCATGGAGCCTGCTTCTCCCTCTGCCTGTGTCTCTGTCTCTCTCTCTGTGTCTCTGTGTGTCTCATGAATAAATAAATAAAAATCTAAAAAAAAAAAAAAAAAAAAAGAGAGCAGGGAGCTGCTGAGATGCTGCCCTGAAGTGCTCCTCAGAGGGGAAGGAGCACAGCTGATGATTAACTTGACTTAAGTAATACACAAATCAGACTTGCGAGTTGTCAGCCTCTAATTACAAGTAGCCTTTGGAAGAGATCAAACAGGTTTTTTTGTTTAATTTTTTTTTTAATGTGGGGACCAGAAAGAACACGCACACTTTGTCTTCAAACTTTGTTCTTGGCATGGATTATGTGATCAAAAGAGAAGAATAATTGAATTTGTGTGACATCAGCTAGGGCTTAACACTTCCACATTTTTCTTGCAGGGAAAAAAATAGGAGTAATACTAGTTCCATGATGAGGAGTATAATCAAAGGCCTTTCACCCGCAGCACAGCCGCGGACCTCACAGCGGCCCGCTAACTCGGGGCCCCTCCCGCGCCCACGCTGGCGTGGACGGAGCGGCACCATTCAGGTGCGAGGACAGGAAGGACTTCTATCTGCCCCTCGGAGGCTTTGCCCTGCAGGGGTTCCCCAGTGGGAATGAGCTTGAGCCTTTCTGGGGATTTGAGCTGCGATTAGGACCTTAGCAGATGAGCAGGTGAACACTTATCAAAACGGGCCACACCCAGAGTCACAAAGGAGCATGCAGTAGGTGCTCAGTAAGTATTTGGTGAGCAAATAAAGGAGCGACTTGTGTTGCTCCAACAGAAGAGAACATTTACTGTCTCCCTGTTCTAGACTTCTGAGCTAATGATGCCCCCGGGACCTCTGAGCAGAGCAGCTGCTCCCCTCTGGCCAGTCCTGAGCTTCCGGGGGTTGTATCTTCAGGAAGGTTTGGCATTTCCTGAGCAGCTGCCGTCCCATTTCCTAGGAGTCCAGTGCCGGGTGGACCCTGACGTGGTCGCCTGGGGTGCTCCACCTCCCAGCAGGAGGCGCTGCGGGGTCAGTGGGAGAGGTGCCTTTAGGTGCAAGTGAAGAAAGGTTCTGGGGACCCCGCAGGGAAAGCTCATCCTGAAGAATTTCCCAGGAGTTGACTCTGCTGGTTGTGACTTGTCCTCAGGCCGGCAGCGTGCAAGAAGTCCTTTTCACTGGCAGATTCTGGCACTAACTCCTGCAAGGACAGGCTGCCTCTGCAGCTGCAAACGCGATGTCTGGTGTGTTCCCTGAGTGGCTACACTTGCTTCGGGGACTCAGGGCAAGGGAACCTGCTCAAGATCCCCATGAAGGCAGGGCATCGGCGGGAACTGAGTTGCGTCTCCGTCTGTCGCCAGGCTGAGTGGTGCCCCCACGACCCCCTTTCCAGCCAGGCAGTAACGTGTCCCCGCCTGCCCGCAGGGGGAGCGCCCCGGGATTCACCTGGGTGATGTTTCCTCTGCATGCTCTCAGCCTTTGAGGAAGGAGAAAAAGTAAATAGACGCCACGTGTGTATCATGAACTTGAGGGCATTTTTCATCTTTGTCCTTTGAATCTGCCGTAAAGGCTTGAGGAGCCCAGACTCCTGGGTCGCAGTTGGAAGCCAAAGACAAACAAGCAGAGTACAGGTGTACACGCAGTACACCTTCCAGGGGAAGGGATAAGCTCAGTATTTGTTTTTAGTGGCATTCAGGCTTCTTGCCTTCAGAAAACACCTTTGCGTACTGTGGGAGGCTTGTCAAGATGCAGGTTCCCAGGTGTGGCTGGGATCCCGGGACTCTGCACTTACACTCAGGGAGGAACCTGAGGAACCGCAGGTGTGCTCTCCCTGCCCCCAGGGCCCCTTACACGGGTTCGCTGCCCTGATGGTGAGCCTGGATGCCGGAGACAGAGGTGGGGAGGAGGGGGCCGCTCTGATGGGGATCCATGTGGCTACCACAGTCCTGCTCACCCAGTGCGAGGGGATTTTTCACATTTCCTCTGCAGAAATACATGCAGAGAGACACTCTGTGGCTGGGTTGCAGTGGATTCTACTCTGTCCTGGCCACAGAAGGCGCTTACGACTGTTGGCACACAGTTAGATGCCAAGAAGGAGTTCATGAAAAGCAGAGTTGTAAAAACCCCAAGTAAGGGACCAAGGAAGGGTAAACTCTGGATGGGGAAGCCCTGTGGACGGGCAGGTGGGTCCTGAGGATGCAGCAAATCATTTGCGAACACTCGAGAGCCTGTGTGCCTGTGGCCTCTGGACATGAATCAGAAACCACCCACTGAAGGCCTGGCTGGCCAGACATTAACACAAAGCAATTAATCTCAGCACAAAGGCACAGAGATGACTTTGGGGGTGGGGAGGGGTTCAGAGGAAGGAAGGAAGCCAACTGGATGGCATCCTAGGTGCCGTCCTCCTCCAGGAGGTCGAGAGCATACTGATTTGGAAGAGAAGAGGTCAGACTGATGTTCGAAAGCATCGAAGAGGGACTGACTTGCCGGGGAAACGTGGCCTGACTTTATGGCAGGAGAAGAGTCATGTGCAGCAAAAATACACCCTGGCCCCTTTGCCTGAATCTAGTGTTCCTCACCTGGGTGGGGGGTCACTGGCCGGAAGCCTGTCTTTGCAAACCCCCTGACTCCCTCTGCTACTGCTGTTTACCTGGGCAACATTTTCCTTTGTAAAAATAGTCAAAGCTAGAAGCCAGGATGCTTAGGCTGGACTGGATGGTTCTGGGATTATAAGGTTTTTATTAAATTCAGGACTGGTTGCTGCCATGATATGTTTATGGACAGTCTTAGGGCTGCAAGACGCTGTTGCTGTAAAACTTGGAGCTTGCTCTGAGAGCCCTGGACTGGGCCCTGGAGCAAAGGGCTGCGGGCATGGTGGCCTGGCATGTGCCCTGGGCTCCTCACCCACCGACCCTCGCCTGGGCTGGTGTCCCAACACTGTGCCCACATGATTCCCTCGTAAGAATCGGAAATGACTGCCACCTGCTTCCCTCTTGGGCTGCGTTCTCCTAGTAGCAAAGAGGAATCCCCCAGAGCCCCAAATTATGGAGCTCTGGAGAATTCTTCACTTTCTGTGTAAAAATTCGAAACACAATCATTTTCTTAAACAGGAGAAACTACATAATTGCATTTATTCATTGTTTGCCTTAAACTTAACTGTTGATAAAAATAAGAAGTTTATGCAACAGACCTTGAAAAGAGGGTGTTGCTTTATGATTGAAAAAAGGAATTCAGCATTTATTAAGCTCGTCAGTGCTCGTCATTCTACATATTTATTATTTACGTGTGGGAACGTGTGTGGATATGTACTATGAGCATTAACCACATACACACGTTGTATGTGTGTAATTACTCACACGCATGTGTTTGGCCAGTGCTCAGAAGAACCCATTTATGGCTGAACCCAGAGAGGATAGAGCCTCTGACAGGGAGCTAAGGTGAGAACCTCTAACCAAGAAGATTCCCAGGCAGATTCTGAGCCTCACTGAGTGCCCCATCCCCAAGGGCTCCACAGAACCTGTGAGAGGCACCTGTAATATGGGGGGGAGGGGGTGTATGCAGAAAGGGCCCGTTTTCTCTCCTGGCACTTTCGTGTCCCCTTGATAAGTTTGGAGCTCACCCATGGTCTGCTGAGTGAAAGAATAGGGCACACGAGCGTGGGAAAGTCGGTTCTCACATAAAACTCAGAACAACAGCTGAACCCGTCATCTGTGCCATGTGCCAGGGTAGGTGCTGCCTTGGGTCCCGATGTCATGCTCATGGTCTGCATCAGTCTTCTTATGAAGAAATACCTAGCTGAGGATTGCTGAGTTTTTAAGA